>NC_134294.1:7152159-8495373 GCF_949628215.1 Phalacrocorax aristotelis
CAGCCTCCTCTTCTCCAGGCTAAACCCCCCCAGCTCCCTCAGCCACCCCCCAGCACACTTGTGCTCCAGACCCTGCCCCAGCCCCGCTGCCCTTCTCTGGACACGCTCCAGCCCCTCAAGGGCCTTCTTGTCCCGAGGGGCCCAAACCTGAGCCCAGCATTCGAGGTGGGGCCTCCCCAGGGCCGAGCACAGGGGCCCCATCCCTGCCCGGCTCCTGCTGGCCACACCAGTGCTGACACAAGCCCAGGGGCTGGTGGCCTCCTTGGCCACCTGGGCACTGCTGGCTCATGCCCAGCCGGCTGTCAGCCAGCACCCCCAGGTGGGCAGCTTTCCAGCCACTCTTCCCCTAGTTAAGCTAGAGTAAGAAGGAATTTAAATAACTAAAGGACATATTTTCAACTCCTCAATTTGTTGTAATCCTAAACAAGAGCCAACACCATGGCATGAACAAGTTAACACTTTGAGTACTCAACCAGCTACTTGCGTAGTAGTTGACTGAACATTTCAGATTTTGTAGGAAGTTATCAAATAACAGGAAGGAATTATCAAAGGAGAAATTTGTGGCAACATTCAAAGGAAATTCAAAATATCTCTGTATTAACAGTAGATAAGCAAGAGAGCAGGGGTTCAGTTTTTGTTACATAATTCAGTAGTCTCACAACCTTCACTTAACAAGCCCGCCTATTTAAAAAAACCATAAGCCAGGGCTTTTGTTTATATAGCATAAGCACTTTCTCTTCCATAATCTTTTGGCACACACTAACTTCTGTTGACAATGAGCAAACAAACAACTACGCATACAGACAAAAAATAAGCCCAGGACTGTTGGTTTCAGGCCATTCAGGCCATGTTCTCAGAAAAAAAAAAAACAACAAAACAAACCCTACAATGATTGATAGTTGTGTGTCATTAGCTTGCGCAAACGATTAGTCTGCATCAATTCCTAAGCGACATCAGCTTCACTGCTGCAGACACAATATCCACAATCCTTCTTTTTCTATACCTCTTGAAGCACTACATCTCTAACAGCACACAATTTTAGAACAGAATATTCAGAGTTATTAAATCTAGTATAAACACACGTAATGAGTGCTCTTCATCTCAATAAGTTACAGTAATGTATATAAATTAGGTTTCCCAGAGTAAGTCCTGACAAGCATTTACAATGAAAACTCCAACACCAAGGCAGTATCTTCAGAATTTTTTCCCCAGTCAAGTCACAGTAATGGTGTCCCGATCATTTAAACACCTTTTTTGTTGTTTAAATCGTTGCACTTAAAATGCAAATCCTTCAGTTCTAAGGTATATGGAGATACGTATTTCTGCAGTCACAAGCCTTAGTTCATTTTATTACATACGAGGTTAGGACTCCTCAGTTTTGTCTTTTGTTTCCCCACCCATATTTGCCTTTTAGAGATTCCATTCGAAACAGTCCCCTTTTCTTTCCAACAGCCACAAACAAACAGAATCCAGGATTTTGACTTTGCTAAAACAGGCTATTTAAGCAGAGCTTTTACTAAAGACATTTTTTCTAGGTATTAACATAATACAGAAATTTACAAGCAATAACTCAATGACTGAACCTACCGAAGGCTGAAGTATTTCTGTGTTTATACTGGTGAGAAAGACTGGGGTAATAATTCAGTCACTTAAACTAAGGAGTACCTATTATGTTAATTTAAACTTTTGGAAGATGCACAGAAGACATCCCAGGCTGAGATAAAGGCAGGTAGAGACAACCAAGAAGTAGAAAAAATGCTATTTGAATAGGTAGGGAGAAAGTTAATTTTTTCTATTTACTTAGCTAATAAGAGCCAGTATGATCTTTGTCTTCAAATGAACAGGAGGTCTGAAATGCCATTTATCCTCAAACAGAGGATTACTCCTAGCTCTAGGATGAGATTACCTGGACCAAGTCAGAACTGTTCTGCCTCACTTCCCTCCCACCTCCTTCAGCAAATCTGTAAACAGGAGTAAAAGTTACTCAAGTCATGTAACTGGTGAAACATATGTAAATGTTTTTAGAATTATTCCATTAAAAAGAATGGGAAATATGCCTTTCCTGTGCTTAATTCAATTAACACAGGAACTGGTAGCTAACCTATTGCTTGGCAGTAACAAATCATTACTGCGCTGCCTTCTGTTGTGTATATTATAAAGTGGCTCAGACCAGCCTGATGATTCACTTTTAGTACTAAAAATCTCTCAGAAATCTAATAAAAATCAAGACCAGATGATGGGTAAAAAAGATATAATTAAGGAATAACTGCAACATCTTATTTGCTCCATGTCTAAGAAGATACGCATGTGTAAGATTTGAATTCCAGTAATGAACACGAGTATTTGATTTCCTATGTTGAACACACAGAAGTAATATTTGTTTTTCAAATTTTTTTCCATTTATAAGTCCAGACATGACTAATCCAGTCAGACAAGATTATTACTACATGTTTTCTAAAGTTTCTTATTTACATTGAAACAGAAAAATGAGCAAGGACTGACATAATTAGAGATTAATGTGGGTACCAACATGTATAAAGGAATGGTAAGTCTCTATCTACCGGTGAACAATTACACTTGAAATCAGGATAGTTAAGTAACACCCTGTCAACAACGCCTCCCACTTCTTGCTCCACTCAAGCCTCTCCCAAATAACTGTCTTTTTTGCCTCCTTTCAACACTTGTTATTCCATGCCCCTCCCAATAATTGGCTAAACTCTGTTCATAAAAGAGGCATTAGCTATCCACACCTTACCTTCATGACATTCAAACGTCTTTGCTGCAAGCTCTAATTGATAATTAGTATACGTTTTGGCTGAGACTTTACGTGGTTTTCTTAGTACTCAATCTATGCACTATTCAGTCAACAGAAGGTAAAATGTTTGAGTGAATAGAATTTAAAGTTGTTTATAGTAAGACTGTCTTTGCTAAGAATGAGCAGCAATGCACTGGAACTTACACATCTTTTAGGAGCGTACGTCTGCCAGTTCAAAGCAGATCGGCAGCTACTTCAATCTGAATACTACACAGCAAGCCCGAGATCACTTTCTGACATTCCACAAAACGCCTTGTGTCAATTTTGCACTGAACAGAAGACAGCCAGTGAATGAATGCAGACAACCTTAACGTGTAAAAAAAAATATATCTCGCAAACAATAACCCTGATTCGACCCCGCAACGGGTAGGGTCTACAAAGATCACTTCTAGTTTAAAAAGGTAGTTATTTAGCTAGAAGATAATACACAAAAATTTAGACCACACGGTCTTTTACACAGGTTGACTGAAGTATATATTCTTAAAGGTTTAAGTGGAGAAGGGAAAAAACACCAGTTTTACAAGCATGCTTTTAAGGTAAAGTCTTACGTATTGACTATGACACAGTAGCTACAACAGTACAGTCAGAGCACAGTCCTTTGTGAACATTTTCCAAAAACATTAAAAGTACGCTGACTCCCTGAACGACATATGCAAAGCAAGTATTTTCCTAACATTTTAGCCTCTTCAGATGAAGGCTTTCATTACACCTCCCTTCACCGCAAAGCTTCCCCCTCCAACCTTCATCCTCACCCATATATGCTCTGCCTTGCAAGAGCATTCCTACCAGCAAAGGAGTAACTCTGGTGAGAATTTCAGCTGTTGAGAAACTCCTCCATGATTCTGTCCATGCTTTTATAGAGGGTCACAATGTAAAGTTCTGCTATGCTTCCCACAAGTTCAAGACACACTGCTACCACAGCATGCTATTCAATATTTACAATGGGTCCAAAGATCACAAAATCAAAAGTTCTATCCACCAGGCTGTCCACATGACAGGAGCCTTGCAACTAGATTAGGAATTTGGCTCAAAGAAAAAAATGGGCGTTTCTAACTGCTGTGAAACAATCTGCAAGCACAGACTGACTTTGTGCTGCCTCACATTACCATATAACCACAGTACTCATACAGGTTTTTAATACGCAGCACCGGAGCTCTAGCTAGAGCATTTGTAAAACTTGGCAGAAGTGTCTCTGCTGTTGACTGGTTCTTTTTTGAGACTATGAACTCCGCAGATGCCTGTTTTGACAGCTATGCCATTTTGATTACAGGCCTGCTCTTAGCCTACCCCCACCTTTAACTTCCTGCCTTCATTTTGGACTAACAACCTTTTGAAGTGTATTTTAAGAATCCCTTAAAAGCAACTGGTTGAGCAAGAGGTAAAGTTCTGCCTGCTAATTAAAGATCTGGAAGCAAACACAAAACTGTTCCTTTCCTGTGACCTGAGCAACTATCAAACTATGTATTAACATAGCTCAGTACAGATGCATTTGTATTTTATTTCCGGAAGGTACTTAAAACTTCTGAAGCTAGGTTGAAATATGACAAATATAGCATTCAAAGTTCAAATCTACCCCAAAAGCCTGGAAGTCAAGTACTTGGGCACAATGGGTTCCTCAAATTTGAAAATTAGTATTTTGTGTTTATCTGCTTATAAACAATAGCCTTCTAAGCTTTTATACTTTAAGAACTACTCCTTGTGGGAAATACACCCATACTTTCTAACTAACTAACTTAATAAGAAATAATTTCCGTATGTGATGCTACAGACAGAAGTTTTACATGCAGTTTGTCTCCAAAGAAAGAATCTACTACATTTCACATAGCCCTTTCTAAAGGCAAACACTTTCTCAAATCCAGACTCCGACATACTCACTTCGGACAGCATTTAATGGCACATACAGAGCAAATGAGTAACGTGTCGTCCTGCTGAAGCTGTATACGCACATATAGAATGTTGTTGAAATATCTACAAAAAGCAGTTTAAGATCTCCCAAGAAACACTGAAACAAAAAGCAGGCCTCAACACAAGCCACACCTACTCACACGAGTGTCCATTTAGAGATGACCACCTATGTGGCTACTTCAGAAAATAAAGTTCTTTTCACAGCATAGACCGCAACAGGACGGTTCACTAATTGCCTCCCTCTCTATTACCATAAAACGCTATTTTTATTTCTGTTCACTATCACTTGCCACAGCTGCAAGACTATGGTTATATAAAAAGAGGAGCAAACAGTAAAATTCTCTTAAAGGTAGCAACAACAGAATGAACCAAGAGCCGTACCGGAATTCTTTGGTGCTTCCTAGGGCTGGTGAAGCAGACAAACTTCGTGACTTAGCTCGTCCCCGGCTAGTATTGCTCCACTCCTCCTCATCATGACATGCGGAACAGTGATAAGCAGAATCTGAGCTCACATCAGCCTTACTGGTACACAGTTTTTCTCGATTCATCTCCATACTGGAAGTGAAGGAACCTCAGTGAGAGAAATTCAAATGCTGTGGAAAAACAACAGGAGAAAGGGGATAGGAAGGAGAGAGAAGAAAAAAAAAAAATGTCAGTATTGGCAGAGCTAATGGCGTAAGTATTAAATACTGAGTTTACACACTTCGATAAATACTTCTCAAAAGTATCCAGGCAACTGAGTTCTTCAAGGTAATCACAAGATACTGGAAGGAAAACCAACCAGAATTAAAACGCACATACTTCCAGATTTAGGAGAGGCTCAATACAAAGTAGTTTCAAGACCAGCACAGATTCACAGTTCCAGTTATATGCAAGATAAAATAAATTTGGTTTAGAAACCGAAGAGGAAGAAAAGCTTTCAATATTTGCCAAGAAAGCAAGACTCAGGAAGAACTATAAAATCTCCTATTAGGTGATACATATATTGAACCAATAAAACCAGAACACTAAGCTATAACAGAAAAAACACTCTCAAAGTAAGCAAAAAAATAATGTAATAGAAATAACGTTAATAAACTTCAGTTCTTCACAAAAATTATATTAATACCAAGCTGAGAAGAGGCAAAAACCTCTTTTAATACTGATGTTCTTAAATCATTCGTGACAAACTGGGGAGATGGTCCAAAACAAACACAATGAAGTAAGGACATATGTGAAGTACTTAACTTCCACAAATAATCGGCACAAATAAAAGATAAACAGCAATTTTGCAGAAGTAAAAATAACGAAACCACCCCCCAAACTTTAGATAACCATCCTTCCCATATGTAGAGATCCCATATGTAAGTTCTCATTATTATTTGAGCCAAGTAGAAAAAGCCTTATCAGAATACAAACAGAAAGCAACTTTCAGTGTACAAATGAACACTAAACTATAAATAAATAGTATCTACGACAATGCAGTCTAGAGGAACAGTACATTCCTCAAGTCAGTTGATTTCAACACGGGAAAAAAAGTTGGTTCATTAAAAATTTGCAGATGTTTTTTAAAATAGTTTAATCACTTTGGATGTGCTTCCCACGGTATCCTGTAGAGAATGGACCATAACATTATTGTAACCATTAAAACGGACTACGGCTCTGGAAAATAATCACAGAATGCTGACATTCAGCTGTAAAGTTAGAGGATGAAAATCTCCACAATTTTACAAGTGCTATGTGTCACAGAATCCCAACTTTTAGATAAAAAAACATCAATAAAATGATGATGTAATTTTAGAACGAGCACCGGTTCATTGCTAATTTAGACAGAACCACCACCTAATCAAATTAGAACACAGTTTTGCACCTACTGTAGATTAGGTTTACCCTAAGAGGGCACTGCTACAGAGAGGTACAATTTCTGCCATCCATTAATAATTTATAAGATCCTGCACTTGTAAAGATATCAATGTTTAATTGTTGGTTACTCATTGCTTAGTACCACCTGTGACCATGACTTGGGAAATAGTCATTTCAACACACTTATAAATTTTTTACAGCTGAAATTAGAAAAATGTAACTCCATTTTTATACAACTTTAAGCTCAATATACATTTTCGGCTGGTTAGTTGATTTATGAATGTAATTAATCATGCGAGCACATACATAAAACAGACTGTAAAAATCTGACTCAAACCGCATTATTTTTAACAGATTTTAATTTGTATTACCTTTTATCACAAATTCATCAAGCTTCAGGAATAAACCTCTGGCTGGTTGTTTCTGAACCAGTTACAGAGAACAAGTCATTTGGATATCTGAGTTTCAGAAAAGAAGTTACTTTAAAATGAGATATTCAATGTCTCTGACTGGGAAGGTTCTTTCAGCATCTGTGTGTGCATGAGGAAAGTTCTTACGCTGTTTGTTCTTTAAGGCATAATCTAAACTAGCCCATTTCTACTGCAGAGATTCCATTCCAGGTCGATTTGAACAAGCATTTCCAATGGATTCCCCCCAGCCCCGCCATGCAAATTGGACTCTGAATTAAGTCTTCCTCACCAAATACAGGAAAAGCTCAAACTTTTAAATACTGAATTTTAACAACAAGGGCATTATCAAATAGGTTTAAAAATAATTTTTTTAAAATCCATAAAGGAAGTTAGAAAATTAGACACTCTTTGACCATGTGTTTGTAGCTACTCATACCTGTAATGCACTCATTAACGGCCTAGCAGGCAACATATCTTAAAAAAAAAAAATCTAATACATTAATTTTTACTTTTAAATCAAAGGGTTATTCTTTATAACTGTAAATCATTGTTGTGTTTGGTATATCTATTTCATAGGATCCAAACAAGCTTTCCTAGCATCTTTATATATCCAGACTTCCGCATACTTTTACCATCTTTCTGATTTTTAAGGAACTACAGATCTGACTCTCTCTTTACTGGAGTACTGTACTCCTAGCTAATATTAACCAAAACTATTATAGTGAGTCAAAGTTAATGCTTAGTATACATGACTACATTGCATTTTGTAGAATTAGCCAATAAAAATGCTAGAGATCATTACCCATCAATGGAACAGATCAGCTCCTCAAGAAAAATCCAAACAAGAAAAAAAATACACTAGAACTGGCGGTGAAGCAGCAGACACCAACAACCACTGCATCTGTGTTTTATTATCAAATTTAGAAACCAGATATTTCTAAAAGAAACCCTGTCCTCACAGAATCACCCTAGGAAATGATACAAAATTGTTGGATTCATCTGTATCATTAGCTAGCTTGCAATACATACTGCTGCTAAACTATTTCAGAAGTATTGAGAATGAAAATCAGTAGTGAGCAGTCTCTCATCTTCTCTTACCTGTCCCCAACAGCATATTTCTCAACAACTTTCGTATATCCACATACACATATCTGCACCATGCATTCACTCTCAAACATCAGAATTATAAGTAATTATTTCCTAAAAATCTGCACTGCAAAATGGGAGCACACAAAAAATTTGACAAGCCCAGGTAGTTAACAGTACATAATTTTCATTTGCTTTCCCATTACACAGGTTATCAACTCCTTGTTCCTTTTTATCCAAACACCAAGAGCTTGATCTGGGCCTAGGAAAATAAAAATTACAACAGCAATTAACAAAGCGTACGGAAATGCAACATCAGTGAAAGTAGTTTAGGAGAACTATTTTTCTCAGTAACTTAACAGTTGATACAGACATTCCCTATTCCACAGCATCACCCTTAATTAAGAGGTGCAGAGAAAAATTGCTTATGTGGCAAGCAATACATAAGGTGCGTTTAAGTGACTTTGTTTGACATATCTTCATCTGACAGATACTGCCATTAAAGAAAATCAGATTAGCACAAAACTGGAAGTAAGACAGTGCACAGACCTATTAAATACAGCCCAAGAACTTGATATTCCTTCCATGTAATATGTTCCAATTCAGGATGTTTTAACTATGGCTTACGCTGTGTACTGTTTAATTAACATTCCCTCACAAGACCCTTATTAAATAAGCAGACTTGACATCAGGATAAAACTATCACTGAACAGCTTCTAGGATTAGATCCAAAAAGACTTTAAGCACATGTCAACAAACTAGTGAAAAGGCTGCGCTGCTCTGCTCTGAGTCATGTCCAAAATTAAAAAAAAAAAAAACAAAGAAAGAAAATACAAAAGAGTATTTATATGTTCAGCATTACACAATGAAGGACAATTAAGAAAATATAAACATTTTAATAGTAAACTTCTGTGATGGTGACACAAAGCAGCCAGTTGAGTCACCTGTCACATGTATCCAACCTTTTATGGTTGTTTTCCATCTTCAGCTTCTCTATCATTACAAACAAACAGTGCCATGAACCAGAACTTCACAGAGGTTTCATCAAACCATCTTTATATAGAAGGCTACAACACCATAACATCCCCAAGGCTTTACTACACTGTTCAGACAATGATTAAAGAAACACACTCCAGGTCAACTCCAGAGTCCTAGTTACAAAGAAAGTCTTAAAACAATTCTACTAAGCTTGCATATATATGTAATCCACATCCAGGTGGCCAAGAGTTATGTACACTCACACCTTAAAAAGCCATCTTCTCCACTGTTTGATTGCACTGAACAGCATATAAAGAAATATGACCTTTTGATACAAGCAGCGTAAGGCTGCAAATCATGAAGCGATCTAGTTTTCTTTTTAATTAGCATGTTTGTAAGCTGTTATTTTGCAACAAACCCTTCCTGTCAAACACACTTCCCTAAATCATCATGATTAGATGGTTACTGCAGGAACCATCCTGACCAAATACTCACACTACTTTTAATGTGCCTTCAAGACTGCAGCATTTCTACTAATTTCTTAGAAACCGCATCAGCCATTCAAAACTATTAATTTTGTACCCTATCATCAACCTTGTATCAGGGCATAAGAGGACAATGTTATAACCAAAAATGGCACCACATGCCCGATCGCTACAGACCCATTTGCTAAATCACTTAATTTTGTGGAAGTTTTATTATTATCTTTTGCTGAACAAAGCACTCCAATAGAGGTTACATGCATTTGACTCCATCCCTAGAGCACTAAACTTCCTCTCGCCCAAAAAAGAAGGCACAACTGCATCAGCTGAACAAAACTTCCTTTTTGGTTTAGTTCAGAACTCCATATTCTAGTGTGCCTCTAGAAAAAAAAAAAAAAAAACAACAAGTAATAGTCCATACTGAAATTTAGTGGCCTGTCAGCGGCTGAAATTTAGTAGCGCATTTTTTTATTACATACTGAAGTGCTATTTCTACTCAAATCCAGAAGGTGTGACTATCATGTGTTAAACAGCCTGGGCAAACAAATCAATTTGTTAACCCTTCCGCTTCGGAAACGCCACCACACTCACCTACAGCACCGAGGACCGGGCATTAATAAGCTACAACTCATCGCCGTCCCTTTCACCAGAAACGTGGAAATGAAAACAAACAAACGAGGAGGACGACGGCACACGCTTAGTGCGTGGCCAGGAGATCGCGGGCCGGATTAAGTGGTTTTCCTCGTTATCCTTTTGGGAAGCACTCTCTTACCTCAGGGCTCCTCACCGCTCGTTACCAGCACGCACTGACGGTGCATTCCGGCGGAGGAACCCTCCAGGGTTTGCAGCCGTTACCGGGAATCCCGCGGAGGGACCGACAGACCGCGGGGAACGAGCGCCTCCGGGCCGTGCGGCGGGACCGGCGGCCGGGTATGCGGGTGTCGCGGCCCCGGCGGCCCCCCGCGGGGACACGCACCGGGCCCCCCCTCCCGCCGCGGGAGGCCGCTTGGGCCGGCCGAGCTCCCCCGGGAGCTCCCCTCGGCGTAACCGCCCTCACCTCGCCCCGGCGCCCCCGACTCACTCACCGCGCCCCCGGCTGCTCCCCCGGCCCTTGCCCCCTCAGAGGCCGGCGCGGCGACCCCGGCGGTGGTGGCGGCGGCGGCGGCTACTGGCGGGCAGTGAGCGGGGCCGGCGGACCCTGCGCGCCTCCATCGTCCTCTCCCCGCCTCCTCAGGGCCGCCCGCCCCGCGGGCGGGGCAGCGCGCATGCGCGGCGGCAGCGCCCTCGCGCTAGGAGCCACGCCCCTGCGCAGCCCGGGAGGGCGCGGGGGGGGGGGGGGTCACCGGGCCGCGCATGCGCGGTGGCGGGAGGGGGCGCGGCCGGGCAGTCCCGGCGCGGGAAGTGGGTTTTCCTTTTTCACTCGTTATTTCCAATTAGAAATTACCCGGAGCTGGAATTGCACCTCAGCGGGAGGCTGCAAAATAAGGAACGTGGACCAGATGTTAAGATAGGGGCACAACCCTTCAACATCCGCCACAAAATCCATGGTAACCGCCGAGCGTCAGTGATGCTCAGGCTCTCCTCTTCACCTGAGGAGAGGGAATTACACCCTCAAACTGAACAAACCACAGACCGCTCCAGGCCGAGCATTACATGGCTGGGGCTTCGGTCTGTTAGTACTATGACTTCTAAATTCGCAGGTACAGGACCAGACACTTAAATTACAGCGCATTTTAGAAGGTGCCAGGTGTGTAACATAAGTAATGTCACCTGTAACATGTAATCTGAGGACAGATGCGCTTTCAGTTGGCTTCATCTGCTTTCTGCCCTTAAATCCATGCCACACCTTTTAATCCCTTTCCTATGACTGGAGTTGTTTGGATACACTTCACTATCTGCAATACGAGGCATCTACCCTGCAATACCTGTCACAACCTTTTACCTTAACCTATCCTTAGATCATCAGTTAAATACTTCTTCTGATATAAGATTCCTGTTTGAGAATGCATGCCACGTTACTACACTGGAATCACTCTTGATCTCAACAACAAACAGAAGCTCCTGAAATGCAGGAAACCGTTTTCCAGTCTGTCCTTGATCTGAAAGAAAATTCTGAGCAAGGGTGAAACAAAACAAAGTGGCCTTTGGTTTCAGTGGGCATTCTGTCTTGAACTCATCAGGAACTTTGTCACAAACTCCAACAGGGGTAGGCTCAGGCCCCTATATAGGTGCCAACAAGAAAACATTCCTTCACGGTTACCAAAACCAATTAGGTTTTCTGATTTCTAAATTGCCTTTTCAACCAATACTATTTTAAAGAGATCATAGACTCATACATGTAGTTTACTGGATTGAATATCAGGATAAACCCACCAAGTGAGGACAAGTTACACCATTTGAGAATGTGGCAATTTGGGATTTTTTTTTTCTCCTTCCTTTATTCAGAAATTTATGTTTTCAGGAAACTGGGGAGCTGCAAAGAAGTAACAGTCAAATTATGAGACAAACTTGAAAAAGAGGAAGCAGTTGCTACATATGGGAAAATACCATAGGCAATGTTACAGCACTTTTTAGAAAGTGCAGTATTTTGTATCACAATTTCTCTTTAATCCTCCTTCCAGGCCATGTTAAGAGCTCAGTCTGCAGGGTACAACACGCAGTTGTATGAAATTAACAACATCTTGGAGACTCAAATGTCTTTCAGGTGCTGAAAGAGATACTCAAACTGTAAAGGGACAACACAACATGACCCTAGGAATACAGCACTAAGTTTTACAGAGTCAAAACATTAATCTTAAAAGCTGCAGTAAAACAGCATGGTCCAGCAGAGAGGAACCATGCTCAGACACAGTGCCTTTGTTAACCATGCCTGCCCATACCCAATTACTGACTACAAAAACAAACCCAAGGATGAAATTTTCATTTGAGTTGGCTCTTGGGATGGATTTTTCCAAATTCATTAAGATGAAAGAGATGAACCACCACTAGAACCATTTTCCACAAGAAGGTATGTTGGCTGTGAAAACACAAACATTTCAAAGTGGCAAGGTGTTTTTTCCCACGCACAGTAACTTCATGTGGTTGCTCAACATTTTGCAAGAGGCATGAACTCTGCAACGTGATGAACACTTATCCTCATTAATGGGTGGAGATAAGGCTGCTAATCAGCTGAGCCTATCCTATTTATAAAAGGAGCTACAGTTACAACAGCAGCTCTGAGCTGCCCAGGTCCGGCAGCGACCTTGGAAGCTCTGCTTGCTGGACTGGACAAATGTAACAGGAAGACTGGTAACACATCTACCCTCTTCTATAGCCTGAAGTGCCATGACAAATAGAAGAGTCTTATGTCACTTTTGAGCACTCTAACTGTGCTTCCTTTCTCCCAGGGAAGACACTGGGGTAAAATAAAGAGAAACGTTGGCAGTAACATTGAGAAGTAAGCATAAAACCATATTGTTTTTCTCTACTAAGGCTTTCAGTTCTGTGAAATATAATTGACTGGCTTTAGATTAACAACAAAGATAAGTTAATAAAAATACTATTGTTGTTTAACTAATTGCACAGAAGTCTGGTGCATGATACAGAGAGGTCCTGTTCAGTCTCGATCTACAACCCAAACTTACCTTCAGCGGAAGGTATTTCCACTGAACAGGAAACAATTAACAAATTGTCTCTAGTATCACTTAAGAGGGTTGAAGAACATAGTTCTTACCTCTCAAACTTCATTTCAAACAGTCCCTGATGACTCAGAATGCATGGGGAATCATGAGAAAAAAAATGTACCACAAAGTTTGAATTCTGATGAAAATGGTGGCACATGAGTGAGGCAAATAAGCTATTTATCAATGGTCACAAACTACAAAGCCACTGACATAAAGACAGAGAAATGTATGCCGCAGCATCACATTCATTATTCAGGCTGATTACAAACACCTTCAATCGTTACGTAAATGTCATTATCCCAATTTTGAAGACTGAACTAGATTAACTGACTTGCACAAGGGTTAAAAAAAATCTGTGGCACAGCTGAGATAAGCAATCAGGCATGTTGGCATGTAGCCCCACACTCAATCCACTTGACAATACAGATCATCTTGGATATTGTCAGGATAGGATTGAGAGCTGTTGGCAGCCAGTAAAGAAAACTTAGGCAACAGTGAGTGGAGAGATTTTGGAGAAATCAAACATGTGAAGAGTAGTATCAAAACAGGCACCCAGGCCTTACCTCCTATCTTGCAGCAGGATATAGAGAAGAGACAGACCTACGAAGAATGGCTTGGGATACGGCTTGGGGTGTTCTGGGAGGTGTTCCTGTCTCTCCCTGCATGACTAATGGAGTCTGCTTTTCTGCCTTCAAAACAGATAAAAACAATTACTTCCCACTTTATCAATCTGGTCAGGACTGTAATCTCATTGATACATGAAAGGCCTCTTTGCATGCACCTGAGAAGCACACAGTCCATATTTTATGGATTTCCAGTTACTAGCCTAATACAAATAAGAATTAAAACCCAGGTCTAGTTATTACACCAATTTATTGTTCACAAAAAAAACGGGTAATTCTTTTCAGGAAAGATTTTGATTCACAGGAGACCTTGACTCTTTTTAGGAAAGCAGCTTAACTGGAACACTTAAAAGCTTCCAGTTGCTTCAGTTTCCCTCATAGAGGACGGAATAAGGTGTTTGATAGGCAAGCACACTGCTGTAGTGCTGAATCTCAAGCCTAGTTACTAGCTAGATGTGCAGTCCAAAGGAATTAATTCTGTTTTCTGCAGGATCCCTCTGAAGTCAAACACCCCTTAATCTTTTACTAGGCTAAACTTTCACATTGACAAAGGCAATGTTGTCCACAATTCCAAACGGAGAGACTAAAGAGAGCTCTAAGGAAGCAACTTCTCTCTGTTTTCTATTAAGTACCTTTGCCCTGACTGTTCCAGGAGCTCTGGGCAACTGCAGTTGGTGCCTGCCCCCAAGCCACCAGTGCTTCCAACATTTATGGTAGGAATACAGGAGAGATGTCAGAATCCGGCCTCATGGAATTCGAGCTCGCTCTCAGTATTTCAAGGAAACTGGCTTGCTTCTATCACCTAGGCTATCATTGGAACACACCCCAGCATCGTAACAAACAGCTAAAAGATACCCAATTCCAACCTCAGCTATGAGTTGGCTCCTGTTGGCAGGGGGAGCTGGTTGTTCTGGGTCCTTTACTTGCAAGAAGCCGCCCAAGTCAAACCAGTAAGATAAACACCTTCTTGCAATAATTGAGGAAGTTGGGTCACAAGCTTTCATAACTTCTCAAACTTTGAAAACAGCCTGAGGAGCAGCAGCAAAGAAACAAAGTAAGATGGTTCCATTACATTCAATTCCTCTTTGCCGTCACGTGTTGTCAGTCACATCGACATCTGGAGACCATTATGCAGCTACGGAATGATTTTAAATAGCAGGAAGCACAAGTTCAACAAGTGACATGAAAAAGTAAAATTGCAAGTGACAAGAATGGGGTTTGGCCAGAGTTAGCAAGTGAAAGAATTATCACTGCAGGCTTTTCTTGCTCAAGTGCTGTGCAAGTATGAAATCCTATGTTCTTGTTCCAAAGAGAAGGTAGATGGAAGACTCGTCCTTAAGTCTAGGTTACCACAGCACACTGATTATATGCTAGCTGACTACAGTAAGTACCAAGTAGTCATATGATGCGCTGCAAACATGCACATTCATTACCGCCATGCAGCTGATGCTTGTTAACTCATTATGAGTTAACACTTAAATTTCCGCTCTGGAAGTCAGTAGGGACCTAATTTGCAGTTTGCTCATTAACAAAAATTTCCTGGTAGCCCTAAGACACTACAGTTCTAAGTCCAAAAACTTTGTTATCAGTAACTTTGCTGATTGTGGACATCATCTTGCTATTACTTCCTTGGAAGTTATGACTCCTTTGCAGAGGTTGGTTTATCAGTTACGGAGTGTACTCTTGTATTCAACACTGTTAAAAATACCCAAACAAATTAAAAAAACCCCAAACCACAAAACCCCAATCACTGGATTGAAAAAGTCTACTCTTCCTGTTATTTTTTTCTTGTAATTGAGGTTCTTTGCTCCTTTGACCTTTAGGTTTGTGCTATCCTATGAGTTATCTAATAGCACAAGAAAGAATTCTAACCAAGTGACTTGGTATTACCATGACACTTGTTTTTTCTGATAAACCTAAAATGTTGATGGAAGAACCTCAAAGGTAAGTGTCCAGCTCCTGATTGCTGATAAGGGTCATATGGAGCCAACTTGCTTTTCACCAAGAGGTGAGCCCAACTAAGGCCAACACCAACACAACATGGACTCGAAGAGACAGAATTAATGCTTGGGAAAAAAAAAAAAACTGTGCAAAGGGAAAACTTAAATGTAATTCTGGAAACAGAAACATATGAAAATAGTTGATGTGATCAGTACAACACAAACGTGGAGGAAACCAGCCTGGAATCTGAAAGCTTCAATGTAAGATAGAATTAATTCAGAATATAAACCTTACATCACACCCTTCTACCTGTCAAAAACAGAAATGGAAAGAGAGTAGTCTCTGCCAACTACTGGTTCATTTTCATCAGAATTCTCTATACCCCAGCATTATTAACATTCTTTTTTTTTTTCACATATTCAACTCCCTTGTATTTTGCAGATGCTCAGATCACAGATGCATTTGAAAACCTTCCCATTCAAACCCTTTGTTCTGGTTCTCAGAAAGCCACAGAAAGGTGATGAGGATATCCTTTTCCTTTGCACAAAAGGAAATATACCTACCAGATACACTGCATTAAAAGAACAGCTTGCTTTATAGTTAAATGATCCTTTTCTTCATAGAAAAGAGCAAGGTAATTTTTCGCATAAAAGAACGACACACTCAGGATATCTGCACCTGCGTTTTCAATACTTTGGGTACAATTACTGGTCCTGCTACCTCAGACAGGAGGCTTAGAGCGACTGTGGATGCCAGTGAAGCCTACCCTTTCCCTAAGAGATCTCCACTATAAAAAGTGCAAGAGAAAAGCACTGGTCTGTTCTTGTAGGACTGACTTGTTCTCATGATGACTAACTAGCTACACTTAGGCACCAATTTACCTTCCCTCTTCATTCACAGATGATTTTCCTAATTCAGTGGTCAGGCACCTTTTTTTTTTTTAAAAAAAATCTAAATACATCCAAAATAACATCCATGCCTATTGCTGTCTCCCACCAGACCTGTGTCTGCCTCATTCCCCCAGGTAACCATCTCTTCCTTAACGACTACATTTCTTTTTAAGCCTAACAGGCACATTTCAGTTTCTTGTGTTTGCCGATTTCTTCCTCTACTGCTGGAGGACAAAGTTTCCAGCATTTCCAGTTCTGGCAGCGTCCCCCACTAACCCTCAAAGATTTCCAGTATGCATGGCTGACCCTGAATCATGCTTTCCCTTCCTGTTTTGTCTCCAAGTACTCACCTGTTGTGAGACAGCAGGTTAGTTATTCAGAAAACATTTCAGTAACCAGGTCAGCAACATAATGTTTAAAAGTCTATTGTTGAACTCCTCCTAATCACAGGAAAACAGGACTTGGGGATACCTCAGGAGATCATACATTCCTCTGCCCTAAGGCAGGATCAATTTTATCCATGTCACATCTAGCAGACATCTGCCAAAACTGTCCTTAAGGTTCGCTAATGGTAGAAACACTACAGCAACCTAAGGCTATATATTTCAGTGTTACTTATAATTATTACATTAATATGCTTTTCCTAGTGCAAAACTTCCTTGATACATTCTGAACTCCCATTAATTTTTGCTTTATTCACCAGGGACATCGAAAAAAATGATTCTGTTAATTCCAGCAGCCTTTGACACAGAAACTTACATTTCTTCTCAGTTGTCTTTTCTTTAGATTGAAACACATCCATGGTTTAAACAGTCCTTACACAGCATGGTGTCTACATCTCTGATATTTTCATTGCTGTCTCCTGGACATTTTCCTGTTTATCCATTTCAACACCTGATACTGCCACCATTGCACTGTCTGAGGGACTACCACTGCATCAGAAAAAAATTTACTTTACAAGGCTTGCAGGGATAGCTCCATTTGTACAACCTAGTACGATGTCAGCCTTTACTGCAGTGGCATGACATTGTTGACTCATACTTTGCCAGGGGTCTGCTTTAATTCTGTGATCCTTGTCTGAAGTGCTGATGCTTATCTTTGTCTTCCCGTTTGTATTTTTGCATTTTATCATTTCTCCTAAGTGAGGCCGTACTTTTTCTGACCAATTGCCACCTACTTTTTCCTGGACTATTTCTCTAATTGTCCTAATCATTACAGATCTCTGTCTTCCAACATAATTATAGTCCCATTTGATCTCACATTATCTACTCAGAGTAAATGATAAAGGTTTTCCTCACATCTTCTGCAAGTTTAGTTTTAAAGCAACTGATTTTTTTAGAAACATTTATTTGCCAAAAGACCTAAAATGTGAAAGTATTTTAAATATATGAGAAGTTCCTTTTCAAGCACTTGGAGCAACAGTGTTTAGCCAGCTTGACTTGTCACGTAGAACTTTCTTGGGTACAAAAATTGTGGCAGTTACAATGCCCACAGCAGAACGTGTAAGGTTGGCAGAGTAAATGCAACGCTATCAGCCTGTTAACGTGGTAGGAACTGCTTCCCCTTACACTGAGCTTGTGTGTGTGAATGAACACAGAACACTGTAATCATATGCGTACCCTGCACAAGTTTGCCTGGTACCAAATCTCATTCTTTTCTTGTTCTGGAGTTTCCCTGTGGCTTGTCCTATTGGAATCCCTAGTCTGCGATCGCCTCTCAGGGCTTGTCAGGTATTTCAGAGGCTCAAGCTACGGTTGTACACCGTGACGTGGGAGACTCTCACTTCGGGACGGAGCAGGGGGTCTCTCTCTGCCCCCAGGGCAGGGGTACCCAAATACATCTGTGACACAGGCAGTGGCAGGAGGTGCAACTGCTGCTGCTCCTCTCGCATCACTACACCCTGCTCCAAAACCTGCACAGAGGTGGGCAGGCAGCACTAAACCCTAGAAACCGGGAAATAGCTGCTCTAAAAATTGCAGCAGTGCCCTCTAGCGTTTATGAGAAAATGCAAAGTTCTTAACCGACCTTTTTAATTAAGCTCAAAAGGATCACGGGTTCAAGCACAAAAGGCAAACTTTTTACCTAAGCTCAGTAACACCACTTGCACCACCTCTGTGACCGCAGACTGGCCATCAGCCAGATGCAACTCACTTCTGTGTCTTTCCCAGACGGTTCCCTGCAAGTAATTTTTAGTTCAACCCAGTTTGCAACACACAAAAGGTTGGCTTTGCTATTCCTTTATACACTGGCTGTAAAGATTGAGAGTACAGAAGAAATAGTATCTCCTTATCATACTCCATGTCTATAAATGAACGTAGAAGATTCAGCAAAACAGCACGTTTTGCCATGGAGTCTAAGAGAGACAGAAGGGTGCAGTAAGAGTTTGTATTGCAGGCTTTACAAGAGACTATTGTCTGTAACAGTTTTCCCTAACAATAGCAGCTGTATATCCCCAAACCACTATGAAACACAAGAGTCTCTGGAAACACGCAGTGGGGCATATTTCCTGGTATAAATCATGTATTGGAAAAATTATGCTGGCCTGAGTGTTTGCTTAACATGTCTCATCAAAGTGGCATCTTACCACGCACTTTAGCTTGCTACACACACCACAAAGTCACTAGCAACCAGTAAACTCCTAGTAGGTTTTGCATAATTGCTGGCACTCCTATTTTGGAATAAAAATCTGTCCCACAATTTAAGGCTTTGTTCATATGGTTTCATTTTCTATTTTATTTCTCTACTCAGAATATAATCAAATGACTTACTGAAGTAATGTAATAAAAAATACAATCTTTAAAATGAAGACCCTTAACAGCATACTTAAACTTAAATGTATGTCTGTTTACCTTTTTGTGTATTAGTAGTCTGTCATGTTTGCAATGATTTTGTGAGATCCTCTTGGAAGCTGTCAGCCCCTCTGATCCTTAGAACTGGTGGGAAGAGCCTGTTGTGGAAAAAGAGGGTCCACCTCTCTCCAGGAAGGTGTGGGTCTACATAAATCAGACCCTAGCAGGAAAAATAAGAGGAAAAATAGCTGACGAAGACAGGGGATCAAGGTTAGGATGCTAAGAAAGAGCAGTGCAGGAGGTTCAGACAATATTAATGAGTCCGTGAAAGGCTTACGAAGTTAACAGCTGGTCTCTAGAGCAGCTTTGCCCTACTGGATGAGGAGGCCAGACAATGGAAGAAGCCCCAGGTTTCAGAGAACTTCACCCTGTTGAGCTTTCTTCTCTCAGACTGACAGGTCTGAAGGACAGGTTTTGAGAGGAACATATCATACCCCCTTTGGAACAACATTCTTACGATCTGTCACATGGAGCAGGAGAAAAAACTTTGGTTTATCCCTGGAGAAAACCTCAGTAACAGGTACAAAAAAATTCCCAGGCACCTTATGCTGCATGCTTTTCTTTAGCGCTCTAGTAGATGCATTTCCAAGGTGCTCACTACAACAGGGCTGGGGCACATAAAACATGTCCTACTCCTGAGCTTACCTCATTGCAAAGGTTTATCTTCGCATACCATAAAAAGATACAAGTGTTCTCACAGAGCTAATGCGACACGGAAGACCATGCTGTGGTACGTAGGATCACCAAGAGTTGGTAGCCCCACCTACGGCAGCGCAGCCAGCCCTAACAAGTGAAGGACAGTTGCCATTCCTATCTCTTGGTACCTCATTTGCCCTTGGCCCATGCCTTGACATTGAGAAAGACCCTTACTCTTGCAAAGCATTACGGATCACTCTGGGACAAGTTCCCAGGCTAAACTGGACAGTAGAAGCTGCAGCCTGGTACCTTCCAGCCAGCAGACACATTCGATTCAAGCAAAGTCAAATTCTGTTCCATTGTACAGCACCCCAGATACAGCAGACTTCGTGTGGTTTTCACACTCATCATGGGAAGATATCTTGCAAAAGATCATATGGAGGGAACTACACCACATACAAATTTGCAAGGTCGTGCCCCACTATATTCTGTGGGTGTGTAGCAGCTTGCCAGTACCTGGGTGTCTATAGCTATACCTTACCTCACCGAGCACCAGAATTGAGAGCCTCATGTCACTCATACCCAAACTGCTGTTTTCTCCACATTTTAAACATGTTTTCCTAATGTGGGCAATTACATGATATTAAATCACAAGATCATAAATTCTTATCTACAAAAAAAGATTAAGTTTTAACTTTATTTTAATACATTGAAAAATACCTTCACCCATGGCAGGACAGCATGTATAAACACTCCCTACTTTGGCAATTACATTAGCAGTGTGAAGCTGAAGGAGGAATCAAGATTTAATTGTACTGGGTTCTGCCTAAGTAGTAATAGGAATCAAAATTCATAGCTAAAAAGCTTCTGGTGAACTTTAGGGCCTTGTTCTCTTACATCTCTTATATTTGTTTCCTTTCATAAACACATCAGGAAATGAATCACATTCTGTCAAACATCACATTGAAACCAGAATTTCAAATTTCAACCTAAGTGACCAGAAATCAAACTACTTTGATGTAATTAACATGAATGTTAATTATACAGTTATGACTACAAGATCAGACGCCAGACCCCAAATGTCATACAAGCTTAGGAAAAGTGGTATTTGATGTTCACACATGGCATAACCTTCAATTCCCAGCAGCTGAAGAGTCTGTACCTGACCACTCCTGCAAGCAAAGCTCGTAAATAATGCATGGCACTACTATGAATTAGTTCTTCATGCACATGCCTTCCGTCAGGATCACAGGTCTTTTGATTTCAGTCAGCAATAGTGCAGTTAGCCGTTCTGGCAAGGGTAAGATAAAATTAGAAGCACTTACAAACTCTTTCACCAATGGATCCTAAATAGCACAGGACTAAACGAAAGTTGTTGGCTTTGTGACATGGAAAGGGTGGGGGGAGAGGAGTGAAAGGAAAGATCCAAGTAACTTTGCGATGTGTTGCAGCTGCCCAGTTATTTCACTTTTCAAAGAGTCCAGACAATTATTTTATGGTCTGGTCTTTCTCCACAGAGCTGAATTTCCATACTGCAAAGCATTAAAGCCTCTCAAACAATACCAAGAAAAACAAGGCTATCATCTGAGTAGGAGGAATAGGCTCATAAATCCCCTTGATATAATTGCAGTGGATATCCTGTGAAGAACTCGGCCAAACGCAACTCCTAAGATTATCTCTCTCCACTGGAATAAACTGTAAAATTAAGAGTATTTGTGCTTCATCTGGCTTACACCCAAATGGATTATAGTTGACATTTCCTCCAACAATGAGGATGTCATGCTAATCCCACCCTGATCCTGCTGCCATCATCTTTTGCTGCTCACTGGAGTGATTCTGCATGGCGGAAAATGACGGCAACTGCCAAGATTCATCAGCCTGAGCAAGCGGATGTCAGACAGGAAGAGCAAACGCAAAGGAACACTCTTCTCACTGAAGAGAGACCCGCAGGTCAGGGGGCCAGTCTGTGTTCCAACTCGGCCATTACATGACAAGGGTAAATCACAAGCATCTCCATGCTACGGATTCCCTGTATACAAAATGGAGGAAACGCCTCCTCACAGGAGCGTGATGAAGTCTGCTGGGAGGATTTTGCCTTTTTCGATGGAGAGACATATGCAGGCATTGCATTATCAGGTTGACAAAGTAGCTCAAAAGGGCACGTGCAGGTCTGGCAAGGGATTTCTTACACGATTTCTTTAAAAAAAGAATTGAAAATGGTTCAGATAAAGAGGCTTCTTTGCAAACATCACGCTACTGCAATACAGCTGCAAAAGAAAGCTAAACTGCCTGCTATCGCTAGCACCGCTGCTTGCCGTCCAAATTGTGAATGGTAAGGCGTTAGAAATAGTATATTAATAAGAAACTATTCAGAACCATCCTGAGGACAGAAAGGTTTTTAAATTCTTAGCAGTTGTACTGCTAACATTAACTGCACATTTTCCATCCAGTGTGCACCACAAATTTTAACTGATGCTGATTGACCTGCAAAGAACTGACAGAATAATTTGGGATCTAAGGGTGAGGAAGATACGGCTGCTACACTGTGAAATGGGCCCAAGAGTTTTAATTTATGTATTTAGTAGATAATGAGAAGCTAGCCCTGTTAAATTAAGCTCTACAACTTGGTGAGGAACTTTCACTTTCACCCGGATCAGAGCTAAGGTCAGAAGACTGCCTGGCTCCCATCTAGTATTCCTGGCTAAGTTACTCTTTGCTTACAGAGCTGTGACAAGCTTCAAAGAACAAGAATGATCTTTTTGCTTATGAAAGTTTAACCTTCAATTCCGATAAGCAGTTCCTTGAAGTCTATCTGTAATTGCTCCATTTCCTGTCACCATGTCTGACGCTATCGCTTGATTGAAAAAAGCCATGGGAGGAGGAAGATAGAACTGCTTAACAGAATCACTTTTTAATTCCAACATCACTTTAGAACTGACACTGGCACCAGCCTGACCAATGCATCGCACTTATTTTCCTCTACACTGAATGTTCTTAGCTCTTTAGCCTTCCTTTATAATTCAGTAATACTTCATACCCCAGGCAATTCTTTCACATCACTTGACAGCATGAACCTGGGACAAGATTTGACAAGCTTTTCAGAATGCAGTGGGTTAAACACACATCTGATGCAAGTAGCAGATGAAATATAGAATTGTTCAATTAAGTGATGCATTCATCCTTGGAAAAGCTCCCAGATGTCTCATTAGTGCAAACTGGTGTCCATCACGCTCAGAGCTGTCGCTCCTTGAATACTTATTGTTCATTCAAGAGCTCAGATCCCATTAGGCAAAGAAGAGCAGCTGTTTAACAGTTAAACAGAAATAAAAGAAAACTTCAAGGGGCCTGGAGGGACCAGAGGGAAGGTGGAACTGGTGCTCCTAAGGGGGACTCAATGTCTCAGCTTAAGACTCCTCCCCTTCACCTATTTTTTGTTGCTTTCAGAAAGAGAACAGAGTGAAAGGAATTGTTAAATGCATAAACACAAGAAAAATACACATCATTATAAGGTTAATTTTTCGTTGATGGTATTTGAAGGCCACCCATCTCCTTGGGTCAACTTGTCATTCTCATTTTCGTACTGCCAGAAGGTGATGCGAATTTTGTCTTCCCAAGCCCTTCTGAAGAAGATACAGTGAGGTGAAAGATACTATTTGAAGAGGTTTCTATTCCAAGGCTTTCTTTACTTGACAATTCCAGTGAATGCATTCACGATATATGGCCTCAAACTATAACTCATACTTACAACAATATAAACTAAGCACACAAACTATATGCTGCCCCTCCTGTTGCAGCTGGAGAGGTAGAGGTAATAAGTCTTGACCTAGATAATGGAAATGAAGTATCTAAATAAATTTACAAGATTATATTTTCCTAGAGAAGGGTCCACAGGCAAGAGTTTATTGGTAAATGTAGGCATAGAACTATTAATACCACTAGAGTAGAGATGTTAATAACAATATGTAAGACTTCTCTTGTTTGTGACTGGTAAAATTTTTTACTGTTCTTGGGGTTAGAATCGCTTAGAAACATTTCTGGTGGTTTTCAGTACATATATGCACCTACAGACTAAGGGAGGAGTGACAAACATGCATGTTTCTCTATTTCCTACAAAGTATAGCCCATGTCACAGGTGGTGCAGGTGCTCACGTCCTCTACTTTTCTGAAATAGAGCTGTTTAGAAACTCCCACAGCTTCTTATGTTATTTGATTTAAATACAGTCAGTACCATCACGCATAGAATTAAATAAAGGTATTCAGCTATTTAATTGCGGGAGAGGGACTCCTGTGGTTGGTTCTGAAAATATAAAAAGGTCCCTCGTTATCTGGTTTCCGATGTACTGAAGGACACCTGAGACAGCAGCTTTAGCTAAGACTCCAATTCAACAGCCAGACTCCGAGGTAAGTAACCATGATATCACTGAATGGGTTAGAAATGTAGGTCAGTAATATTTCTAATTTCACATCATGGGTTTGTAAGACACGTGTAGGTCTGCAGACCGTCTTACAGCAAAGCATGCGTGCTGGTTCACAGAGAAAAAAAAAAAGAAAAAAACCCAAACCAAAAACCCAGAAAGCATATTCCAAACATTTTTGTTTGGGCTGAATTAAACCTCTATGAAGTGAACTGTAAACTGTACCTAGACCACTTCATCTACTATTTCATGTCCTCTGGGAACTAACAAGGTATTCTGAGCACCTTCAGTGCACAAGAGAACACAGTGCAGAAAATCCTTGCCATTACAAAGCTTGAGTAATTTTAAGTGTCAGACACTGTCTACCACTCACTCTAAATCTTGACTTGTTCTTCCCACTGGATTAAGCATCAACTTCAGGAAGCCAAGGATCAAACGTGATTATTCCCACTGGACCTTTTTTCAGTTTTGTTTATAATATCACAGAAGGTACATCACTAAAAAAGATAAGGAACTGTGGTGAAAAAAAAAATCAATGAAAGTTTAGATAAATATATGCAGTTACATATTATTACAGTATGACTCACACTGTCAGGCACCAGCCAGTGTAGAAAAGGATCTGATGCTGCCTACTTGCTCTTCACTCAACACGAATCCTTATGTTGCAAAAGAGACAAAAACTAAATATTAGCATTCTATAGATCTTAAAATATGTTTGCTTTTATAAAGAGGGACTTGGAATTTATGTGATGGTTCTGTCAGATACAAGAACAGTATATATCATAGCAATACTCGTCTCCACTGCAGAAAGGTACTTCACTACACTGTGAGGTATAAGTGGACATCAGTCTGATCTTAGCATGAATACCTTGTCAATGAAAATACCTTCATCAGAAACTCCAGAGTTTCCTGCTCAAAGCAGAGAAGGAAAGCTGAAAAGAGCACGCACTTGGGATTAGACCTGTGACAGGGTACGTCAAAAATGTTGAGAGGGAGTTCAGAAATATTGGGGAGGGGCACGGAGAGAAGTAGAGGGAATTTCTGAGGCTCTTCCTGATTGCCATCCATTATTTTCTAAATAAGAGGTGGATTTAAAGTTGTCTAAGAGACCCTGCCCCAGGTAACACTGGCTGATTTTAACAGCTCGACCTCTGCCATTTAAAGTATTTATGTAAAAAATTAGAAAATAAAATCCCTAAAAAAGTAAGTATTAGGAAAAGCTTGCTTTGTTTTTAAGTCTTTATGGAAAAATCAAAACATTTTCGATTTACTCTGAAGATACACAAAGGAGGGGTTACACATCCTAGAAACACACACTGCAGCCAAACTCAGCACAGGCTTCTTTGCACATACATGTTCTCTGCACTGACCACCCATCTTCATTATGATTCCTACCACCAGGTGGGGCTGCACTGTTTGCACTTCTAGATACAATTTTCCCAAGAACTCAGCATTTCACCGTCTTGAATAGTTCATTCTTGCCACCAGACTTTTTCCTTCCTTATCTAATCTGCCATTTAAAAACCTCTTTTACATCAAATAAACTTTTCATTTTCCACTTCCAGCTCCACAGATGATTACCTCGCAGGGTCAATCACATCTCACTGCACTGATCTGGAGCAAATGGCTTATGAAGAATTAAAGAAGATTCTCTTTTTTTCTATTTTATGGCAAAATTGACCTGACGCCTGGAATTACTTGAATTTTGCAGGGCCTGTGTTTCTAAAGGGTGAGTTTTCAGCAGCCAACTCTATAAGAAATGAAAAGCTCACCCAACTTTTATTCACACTTCTATGACTTCTGTCTTCCCCATGTAGTGACATACTGGGTAATTCTACAAATACGGGCTGTGTTACTATCCCATCCACACTTTCAAAATACTCTTGGAGACTTTAGTATTGACATTTGAAGAAAAAGCTGGGTAGACAGTTGCAGAATGATTCAACTTGGCCTTCCTTTAATGAACATACTGTGATTGGGCCCAGATTATCAGAGAGGAAGCGCTCCAGAGCACCACCTCCTGATCGGGCATCCCACAATTTGTCAATATTTGACAGGAGTTTAGGAATTGCCATGGGAAGCGTGAGCTCAAGCTCTCCTCCTTCCGCTGAATTGATTTAACCCATGGACCAAGTGCTACATGAGGAAACCTCTCCCTGGTCTGCATTTCAACAATCTTAAATACGTAGGGGCTACAGACTAGCAGGCAGCAGAGTATGGATCCAAACGTGAGGCCCTGTGGTCAGAAGGCCAGAAATCTGCCAGTCATGGACCGTTGTCTCCTGTCAGGAGTCAGGAACTGCAGATTGTCCAAACAGCATTTCCTGGAGAGATGGTTTAACACAAGCAATAAAGCCTGGAACAACATCCAACCACGTCAGAATCAAGGCCTTCATTTTCCCAGTCCAAGTGACTGACAGAGCAGGCTCATGGGTTTTGATTTAACGGTGGATCAGGTTTCACAAGAACAGTAAGAAAAGAAAAAGACAGCATCCAGTAATGTTTACAAAAAGACCAGAAGGAGACAGAGCAGGAATTTAACTCATCTGGTACACCAAAGTAATGACATTTAAATCAGCAACTAACACTGCCAGAAAATAAGCACATCTGACAGGATGCAAGCAGCTGCCATCAGGATACGTGACGCCTGCTCCCAGCACTGAGCACACAGGGAGTTTTCATGACAGGGCTGATCAGAGCAGGGGTGACAAGGGAATAGGCTAAGCATCCCTGCTCTAGAACAACAGAACTGAAGTCTATTGCTTATTCTTTCCCAACTTTCTCCAGCTCTTCCTCCCTTTCTCATACAACCCTAAATCAGAAAAAACTCAACTTTTCAGATACTCGAGGAGAATTATTACACATTGGAATGTAATATAGGTAGTAAGTGACCAATTCAACTCACATGCATTGTTGTTAGAGCAGAGGCAGACTTTCTAAAGATTAGACGAAGAGAAGAAAAACAGAGCATCACTATGCAAAAATAGCCAACTGCTGTTAGAACTTGTTCATTAGTCGGTTCTTCTATTCTTTCCCCTCAAATTACACCTACACTAAAAATGGTGTTAATCATAATAGCACAGCGGATCCTGATTTGTTTCAGACCAAGTTACCTAGAACTCTGCCAGGGTGACAGGTTTTATTATTCTTTATTTACTCTGCCACTTCCCAGAAACCATATAATTCTATTTTTAGCTCTTATAGGGCATGATTCAATCAGTAATTTTAAGTATGTTTCACAGCTGACTTAAAATATATACTCCAGGGCACTTAATGGTCAAAACACAGAATGCCCAACTCTTATCTTTTCTTCTACTAGCAGTAGAACCTCAGCTCTTTTAAAACACATTTAGTTCACTAAGAAATTAAAGGTCATGAGGGGTACAGAAAACATCTTAAAAGTCTTAAGTCTAGGTATGGGGATTAAGAAATCTGTTATCCCTTCCTTCTCTTGACTCCTTCCCCCCAGCTCCATGAGAGGATCCCAGTCCCATGGAAGTCCATACCATTACAACACACTTCCCAAGCCCAGACGAGACAACTGTAACGCCTCTTCCCACCTCCACACGCACTTATTATCCAAATACCTCAGATCCATTGATCTTGTCCACCTTTGTCATCTAACGTGCTTCATAAATGCGTGAAGTTTTACTCCATCCTGCTCTGCAAAGACACCACTCCTCATCCCTTCATCTATCTAACCCACACTCAGGAGCCCACGAGTAAGAAACCGCAAGTGCTGCCACTAAGACCAAGCAGAGACAAACCATTCTTACATATTATTGTTCTCAGTTTATGAAAACTTGCTCTAGAATTTTGCCAGCAGTTAGGTGAAGCTGCTCTTTCAGAACGACATCCCAGAATTATCTTTAAGTCAGAACCTTTTCAAGGTCTACAGGAGGAGCTATGTTACTACGATTGCTATTAGGTAGAGATTACATAAGCCATTTTGATTTGGCTACTGATCCAAGCCCAGCCTAAAATTAAAGGCATTCAAAACTCAAAGACTTGGCCCAAAGTCAAAGACACAAGAATTCAGTGCTTCTCACTTTGCATACCCAATTTTCTTCAGTTACAGCTCTCCGAATAACTAAGCATACAGACAGATATTTAAATAACGTAGTTTAAAGCTTCATATTTAACAGATGCACTGTCTGTAATAAAAGGCACTTGCAATGGTTTGCATTTCAAATAAATCACACTACACATTAATCTCTTGACACAAGAATTTACTATCGTGGAAGGTATTTTCTTGCCAGCAAAGGCATTGTCAGCACTGGCAGGAAGCACTAATTTAACATATGGATAGAGATTAAGGCAAGTCAGACAAATCATGTCCGCATTGATCTTATTATAGGCTAGACAAAGTCACATATGAAATATTCGTTGGAATAAAAATACTCCACGTGAGCGGAAAAAACAGCTATACCATTTGGAATTGGAAAAGACTAAATTTGAATTCCCAAATTTAAACATTTCCAGCCATGAGCTACTTACCAGTATTCTGCAGTCCAAAAACCCAAAGCTCACAGTTAACTGCTGCTAGTTAAGTAATGCCACCATCATATTTTCCATACTCGGAGTTTTCAAAACTTCTCCACTGAGGCTGAGAATTTCCATGTTTGGTATGAAACCAAGCAATGGCACTGGAATTTCTCTTGGTTGATGTGAAATGAGGGAAAATCTACTTTTGGTTAGGTCAGAACAAGAGATGAGACTTTACCCACTAAAAATACAAAACAAAACCCTCAGTGGATCAATACCAAGTTGTTAAACCAACTGCCTTTCGACACTTCTTGTTTCAGGGATTTGCTTCTGTGGGTATAAAATCCATTTATTTTTTCCTAGATATAATCTGCCTTGTAGGGACTTAGTTCTCCCTGATAATGAAAAGGACAACTACTTACCCTTCTGAACACCTACAGTAAGGACAGCTAACAATGACAACAGAGCTTATTTGGCCAGATCCTCAAATGGCAATAACACAAGATGTTCCACTCAATTCTTTTCCTATTAAAGGACACAAAAGTTTTAGAAGCTACAAAACATTTTGCTCCGATTTCCTACTTCAGGTGTTACACTCGCATACTCCACACAGCATTTCTGTGATGCATACCACATGACTCATACCAGCTACTCGCATTTGGAGTTTGAGCTAAGGGAGCTGCCAGCAGTTTTTGATTAAGCTCTCCAGTAGCTCTAGCAATCAAACCCAGAAATGTCCAGCTTAAGTAGTTAACAACAGAGGAAGCAAAATGCCTGCAGCCCCCAAGCTCCACATACGTACCTCTTAGCGTTAGCATACATTGCACTTCTACGCATACATTTTTAGGTACTGCTGACGACACCTCCCAATAACAAAAAAAAAAATCAAAAGGGTTTTAGTTCATCTTGCAACTCTGTTTCTAGCTTTAACATGAAACCCACATCCCTTCACAGGAATACTCACAGTCTAACACACTGCATACTCTGCCCAATTAACCGTTAAAAATCCAGGCCATTTTAAAATACTGAACATTTGCTTTGGGACAGCACATACTTCCCTCAGATGTTTATTTCTTAACTCGAATCCTGCCAGAAGCAGTTTTGTGGGTTGAACAATAAGCTGCAAAACAGATCAGTCAAAATTCATGTCAAACTGCTTTATTACATCTTAAATAACATTACATTTTAATATAGTATCTATCTTGCATCCAGCTTTCTTGAAGTACACTGACTTTAAAATTAAATACAAAAGGTGAAGAGGGATACAGGGCGTGGAGAAAGCTCTACAGAGTAGTTTCATGAAAGAGAGTAAGAGGGAATTCATCTTTTATGCCAAATCCAGGCCTAACGCACAATTACAGCACATTTTTGTACAGAATGTTGCAGAAAAAACAAAATGGAGAAAAGCTACTACTGCTGCTAGGAAGGAGCATTTCTGGATACAGTGAGAAGATAGGAAAGTTTAACAGAACAATCTGCTGTCCAAACACTGCTGCTTTTAACTTTTTATTTGAAAAGAAAGCCAGGAAAACCTGCTCATTACAAAAATGACTCTGATCAGATGCAAAGGACTCATCCTACAAGAGGAACTGGCTGTGAGGAACTGATTTATAAAGAAGATGGTCTAGGTTCCCTCCTCCCACACCCCAGAATCTTTGACAGCGATTGTTTGAACAGGCTGTTTCTTTAAAAAAAAAAAGTGATTTATCACGCTACTCCAAAACGTGCATAGCTTTGTACTTGAGTTCTTCATAGATTTATGCACAGAGTAGCAACAATAAATGAATACAGCGACAATGGTTACAGTTTTTAAACAGGTTATTTCTTCAAAGAAAAAACATCTACGGACTTAGTCCAATATGCACTTTTTAGCATTTCTACAGCATGCGATTCTAAGAGTAAACCCACCCAATATGGCAAACAATCAAAAAAGGTTTTTTTTTTTGTTTAACTTAGAAAGTTCAAGATCATTATTTTCAAAACATTGATTTGTACATCATTTCATACACAAAGAATTGACTCAATACCCAAGTGTAGGATAGGTCTCTTTTGAAAACAGAGATTCCTGGTTGTTGAGACTTATAGGATAGTGTTAGGATATATAAACTGCCCTTTCAAGTGGACAAAACCAAAACAGATTAAAAAAATCAGTGTGGTGAAAAAGGGGGGGGCAGGAGGGACCAAGGATTGCATTTGTTATCCATAAAAGGTGAAAGGATTCTTTAAACAAGCATTCATTACCTTTTACAGCATGTGCTTGGTTACCTTACTGCTTAACATTATCCTATATATGCCAAGTTTTGTGCAACAATTATCTGTGATACTAAAAAATAAAATAAAAAAAATTAGGGACTAAATTTACAGCGTTAACAACCCCCAGATGCTCTGGGCTAGGACTCCCTTGTTTTGCTCCATTAAATACATAAAGAAATGTATTTAAAAAGGAAACTTGAAAAAAATCCAGCTACAAACATGACTTTAAAATTTGCAAGTGTGTGAGATAAAGTCCTTAACTTCAACTTGGAAACTACAGTGAAAGCTAACTGTTTCACAATTATGCTCAAGTTTATTTTCTGGTCATGCTTTTATGATAGTGTTTCATTTTTAAATTCTCAAGACAAAAAAATGGTCCCAAAAGGAATGCACAATTTCATTTTGCTTACAACACAGAAATTCTTCTTGGAAAGGTAATTGTGCTCTTCATTTCAGCAACAGGAGACGGAAAAGATCTTGCCCTTTGAAGTTGGGGAGGATGGGGGTCCAAGTTAGTATGGTTGGATTGGATATGCTATCATTTTTAATTTTCAACCGTTGGAAACTTCTTCCAGTCATGGAGTCCGCTGATCTTCTAACACACAGAAAGATTTATTAAGAGTTGCACTTTGATAAACTGTAGTCAAGTTGCAAGCTTTGCTCTCGCTACCCACCGAACGCATTCAGCCAGTATCTCGCCATTTTCAAGAACACCATTTATTTACCAACCCAGATTCAAAAGACCGTACAGTCACCCCTTCCAGAAAAATAAATTATGCCAAAAATAGTTCATCACAGAAACGTCATGGCATACATTAAACACATAGCCTTCTGAAAAAAAACAAACAAACAAACTGATTTTGGCTTTTTCCCCTCGGTGACTTTCCTAATCTGAACTAAAAGCTTGCAGCATCAGTAAACCAGCACTGTTCAGACCTGGAAGGGAGCATTCTGAATACCAAACAAGGACAGCCTAAATGAATTGGATACCTACCTACTTCAGTTCCAGATCTTGAGGAAGCTGTCCCACGATCCTGTTGCCACTGCCATACCATCATCAGTCACGCCTAAGCAACTGACACGGTTATCGTGACCAGCAAGGACACCTATAAATAAGACCAAGTAACAAACATAATGCATTACTTTGATGATTTCATATTTCAGTTCAAGTAACACTGAGGCACGTGGGTTTGGATCAGTCAACCTATATATTCAAAAATCCTGAACAAACATGGTTGGAATTTTTAAATGCTTTTGGTTTTATAAGCACCAAGTTAGATACAACTGGGTGGGTCTGCTAGTGGGTAATTCAGTAAATGCATTACTCCAAAGTTTTCCTTGTATATTACCCACATTATGACCTTTACTGGTTTCTCATGAATTGTCAGAATCATGGCCCTGAAAATTCTGCTGACAGTGTCATAGCAATATAGTATAACCATGCATTGCATAGCTCTTAGTAGTTCCCCTCCATAGTGATAAAGATCAGTTAGATTTTACAAATTTTTCATGTGTAAAATCAGAAGTTAAGCTGAATTACGTTATGAACACTAAAGTGTTTTTCATCTAATTTTATCTTACTATGTTTACAAGCACTTACAAGACTTAACTCCTACATACAATCTATTTGTCAATGAGGAGATCTGCTACAATTCAATTATAGTACCATTTAAAAAGAATTGAGACACTAAACAGAAAAATTAAGGAAGCCAACATCATCTTCTATCCCCTTTAATTTAACAGTTTCCAGGAGGTGAAAAGAAAACTTAATTAATGTTCAAGCTCTTCCCAGTCCACAGCACTGAGCTAAGATACTCTTGATAGACTTAAAATTAATCTTTCTATATCAATTACACTGCTCATAGGACTCTCCCCATTCAGATTTTGGGCTCTTCCCCTCCACTTACTATTCTCCGATAAGGAACATGAATTAAGTCAGTTTTAGTTCTTAAACAAACTGGTATGTTAAAGAAAATCAATGTTTTTAACTGTTAATTCAGTGTAAAAACGACTACTTCATGCACGAGGATTCTTGATGTTTGAAGAAGTAACATTTCTGATGTACTTTATAAAAGCAGTAATGCTGTGTGAGTGACACCATTAATCCCCAGATCCTATTAAACCCATACAAGTGTCTAAGCCTCAGCACAGGACTGCGCAGGTCTGCAGCAGAAGCCAAATCTTGAGTGCTGAAGCAGATGATACAATCTTCAGAAATTCAGTGCGATAGAGAAGCCAGCTGCCAGAGCTAGCAAACGTACCTAGGAGTTACCTAGAATTTACTGTGGAAATAGCATTAATATATCAGAATTCAACCTACCATCAACATTACTAAGTGCTGCAATTTGGGAAAACAAAGAGAGCACCAAGTCGCCTTATACAATTCGAACTGAATACATGCGCACAAATGTGTTTAATACTGAATCACGCGTGACAGAAGTGTCAAATGTGCTCAACAATTGTAAGTCTCGGAACATTTCAATAAGCAGAATACTTGTTAAGGTAGTTGTTTAAATCAGTTCTAAAAACTTGGCAATAAAGAATCACATTTCTTGAGTACACGGACCATAAACTGCGATCAGTACAAACAATTGTTTCTCATTTCTGCAGGTAAGCAAGATCATCACCTCCCCCTGCTCCTTCTCTTAATGAAGGTCTTTCAAAGAAAAAATACAGGAAAAAATTGTTTTTCCAATACTTAAATACAGCCAATTGTAAACTAACCTAGACATTCATCAGGAGAAGTTTCTCAGTTTCTCTCCATACAGGCTTATATACACATTAATGCTCTCACTAGTTGAAGTACAAGAATCTCAAGTTGCAAATCTCCACACACAGACAAGGCTGATCCATAAAAATCCATCTCAGTACTGAAATAATTCTATTTGGCACCATTAACTTGCAGGTAGAACCAAATGCTATTTCACAACATGTGACCCAAGTGCCCACAGTTTCATCTGCTCAGCACTGACAAAAACTATCATGAATTTTGGAAGGAACAAAGAAGAAAATTGGAGTGGTAAAACAAAGTTGTTAGAGACAGACATTAACAAAGCCAATGGAAACTATTTTGGTATAGTTCAGGATTTCGTGTTCGTTTATATCTTCTCCACCTTCAGTATATCCTCCCCTCAATGCAATGAGTCAATTTACATGAAATAATGTACTTGCAACTAATCCTTTCAACTGCATGTGGAAGAATATTCTGCTTGGCTGGTGTTTTTCATTAGCTTTTAAACTCCCCTAGGATAACTTTAAAAGCCTAGACCACTTCATTTGGTAACAGAGTAGGTCCTCGTTCTCATCCCCTGTTCATTGATGAGAGTAAGATTTTGCCCTGATTTATACCTTTTCTCCATTTTTTCTAACAACAGTTTCCATTTTAACTGAAGTTAAATTACGTTAATCTTTGGACCATACACTTCATAGTCATTTCCTCAAAAGACAGTCTCCACAGTGTTTATTGTTTCACTGGTTTCTCTACAGCTACCGCTACAAATACTAGGAAAAAAATTTCTTTTACGTAAATAGCAACATTCACGTTGAATTGCTTTGAACAGTTCATACATAAACAAGGCCATAAAGTCTTAAAAGAAAAAAAAACCAAAAAAGCCCTCCACTCCCAAAACCTCATTTTTAACGGCAGTCTTCCTGTTCTCAAGCATCCATTGTTCCCTTCTATCCTTTAGAAGTATTCCAATTTATTTGTTAACATCATTAAGCTACTTTGGTCATCCTAAAACAGGTTATCACAGAGTTTGTAAGTTGAGACAGGGAACACTACCAGGTCTGCGCATATGCCTCCACACGCGCGTTCAGTGTGTCACGCTGTGTTTAGAAGATTTAAAACCAAAAACCTTTACCTGCTCTATCAGCTTTCAGTGTGTCCCAGACATTGCAGTTGAAGTCATCATAACCAGCTAGGAGGAGACGTCCACTCTTGGAAAATGCTACAGAGGTGATGCCACAGATGATGTTATCGTGTGAATAAACCATAAGTTCCTGATCAGCCCGAAGATCAAAAAGCCTGCACGTAGCATCATCCGAGCCTGTGGCAAATGCGTTGCCATTTGGGAAGAACTTTAAGGAGGGAGGAAGGGAAAAAAGACATGATTTCAGACTTGATTCCTCTGTCTCATTGCATATACCGTTTTATACAGACCAAGTAGAAAAAGAAAGCAGCAGAGGATACACCTCTTCACTACTGGGATATGTGATACGAGCAAAAAAAGCGAAGTAATTAAGAGCATGCAAAGAAACACTATTTTAACAGCCACTGTTTCCAGTTATCACAATGGGTCTGAAGTTGCACAGATTTCAGGTACCTTCCCCAGCTACAAAAGCTCTTAATTAAATAAATATCCCATAATATTACATCAGACAGTACACACTTAAGAGCTGAGACCAGCAAAATATTAAAAAATAAATAAATTTATAAATCCCAGGTCCTCCCTGCAAGTTGATACATACACAGATGGCATTGATGTCCGACTCATGGCCAGTGAAGGTTTGCCGACACATTCCTTCTCTAACATCCCACAGTTTGGCAGAGGCATCACAGGCACCAGAAACAAAACACCGGGCATCAGGAGCAAGAGACAAACTCATGACATCTCCAGTGTGCCCAGTAAATGTAGTTGTCTGCTGACCAGTTTCTATGTCCCAGAGAGCACTTGAAAGATTAATTAAAAAGGCAAAAATCAATACATTTGTGCCCCATTAGAAGGTCTAGACAGAAATTCTTCTCTAAACCTCTTCGTTTATATCACTGCTAGAAAGTAAAACTTCATAAAGTAATAACAAAAAATATGAGAGTAGAAAAAAGAAGCATTCTTTGTTGAACCATTTGGCTCTGTTCCAGGATAATTGTGCAAAGATTTTAAAAAGCCTTCTTCAATTTTAAAATATTGGGGGTTTTAAATTGAAAACAGTGCAAAAAAACCTAATGCCCAACACTCATGGCTGCTTATACACAAAGTTCTTGTGACATGCCGACGACTGTTGTCCAGTACTACAACCAGGCTGATCCAAAGCAGCAGTTGCAAAGCTACAGCATAAGCTGAGTCAGCACTTCTCATTTTTAAAAACCCACTGAGAATGTGTAACTTTGTGAATTATGCCTGTCATCTTAAAGCTGTACCGCTTGCCCATGACAGCAAAATCACTACTACAGCAATAGTCAAAGAGTATAAGAGGATGAAAGAACACTATTCACCTCCCTAACAAGAGGTCTAAACATTTAAGGAAGACTAAGGATTTTTCATTTCTGTAATTTCTCAGTAAACCAGACCCATCAGTGGCAGATTTGCACTAGGCAAGTAAGAGATGACTCTACTTTGATACTGTACTTTGAAGCATGGCTGAACTGATGTCAAGGCCAAACTGTTTTCCAGACAACTGTAGTTACTACAATAACTCCTGAAGCAGCTGTTTTCTCTGATAAAGAGCAGAGCACAATTTTAACAAATCCTGTTGGTTTTTTTTTTTTTAAAACCAAACCACCCAATGCATGCTTAGAAACATTTTTGTATAAAACCCAAATGTATATATTCATAACTACTAAGAATCAGTAGACTAATAGATGGGCATTCAAAGAGGCTGATGGAGTGTAGGAGAGATATTCATGAGAGAACCTTTGCTATAAGAACTGCTCTTGGGAGAGCTGTAATGCTTTTAAGAATTAGATATAATAGAAAAAGGTACGAAAAAAAGATTGAAGTCTTTTTCTTTGTTCAGAACCTAGTATTTATTAAGACATACACCTACGTTCTCCTCAAAAAACCCCATCTGCTGTCACTGTAGAATATTTTCTAGGAGCTCTTCTGAATAGCAAGAAAAACTAAATTCTGTATTAGAAAAATCCAAATATGACTCTAAGTAATAAATGCTGACTGAATATGAAACAATTGAGAAATGTCATTAGTCTAATACACTTATTTCTGAAAGCCAAACAGTTACAGTAACAAAAAAAATTCCCATTACATCTTAACACAGAGAATTAGGTCAGGCTCTTCAGAACAAGGGCATATCTAAACAGCCACCAAAGCTAACAGACTTGAAAGACCAAGTTTTCCATTACTAGTAAAAATGTGACATATGAACAATAATTAATCATATTTAAGCTTCTGGATGACCATTAGGCTTAGGAAGAATAACGTTTCTTTCAATAATAAAGCATAGCTGTGAAAAGTCATTACCAACAATCATGTCACAATTTTATTGCTTACCAAGTGGTGTCACCAGAGCTGGTAACGATTTGATTATCATCCAAGAAACGACAGCATGACAAGTATCCTGAAAACAACATAAAAAGTTGAAGAGTAAGACCAGAGACTACTCCTCACACGGCACACTGGCTTGCTTATAACGTTGCTTCCTCTTCTCCCAAAGATGAAGCAAGAACTACTATATAAGCCTAAACACAGACAATTTTTATATAGGAACCTCCATTGTGAACAAAGCGTATTTTGACTCTTTACAGACCACGCTCAGTTCAACCGCTACGCTAGCACAGCGATACACTGGCATCACAGCAAGGCAACCTAAACAGAGATGTCTGTAACACAGAAGAGAATAAACTTAAGCAGCTTAACCAAACAGGATAGACACCATTTTGGAAATACCAATTTTTCTTTTGGTACAGGGTGGGGAGAGGAGGAAGAGGGAGTAGCGAGGCAAAAGCATGGAATCCACTGGCCAAGGTGGAGAGGAATATAGATAACCCTGCACTGTACGCGCTAAACTTTCTTAGAGAGTGGATCTGCACATGACTGCATCCAGGAGCAACAAATGCTTGTGACCTCAATCAGATCATACAACTATTGAGAAAAAATAAGCTACTTTGTCAGTACAAACTGAGTACAAAGCATACTTTAATTCACATTTATCTACTTACGTATAAACATTCATTAATTTGTAACTATTTCTGAATAACCTTATCTTCCTTTGAATGGACAGTCTTTATATCATTTGCTTAACTTAGTTAGAGGCTTGATCAGGAAGGAAACTTGCAAGACAGAGCCCACCTGATATTTTCTCTAAAGAACTATTAGAGGTTTTCTCCGGAGCCAGGCTGACAGCCTCTAGAGCAATCTACCTTTGTATGCTGCATTTTTGGATTAGTCTCTGTGGAAACAAAGAGACCATGAAGATGACATGCAGCCTCAGAGCTCCAGTTTTAGGAGCAATGCCTAATTACAGACCATTCCCTTACTCAGATGGCTGGAGGTATTACTGATTCGGCAAGAACACAGAAGACAACTGATGTGTGTGACAGGCCCAGTACTACATTAGCGCTTCACAAGATCGCAGAGTGCCTACTAAATAACCAGTGTTTTAATTGTCAGTGGAGTTCAAGAAACCACCCACCTGGTTTTCCTCTGAAAATTTTCCAATCCCATTCACAAAGAAAATAAAATACAGTCTGTCCGTTATCAGACAATACACAAAAGCAGTTCATGTTTCCTAGGTTACTACTGCTTATAGGGTGCTCACCTCTTAACTGTACATTCTTTAGGAAGCAAGAATATCTTCAGCCACTGAATTTGTTTTTAAAGGTACTTTGTGACACGGATTCTCTTCGTTTGTTCAGAAAAAAGTTTAACACATCCCCCACGCTTAAAACACTAGTTTTTAAGCACCATGATGTACTTTCTTGCTTCAGAAACTCTGACACCTGCATTTCTACAAGCCTCCCTTCCTAACAAGACAAATTTTTCTTCATCTGTTACTAAGGGATCTTTGCAGCTACAGTTTACATCCTACTTCACCAGGCAAAGCCTACAAGTCTATCTGTCTCTCCTCCTCAATCACAAGACAGCCCATCTTAGAAACAGAACCTGAAGGCAAAAATTAAGCTCCTGTATTTTGGTGAGAGGGGAGAGAGGAGAAACAGGAGAGGAAGCAATGAGAACTCAGACCTCTGCAACTACAACATAGCTCCACCAGAAGGCACCTGTCTTGCTTATGAAAAGTTAAAACACATTCTCGTTACAATTCTTTTGTTCAAGGTGTATCATCATTTTTAAAAAGTTTTTAAAAAGGAGGGTGAAAAAGCCATTTAAAAACAGGCAGCATGCAGCTCAAGTCCTGCCCGAGAAATAGAGGTGCACAATGAAGTGTATAAAAAAAATATTTTTAAAAATTTCCTACTTAAAGATAAAGCCTTCACCATGTGCTTAGGTACCTTAAATCACTCTGAACAGGCACTCACCTGTGTGACCAGCTAGTTCACGGCTGACACGTACATTCCCTTCACGAGTTTTCAAGTTATAAATGGAACAGATGTTATCAAGACCACCACAAGCCACATAATTTCCAGAAGGAGCATATGCACAGGTCATGACCCAAGACGAACGCAGGGGAATAGCATGCACCTGAAACCGATATATTAATATATTTCATCTATGAAACAACTGATTCAGTAATTTTCCATCAGGAAGTTTTTCACCTGTCTTTCAAGGCATACGTCATCTTTTTGTCAAAAGGACAAGAAGAAAACACTGCGGGGAGGGGGGAGAAGGGGGAAGGGATGTAAGTCTTTGGCTGTTTGAGTATCAAACTATTTTAACGGTAACTTCCATATATAGCTCATCAGACCAAGTAATGACGTAATTAAAACCTCAGATTTGCCTTTCGTGAATCCAGTTTAATTAGCAATTTTGGTAAAAAAAAAACTAAATTATTTCACTTCAGTGCTCTGATTACTATTGGTTTATTATAGGTTCAGGAAAATATTGATTTCCAAGTACAGTCAGCAAAACTGCCAATTCCAGGCTTAGACACTATGCTATGAACGAACAAGTAAGGAAATCGCTACTTTCACTGCCATTTAAATCCTTCTTTGGAAACACACTGCAAGCAATCAAGCCTCATATTTAAATAACCACCCCACGTTTCCTTGTCATTCTGTGCTCAAGTAACTTCATTTAAGGAATTATTGAAGCTAAACCTGTCCTCTCTTGTTAACTCGTTGCATCCATCCTTCAAATTTGTTCATAACATCTTTAAGAAAAGGATTGTATCTTACACATGTTGTGAGGTTTCATGCAATATTAACAATCTTCCTGCAATTCTTAAGTAAAGATCACTGTCTGTTCCTCTGCTGCTACAGTAATCAGTGATCCTGCAGCGATCAGCAGTTAAAAAAACAATACCCTGCACTAAAACCACCACAGCTCATTGTTGGAAGTCTTCTACCAAGCAACTAATTAGAATATTTACCTTGAGCCATTCTATTTTATCATTAGGAAAAGATCGCATTTATGACAACTGTGTTACCCCCAACGCACGCTGCAACTGCCAAAAGAACATCTGCGGCCTATCATAGAAGTATTTTTGCATTAACTGCTTCTGGGTGCTACCTAGTCAAATTTAAAACTCTTTCAACACCACGCTGTTTGCTCCCTGTAATTCCAGAGGGTTTCTGGTTTGGTTTTTTTTGGAGTTTTTACTTCTTTTGGTACAAGGTGGCAGTAGTAGGGTTTTTTTTTGTTTGTTTGTTTTTAACTCAATTGCTGTTTTACTGAATCAATACTGCCAAGAAGTATGGGGGGAGGATGTTTTTGCAGCTGAGGAGTTCTATTTCTGATTCCAGTAAAAATTTTACCAGTCTAGTAACAACCTCCGACTCCATTCCCCCAGATAAGAATGCTGCTCTCTGCCTCTTGATGATGCCATGGATTAATTAGCATTCATATAAAAATTAAAGATACTAATATAGAAATCATGGTATACAGTGATTATTTTACCATCTTTCAGTCATTACAGTAATTTAGTAATTTACCTGCAGGCTGAGGTCGAAGGGGGCGGATGAAGGCAGAAATGGGAGGGTTTGTTTTTGTTTTGCAAAAAGTATTATTACACTAGTAAAGTTATGGATTCATTAGTTTCACAACCAGGATTCAACAATAACCCCAGCTTTAGGAGCTGCTGCTGCTGCAGTTGTTTCTGCTTCCCTCTCCCTCTGTAGCATGCCATTTGCTCAGGTGCATTGGCAAAAGTGTTTTTAAGGCTATGATGAGCTAAGCCAGGAGAATTTATTTGAAATTAAGTCAGTTCCATGCTCCTGTGCACAACAGACTTCAGCAGCTCCGTCAACTTAACTCAAAGGGGCAACACATAAATTGTTGCTAGCCCAGATAAAAGTAACCATAACCAATAAATACCAATCCCTGCTATATGAAAGTAAAAGTAACCCTGAACTGCATCATGCGACTGCAGCCAGAAAGTGATGACCCATTATATATGTCAGGTCTTTCAACACTTAACTGCAGACGACAAATCAGTATGGCTATGCTTAAATCTCTGACCTTTCTGGTGCAACGTGCTGACTACCTCTTGTTCTCTGTTGATCAATTTCTCTGCAGTATCAAACACAAAAAAAATCAAAACAATCTCTGAAATTAAGTGTTTCGTTCTTTTCCAGTTGCGGTGCACATTTCCATACATAGAGCACTGAAGACATGGCTATATTATTTAAATGCAAACTTTGTATTTCAAATTCTCCAAAACAATAGTCTTAGGACTATTAAAGTAACACAGCCAAAATCATGACAGGTAACATTTCCTTCCTTTGTATTTACAACTGAATTCCACAGCAACACATCAGGTAGTCTTACCTTGTTTGTAGTATAGCTGTCCCAAATTATAAGTTTGCCATCCTGGGAGGCACTAACTAGAAGCCTGGAGAGAAAACAGGAGGTAAATGCAATCACTGTGGGAAGATGAGAAGGAACATCGTTGCGATGGTGTTTCCACTATCAAGGCCAAGGTACTTGAAACCATTTTAGTACAGAGCTGCATTACCCAATTCAGTTATCAACACTATAAAAATAATTTTGCAAATAGTCCGTTTCAATGCTAAAATGTTATGGAAATGTGTGATGGAACACCTACATATTAACGCATGCTGACTGCAGAACAAATTGTAGCCGTGCAACAAACATCTCAATCTTGAAAACTGAGGGAGAAAAAGTGTGTGGAATCGGTGCTTCTGCTTTCTATACACAGGCTTCCGACTCCCTGAGTTTGGGAATCTACACTATCAACGTGTTTTCCTTTTTCCTCTTTTTAAAACAGGGATTTAAGTTCTCAGAGGTCCAAAAACCCTGAATGAATGTCAGCACTGAAATGCAATGGAAATGAAAGTGAAAAGCAAAGATATCAATAATGGAAGGAGTAGCATGAGGAAGATTTTGATGCTAAATCAACACCACCTCAATCCACCCCCCAGCAATCATGTTTGAAACATGATGTACCTAATTCATTGTTCGAAGCGCTCTTACCGGCTTTCTAATGTGTTGGAAGATAGATCAGGTATACTGACATGAAAAATCTGTCTAGTCTCCACATTTGCTAAGTAATTTTGAATAAAATACTCCAATACGGTATCCAAATTTGTTCTGTGCATCTTCTTCTGACCATTTCCAAGCTGAATAATACAGTGCAATCATCGAAGGGCTCCAGTCTCTTTGCATTATTTTTGCTCTCTATTTTAGAGCTCTATATTTTAAAGCTGCCTTGAATCACTTTTGCCAAACAAGAAATTGAATCCCCTTCTTTTAAATAAGCTACGTGCCAAAGGGATGCCTGAAGCAATGAATTCTACATATCTGTGAGAAATCAGCTTCTTTCACAGGTGCAGAAAACAGAGCTGCAAAACACTGAAGTTGAACTCAAAATAATTGTGTTCGTTCTGACTTTTAAGTACTAATCAATTCAGAAACTGAAAGTATAACACGTCATGAATTATTTTTCCTCTTCATCATGCATACTGTTGTCTTTGTTAAGCACTTATTTTTCTTTTGTGTTTACTGTACACATACATACAAGAGGTCATGCAGTTCTTCCACAAGGCACAGCTTGTTTCCACAGATTTGGTAAGAAGGTAACTTCAACAATATCAAGCTTCCTTTGAAAATATCTACTCAGTAGAAAGGGGCTAGATGTAACTTAAACTCCTTAGTTGTAACTTAAAAAATCCTAAGGGGAATTTTTTTTTAATCTGTTCCTGCAGGGAAGCAGCAATGTATTCTTTTAACTGACATTTGAACATTTGCTGCCATTGTGTGCCTTAAAATTCTTGTAAAGAAAAGAAAATGAAAGTAGCTGTTACTAGTATCATTTAATTTCTCTCTAACTGAACATCAGTAGTTAACAGGAAGCATTTAAAGAAAAAAGACAACTGATAATGAAATCTACTCTATCTCCACAGTTCCTCAGAATTGACGTGGTACCACAACTATGTTTTTCAGGCAAGTAGACAAAGACTGGTATTTTGGCACCAAATTTACTTTTGGATGACAAAAACATGGACATTAGGAGGGAAAAAGTGGTATTAAGTGTTTCTGAATTCTCTTGGTTGTCTGCATTCTCTTGGAACTCGTAGTTCCTAGTGGTAGGAACAGGAAAAATAAGAGTCCTGAGCACTCGACTTTCCAAAGAACAGTGAAACCACATGATCCCATTTTGTATCGCTAGCACCCACCTGGAATCAGTCCCCCAGTGCATTGCATAAATTTTAGCCAGGTGTCCCCGGAGCGTTCTTCTAGTGCGCATTTGAATTCTCCCAACTGGGTCAATATTGGCTGTGATCTGAAACAGGAATGGTTTCCTACAATGAATTTTTCACTTCATAGTCCCAAAAGTAACACATCATGCATAATTACATTTAAATGAGAAACCAGGGCAGACCAAAGTCCCACATTTTGAATATTGACTGAGTTTTTAAAAACTGCCTAATCAAGTTGCATCATTTTATGTAATACGTCTTTATCAAATGAAGAAATCATCCTCTCTATGGCATTTATAAAGACTCTCAGAAATTACTTTGTTTAGGTCCCATCATCTTAGACTTTTAGGATTTCAGACCTTTGATCTGAGTTTTCTACTCCTATACAGACAGATATGGTAATCTAACTTTTTTCCCAGAATAATGGGTATGGCGAGGTCCATCAGGCTTTAAACATGTCTCCATTTTTAAAGGATGAATTAATAACACTCTTTCAGATCCAAAAGGCCTTCCTTTCCAAGTATGGGATTACTAAATTCGTAGTATTCCTGATTTATTTATCTTCCAGAAGTTAAAAGTAGTCTCTGGAATAAGAGAACAGCAAAGCGAGGAAGTAGTTTAGCTGTCCTTAAACTGTTAAATTCAATACAAGTCCTCCAGTCTGGACAGAAGTACCAGTTTAAAATAAAACAACAAACCAGAAAACATTTCCAGTACTGTAAGCAGTACACATCACAACAAATCCAGAGTTTCTAAGGTTACTTTGTGGATAACGTCTCCATACTTCTCGCGTCTCCATGTTACAAAATTCTTTAGCAAGTGCGTTTGAGCAAAGATCTCTGCTTCTTTTCAAAGGCTATCAACACAGCTTAGGACTCAGATGAACAGATAAGAATGTTCCCCTGACATAAAACTCCTTTCATAGTGGACACCTCTCATATTAACTAATACTGAAACCCTGGGGTGGGGTTTTTTTCTTTATTTCTTTTTTCCTGTTTCCATACTCTCACCCTGGAAAATACTCAGCATTGCTCCCCACATAAAATGACATCACAAGACACAGACTCCAATAAATATTGGTATTACTTTTGTACTTGATATTTTAGTGACATTTTAAATAAATTCACATTAATCACTTCTGTACCAACTATCTTAAATCAGACACAAAGGATTAATAGTCAATATTCAAGCAAATGGACTGAAGTAGGTGACAAGAGTAAACTGATTCATGATACATATAGGGGGAAAAAAGCAAAGGCTTGCCCCCTCTTCCAATGCCATAATAATCTATTTCAGTCTAAATTCCTACCAGATTTCTAGGAAGAAAACCCACCTTATCTCCATGAGATTTATTACAAGAGTACATTTCCCTTTCCCCAAGCCAATATTGACTGAGGCCAAGCCAATAGGAACAAAACGCGAAACTACAGCAAGATGCAAAGGTATTGGCTCGCAGTCCAGACCTAAGTGCAGCATCATGTGGAAATCAGTAACCTCAGCAGGTCTTTTGGTTCGGATTATGATGGTAACACAACTGTACCACTGCCGTGTCTGTAGCAGGACACTGGGGCTCCCCTGCACGATGTGCCATGGAGCAGTAGAGACGTGCCCTGAGTCACTTCTTGAAGAAACTACTGCTCAAGGCTACCACTCTCAGCAAGTGGACAAATGCAAACAATGTACTTTCTCTAGAAGAAACCACCTAAAGGCAAAATTTGAAAATTGATGGAGGCGGCAAAAAATATTCACTTGCACTTACCTCCTTAAACCATGTCTTCTTTTTGTAAAGGAAACCAATTTTCATAATTCACATTAAACTGTTAAAATGCTTACCTGAGCCAGGGTGGCATCCGCACATGCTTTCCTAGCATCCTGCAACAGAAGAAAGTCAGAGAAATTGGAAGTTCTGTACATTTCTTTATCTCCGTTTTATCAAGTTCATCAAGCACCCTCAAAACAAGGTTCAGAAAGCATTTCTGCTTGTCATCCAGAGGCGACCCCACCCTTACTGGAGCGTGAACATAACATGCTGTCTGCTGTCAAAACACATTGAGCACATTGAGCATTTAACTTCAAAATGCTCTTTTTCTTTTGAGAGAAAGGTAACATGATTTTCACCACAAAGACAGTTAAGCAATGGAATTGCTTTGTCCAGACGGGCTGTGCAGTCTGTATCCCTGGAGGTTTTCAAGACCTGGACAAAGCCCTAAATAACCTTATAGCTGACCTTATTATAAGGTGGGTGGTGCTTAACATTGGTTATGGCCAAGCTCAGAAAACCTTCAGTAAACATTCATTTTTATCTAATCCATTTTGAGCATTATTTGCATAACTTATTTTCTAATCAATATTAAAAACCAAAAAGCAATTTCCAAAAGCAGTTACATGTGCTTGCCCTTTCTAAACATCCACAACATTAACTTTGACATTGTGAATACATTTAACTTAATGCATGATTTCTGTCCATGTCTGTTCTCCTCAAGACACACAAACGACCATTAATCAGCGCTGTGGCTTCATGATCCACTGACACAATACATACTCTGATTTGGTTTTTCAGTTGCTCAGCCTCCTGGCGTAACTGGTCAAGCTCACTCATTTTCCTGTGCTAAAGGTGCACTTCACTGCCACCTCTGAAACAACCAGAAATCTGAAAGACAGGTGGTAATAATGAGCATTAGTAGAAGTCACAGCTTGAAATTACTAGAGATGGCAAGTTCTTTCAATCACCTCAAACAGCACTTGAAATAAGACAGATTGTTTTAGAAGTACTGGAATACAGGTGAAAATACGTCTCTGAAATGTCTTCAGAATAAGGTGGTAGCACACACAAATATGCTTAGCTTTTTTCCAGCCACAGTAACTAAAATATCATTTGGACTTATTTCTTTCCTCCGGGCCTCCCTTTTTGCATTTTTTCATTACTGTTTTCCTGATTCAGTTTTGTATAAACTGAAATTTCCCAAGAGTGAATGAGCAGTTAACACTAACGCTAGAGAAGAAAGTCAGAACTTCTCTGTAGGTCTTAAGAATAGATTAAGGAATCTTCCTATTGAAGAATAAGCACCTTAAATATTTACAGACTAACACAAGCACTTGCAAAATGCTGTAGGAAGACTTATTATGATGCTATCTGTAACACAGCAGCTATGAGAAATGTTCTGATATCTGGATAAAAGGAGATCACTCACAAATGTTGTTCAGGATCCTACTTGTTAATTGCTAAAATGTCTCCCTGAGATTTCCAGAATGGATTCTAGCATTAACACGTTGTCAGAATAAAATGAGTATTTTATGAATGTTAGGTTGAGGGTAGAAGTTTGAGAAACCACTGCCAACAGACATTTTCCCCCTCGAAGGCTCCATCTTCCTAGCATTAATAAGCAGCAAATTACTAACACGTATCTCTGTCTGCTGTACTCTGTAGCCAGCAAGGCAGAGGCTCCATAAAACATAACTACCACTGGACGCCCTCAACTATTGCCTACAGAGTTCCAAAACTATTGGGCTGTTTTGCAATGTAATAAGCATACAGATATCTTCCATTAAGCATACAACTTATCTTTAAAAGTCACTGTTCCAGAAAGATATTGTTGGCATTTTCACTAGCATTCCATACCTAAAACTCAGCTGTTGGTAAAGTTTTTAACATCTCTACAGCCTGATACCAATATAAGATGCAGAAGAAACATGCTGATGAAGCTTCTCTTTTATTGCAGAACAAGATGATCAGTTTCATTTTCAAATGCTACATAGAGCACCTGGAGTTTATAAATAAACACTGCTAGTGTTGTTTTTTAAAAATATTTTATTGGCCAGAATTAACCCTCTACTTTTAAACAAAGCAAATGCTTTGCTAGCAGCTTTGCATATTATTCTGTTAAGATAAATAAGCTGATTAAATCTTTGCAGGCATGTGGGTTTTGTTTTTTTCCTAAAGCTCTTCCCAAGGAGAAAGATGAGGATAAATTCCAAATTTTCATTCAGTCACAGTAACAGAGAACATATTGTGAAGGCAAATTAAATCAGCAGAGCAAACATCACTGTCAAAGGGAAAGAAATTTCAAAAGAGTTACTAAGGCTTGAACATTCCCTAAATATTGCTATCCCATATAACCAGACTTATCTCTGAGCTCTCTTCACAGTAGCTAGTATTCCAAACCGAGGACCTCAAGGAAAAATGTGAGATCTTGTCATACCATCATTTAAAAATGTATACTCTCCTCTGAAGCCTAAAATATCTTAGGAAAGGAATTTTAGTTAGCTTCTGTCTCAAAAACCTCCATTCACACAACTTCAAAGCCCTTTCACTTTATTGTGAAACTAGGTCTCCTCTTTCTCTCTTCTGGTTCCAGGGTTATCTTTAAGCCCCTTTAAGATTGCTTGTTCAGCTTAGTCCAAAATCCAGTTAAGACAAAGCCCATCAAGAGTGTTTTATTATCCTATAACCACCTTCTTTTCTTTTGAATGTTCTTTTTTCCTCAAGATGTTTTGTTCATTCTACATTTGAGACGCAACACTGTGGTTGGGTCTCTGTACAGTTTTTAGCATGCAGTCATCACTGTCTACAGCTCCTGTGTAGTTCACACACAGATTGTGAAACAGTATGGACTACTCTTGTCATAGAGGAATTAAGAAACCCTAAACACTGCTCTTAAGAATAAACAGCAAATTTTCAGATATTTTAGCTTTTTTATATCCAGTTCTATTTCTGCAGTTCTCTAAGTTAATATATAAGCCCATTTCCTGCTAAGCAAATATCAACCTCTCCAGACAGAGTACAAAGAATTTAAAGATACTATCATTCCTATTTCAGAGAAAGGAATTACGATCCAAAACTTAAGCATTCTGCTCAAGGTCACAGCAACTCAACGACGGGATTAAGATAAAGATTTAGGACACCAGAATTCCAGCTGCAGAGTTACAGGTACTACGTTGAAGATTTACATGCAGCTTTATTTAAAAATATAATAGGATGAACAATCCAACATCAGTCACCGCAGATACCTTCTCCTGTAACGTACAGTTTAAAATAGCGCCGATTTACTTCTGCCGGAATTCGTGCACTATGCAATAGAGTTCTCTTGCATTTAAATGAAACAAAACTTTTTTGCATGGAACACGAAGAGGCCTAAGGAGATGAACACTAATCCTATGAAAGAAGTCACATATTGAGGAAGTTCGCTTCACAGAAACTGAACCCTGTAGTTTCATTCTGGATTATTTGCATACACTGAGTTTAAAACAAATCATACAAGCTTATTTCATGCTTGTGCCTTATTGCTTAATATAGCATGCACTGAAGGGTACTACTGCAAATGATAAAGCCAGATGAGGCAGCCCAATAGTGCCGAGTGTCTTCTGCAGTAACAGACACAGTGATGTTGATACAGCCATATGAACTGAAAGGACATAAGCCACATTCCCTGTTTGATGAGATATCATAGCTTAACGAGCATGTACGTGTCTCTCTTTACACAAATAAAACCTTCATTACACTTACGTACACTTCTGTTACACAACACAGGTTCGATTCCCAGCCCTCACGTCAAATTCAAGACAGTACTCCGCCTCAGCACTTTGCCTCCGTTTTCTTCCAAGTCCCACCTTACGCAGGGCCAGAACAACCCACACTCCTTCAAAACCTGTAAGAACGCGCTAATGGAACCCAACCTCCGGAGTAATTTCATAAATGCATTTCGGCATACAGTTAGCCAGGCATGCGTATACGTAACCTGCTCTACATACTGTGCAGCTAAGCTCCTAAAACGCTCCATTTGTGAACTCCACACCAAGACAGTCACTCGCTAAGTCTTTAGGGAAAGCTTCCTTTTAACGAGCAATTCCAAAATGGTTTGCCAACGCTACAGAAACCTTTACACATACATGCAAGATAGTCTCCATTATCAGAGGCAGCAAGGAGTTCAAGGAACACAGCTACTATCGCCAAAGCAGCTTCTATAAAGGATCTTAACCTTCAGACACTTGCTAGGTAGGACTCATGTTTCAATATTCGCTGCATGGCAAGTAGTAGCTGAATGCGTACAACCCTTGATGTCTTTCCCATCTCTAATACCATATATCCATATGATAAGTTCATATCTTGAAGCTAGATACATTTTCAGAGTTACAAGTTAGCCTGTATGCATTCCAAGCAACTCCAAACTCTGAACTGCATTTCTGACAGCAACCATAGGAATTGTTTAAACCAGATTTCCACATTCCCTTTGTAGTCTTTGTTGTTTCAACATCAACAGGAAGTTCTAATTCCTGCCAACATGACTGAACTCACTAACACTCAGGAAACAAAAATCCTAACGAAGCCAAGGGCATTAAAATATAGGAGTGTTCTGAAGCAGACTGTAAAATTTATGGGACAACCAGCCAACCAACTTGACTATTCCTTTATTTCTTTTACACTAATGCTTAGGCAATTAAATTTATGGCAGAAATATGAGATTCATGGGGGGGAAAAAAGGGTTCCATCCTCTTGTGTACTTTTCAGCTATACTGTAAATCAGCAGAGCTTACTAGTATCTAGCATTTAAAAAAAAAAAATCTTTGAGAGAGCAAGAACAACAGGTAAGGTCAGGAAAACGTACAGGAAAACAAATATTTTTGTCTGTTGTCACTCTTGATACGTGGGAAATTTTTATACAGATTTATTTGTATTACAGACACAGAAGTAACAAGCAAAGACTGTTCAATATATGATCTATGTCCATTGCAAACTAGCACAACTGAATATAATGAAATATATTCTTTCTTCCTGGCAAGTTCTGAAGGCATTTAACCCGACTTTAAATAAAGGTTTCTAGGAGAAACTGTAAGCTTGATACAGATTATGCTTCTATATCTGGGGTTTTGAAAGAAGTTACTGAATTTCTAAAGCAAGCAAACCTCATGCAAAAAGTCACTACTCAAGTTCCACACTCCTTTTTTCCAAATTATCACCATAGCTGTGAAGAAATAGGTAGCAGCCAAACTCATGCTTACCTTACTTGCTTTTGAATACGTTACTGCGTTCTTGAAGGCAGGCTTCTCACAAATAACACATTCACGTTGCTGAACTCACTCCAGACCTTTCCAAAGACTGAAGTGCTTAAGTGTCTCTGCTCTAAGCCTAATCCCCTGTAATCTTGTTGACAAGTATACCTTGTAGATAATTCTCCTCTTGCTAGGGACAACAATATGAGTACTTGCAAGGTAGTTTACTCTTCCTCACTACTCCAAACAACCCAAGTCTCTCATCATAGAAGAGTCACTTTATTCCTCTGTTTCCCACATCGAAAAAAATCAAGTATTGACTTCACCTATTTTGTTACTACTCAGAAAACAGTGACAGAACAATTCAGAGACTAAGGAAGAACTCAAATTCACTCATTTCATTGTTACAACTTTCATGTCATTTCTGGAGCTCAAACTGTTTATCTAATGAAGCCCAGTCACTGAAACCAAGGTATCATTAATACCATCACATTTATATGTAGACGGATGCTTGCCTGCGTTATAAGACAAATAGGAAGAGCCGAATACAACTCACCCAAACATATTATTGGGTTAAGTATGATTCCTCTCTAAAACTACCTGGTAACAGCAATGAGGCAATGCTTACTAAACACTTTTAAATATTTAATTTTCTCACACCATTCCTATGAAAAATAGTAAAAAAACAATGGAGCCTTCCATCCTCTCCTGAAGAGCCTGTCCTGTGAAAAATCTCTACAGATTGAAAGAAGAGACTGCAGATTTGAAATCACAGCTATCATTAAGTCAAATATTTAGAACTTCTATCCCTTGATAGCCAAACTTCATTTGCTACACGGTATTTTTACTACACATTACTACTGCCAAAAAGCACAGTAATCCCACCAAGCCATTGTTGATGCAAAGTCTGGTAACACGGACTGTTTAAATTTTTATTGTTACAGTATTACTCAAGTACAGTAATTTCATAAGGTTAGCCAAATCACCTTTCTCCCAAATGAATAGGCTGTCTGATACGTGTTCCCTCAGCATCTTTCCTGCTAATACACATCACTCCAATACGTAACAAAGAGCCAGAAGAAAAGCAAAACACATCATTTGCATAAACATAGCCAAAACTTTACAGCCTTAATAAGTTCATGTTATGCCTACCAGACAGTCTCATAGTGGGTCATCTGATTAAATGAAGCTGTGCTAATCTATTAGATACCATAAATCCTATTAGCAACATGCATAGCAGCTTGTACATTTTTCACAGTGACAAAGGATTATACACAATCCACCACTAGTTCCAGTGTTTTGATGTCATATTGGCTTTGAAAAGCTGAGGGTTTTTTGTTATTTAACCAGAAGTATGTATTGATTCCTATTTGACTTTTATTCACTAGAAAACACAGTAAGATCAGAATTGCTTGTGAAACAAATTTCAGGTGTTCTCTCTCCCATTTACATGATTCAGAGTAGAAGACAAACAAATTCAGCGGTGCCATCTGATCCTGAAGCACACACATCTCCAGATCTGGTGCTCACCAAGAAAAGGTATAGATAATTTTCATTAGAAATCATAGAAGAGGTATACAGGAACACAACATAAGAAATGCACAGAATCAGACAAGCTTCTGTGATACAAGCTTTGTTAGAAAAGAAGCAAAACCCTGTAGAGCATGCACTGAACAGCTCGAAGACATGGGCTTAATACCCAGCACTAGTTAAAACAAACCAAAGGTTATATATAAAATAGGATGGAAAAAACTGAAAATATAATGCCAGTGAGTGAAAGCAATGGTTTGTCTACACTGGAAACACTGTGTTCAGTTTCAGCTCCTCCAAAAAGAACACTGGAGGTGCCTGGGGTTGACTGAGGTGACTAATTAGAGAACACCTCATAAGACAGGTTTAGAGAAAGAGACAGGGCTAGCTTGCTGCTTGATTTGGAAAAACAGGTATTTAGTAATTGACATTAACAAATTTAACTGAGGAAGCACTGTCTACACAACACATGACTAACCAGCAATGTTCCTCACGGCCTAAGGGGCTTCACAAGAGGCAGCAACCTTCAATGTTCTAGTCTGGAAGGTAATGAAGGGTCACTGTTCCAAGAATATTAGTAATAATTATGATTACCCAGAATATAAACTCAAACTTTTAGAGTCTGTTTAAATAATACTGACACATTGAAAAGAACATTCTGACAAGAGCCACTTCGCTCAAAAGAAATTTGGTCTTCTGTTGTCAAACACGGTGGATAAGTAATTTGTCATTCATGAGAGCATAACTATTCTCATCATTTTATTTATTACAGTTCCCTGCCCCACTGAGATGAAACAGTCTCATCTATGGTCTCCCTCTGCTTTGCCAGTTCCATTTCTGAAATAAGGCAGGCACTAACATCTATTATTTAGCAGGTTTCCTGGCCATTTTAAAATCCTTCCTGTTGACATAAGAGTACACATGCTAAAGTAGGAAACAGGTACTTTAGGCTTGCACAGATTAACAGCTAAAAATGTGACGCTACCCACTTTTTAAAAATTGTATGAGTTTCTCAAGCACTAGAAAAAAAGAAATTACCTTAGTTATCTACTTACATTTTCTCTCACTACAGTAGAAAGCCAACTTCTGCTGTCAAACATGTAAATTCTGGGGGGAGGGGAGGGGGTGGGGGAAACAAAAAAACCCAGAATTAGTACAATTATCAAGAAATAACACCAATTTCTTAACAAATCTAGCAAAAATTAAAATACTATCAAAGCACAGACTATTTTTCATTAGCTAACTTAAACAGCCAGCTTGACTTCACAAAGGAAATGGGCATTGCTTTAATAATGCTAACATAACCAAAAGACTTGCTCGTGTCAAGAAGCTTTTAACATTCTTTTTCCAAGAAAACTCTTGCAATCCTCAGATCATTAATTCTCCTCCCCTAGTGACACACAAGTCCATACTATTTATTAGAGAGTTTAGGATTGTAACAAAACATTGCCTCACTCATACAAGGCCGAAATTTTCCCTGCACTACAAAGTGCCCCCCCCCAATCTGCATGTTCAAAGCACTGAAATTATTTCTGCTCAATACTGTTCTTGAGGTATGCTTGCTTTCCAAGCACAGTTAAACGTCAGGATAACTATTTTATTAAAAGAAGTTGCATAAACCTCCTACTAATGAGCTCAAGTGAGAGCACAACACTCTTCTAGAAGAAGAGTTACAACTTCTAATTGCTAAAGATATTAAAAAGTAAAAATCGACACATTAAGTAACTTGCAGTCTGGAAGACTAACAGTTCAATGTACAAATTGGTTTTGTAGCAAGGTGAAAAAATTTCTTGCAAGAAACTTTGGAACAATTTTTTCCTCTGGCAGCACAAAGTAATAATTATATTTCACCTCACGATTTGAAACACTGACAACCGCTTATACGTTCCAAACATCTGTGACCTGCCTCTATCACACAGCAAGACAAGGGCTATATGGGTGGTGTCAGACACCCGAGTGCAGATCTTCAAAGCTGCTGCATCAGGACAGTGGAAGATTATTCTGAGCACGAAGCAAGAATGTACTGAAGCAAAATAATCTTAAATCAGAAAGCCAGTCTACAAATTCATATGCTTTAAACTAAAATGCTTAGATATAATACATCTTTCTGATTTACAGTTCACTATTAGCCGGAAAATTTACAAACCACTTCAGTGTCTGGTATAGAGGTTAAGCTACTTCGGATATGGGTCATCCTCATCCAAGCTCATTTATAGATGAAGAGTTTAATACTGTGATTATGAAACCGTCACAGTATAAGCAGTTTTGTTTGCTACTGCCAGAACAACACACTTTTAGACATAAAACAGTATCTCACGCTTAGAGGCCAAACTTCATCGCCCCCAAAGACACAAACACATGACATGACCATTTTAAGTTCTGGAAAAAAGATCAACTACATTCAACTTTCAGAAGTCTTGACACAAAAATTTGCCCACACTGCAGAGAGAATGAAATCTAATGAAATTCTAAAAGAATTACCTGAAATGTAAACAAGTAAAATTATGCTGGAACACTAACAGCACACAGAATACACAACAGCAAAGGCCAAAACACACACCATTATTGTCCTGCGCTGCACCCTCATTAATGCAGGAGAGGTGTTGCAGATTTCATATGCCTTCTGCAAAAAAGAAAAACAAAAACAAAAGAAAAAAGCTACTTTAACCAGCCTGCAAGAAGCGTAAGGAAGCATAACAGCAAACTTTTCCACAAAGTTCAGTTTATTTTTCAAACCAGGTTAAGTTTTCAGTTGGGTATGCTGAAAGCATCCTGTGATGGCTGCAGAATGCAATCCTGGCAACTGAGATACTTGCAATTCTACATTACAGATGGAGCTCATTTAAGAACAGAAGTAGGCAAGCTACTTAAGAAAAAAGATCTGCATTACCACAGCTTCCATTTTTAGCTAAAATGTAGCCTGGTAAAAGCGACATGAAAATTACAGGCCAGCTCATTCATCACACCACAGTACTGGTTCAGCAAAGAAAGAGTTCTTGTAACAAGGTTCATATACTCTGCCTTAATCAGCCCTTATGACCCGACCCCGCTTAGCTGAGAGCTTGAGGTTCTCAACATCAAGAACTGGGGTTTCTAAAAGAGGAGAGAACAAAAAGTACCACAGAATACTTTAAGCATGGTTCAAGTGGTTAAACCATTAGACCAAAGCACCTGGAGGTCAGCCAGCCCTACGCATGGTTGGTGTACCCGGTGTCCCCATGTTCCCACAGCCTTCTGCTCCAAGTAAAGCAGCACAGCAGTTTGGACAAAAAACAGTATCTCAAGAAGGCAAAAGCATCACCGTTTCTGCGTAAAACCTCCCTACTACAAGTACTCACTAACTCCTATCAGCCTAATATTCTTTTTTCTTTAAAGATGTTGAAGTAGTACCCTGAGGTGACAACTCAGCCTAAAAATTTCGCTCAGTTCCAACATCCACCAGAACACAAGTCTCCACATCAAAAAGACTTCTGCAGAAGAGACTAGAACTTCTTTCCCAAGGTTGGGGAAAGCAGGGAAGAAAAGAGGAAACAAAGGAAGAAAAGGGATTTTGAAGCGTAGGGAAAGCATTTAGAAGTATTTTACTTCAACATCATAGCAAATCTGAGCAACCCTCCAAAATTAAGCATCTTCCTAAGAAGACGAAATACATTCATTGCCACCCTCTCCAAAGCCATTAGATGCACAAATACTTTTTTCTTCTTGACCTATGGTTTCAATGAGACTTAAAACCCAAGTGTTCTGGATGTTAATTCCTCCCGCACACCTTCTAAAGGCTGCTTTACACATATATTGACTAGATGCCAAAGGCCAATATTTGAACCACAGCAAAAGCATTCCCACTTCTTAAAACACGTCATCAAGTCATATATAACCTGGCATGAGGCCAGGCATGGCACATCAGACAAGACCAAGAGTTTGGCTCAGCCCCTAGGACAAGGTTTGGCCAGACTTCGAAAGCTGCTGCCCTTGCTTCAGGGACACAGATAGAGCACAGGCAACACCTCAGGGAAGTATCCAGCACAGCTGCAGGAAGGGTCCCTCCCCAAACCAGTCCCCAAGAGAGGCACACCAGTTCTTGTTTTGGGGGTCCTGGCTCCCTGCAAGCTGAACACAAGCCCCCAATGCTACCTTGTGGCAAAGACAGCCAACAGCATCCAGCGCTGCATTGGGAAAAGCATTGCCAGCAAGTCAAGGGAGATGTCCCTTCCCCTCTGCTCAGCACTGATGAGGCCACATCTGGAGTGCTGGGTACAGTTCCAGGCTCCCCAGTACAAGACAGACATGGAGCTACTGGAGAGAGTCCAGAGAAGGGCCTTGAAGATGATTTAGGGACTGGAGCATCTCTCATATGAGGAGAGGCTGAGAGACATGTTCAGCCTGGAGAAGGCTCAGAGGGGGATTTTATCAACATGTGTCACCTTCTGTGTAAACGTGTATTTTGAGTGGCTTTATGAACATAGTTTAAAACAGATCTCAGTCAACACTAGTAAAAACTAGTTTCCATGACCATTACACCACTTCAATTTTTAAAATTTCCTGCATAACACATCCTTCTGCAAGAGTGGCACAGAAGGTTGTTTTGTCCAAGGCACTCAGAGATAATTTCAATGGAGGGGGAAAAAAAAACAAAACCAAAAACCTACTAGCAAATATCAGTATTCCTATTAAGGTAAAGCAACAGTTGCAAATGAAGTTACTTTGCTGATCTACTGTATCTTCTTTATCAACATGCACAGGACACACCCTACACCCAAGCAAGGGCTGTATGTAAGCAAGCAGTCACTAATTTAGCAGGCAGATGCTTCTGTTCAGGTACCCACCACTTATTACCCCAATGATATAACATCTATGAGATAACATCTATGAAACTGGGAATTGCAAGTTAGTTTATTAAAATTATTTCTTACAGTCTACATAGCTGATTATTAGCACAGAACAGTATCTTGATGCCCAAGAGATTACACGACCTTTCCAAATCACTGCCAACAACATGAAATTCCAATTATGCCACCAGGCAACAGTAATTAGAAGTCTGAAATTTAAAGCTATGCTTCAAGACTATTCCGTACACACACAAAAAAACCTCCACCCCACCCAAAACCAAAAACCACAACCTACCCCCAGTTTGATGGTTTGGTCCTAACTATAAAGATAAACATTTCTATCAGTTAGCTGGAAGCTTGAAGGATGTTTTGATACCTGCATGTGTATATGCTCTTCCAAGAGTTAATTCTAGTTCAGACTTTCCTTGTTGAGTACAAATCTGTATTCCAGAAAGCCTAGTCTCTGCTGTCACCTCCTGCGAGAGCAGCTTTGAAGGATAGCTTACAGAAGTATAAATTCATAGCAAATTCATAAATCTAAATACGCTCAAGTGAATGGATACAACCCCTTCTCATTTATTTGATATCTTCTTTCTGGGATACATGTGTGCTGCCATAACTTACTTGGAAACATAATTTCCAAGCACATAAGCTTTGAAAAGCAAGCGATACCTTACCAACAGTTTTGCAAAACTGACTATCCTAGTAGACAATGCTAGTTGTACAAGTCCTCCTAAAACTTACTGAAAACACTTTTGTAGTCAAAGGCTAGCATGGCTGAACCATTTCTGTGGGAGGTATTGGCTGCTTCTTGTGTTGAAGAACTGCCAAGTTTCCAGCTGAAGTGGTCATTTTGCTCAGTCGACATTTTTCCATATATTAGTGTTAAGTACACACAGAACAAGTGAATATCAGGTCAGTAAGAGTTAATGCTCATTATGCAACAGTGACATTAGCTGGTTAAAGAGCTAACAAATTTTCATTTTGAATATAGCGTGCAAGTACAAAATAGTAATTACACAAGCTAAAAATACCTGTAACTAAATGAACTGATATCACAAATGCCTCTTTATTACATATAGCTCAAATCTTGAATTACAGGTCCCATTTTAACTAGGCAGCTTTCTACAGGGGTCACTGATGTTAATAATTAGGAGATTTTGTGCATAAAAGAACCCTTGCAGAATACCTGGTAATGCAAAATTCTAAAAACTAGGTTTTGCTGTGTTTGCTCTGTCTGAAGACAAGTTTTTCTGGTAAATTAAATCTTCACCTGCTTCTCCATGCAGAAGATTGAGGAAAATACATTCAAGCTCCACTTGTAACTTCACAGTATAAAGCTGCAGCCCTAAATGACAAGTGAAATGCCTTTTCTTCCCCTCTTCCCTACCTATCTTTAGTAGTAGAAATCTGGAAGTGCTTTCCTCCTGAAGAAATTTGTGCACTTTTTCTGATACTAATCCCATGACCTACATTTTTAAAAAGTCATACTGATGCAATATTTAAGTATAAAAATCTGGACTGTAACATGTCACTTTATTAATCATTTCTAAATGCATCTGCAAGCTATCTTAATTCTAGGTACAGCAGAGAATTTATGTAAAAAAAGAACCGATTACAAGTTTATTTTTATTATTTATTATTACAAGTTTAACAGATGCCTAAAGCCAAGTGCTTAAAATCACACTTTTTAAAAAGACGGGTCTTAGATGTTTGAAGTAGTTCACAAATATTAATAACTGTTGCTGCTTTAGCAACCCAAGTCAAAAGATTTCCTAACTACAACTCTTTTCTGCCTTGCTCTGAAATTCACATTTAAGAGCATTCTAACACTTCCTGATAAGGGGCGGGCATAGGAAGCTAACTTATTTTAAGAATAAAAGTTACTGATATTCAGTATCAGCATTCAACAAATTTATTAGGAACATCAAAAGCCAACACTTCAGGTTTTATTCCTTGTTCAAAATTATCTATATGTAAGTACTCTTTCTGGAGAGCAACACACCTGTTGATAAACTGCTTCAATTTTATCAAACTGGCCACTGATGTTTTTGGCCATCTTCTTTCCTGATCTTACAATTGGAAAAAAAAAAAACACACAACCCCCAGAAAAAAAAAAAAACAACACAGTAAGTCAGGGAAACTTAAACCTCCTTGTGCATAAATTTCTAGCTATATTTGCCAGAAAAATAAGTTACTGAAAATTGCCACTTAATAAAGTATCCCTTTATCCAAAACCAAGCAATTTTGTTGTCACATACGACCAGACATCTCCCTTCAGACTGAAAAACAAAACCCAGGCAGCACTGAAAGAGAATATATTACTATTAATTAACCAGCACAGAAATGACTAAGCGTTTATTACTAGATGCTTCTATCTGCAGAGCCTTACAGTAACTGAGCAGTTGTTTCTCACTTCAACTGCCATCTTCCATGGCTTCCTTCAATTCTTATCATTAACCTCCAGTTTTCACTGGCATTTTCATTTCATTTGTGAACCGACCAGAATCTCTGCTTACCTGAACAGGGCAAAGCACATGCACAACAGGGATATTGCAGTCCTACTTTAATACTATTGCCACGAACAGAGAAGTAGCTACAAAGCTAAGAATATGTAACCAAATACTGCTGGATCCAAACACCTGTCCAGCAACACACAATTAACTATTCATGAGCTGCAGAAACAAAAACAAGGTTTTAATGGGGGGGGGGAACCACCCCACCCCACCCAAAAACAACTTTGCACTTTAACTGGTAGGGACAAATCAAAAATGTTTTACTTTCTCAGGCCCACTAACATCAGTCAACTAGGCTGTGCGTTATTTGTCCAGACACCATTGTTCCTTACAATTATTACGTGTTTTAAAATCAGAATATTTATATCGCCATGGAATTACGATGAAGTTTTTTGTAATAATACAGTTTTTGACATAAGCCTTTTAGCATAAGGAATGCTTAAGAGCTTTATTTAAGAAGACAAAGACATGCATAGCAGGAGCTATCTAGAAAGCTGCTAAGAACGATAAGGTTCATAGTTTGGATTTAGAAGCGTTAAGGAGGCAAAAAGAGGAAAAAAGAGAAAGGTAAAGTCAGATATAGAAATGTTGCCCGGCACGTGGAGTCTTATCAGCAATGTGTTTGCACAGAAGTTTAACAAAATGGGGTGGGGTATCACCCAAAAAAAAACCCCAAACCAGAAACAAAACAAGAAATGCATTACTTTTTCTCCAGGTGACCTAAAGTAATGCCACAGTATCAGGATATTATCTTTTCAGAAAACATGTAATCTCTTATCTAGATCAGCTGAATCTATAGGTGGCAGGTTTAGGGCAGCTCAGAATGCAAGCTATAAACAGTACACTTTCTTCCAGAAGCTAGAAATAGAAGCATGCTGTTGTAGGACCAGTTTACATATCATCCCAGTGTGACAAATCAGTGACAGAATCATAACATAGCAAGTGAAAACACATTGCACACCTAAATACGTATACTTGTTTCTTTTTAGTAAAAGTCAACATTAGAAACACATTTATTCAGGTATCAAACCAAGTTTGCAAGCCACAATTTAAGAACATGCCTATAGTAAGCTGCAATCCTGTTAAGAAACATAATTCATAACAATTTTCATGAGGTTTCCAAAAACTGTTTTTTAAAAGTCACTTTTGTGTATACCAATTTTCCAGTAGGTTTCCAGTTTATCTTCTGTGATTTAAATCTGTTCAAGAAGCCCTCAGAAGACTGATGTATTTTTCTATCGTCAGGATGTTCTGCTCAAGCTCTCCCCAAATAATTCACAGTAGATGATGAGGAGAGCACAGCATGTGACTGGATCATGTTGCACTGAATTCACAAGTAAATGAACAGCTAGATGCAAAGCCTGGTGCAGAAGAGGGGCATTACACCACCTCCTGGTACAAAAATCCTGAAGATTACAATCAAATCCATCAGGTGGATCAGCTGCCACCGCCTGAGGGTTAAAAGTGCAAGAGAACAAGTCTTTTCTGAAAGCCTGAACGGTATTTCTCTCAGCTCTGTTTGCCAACACATCTGTATTAGCATGATCTTCTCAACCTTGTTAAAAACCATGCATTGTTTCAGATATTACCATTATGGTGACATCAGTAGGTACGTTAAGATCTTCACTGCAATATTTATTACATTAGAGAAGGAAATGGGCTATGTGATCACTTGCAATATAAAAACCAGAAACAAAACCCTAATAAAAATAGTATTTTTCATGTCTATTTTTGCTAATAAAAAAATCAGTAAGACTGTGTACATGCATAAGCACAGAAAGTTAGTAGAAATGCCCATTATTGTATTTTGTATTTCCATAAATTTCCGCTCAACTATTTTATCAACAGGAGCTGAATCATCCATTTCATTCTACATATGCCAGCTCGTAAAGAGTCAACTCAGTCAAATGAGAATCAGCTGCTTCCTATCTACACCCATTTAAAAAAAGTACAACTTTCAGAATGCTACATTTAGCAATGCTACTTTTTACATCCTTAAAAGTCATACCATTTTAAAATTAGAAGAAATAGCAAATCAAATCAACATACCCAAATTCTTGAGCTAAGGGAGACATTCGTAGATAAAAGGTGGTCTTTTATGGACAATTTTGCTTCTGTAAAGCATCCCCCTCATCCATCCATGTAGACACAGACTTCCACTGAGATACTCATTAGTCTCACTGCACTAAGGTCCTCAAAACACTCATGAAAAGACACATCGTGTTTCCAGAAGCAGCAAGCTATTTCATGTTCTATCAAATCTGAATTGTGCTTTACCATACAGATAAGTGTTCCACCCAAAATGCCTTTCATTGTTAAGATCGAACCCTGTAAGAGTACTTCAGTAACATGGATTCTTTGTGCTCTGACTTAGAGAGCTCTGAGAAACTAAGCAAGCTTTACTCTATTAAGCTTTTATTAAAATAATAATTAAAAAATACAGCAGAAGCAACAAAGGCACCCCATCTTAGAGACAGGCTGGACAAGACTTGGTAACTACCTTCTGACCATCACATCCTGCATCAACAAAAACACGGCAGTTAAGACATTTGGACAAACTGTCTGCTCTCTCTGTGCCTCTGCTACACAGACGGTACAAAACAGCCCCAGAGGTCATCTAAGTGAAAAACATTCATTCTTTACAACTGTGTTAAAGATCTTACCCGCGCTTCTGCTAATTAATAAAAAAAATATATTTACTTCATCAAATTAAGAATTTAGGTGTTCAAACAGAACACTGTTCTTCAGCAAGTTTAACAGAGCACTGTTAGAAAGAAGTTACACTACACCATGAAATAACTGCTTCCCAGCACCAGTGTGAAGACAAAAAGTATTTCAGTGGACCTTAAAAATCAACAAAACATATTATATGCATCTAGCAGATAAAAGAATACTCAGTAGAGATTAAAATATGGCATGACTTCTCTAATCTTTTTACCCCAAAGAGACTGAACAATGCTTTGCTCTCCAGCCCTGCAATCAACATAACCCATCTTTAATCAATGTGCAAGCAGTTCCATCAGTTTTGATAGCAATGATTTATACCCCCTGGTAGCTCATTGATTTCTCCCCGTAATTGCTGTATTTTGATACATACTGTTGTTACAGGATAAGTTAAGGTAGACAAGAACAGGAACAAGAAAAGCAAGGCTGACAGACTGAAAAGTAGAGCAACACAGGAGACCTTGAAGATATTAGACCGAGAAGCAGTGTTTGGGAACCGACAAAGCAACAATGCTTAATGCTGATATGAAAGTTAAACTTCAAGTGCAGCCCAGGGGCAGCATCACAACAGAAGGCACAAAAGTACAGCAGGAAATACTTGCTTTCACGCTTGGACATTCTTCTCTCCATAGTACTGCATTTACCCTCTTAAAACTTCTGGCATTAGTCTTTAAGTAGCAGTTGTATTCCTCTGGTTAGGTGATCAAAATAAAGAGCAAAATATCATAAAAAGGAAACAAGTAAAGTACTACTAGGATTAGGAACCACGGTGGGAATTAACTAAGAAAAACAAAAATGGAAGCATCAGAAGATAATCCGATCTATTTTAGGGAAAGAAAATACATGCAAAACAAAGTCAAAAAAGCAAAGTCTGTTCAACAAAGCCAGCAGCCAGTAAGGTTAGCTGAAATCTGTAACTCTTAAGGTGCTGCACTGATTTCCTTGATCCTCTGCACACCCCCTTTATCCAAGCACTGCTCCATGTTTATTTGGAGCCCCTGGACACTATTGTTGTGCAAAACTACTTGGGTTTTTGAGAAGGTGGTTTTGTTTTTAAAACAGAAAACACTAACTGCAGTAGACAGTGTATCACCTTCGCCTTTTAGAAACAGAGGGGAGAAAGCTTTGAAGACAGGCCACTTCTACTTTATACAGAATATTAAGGATTCTGACTTGGGAAAAACAGTTGTTGTTTCTGACTCCAGCTTCCACCTCAGCTTGCTTTTATAAGGTCCATCATCTTCTGTAAGAGCCAAGCTGCTCATTAACCAGAAGCCAAACTATCACAGTTTTGCAGCACGGTGCATGAAAATAAAATATTTGCCATCTTGGTTTCCTTAACATGCGAATTTGTGAACTGGCAAGGCAGCTGCTGAACAGCAGTTGTCTATGACACCTTTTGTGACAGAGGGCAGCAATAACTGGCTTGCCCAGAGCGAGCCCTTCTGGGTTTAATTCACAACTGCAAGGATATGGAACATCAACAAAAAAAATTACTACAGGATAAATTAGACTGAGAAATCAAAACTAAATTAATTAAATCTTGAATTCTCCATGGGAAGTATCCAGGTAAAGAGGTAGTCACTGCTAACTAGCAGCTTAACATCCCATCTTATCTCAAAAAAACCTGTTCAAATGCTCTATATTTGATCCCCAGGATAGCAAACAAAAAGTGGAATTTCCAGTACCTGATTTAGTATGAATTCTGTCTTCTGAGTTCAGGGAAGAGAGAAGAGTCAGACTAGAAGCAAGCATGAAGATTACTGGGCATCTTCACACATCTGAGGACTTGCCTAAGATTTCCAAAGTGTTTGGAAGAGCTTCATTCTACAAAGTTTGAGTTTATAGTGTTTTAAAGATGTTTTCTCCTTTTCTTCAAGATACTGTACCCCATTTTATTATAAGGATAGAGACTTTTCTTTCCGAGATGATTATGTAATTGAATCTTGGATATCCTGAGTTTGTAGTATGTCAAACTCAAGACTAATGAAAGACTTTGCATAATCAAACACTTAAGTACTCACAACTGTGAACTACTATGCCCAGCTACTAGAGCCCCAAATGCAGGTTCCACACAAGTTCCACCTCCCCCATATCAGCAATTAATCTTTTTGTAGGACAAACCAAAGTATTTCATGAAATGCTGAAGCTTCACCTATTGTCTACACAAGAAAAAAGGAAAACAGTAAGTTGTACTAACCAATTTGACTTCACTGTCCAAAGCTTCTAGGATATTTGAGTTTTCATACATTAAAAAAACCAAAACAGAAAACAAAAAAAAAACCTTCTCCAACTTCAAGCATCTATTAAAGATACACTACTTTGTCAAGATTTTAAATCTGTTGAATTGTTCCTGTTAAATATTATTTCCTTTAAGTATTAACAGTCTTTTAACCGAAGTACTATATGTTAACTTCTACAGCAAGCTTTCAGTTGCTAGCCAGATAATATCTGACAACTTGTAGTGAAATTCAGGACTTACTAACCTGAAGCACAATTAAATTGCCATAATCATCAAGCACAGTGTTCCTGATCTTTGTACAGACAACACCTTTGTTAAACAGACAGCAGCGTAACTCCAGTATTTTACCAATTCACAAAGAATGTGCAACAGGAATATCAAACATATGTTCCAACAAAAAGAGCTCTCTAATTAGTACAGTATAGTCTTATTTTGAGTACCAAAGGTTTCAGCAGACTATCACATCTACTTTGTTTTTCTAGACAAACAGAAAAAATTACCACCACCCCCCTCCAAACACATGAGTTAGGCTATCTGAAGAAAACAGTTTTGGGAACAGAACAGGAAAAATCCAGGACCATAAACTGATTTCTTCTCAGCATCTTGAAGCACACATAGGCCTGCTTCGTTGAGCGCTATTACTTCATTCACTAGAAACACATCATATACTAAGTTTTGTATTATGCAGTTATAAATCATGGTATTTTATATACTGAAACATAAGTTTCCTTTTTTTTTATTCTGAGATTCAAGCATTGCTATGGCCAACACATAGTTAACACCAAGTGGTTGAAGGTAAGAGGTATCAGCTCAACAATTTAAATAAACTTAAATGGAACAGAACTTTACATATGTGGCAAGAAACCCAGACTTACTGCATTAGTTTACTAGAAAGTATTAGTGTTGCACACGTATCAAACTATGAAATAAGTTTGGGAACTTCTGGTCAATGCTGAAAATAACCAAGCATTAACTTTTAAGATCTCTTCATCAACAAAAAAAGCTCATTCACACCATCTTCTGTACGTTTTGAACCTTGGAGCTTTGACCCTGCTCCTCTCCCTCAATTGTTTTGGTAAATCCCTCAAATACTTACAAAAGTCCAAGTGGTTGGACTTGAATACAAAGTGTTCCAATTTTAAGAGAGTATAGCAGGGCAGTTCAATTCCTCTAATTCCAGAAGAAAGCCCCGTTCCCCACCAACTACAAAAGGGCAGCAACACCTCAGGTAGTAGCTTGTAAGGCACAACATCGACAGATGATATCACACAACCCCCAAAAACATTTGTAATCTCAACAGCTTGCTCAGTAACCCTCAGCAAGAGACATCTAGTGAAATACAGCCTGTGTTACCACAGACACCCCAGTGAGAAAGGTCTTATAGTAGAGCATACACCATTAGTACTGGGCACATGTATTTCAGTTTCTATGGAAGTTAAACTGCAATTTTGAAGTCCACAATTAAAAATCCTTCTTTCAGAGCAGTGTTGGAAATTTGCTTTATTTTTATGAAATGTTGAAACAAAACCCACTCAGCTTGTCAAATAACTTCATGGTTTTGCAAATAATTTCAGATAAACTCTTTAGGATTTATTGAAATCTGCCAATAATGTCAGGATGAACACAGGGCACATGTTACTGAACAGACTTCTAAGACTGTTCCCTAAATCTAGCCCAAGACAGGCAAGGCAGCCAGCAAAGCAGTAAGGAAAAAGATGTACAGAATTAACAGACCACCTGCAATAGTTAAGCAGAAACTCTCTTTCTTACCAAGAAAGAAAATAATTGGCATCAGCTGTTGTAATTAAGCCTACTGTAACAGAAGAAAAAACAAGCCACAGAAGTAAGGCATGGCTTTCCTGTCAGTGATGTCAACTTTGTGGGTGTTTGCCTTTCTGGAAGTCATATAGAAAGCCTTGCAAAATCTCTTATTTAGACCCCCATACTCAATACAGTTTGGTTTTGTAATGATGATGAGCAAAATCATCACCGATACCTGAACTGGTAAAATATTCACAACTACTTTGATAGACGCCATGCAGGAGTTTCCAGAGAGAAGTATTTTGTCTTTACATTTTTTTTTAGCCCTTTGCTGGGGGCAGGGGGGGAAGAAAGAGCTGAAAATAGTGACAAAAATCCTTACAAAGTTTTTAATATAGGACCACATTACATAAAGCTACAAAAAAGTTATCTAATCCATCTAATTACAGATAATTAATATTTTCCTTTTTTGGGAGTGCTGGCAGGCATTACTGCAGTTTTCAAGAAGGCATCGAAAACATTCTCATCTGAGAAAGACATGATAAACATAACTGGGAAGAAATTTTAGGCAAACCTTCCTCAGATCAGTGTAGGAACACACTGAAGAAAAATATTTAGTTATCTACAACTCAGTTAAACCATATAACATACAGAAGGTATTTCTTTTTTACACACAGAACCTTTAGAAATTACAGTGATTTGACAGGCTGAATTTCTACTTAATGAAACAAAAATACATATTTTAATAAAGCAGTTTCATGCAAACTACTTGCAGAAATGAACTGCATTTCACATTAAAATGGCAACTAGATTTTTTAATCACTCTCTTTCCCTTCACTTTATTGTCTGCTACTAATTTTTCTACTCACCAAGTTCTAAATACTATCTGTGAAAAATCGTTTGAAGATTTAGCCTCTCTTTACCACTGTCGATTACAGAACCACCTTATATTGTCTCCTCTGAGCTCCCTCAGATCACCTGCAAGTCTTCGGCCTCATTTTCCCTTATCCATTATTAGGGTTCCAAAACAGACACAGCACAGAATGACCAAATTTTAACCCTTTAGTCCCACCAAATAAAAAAATAACTATAGCTTTTCATAAGTCTGTGACAAGTGACAAAAATACCTTGTCAACAATTCTTAAGCCAAAAAATGTTTAGAAAACATAATCTTAAAACAAGTCTACCCAAGTATTCAAGTCAGTAAGAAATCTCAGACACCTTGATATTAACCTACAGATTCTGCCTGCCCACAAGCCAACCAGGACCCAGACCCACGAGCAAGTTTCCAACATTAGCTGACCCAAAGGAGTCATCTATATGCAACCTTTCAGCCTACACTGAGCTTGAGATACTGGGATTCACTTCATCAACCATTAAAAAGGGCTACGCTTTTTGAATAACCTTGCATGAACCTGAAGAGTCTGAAGAATCTGAAGAGCAGGCATGGATAACTACCATGGCACACCTGACAGAGGATAACCTGTTCATTAATCCAAAGCCAGGTCTTCTGAACACCTACAACATCTTCTGAAACATTCCTATTTTAAACATGCTATAGTTATTTGTATTGGATTTCAACACGACTTAAATCTGGCAACATCTAAACAGCAGTATTTGCTTTGTAACTGCTTTCCCAAGCACTTATTCCTGTGATATGTCATTCCTACCCCCCACCCCCAATGAACTAAAATGTCAAGAGCCAGGTCAATGTGTAACATTTTGCATGGGATCCTTGTTTGCTGCCACATTAAATTCTGTCCAGGATTTTCATCACTGGCCTGAGCACTCAGTTCTTTGGTTCTCAAAATTTTGAAGTTATGATTTCCAAGACTCCCTACAAATTACACTTCCGTGATGCCCCCCAAAATATTTTTTTTTTTGCTTACACATAAAAATCATCATGTAAGCATCTAATTACAGCACACCAGTTACACTGAGCTTAAGACATACACAGGAAGCAGCACCATATCTCAGCTGTTTCCAGATGGCACGCGTGAATATTGTCATATCATTACTCTCTAGCTGGGTTCAAGAAAGAAGATGTCCAAGAACATACTGGAAAAGACAAACATTACCCCCTGTACCTAGTGCAGTCAAGGTTCCAACTGCAGTCTTCCAGACATGCAGAAATATTTCATTATATTTCAAGAGGCAAACAAATCATAATATCAATATATCACTCTAATAAATGCAATGGACACAAGCATTTAATACAAGCAAATATAGTCCTACAAGAATTGTAGAGAACATATTTTTAGATGGTCAGCTGTTAAAAAAACAGGCCAAGAACACCTGATCTTCATGTTCCCAAAAATACTTTTCAATGTGTATTTTTATTGAAAGGCTAACCATCTTTCTCTCTACTCAGAATTCTTCTAGTGCTTTAATAAAAATGCGGTAGTCTGCTTCAAAACCTATTTTGGAGTGTCCATATTTTTGTACTAGGAAGCTTTCCACAGTAATTTACATTGATTATTTTGGCATCTGAAGTAAAGGTACTGTTCATAGCCAGCTCAAAGCTTTTAAAAACCTTTTAATGTTCTGCTGAACTACCAGTTGGCTCAAGTATCTATGGATTCTGCATACATTTCTGTTTGGTGAAAAACAAATCCATGCACACAAAATCCCCAGCACACTAGACACCCTGTGAAGAAATAATAAATTGAGATACTATGTTAAATAGAAACATAGGGGCTTGGGGGTATTTTTGTTTTTTATCACGACCTTGGCTAATACTAGTTCCAACATTATCAGTGGGGAGAAAAAAAACATTTTGAATGGAATATGTATTCTTTTCATTTTGAGTCTGCACATTGAGCAATCAAGATACTCTGTTAAAAGACTTCCACTTCATCTTCAATCACATGCTTAAGAAACATTTCATTCACACAAGCTAGCTGCTTTCAAGGTTATAGATTTTTTTTTTTCCCCAACATAACCAGTAAAATACTGAAAAAAAAAAAACCAAACCCCAAAACCCAAAATACTGGCATGAACATAGGCATTAGAGGCTCCAAAGGCAACTCACCTAAGGAGAGTTCAACCACTTGAATGCATGATTTCTCATGTCAACTTCCTAGTAACAAACTAGCACTAAAAGCAGTTCTTGAAACAATACGGTATGCCATATGGCTAAAACTGGATATTAAAATTGAGAATATCAATTACCAATCCACTAATGCTGAGAGCCAAAATCCGTGGACAGTAAGAGTTTAATCCAATTCACTGACTAAAACATGAGCTGAGCCCGACATACAGAACACAAATCTACTGCTGGTTTCACAGAAAGCAAGTAACTCCGCGTTTTTTACTGCGATAACTACAAAAACTAACTAAATGTAACACTTCCTTAACATTCCTAACTACAGCAACAGGCATCACAAGAATCTGCAAAGGCAACACAATTTTCATATGAAACACTGGCATCTTGTTTCACATTGACTGAGAAATCATAACTCAGTAACTATTTAAGAAGAAACAGTTGTAGTTGTTTTCCACATGACCCAATTGAAGCCTCCAAAGGACCAGGAAGTTATTACACACTGCAGCCAACAGGAAAAGGCACCCTACAAACACAAAATGTATGTATTTCTACTATAACTGAAGGATCCTGAAGGTAATTGTATTAATTGAAGAATTTTCTTATTCTAAGTATATGAGTTTAATTGTTCTAGTTTTATATTTTTTAATAGCTGGAGAGCATTTATTCTTGGGTGATATTAAGAATAATAATACACAATATTCTACACACTTCCTAATTACACAAAACTACTGGTTACTTACACAAGAGGAATTCTCATTAAGCCATTTTCACATTTCCACGAGGTATGGAGGTGATTTTAAAACTGTTCTGCTAGGATTGGCTGTGGAATTCTAACTTTACATGTTGAAGATTTCATGGTAGGCTGCTGGCTACACACTGACCTAGCAGCTGCAAGGACTAAACAAGGATAAATCCAATTTATCTTACCCAATACAGAGCCCCACTTCATCCTGCTCCCTTCCGATCCTGTACTAAAAGGCCAAAGTAGTAGTAACAAAAAACTAGTTTTAAGTTCAACAGCACATTAAAAATATGATCAAATGGAACTAACATTTATTGGACAAGTATTGTTGATTAAAACAAAATTGTTCTTGACGTACTAGTGGAGTAAAATGCATTCAGCTGATTTCAGCTTTTTTTTAAATGCTGAAAAAAAAAACCCGACAGCACAAGCCTCAACTGCAAATTAGCTCTTCTGCTTCCTAGCTTCCTTCTGTATGAACTACAGCTGGGCTATTACAGTAAACTAACAAAAAACTGATTATACATTAAATCATAGATAAACAGTACTAAAAAGGTTGGTATTACCAAAGGTTTGGAGGTCACTTGAATACAGGAGACATAACAACCATTTTTAATTTTTCTTGCTCAATAGTGTATTACTTTAAGCCTGAGTCCACTATATCAAATATTAACCAAGCTATTATATTTAGGCTACCAAAGTTAAGAAGCTTGGCACTATAGTGAAATATCATAAAAGTTACAGTATGAAAGTCCATTTTTCTTACAAGATACTAAAAACCACATATAAAATGCCTCAGTAATTCATAGCGTCATTTTAAAACACAATACTTCAATGACACAGGACTCTTTCAATATCCCCAAAACCCTTCTCACTGTTTCCCATAAAAAGAACAGTTACCTAGAGCATTACAATAATTCCGGGTCAAAAGCAGTTTTAAAAGCCTCCACAAATGGTTAGCATTCTGAAGCAGATGGAAGACTCCTTTGTGTTACAGAAAGATAACTGTCTACACGGGGTCTGATGATTACCTGGCTGGTAGAGAACCAGCAACAGTACTCAGCCCCAGCACAGTGTTTGTATGCCTGTGCTCTACCTTTAAAATACTGTTTTTCAGCAACAGGCTTAATAAAAAACAAGAACACTTGGATGATATTAAGCAGGCACTACAAGGTAAGAGAAAAATCATGTCACCCCTTTAACCAGTAAGAGCCTATGTGAACATTTCAATAAAACTATTTACTCCTCCCACCTAGTTCCTATCTGGAGAAGCTCACAAAAATTAGGAAAAAAACCCGCAGATTTCTTGCAACAATCTCCTAAATGCTCCTCCTACCCCCAACCCCAGGAAAAGGAGAAAGCAAAGAGAATGAGAAAGTAAATCTAAAATACAATTACGAAATAAGATCTAGTTTGGCAAAGCTGTGGTGAGGAGGAGTTGAAAAATGAGAGCTGCCTTGCTGCAAACGCCATCTTGTTGCAGCTATTGGGCCCAGGCACAGAAAGATCCATTCATTCACAGCAAAAAGAAAATCAAACACACACCCTGCCTAATCTGCAGCCACCAAAACAACTACACTATTATCACCCCTTCTTTTTCTCCTCCCCTGAAGCACATAAGGGAAAAAAATAAACTCATATATATTATGTTTAGAACAAATTTACATCTCAATATAATATCTTCGCTTTCTCACATGCATTTCACATACACATCGACAGCATTTTGTCTTGATTCACGTCCTTGTGTTTAGCAGATCAGCTTAAAATATGCGATAAATCTCTCACGATTAGGTGCGGGTATTTTACAGCAGCAAAATCTTTCATTTTTCAGTCTCAAATCACCCCTCCAAGTTGAGCCAACTATTCTCAAAAGCGGTTTCAATAATCACTTAAGCCTTACATTTACAGTCCTTTCCTCCCATTTTCTGCTGTGGAGACAATACATAATAACGTGGCAGTCAGCATCCTAGAAAGGATGCCTCATTTAAAATAATCAATCCCAACCATGACTTCGTTGGAGAATAATGAAATATCACATTCGTTAAAATTTCAGTTCGTCTTCAGGAATGATAAATCGACATCGTACAACAACCTCTATATCATTCTGATTTTCTTCTGGACAAGATTTTTTTTTTTTTTTTAAATTAAAACGCCTCGTCTCTTTCCTATTTCCATACAAGACTTTACACCTCTTCGTTTCCTACAAAGCTGTAGAATTAGAAATCCGACGCCTTAAATAACCCTTGTATGAATAAAAAAAATACTGAAATCATTTCAACAATAAGCTGGGAATTGAAATAATATTTTTAACAACATTTCCCAGGAGAAAACTCCATTTTTCTATTGAAGCAAACACCCTCCATGATCTTCGTTATTGCTGCCACGGGCACACAAAAATATGCAGCACCGTAATACATGGGGGAACAACAAATATGCGGTCTAAACCCATCCTCGGCTCCGATTTTAGGGAGAACAAACCCTTCCGTGCCCCTGCCTCCCCCGGCACCCCCAGCCCGAGCCCCGTGTGCAGCCTCGCACCGGATCGGGGGCTGCTGGAAGCGGTCTTACCCTCTTCGTCTCACCCCCGTCTCCTCTTAATCAGTTTTCCACCATTACAGCAGACACACCATAGCTCTTCCTTCAATCTCGCTCCAAATATCCCCTCTGCCGGCTAAATCGCTCGGGAAACGCGCCTTTTGTACCTCAACGCGTACCAGGAAAGACCCCCAAGCCGTCTAACAGAGACCACTACAGCATAATTATAATTAAAAATGGAACCCCGCAAGATCCAAGGTCTCCTCCCTTTTCGCCTTAAAGCCTTCAAGAGAGAATCAGTCCCACCCCCACCTTTTTCTCCTCCTCCTCCTCCTCCAGCTACAAACACACTTCTTTTTTAGGGGAAGCTGGAGCACCGAGGAGGTGGGGAAGCGCGGGGGAGGGGGGCTATTTCCAACCCGGCCATGCTAAGAGGTGGACAAACCATTCGCCGCCCTTCTCTCCTGCGGGGGCCGTGAAGAACGGGTGGGCGAGGAGGAAGAGGGCGGGCAGCGCCGGCAGCGGGGGGGGGGGGGGGGGGGGCCGGCCCCGGTGCCCGGGCGAGGCGAGACCCGAGGGAGCGGCGGAAGGGGAGGACGGAGGAAAGGAGAAGTGCGGCAGCGAGGAGGAAGAGCGGGGGAGGGGAGCGAGGGACGGGCGCAGCCGCGCAGAGGAAGAAGGAACCGGGGATGGGGGGGGGGGGAAGGGAGCCGGGGCTGCCGGCGGGAAGATGGCCTCAGGGTGGGGCCGGGGGCTTGGCGAGCTCGGGAAAGCGGCGAGGCTTTTGTGCGGATCCCCCCACCCTCACGCCCCGCTCCGCTCCCCCCGCCGCTCCCCTCAGGCGGTTTTACCTGCCTTTCCGGCCGCTGCTCATGAACCGGGCCGGCACCTCCGTCGCCCGCGGCTCCTGCCCGCGTCCCGCCGGCCTGGGGAGGGGAAGGGGGGCGGAGGAGGAGGAGGGGGCGGAGGAGGAGGAGGAGGAGGAGGGGAGCCGCCCGCGCTCTGCCCGGCTGGTCCCGGGGAGGCGGCAGCAGCAGCAGCGGCGCTCCTCGGCCGCGGAGCCGAGTCGGAAGGAGAGAGCGGCGGGGGAGGGGGGTGTCGCTGGGTCTCGACTCCTCCTCACGCGTTGGGTGCCCGCTCAGCTCCCCGCAGCCATCGGGAAGCGAGAGCCTGGGCGCGGTTAACCTTCCCCGCCCCCCTCCGCACCTCCACCACCACCCCTCCGCCCCGCCCGTGCTGCCCGCCCGGGAAACCCCGGCTCGGCTCCCCGCCCCGCCGCCGGCACCGCCCCGCCCTACCCCCACCGCCTTCCCGGCTGCCGGCGGCGGCGAGCGCAGGCCGCGGCCTCGCTGCCTCGACGGGGACTCGCCAGCGCGGCCCTGCCACGGTGCGCGCTCCCGCGGACTCTCCCCCTCCCCCGCGCCGGCGGGCAACGCCCTTCCAGTCAGTCAGTCGGTCGGTCGGTCCGTCCGCCCCGCGGGCGGCGGGAAGGGGGAGCTGCCCGCCCATCGCCGGCCCCGCTCGCCGGCGCTTCCTCCCCGAGCGCGAACAAAGGCCGCGGGCGGGTGTTTTCGCTTCTGCCCCGCCGCACCCAGGCCGCCCCTGCAGGCCGAAAACGCGTATTTAAAAGCCTGGCGTGAACAAAAGAAAAAAAAAAACAACCCCCAAACCGACGTTATTTAGGTAAAGAATCTCCCTGAGAGAGCAGGGCTCGGAGGAGGAGCAGATTCCCCTTCACCAAAGCACGACAACGCCGCATGTAAGAGCTCCGGACCTCTGAGGCCAGCAAGGGCAGGGGCCGTGGGTCTTAAAACACCGCTCCCAAGAGGGCTAGCAAGCAGTAAATCCCTTTATATTAACATCTTTCCCTCAGGAACTTGACAACGACTGGCAATTCAGTAGGCTTACAACTTCTTTCTAACGTTGCTTATAAGGGTACTTGCACGGCTAAAGTTTCCAGAGCCTTCTTTTTGTATTCTCACAGGGTGAGCATCCATCTCTGCTCTGGAAGGCATTGCAGGAAAGGGCAAATCAAACAAAAAATAAAAAAATAAGGGAACATAAAAAAAAAAAAAAAAGACATGCAATCTCTGTTTTACAGGCTGGGCCTCGCGTCAGCCAGGCAGGACAGATGTCACCAAGATGGAATCATTTCACACAGCGTTCACGTACTAAAACATTATTAATTCATAATAGAAAGTAAGTATACACACAGTCTTGCATCGTTGTTTCTCCTACAAAAGGTCTAAATCGGGGTGGGGTTTCCCCTATTTATTTATACTTTGTTAATAGGCGAGATTACCGTATCACCCAAGTAGGTTTACAATAAAAGGTAAAAAACCCCACAGCATTATAGCAAATTTTGAATGAAAAACCTATCCAGAAAGAGTATGTTGTAATAAAGTTTTAAAACCCCCCAGAATGTTCAAAAGACCAATACTTTTTCTGCAAACTTTCCCCCAGTAGTTGCTGGCATCTCCAGAAAGTGAAACATTAGATGCCATCATGCTTTCTGGGAAGGTAGGCGTGGTTACCTGGAATGAGTCAGAAAAAGAATAGGTTTGCCAATTAAATTGTAGCAAAGCGGGTTGGCTGTTATTCCGGTTGTCTGTTGTGAATAACTATTAGATCCTGGTGTGGTTAATCCTTTGTTTTATAATAAATGTTTGCTTTTAAATAACCTGTATGCTGTGCTAAAGCTTTAACTCTTCACCCTGAGATTTACAAATGTCAAAATAAGAAATTTACTGAACGTAGAATAACGGATTATTGAATTATAGTCCCAAATTTCTTATATTCTCTTCAGTAAGCCCGAGGAAATAATTTCTGTTCCACCCCTGAAAGAAATACGCGTGCACATACGTCATGGACAGGAATTACCCCATTAAAATCTGTGGAACCACATGGATGCAGGTTTGGGATGTTCTTGAGATTGGGGCTAGAGATTCCTCTAGCATTCCTGTCTGCAAAACACTGATTAAATGTAAATGCTTAAGAAACACCACAAGTTTATTAGATATGCAAAGTTCTCTAGAAATGTCAAAAGCAGTTACACACATTGCTGGAATATTTAAGGCAAAAAGTCTCAAGAAGATTTATAGTACACAAGTTGCATGATTTTTTTTTTTAATTTAGAGATTGTGTTTATGTATAGGAGAGGTGCCCTTTTGGCGATACACCATGATTTGTGTGGAAGAGAATGACCGCTTAACATTGAGGGAAAAAATAGTATGATACATAAAGGATAAAAAAAAAAAAAAAAGACAGAAAAGCCTTGTTTTGCTAAGGAAAAGTCATAACCTTATTAGCTTTTTCAGCTAATGCTAGGTCCTGCAGAAGAAATCTGTGTAAGGAACATAAATAATTTTCTGACGTTCATAACAAATAGCAAAACACATTTTGTTTCTTCGAGAGCGTAGCGGCATTGAGATTTTGTTATTGGACTAGAATTGTTGCGTGTATTAACTTTATCATAATAAACAAATGCATGCTTTTTTCCCATTGCATGTGCCTTATCACACAAATAATTACCATGTTTCTTCTTTATAATTTTCTTCCATGCTTTTAGTAATGGGACAATTACAGTACCTAAACTTTTTTTTTTTAAATAAAATATGCATTCAGATCTTATCCTTTTCTAGGAATCTCTAATTTTTTTTTTTTCATTCTAGTTTTTATGTATTCTCTGTTTTGAGAGCTAAAGGGAATTTCTGTCCACAGGTCTGTGCTCTGCCACCTCTTCAAATCCATGGAATTTGGGTAAGAAAACTGGACTGGCCAAATGTGTTTCTACATGCTGAGTGTAACCACATATACACATAACTAATTCTTTCACCACGCCTATTCTTTTGTAAAAATACAACTGTTAAACTAGTTCCTGTTTCTGATCCAGTGACTTAATTATACCATTCTCCAGTGAAACCTGTGATTGATACATCTATTTACAGTACTAGTATGAACAGGGATTATGAAGATTGGAAATGGTTGCGTACAGGGTGGAGGGTTGTTTCAGATGGGGTGGGTGGGGTTCTTTTGTTCTGTTTTACAAACCTCACTGGACAAATCAGTTTTGCTGTATTTTAAAATCTTTCAGAAGAACTACACGTTACTGTGTACAGCACGGTGCTTAATTCTGATGTCTTCGTATAGTCCTGTGCTGGAAGCTACTATATATGCATTATCTTTATTTTTCACGTTTCTTTCTCATTTTCAATCTTCTTTTTTTTTTTGTATGTGCATACAGAAACTGTCCTAGATCATAGCATCCAGTAGAAGAGCATGCAAATCACCAGAAGTAAGTGGACTTAGTCAATGTATGAATTTATCTGTTTCTGTATATTACAAAAATATTGTTTGCAACTGCATATTACAAAAATATTGTTTGCAACTAAAAATTTAGCTGAAAATATCTGCTAATACCTGAAGATCTAATATACATATCTGAAGATCTAATATACACAATTAACAAAACCAAATCTTTACCTTTTTTTTTGTCAGTCCACTGTGAAGTAGCTAGTATAGCAAATTAAAATACCTGAAATGGATGGGAAACGTAACTCTCACAATTTCACTAAATAGTGAAACTTATCAAACCTGAGGCTTCTACACATGTTAGGACTAGGTCAGCTGAAGCAAGAATAGAAGTTTTTCTCCTGAAGCTGGGCTTAGATCTAAAGAAAACCTCTCCTGTAAGCAGGTTGCTCCATAGTTCTCAGTTGCAAAATTTCTTGCACCTTTTTCTCAATCAGCTGATATTAACCCCTTTATAGAGAGCATACTGAATTAGATGGATCTTTAGGCAGTTTCACTAGTTTGTGTCTTTCTTCAGCTGTTTCAAACACGATGAGAAAACTAGCCGGAATCTGCATACCTGTATGCTGCTAGAACACCTGGGGTTTTCCCAGGCTGCTCTGCCATTCAAAACCTGCGTGTTACAGCACCGCTATAGCACGCTGGTTGTAAGGCTGGGAAAAATTGTTGTTTCAAGCCTTTTGTGGAATACGGAAAAGTTGGTTGTTAACATGAAAAATGGCTGTCTCACTATTACTGTGACACTTTTTCAAATGGGGAACAATTTTGCCACACATTTTTTTATACTTTTACCAACTCCTGATTAATAGGGCATCTGCTGAAAGAGATCCAATGATTGCACATACATTGAAAGTTGCTTTCTAGCCTTCAGACTCTGCTTTCACTCTTACGTGTGTCACTGCCATCAACAGGTAAAAATGAAGGCTACTGAGAGCCTTTAAAATATTTGTGAAATACAGACATAGGAATCTTGACAACCAAAAATGCCATTTTCCTTCCCTCATCTGCAAAGGTCTTGCACTGCATAAGAGAGAGGGAGTACTTCAGGGAGTGGAAGTCCTGGAATATTTCCTACATACTGGTCTTCTCACTTATGTGTCGTGGTCATCGGACCCATAAAACACTGTCTCACCTCTACAGGATGGCACACGACAAGATGCAGTGGCTCAGATAGCCCTGTGTGTCCTATTCAGGCATCTCCTGTTCAGAGGCAGTAACCTTCCATCGCAGCTGCGGACTAGGCAGGTTACCTCTAGTACGGTCACTAGTCTAGTATGGTCCCCCTAACTGCTTCGGCAATCCCAGCCATGCTTCCCGTCAGGTAGATTGCCTTACTCTTAAAGATACAGCCATTAGAAATACAGACCTGGAGGGCAGAGTTGAATTTTTGAGTCCAGTTGCTCATATGAGAAGTAGGCATGTCATGTGATATCCTCTGAAAGCTGTGGAAACATCACCTTAAAATTAGTTTGTTTTTTCCCTTTGCTAATCCACTTGGTAAGGCAATTTGCCTCTCTAATCGTTATTGCATTGTTTAGAAATAGTGAAATTCACTCATTTAATGATGCTGTAATGCGTACTGCAGTACTTTTGGGGGTACCTATATCAGATCTTGGTCAGTGTAATAGTTAAAAAGGCAACCGCTGGTTTTCTTAGGCCGCAGTAGTAGGAAGTCTTGTTCAAAAGCAAAAAGAGAGAAGGACAGATATTGCATAGTCCTGAGAGAACGTGTTCTTGTTCAACAAGAAGAACAAGGATGTAACTTGGTCCCCAGTGTATTAATGAGCATGGGGTTTATTTGCAAGTGAAGTTGCCATTGCACATTGTTTAGATTTATACTACGCTAATGTTTTATTGAAAGTTTTATCAGGGTTTTTGTAATTTCTTAGAAAGTAATTAAATTTTTTTGCATACAAATAGCATTGTTACTGCATTTTATAATAAAAATTTACATTTGTTATCTCAGTAAAAATACTGTGTGAATCTTATGATAATTCAAGATACGCCTGGACTTTGAACAAATAACTGTCACCAAACAGGTATAAATTATGCTTTCTAAATAAAGGGTGAAAATCAACACTTCTCAAAGTTGCTTAGCTCCTCAGATGGTATAAAAATACTACAGAAGAAATAAAGAATTGTTTTGCCTACTTCTATTTGTGATTTCCCAGGTGAGCATTTCTAATGTACTTAACAAAAAACCAAAAACCACAACTCAAAGGACCACCTCACAGTCCAGACTCACACCAGCACTACTTCCCATTCCAGAATATTTTGTCTGCCTTTGTGTCCTTTGATTTCTATAGCATGCTTTATATTAAAACTGCAGAGATTCAGAGACACATTCTGTGATTTCTGTCTTGTTTGAAGTTCTCACTCCATTTGGTTCCAGAAGCAGTGCAGAACTCTTGTTTCTCCTCTCTTTCCACCAAAATGAGATTAAGCTTCTACAATGTTTTAGTTTTAGCTACCTTCAGCCACAAGTCTATTCAGAGGATCAGGACTTTTTTTTTTTTTATTTTATTTAAAAAAAACTGATTCAGAACTGTTCCAACCTCTTGTTTTTTGCCAGCTCTTTAAAAATTGAATGAAAGTCATGGCTGCTGTTTTCTGAGCAAGGACCCAGGAAGCAGAGTATCAAGATTGTTCATTAACGAAAATAAATAAATAAAAGGATACTGAATAGAAATGCTCAGTGAGGCCAGGCAGAGGAAAAAGTAGGAGTAACTCAGTCTCCTTAGTTACATTCTGGATTCTCTCAGTTTCTTTCAGTTTGCCTTTTACTATGGAACAAAAGAGTTATTTTAAACGAATTCTGAGAACAAAGCATAAAATTAGCAAAGCTGTTTTAGTCTGAAGAGAATACAACTGACAAGATTTTAAAGTGGGGGAAACTAGGTTTGAGAGTTAGGAAAAAAAGGCAGGAAAATCCATACACCTGAGCTTCCTAACTAATAAAGTCTTGGGAGACGATATTGAACTTCTTTCTTAGGGTATGGATTAGAATGGTTTATCTGTGAAATGGATTCAAGAACCATTAATTCAGAATTGTTGAGAGACTTTGCAGGTTGCTTCAAAATCCTTTGAAAAAATCCATTGTTGTCTGTACACAAAGCAGAACAGAGTTGTAAAGGCCACAGCTTTCCTGTCGATTTAATTCTACTGCATCGATGTACATATATATTACTGTGAATGTAATAAGCGTATCTATTGCATGACTGTCTCATTCTTGACAGGGGCAGAGTAATCTATATGGGGGCAGTATACGCTGGTCTACATACATCCTAAAGGGCATTGTATGTAGTCTTATTTTCTCAAAGTCTGGCTGAGGTCGTTTTATTTCCAGGGAAAAACCTTGTTCCTATTGCCTTGTGGCCCATTTGAAAATCAATGCCATAAGCACCTCTGACTTCAACAATCAAAAATATATTGCTTAGTTCCTGACTGTGACTGTTAGGTTTAGCTTAACTTGAAGCATTTTACAAAGACAAAAGATATCACTACTGTTGTCTTAGATGTAGGAAACTGATGCATAATGACGTGAAATTTTTTGGCCGCTACCAACCAGCAGTTTATGGAAAGAAGCGAGATGAAATGTTACGGTTGCTTGAACCTGGATCTAGTATTCCTTGCAGTCAGTGCCATAATTTTATACAGTGATACAATCTTACAGTGTGATACAAATACATAATTTTGTAATCTATATTTATATTTGTTCAACAAAATAACAATTTATCTGCTGGGAGTGAGCTCTCTTCTGAGCTTTTCTATATGTTCTTCTTCCAACCTTGAAACATATAAGGGTGTCTTAAGGTAGGTCCAAGCCTGTTTGTACAGTTACCAACCACTTTCTACTTTTTTTCTATTTATACAAACCCATTTTGAGAGCACCAGAAGAACAGGGTTTGGGTGCTTTTCTCCTACAATCAGAGTTGTATCAGAGCTCGTTTCCATGTGCTGGGGGATTGTACAAGGTTGTGTTCTGGTTTTCCTTCATATTCAAGTGTGTTACTTGTTTACATTTTTTGCTGTACCTTTAAACTTGGCAAGCCGTAGCTCAGCTTTTAATAGCCCTTTGGTGCTCCCAGCAGAGAGGCTGCCCTACCTGGGCCAATGGATATTTTTCAACATGATGAAATCCCTTAGTGGCACAGAACAAATGTAGCTGGTTTTGCAGTGGCTTGAATCACAGCAAACATTGCTGGGAGCAGGGGGGCATATAAAACAGTGCATGAACATCTTCAAAATCTCATATCCTGTACTGAGCATATGTCGTTCAGAGCTGAGGTGGAACTGAAGCACTAATAGTACAGATATTTAGAAGCAAGTAAATGGAAGTATGTTTTCCTGGATGGACACCTAACCTGCAGCTCTAATAGCAACAATGGCATTGTTATAGTAATCTTAGAGATCAGTCTCTACAGTGTGGGTGGACATGTATATCTATATATACACACGAGCATGCACACAACCAACTGCACACCTGTTGGTCTTCCTTTAAGAGGTAGTCTTTTAAGGAACACTTCAGTTGCATGAAAGCTGATTAAGCAGTTTGAATACAAGCTTAAAGCCTACTACATCCCCATTTAAAGGGACTTTCCTCAATGCAATCGTTGTCTTATTGAGCAACTAACAGGAAAACAACTGGTACTCTGGAGATGCTGGGAATTTAGAACCCGCAATGAGAATTCAGCCTAGCTACTGAACTTTCCATTATGTTAGACACATCAGATCTGCAGTCAAGTTTGCCTGCGAGAAATACCTCCAAATACCAGAAGAAATTTGCTTACCTAGCTGTGTGTCAGATTCCCATAGAACATCCTTCCATCCTTGACGTAGCAGTTTCAGAAGGTGGGCACAGGTGTGTGTCCTAGGGAAGCAGCTCCCAAACATTGGAATTCCTGATGAAAGCACTGTTCTCTCAGAGATCCTTACCTTACTGAATTGCTGCAGTTGCAGGAAAGCTTCAGTGCTGCTGCAGATTCCAGAATCCAGGAAATAAAAACAACATTCATAAAGCAAAAATATTCAGAGTAGGGGGATTTGTACCGCTGTCCTTGGAGAATCTATGTTTAGTCAAACAAAGCCTGTTTGTGGTGCAGGAAAGGGATAAAGTGCACCTCGAACGTTCAGTAGTCATTAATTTAATCACAATAGAATGAGTAGATTCAATAATGGTTACATCCTGTACTTCAAAAGTAAGCATTTATTTGGGAAAGTGTACTGGGACTGAGCAAAATGATGAAAGCTAGTCTGAAAATGGGTAGACTTCCATCATCCATATCAAGTAAAATTGTCAACTGAATTCAGCCCAGCGACTCTGTTCTTGCCGTGGAAAAGAACAAAAAAAAATGCATGCTGATCTTATTATTTGAGAAGCAGCTCCAGAAAAATCTGTGTGAATGTTATATAAGGTGTGTAGGGGTTATTCACAGACTGTATGACAACGTAGGCTGCTGTTTCAGTGGCCCTGAGAGCTTTAGGGATTGAAGGTACGAAATGCTTAAGTGAGCTGGCTGGGCATGAAGTTGTGAGAGAAGCAATAAGAATCATCAGTCACCAGGTCCCATGGTGTGTGGGTCTAGTTATGTGTACTCCCTGCTGTGCCAGTCTTGGACAGGAAAGCACTGCATGGAAAACCTAGAAGAGAATATTGGTTCTAATGGTACATTAAACCACAATATGAGCAGGCTAAATGGTACAGTGATTCCAGGAAAGACATGCGTATTGAACTTCCTTACTCACCAGAGCAGAAGGAATTAGTATGAGAAATTCATTAAGATCACAGGAGGAGCAGAAGGGAGGAAGTTTCTTTATAGAATTGAGTTGCAGAAAAAGCTAACAGAATGGAAGTGTGAGCATTCAGGGCCCCAACCTACCTTGCTGTTCAGTTGCTGCTAAGAACGAAAGAACTTGCAACAAAGGTCTACACTTCTTGTAGCTCTAAAAATTCATGTCCTTTGAATGAGACAGCGGGATGAGTCTTCTAATTTACAAAAAGGGAACTTTCTTGTGACCTCAGGGATTCTGTTACACTAAACATCCCAAATCACAAAACACTTGCCAGCAAAGATCCCAATTCTGCAAAACCTTTTCTCGTGAGCACCTGTTAGAGAAAAAAAAAAAAGCTTATAAAATTCACGTTTCCAAGCAACACAACAAAACATACATAAAGTGAAACATCTCTCAAGCAACTACCCAAGAGAGGCAGTTGCCTAGTTAGTAGACTCTGATTTTCAGAGGCCAAGCAATACTATTCCAAGAGTTCAGAGGAGATTTTAAGTTACATGAACACATGATATGCAGGAGTTTTACCCCTGTCTTAACAGCTAGAATTTCACTGTGCATGCTTGAATGCTTAAGCTGGTTGTAAAAAAATAGAAGACCAAATACTATCATGAACAGAGATGTGAGCTTATGCTCCAGCCTTACTTCGCATGAGCTGGGTAGTTTGAATTACTCAGCACTGGATGAAATAGAACATGCATAGTTTCTCATACATTTATTTTAAGAGTGTATAGAGCAGTAACATAACTTTCTAATTTCATTCCACTTTTTCCTCAGTAGCCACAAATTGGCTTGATACAAAATTCTGTGTTGAAATGCATAAAATGTACTTTTGGTTTTTAGGTGCTGGCTTGTATTTCTTAGGGAAATAACTCCCTTTGACACATGGAAATGAGATGTGGGCTGTGTTGGGTTTATATACAACATAGACCTTTCCGTACTGCGCATTTCAAATACCGTATCTTAGCATCTCCTTGGTGCTGACAACATTCATAAACAATTGTTATTACCTTAAAGGAAATCTAACTTCTGTTTTCTTCTTATCCATGCTTTCAGTATCTTCATAACTCTTTGACTGCCTCCAGGGGTGCCGATACATGGTTTGCTGTCTTAGTCGGTTATCTTGTTTAAAGAGAAATCAATTTACAGTTTACCCTGCCTGCAGAACAGCCTTGTTGGTAGTTCCCCCATACAGCACAAAAGAAATGGGTTATGGCTGCTTCAGGAACTTGGGCTTGAAACTCCAGAGTGGGACTCTATAATCTTTTGAGTTTTATTTTTGGCTTAGCTTTGGAGGCTGATTTTGAATGAATCCTTTAGCTCCTTTGCTTTATATGCGCCAATGGGCAATGAACATAGTAGTGCACAGTGGTATCACAAAACTTAATCCAGTAATGCTTTCAAAGTAGTTCAAGATTCTGGGATTAGAAGAGATGAAGAAATTGTAACTATTGTTGCTGCTGTTACTGAATTCTGTTTCTCAGCTCTGGAAACCGGATTCAAAATTCTTTGGCAGGGTTATGGGATGAGAAAAGTTACAATCATTCTCCTGTATTTTGTGAGATTTGCATGTGGAAATAGCTGTGTGTTTGAGCCGGTAGGAAGTTTCTCACTTGGGAAGAATTAATATTTTAGTAAATAAACAGCAAGCAAAACTGAGTTTTTATACAAAGACAATTACATGTAATGGAAAAAAAAAGCCCCTCTACATGTATATTTTTGCTTAGTCAAGCCAAAATATTTATTGAAGAAATAATTTTGATGGGAAATATTTTTATAAACCTTAAAACACAAACAGATTTGAACTAAGAAGTTCTAAAGGGTCAAGGAACACATTAAAAAAATAGTCAAAGTAACATAAACTGCCCACTTTCCCCAATGGTAACCAGTCTCCATGAACAAACATAAAACTAGGAGGAAGCCCCATGAAGAAAGCGTTCTCAAAAAACCTTTACCTTTTAATTAACTGAACAAACTAGTTTCAGGACTGATAATAAATTCTACTCATAGGTGATTATTATGTGTTCAGTTTTGATGCTTGATTAAAGACATTTTTACTTGAGAACTGTAACAGCTGGAAACCAGGTTTTATATTATACTGTGAGCAACATGCTGGCGAATTTCTTACCTACAAAAGCTCAGCAACAGAGCTACAGTATTGCCTATCTGTGTTTAAGCTGAGTTCTGCCATTCTAGAACATTTAGGTTGGAAAGGACCTTTAAGATCACCAAGTCCAACCATTAGCCTAGCACTGCCAAGGCCACCACTAAACCATGTCCCTGAGCACCACGTCTACATGTCTTTCAAATACCTCCAGGGATGGTGACTTCCCTGGAGGCCTGTTCCAATGCTTGATAACCCTTTAAGTGAAGACTCTTTCCCTAATATCCAATCTGAACCTCCCCTGATGCAGCTTGAGGCCATTCCCTCTTATCCTCTCACTAGTGACAGGGGAGCAGAGACCAGCCCCCCCCCCTCACTCCAGCCCCTCTCAGGCAGCTGCAGAGAGCGAGAAGGGCTCCCCTCAGCCCCCTCTTCTCCAGGCTAAACCCCCCCAGCCCCCTCAGCCGCCCCCCAGCACACTTGTGCTCCAGACCCTGCCCCAGCCCCGCTGCCCGTCTCTGGACACGCTCCAGCACCTCAAGGGCCTTCTTGTCCTGAGGGGCCCAAACCTGAGCCCAGCATTCGAGGTGGGGCCTCCCCAGGGCCGAGCACAGGGGCCCCATCCCTGCCCAGCTCCTGCTGGCCACACCAGTGCTGACACAAGCCAGGATGCCTATTTTACTGATGTATATTATGCTAATCCAATAAAACATAAAGGCCATTGTATCTTTTGTAACTTGTACCACACTGGTACGAGTAGGGATTTGCATTGGTAATATAACACCAGCAGAACAATCTAGAGACTCGTTGATGCATCCTATTTTGAGGTTATGGATCCTAGCCTGCAAGTAAGTAAAATTCCCCACTAACCTTCAGTGACTCCTGAAAGCTTTAGAACATCCTAGAAAAGATTCAGCATTATGAAAGACTGACATATCGATATGCCGTTCAGCACTTAATTTAAAAAAAGAAAAAATGGTGACAATTTCAAATAAGTGGACTTACTGCAGTATTTTGAACATCTTAGATTACTGTATAGTACTTCAAAGAATTTTTGTTTCATTTGAATTTAATATTTTAAAAAAACATAATCAAATTGTTTCGTTTCTCCATGTTCCTACCTTTTATTTAATTTTTTTAGTCCTATGGATTATGGGCTACCATCATAATGTACCTATGGATAATTTATCTTGCAAAGGATTTAAAAAAAAAAAAACACACCTTGGAGAAAAAAACAAACCTTGAAAAACAATTCCTATCAGTAACACCTTATGGTATTAGAAATATAAGAAGTGAATATACTTCTCACTATTTAAAACGTGAGTTTCTGGTTTGGGTTTCATTTATTTTTACGATCAGATTAGTCAATTTCAGTTTTTGCATCTCCCTGTAGTTCAGTATCGGGGTATAAATCCTCATAACAAATGTAAAGCAAATGAAGATGAATGACATTTTCAGTACTTTTAATAAAACCTCTTTCCACTGCCAAGATTAATGTTGGCGTCGAAGCTAAAAGCACTAGGTGGTTTACTAATACGCACTAGTCAGCAGATATGCATCTAGATACAGCATTACCCTTTGGCATTTATCGACAGTACTCCTATTTATTATTTATTCATCTGTTACTTTGGGCATCTGAATGTGGCTGAACCTCAGTGATTCTTTCTGTGTTTTTTTTTTTCTTGTATGAATAAGCAGGTGACACGGTATGGATTTTAAACATGCACCGCTTCCCAAAGCAAGCAATTGCGTTTGGCGCTGAGGTGACTCCCCTTTTTATGCTTTTGGATTTTGACTTTCTGCCGGCCTTGTGTTAGGCTGCGTGTTAGTAACGCGTGTCTCAGAAGAAAGCTGTCATATACGAGTCAAGGGCAGTGTTCTGCTCTAGCTGTATGGACTGCGTTTATTTTCAATATTGCACTTGCTCAACTTGTGCTACAGCTAAAACGGTATCTGTATACTTCTGCCAGCATATGTATGGCAGTCGGAGAAGGGAGGGGAGATCTTAGGGACAGAAAGATTCGGTCCAGGGGGGCTAGAGGAGGTATAGCTCTCTGCTCCTTCTCCTCCTGTTCTAATTCCTCAGAACATCCTGCATTCTGGATCACACGATGAGCGATTAGCTGTTTCTTGTTTCTTGCCCTGTTCATATCACAGCTGTATGGATGCCTGTTCCAGCTATGCTGGTGAAAGGTACTGAAGCAGGTGCTGCTGCTGTTCTGTTCCCCAGTATAGCACGTTCTGTTCTGGAGATAGGTTGGTGATGGAATAAACTACACTTGGTAGAGCTTAGTCATACCCGCTCTGCAAATACAGCATGCTGGTTTTGTTACACCAAGAGAGCACTCTTGTAGGGAATATATATACCGTATACTGAAGTGCCAGAAGCACAGCCACACATCCCAGAGACAGCTTAACAGGCAGATTCCAGAACTGAAAGCATCATGAGCTACATCAGTGTATCGCCACATTTCAATTTAGCCCTGGTGTACAGTGCTTCACTACCACAGCCACGTTGCTTCTGTGATCCTAGCAAGATGTACCACAAAGTAGTGCCAGTTTCTACAGATGTAGCTCAGAGGTCTTTAACACTGTGTCACACTTTAAACGTCGTCATTTTCCTGCATACTTAACATACGCTTCCAGAGCTTAGTTATAATGTAGTTTGCATCTTTTCTACCTATTTCTGCTTGAGGGTCAAACTAGACAACTGGACTGGCCCTCAGCCTGGAGCCTAGCAATTTATTTTTAAAGGACACTGAAGCCTAGATAAAAATCTAGGAAGTGAAATTAGCATAATAAAATTAACGGTAGTTTAGGCATTGACTTGATCCAGGCCTGGTTTTCCATAGCTTTTCTTACTCTGCAATTGTGGCAAATCTATATTACGGCTAAATTCCCCACTGTCACCGATAAGAGTTTTGCCTAATTCACTGTGGAAGTGGGATCAAATGCCAATAAGAATCACCTTTATCACCCATTTTGATCATATTTCTTTAGGGACTAGACACAGCTTTGTGTGCAGTTACAAAATGCAACAACAGTACAGGATATTTTTTGGGATTACGTCTTGCCGTTAAGAATGACTGTCTTCTGTGCTGCCTGTCCTGAACACTTCAGCTGAAAGTACTGGGTATAAATGCAAACTGCTCTACCCTCATAAGAATTTTCACTCAGCACAGGCAAGGCGTAAATGTGTCCCCTGCTATTCTGCATATAAGGAGGTGGAGGAAGGAAATCTGGAGAGGAAGCTAAACTTCCTGTGCCAGAGATTTTATACTGGAGCCCTCCCTGAATTCAAGACAATGTAGCAGCTTACCATATGAATCACTAGAACTACAGACATGCAGGATTTGAAGACAGACCCTTCTGCATCCACACACCTGTGATTAGGGATTCCTCTGTTTCTGTAAATTCATAAAGAACAATATGACTATTTTTTGGACACAGCCGGTCCCTCTTCCATCCCCATCCCATCTCCAGACAGATAAGAAACTCCTTCTTTCTTTAGTTTCATTTCTCCGAACGTTGTTTCAGACTTGTGAAGTAGCCATTTTGGGCATCTGGATTAATCATGGGTACAGGGGTAAATGACTGCACAAACTGAGTACAAAGAAAGAGGCACCAAATGGTCATCTCAAAGGACTAGGTCTAAGCAGACAAATGGGAGGTGAGAGGACAGAAGGGCTGTATGTAGTAGAACTATCAACTGATTAGACACATTTAAAACATAAAATTGCAAGTGTGTACTATTAGAAATGGGTGAAGAAGTCAGCAGACTAATCCCACAGATGCTCAAGGTATCCTGATTTTTTCCCTGTTGTTTAATTATGTTAACATCTGTTACCTAGCATCTTGCACATTGGTTAATGGATTAAAGCTTAAAGATTTTGGGGTATAAGTTTTGTACCTACAATAGTGGGATGTGTTATGAAATAAAGAGCTAGGAACCGATCAGAAACTTTGATTTTTCTTTATTATTATGGCATAGCATTCTGCTGTGGGTTTACAGTATCACTAGCTATAATTCCTATATGAAAACAAAAGCAAATATTTTTTTGTCAATAACTGATTGCTGTGACTGAATCCTGTGGGAACAAGGGCATGCTCTGATGAAATATGGTTTTCTTGTTGGTGACAATGAGACAAACTAGAGAAAGGAAAGGAAATCTCTTCCTTTTCTGGCCTGGAAGAGCGTTATTCCTTATGTTCTTTTTTTAATCCAGGCAATTTCCTGTACTTCTAAAGCACAATCTCCCACAGGAGAGGTATTTATATAGCATCTTCCACCCAAAAGCACCATGCAAACCAGTAGGAAAACGGCATTTATTTTTCCTGCTTTCCAGCAGCTTATCCATTTCTGATTAAACAGTTCACATAGATGCATCTCCTCTCTCTCCTCTGCTCTTTGTCTGATTTCATCGTGCCAATTTTCTTACCGTTGGGACACAAATCAGCAGCATACTGAGCGGGCCACTGTAATCACAAGCTTGTATTGAACCCTGACTGTATGAGGTGATGCAATGTCAGTTTAAGTAGTGCAATAAAAACCACATTGCATAGGTAGCATCAGTAAAGCCTACCTCCTCATACTGTGCTGGCAGGCTGTAAACAGAGTGATTAGGTATCCAGCTCACGTGGCATTTCCCATGGTCTGCTTTATGCAACTGTTTATTCTAGGCTGACGCTCAGTAGAAATATATTAAATAGCACACTTAAATTCAGGTGAAATTCCTGAATGATTTAGACAAATTGGATGAAAGATGAGATTAAATATTGTGATGATTAAGGATTAAAGCATCTGACATACGAGGAGAGGATGAGCAAGCTGGGATTCTGTAGAGATGGTTCAGGAGAGATCTTATCAATGTATGTAAATACCTGATGGGAAGGCGTAAAGAAGACTGAGACAGACTTTTCTCAATGGGCACCAACTGACAGAGTGAGAAGCAGGGAGAACAACCCGAAATACAGGAAATTCCACTCAAACATTCAAAATAACTACTTTTACTCTAAGGGTGGTCAGACCCTGGAACAGGTTGTCCAGAGAGTCAGTAGCATCTCCATCCTTGGAGAATTCAAAGCCAGCACGGACAGGGCCCTGAGCAAGCTGCTCTGTTTGACCCCTGGTGAGCAGGAGGGTTGGGCTAGATGATGTCCAAAGGTCCTTTCCAAACTCTGCGATTCCATAATTGTCTACTAATAGAAAACAAAGGCAAAGACATTGAAAGTGGTTTGTGTAGAGATGCCCAGGATATCTGTGGTAGAACCGGAGTCTATCACACTTCAGGACGGTTCTTGATTGACAGATAGCCCTTCCCATTATCACAGAATTTTTCTTGACTATTAGGTGAAAAATAACAGAATATATGCTTTGTACTTCCCATACGGCCCAAGTCTGTTTCATTTCAGTATTTTACAGCAGGTGTGTGACACCTTTTATCAAAATGAAATAGTCTATAAGTGCAATTTTAAAGGAATAAAAGCATATAACGGTTTTTCCTCCAAATAATCTTCCCACCAGATTTCACTGACTTTGTGCGTATGTGTTGCCTTCCAGCACCGTGCCTGAAAGCCGACACGCACATAGGCCACTGAGGCTCACTTATGCCATCTTGTGGAAGAAGGCACTTTAGCCTGAGTAACAGAAGCGGAGGGACAAGTTCTACAGATACACATGGTCTATTTAGCTAGCTAACCGAAAGGCCATAAAAATAATCACAATTATACTGCCGTTAAAAACAGCTGAAGTGACCTGATGGGCAGTGCAGAACGGTTTCCTCCCACCTTCCTCACACAACACTGCTGTCTCTCCAACAAATGCCTTTTGGCAAGAGATGCAGCAGCTTGGCAAGCGCTGTTGCGGGGGAAAAGGATAGCATTTCCTGCCCATGGAGCTGACCAAAGCTTCTTGCCTGGTCTGATCTGGTGAGTGTGGGGAGGGTGGAGAGCAGACTACAGACTTCTGAACTAGACCAAGAGATTACAGAACAAAGGCTGAGTTTCAGCAAGATAGAAATCAAAGTTACAAAAAATTTAAGTGCTTGTACAAACTGAAGTAGCATTCTTTTTCACGTCTACATCTGAGGTGGTATCTCTCAGGACATTTGCTCCCCAACAGGTCAGCAATTTTGCAAGATAAGTTGCTGTCACAAGGCTCCTACCACCATCTCATCAGGCATTTTGCACTGATTCCAATCCTGTCTTAAATTTCTCTCCCTTCTGCTTCTTCCTCTAGGAATGTTGTAATGATAACTGGATTAGACACCTGGAGTCCAGAGGCTATTTCTAAATCTCACACTGTTTGTTTTGCCCAAGTTTCTTCTCTATATTTCCCCCCCTCTTAAGTGGGGGAGGGAGCAGGAAGGGTTTTTTTTCCCTGAGCCTCATGTCCCACACAAAGTTCATCATGCTCTGACTGTATATCTGTATTTCATTGTGACAGCACAGCCCACGTTCAATGTATTCATCCTCAAAATTCTTTGCAAGATAAGGTAGTGCTGTAGTCTCTGTTTTACAGGCCAGGAATAGCAACCAGCAGAGACGAAGTGACTTGCCCAGTGTCATATGGGAAGTCTGTAGCAGAACAAGCAGCTGAGCTGGGTTTCCCAGGTCATACTTTGACCTCAGGACTGTACTTCCGTACTTGTGGGAAGGAAGTGGCTTATGCCATAAACTGTTAGCATGGAAAGAGAAAAAAAAATAATCACACAGAGCTCGACATCAGGCTCTTATTTTTTGTTTCCTTTTTGAGCTACTTGGGAAAGCAGGGTAAAAAAAGTGAGTAAAAATTAAGCACTTCAATGCAGAGTCAGGCAGTTCTAGATCTGAAATAGAAAATAATTGTCTCCTTTCTCCAAGTGCCCATAGTGAGCTTTGTTATTCTAAAAAGAGGTGCAATATCTTTGAAAGTGTGCATTCTTTTCTACAGCCCCCTTTCTTCCCCCCAGTAAGATAAAAAGAGCTCTGGCATTTTGTAATCTAAATTTTGACTGACCAGAACAAAATGTTTTCTCAGAGATGTGGTTTTGCACCTAAGCTTTTTTGGTGCATTGGATTTAACCTTAGGATGTAATATTTCATAAAACATTTATTGTCTTCTCCATTTTTATAGAGCACAATTCCCCTCTGATACTTTGTTTTTGTAGCCTGCTCTGAATATGGTCCAAAGGCTTCTCTCACAGTTTGAATTTTAGTTGTGGGTAACGGAAAGAACCTCTGCTATTTGCAGCAAAATTAGTAAATGTCTCCCCAGGCAGAAATAGTTCCAACATGTAAAGGTGATTAGAATCGGAGCCAGGAGACAGCTAAAAGCAAGAATCTGGAAAGTGATTTTGTGAGAGCTATTTTATTCCATAAGTGAGCGGGTTTTGCACGTGTGTCTAAGTATCCCGCTCATCAGTACTGGCAACAACAGTGATTCGTCTCCCTCAAAAACTGCATCGGATAAAGTTGAAATGCAATTACAAAACAAAAAACCAAACCTTCTTCTAAGCTATTTGGGGGCAGCAAGGCAGGCAAAGGCAACTGCAAGGCAGGAAAATAAATGTTTTTTCTCTGACTCTTACAGTATCCAGACCCTATTGATGCCTCACTCTGGATGCTGCAGGTTTACCAGTTCATACTCTCCAAAGATTATAATGCATCAATTATAAAACCCATTACAGTTGTACCACTTATATTGTTAACGAGCTTGGCTATAAAGGGATTTGCAACCTGCATTTCACGACAGAGCCAAGGTATAATTTGCTCTGGGCTATAAAGCCTATGAATTATTGAGATAATTTACTTCCAAGTCTGCATTTTCTTTCTGCACACAAGTGCTCACAATGAGCGCATGTGTGTGTGAGAGGAGAGGGACAGGACTGCAAGCTGCCGACAGTGATGCAAGCACCAACTTCTTTAGTACATCTCCCCATCACAGGCTCTTTCACACAGCCAGCAAATAACAACAGAAAATAACTGGGAAAACAATAATTTTCAGCAAATGAGAGAAGAAAAATTACATGCTGAACAGTGCCAATTGAGCACCAAATTCAAATCACAATTAGAAATGCACTTTGGGTAATTACAGAGAGGGCTTTTCCCTTGGTGATGTCGCAAAGCTTATGTAGATATAATCAGACTTGAGTGGATCTAGTGATCGTGAAAAACACTAGACTGACAAATCCAAATTCTTAGATTGCCCCCACCCAGCCGAGCATATAACCTGCTGTGGGACCAAGCCGCCCACTTGACATTCTTTTTAAACCTGGTTTCTTATGGAAGCGAGGCTTTGTAATCACACTGTCAGATCTGTGTCCTCTCTCCCCTCCTTCCACTCTCCACACCCAGCTAATAATTTCTGAATCCACTGACCAATTTCAAGCGCGGTGATAGGGAGGAGGTTTCAAAGACATGAAGCTTCTAAATGTTTCATGAAAACAGGAGCTGGTAGAGAAGAAGGGTCTTTTATTACCCCCATTGCAAGAAAGACTACAGCATGAGCTCACCCTTATTAGGCCCTGGCGAATGCACACAGGCAAGATCTTATGCATGTCCTCACCACGAGAAAAGCTTCTACTGAAGGTTAAATATACTGAAATGTTAAGGAACTTTGCCATAAGATTTAGAAACCTAGAAAACCAGGCTCTGTTACTTCCACCGCTCAAAGAATTCAAAGGGTCTGGGGGTGTTTGATTGAGGGTTGTAGGGTTTTTTTCTTTCCACCCTCCCCAGCTGTTGGTATTATTTGAATATGTAGAAGATCTCTCTATGACAAGATTCCCAGTACAGTAGGCACTGTGGGAGAATTTTCTGCACCAGAGAACATGTGCCTTAAACAGTAGACCGACAGGCTGGGAAAAGAAACAGACATAAGAGAGGAAGTGACTTGATGGAGGTCACCTAACAGGCTTCTAAACAGAACGCATCTCAACAGCACACGCACGGGCAGCTGCAAGCAGATTTCCTTAGCCAGGGAGTAGAAGCCTTCAGTATTATAAAGGGGAATCCCTTCAACAGCAATGTTGACAGGAGCTCACACTTCCCAGTGCCTTCCTACAACAGGCGAGAGCAACCTGATAAAACCAGTAGTAAAAACGTGAGCACTTGAGTCAATGTGAAGTCAACATAGCTCTAGGTAAGAGAGATGCTGCATTTAAAAAAATCACCAACCTAACTGCAGTCATCAGCAACCTGCCTAGATTATGGCTTCCAACACTGCTAGGACCACTGGAGCTGATTTAGTGTAAGCAATCCCGAGTTTGTGGTTTCTTCAGCATAGACCAGACTAATCTTTGGTATGTTGTTGCAATAGGTCTTTTCTCACCCCTGCAAGTGGTAGAGGTATTTCTTATAGCAGCCGAGTACCAGGGGACAGTCAGTGTCATCAATGGATTATTTCTAACTACTCAAAAGGTTAAAGGAAAGGAAACATCCATAATGTTTTCTCTTAATAATCTTCTCTGAAATTCCTAGCAAGCCTATCCATAATACTTATCTTTTCTAATACTTATCTTTTAAAATACGTGGTTTAGGAAGATGCATCCTTTGGATATGTTAGACACCAAGCCTGGCTGTGAGCTCCGGTCTCAAGCAGATAGGCAGAAGCAAACCTTCCAAAAATAGGGCTCTTAGTCTCAAGCTCTTGAAGCCATAAAAGGTGTTCAAGAAGCCCTGGCCCTAAATGACTAACTGCCTAGTCCTCTTTGCAATATGAGAGTTAATTTTCCACTTGGGGCCAGCACTTAGCATTAGATTAGGGATCTTCTATCCAAGCAGTCTTCAAAGATACTGAGAACATGGCAAGTACATTGCCTTTCTTTGCTGTACCACACTAACACTTGCAGCTTCTTTATGCACCTGTAATGCTACATCTTTTACACAACCGGCATGAGACTTGAATGAAAAATGTGTCGTGATACACATCTGCTGAAGACAAATGATTTCAGAGTAACCCTCAGCAGGTCTAACAATGAGGGGAGTCCTGTGTGGTTAATTGCTTAATCTAAAATTATTTAGACATTCATTTAAAGTTATTTAGACATGCTTGAATTACTACATTGTTAGAAAGTAATTGAATTTTTTTAGTCTGCCCATTTAAATTCACTTTGCTGTTCTGGAAAACTTTTTAAAAACCTGTTTAATTATTAAAGCATTTTTGAGGGGGGAAAAACATGTGGATTTATTCTTTGTAAATAGAAATATGGTGATCCTGGACCTTCCAGAGAGGTTATTCTATACTAACACCAGGGACAGCACATTTCTCATGTGAAAGGCTTCTGGTTTAGACATTGACAGTTTAGATAACTGCAGCACCACTAAATAGTATCAGTTATAGTGTCTTGTTTTAACACATCAGAGTACTTTAAAAACTAGCTATAAGAAATACATCCATAGAGATCACTTCATTCCTCACTGATGCATCCCCACCTCTAGATGCTACCTGATGGCTCTTAAGAAGCCTATGGCAACACTGCACAAGATTCCCGACCAGAGATTGAGATATGTCGTGCTTGTTTAGAAATAAAAGAGGGAAGGTATATGTGGCTAAAAGGAATAAACTGAATTCAAGCCAGGCTTTTTTTGTTTTTTCTGGAACAGAATCTCATTTGTTTCCTCTGACTTTAATGGTGCAGAATCCAAATCTAAAGGCAAACTAACCATTTACATTCCACTTCCACTGGCAAAGCTAAGGACCCAGTCATTGTACCTGGTAAGACTGACTATAGTTTAAGAATGGTCCTATCCCTCCTTTCCTCTTTACATGCTCAGTAGAATAAACACAAAGAAACACCATGTCTGCCTAGGTTGGGAGCCTTTGAAAGCATCCCACTTGCTGTTTGCGCCTCATTAAGAGCATCAATAACAAAACAAAGTTTTCTAGGATTATAAAGTCGGATCCGGCACTGAAAGGTAAACAGAGCTTTTCAGAACACAAAGCAAAAGTCAAAAGCAAAACTTTCATGGAAAACAGCAGCAGAAATGGAGACAGAGCATTAATTTCTATTCCATATTTTTGGATTTGGTTAGTGAGTTTTAAAACATCAGTTCAAAGAAAGGAGTTCATTTTAACTTACTTTGCAGTAGGGTGAGGAACTCATAGCATTCTCTTCCTAGTCATGCTGCAAAAATGCCCAGAGTAAAAGCTACCTCCTAAGCCTATGTTTATAGACATTAACAAAAAAGTCTGTCTTCCTCTGACTTACCCAATTAAACAGAAAAGACCCAGGTGATCAATGGACACTCCTTTCCATTCTGCTTCCTGCTATTTAGCGTTATGTAAGGCATGTGGGAGCAACATTTTCAAGCTGTTGCTTGTGTAGACCAGGAGTCCGGAGTCCGCTCTCTTAATTCTTTTTTCTGACATTAGCTCATTAAGGGGTCATTCTAACTGTGCTCCCACATGCAACAGTGATTCTAATTGATGAACTGAACTTTCTACACAAATATAAACTGTTCTCAAGGTGGGAAGAGAGCTCTTTGTTTGCTGCAGGATTTTAAATGGAATTTGTAGATCCCCTAGCCATGATCTTTCTGTCTGGAGGCATGTAACTTCTGCAGTGCTATTGAGTTGAAGAAACCTGTTAGGTGGAGATGTAAATAATGAACAGTTGTAGGGGTAATCTGCCTCCTCAAAGATGGAGGGCTGGGGACAGCTTTGATTATGTGTGAGGAGTCAGATGATTTTGATAAAGGGCTGAGACATCACTACTGAAAACATTGTGAGGAGAAAACTGAACTGCTTTTGATGTGCAAAGAGAATTCTGTGTTACCCTAGGCTGATTAGGTTAGAAATTTATGCTAACAAATAGTTTATGTTTAAATTAATGAACCATATTATAGGGCAAGAGCCTGGGCAAAACACAAGACTTTTTCTTTCTCACACCTAAGGAAACACCATGTTATGCCCTTCTTCTTGGGAAGTCAGGGAAAAAAACAAGTGCTATCGTTCGCTATGCTGTGTCGAACAACACTCCCTACATACACACCCGGGAACTCAGTTCCTGCAGCGTTATTCTCCCTTTGCCTACTCTGTACTTCCGTAAAGAAGAGGCAAGCCTGGTTGGTTTTTTTTAAATCAGGATAATGACTTGTGGAAGTGTGCAATGAAGGGCAGGTGACTGCAGGGCAATGCTAACTAGCCTAGTCTGGCAACAGAGGTGCTCCACAGCGAGGCAGGCTTTTCTATTAACCCAGCTGGTAACGGGGTCAGAGCTGATCTGTAAGCACTCCACAGGCAGTTAGGGTTTTGCTTGGGGTAGTTTAGTTAGAATTATCATCCCCCATAACCAAAGGGAAACAGATCTCCTCGCAGTTTGCTAGACAGTCTGTCAGGGGCTGCTGGCAGCTCACAAGACAGAGCCTTGTGCAAGCAAAGGCACGAAGGGAAGTCAAACCGTTGTGATCATTGCCCCGCCCTCCGCAAGCAAGCTCAGTCCTTCCACTGCAGGGTAACCTCTGAAGAACTGAGCAAACCCGAGCCTTAGAGGCGCCCTCGCCTTTGCAATGCCACCAGTTTGTCTCTAACAAAGCTGTTCCCAGTGGTGATATAACGCAATGCACTGAAAAGTGAAGGACTGCCCTCTTGTGTCAGTCACTATTTTTTCATTTGCCTGGTTTTACATTCCTGTTTCTACCAGTCAGCACTCAGCCATTTCCCTCCAACAGATGTGTCTTCTTTGGAAAGGCATAGGATTTGTTTCTGACTACCACTGTGATGGAAAAGTTCAATAAATAAAAATATATCTGCTGTATTTGCGATTTGGAGACACCCAGGGCTGGACATGTATTTCTTTTCCAGCTAGAGACATCCAAATAGCTACACTGGGTTATGCCTAGTCTCCGTCTTGAGGCAGGAAAAGAAGGCACAGGAGAGAATTAAACAGGAGAAGTATAATTAAGAAGGACAGAGACGAGAAAGAAGCAGATTTACTAAACCAATCTTTCTCTGCAGCCCTCATAGTAAGCTATATGCAAGTTAAATATAGACTCAACGCTCCTCTAGGGAGCCGGACTCACGAACAGCTCACACACCATGAATGTGTAGCACATTCTAGTCTCAGTCCTGTTGGCTGGCACAGAGATCTTCATTTTTAAATCATTAGTGCTCATTTCCAGGGTAGTTCTTGCAGTAATGGTTGTCAGGGAATAGTCTTCTAAAAGCTGTGTGAGACTTTGCGCCCACCATTTCTACTGCTTATTAATGACAGACACCTAAATATTTGAGAAGGTAGCCCCTTCTCACAGCTACCAAAGCAACTTCAGCAAAATGAAGACCATCAGTCATACTCTCGTTAGTAGGTCAGTCAGCACGAACTCTGACCTAGCACTCCACACGTCATGTTATATTTGTTAATAGGACCTAGTGCTCATGCTTTCATTTCTGCCCTTATTCAGTAGATAATCCCACAGCAATGAACAATCCTGTAGATTGCTCCCGTCCTTAAAGGTAGCCAAATTAGCACCTTGCTAAAATGGATTCAAAGAAAATCACTACTCAGGAGTGGACAAAATTCATACTGTCTGGAATATGAGAGGGGCAAGAACAGGAAAGAGCTGTCATTTTAGAAAAGGCCTCTCATAGTCCGTATTTTTGTTTGGGCTGAGAGTACTGTAATCAACGCCAAGCTCCCAGTTCTAAAATGTTGTATAGCAGTTATCCTTGCTGTCAGTACTTCGTGAAGGATCATTCCTAAAGAGTAATTTCTTTGGACTGTTGCCCAGCCTGTACGATAATATTTTATATTTATAACTTAATCTAGATGGCACAGCTAGGCCATGCTTTGTTTTGTCCTGCACATTACTGAGCTCATCTACACACTAAAACAGCAAAAGCTGCCAGGAATCTTTGCTTTTTTCTTCTGCGTGCTGTCCGGGACCCTGACACCTGAGCAGATAATGAAGTATAAAGGCATCTTTGGAATATTTGATGAATAGTTGAAACACGTTAGTAATACTTAACCATGTGTGCAAGTGACTGAGAATAATTTTTACTTTAACTGGCAAAAATAAATAGTAAAAGGATCCCACTCCAAGCCAGCTTGTCTTGAAAACAGAAGTTTAAAGATTTACAAAAACCTCAAACTCAATCCCTTCAGGTCTCATGACCACCACCAACAAAAAGCATCTTTTCTTATCTGTCTCATTCTTTGTCCCTAGTTGTGAAACGCAACATAACGCATTTCCCTCCACACACTTTCCTGTCCCTGTTTGCCATCTTCCTGCAGTTTAAGGAACATGTGCCGTTATGCAGCAATTTGCACTCCAGCAATTTGCCGGACAGTTAATGTTCTCAAAAGAAGAGAAACTACAGAGGCTATTCAGTGTGACTTGCCAGGAGTCCCCTTTCAGCTCCAGTTTGGGAAGCTTCTGTTCCAGAGCAACAACTTGTTTGTACTGTTCAGACTCTTCATGTGTGTTCCCAAGATGGCAAAATTTCCCTGACCTTTTTTAATGCCATATGCTGGAGACAGGAATATTTTTTTTTTTTTAAGTCAGATGAACAAGGATTTGTGTCCCACTTTTATGGGCAACTGTTGCCCTTTTGCTTCTTTTCATATCCTTGAAGAAGCTTTACCAGGAGATTACAGCCGTCACAGAAAACTTTTCTTCTAACTGACAGATCACTACAAGGGCATGAGAGGAAACACCTTTCCATCATAACCTGCCTCTAAAACCAAACTCTTCATGTCTTCAACTCTTACAGTCCTTCTCCTCCTTTACTCCCCATTTGACATGAGTCAGAGCTGCAGCTGTTCTTGTGTTGCATCTTCTGAATTTTCTGAATTTGCCTGTGTTGCTGGATCTCTGGTGATGGTGTCAGGGGAATACTGGGTGGGAATCAGCCCACCTGGTGTCACCTCTCCAGGGATGGCACTGAGTTTCTGGCTTATCTGTGCTTCTTCAATGGATTGTTTACCCATTTGGACAGCTTCTTCATACGAAGGTGGCAACTCTGTCGCATAGACGCTGTAAGCTGGAGGGGACACGGTGTTCTTATCCATATCCACAAATATTGAATGAATAGGGGCACTTAGAGGGTACTGCAATGAGCTATATGCTGTGAAGAAAAGGAATAAAAAAAAATAATTGAACACTTGCAAGGAATGCTGATATATAAAGGGCTAATCCTGCTTTTCTCCAAGAAATTATGGACTCATTTTTGTGGTGTCAGAATATATGCATTATATACTAAAAGCTACCAGTATAGAATTACCCATTTCAGAATCTATACATTCTCCAAAAGAAAGCAGTCAGCAGAGAAAATGTCTCTGCATATCACCATCCAGTAATTATTGAGAAATACCTGACATGGTACACCTACATTGTAACAGAGGCAGTTTCAGTCAGGTTCGTACATGAACAGCTGTGAACAATTCCTCACATTAGAGATAACTTCGTCTGGAATAGTGGGAGAGTGAGGTGGGCAGAAAAGTTAAAAAATAAGGGAATGCCAATAAGAACAGATGTGGGAGACGACACGTAAGAGGTTAACCCACCAGGGGCTCTATTTTAACCTCTACAGCACTAAATCCTACTTGCCATCTGCCCTCACTTACTGTGTTGCCCTGATGACCTTCCTTCATCTCCCCTGCCCACCCTACAGGGCTGAAAGTTGTTCTTTGCTGTTACTGCAGGGGCTAGACAGAGTTCTAGGCACCCATTCAGTAGCAAAGCACCGTCGAATAACTGACTCCCAGAGGATACTTACAGGTCACTGTGCTATGGGCAGTGCTGTCGCTGTCGATAGCAATAACTGTCAGATCATAAGGGTGCCTAGGGAAGGTCTCAACGGGTGGCCTCTTCTTCCGGCAGCAGAACCTGATGCAGCTTGCTGTGATCCCGCAGAGCAGGAGCAGGAACACAGTCAGCAAGATTAACCTTAGAGGAGGAGGGAGAATACCATCATTTCATTGCTTATGTTTTACTTCTTCCAGAGCTGAACATAATTTCACTCTAAATGGGTGAAGACAGGCCAAACCTCTCAGTTTAGTTCTGAATGGGTGCTGGATCCTGAATTAGAAAGTTAGATGACAAATACTTAATCACAAGTTGAAGTACTACTGACCGATCCCTTCTGGCTCACAGATGCCATAATGTTAATCATCTTCGTCTGCATTTTGAGCTTTTATGCCGTGAGAAAGGCTCCACTTCCAACACTAGGAGTGGCTGTGTGCTTGGAGGGAAATGCAAGTACAAACTTTCACAAGTCTAGGACCTGCATTTATGAATGGGCACAGAAATTATATTTTGTAGTATGTCTTATAAACGCAATTCTAGCTCTAGCTCTTGTTTCACAAAGTTTATTGTTTAACAATTCATAGTGTACACACAGAAGTGTTTCAGGTTCTTCTCTCAGTTGAAACTCTACCTTCCCACCCCGCAATTTCTCAGTGAATCCACTCTTCTCATGAGCTCGGTGGGCAGTGAGACATGTCATGAGAAGGTGAGGTAGTAAGAAATGCTTGAAAGCCTTGTAAAGAAGTTGGTCCAAGGACAAAGTTGAAGTACATTCAGAGTGGCTTGAGAGGAACTACTGTGTGACAGATCTTGCTCCTGAATTTCTCGTCAGGATTATATTCCACCCTAAATATGTATAAAAATGGCCTCAGTAGCAGTCTATTCTTTTTTCCAAACCAAAGGCAGCACTTGCCCATAAGAATCATGATTCCAAAATAAACATTTCTTTAATAACTGTTTCATTTCATTTTAATGAGAGGATAGTTCCATTAGTACGACAGTCAGATACACTCAAAGACTACACTCAGTCTAACAGTTGGATTTGAGGGCCCCAAACTTCCACAAATTTCATTCATTTTCTTGCAAATTATTGTTTTAGAAAAACGCTTTCAGGCCATTTAAAACCACGTGTGAGAATAACATGCTGCCCTGCAGGAACTCTGCGATGCAGCAGTCCTCCAGTGCGAGGGTATTACCCCATCGCTAGCCAGTCAGTATTTCCTGACACTCCGCGAGCTGCATGCTAGCATGTCCTGTGAAACCACCGTGCCTTCATACGCTGCTGCCCTCCGTGGCAGGCAGAAATCACCTAGGTAAAGGCATCTCAGCAGTATAAATCTCAGCACTAGCTCATTAGCTTTCATGATTTCGATGCTGCCTTATTTACAGAAGCCTTCTTAAAATATTTTATGTAACTATTTTTAAACAGTTCTAGGTATCAGCACTTTCTAAGAAAGCAAAGATTATCAACCAAAATTAGTTCTAGGTATCAGCATGTTCTAAGAAAGCAAAGATTATCAACTGACATTAGTCCAGACTTAATAACAGCTAAAGGTTACCAACCCACTCTGCGTGCTACCATCAAATGTAATATGCTGACAGAACGCAAACTATAAAAACAATGTCAGGACACCTGTAAGAGACGCATTAGGCAAAGAATGAATCCACTTGTGGATTCAAAAGCTTACCCTTTTACTTATCACTATTTTCCCCCTTTCAGTCATCCAAACAGCCAGGAAGCAGGTTTTTAGTGAGCTGGAGTTCAGAATGGAAACGCAATGCTCTAAGCTAACAACCTCTTGTCCCGTAGAAGGGAGCGAGCCAAGGTCTGTGCGTTCGGCAGCGCAGCGCTGAGCCCCAGCAAGGCTGCGCCGTGGAGCTGCCGCTGCGTTCAGCAAAGTCATCTATTTAGGAAGAACAAACAAGCCCGCCGGTCAAACTGCAGCGTACTCAGAAAGGAAAGATGACATATCCCTGGATGAATGTGGGCCCTGCCTGACACCTTATCTCCCCCCTGGTCTCATCTGTAATATATTCCACTGGTAGCTTTCATAAAATCGAGGAGAAACCCTTCCCTCCATCCTGCCTGAGAGAAGAGTGTTTCAGTTACCTTACAATTACTGCTCGTAATAACTTTCAAATTACTCTGAGTTAGTAAGATTAAAAATAAACTTACCAGACGTACCACAGACTTGTCCAATCAGACATGTTCCGAGGGCATCTGTGAAGGAAGGTAGATGATTCACTGATTTAAATATCTACAGTCAAACACTGAATCTGACAGGGAATAAGTTTCACGCGATTTCTGGGATGAAAAAGGGGAAAGCAATCAGTAAGAGTATGGAGCAAAAACCCTTTAGATTTAGTTTCAGAGGACTGTTCTTCATAGTTGTAAAATTATGCTGGCTGAGAACATGCAAATAATCCCACTGTAAAAGCTGGCTTCTGAGTCAATAAATGTTTTTACAAAGTGGCACTTTGCTGTTGCTTAGGGGAGAGAACTACACATGCTGGGTTCTCGGGAAACGTATCAAAGAGTTATTGGAAGTTAACTGAGATGAGGTACCTAATACCACAGGCCTGTCTGAAAATGCCAGCCTAAGACAACTGCCTACTTCCCCCCGTTATTTTTAAATTACTTTTTCAAAGCTCCAACACAACCAGAAATGGGGCTTTTTTCAGATCTATCTACAGTACAGAAAAAAGGAGAACAGCTTCTGTCACATTTCAGGAGCGCAGCAGCAGCACCGTGCGTAGCGAATTGCATGCAATGGATTTCATGTAACAAAACAAGCTTTTTTGGCCACAGAAGAGAATCGGGAAGCTGGCTTTTCAGAGGATGACACTTCAGAGTAATTTTGAAAGAGGGGATCATTCACCTCAGTCTACAGAGCAAAAGCAGCCCAGGCAAGTTTCTAAGCTGGTCATGATCTCAGAGATAAAAAAAGTAGCAGTAGCGGATGGCTGTCAGAAAGTTATCGGTCTGATCTGATCATGTCACTCCATCGCGACGGGAGCCCGTTTGCCAACAAATATTTGAAAATTTTTGATTACTCACTGACCAGAGTTCTTGCAGTTATTCTCAGAAGAAGAGCGATGCCTAGGAAAGGGGGGGGAAAAAAAGACTCCGATAAGCAGGTGGCCAGAAGAGAAGCACCTCCTTTATCTGACAATCAGCCGAGTCCCCGGGCGTCCCCCTGGGAGCAGCAGCAGCTCCTGCCAGGCCGAGCCTCGGGACGGAGAGGGACGGGGGCAGCCGAGCCTCCGGAGAGGCCGAGGTCTGCACCCCGCGCGCGGGCGGCTGAATAAATAAGCCTGGGTTATCAGGCGGGGTGCGGTGACCAGGCGGGCCGCGCTGCCGCCCCGCGCCGCGGGCGGAGGGAGGGAGGGAGGGAGGGAGGGAGGGAGGGAGAGGCGCGTCCCGGCGGGGGCGAGCCCCGCGCACGGCCGGCCCCGCTGGGCTGGGCTGGGCTGGGCTGGGCTGGGCTGGGCTGGGCTGGGCTGGGCTGGGCTGGGCTGGGCTGGGCTGGGCTCGGCCCGGCCCGCCCTGCCCTGGGGGGGCCTCGCCGTGTTCCCCGGCCCGGGCCTCACCGCGCTCCCGGCCGGCCGGCGGGGCCGGGCAGGTGCCGCGGGGGGATGGAGAGGAGGCAGGGGTGGCCCCGGAGCGGCTCGGGGCTGCTGCCCCCTGCCCTCCTCGGACACGCACCCGGCGCCCGCGCCGTGCCGGAGAGATTTGGAAGGACAAATGGAAAAGGAAGGAGAAACTAGGCGTGAAAAATATTAGGAAGAAACAAAGGTTTGGAAAAGCTGATCGTTCCCCCCTTTAAAAACAATCTTGTTAAAACACATGAAACATGACTGGAAAGGTATCGACTGCTCTCTGAAGACAGGTTTGCTCCAAAATAACTGTGTCCAACTCTTCAAATGTAGAAATTCAATAAAAATATCTGCATGTTATTTTATGGTTACCCTGCACATCACTGTCCTAAACCCCTAGTGCTGATACTCTCTGGTAGAAATTTCACAGAGCAACGCCTCACTGCTGTGATTATACTGATCATTATGGCAGTTTGGCCCGTCTCCAAACGACAGCTTTCCTGCAGTCCCTTCAGGGTGAAGCGAGCTATTTTAATAGGATTGCATGTAGCCCAGACTGTTGGAAAGCTCCCCAAACCCCTTCAGTATTTTGGACTTGCGATGAGTTATAGAAGTCTTACCGTCACCAGGGGAGAACAAAACCTGTGCCAAAGGTCAACCGTACCCACCAGATGAATGAGCAAGGATTATTTGTGCTCCAAAGTAGGTCTCTTACAGGTCAGATGCCTTGGAAGCACTAATATAGCAGAGGTTGGTTACATGGCAAATAAAGATGTTGGCCAATATAAGAGATGATCAGAATCGGGGTGCTTGTGATGGATGACTGGATAAGGAGCGAACAGGAAGACACCTAGAGCTGAAAAGCAGGCAGCTAATTAATAGATTATAAAGATTTCAGCTGGAGAAGAAGGGGGAAGATCAAGTAAAAGAATGGCATTCTGACGTATTTGTTGAGGTCCCTGGTACCCGCAGAGGTGGGTATGTGGGTGCATCCAGTAACCAGGATGGGACAAAACAGAAGGATTATTTTTTGAGATTTTAATGCAACAGGAGGAGAACACATTTGGATGCGGGTTGCCTGAGGTTTCTGCTATAAGGATGGATAAGGTCCAGTACATGGGGGAATCATGCCATTGGGAGCGACAATGGACACAATAGCTTGGAAGTACCAGGGTCATTCTCCAGATGACATTCACTACTTTTGCTCCATAAAGCTCAAAACCAGCCTTTCAAGGCTCAGTAATGGCACGTGGCATACTGACTAAAGTGTTTTCCTTCAGGACTGCTCAGGGTCATGGGACCATTGCTCATTTAGGAAAAGCTGCATTTGTAAGTGTGAAGCAATCTCTGAAGTCACTGGATAAGCAGAATGTGTATTAATAAGATGTGTATGACACCAGTACTTATTCTGTCACTTCCTTTCTGTTTTAGAAATGAGCTAGATATAGCTTTTAAGGATCATAAAGATCATAGACGGATGTGAAATGCATTCTTATTAAACCAGAACTGCATCAGAGCCAAGAAGTATAGGTTTGCATTTAGATCCAGAGGTGAAAGCGCAAGAGTTTGTGTCCAGTGACCCGAGAGTGCTCACAGTTGCAAAACTCAGTCTGAAAGCACAACGTTCAGAAGTGCAGTTATAGCAGCAGGGAACTTAAGCTTCTGTGAAACTTAGATACGTTTCTGGGGTTACATTTTCCGCATTATCCTAAAAATAAGGGCTCCATCCCTATTGGAGTCCGATAATATGGAAACAGAAGCATCAGGTTACATGTTTAGAATCTCCTGGCAATTTTAATACCAACCGTGCTGTGATTGTTGATAACCTGCTTTGGAAGAACAGTACTGAACAGGATTTTTTTTCTTCTTTAAGAGACTAACTTGCAGGAAGGCTACAGCTGCTGTGTTGAGCTGCTTCTGGTAGCTGTGAACTTGGCATTAAGCCATGCAGGTAGAATGCAATAGTGCTTCCAGCTATGTCCTCAAGGACATACCACTAAAAACCCACTATTTCTAGTTCAGTTTGGTGTGTCTAAATTAGCAGGAGAATTGTTTCCAGTAGTCGGTCATCGCCGTCAATTTTCTGTTTCCTCTTATTGGAGAAAGATCAAGAAGCTGGTTCCGTATACAAGATACGTAAGAGCTGTCTAGGTAGAAGCATCCACACAGAATTCCTGAATTTTTAGTAGACCAACAGTGTGCAGCTTGGCTCATTGCAAATTTGCATTGTGAAGATTCTAAAGAGGCTCAGCACCGATTAAAAATATAGCCAAAGCAACTATGTTAATCTAAATGAAATTATTTTCATTACTTCTGGTTTATAAGTCAGATCTATTATTGAATCCTTGGCTTGCTTGCTCAACATCGATGCACATAAGCAAGAGGTTTTAGGCAAGTGAAGAGCGCGAGTGATGAAACAGCATACAACTGTCACAGGGTTTAGGCACTGACTTTTCCACTTCAGTCAGCTTAGTCAAAGAAACAAGCTCTGTCAAATGTCTCGGAAGGGAAAACTATTAGCTCAACTCTTCTATAATTGGTAAACTTCATGTAAATGCTAAATCAAGCCCAAGAATTGCAGCAACTATGTCAGAGGATTAGTTGTTTCTTTCTGGAAAGGATCCCACTGTTTTCTAGCCCTTGGTGAAAATGTGGTAATTCTCATTTGAATGATAGCGGGACATCCAAGGGCTACATTTTGCAGAAAAGGTAACTGTTTTTACTTTTCAGTTCTAGTTGTGTTCCAGATGAAGCAGCATAGGCTGCTTTCCCACACCAGACAATTTGTTTTTCCCTTTCACATCAGCTTGTCTCTCTCATTGCTCACGCACTGCTTCATGCAAGAGTGGGCACGCTGAGCCATGTATGCCAAAAGAACAAAACCAATCCAATAAGAAAGGAAAACTCAGTCCTGCAAAGATCAGCCTTTATGCCTCCAAGAAGTCAAATATGATTACTTTTGAGGCTCGAGATAAAATTAACAGGCTTTTCTCTCATGAAAGAGAATAAAAACAGTTTCGATTTCTATAAGTACTTTACAGAATGTCAGCTGGTGTATTGCAAGCATAGTTTTCTTTATTTTCAGTATCCAGAAATAGCAACCTATTCTTATTATCATGGTTCAACACTCCCCCTGGAGAGAATGAATACATATTTAGCTCTAAGCATGGAAACTTTGGCCAGTGAAACCCGGAGCCTTATGCTCACTTCAAGTCTGTGAAATTATTCATGTAAGTTTTCAAGATCAGGTCCAAAGACTGCAGTTAAAAATGGGTAGCACCCTTTGCTTACCTTGTAAGTTATTCAGAACAGACGACGGCTTAAGCTGGTCAATGGCATTAGAACTCTTTATAACCGACTTCACCTCTTGAATACACTAATCTAACGCTGAGTGCCTGACCCTCCAACTTCTACAACTGAATGGGCACATCCAGAGCTCTCTGAAGTTGTTATGAGTCTTTCAGATTCAGTGTCCAAGCAAATACCGCTGGTTGGACCAGCTGGTCCTTGCCTATATACCCTCTTTCTGCTTACTAAGCCTTCTTGTTCTTGCAAGCAACCTCCGCATTTTTTCAACATCGTCACAGTCTTTACATGTATTCGTTAGATTTTTTACTTTTTTGAATGCTTTGGATGCTTTTTCACAGTACCTGACCTCTATGAAGTGGAAGATTCCTAAGACAGGAGTGTTGTTTCCTAGTAGATAATTTTATACTTATTTTCAGCACATTATATGGTTATGAGAGTCTGGAGACTAATTTATTCTCAGCCATTACTTTTCAGTTTCCAAGAGTGAAATCCAAAGGATCCTCACATAATGGATGCCCACAAATTAACTGCCCGGAATAAACCTTCCACTCCAACACGCTGTGTGCTTCCTTGCTTTCTGAAAACCTTCCTATCATTAGGTAACTGTCAACTGTGCTATTTGCAACAGTTTCGTTTTATGTAGGGTATTTAACCTCCCTTCCAGGGCTGCAAGGACTGTAAGGGAATGGGCACACAAGCGTCATTGTCCTCAGCTTCAACCCGGCTGCCCCAGCTGTGCCAGCAGCAATGCTCCGTGCCGCTCTCGTGAAGGCAGGGCTGTCTCTGGCTAGCACTGCCACCCCCTCCAGCCCCTGCCCCCTCCCAGCGCGACGGCTTATTGCTTCGGCGTCTGTAGTGCTTTAGACTGAAGAGTTAAGTAACTTCACAGTCACTTGATCCACTATTAAATGAGAACAGATCTGAATGGATCAAACATACTGTCTGTGGAAAAACAAGGAACCCCTCTTCATCAGTTATACAAGCTTCCTCTGTAAAAGGGGGAAATTAGTTAAAATATTTCATGTGACAATTGCTTTACTGCTTTTTCCCTGCAGTCCAACAACTTGGCAGATTTCACCTGAGGGATATTTACAAATAGTCTGTTTCTATTTTCTTACTGCATAATCTAAATGAGCATTTTTAACAGCTACACAGGGCCAAATGGTAATGTGCCTTTGGAGTGGTGCTGAGGGGATTTTGCCACAGACTTACTGTGATTCAGGACAGAGCATGATATGAGATTTAAAAGATTATCTGTATTTCTAGATTTCTGCTGACTTCCTGGTCCCTTCATTCTCCATAGTGTAGTGCCTCTGTACTTTACTCTTCCCTGAACTAGCTACTGCTTCCCGACAGAAGTTGCACCTGCAGGGCACTCCAGCCTCCCCAGTAACAGGCAGAAATCGACTCTCAGAATTCAGAGGAAAGCAAATGTGGAAATACAAAGCTGCTGGACATCCATCCTGGACTCAGCGAACAGCGTGGTCGCTATTTCCTCCTTGACCGTGTGTCATCAGGAAGATGCCATGGTGTATCATAAAACATTACTGCCAAAATGATTTGGAGGAGACTTGAATAAGAACCTTTATTCTGGTCTTAAAAGGAAAAAAGCAAGGATTTTCCAAATACATTAAAATTCATTTGAAATATATCTGAATGAGATATATCTACTTGGGCCCCTCATTAATTCTTTCTTCTGCTACAAGATAATTGTCATAGAGTCAGCTTGAAAACGTAACTAGTGGAATGAGAGTTTACATACAATTTTTTTTTTGAAAAGGCAAAAATATTACATGTCACCTTCTTTCCCACTTCTCTGCTCCCCTCACATATTTGCAACAATCTCAAAATCTTTCCACATTTCAACCGAGATCCACTGATTTCCCTGTAATTTAAGCCTCCGCCTTCCTTTCCATGTAGCTTGGGTCCCTCACGGAGTGGCAGCATATGCAGACACAACTTTTGCCACGAAGAGGATTTGGTAGGATTCCTTAATGTCACCTTTTAAGGTGAGAAGGGCTGTTTCAAGCAGAGGGTAATCGGCCTGCAAAAAAATCCACACATAAAACCAATCTATTTTTTTGTACATAGAACAGATTAGTTGATCAAGCTCTAAACTATGCGTTTTACATCTCAGTTGTAAGAGGTACCAGTTACAGCTATAGATTACCTCTCTTCCCACGGTGTTGGCTCTGTTATGTTTCCATGCAATGCTCATAATGCAGTAAGTAAAGCAGCAATGACTAAGCATTCTATCGCCAGAGTGCTACAGATACCGTCACCACGCTACAGCCATGACAACTGGGCACAGCAGCAACAGAGTACGCTGCAGTGAGGGCTGGGAAAGAAATGGCTCCTGATAGCGTTAAATCTTGTGTAACAACCAGTGGTTACCAAGAGGCACGATGTCAACCTGATACATCATACCAGGAACTCTACTGCCTTCTTTCTGCACATGACAGCAGCAATCTTTTAATTTTGGAACAAGCTACTCATTCTGCCATCCCACACACAGCTCACAACAAAAAGCAGGGGAGTAACTTCTTTCAGTCTCCATGAATGCCCAAGAAGATGAGTCAGGAAGGGCAATCACAGCCCCGTAGAGACGTTTGGGCCTCATACCTAGACTCTGCAATACATAAAGGCAGAAGCAGCCAGGGAAACAGGGCTCATAAAGTGGAAAATGAAAGAAGCCCCACTGACTTCCAGGAGTCTACCACAGGAAAGGCAGCCCACGGCCAAAAGAAACGTGAATGCTGTAGCAGAATGATCCCTGTCAACTTAGTTCTGTCAGCAAGACTGGGTTTTCTTGCGCAGGGCGCGTTAAAAAGCTCACTTCAGCATGACCTAAGCTGTGTCTTTTAGCTAACAGCAGTGGCATTTTGGCCTTTTGGTGCTAGATGATGCAGTGACCTGTGAGAAGTTATTCTAAGTTCTGTAAGATGCCAGTGACTAATACTTGTTCTTTTTATCACACAGATGACTGGAAGCCTGCGGCGAGGTAGCAAGCCTCCAAATCACACCTATTGTTCCTGGCCTTTATTCTCGTATCAGTGTTTATAGCAGCCTATACTCCCCTTCGGTAACTACTTGTGTTCCACCACCCTAGTGTGTCACAGCAGCCTGTACCGCTGACATCTTCCAGATCAGCTTTTGTGTTGCTCCTACGGTCGGGTGAAAGCAGCGGCCACAGGCTTCCCGTCGAAGCAGGACGTTGAGGCGCCTGTAACTTACGTGGAAGTCAGCAGGTGGCACCCAAGAAACACTGATGCGTTTTACTTGACCAGGCTCAACGGTTCCCTTCGCAGACTCAATACTGAATCCCTTCTGCTGCAGGGGCTGCAGGCCATCGAAACTGAACTCCACGTTCTGCGAGAGACACACACAACACACCCTCATTAGAGCCCGTCCTGCTCCTTCAAACGCAATGACTGTTTATTAAAGGCTGCTGTATGTGGGCCTGTCGCTTTGAAACTGCAGGTGTCCATCTTGTTCGTTGTGTCAAGTTCAGTTCTGTGCTCAAACTTCTCTATTTCAGAATTAGGGAAGCAAACTGCTGAATTAATTGTGCTGCTGAATTAGTGTGATAATGCTAATTCCTCATATTAGCCCCTGAAAATTAATCTTTTCTTTTCAAACACTCATGCTTTTGTAATGTAAAGTTTATCAGAAACACAGAAAGCTGTATTTTTTAATTTATAGACTGAATATTTGACAGAAAGAACTAGTAGCCATTTATGCACTGTCAGTATTCCTTACAGCATCTGACATAAAACTGCACTTTTTACTTTCTTCACCTTCTTGGATGCAAACTTAGCTGTCTGAATAGCTCCAACTTTCAGTTCTGTCACTGCTGGCACTGGAGAACTCTCTCCCTCGCTGTACTCCAGTACGAGGAGAATGGACTTCACTGGTTCTTGCAGCTCTAAACAAATGTGGATAAAGTGAACTTCGAGGCAGTCAAAACAGAGCAATTACCAATTTGGAACAAGCACAAATTACACCAGGATGGTCCCAAACAAAGTGACGTTGTGGCAAATTCATGAGCTGGCACAGAAAGGAGATCCTTCTTACAGAGTTAGTGGAGAATTAAGCAAAAGGAGGTTTTGCATAATTTGCAATTGCAAACTGTAACCGTTAATTGTTTATCACGTCGCGTGCTCATTTTCTAGCCCCACGGCGCATACGTTGTGTGTACCGTATTCCTGTTTGTGTATGGTACGTGCTTGGATTTATTTATAGCTCAGGAGCCAGGAGTTGCTTATATGCTGTCTCTGAACAGAAATCCTGTCCAAAGACATTAAGGAAGGATAAATTCAAACCCCTGAAAGTGTGTCTGTTTCATAACACTACAATTGGGAGAGTCCAGGATATGTTATTATAGATGAAATAATTTTATAAACTTATAATACAGTCAGAGAAGTGGCAGAAAGCGAATCCACCTTAATACTTTGTAGTAGTATTAAATTATAATAAATTTTGGCAAGGTAAGTTGCAAAGATAGAAGATCGTCAGGATATAACTAAGAGAAAATCTTTCCTTAAGAGAAAGTTTCCTGCATTTTTTTGTTATGAATATAGGCTCTGCCATAATGCTTATTTGTTCTGATTCTGGAAAAGTTATCCTTAATTTACTTTTTCTTAAAGGATGAGGAACATGCCCAGGCCTTATCACTCACTGCTTTTAATGAAGTGTAAGTGTGAACACGCTACCTCCTCTTAGTGCTTCCCGTGATGACATGGGTAATGTAACAGCCAAGGACTCAACGGGCACATCCAGCGGAATTCCCCCTTCCACAAACATTGGATGATCTCTCGCCGCTCCCTTTAGGTGGATCACGTGGGCTATTTTCTATATAAGACAGGAATGCTTCAAATGCAGGTTACAGCTGAAGTACTGATGTAACTGGAATACTGACACAAGAGGATCGGTTGCATAGAAATGGTGACATCATCTGCCTCTATAAATGCCATGAGGCCCTGTACTCTAATGCAAGAAACCGACCTCTTCCCCTGTCTTGTCCCCTCAGGCACTTCTCTTTTAAAAAACCTTCCATTCTCGGGCAATGTGCCTCAGGAGGGGATTGGTTAAATGACTTATACTAAAGCCACTAAAAGAGGCAAAACTTATCTGCTGCCCAACTTGGCTAAAGTTTGTGAACTAGGACCACTCTTCATTCATTTTCAGCTTATTCCCACTGGCACTCTTAACTGCAATCCTAAAGATAATCTGGAGAGACACAGCTTGCAAGGAGAGAAACAGTACTGCCTTGCTCACTACCGGCTTCTGCTCTGCGTTTGCAGGGCCTGCTGATGGTCGTTAGTTGGCACTCGTCATTAACTTTCGGTCAGTCTCTTTTGGAACGTGGCACAAAGCCACCTGCTACGCTGCCAGCCTGTATATCCTAACCTGGGCTCCATCTGAGCTCAACTGCTGCTCTACAGATGGAAACCTCCTTCCTCATGCTGAGTGCCTGCAGCAGCCTCCTGGTACTCCGTGCACCTGTCAGTTTGTGTAGCTCCACTCGCCTCTGCCATGAAATGCTGCTTGCAGAGAACCCCCTTGGAGCTGTGCTCAGCAGTGTATCAGCAACCTAGCTCCCATCACCTCTCATTTACACCATGCTGACAGGTGGGCAGAAGGCAGGACCGAATCCCAGGTCACTATTGTTGTGAAGTAATAACTAAATATTTAAGACCTGAAAAAAAGTCAGTGGGCCCCAAACCTGTCACCTCCTACCTACCTCAGTTCACCTAATGAAGATGATAATATTTCTGCCTACAAAAGCTATCCACTAGATGTAATTGTTTGAAACTCCTACAAAGAGCCATGCTGATAAAAATCACTGCAGGTCATATTTAGGCTTTGATTTCATAATCCAGGTATCCTGATTGTCTCACCTTGCCAAAGAACACAACCTTGAGACGGTCAGAATAGTACAGACTTTCATGATCAGGACTGAAAGTAACAATAAAATCCTGACTCTTCCCAGCAACAACTTCTCCTTCAGTTGGAAAGACGCTGAACACACTCAAGCCATTATAGTTCTGTGTTCCTGGTAAATGAAAATGAGGATACGAATAAGAAAGGAGGACAGCTCTGTTTTACTTCTTCATATATTTTAAACCCATTTAATTTTTGTTGGAACAGGAAATAAATTAGACCCGATGCATGGTTTTGCAAGACAGGGTGTTAGAACTACCAGACAGATCCAGCGATCAGTTTAATGCATTCACCTCCAGAGGAGCTGAAGGAGCATCACCAAACTCTTCCAATATTCTAACATGTCCTTTTACAGAGATGGGCATCCCTAAAGATAGTCTTTAATATGCAATTACTGTGTGGGTTTATTTAGATTCAAACACTAGTATCTCCTTACTTGTGGATATTTGCTCAGGCTGCATAGATTTACAGCTACCCATATTCAAAGAATTAGTACGGCTCCTACCGGGTAAACAAAATTATGTCTTTAATTTCAGTGATGTGATGCCCCAGGTTTTGAGAGTTGTGTAGATCTAACAGGACAAAGTAATGCTGCTTTATACTTTCTGAGTCTTTAATAAAAGAAAAAGAGAAAAGAAAAAAACAAGTTTACCAACAAACTCTGTTCTTCGCAAAGCGGACGTAATAAAGGATGGAATTTTCTGCTGGTCTTTGTCCCTTGTTGAAGAAAGCGAATCCAGCTGTATGGAGTATCGCAGGGTCAGTGTGGAAGTGTTCTGTATCTGATGGCATGAATTCGCACAACAGCATTTTCATTAAGAAAATGGATTCTCAAGCCTGTAGGACCCACAGTTTCTGAACTGGCTGGATTTATTTTGCTGCATTACTGCAGTGTGTGTGTGGTGATACCACAGGTGCCACTGAAAGCACGTATTATTGCTACTGTAACGTGTCAGGTCACACCCACCCCTCAACAAACACGGACCAGGGTCCTTTTAAGTGTCTTGCAGCAAGTAATATATTTTGGTTATTGACAGACAAAATCTGAGAGGAAAAAAATTACACCTAGACCTTGGCCTGTTTCTGAGGCTGTGGGAATTTGCAGTATGTGAATGAGTGAATTGGAACTTCCCTAGGCCGTGCCGTGGCAGACCCTCGTGTGCTCTTTGTAGGACCAGTTTTGCATTTCACCCCTGTACCTCTGTCACTGCCTTGCGCGGGCACAGAGCAGCCTCGACTGCGATAGCAGTAATGGGCAGAATAAAGAAAGAGGGCAAATATTTTTAACAGTGGTAAAAGCAAAGCCATTTCTGACGGCACATCCCTCTGCGCACTGGCTAGACGTAAGGAGACGATCACACAGACTGTTTCTCCTTTTATAGAAGGTTCTGGATCTGTATTTTTTGTATAGGCTGCAGGCAGGACAGAAGCAGCTAACAAGGTCCTCCCCACACAGCTTTGTAACCTTTGGCCTGAAACTGCATCAGCACCAAATCACTCTGCCAGACATGCTTTTAAAGCTATGTTCTTCCGCCTAGAGTTCGCCACTCAGCCTTACGTTCTGCCGGCCTAGAAGCCACAGAACTCCTCCTCCTCCTTACAGAAACTGCTGACGTGCTTTCCGGTTCAGCAGAGCGGGATTTACCTTGAATGTGGAAGTCACCTTCTCCCTGGCTATGGCATATCCCATATCAAGTACTTCTTCCACGGAGCAAACAATCGATGGCATCACCCCATGACCAGTGATACTCAGCGTTAGGTTGGTTTTTGCTGTCCGGATGTCCAGCATTTCAAAAAACTGCCAAGAGGATGTCTGTGTTAGCCCAGGTGCTGAAGGAAAACAGCCCCCACCCCTCCAACTCCCACAACAGGCCATCGCTACAGAACTTTTGGATTTAGTGCATAGACAAAAGATCCAAATGTCGGGAAAGGCTATGCACAGGCAACAACGTTTTTCTTATTATACAGCCCCAACCCAGTCAGTACTATGTGTATATTACACAGCCCGTTCCATCTCTCTGTGTCTCCTCTTTTCCCCATGACTGATGTATCTCGTACTCACCCATTTACTCTCATTTGGACAAAAAGAGATGATGAGGGTGTTATTTTCCCCTGGCTCAAGCATTCCAACTGGTCTGACCAACAGGAAGGGACCATTGGGATTCAGAACTGAGAATCCTAGCTAAAATAGTGCAACTCAAGGAAAAAAGTTTATAAACAAGGATTGGGGAAAAAGATATAAGAACAGATTCTAAGAATTGTTCAGACCAAAGATGAATAAACTATCTATCTATCTATAAGCTTTTTCAGAGATCAATAACTAGCGCAGAGAAAAGAATTAATCCTTTTTTATTTTCCCCCACAGAACTCAAATAGCTGCAAGATCCCTTTCCAGTTAACAAGCTCTCATGTAACTCCATGTTCAGGTTTTGCCTGGAATGGGTCATTTTCACCCCAAGATCTGGTACAATCTCCTATACAATCCCACACAGCTTAGCCCAGACAAGCCAGTGTAGCAGCCTCTTCTTACAAGGTATTCAGAAATGCAGAGAGCATTGTGCAAAAAATGGGGTTGTTGGTTCTGTTTCACGCGTACGTCATATTGTACATTAGAAAATGGTTAAGTGCTTCTCAAGTTCAGCTCTGTGCAGAATTATTTCCAGTTAAAAGGGTGGGATGGAATTAGCTTTCCATTAGGTCACCTAAGCTCGTCCAATATGTTCCTCACATCACCTCCTGCCTCACTCTGAAAGATGTGTATTAAGTCTGAAATCTGCTACCTCCTCCTTGCTTTAGTGTCAAACAGCTCCTACAGATACAGACTCAAATTAAACAGAAGCTGAGTGGCAGATTAACTGACATGTTCCAAACAAGGATACTTCCAGCTTCTCTGGGGAGATATTTTGTATTGTAATTCGCTTAATCGCTCTGTGGCCTGAGGGGAATGAAAACATTTCAAAAAGCGATGATGCTCGCTCATGCACTACCGTTCCTCCTTTCACTCATGCTTCTACCCGGGCCAAACATTCATTCCATTTCTATGGCTAATACATCAGTCAAAGCTCAACAAAATACTTTCAGATTTGTACAGTCACTTGCAGAGCTTCCCAATTCCATCTTTTGGGATCAAGTCTGCTTTTCACACGCCTCAGCTGGCCAGATAGGCTTCTAATTTTCCACCTAAGTACCTATTACAGGACTAATTTCTATGTTGACTTTTGAAAACCAACTGAACAATGTACAAGAAAATGCAAAACTATGCTTAGAAATTTATGGCAGAGAGAAAAAACTCAAAACTTGAATTCAAATTTCTTACCTACTGCAACATCACCAAAATTGATGGTGTTTCTTCCGTTGTCTGAAGTGACCACAAGAGATGGTGCTACAGCCGGACAGTGCACCTCCAAATACAAAGTGTTGTAAGGGCTAGAGAGACGGCACAAGGATATTTGCTCTTGGAAATGAAAACTACTGTCAGAGATCTGTGCTTAGTCTGTTCATATTACAGGACATTGTTAAACCGGTATTGCAAAACAATACATAATTTTTGGTGGCTGACTTTTTTGCGTATGCCTGAGCAGAAAGATGAACTACATCTGGCTTTAAATTCTTTAAGCTGCTTTGATATTCATGTCTTTGATTCGTATCCCACTAGTGGGTTGTAAGCGTGAGTTTCTACCGGTGACCTATGAAGTAATTAAGATTAGAAAACAAATTTCCTCCCCAAATGAATAAATTAACATGCCCACCATTTCCCCTCAAATTTCTGAACTATCATGAACTGCAAATACCTGCAGCTTAGGTTTTCAGAGCCTCTCTTTTCACTGATACGTCCACTTGCAACAAAGCACGGTATGATGTATTTTTCAAACCTCCCACTGAAATTCCTCATCAGGAAAGCCTGGGCTGCCACATAAGCATCAGAACTAGAAAATCCAGGAATAAGGAACACCTCAGTAAGTGAGAGAACAAGGGAAAAAAATATAAAATAAATACCTACTGAGCTATTTGTGTTTACTGTTTCTTAGTCATCCACTCAAAATTGCACATAACAGTGAAACTAAGCTACTGTCTTGATGCACAGTAATGGACCCGCCCTACAAAGCGGTTTGCTTTTCTCGCCAAAAGAGAATAAAAATGACAAACCCAGGTAATAGATGATATACTAAAGATTGCAAAATCCTTACTACGATTTCTTGTGTTGAATACGTTAAGTATTCCAGTGCCTTCCAGTACTTCTACATCATTCCAGTGATACGTAAACAAGCGTGATCACATTTCTGTAATGCAATATGCCAAGCAATACTTCATAATGGGAGTTTTAAAATATAAATTTTATTTTTATGACCTGTGCTGAAATTACTTACAAATTATAATTAATGGATTGCAATGAACATGAGATTTTAGTAAAAAATGTCTGACATCCAGTACAGCCAGACGCCTGGTGTTTAAGCATGTATTTACTTCCAAACACCTCTCAATTCCTCAGATTAGGCAGAAGTGTGGTTCTAAAGGGTTGAATTCTACGCGAAACAAGGGACCTCAAGTGTCAGATTTTGCATCTAAGTACCCACGTTTCTAGATAGTGCGTTATCAACGTTAATTCTCACCGAGGTACACATATTGTAAAATGACTACTTAAAACGCACATTTTAGAGCATCATTACATTTCCGGGACTGGAGATGACCACGGCTAATGCGATGGACTGTGTAAGCCCTCAAAACAAACCCCCAAACCCGCACCTGCGGCTGCGGGCCATCAGATGGTTTCCTTCTGGGCTGAACGTATTCAGCTCTGTTAGACCTGTTCAGAGGTATATTAGCAGTAGTTTCTTCTGGTAACGAAGTTCAGCTTTCTGGTTGCCCTTTAAATTAATACCCATGTTGGTTCAGCCCAGTTTACCCGTAAGTCCAATCTCCTGCTTTCTGGTATATTCTTTGAAGTCTTCAATCCCTCTGATGCATAAAGGGATTCTTTGCCTTACATGAGAGGGTACAGCTGCGTGGCTTAAAAGCAGTACTAATTTTGGAAACAGCCTTTGCAACATAGCTAGAGCTATTTCTTCTCCACAGTTTGCGTTCTTGTCTACATATAGGTTTTAGTAGGTTTATTAATCTACTTATAAAGAGAATGTTGTCTACATAGTACAAGATGCTTTTGCTGACTTACTCAGGCTTTAACTCTGTGGATTTTGGTTGTTCAGAACTACACAGAGCAGTCAGGTATTTACTGCCTCCATCCCTTGTGAGCTCTCTGGAAGAGTGCTGTCTGGGAATAGGAACGCTTGATTTCTTTCCCTCTCGCTTTTCATCTTTCTTCCTTTCCTGCAAACACACAATCCGATCAAGACATCAGGTTACAAATAAGCAGCCCCGGCCCAAGGATCCAGAACCTAAGAGGCGACAGGGTGCACGAAAGAAGGGAACAGCAGGAGCATTATGGTAACACGCCACAGACACAGTAGTTATTACATACATTTCTAATAATGTAAAATTAAGTTGAAATGTACATCTCTTACCCCACTTAAAAAAAGAGTTCCCCTGTTGGAGCAGATGAGTAAAAGACTGTATCTCTCATGGGAATTTTACCTATTTATCTCATAATTAAAGACAACCACAGGTGCGCACATAAATTAACTGACCCACAGCACTGCATATATAAAGTCCATGTATGCTGTAAATCTGCAAGAATTGCAGAAACTCTTTTTTTAAGAGCACTTGCAGTTAGCATTTTCAAGAAAATCCTCTATGAATGCTTTTGAAATTGTTAGCATGAAATTAAATTATTGCTCGGTGAACAGACTACACGTGAGTGCAACAGTACAGTCATACTCTTGTCCTTTATAGGCAGGTCTTACATGGATCATGAGCTTGGGCTTCATTAATATGCACATAATTTTACGATAAAAATACCACCCAGAGATACAAATATCTGGAAGTAACAGACCAGCAGCATGTGCTGGTTCTTAGCATTCCTTACTTGTATTTCTGCCCCTGTCGCAGCTGCTCTGCAAAGCCTCCGAACTGCCTCTTCTCTGATTAGCTGATCTGACAATGTTGGTCTGAAGGACACTTGAATCAAGCTTTTCTGGGAGCGTGAGAGCATACACAAGAACGAGAGGCAAAATTCAGCCCTCACACATGTGTTATACCTACAAAGCTCAATGGGAGCAGATACACGACAGCAGAAAATTAAGAAATAAAATACAATTTTTTTACCAAGTGAATAAGATCATTCTAAGGATAAGGTCACTTGCAGCTTTTTTGGAAGTCCACTGTGTTACAGTGGGCTGGTTTTATATGACCAGTATTTTTGATATTTAAACATTCTTCAAATAAATCAGAATGGCAGCACTGGGGAAATAACATTCAGGGTGAAAAATTCCATAAAGCTCTAGCCGGATTTGACGGTCAACCCCTCACGTCCGATTTAAAACATTATTTTAAACAATACAAAATACTCCGGCTATTCTAGCAGTAATTTACGTTTTGAGCTTCATTTCAAGTGACAGCATTTGTAAGGATGTAGATGATAAAAAGATTTGGCAGAACACTTGGTGTTTAAAGTAAATTTACCGTCCCAGGCAACACGGTCCCAACAGAAGGTGTAATTGTCACTGGACAGTCTTCTGGCACACAGAATTCAAATGAAGTGGGTCCAACAGGGGCAACTTCCCCATTGCCAATTCTTGGGACAGCGTGAGTAAAGCGGTTGACACTCACATGGGAGTTCATCACATACAGTGTTGCTGTAGACACACCATTTAAAGCTGTTGCAGCAAACTGAACTAAGGAATGAGACAATTCAAGAGGTGGGTGGACTCCAACTGCTTCGCATGACAGCTTGAATTGTCTAAAAATAAACACATGATAAATTGTCTCAGCATAAAATAGTCTCTTAATCAGCCCGGAAAATAGGGAACTAATCCTGTAGTCCCTATTTAAGCAGAATTTCAAGCTTGCAATGGGAATTTTGCCTAAAGATGAACAATAATACTCTATTTTTAATGCACAATTGGCTAGAGTCCCTACTTGAATTCTTCCTCTGTGAACTTCTGGAAACACATCCAGTCAAATCAAAGTTTACGCCATCATTATTTTAGTAGCATTAGCTTAATGTATGAAGCATTAAAAAAAAAAACCACAAAACCCTTCAGTAATTCTGCTGAAAGAGCAGGCAGAACACTGCAGGTTAAGATGACCTGGGGCAAACTTGGAGCTTGGATGTGTGAAGGGTAAACGTCAGGTGGGGCAGGAAAAGCCACCTCAGTAAAGCCAGACACGTCAATGAAGGGTGAAACTAACAGGCATTGACCATCTCTTGTCAACAGGAGAATTCCCACCTGCTCCACATTTCTACCCTAGCCTTACCTCTTCAAAGTAGGCAGGGATTCAGTTGCTGAACTAGCTGCTGAACGGTGGAAATCCAGTATGATTTAGAGTTCTAGATTTCCTACTACTTGATCCGTTTCTTAACATACCTATTAATCTCTGACTTGCAGGTTAGGTCAAAGCTGTACTCCTTTGCCTTGTTAGCTTTAAAGATTATGTCCAATGTCAGGCTCTCAAGGGGAAGAAGAATTCCAAGTCCATCATTGGGTTGAATTTCAACAAACTTCAAAATGGCAGCATAAGAAATTATTGTTATTAAAATAAGAAATTATTAGTTACATTATCAAATTATTAAATAAATGAAAATAGTTTTTGGCAATATAAAAAATTTTGTTATTGTACAGATGTCAGGAAAACAGAAACTCAGCGAGAAGCTTTCATTTGGGTTAGTGACTGGTGTCTGACTGACAGGCAGATTTCTGATCTCAAAGTAACTCAAAAGGCATTAAATCCATTAACTCAGACTTCAGTAGAATCTCTTCCCCAGCTTCTTACCACTTATGGTAATCACCTTTCCTTAATGATGTTTATTTACTCATCACAGACAACTGAATGAAATATGGTAAGAATCTCAGGAGATCGCCCTGCACCTCTGAAAGGCTGATTCCTGCGTGATGTGCAGGTACCACAGTGACAAGTACCAGTTCAATGTCTGCACGTGTACATTGGTTTGTGTTGATGAGTTGATGATGGTTCAAGAATATCCCCCCATCACATTTTAAGCTAATGATGAAATACGTGTGGTGAAGGAAAGCTTTAACGAAGCGGAAGTGTAGCTAACTCCTTGATTTTTATCCCTAAAACAGCAGAGAAAAGGGAGAATGCCCAATTAAATGCCAGGTTCCTCTAGCTCTGATTCCAATATGCCAAACCATTTCACACTGTGATCATCATGCTATTATGAAGCCTGAACAGCTAACTTTTTGCAAAAAAAAAAAAAAAAAATTCAGTAGACCTAGCCCACACGAAACTGGCAGCTCCTGTGATTAATTTAGCCTCCACGTCAACTTAGTGTCAGTCAGAAAATACCTAGGCATGGTTCAGGGAATGATTCCCAACAGGCAGTTTGGACATGGCCATCCTGCTTTAAAGAGAAAGCCTTTAGGCATTCGGGTGCAAACTGTGCGATGTTGCTCAGCCTCAGAGCCAAAGCAACATCCCGACGCCTGCTTTATTTAGTATATAAGCGACCTGCGAGTCTGAAAGAGAGGTGCACCAGGTATTCCGTTAGTAGACTTTGTGGTGTAAAAAATAGGTGTTCTAATGGGATAAGGTTATCTTAGTAATGTTGTGTAGGTGAGAGTAGTAAAACCTCCTCGAATATGTTTATACTGCCTGGAGAATGCTTAGGGTATAATAAGATGAAATTTACTCAAACCAGTACCAGAACTAATCCGCGTCTTTCCACAGTGCTGCAGGCAGGAGTGTTTCCATGGGCTTGCAAGAAGCAGTTCTGATTTATTTACACTCACACTGAAACACATTTTCATAATATTGAAATATATTTTGATACAAGAGGTGTGCGGGGGTAACTACATACCTCTGGCAGTCCCACAAATCCAAACTCTTGTGGTAAGATGGATTTGTTTGTCAGAGTGACATTTGCCTGCACAGCTTCGTAGATTGTGCAGTATCCAAAATTGATCCGTGCTGGACTGATTTCCAAATCAGAAGTAGTAACAATTGCATGGACAGTAAAATTAACTTTTTTAGCCTGAAACAAATGCAAGACCACAGGATAAAAACCTCCATCTGTGGCATGGTGAGGAAAGTCATTAAGTGAAATGTCATCCATGCAAAAAAGTTTTTCTTCTGTTCCTCGACAATAACATATGTAAATGTAATATATCTACTTCAGCCTTATTGTTCTCCAGAAATAAGCAATAGGAAATGTCTCTGATACGCAAAATAAATAAATAAATAATCTGTATCTCAAATTCCGTATGCTAGTACGGAATCACACCTGCCTCTCCAGGAAATGTAAGCTCTAAGAATATGCTACATCTGCAGTACAGACCAGAATACAGAGATTGTGCTACGGCATCTGGTAACTGTCTGGCACACAATAAACTCCTAGGGAATGGATGAGCACTGTCTAGAAAGGATTTAACTCTCTGTATTGTAAACATGCTGACAAGAAGTTATCAAACCTCTATTAGCACTTTAAGCACCTTTTACCGTTATCATAGGACTTTAACTAGTAAAGAACTAATCTAAGGTTAGGTACCATTAAGTAACATTCGCCAAAATAATTTACATCTATTGTCAGTCTGATAACCCGCATAATAAAAATCACTAACCTTCTCCACAATCAGTATTGTCAGTGGGACTTCCAGAACTCTTGTCTCCTCATTGAAATACCTCCCTGCATCTTCAGGAAGAGAGTGCCTAAAACCCAGAAAGTACATTCAGTTTCATAAATATATTTTGACTCTTTTCTAGCTAAGGGGAATAATAAAAAACTGATGGATGTATTTCTGAACAGAAGGAAAATCTGTTACTTAAGCTCTAAAAGTTGCATTATTCGCAGCTTTTAATCTCAACACAGTGTTTGTGCTCAGATGGGAGTACTCACGTGTATAGTTGATTTAGCAGCAACTCCAATGCTTCACTGAAGTGAAGCCTAACTAAAATCTTGTGTGTAAGATACATGCAAGTATTAGGGAAAATGGTGGAAGAATGGTGGAAGAAAGTGCCAATCAAAAATTAGTGACCTGTGAAGTTCCACCTTCTGACCAGGAAAACGAAGATGCAGTCGGATCAGAAATGCTGTGGCCACGTCACACATTTCCTATAGAACGGCACAGCTCGGACAAGCTGCTCTGAGCGGGTACGCACGGACTGCCAGGGTGTCTAGCAATGAAGTTAGACCAGTTGACCTTGTACGTTACTGTTGGGTTTTTTTATTTTTCTTTTTTAAAGACAGGATTTTGGGCACACAGGAGTTTAAGGGAGTTATTCACAGAGGTCTGCATCGATTTATCCTTTTCTTAAAATGCCATCCAGTCATTTAAAATTCTGAAAAACTTAGAGCTTACTTTATAATCAGAATATGAGCCTTCTGCATCTTTGCTGCAACCGCGGCACAGAACCCACCCGACCGAGGCAAGCGGTTCCTTTTGACGCTGATGTGAGTTAATTACCAGCCCGTCTGAGGCAGAACCAACTGGATCACAAAGTGCAGAGGCATAAATAGAGTGAAACAAACTTGGAGACCAATAATGCCTGGTTATATACCAGGTTAGTAATTCATAAGAAAGAGGCAGGTTTTCTGTAGCTGAAGTATATCATAAAATTAATTTCAGAGCTTCAAGACAATACAAAAGCTCTAGCATCTTTAGCTCTGCCGGGCTATTTATAGTGCTGTACACACCAGAGTGAATTGCTTCCTGCTCTTACGTCTCCACAGCGATAATGTTCCTACTACTACTACTGGAATTACATGCAATTTTTTAATGTATTGTTAAAGAATAGTTAATGAATAAATAGCACCCACTCAGTCACCACAGTGATCCGAAATCTTGCTGGCTGGTATTTTGCAAGTCTGAAATGTGACTTTAGAAGGTGATCTTCAAAGGTATTGCTAACTGGTTTAAAGATAGGAACTGGAGTTAAATACAAGGTAGGAGTAAAGCATCAGCTTTCACTTTGTCATGGGACATTAGAATAGCAGAAGAAATTAATGTATTATGAAATACCCCAGAGGGAAAAAAAAAAATTGTAACTGTACGTACACAGTGATGGACCCTAAATTAGCTGTTATGCCTTGGGGAAAAGGTACTGAAATCCTTCAGGTAGTTCTCTGAAAATTACATCTTCATGCTTAAAAGCAATTAAAGAGAAGTATAAAAGACAAAACAGATTTAGACTTCCAGCATCTGCAGAACTAGCTCCAAATGCAGAAAACCCAAAGGATGTGGTATCTGGGAATTCTGAACATCAGCAGATTAGAAAACTTGCCTTCAAGTAAACAGAAAATGTCTGCTTCAAACACCCAGAAAGTTATGAGCATTGTAAGGCCTGACCAAGCATTTCCGTGTGCAGAGCACGCGAAGGGCTTCCCAAGCCCTCAGTCATCTCTCTGTTCACTTAGTATTGCTGAATGAGTGTGTGGTTTTATTTTTGTGTCACTTCTACTATAGCTATTCTTCCTTCTGAGAAAACCGAGCTAATAATCCTAAATCAATGAGGAGGCATTTACAGAAATGTGTCACTAGCTCAGTACCTCACATCAGCTTGTAGCAAGCTCATCTTTCTCTGTCATACACGCACCCCCCCTTTGTTAGGGCTTTTAAAACTGCTCCGTGTCCTGAAGCAGACAGATATTTATGTGTGTCAGAAATGCCTTAATCTCATCAAATCTCCTCTCTGAATCTTCCCCTTTTTTTAAAGGAAGATTAATGTCCTAAACCCAAGCTACGCTTCTATCCACTCAGTAAGTATAATGTGCTTTAGAGCATCTGAAGTTTAGGAACTGAAAAATGTCATCATAATGGTTACTGTTGTTGTAACCTGATAGGATTCGAGATGTTGGAAGAACTGTAAATACTTCTAGTTCCTTGAATATTAACCTGGTGAAAATTTCAAAATCGGTGATGGGACTCTCAGTTTAGAACCCAGAGGTGCTGAGCACATCAGTGAAGGTCCAAATACACGTCCATCAACAGGACCAGGCGACCTCTCTGAACGAGGCAGCAGGTTCGCAGCACCAATCAATGCAAAAGCCACTGAAGTATTTGCCTGTACACCAGAATTAAGATCTAGATAATTTAATTTGTATTTGAAAAGAAATGTCCTGCTAAAGGCTTTAGGATGGCAATGACAAGGGAAGTAAATTAACAGTGGTCAACAAGAGCTCTTGAATGCAAATTTCTTTGTTTCCTATAACTGAGTTGTATACTGAGTTGATACTGATGTATCATGAAATGGAGAAAAGAAACTTGCTGGGCTAAGGCTTTTAGCATCTCAGAGGATGTTATATAAAATGTGACATGAAATTCAAGATCAATACATTCCTATTTTGGAGAAAAATGTACATGGGTAGGAGAGACATGAAGAGGAAGCCCAACCATTCTTACCTTAATTGGCAAGCACAGGAGTTCTTGCCCAGAAATCATTTAATCGCTGATCCATGAAGCAGCCACCTGCCTAGATAACCTCTCTCTTGTACAAGAATAGCTTCCCTGCAGAAATGGGAACAGCCTACCAGGAATGCAACTGCTAAGATTTTCACACTACTGCTGTCACCACAGGAAAAGCATTTCCTCACAGGTATGAGATCCAAGTTAATTTCCTCCCTGAGCATCTGGCAACTATTAAGGGGGAGGGCGGGGAGGGGGGACTAGGGCTGCATTGACACCGGCAGCGTGAAGTCCAGCCTGCTACAGTGGGAAGGAAGAAAAAACTTTGTCCTGCTCAGGTTTTCCACTGACAGCCTCCTACAGATATTGTCTTAAACACTGAAAAGATTAATGTTGCTGGGTTACCTGGGCAGAAACTTCAACTGCACACTGAAGGATGACAGAGCTTGAATGTAACCTGTTTTTGGAAGCAGCTCCATGTGCTTACTCAATTCTTTGCACACTTCAAACTTCAAACGCAGCGTGGCTTTTGCTCTGCAAACAGATCAGACGTGCTCAGGTGATGTTGAGGCTACCCGTGCTGCCTCCTCAGCAACATTTGCTCTTGGATTTTGATCCCCCCTTCACATCTCTACAGTACATTAAGGTTGTAACTATTCTAAGCTTCCTTTGAAAATAATAGGCATGTCAAACTGCTACAGCAAAATCACACAGTTGTATTCTCTTTTAAGATAAGTATAGAAAACAAGATTTGGGAGGTACTGTAAGTAAACCCAGCTGTATTTCAAGCAATGTACACACCTGATTAGAACATAATTATCAAAGCGAAGCACAGTGGTAAGTCAGGTCAGGAGAAAGTCAAAGCCAAATTATTGTGAAATATCAGCTAATTATTTGCTCCTAACATACATTCCCTCTGTCTGAATCAGGAGGAATCACCTAATGTTTGAGACACCGAACTGGTCCTAGCTGCAGCACAGAACCCACTCAGGATGGAAAAGGAGCAGTCGTCTGGCAATGCTGGATCTCGGTTATGTAACAATTGGTGGTGGGTGGGATGCAACGAATGAAAACCTGTTATTCACTCTGAGAAACAGAAAAATGAAGACCAGCAACCCCTAAAGGGGCCCAAGCATACCTAGATGCTGCTTAAGTGGCTAACAAGCACTTAATGTCCCAGCCTGTCGTCAGAAGAATCAAAAGAATGACCCTGAAAGAGCGTAATACACCTAAAACATCAACATGTCCCCAGTTTGTTAATGCCATTCATCCCCATTATCCTCCTAATTATCTCTAAACCTTCAGTACCAAAAATCAAGCCTGTACAGGCAGGAAAAATCCTCAGTCTCGGGGCCGGGCCGGGGCCAGGACGGTTGTCCTATGCCAGGCAAGCAGTGGCCCGCTGCTGCTTTCGGGTGTTCTCCCCAAAACCGTGATGACTTCTTTTAAATAATGGGAGTTCACAGATCTCTTGTAACTTCTCCTCTAACAGCAGAGATTCGTCAGGCCTAGAAGTCACAGTGCGGTTAAGCTGGTGCTGCCAATTCCTCTGCTAAAACTTGTGATCAATTTGCCCTATGAACAGCATATTGGAAGCTATGGAACACCTCCCTGTTCCGAATTCTGGCCATATTATAATACAGCGATAGCCACAAACCATACCCTGCTTTGCAATTTTATGCCTATGTGCAAAATTCCCAAGCAATTTACAAATATTTCAGCTTGTCATTTGCCTTCTCTTGGACTGGTTTACAAGCTGTCAGTCCAGATGGTCTGCTCTAAACCAACAGCTATAGCATGCGCTACTGGGAGCCTGGAACGATTTCTGACTGTTGACAATCTAAGAGAACTACATACTAATTAATTAAAGCAGTGCAGGTTATAACCTGGCAAAGAAATTACTTTTCAAAGTGATGCATACTGGACAGGATTCCAAAAAGCCACTTTCACCCTTTATGATGTTTATGCTTTCGGATTAACATCATCTATGTGACCAGGAAAAAAAATCCCCCAAACCCAGACCCAAACCAGTATTAATGAATATTTTGCAATTCTACAGAGCTTGCTGGGGCACTCAAGCGCCAGAGCTATCTAACTAACTTGAGAGCTTGATCTTCTACTGATACTACAGACTGCAATGTCATAGATGGCAGCAGCAATAACATGCAACGTTCTTTCTGCTCTGCTTCTGTCAGATGTTTGTGTGTACTGGTGGTGAGCGAAAGGCTATTCTAACATATCATCTCCCTCGGGGCTGGGTCAGATTTTACCCCAAAAATCTAAAGAATTGTCTCGCTACAAGTTTTAGTTTGGGTTGTTTTTTTTTTTCTTTTCTATAACTAGTTAGGGATTGGAGCAGAAATTTGTAAGAATATTCCTGAAGAGCAAGTTCTTTAGCTTTCCAATCAATATCTAACCAAAGAATCTGTGTTCTAGAGTTATGCTACTAAGATTTCACACCTACTGGCTCTGAACTTCAGCTCTCACTAGCTAAGGCACTTCACCAATTGTCAGACAGGCAGCCTTTTCAGCCAGGCTGTGGTAACCTTACCTTTGTCTCCTTCAGTGAACGGCTGCTACGAGCACTAGCTCACAGATAGCACTGTAGTAACTCTTTAGCTGATACACAGTTCACACGTCAGGCTGTTGTAACAAACTATTATCTTTGGACGTTGACAGCAGTTTGGACGCTTCTTTGCTGGCCTGATAGTTGGCCTTGGCTCTGGATCCTTTGTGCACAGTTCTAAACCACGGACCTTAGCAAGGCTGCCTTCCCCCGCTTTTTTAATATTGCGATTAATGGATTATTTCATCTGATTATTTCCTAGTCTAACCTAAGGAATTGTTCTTAACTGATAGTAATTTATACCTATTTTCAGCAGTTTAGATTCATTCTGTTTGAGATGTGGTTTGACATGCACCATGTAACAATGCGGAATCCTCTTTCTGATACGTGGTACTGAAAAATGCCAATAGCTGCTAGAGGAAGAGACTTCTCAGGCACCACATCTAACTGAATAATGAAATCTGTCTACTTCTGCAGCATGAGAAGTTAAGACATGGTATTGCTGCACGTGAAATACTTTGAATTTCAGCCTAAATAACTCCATAGCAAAGACAATTTCCCCTAACTATGAAGAAGCGGGTGACATCAAAGACTTGATTTGCCAAGGTACTAAGGACAGTGTACGATATCTTAAGTGCTCTTAATTTAGTGAAACTTGGCGGAGGATCAGCAGGATTTTTCCCTCAGTTAAGGAGTTTTGCCCTAAGCAATTTGACAGCTTCTATCTTTGGGATCCCCTCAAAATCTTAAGTTTTCATTAGGAGAGTTATTCTGCTTCTGTACTTACAAGTTTTATCCCTAGGTTATCTAGCCCAAGTAAAATCACTTATATAACAACTTGTGCTTGTCATATCTGTAAGCTGAATTTCTGAGATAACAGCTTTACTCATTTTTTTCCAACTGTGAAGAATCTCTGCAGTCTGTAATTCTGGTAAGAGGTTTAGAATGGATACCTTCTACAGAACCAATCTCTCCCCCTCCCTCCCACAAACCCACCCCAATCCTGTTTAAATAGAATCTAAGAAATGCAAATTGCTAAAATAAGCATTCAGTAGTGACTGCATTAGGTAGAGGGAAGACACCCAGCACCTGGAGACAATTAAGAGAGTAAAAGTTTATGTAACCACTCTATAATAGCATGAAATCTCTGGGAGCCAATGAGCTGAAATATTATCTTTATATTACAGAGCGAACAGAAACAGTCTTCAGACGTTACTGACTTAGACTACAGAAACACCCAGATATTTTTATTCCCTGTAAATTGGTATTTGGTCGCTATGTGTGTAATTACAAGGTGTCACCCGTCACTCCAGTGCAGTGCTTAGTGCCTATATGGGTTAGGAAGGGTTGTACCCTTCCCATTTTATAGCAGATGCAAAAGGGCTGACACTATTTATCCAGCATCATAACCCAAGTTGGAAGGACCGGTGGCTGACCTTCTTAGCACAAGCCTGGCTTCCAGATCGTGTCTCCCATGGACTTTAATTAAAGGTAAAATAGCTGAGAAGTAACAAAATACTCTTTCAAAAACTTTCCTGGCTGAAGCAATTAAACCCAATGCACACCTAATTTTAGACACATTTACCTCCCTAACGTTTAGTGTGCACATTCCACACGACGAATCTGGGTGGGGTTGCGACCCCCTAGGGACTTTACATTATACCACAGAACAGGTACAACACAGGGAATCTGGCAGGAGTGGAAAGGCATGTATTAACCCAGATACTTCATAGCTATGGCTGCTCTTGAGAATCTGGGAGAGCAGAATACCCAAATGCAGTTTCCACAGAAGCGTGGAACTCAGAGGGCTTGTAATCGGGATGTCCTCCTGAAACACCAAGGGAAAACCCAAACCGTTCTTCAGCTTCCTGTGATGACGAGATGGGTCTGGCACAACGGAACCTCAAGACATCACCTAGTCACTAGGACCTTATTATTAAGCTAGAGAAAGCAGCTGATAATGGCAGGGTAGCTCACCTGCTGTGAATGATAATACAATCCTGATAAAGCCGGTCATACATACAGATCTTTAAATCAACGTTGGGGTTGGGCACCCAAACCGGCACGTCAATAGAAACTCCAACGGCACTAAAGCACAGCTGTTAATACATAAACCGAGAGTGTAATTATTTTTGTTAGGCTCAAATTCTCACTGATGTAGACAGAGCAAGAATTTCTGCTATAATCTACAGCTCAGTAAAATATTTTATTATTCATATTGCAACAGGCTCTTTAATTAGGCAAAGCTATGAAAATAATTTGTAAAATAAAACCTAGATGGTTTTGTGTCCCAGCAGAAAAAAGAATTATACTTTGGTTTGGATTCTTTGACAGAGACCATGAAGGAGTACCATGCTGCCCATGATACTGAAAAGAAATATTTAAAGTGCACCTAGCTTAAGTGAACGTGCAAAAACTCAAGAGACTGCAGCTTGTTTAGCCAGCAAAGAAATCCAGTAATGGCAGCACGGCGCGGTACTTCCTATAATGACCTTAGGTCTGACACCAACAACCACATAGCTCAGAGTTACATAAAGAAAGAGAGGGTGCCCACGGGAGCCTGCAGTATTGCACCTGCAGCTCCTTTTGCAGACAACTCCATCTGTAGACCGTGGGGAGAGCCAAGACTGGCCTCCTGAGCTTCTTAGACGTTTTTCTTTATTTTTTTTGGCCAGCTCCTGTGAACTGTTCCCAGGCAGAATTTGGCTTCCAATAAAGTGTGGAACCAAAATATGTTGAAGTGGTAACCAAAGTTATCATCTCTTCCAGCTTTCACACATCAGCTTCACTACTGCATGCTAAATAATTCCTATTCTGATATATCAGAAAGAAAATAAACTATGTAGGTTGGGAAGAGAGAAGAATACTTTCGTATTTGTTTCCAGGACATTAGATGTTTTCCAGCATGATGTCTGATAAAATGGGAATATCAGGATTATTTGCATAGAAATTTAAGAGAATCAACATGTTTAATAACCACACTGAGTCAGAAAGAAGGGCCACGATTTACAAAGTTACCTCCCATCAAACCACATCATACGTAATCATATGGTGCCTCACTGTTATTTCTTATAACGTTCATATTTTCCTCTACCTCCTTCTCCTGTTTCTAATATAGGATTCTGAGCAAATTTAATTCTTGGGAAAAGCAGAAGTAGGAGGATTTTAATCTCTTTTTCCACAGTGTTTTGAAGCAAGTCTTACACAAAAATCACTCACCGGTTTGCAGTCTGAGTTGTCAAACGTGATCACAAACTCTGCCCGCACATCCCCAGGGATAGCTGGGACAAATATAATCTGCAGTTTGACTGAGCTGAAGGGTCCAATTTCACCTTCAGTAACCTAAACAAGAAGTAACATGCTTTTAATGAAAATCCGACTGTATTACTGTAGTTGGCTATAAATTGTATTGCAATAAAGCAGCAGCATACACTCATACTACACAAACACTCTATTATACCTGGTTTGTAACTAGATTGAACACACTGTGCAAGGGAAAAATCAGTATCAGTAGCTCCCTGGGAGGTTTAGTTGGGGGAAGAAAAGACTTGGTTTCACAACCAGGCATGGTCAGAGTTTTTCTGAGAGGCTGCTTTTCCTGCAAGACTCTGTATGACAGCCAGATAATGTGGCTTACCAAAATGTTTCCATCATATATTGGTGAATATGCAACTAAAACATGGATAAGCTCTTTTGTGCTACCATTCAAAGATCTGCTCTACTGGTTTCAGAATTAAGTCCATCTCCTTTAGCGTGCATAGGCAGAAGCCCTAAATGCTCATACAAACCAGTATCTGGACTCTTATGTCCAGATTTTTTAATATGGCTCAAGTTTGGCGTTTCCCAGACATTGTTCCTGCCCCATCCCTTGTGTTGTCACTAGACTCTGTATAACCACAGAACAACACAGTGGAAAAATCAGTTTGACAAACAAACAAACAAAGTTAAATTATGGGAAATGTAGATCTCTACAGAATCCTTCAGCTCAAATAAGTCTTTGAAGATCAAAAGAAAGGGCAACTGTCATGTGATTTCGTTTGAAGAATTAACTGTGATACAGTGAAGTCCAGTGGGCTTGAAACTGATCATGTACTTAAGCATTTCCCACCAGAGCCAAAGCAATTTATTCGACGTAGGCTTAGACTAGAGAAAATCTTGACTGTATCTCAGGATATTCATTACCTTTCCAAGCATAATTTCGAGTGGTGGTTCTTCAGGAGAAAGGTTCACTAAATTATGTGCGTTGTCTGTACCTAGATCTGATCTGGAGTTTAATACATCTTGACCAAGTTGTTCTGGGGGAAAAAAAAAAGCCACAAACAAAACCTCACAAAACGCTGGATGCACGCATCTATTCACTAAACAGAACTATCAGAGAGAGCTGAAGTACACTGATTTTCGGCAATATTGCAAATCCAATAGTTTACACCAATGATATGGAAATATAAATGTCTGGAAGGAGGTTTCTGTTTGGCCACACAACTTTGCCCTAGTCCAGAAGTCTACGTCAGGCACCTGAGCCTTCCACTACAGAATAACATCGTTAACCTTTCAGAAGGATAAAATGTGTATCACAGACACTTACATCAGGGAACGCCAACTCAGCTGAAAGTGAGAACTGGGCTTTCAGACCAGTTTCGGTGGGACAAAGCAATGCAGTCAGGACGACCTGCGATGCAAGTCCAAGTGCTGCTTCACTTCAATTTCAAAACCACTGTAATAACCAGTACCTTTTAATTAAACAGTCTCCCGCCAGGGCTTCAAAGTGCCTGAAACTAAGAGACAAAGCTAACTCCAGGCTCTGTGGAAGTAATCAGCTGGCTACGTTATGCTTCACATTCACCAGGAAAAAGACCAAGTTGGCATGAGGTCTGCTAGTGTGCCAAAGCAATGGATTATTTTTTTTTAAGGTCTGAAAACATCTTTGAAGGTATGTGTTCTGTGCAGACAGCAACCGAGATCTACGGAATCCCTCCATTTCACAATACAGATCCTAGTTAAAAAGAAAAACCACCCACAACCTCTTAATGGAACTTTTAGTTTCCTGCAGTTGGAATGAACAATATCCAGAAGAAATATTAAAGAATACAGATAATAAAAAAATTAAGTCTTTCTTCTACAAGACTGGATTTTACTGAGCACATAGTAAACATTAGGAATAAGATGGAAAATGTCTGAGGAGGTTCATCTTTCTGCTTCCTTGTTCCTAGAATTACAGCCTATAAAAATAAACCCGTCATGTGGATTTCTATTTTGAGAAGTGGGTATTCCTTTGCTGAGACAATGTGGTGGGTTGACCCTGGCTGGACGCTGGGTGCCCACCAAAGCTGCTCTGTCACCCGCCTCCTCAGCTGGACAGGGGAGAGAAAATATAACGAAAAGCTCGTGGGTCGAGATAAGGACAGGGAGAGATCAGTCACCAACTACCATCATGGGCAAAACAGACTCGACTTTGGGAAATTAGTTTAATTTATTACCTATCAAATCAGAGTAGGGTAATGAGAAATAAAAACTAAACCTTACAACACCTTCCCCCCACCCCTCCCTTCTTCCCAGGCTTAACTTTACTCCCGATTTTCTCTCCCTCCTCCCCTCTGGCAGCGCAGGGGGGCAGGGAATGGGGGTTGGGGTCAGTTCATCACATGCTGTCTCTGCCACTCCTTCCTCCTCGGGAGGGGACTCCCCACACTCCTCCCCTGCTCCAGCGTGGGGTCCCTCCCACGGGAGACAGCCCTCCACAAACTTCTCCAACATGGGTCCTTCCCATGGGCTGCAGTTCTTCATGAACTGCCCCAGCGTGGGTCCCTTCCCCGGGGTGCAGCCCTTCAGGAACAGGCTGCTGCAGCGCGGGTCCCCCACGGGGTCACAGGTCCTGCCAGCAAACCTGCCCCAGCAAGGGCTCCTCTCCCCATGGATTCACGGGTCCTGTCAGGAGCCTGCTCCAGCGTGGGCTGCCCACGGGGTCACAGCCTCCTCTGGGCATCCTCCTGCTCTGGTGTGGGGTCCCCACGGGCTGCAGGGGGATATCTGCTCCACCGCTAGCCCCCCTGGGCTGCAGGGGCACAGCCTGCCTCACCACGGTCTTCACAGGAATCTCTGCTTGGGCACCTGGAGCACCTCCTCCCCCTCCTTCTTCACTGACCTCGGTGTCTCACATATTCTCACTCCTCCCTCTGGCTGCAGTTGCTCAGGTTTCCCCACCCCACTTCTTAAATACCTTACCCCAGAGGCGCTACCAGCATCGCTGATGGGCTCGGCCTGGACCAGCGGCGGGTGCATCTCGGAGCCGGCCAGCATTGGCTCTACTGGACACAGGGGAAGCTTCTAGCAGCTTCTCCCAGAAGCCACCCCTGTAGTACCTCACTACCAAAACCTTGCCAAGCAAACAATAAAGACAAGAATGATAACTTTGCAGTTTCTGTAAGCTGGCTGTTTTCTGTATTCTTCTGAGACCGAACTGTTGATCACTAATGAGAAGTAAGATTCTCTGCTGCTTTTGATATAATGGTGTCAGTACATTATTTTTAGTCATTTTTTGTGAGGCAGCACACAAAGAAATATAACATTACTACTAGAATGATGAACTATTTAATTTACTGAGTAACTCTGCAAACTGAATTCCACTGTTCGTTACAAGAAACTCTACAAATGGATAACGCTTAGCCCGGGAACCTGCACTGCCGATTTTCTAAAACAGTCATCTCACCTACGGAACTACTGCTCAGGCTTGTCGCAGTCCTCTGCTGCTCTTCTTGGGCTACACAGTAGGTCACGTCTTCGCTATGGTCAGGACAAATTTGTTCCTTCTCTTCAAGTGCATATGTCACAGGACTACTGCTGACTTTCTTTTCAGGGACACAGTCATTGAAATGTCGAGTAACCTATTAGAAAACACAGAAAAAACATTTTCTACTGTGACTGTTCATCTAGCTTGCACCAGCTCCAATTTTATCAAGCAGTTGAAAATCAGACTTGTGTTTTCTTGCAACTGTTCCATGTTATAAATAGAGAAATATGTGGCACTTTCTAAAAACTGCACATCCTACTAGACCTTTACCAATGAGCAGACTTAATTTTTGCTGACTGCCCCAAGCAGGTAAATCATGTAACTGGACAACACAATATAGTGTTTGTTATTTTACAATTAATAGAACAAATATTTTTCTAGTGGAAACACAGGCAGTTCTATGTCAAAACCAAGTCTGCTGAAACTAGACTTCTATTTATTACACACATACAAAAGATAGAATAGAGAAGGTAAACCATGGATACAGACAGCGTTATTTCACAAATTCTTTATTTGAACCAGGCATTTAACATAAGGATGGTACGAGAGCTGAAAACCACGGCAAACAGCTCAGCACTTCCACTGTCCATACTATTGAGTGTAGTGTTCCAAAAGAGAGGTCAATCCTTTTCTTAGAACTTAAAACTGGGTTACATTATCAAGCAGAGAATTCTGAAAACCACCTGAGCCATCTGCTTTTCAACAATCAAAGAAATTGAAGACTGCACTGACGGAACAAAGATGAAGTATCTGCACTGCGTTCACAAGAACATGTAGGCACTTCAGAACAAAGATATGCAACCTCTTGGTCAAGGAGCTGGGAAATCTATCTATTTATGGGTACTACCTATGCAACACTTATGGAAACGGACCATGTACGATAATGATATTCATCAACACAGGAATTACAGAGCACGAGTTCCTACCACGGAGGGTGGCTGGCTGTTGTGGGTTGGTTGTTGGGGTTTTTTTGGTTGGATGGTTGGTTTTTTTAATCTGAAGATTTTCCCCACTTTAAGAATAAAATCCACAACTTAGAAAAGGAGCAAACACATCTTCAGATCTAAGCTCTTCAGCCTTCTCAAAAATCGGCCCCGCAGCGCTGACATGCAAAGACGGCTGTGTGCATGCTTTCTTTGTAAGTGTTTTTCATTTAAAATTATCTGCTACACGGAGGAGTGGAGCTGTCAGGATTCCTCAGTTTTCTGTCAACTTTGAAATTGGCATGCTGTAGGAGCAATCAATATCAGGTCTAACACCACACATTTTGTCAGCTCCGCACCAAGTGCCTGAGTTTTGGTACATTTCTGCAACAGTCTCTGCCTCATTCCCACCCAGGACATTCCACAGGACAGGCTATTACAATCATTTGCATTCTTTCCACTCTTGACCTGAGCGAGCTTCCTTCGATTCTTTTAACAATGTTTACAGTTATAGTTTTCAGGCAACAGCCCTTGATGCCATTCTCAGTTTGACTAAGACGACTTCTTCCCTTGTAACAACAGCTTGTCAATAACTGTGACTGTCATTCGATAGGAAATTTAAATGAACAGCTCTGGATTTTTAAAGGAAGATCACAGGCGAGTGCTCCCAATTCTCATTACTTTATTGCTAATTTTGCAACAGTTGCATTTTTCTGAAATCCGGGAGCTGTACTTTTAAACAACTCTATCGGAATTTTCTCTTGTAACTATTTTTTCCTAATTCTTATGGATGTGGACAAAATAGGAATCATGACATAAATTACTAAGATATTACAAAAACCTATCATTGTTGGTGTCCCCCTCCCCCCCAGAATAATAGTTTTTAAATTTGTCTTGTGATACTTGGGGGTCTAACAGGTTATATTAAGATATGCCAACCCAAGCATAAACAAACTACTAAAGGTTGGACCAGATGATCTTCCGACCTGAGCTGCTCTATGACTCTCTATGATTCTGCCACACTTTGTGAAGTAGAATGTTTCTATCGATTTAGGGAAATGCTTTTGAACCTACCGTTCTTGCAGGAGAAGATTTTGCTGTCGCTCTGCATGTACTACTGTCACCTGCTGATGTCTGAACTTTGAATCTTGTTCCCAAAGCTCCACTGTTGGTCAGGTTGATGGTCTGTGAAATTGTCTCTCCCACCACATGGCTGCCAAAGTCAATGAGCTCTTTATCTAGTGCCAGCTGTGAGAAGATAAACCATTAATTACTACTGTCCTAGACAGCCAGTAATGTCAATTGAATGAGCATCCACCTTTTCAAGAATAGGATGTCAAAGTTCTTATTATCGTTTCAAAGACAGTATCAGATAACAACGTGAACTGTGGGTACCCTTCTGCCTTCTTGGAGAAGCCAACTCATTAAATCAACGTCTTGTTAAACTGAGCCACTTTTGTTTCAGTCCACTGTGTGACAATGGAAAAAACAGGTTAAATTCGTTCACAGTAGCCACTTGCATAAGTCTTCAGGTAGTTACTCTGGAAGTAGGTAGTATTTACATACCAATCCAACATTGTTGCTCTTGTGTTACAGTAAAATGGTTTTACCAGCATCAAGCTGAGAAGCAAGCAGCATTTAACATCATATAATGACTACATATCAGTTTGTAGCACATCCTGTCTTACTTCTTTGTGCTACCCTGGTTTACAAGCAGTTTAAAAAGTAATACACTACTTCATATAGAATTTTGATGACTTTGTAACTGCATATATGATAACGAAAGGCTTGTCATTCAAGTTCAACCATCAAAAAGACAAAGACAACTTGGTTGCTTGCTAGTATCCTGCTTACAGTTGAACTCTTCCCACCTTCAGGGCATAAAGAACAGGAGTTCCTATGTGTAATTGGCACACAACGATGGCATGAATCCTCTAGGCAAAGAAAAATATTCCTCTGATCAAAGATGAATGTGCTGGCTTTCTACTGCATTGTGAATTCTCATCTTCAAGGCCTTTTAACTGAAAACCATCAGAGTCCTATACACTTAGTTGGATTTAAGTATGCAGTATTGATGTGGTGTCATTCCAGCTTCCTACAAGTGCTTAAAATTAAGCACATCCTTAAATAGGTTGCTAGATTGCTAATATAATAATTATAGTGCACTCCCTTTCAGTTACTTCCCCCCTTCTATTTTCTGTGTAACAGATTGTTCTTGATTCATTTCCCTGTGCACAAAAGTTCCAATGTGCAGTCCAGTAAAGAAACCCTACGTGCAATCTTATTCATTCAATAAACTGAAACATAATATCACAAACTCCAGGAAGACATTCACATGCCTAAAGCCTTTTAAAAATTATTTTAAAATGTTTCTTATTAAGTGTGCTCCCAGTATATCCAGAATTTTGCATTTGCCAGTCTTATTCTGATACTGGGTGTCTCTTTGCATAATGCTTTTCCTATAGCAATGTATATTCTCACCTGTAGTTTCTTCTGGCTTGTAAAGCCAAAGCTGCTCTTAGATGTGAAGGAAGTAATTTAAAAACAAAGCTGTTGCTTTTATCAAATACTTTTTTCACATTAGCTCATAGGAAGTTAAGGTATCTAAAAACAGTTAGTGCTGCCTGTATTTTCATCCTTAACAGTAAGAAAATTATGTTGTTTGCTTAAAATCCGGTATAGAATTCTCAAAAGATTTTGAGATGCTGAAAGAAAGGAGAGATTATATGCTTTTTATAAATGCCAGAAAAGATAGAAAGATATTGGGACATTTTTGGTTTTGTCTACATAGAAAATTAAAGTTAAGAATATGCTACTGCAGGTCAGGGATGGAATTTTCAAAAATTAAAAGGAGAAAAAGACAGCTCGTTTCCAGCCACCGTATCTCTTCCCTCCATTCACAAAGTAACATTTCTGTTACATCAATTTCTAAACAAAACTACTTCAGTTTATTCCACTCTGAAGTTACAGTTCAGGCTGAAGTAAATCCATTAAGATAACGTAAAAATCTCAGTGTAATCTGGGAAGCTAAGGAATGAATCGCTTTCTGGAAAGAGTCTTGCCATTTAAAAGGAAAAAAAGGAAAGAAATATAAATACCTCTTGCTAACTGTTTTCAATGAATGTTTATTCTATCTCACATTGTCTATTACTGTGGGTATCTGAACATACTTAAAAAAAAAGAGTCACTTACTATGCATCTCTTGGCTGTACATTTCAATGGAACAGAAAAAGAACCCGTCTGTGCCATAAACATGACTTCTCCTTCCAGAGTTTCATTTACCTAGAAAACAAAACAAACAAAAAACCAAAAACCACCCAACTGAGTAATTTGCAAAGATCTCACCTATGTAGTCTGATGAAAAATATTTTCACTCGTTCTTTGAGTAACTTTTTGATCTGTATCTCCACGGATTCTACATTTCCACTTTAAAAGAGTCTTTGGTAACTGCCTGGCTAACTTGAGCTAGGCAGTATCATAAACCTTTCTGTTTGGAGCAAGTTTCAAAGCATACTCCAAAGATACTTAGTGACAGGCGTTCTTCTAAAATGTGCCCTTAAAATATGCCCTATTCCAATTTAACAGAGCTTGAACATGCACACAGCTGTCCAAGGGCAACAGTCCCTCTTCTAGAAATGCAGTTTGTTTCCTTGTTAACAGTTAATAAATTAAATTAATGACATTTTTAATCAGACGAGTGGATTATACTAGGATTCTCACCAGGGTGTAACTTGGCACTCAGATGCACTTACCATTGGCTTAAACGTTACCACCATTTCACAGGACATTCCAGCGGACATTTTGCCAGGTGGGTCAAAACTATGGAGATAATTAACATAAAACTCCAAATTAAACCTATGTATGAAACATCCAGCTCCTATTGTGGTAACAATGGCAGATTTCCGTCTCGCCCCCCTGCCTTGGATTAATTACTTAGAAAAGTCAGAATGAGTGACACATGGATGAAAAGCTACAGAACCTGCTGCAACTGTAAAACTACAAAGGCTGATTCTTTTTTGAGGTTTTACTCAGAAAGTCTTACAGTTCTTTTAAAAGGCAAGAATTACTGCCTTCATGCTACAAAGAGCCTGTAGCCGAAGAGGGGAAGCTGAGGCCGACTGGGGGGCCCATCGCCTGTTCCAACAACAAGGAAGCAACCTTCTCCCGTTTTCCATCCTGAGGGCTGCTCTGCAGCATCGCCCCTGTCCAAACAGGGGATGAAGGGCCGGGGGGGTGGTGGAAAGAAGGTAGCTGCAAACGATCGGAGAATGCGCTGCGTGATGCAAACGGTATCAAAATTATCCTAAATAGAAACTGCCACTTATTTCAATGCCTCATTTCATGGTGTCTGTGATGCAAGCAAAATGCCCGTCAGAAGCCAAGAAATCTCACAGCTGCACTCCAAATGAAATTATTAAGTTTTGGAGACCTATACCGCCTGACAGAAAGGGAGCTAGACAAGAGAGATAACTAAATGTTGCTGGTCACGGGAACACCTAAGCAAACTGAAACACGGAACGTACATGCTAATCACAATTTTATCAAAACAAAATTAAAACCAAACAAAAGCAAGACGAAACATTTTCAAACGAGAAAGGGAAACTGTTCCGAATTCAGGCGCTTAAGATGTGAATAGGCAATAGGCATCTGCTGACCTCAGAACAGACCCCTAGCCATTTCTCCTGAGAAAGACTTGAAGGAATAGCTCCTTCTATTTCAAACGTTACCTTGATAAAATATTTATGATTTAGAGCATAGGCCGCCCAACACACCAACACAGCCAGAACCACTATGCTAAGAACAGACTCCCATCACAGGAAGATGTAATAATGGTCATTATAACCACTAGAATATAGCTTTTTATTAGCAAATATTGTGTCTGCTGCTGATAACAGTTCTCGAGCATCATGTCTGTAACTATCTGTGCAAGTGATTTAGAGGAGAGCTGGTACCATGGCAGCTTAGATGTACTGGGGAGTCTCAAGGTATTCGGTAAAACTATTTTGTAACAAACAACTTATGTATGATTCTACTTGATAAGGACAAGCTTTATAGAGTGTAAGATCAGTGTCTGCAAATCTGGTCTGTGCTGTTCAAATTATTAATAATATGACAATGGGTGATAAGATCTCAGATTATTTTTGCCAGCTATCTATCTAGCAAATGTATGGGTAACAATTTATTTTTAAAAAATTGAAGTAATTCATCAGACATTGAAAAATCACCGACTCATTCCATTCACAATACTTGATGTTTAATTTATATTTGGAGAGTACTTTAAAAGGCAATTATATGAAGAAAAGACTTAGGCCTTTCGGAAGGGATCGTTTCATTTTTGGTCACCAATCAGAAGTACCGATTTAAATATGTAGTTGTCCAACATTCCAAATGAGGGGGAAAAATCAACCTTTGAGAGCAGGAAAAAAACTCATTTTGTCAGAAGAATAGTAGCTTCAGACTTTGTAATAGAAATTAAACGTGTCTTATAAGTGGGTCAAAATTAAATCCACATACATCATATCAAAACAAGAAAAAAAACATATTCAGCTGAGCACCAGAGCAAGTTTAAAAGCTTAAGTGCTCTGCTGTGTTGTGCTCAATTACCCATCTTCATTAGTCTGTGACTAAAGTGCTGAACATCTTCACCAGGATCTTCTACAGCAGCTGGACTCAGATTTTACAGCTCTCAAGTGATCACATTCCATCAACAACTGTGCTATGTTCACGTTCCAGTGTACCCTGGCAGGGACTAAGTGGGCAAGGAATGGCTTAACTATGCACCATAATTTTTCTTACCAAGCTGGTTAGAAATTCCAAGTGCAATCACTACAAAGGGGCAGTTGATAGTGAGCGTAAAACTCTCTCTGGAGTATGAAATCAGTTACTGTGGCAATACAACTCCTTTAGTTCACTGGGGTATGATCAAACAGTTGCAGAAATGCTTCCTTCGGGTCAGACAGCCGTAAGAGTTGAAACCTTAACTTTTTATGTAAACCAAATGAATTCACTCTGATGTCTCCTTATTTGACAATAAGCTTCACTTATACACGAACAAGAGCTTTAGCATTTTTTCACTTTCAGGCTAGACTACCATCAGGGTTTTTTTGTTTGTTTCAGAGTTCCAAGTAAATATATTATTTTCTTGACTTCATTTTTTTAGATAAAGCCAAGTTGTGGGAAGTAGTACTTTATATTTTTAAAGGCCTGAAATATCTCCAGAGAAAGCTAGTCTCTGAATTATTCTTAAAAAGAAACATTTTGGGGATACTTCCATTTGTTTATTTTTAAACAGTCACAATTACCAAGAGTTAAACTGAGACTAATTTGCAATCTCTCCCAACTGGACAGAGTACTTCATTATACAACCTGTCATGAGGACTGTATGAATGCATCGATGGGAAAGACCACAGGATTTCCATTTAAGTGCTTTGAGGTTGATTCCTTTATTTCATCAGCTTCTTTGCATTTAAACTTCAGCAGTTTTGTGGAAATTAGTGTGAATCAGGCTACAAAGGATGGCAGCCGGTGAGAGGTTTGCCTAGGCTTAAAGGCCTGTGTGGTGGCCTGGAAAGAAGCTTGGGTCCTCTTTAACTTCTTTGTATCTAAAAAGAGCTCCTTTTCCACTTTTTAAAAATGTCTGATATTTTTGGAAAAAACACTTTCTGCTTGTGGAGGGCTGGCAGTCACCACGGCTCTATATCGCTTTCCCCAGATTAGGGACTGGTCCCTTGCTACCCCCGCTATAGCAACCAGTGACATGCAGCTCAGGCGCAGTAAGCCTCTTACTTCTCGGCTCTGAGACACTGTTCCTTTCCTCATCACGCAAGAATGGAATATCATAATTTAGATATATTTACTGAAATTATTTCATTTGCTACAGAATTGGGTTACTTCTCCTGTTGTGGTACACAGGTAAAACAAGCAACGAGTCCACAGTTGATTTTACTTACTGAATACTGATGAAGTCCTTGAGCCAGTCACTGATTCCCACTAGTCTGCAGAAATTAATACTGTAGGATGCGTTTATCAAAACGATCTTCTTTTTGTAGATTTGACCAACATCAAAATCCTTGGAACACCAAACATATCAGGCGGTGGGAGTTACAGAAAGTGGCACTTACACATGCAATGACAAAACCAACTACTTTTACCACAGTAGGGACTGTGAGCACAGGCCTGTGTGCAAAATATTCTATAAACCCACAAAGCGTTGCCTTGCTCCAAACAAACCATTTTAAAACATAGAGCCTGTAAAGCCAGGAACTCATGCTTCACGGATGGTGCAACATCACCTGGGTTTGTGCACACCTCACGCACCACGCGGCTATGTCTTTTCCTGCAGCGAATGCCAAAGGCATCACGTCACGTTCGCGGTCTCATAGAGCTGTTAACAATTCAGACTGTGTGTGGCAACAGGTGTTCTGAACACAGAGCTAGGTGCCGCTGTCCTGCAAAGGGGGTCTGTTGTTTCCGTGCAAGGCACAGGCTCCCAGTTCCTACTACAGCCTGAACCCCCTGAAAGCTGTACCCCATGGCACATTCATTACCCCACTGGCAAGAAGAGTCCTGCAGGCTGAGCGGCAGCACATCTCTGATGTGCCCTAGGCACTAGCAACCTTTTCAAGGACAGAGAAGAACTAGGCATAGTGTTACACTTTCTCACAGTACACTTGTAAGTTACAATACAGAGAGAAACTGCAGCTCAGTGTCCTCGTGACGGCACAATATGGTCACTTGCAAACTGAAATCCTAAATGCGTTGTAGTCATGGCTTCTTTAAGGACATTATTTTATAGTAATAAGGTATGTACAAACAATATATAACAGTTACACTGCCTTTTAAAAAGCATGGAACACAGGCTAACAAGATGTTTCATCATTTGCTCACCTTTCTGACAGTATTTACAACCCCCTAAGTAAAGGAAATATTTTATAATTTGGACCTAAGTAGTAAAACTAAGTAGCTTATTTAATCTGATTGTAACTTACCTAAGAGATTGCTAGAGAAAAAAGCAAATACTGTTTCATGTTTGACTAAAGACTTATTAAACACAACAAAATTTTTTTTTTCTTCCCAGTGCGACAGGATTTTGATCAGGACATCAGTATAGACATATAGTAGGTGCATACGTCATCTTTACAGATGCTGTGCAGAATGGCCACTAACCTTGAAATGAATGCAGCTTGGTTTACTATAGAAAGTACCTCCCTTACACTCACGACCAGACACCATTTGCTTGCGAAAAATTCCAGTCTGGATTTCCTCCTTTTTTTTCTCAAAATTTTCTTTTTTCTCTACCCTTGTAGCCAGCTGCTCTGGATCCATCGCTTCTTTGGATATCTAATACGGAACATCAGTAAAAACCACCGCGCCTGTAGGTAAGTGTGATCACAGAATCCATAGCTCAAAGTACAAAAGTCTGCAAATGGAATCTTTCAGTATCTGGCCAGTCTCTTTCTATTTCTCTCCAGAGCAAAGTCAGCCTCCCAACCTCTATATGAAGAATTTAATTTACTCTCGGCTGCCTGTTCTGTAGCTTATTATCATCCCACACTCTGACATAACATTTTTAATGGCAGTATTAGCTCTTCTGCACTTAAACAGTTTTTTTGCCCTCAACTTCTTAAACAAACACTTATTCAGAAAAAAACCCAGCTAACTTCACTGGAGCATTTCAGGTACGGCCCAGTGCTTCTTTCATGCAAGTGTATGAATATGTCTGACATTATTTCCTTTTGATTGGTTTTGATTGGTCTGCTCTTAAAGGTCTACTAAATCTCAAAAAACCAGTATATACACGTACACCTTGGAATAACGGCTGAGATCTTAACTACACAACCCCACTCTCTAAGGGTGCATTATTTACCTCTGTTAGAGTACAGAATACTATTACTTTGCTTGAAGATACGCCTTTCTTGCCTAGTATGGTACAAAAAAGTTGTTTCCACCTAAGCGATCTGTGTTGCCAGCTCAAAAGAAAGTCATGTTTAGTTTTTTTAAACTCAAACAAGTGAACACGATGTGACCTACATCTTCACATATCTCTCAAATAAAACTGAAGTATTGTTTTCTCTTTAAGAGAACAAACACTACAAGAAGTGTTGAACAGCAAATGCTCTGATAATATTCTCACATCTGAATCTCTACATCTGTGTAATAAAGCCTGCATTTTAACTGCAACATAGGTAATTATTGGTTTTAAGCAAGGTTCCTCAAGCAGCACTTGCCAGTGTCATTACCTCAGATATATACAACTACTAGAGAGGCAAATGAAGCTTTTCTAATCCATTAAAATACTTTGATGGATGCTGTCAACATTTTGTAAAGACTACACAGTGAGTCAATTACAAAAGGATCTCATCCACATTTCTTTTTCTTTTCTACTTCTAATAAAAGACATCACAACATTTACCTTGTGCAAGCCACGTTCCTGACTCCAAAGTCCTGGGAACTCTGGTTCTACCAGGGTCTTGTCGCTCTCTCTCTCATCTTCCCCACTTTCACAGAGCACATCGGGGGGTATTTTTTCAGAAATCTCTCCTGCAGAAGCAGTTCTCTCACCAGCTGAGGAACCAGCTGACGGAGAGCACCACGACTTTTGCGAAAGAACATAAATTTTGAAGATACAGTTAAAAAGTACCAGAGGAGAGTTACTTCAACAGCTAACAGATTCTGAGGAGGTCTTTTAACACAAAAATGACAGGCCTGTAAAGCTCAGAGGCCAAAGATGACAACTTAGGTTGACCCCTTCTTAAGACACTGAATACAGACAAAATCTTATGTTAAAAGCATCTATTTGGCATTAACTGTGTACTATAGGAGGCTAAAAACTAGTCCTCGGTCGGTGTGAGAATACTGACTGCAGTTTTCAAATATTTTGTGTATCACATGGTGACCAAGGACTTTGTTGTTTTGCTGCAGTATGACCGTTTCTACCGACACCTCTCCCCCACCCCTTTTCTTTTAAATACCTAAAGATTGCATGAAGCCACTAGTTTCATCAGGGAATGCAATTCACTCCACCTCCATTTTCCAGGCCAGTACTCCCTGGAATACTGTGCAGATATAAAAAGAACCCATCCAGGAAGCTTACGTCTAGAGAGAACCGCTGTCTCCTTTCTAATACAGTGGAAACATTTCTCTTACGCTGACAAACTCTTCTGAATCCTTACTCAGGGATGACGGTAATTAAACACGAAGTGAGGGTACTTCGCATGGTTTTTGATGCTTGTTGTGATTTATGTGTTCAAAAATTCACCTCTTCTTACAAATGCCCTCAAAAAAAACCCACCCCACAGCAAACAGGGCAATGTCTTTATTCACCCAAGCACCAACAATCAAGAAAAGGGAGACTAACAGTCATTATGAGATCTAATGGAGAAATGACTTCTCATTTTTTCTGTACTGTCTGGTATCTGGTTGTTGTAGCCTGTGCCATTCAGAGGCAAAAGAATTCACTGCCCTGCGCCTTTGACAAAAAGTAAATCTAAAGACAGTTAATCCTTAGGCCTTTGTTTACCTGTGATATTGCTCCAGCTGAATGTTTGCAGGTCTTCTCAATATATCGCCACGCTTTCATTCTCCACACCGAAGAATCCTCAAGTCTACCAGCACCCTGAACTGCCTTAGAACAGGACTGACTTTTTTTCTGCTTGTGAATAGAAGCTTTTTCTTGCAAAATCTGAGATACGATCTCAATTTTTCTTGATTTTTGCTGTTCTCTAGAAGCTCTGTAATGCAATGTTGCAAGAAATATTAAACCAACCATAGCTGTCTACTAATAATCTTAACTACAGTCCAGGTTCTTTTGAGCCTTTAAGCTAAATAGCAAGTCTTGAAATGAGTGCAGTGGTAATTTGTGTCAAGACACCAGGCAATTCAGAGGCTATTTATACATTTCGTGGACTAAATATACTGAATTACAGCGTTTTAGAAGTTGAGGAGTTGACAAAGCATACTAGTCATCGCTACTGCAAACAAAGTTTTTAAATAATTTCCCTAACCTCATTAGCTATTTAAAGAAAACTGCCTGTCTGAAATCCAGGGGGATTTAATAAAGGGAGGAAGAATGGTTAAAGGTAAGGACATAAGTGCCGAACTTGGAAGATACGAATTCAAAGCTATGTATGACTACAAATTCCATGACACACTGGGTAGTGTGAGAAAACTGACAGTAGATAATTTATTCTCAGTTTTAATTCCAGCAGTTTAATGCACAATTTCCTGAAACAAATATCCACACTAATGATCGCTTTTAATATAGACTTTCACTTCTTCAACTAATCCATACAAATAATTACTGATTCTGAATAGGAGCAAAGAAAATATAATCTCTATTTAAATACAGGCTACTGCCTACTGAAGCACTTTAATGTCTGAGTTTAGCCTCGTGATGCACCACTGCAGCGCATAAATGGCATTGTATTTTTGATGTGGTTTTTTTTGAAAATCATGGTACAAAAGCTAATCATGGCTACAAAGACATAGGAACGGTATTCTGACCCACAGTGCTACCTGCCTTAAGTATAAAGCCATCCCTGGCTCCTGCGATCAGGTCTTTACAAATCTTTTTATAGGTGATATACAGATTAATGACATAATAGGTTTAATGACTACAAAGTTATTTTCTATCGCATATAACTCAGAAATATTTATTCAGGCTGAGGAAACTGAGACTATCCCTTCACAGAAACGGAGAAATGCAGTACCCTGGGAGAAATAACTAAGCGGTCCTTCAGAAGATTAGCAGGATGGTAGCTGAAATTAGAAAAGAACTGCTGTGAGAAACACGACACAGCTAGCATGAAGACTAACAAACTGTGATCTCCCTTGGCCTGCAAAGGGAAACAGTGAAAGGGAGAAAGCAAGCAAGGCAAAAATGATTAAACTGAGAGTTGGATATTTCCAGCAGATCTCTACAAACTGATATGATTATTTTATTAACATGATTCTTGGAACATATTTAGGGATAGCTGAAGTGGTGTTATGCACCTACCAAGACTGAAGCTTTATTTAATCAAAACTTAAGACTTACTGAACCTTTACTTATTAAATCTGTAACATTTGCGACAGGTAGCAGAGCCAGCGTACAGAAACACATACCTCAGCCACCCTCTGTTTGGTATCTTAGCTCAAATTCATCTTCGTAAGTGGTTAAAAACAATAATTAAGCTTTGCTCTGGAGCAGATGGGATAGAGACACATTCCTATCAACTTTACTACAAAGGCAGAGGAGTAATTTCAATCAAAAAAAGCACAAAGAAGAGTAGCTTGCTTCTGACCTTCCCGCAGCACAATCTTGCTGAGATTGTCTCTAAAAGCCTAAGAAAGCTACTCAATTTCTGTAGGGACAGTGTTCAGGATACGCAGAAGTACAGTGACTTCAGGCATCCAGTTTAGGTTCACTGAATTTCCCTCCTGAAGCGGTTTTATCTTCTTTGCACTCATCATAGAACATGGGCTCCTAACGTTGGTTCTCTGAATAATACCTGAACTAGAAGTTCAAGTCGCTTGAAACAGACTATAAAAATATCACACACCCAGAGTATAAGAATGAGTTCAGTCCCTTGAGATGGCACCACAGATGTTATGTTTTCACAATCCGATTAAGAGCTCCAATATATTCCTGCATGAGCATCAGTAACGGCTGAGTTTGATATAGATATGAACACTTACTGTTTCTCTTTTTCATGCTCTAGCAGTCGTTTATGGAGAAAAATTTCCTTGGCAACATTGCCTCCTTCTGCCAGGATAGCTTCCCTCATTTTCATCTCCTGCTTCTTTGCCTCAAAGGCCCGTGCTTTGTTCCAAACCTGGAGAGCTTGGAGCTTTTCCTGTGAAGCCATACAAACCACAGTTACATATTTGATTCACCTATTAATGAATATAAAACAGAGCGTCTAGTGTCGGTCCCCTTATCTAAGTATAAACTTGTGTAGATTTCTCTGAAGTAGAACTGACTGTTTTCAATACACGCATTAGTCATGGTGTGCTGAGATGCAGAAAGCTCTGACCAGGTCAGGGCTACGTCTTCACCCTTCTGGCCTGCCCTTGAAATGCTACTCAATGAAGCAACGTGAAAAGCTACAGCTCTAATTAAATTAGTATTAAATGAAGATCTTTCCTTCAGATTCTACAGAACACAAGAGAAAAGTAGCATACCTCAGAAATTCTTAATTTACATGATTTAATTTCTTAAGTAACTGGTTTCCTTCTGTATGTCCTCTCCATATGAAGTATTTCTGCACTGGGATCCAAATCATTGGAAATGCTTCTGGCCCAGTTTTCAGAGAACTTATGCATGATTTTCAAGACAGTTACCCTAGCAGAACAACTAGACTGTTGACAGAATAAACTCCATAAGCACAAGAGTCCCAGTCTGCCCATACAAATCTAACACCATTACTCCTACGGTTAAATTCTCCCCAGTTTCAAGAGAGATTTATTTGGTTGGTGATCTGACAGCATCACACAGCAATTCTGCAATGAAAACTGAAATGACTTTCATTAAAACCTAGCAGCCTAACAAGTCCGTTTCTTCCTTCCCCATCTCCGCCGCAGCAGCAGTACCCTATTGGAAGTTATGCTGTTTCTCAGGGAAAGCACAGCTTGTATCCTTCTCTCCATATGCTCCTGAGTTTTCACTTCTTCTTTTGCATTTTTTTCATGAATTCTGTAAGCAAAGTAAAATCTTTCAGGCTCATATCCTGGAAAGCTTTTAGTATTAGAATGTTTAACCTGACAAGTAGTAATTGTCAATGTCACCATTCTTCCTCTAAGCCTCTGTGTTTACTATGATGCTGGGTGTGGGTAAAGCGGAACAGTTGGAAGACTCTTCTATATATGGTACTGCTCAAGTTACAAGTGCCAACAGGCTTTCAACTAGTTTGCTCAACAACTTTTTTTTAAAATTTTGAATATGAAGAATGTGTTCCACATTATGACATATGTCTAGTTGCTAAAATAAAGAATTCAGGTGTTGCTCATATAACCAATATCTAAACAATTATGTAGCGAACTTTACACGAGCCAACCACTTGTACCCACACTGAAAATAAACCCTAAAACCTCTAAAAGCTAGAAATATGTGGGCATGAATCAAGTCTGAGAGCATTCCAGCTAATACAACGGTAAACTAGAAAATATTAGTAAGATCGATATATTTGATACATTACTCAGGAGAAAAAAAATATCTTATTTGGGTGTTCGTTTTTCTTAATCATTACAAATTTGCTCACGCCATCTAATGAAAAATAAACCAACACAGAAACAGTACAATTCTTTCAATCATTTTTTCAATTCTGTCCTAATATACAAGTAAGTAACAAATGTTCACACTTTCTTTAGTAGCAAAATAATTCAACACCAAGGTAATTACATAAACATAAACCTAGAAAGAGAACATTTAATTTACCATCAGCCAGAAAAGGAGCACGAAGAAATGGCCTATCAACCAATTTTACCAGACAGCAAGAAAGCTTTCTTACCACATTTCAGAGGGAATACAGGACAGCGGAGTGCAAGTTTCAAACCTGGAATGTAGTTCTACTTCAAACTACTTCAGTTAATGAGACACACACACATATGAAAGGTTTCAAATCATTATTAATGCCTACAAGTCATCAGAGCCCTCTGCACATCATCAAAAAAGACAGTCCCTTCAGCTACAGGCAATCTTAAGACCATACTAGGACAGTAAGTGGATTTTCTTCTTTCCAAGTCCTTTTGTGCCATCTCAGATTTGAATGCTTCACAGCACTGGCACTGTGGCAGAAGGTTTCCAAGGGTAAGAGAAGATACACCTCCCAGAAAAATTATTTTTCCAAAACTAAAAGATATTGTACATCAGCAAATGTACAACGACAGAAAAGGAGCGAACAGTAACCTTGCCATGCTTTTTCTCAGGAAGTACACTGCTTTTTCATGGTTCCTTTTCGCATCTTCAAGCATTTTTTTATGCCTTTCTTCATACTCTTTCTGGGCTTCCTCTTCTTTTCTGCAAAACACAGACAAACAAACAGTTGCAGCAGGACTAAGGAAACCTTGATTCCAGCACAATGACATCTAAGGGTGGGGCTGGGGAGTTATTAAGATGTGCAGAAATGAGGACATTAGCCTTGCCCCTCCCCGTACAGTCTCTTGTCACAAAACCTATAGACAAACTGATAAACCAGTGTCCACTTTCTCTCCAAGAAATCTCCATGAACTTGATCGTAAGTTCAGAAGGTCTCGGTGGCCAACAACAATGCAGACATACGCAGTTAGTCTGATCTAATAAACTTCTTTTCCTTAGACAAAGAGCGTTCACAGTTTTTGTCTTTAGCAAGTTTATTTTCATATATCAGAAATCTTTACCCACATAAGTGCAAGACTGTGGGCATTCTTTATTTTAATTCCATTTCCTCATAACATATTCCTGAAGGAACACCCAGCTAAGAGATACAATACCACTGGTATCTGAATTAGCTAATCTTCTCAACTGGCTAAAAATAGTATGGAGAAAGGAAGCAGAGTCTGACTTAGATGCTTACTTTTCTCTAGACCGCCGATTTTCTTCTGCTTGCAGCGCTGCTATTTTTTCCTTCCAAATCCGCACTTTGGCTCGTTCCTGGTATTGCATCTCTAGCTCCTCCTCATCTTTTTTAAGTTGTTCATGGAGCATTTCATATTTTCCCTGCTCAGTTTCTATCTGCCACATCTCAAGCCTTTAAAACAAAGTGTGAGCTGTTTTCACTGGAATACTGACATTCTTTCACTTACTTAAGGCTATTGAGCAGGTAAGACTCTATTGTGAAAATGAAAATCTAGCCACGTTTTATTTAATTTTTTAAATTATATGGTAAATCATACCCTGTTACTGACACAGGTATTGTACCTTTCAGACTAAGGCTCATATCTAATAGCAAATCTCATTTTAAAGACATCTAAAATATCGGCCAAAAAAAAAAGTAAAAAAATAAAGCTCAAGGTTCTCTTTGTCAAATTCACATTTACCCAGAAGAAAATCTGGAAAACAAGAATATTTAGAAAAATAGCTTTTCCTTCAATGGTAAATAACTTCAGGGACAGGCCATAGCTTTTGTTCTTCTGTGCTTTGCTGAGGGAATTTAGATAGGATAGGGATACATATAAACAGATTAATATAGTCATTGCTAATAGCACAATAAATGAGTGAAGCTTTTTAGAGCTATTGTGCAACACTGCAGCAGAACATACTGTATTCTCGTTAATCACATCTATAAGCTCGTGCTTGTGTTTGTCCTTTGATGTGGTGGAATTAGTAGTTGCACCTCTGGTGCCAAAATATAAACACACTCACCTGTTGCCTTCTGCAAAAGACAGTTTTATTCTGTCTTATAAACAGTTCAGTATGTGTGAACATACACAGTACCAATAAGTCTCCATCGTTCTCAATTTCGATCTTTTCCTTTATGCCCTAAAATGATAGATCTCTGATCTGTCATTCAGAGATCAGTACCACAAACAGGTCTACTTCAGTCCAGCTGATTTTCCATTTAAAATGAGACCTGTTTAGGCCCACCATGTATGCACAATTCCAAATAAAATCAAAACTTCATTTATGTGTGTAAAACTAACTCAGGAGCTGAGCCACAGCAACAAATTTCCTAAGCAATGAACTGTTCAGGCTAAAAGTTGCTCTCAAGATCCTTTGCCTTGCCGTCAACCTCACACGACCTCAAATTATGTAGTTCAGTATTTACAAGCAACTTCTGGAGCGATTAGCTTTTGAATCCATTAAACAGCATATGGAGACCATAATAAAGATTGACTCCCATCACACTCTCTTCTCATTCCCTCACTTACATGTTTTCTTTTAGTGTCAAAGCAATTTTCAACTCAAAATCCTTCTCCTTCTCCAGTTCAGTGCACAGTTGTCTGTGCATTGCCCAAAGGCGGGACAAGGCTGCGCTGTTAACATTGAAAAGAAACAATCGGAAAGAAATTGGAACTAATACAGGTTAAAAAATATCCCCCCCAACAAGATCAGCAACAATAAAACATAGCTTTGAGGCTGAGATTTATGTACTAAAATTCCCCAGCCTCTTACTTAGCCTTCCAAGTGTCCCTTCAAAGGCACAGCTTGCTTTAAACTGTTACAAATTGGGTGAGGTTTACAGAGGCGTATTTATTTCAAAAGCACCGAGCAGTCACTTAGTGTGACCATTCATTTCTCAAGCTGATAAAAGTAGCATTATTTATGAAAAAAAGTTTAGGCGAACATAGATTGATTTTGTTTTTAAAATGGCATTACGATATTCCACTTACTTTGCCTACAGTGGCAGCATTCCACACAGTTGTTTATTTTCCTTAGTCTTCTCCACTCAGGAAAACGAGCAGACCATGTGCTACAGAACCAACAGGCAGTGAACTATGTTTGGCATAAATTTCCTTCCTCAAAATTAAAATTGGAAATGGATCTTCTACCTGCAGTTACTACTCTAACTTCAAAATTTTTGTATCGGGCATCAGTAACGCTAATGGTAGCTGCCGTTTGCATTATTGCTAAAACATGATGCCTTTGAGCTTCATAAGCCAGAAATTGACCAAGTCATCTTGCTCCACAATTCACTTGCTAAATAGAATAGATTGTGAGAATTGCGATTTTTTGCATACCCAGACCTCACAATTCGAGCTGTCATAAGCATACAAACTTCTACAATGCTTTTCCGTCTCTGTTGGTCTTTGTTACTAAGACTGTCTCTTTGAGATCCTGAACAGGGAGTACTAGCACCCGTCACAGGAGCCTCATTAGCATTCACCCCACCACTTCTGTTTAAGCAGCTATTCCATTTTGGCAGTTAACCTGCCTTTACCATTCTATCATCCATCGATACACTAACTTGAAGATTAACACAGGTCACAAAATGCAGCTGCGAAGTTTGTTCACAATACACTGGTTCCTGGTACACAAGCCACCCACTTCTTTCTATTTAAACCAAATGTGAAGAGTACAGTAAATTGCCTCCCACTTTATAGCAGAAGTGTTTCAGAACAGCTCCTCTATGCAGGACTACTCCTGAAAGGCATTTATGCATTTCACAACATAAAACAAACAGAAGAAATGGCATATATACATATATATGCATATAACTAAAAATCCTGATTGTAATAGTTACCAGAAGCAAAACCATGACCTCTGAAACTGCCATAGCACATTGGTGTTGGTTCGTCGTACTGAATAGAAGTGATTGAGACCCTGATAAACATACTTGACAGTAGTGGCCTAGGCTGATTTAATAACCTGTTGTTATATTTAAAAATATATGCCTCTTTCCTGTCCATTCCTAAGTTTCTACCTCTCTCTGCACTGATTTCCCTGACAGAATATTAGCTCTAGACCAGAAAGCACAGAGATCAACGATTCCCGAGCCAAAGCACCATTATTCCTTGTTTCAAAATGAGGAATTGCTGCTGAAAATATGTCAGCCAGAAAGCGACTGCAACATTAGTGTTCACCAACAGGGGAGTGAGCGCATCGCTCTGCTCACCAGCTGGAAGTGCAATACCCTGTATCGGAACAGCCTTCCAGGCTAACGCGGTTACATCTTAATCTGAGAATGGCAACGGGTTTCATCCCTGACCTATTCACATCTTTAGTAGATATGCTTATAAATTCTATCAACTGTTCAACAACACAAAGAGATGAAAACAGGAGTTTATCTCATTAATTACACAGATAAACATAGCGGATGCCTGTAATCTTCACTATCCAGAAATACTCTCTACCTACACATTGCCAGCCTCCTCCTCTTTCTTTATTTCAGTGTCTACATACTCCAGCTGCTTTGCCAGCATCTTGATCTGCAGCTGACAGGTACTCAGCTTGTCTCTGCAAGAAACAAACAGATTATTTATATTTTCTAAGTCCTTTACTCTTTCCCAGGTGACACCACGCGCGTAAAAACTCTTCCTTTTGGGGACAAGATTGACAGCTAGGAATCCTTCACCCCTCCCAACTGCCCAACACCATCCCACTTTTTCTCTTCAGACCTCATGATGAGGCTCTTCAGAAGCCCTTGTTAATTCAAGCAGTTTCTCCAAAAATCCAGAAAAATGTAACAAGAGTTTATTCTGACTTCATCCAGAGGTCAGATATTATCAGAAATGACAACAGCATAAATGGCACCTTTTTACATTAGCCTTCTTCAGATATATTTGCTGCTAAAGAACGTGTTTGTGACCTTAACGTAGCAAACCACTCACAGCAGGCACTGATCTTAAAGCATGTGAGTAACTTCACCGACTCTAATATAGCATTTCCATCACTGTTAAGAAAATGTTCACAACGAATTTTCCTCTCGATGTTTCCAAGCGACTGCTGAACCAGCAGGATCGTTCAGACACCAACGAAAGGAATCAGCATCTAACTCTCCCAGAACAGACACCTCTTCTTTAACATTCATTATCGGGTTTCATTTTTTCAAGTATGTAATTAATTTTTATCCTCAATCCTTGATTCTTTACACGGGTTTGGGGATATATTGAATATATTACATTAAACAAGTGTTTGCATCGTGTAACCTTCATGAAAAATTTCTGTAAACTCTAATAATAACAGATATGGTATCCCAGGATTTGATGGTGATTTATGCTGATGGATTATGTTCACTTAAACACCAACCTGGCTTTTTGGACCACCAGTTCCTTTTCTTTGGCTATGTTGTTCAGTTCTTTTAGGTTCCTCTGTAAGGTTAATATGCAAATTCTATCTGTATACTTCATAGCCTGGACATTATTAACGTTGCCCAAACAGGGTTCCAAGCTTTCCCTTTGAATCAAAACACACAATTAACAATGAAAACATAATGAGAAATCGAGAAGCTATGTGAAGTTTGTACATCATCCCCTTATGCATTTGTGGGTTAACTGTTTTCTGTTTTACTCTTACTGCAGCAGAACTGTTACAAATATGATCAGTATAAGTAAAAAACCAAACATACTCTGTACAAGAAGTTTACATGCATGTACATAAGCTAAGATTTTTAGACTTGGATGCCTAATGTTGAACATTTATACCCACATTTAATGCATTAATTATAGATCTTTGTTATGAAATGCCTGTGGATCCTCTTGATCATACCTAGGGTTTGCACATTCTAGTTTTCCTGAACAACAGTTTAAAACTTTAAAGGGAACATTCTAAACTGGTTTAAAACATATATACAGCTGATCACTCGGGGGGGTGAGCTAATATCTGCTATCATTTTGGGGTGCTTAAACATAGAGCAAGAAGAGGTCTGAAGGTTTTGGGGGTGTTGTTTTTTGGTTTTTTTTTAAATCGTTTTGGTGTATTTTGAGTTTCTCTGTGATAATGGTAACACTGTTAATGTTTGCTGGCAGTAGGCATATGTGCTATGCAACTTCCCACATACATATATTAATAACCATTATCTGAGCTTTTATCATGCCTTATAACCCTGTGCCAGGTCATTCCAGGGCAGAGATTTTGTCAAGTAAGCCAAATTGTGCTTTGATCTTTGTGAAGAGAGCAGCAACTACTTAAGGCCACATTCAAACCACCAAATTCCTTTTCATGCATGACCTCTGTTACACGTAAATTTATTTCTTCAGGAATAAATCCACTGTACCACCTACTCATAAAATCAACGTAGTACTAATCTATCATCATACCAATTCTGTGCTAATTGACTTTACACAGTGGTACAAAACTCTGTACATATTAAAAAACCCAATCCCTTGCAATCCAACACTGATATTTTTTCAGCAAACTTATCTTTTCTCCAACAGCTCCTGATGTTCTACAAGTACAGAGGGATCCGAACACAACACTCGATATTATTACAAAGAGCTGGCTGGGTTTTAGGAGAAGTGTAATTGGTTAGTGCAATGCTCCTTTGATGAGTGCCAATTAGCCCGCGTTAATGTGGTGCAATCCCTGTGTTATAGGTACATACCTACAATGGCTTCAGATTAAAAAGTGTCCAGCATCTGTCTTTATCTCACTCAGCTCATTGTTTCAACAGTAGTAACCAATTTAATTTCTTTTTTGTGGAAAGGTCTGTATTACCTATCACTAATTTGACAGAAACCACACAGTTGAATTAACCAAACCTTCTCCTGAAAAGGTAAGTTAACACTGTAAACGAAATTACTATTAGAAGTGGTAACAAAGCAAGTTATTTACATGCTAGAATCAGATTTGTCTTGAACTCCTTCAAATGCATCCTTGTTTCCCATCTTGCCACCACCAGCCAACTCTTCTTCAAGCTCGTATTCTAATGGAAACAACATTTTAATAGAGACTTTGAACTTTAAAATGCAAAGCTCTAGTCTACTTGCTGTCAAATCAAGACACGGAGAATCAGAGATGGCATTTTATAGCATTACTGCAGCGTATATAAATGAAAAAGTCACATGGCAAAACACCCAGGACTGCTATTGTACACCTGCACGCCAAACCAGGAGAATGCTCTCTGCCTTCATTGTGGAAGTGTCACCAATAAGCAAATGTATGTGGGGAAAAAAACCCAAAACACAGGGCAGGTGGGCAGGATAATGTATTGACAGGCTTTGGCCAACAGTTTAATTTGTTTATCTTACTCTACTTTATGCTACGGTATTGTCAAGATAGAAAATTATTGTTAAGTATTTACATAGTCAAGAAAATGACGAGAAGAGAATAGCCTAAGAACTCTTTTTTAACACAAAGATCAGTATTCAGCACTACACCATACCTGATAATCTGTAAAATGGTGGGGATGTTGCCTTACATAATACACTGACAAACACTTTTGGACACAATTAGAAAAATTGGCTGCCTATGAAGAAATATCTGGTGCCAGTTTAGATGTCTTAGGGTAACCAACATCTTCACAGAGTTGAATCTATGGAAGACCTATGCCATTCTGGAGCCGGATGAGAGAGTCTGGAGCATTTAAAGTGGCACTAGATGCCAGTGTATGAGCAACTGAATCAGGTCCATAGAGTCAAATATTAGACTTTTACCATCAATAACTCTGAATCAAAATGCCTTACAGAGGTAAAAAGTAGACAATTTACTGCTACTGAAATAATGGGTTAGATTTGGATTAGTTACAGCTGTGCAGCATAATGCTAGAGAACACCTACTGGAATCGCTGCGTTTACTTGGAAATCATTCAGCTCTAGTTCTGTACTGTTCCCATCTACTAAATTAGACACATAAATGTTAGTTCTTTGTGAGATATCAAAACAATTCAACACTTTCACCTTCCCAGTGTTCTTCCACATTACAGAACTGACCAGCTTTGTCTTTTTCTTCCTCTTTCAGAAACGGGAGAAGAGATTTTTGCTCTTCTCCCTTACTATAACTGATCTCATTATCTCCCATAGTGGTAGTTCTTTCAAAACGACCAGGCTAAGAAAGAGAAGAGCACATATTTATTATATATAATCTCCAAGAACATGCAATAGTGGTGACTATATCTTGAGATTATAACAGCATTCAGTAAATACTTAACGCATGTGAAATAACTAGATAAAATCACACATCTTTGTACTAGTCACATATTTGAGTATCAACTCTAATAAATCTCATAGAAAAGAAAGGACACTGCCATTTTTTTAAATAATTATCAGTTCAATAATAAAACAAACCTTCTGAACATATTTTATCTGCTTAGGCAACCACTTTACCCAGAACGATTAGGAATCAACTCCACCAAACACCACTTGCTCTTACATCTTATGCAGTTCTCCAATGTTAAGTAAACTGTTCTTAAACGTTGATACAATTTATAAATCAGTAAATACAATTATAAATCAGTAAATCCTATATGTCATCTAGAATGCGTTATTACCACATGGTTGATCATTTACTCAAGATCTCATACAGGGATGCCCACTCCACTCTGCACTGGGGCAGCCTCACCTCGAGCGCTGTGGGCAGGGTTGGGTGCCACAGGACGTGAAGGGTATAAGGCTACTGGAGAGTGTCCAAAGCAGGGCCATGGAGTTGAGGAAGGGTTTAGAGGGGAAACCGTACAAGGAGCGGCTGAAGTCCCTGGGTTTGTTCAGCCTGGAGCAGAGGAGGCCGAGGGCAGCCCTCATGGCGGGCTGCAGCTCCCTCCCGAGGGGAGGAGGAGGGGCAGGGCTGGTCTCCCCGAGGGAATGGCAGGGAGATGTGCCAGGGGAGGGTTAGGCTGGGTGTTAGGGAAAGGTCCTTCCCCCAGAGGGTGGTGGAGCCCTGGAACAGGCTCCCTAGGGAGGCATCACGGCACCAGCCTGGCGATATTAAAGAAGCACTTGGACAAGGCCCTCAGAGACCTGGTGTGAATTTGGGGTGTGCTGTGCAAGGACGGGAGCTGGACTCGATGGTCCTTGGGGGTCCCTCCCAGCTCAGGACGTTCTGTGATTCTATGACTTGTACATATAACTAATTTTAATGAAGGTGATACAGCTTTGCATGCATTTATGTAAATCCTTTTACAGAACCCAAAAACATGAACTAGAGGAGAGCATCTGTTTTTCTCTAGTCAAGGAACAGAGAAAACACGCGGTGGAATTTGAAGCACGGAACAGACTAATGTAAGAAGCACCTCAAAGCCAAGACCGAATCCTACACCGGGCTGTGGACGCTTTGGGGATGTCAACCGCCCCAGGGCCGCCCCCAGGACGGCGCGAAGCCCCCGCACCGGGGCTCCGCTTCTAGACCAGCCCGCGGGAACCCGGACCCCGACCCGCGACCCGCTGCCTCCTACCACCGCCCCTTGGATCCGCTGCCACGGCAACGGAGCAAGCCACCGGCACGGCGCGGCGGGGGAGGCGGGGGTGACCGGGCCCCGCCGTGCCGCTGGAGGAGGCAGGCGTGGCTCGGCCTGCCCCCCCCCGCCCTCCTTCGCGGGGTGGTGCGGCCCGGCGGGCGGTGCTGCGGGCCCCTGAGGCGGGGCGGGGCCTTTTTAATACGTTTAATTAAATCTGACTTGTTTAATATCTTTATCAACGGTCTTGGTGAGGGGATCGGGCGCACTCTCAGTCAGTTTGCAGACGACATCAAGTTGGATGGGAATGTTGATCTCCTCGAAGGCAGGAAGGTTCTGCAGAGGGACCTGCACAGGCTGGATCGATGGGCCGAGATCAATTGTGTGAGGTTTAACAAGGCCCAGTGCCGGGTCCTGCCCTTGGGTCACACCAACCCCAGGCAACGCTCCAGGCCTGGGGCAGAGGGGCTGGGAAGTGCCCGGCGGAGAAGGCCCTGGGGGTGCTGGCTGACAGCCGGCTGGGCATGAGCCAGCAGTGTCCAGGTGGCCAAGGAGGCCACCAGCCCCCGGGCTTGTGTCAGCACTGGTGTGGCCAGCAGGAGCCGGGCAGGGATGGGGCCCCTGTGCTCGGCCCTGGGGAGGCCCCACCTCGAATGCCGGGCTCAGGTTTGGGCCCCTCGGGACAAGGGGGACCTTGAGGGGCTGGAGCGTGTCCAGAGAAGGGCAGCGGGGCTGGGGCAGGGTCTGGAGCACAAGTGTGCTGGGGGGCGGCTGAGGGAGCTGGGGGGGTTTAGCCTGGAGAAGAGGAGGCTGAGGGGAGCCCTTCTCGCTCTCTGCAGCTGCCTGAGAGGGGCTGGAGTGAGGGGGGGGGGTTGGTCTCTGCTCCCCAGTCACCAGTGAGAGGATGAGGGGAAACGGCCTCAAGCTGCATCAGGGGAGGTTTAGGTTGGATATTAGGGAAAATGTCTTCCCTGCAAGAGCGGTCAGGCCCTGGCACAGGCTGCCCAGAGAGGTGGGGGAGTCACCATCCCTGGGGGGTGTTTGAAATCTGTGCAGACGTGGCACTTGGGGGCATGGTTTAGGAGGCCTGGGGGTGTTGGGTTGGTGGTTGGACTCGATGACCTTAGAGGTCTTTTCCCACCTTAATGATTCTATGGTTCTGTGAGGTGGGGGCAGCTGCCCGTCAGCCTGCCCAGCCCGGCCCGGCCCTGCCCCGGCCAGTGCCAGGTCAATTTGTCATGAGCACGTCCCTGGTGCTAAATTCTTGCTTCTAAATTTGCACTCTTACAAGTATGCAGAATTACAAGATGTAGGGTGGATATTCATGGGTTTATTCAAGCCAATGAATTACAAAGATTTGAACCAGCTGAGCAGTTGATCAGGTTTTTTCTTCCTGCTTGATGATTATTTTATTTTTAGTAGTGTAGGTTAAAATATGAACTACTATGAAACGGAATGTCTTTCCGGTTTTGATTGGCAAGATTTTTTATACAATTTCATGAGCTTTTGAGACGTTCCCTAAGACATAAAAGAATGAGGGATACTTTAAAAATATGGTGCCATTAACCATCTTTTGCATTAATGTGAATAATTGCACAGGCGAGAGTACCCGTGGCACCTGTTTAGCCTGTCTTAGGCATCTAGTTTGGGTAATCGGAGGTAACTGAAATCAGAGAAATCTTCAGTGAGCCTTCATCTTAGTAGTTATTCAACATACATTTGTAAATTTAAGCAAGTTGGTGGCATTATAATTAGAAAAACTCTCCTTAGTGAACTCATGTGACTTTCTGCAATGCAGAAGTTGTAGATTTGAGGTTGGAGCACACACATTTCAGAATACTGAAGATTTCTGAGTTTCAATGCAGCATGAAGCTGTCTTAAATGTCTTTTCAGAAATAAACATGTACTATTCTGACAATAGGATTTCACCACTAGTTGCTAATTAAAGGTTATTACAGCAAAAATCATGCGTACTGATAATGCTGCCCATTTATATTGTCACATTCTGAATGCTTCCTCCAGCTTCAGCAGAAACTGCAGGTTTTGAGTTCCTTGTAACGCTTTAATAATCATTACAAGTATGCACAAAATCACTAAATGAAAAAGTATTTAGAAGATATTTCAGTAATTTACACAGTAAAGCTAAATGTGTTCATAAAATGCATCTCAGTTGGAATAGTCTGTTCTGCAGAGGAATCTTCTGAACCTGTGTGTTTGCTGCCATGCGTTCAGTTACCTGATTTTAACTTTTAACTGGTAATTAACTGGGTTTCCTTTCTACCCTATTCCATGTATTACCTTGGCAAAGTTAAGGAACAGTGCAGTTCGATTCACAGAAAAGCAGATTCTTCTCCCCTTATTCTTGGCACTAGGCCTAAATGACATGCTAGAGAAATTCAGTTATTCAAAGACTGAAAGTGATCCAGTTACTAAAATATTGGGACATCGTTTTTCAAGCAGAGCTCTACACCGAAATACCCACTGATCTGTACATAGAGGCGGGAGACATTCTCAGATTTATTTAACTGAAAATGTTGCTCAGTTGTAAGAAATATTTCTGTAATTTTTTATAGTTGCTATGAGAAGTAAGGTCTGGTTTTTTGGTACCATGCATGTAAGCCCATGCTGCTAATCTGAGTATTTATTTCCACTGGCACCCACCATATAGAGCATCTGTTACTCACAGTGGCCAATTCATTGTCCTACACTTGTGCTGTAGGTCCTCATTCTTTAGAAACGTACGGACATTCTTAGCTCTTTAAATAGTGGAATCTTGATTTTATGGCATCTATTCATATTACATAAAACAAATTACATACAGACATTTGCAGGATTAAAGCTACAAGATGTAGGCTAAAAATATGCAGTGATTAACTGTATAGCTCTCTCTGCAGATCTGGAATAGATGTAACTGCTGTTAACTCTGAACCTGCCAGTTCTCACACTCCTGTAGTCAGGGTATAAGAGGTCCAAGCGTGTTCATCTCCCTCAGGAAAACACTTGTAAGGACACCTCGTAATACCACTGATTTTCAGTTTCTTGTGATATTTTTATGCAGGGTATTTATTCAGTCCCAATTTAAAATCATAGAATCATTAAGGTTGGAAAACACCTCTAGGACATCAAGTCCAACCGCCAACCCAACACCCCCAGGCCTCCTAAACCATGGCCCCAAGTGCCACGTCTACATGGTGTTTGAACCCCCCCAGGGATGGTGACTCCCCCACCTCTCTGGGCAGCCTCTGCCAGTGCCTGAGCACTCTTGCAGGGAAGACATTTTCCCTAATATCCAGTCTAAACCTCCCCTGCTGCAGCTTGAGGCCGTTTCCTCTCGTTCTATCGCTAGTAACTACAACTGTTTGGACAATTTTCATAACAACAACAAATGATAACTATAGTCTTAGCAATAAATAGAGTTTAACCTCTTAAGTTTCCTAAAAACCTAACCAGCACTTGAGCCAAAAAGCAACAGCTGATTTGTAACTTTGCTGTAAACCGTAATGGGTTATAACCACTGCTGCAGCCAGAGACATAGCGTTCAGAGATGATTAGAAATTGAATTGTTGTTCTGTAGTGACGTGGTATTCACACCGAACTGGGACAAAGTTCAAATTGCTAATCCAGCTTAAAACAGAAATACCACGTTTTGTTATTAAAGTTTTACGACAGCCCCTTCCAAGGAGCACCAGTCATTTCAGAGTGCACACTGCCAGTGACGTCTGACTGCAGGATTTCCTGGCCGCTGGTCATGATTTCCTGTCAGGTGAATAATTTGTCACTAGGGAAAGGCAATCTAGATTTTTATCTTCCATGTAGATGCGACAAGAGAGAAGATACCTGCAGTTTCTGTGAAGTTGCTAAATTATGGCACCCCCGGCAAGTTCGTATATCCCAATCCGTAATTTCTGTCTATCATTTTAAAATCAGTGAATCTATTCCAGCTTTAAGCTCCAGGAGATTTACAAAAAGGCATTAGTTGGTGCTACTCTTCGAGATTTTGTGGGCACTCACCACCAGCGATACATCTCTGAGAAACTGGATAACATAGTGTGCATGTATAAATTAAAATCCTGCTCTTTTCTTACTATGAAGTTAAATTTAGAGGGTACTTTAGTACCACCTCATGATCGGTTTGAAACTTAGTAGAAGTGGACAGTTCAGTTTGCTATATGGCTACACACTGTGCTTCTACAGGCAGTTGGTATTTCTTTTCTGAATGTTTCCAAGGTGACAGTAGCTCATATATGGAGCTTTCTAGCTTTTAGGCAGGAAGACATGCCAATAGTGGAATCTTAATTTCTGCAGTGTCGTTCATATCAGATTACATAAAACAACTTGCTCTGCCCCTGTTCTATGATACAGATCAACGTTTGACTGTAAACAATAAAACATTGATAAGCGTCTTACCAGTGAGTCATCCTTACGGATGTGGGGCTTGGGCCCTGCCAACCCAAACCAGTCTGTGATGTGGAAAGAAAGAATGAGAGGGGCATTTGCTACCAGAGCGTTCCACGGAGCAATGGCCGGGGACGCCGTTGGCTGGGAATGCGGCACGGAGAGCAACACATCTGGAGGAAGACCATCACCTCCAGTCCTGGAACTAGCCCTGGTGCAGGGGCAAAGGAGGGAACTTCATCCCAGATCTGTTGCACAGAGAAGAGAAAAAAAGGGCAACGTGTCTGGCCGCACGGAGCTTCACGATTATCAGAAAAATCTATGCAGACTGAGGGAGGAACTGGATGTTCTGCAGAACATTTGGAAACAGATAAAAACTAGATTTCTCAGCCAGCGCTTTAGGTGAAAGGAAAATTAATGTTGTAGTTATACTGATATATGTTAAATACAGACAAATTCGTGTTGGGGCCACCGGACATTCGTACAGTACAAGTACAGTACAACCTCTGAAATGAGCTAAATATTTCCATTGTGCAATTGCTACTGATATTCCCAAATCTCATTTATAAAAATAGGCATATGTGTGTAATTGATATATCTAGAGACATTTGGCGACGTTGCCACAACAGTCTTTCACGAGCTGTTTACGTGGAACCGTGGGAGAGTGAAACTAATTATCCGTGTGGTACATTTTTTGCCTCTAAAAATCATATGTGACAATATGACAACTTTATTTGCTGGCAGTAAAACCACCTGTCCTGTTTAGAAAATGATCTATTAAGACTCTCGGGTAACACAGTGCAACTGTAAAATAAATTTACATCATATCCCATTATACGTTCTCAAAATCCTGAGGTAAAAAAGGACTATGAGAACTTTTTATTCGGTCCAAATCACTGAGCATATTTCTCCTAAATCCCACCAAATTATGCTCTCCAATAAATTATTTTATGGTAGCAGTTACAAAAGAATGGATGACTATGATCAGGAAAACATCACACCTGTTACATGTTCCAGAAGGAAAATACTTGACAGCTTTTGAAATGTGGGTGTCTGGTCTTAATTATAGTAAAATATTACTGTGAAGGTGTGACCTTTGCTTACTGCTTGAGAAAGTGTAAATACTTCAAAAATTAGTAATTGTTGATGTAGTAATAGTAACAACTAATAACTTAATAAGTAATAATTTTAAAATTATATTTAATGTAAAATTGTCCAGATGTGGGCGGAGCCGAACACCTTTTGATGGATGGACGTGCTCAGATAGTGTGGAAGTGCTGACCTCGGTATCATGTTGGCCATTATTACACTGCTTTGCCAGATCTCCTGTAGCTTCATCTGTGCAACAGCAAAGATGAAAGGCAGTCCCAAACCACGTAACTCTGACCTGACACCCTGGGCATGTCGGAGCAGGGCTTAATCCCATGTGGTCTCTGACGATCCATCTGAGCTCCGCAGGCAAGGCCAGAGCGTAGGATGGGTGTTTTCATAAGAGCTAGTGCCTGCAGCCGTAGGGATTGAGGAGAGGTAGTAATTTAGTAGAGTGACAAAAAGGCTTAAGAAAAATTTAGTGTCATGGACCATCTTTTAAAGAATATGTGACAGTTCCAAGCCAGTAGCTAAAGGAAAGCTGTAATTATTGTCAAGAGGATTAGATGAGAAAGGTTTGAGGAGCTTATTTATTTTGTTTTGTTTTGGTATTTTAATAGCAATTTTAATTGTTTTTTAATCTATCTCTTGAGCAATTTTAATCTGTCATTGGCTGTAAAGAGTTTGGGATATTCTGCTAGAACTGTAGGAAATAAAATATATTGTTGATCATTATTATTTTATCCCCTCTCTTCCCTTTGGCTAATAGGATTTGTTAATTTTGAGTGGGGGTGTACATATATATAGGTGTGTGTACATATATGTAACAGACGGTTTGCTTAAATATGTAATTGTATACAGAATCAGCTGAAAACAAGGCTGAATGACCTAGTGTTTGTCCTCCTTCTATCTAATATAGAGGATAAAATTAAGGCCTATATACATCAAAGGTAATTTATTTATCTGAGAGAAGTTACACATTTATTTTAGGATTTTGTGGGGACGGATCTTAGAACAACTCTTTTTCTGAAGTACAGGCACAAAGTGGTGGCTAAATCAGTCCTCTGAAAATAACACAAGATTGTGTTAAACCCAGGCACTATTATGGTGGCGATGGAAAACTCCCCGTATATATTTCTTTCATTCATGATGACATTAATAATCCAAATCTATACTATAAAACCTTGATAATTCAAGATGGTTTCAGCAATTGGATAAATATCCCTACGCGATGCCCAGTGAAGTGAATGGGACAGTTAAGTTTTTCCAGGGATAATCAGAACCCTAATTATATACCTTGATTACCAGATTTTTTCAGAAAAATCATTAAAATCCTGGGGCTAAACATATTCCCATCACAATAGCTTTGAAGGTTTTGTGGGCAGTCACCCTACTGGTTTTGGCTGTAGAGCTGCTGAAAAGGAGCATAGTGGAAGAAGAAGAAGTAAGAAAGAGAAGTAGCTAATGAATTTAGGGAAAATATGTAGGTGATACTCTTCCTCTTTTTCTTTTTTTGCAATATCAGAATCACGGAGAGCAAAGAACTTTTCCATAGGAGCAAAGTAATGCTGAAAGTGTAGTTGTTGTAGAAATACAGTTCTTTCAGTAGTGATTCTTTTAGATGATTGCCATTGTATTTTTAGTTGTTTTAATGGTCAAATCTGTAGCAATGTCTATCCTTCCAGAGCCTTTGTTGCCATGATGTACTTACACCAACATGTGAATTACACACACTCGCACACTTCTATGTGTCATTCGCATATAAACTACCCATATACACGCACTCATTCTAAAAGTACAAATTGCCTCATCTGACTTTTGCTGTTTTTACAGATGTATCTGGAAGACATAGAATACTGTTCTTTTCTACTAGTAAATTAGATGACAGCTGTCTAGCCAGACAAAAGCGATACCACGGAATTCTCAGAGTAGGTACGTGGCTCATTGGAACGCCATCCTTAGAGTAGGAAAAATACGAAAAAACGTCAACAGAAAATCTCCTGAAAGGTGTAAATCTGTTCTATTACACAGAGAGACAAAACCATTCCATTCTGTCTGTCATCCTGTGAATGCCTTTAAAAATCTTCTCTGCCCCACCCTGCCGGGGTGGAGTGAGCGAGCGGCTGTGTGGGGCTTGGGTGCTGACTGGGGCTAAACCACAACACCCTCCTCCAAAAAACCAGTTTTCTTGCAACAATCCAACTACTTGAGTTTAAATTTAGATCTTTTCCTCCTTAGCGTGCATTAGCTGCAGGCATGGCCATTGAAATGTAGAGGGAGGAAAAGATCAGAAGGACAATAAACCCCCACGTCATTCTTAGATGCTTATGATATATGATCTTATAGAATCGTAGAATGGTTTGAGTTGGAAGGGACCTCTAGAGGTCATCTGGTCCAACCCCCATGTATATGTGCGTATGTGTGTTTGTGTCTGTATTGTGTGCATCTGTTCTTCTGGATCCCACGGAGCCGTTATTTTCCTCGCCCACCACCCCTCTTTTGCCATTTGAACTATTGGTAATAATTAACACTATAAAATTAAGCATATGAAAAGATAAACGGAACGCTTTGCCCCAGGTGCATCCTTTCATTTGACTGAGGTATCTGCACATTCATTTTTGCTTTACAATATAATTTCTTTAAAATGTCTCCCTCACAGTGTTTCCTTTGTGGGTTGGTTTTAAAATTGTCATTCGAGATTGAACAGCACCAAAAAGCAGAGGAGGCAGAGGATGTGAGAAGAAAAGAGCGATTATGGAGGAGAAAACCGAGTATGACCTGCAGGTAAAGATGAACCCAAACTCCCGAAAAGCCTTCTGGCCGGGGTTCCCCGCTGCCCCCCCGCCGTGAGCCGCGGTCCTTCGGAGCAAGCGGAGCCCCCCGAGCCTGCAGGGCTCGGAAGGTGGGATCCCGCACGGCGTTACGGAGCGCGGGCGGTGCCGGCCCCCCGGCCCCCGCGGGATGGAGCCTTGCACACGCCGTTTGCCAGCTCCGTGCCTGCCGAAGGAACCCGAAGCGTTTCACTTTCAAGAAGCCCCTTCGAGCGACGAGGCAGAAGTTTGTAAAACCTCGCGCCTGCCTCTCCGGGGTTTGTACCGCCGGCCTGGGACAGCCTTCAGAAAGCCAAGAGGTGGCGGTTTCCCCGCACCGGAGACCTCCTATTTATAGCCCCGCTTCCCTCGGAGAGCGGCCGTGCGGCTGGGCTCGGCTCGGCTGGGCTCGGCTCGGCTTGGCGCGGCGCGGGGCGGCGCGGGGCGGGGGCGCTCCCGCACACGGCCACGCTCGGGTCCTGCCGCTCGCATGCCCTTCCCTTCGCCGGCTAAAGCCGCTCCTGAGCCCACCTCAGGCTGCCTGCGCTCCCTGCCTACATCGCCTTTGCCCTCAGCTCGGGCTGCATCTCCCTCCTCCTCCTCCTCCTCCTCCTCCTCCTCCTCCTCCTCCTCCCCCCAGTGATTATCTGCACAGGACATGCCTGGCACCTCCGCAGCACTTTTAGTTCGCTCCCCCCCGCGCTCGGTGGGATTCATCTATCATTTCGGAGGTTATTTTCGGCACCCAGCCCCGCACCCGGGAAGACCGGCCGGCGGCAGGGCGAGGCGGCTCTGAGGGCGGCAGAGCGGCGCTGCCGGAGCCGGGCAGCGGAGCCGGGCGGGAGCGAGGCGCGGAGCTGCCAGCCCGCAGAGGAGGAGAGCTGCCCCGCTACCCGCTCCGCATTTCTGGCTGCCCGCATGGCTCCCGGGCACTGTAGCGATTGTGGGGGCCGCTGCTGCTGAGCAACAATACACTGCTTTAAACTCAGCCTCAACTTAGCACAGCAAGGAAGGATGGCAACGCCGCTGGAGCTTTGGAGCTGCCAAGAGAGCCAGGGAACCTGGGTTTTGGTTGCCACTGTCTAATAAATGGGAGTAAAATGGAATTTCTTACCTGGGTTTTTCCTGCCTTGGTTCTACTGTGCACCCAACAGCACAGGTGTATCAGGTAAGAAAACGCCTTATCATTCTTTCTTAGACTGGCCTTAGACAGCCGTTCTTTCGGTGTGGCTGGGGCAAGAGATGCCAGCTCTGGCTGCAGCTCCCACTTCTGCCCAGGGGTGCTCTCCGTTTAAGGGCTACGACTACTTTGAGTATGTGCTCAGTAGAAAAAGGGGTCTCGACTGAAGAGTTTGCTCAGTGCGCCCCATCTTTTTTCTTTTTTTCCTCCTTCTTTTTCTAGCAGAGCATGCACTTCTGCCAACTGAGCAGCAGTTTCTTGGGTTAATCAAGGGGTGTGTTTTTACACACAGGATGCCTGTGTGTAAAAATTCCGCAGGATGCCTGCGGAAGCCTTTTCCCGAGGGCACTTACTCTGAATTGGGGACAATCACTTTTTGTAATGGCACTGCACATCCCAGCCAGCCTCATCCCCTCTAAACAGCTCTGTAGGGGGCCTGCGTGAACATGAAACTCTCCCATAAAACCCAGCACAACCAGTGGGGCACTAACTGAACATCTTTGCTTAGGGCCTCCAAAGGCACAATTAAAAAGCCCAAAATACAACACATTCCTTTCTAACGGGTTCATTAAGTCTCCTGAAGTTGAGATAAGAGGAGGAGAGTGGCAGAGATCTTAGAAAAAACATTTGAAGAACGCTAACCATTTCTTAAGATAATGAATTGTAAAGATATATGTTTGCAATTCTCAGTCACATTTATTCAGAAGGTCTTAGCTAGGCAACCAGCTACATTCTCTATATATTCTCTACAGATCTGGAGGCTGTATGTGGAGAAAGCTTGCCATGATTATGCAATGAAAATAGAAGGGGGAGTAAAAAAGAACTTGCTGCATGTAAAAACAAGCCCACATCATCCAGAGCAAGGATGGCTGTGGTATTAGAGGGGTCTTCCTACTTCTACTTCATAGACTTTATTAATAGCTTCAGAGGAGCATAAGAAGCAAAGGGATGACTGTAGTAAGACATAACGTTGCTGTTACAGTTTTTGGAATTAATTGGTGGGATCTAATTTTTTCACTGGAAAGGAAAAGGATCTTGCATTAGAGGAAGTGTCAAGTCAACTGCTCTTATTCAGGACTGACATAATGATTTATCCTGTGACCTTGAATCTGTTATCCAGGGTCAGACCCTGACAACCTCACTCTCTGAAGCAATCCAGTATTACAGTGAAGGCAGAGAAAATACTGCTTATGACCTCAGGGCATCAAGATCTTGCCTATAATTTCGGTGATCCTGTTTCTCTATCTGCACTTGGGCTAGCATGAAGTATTTTGGTTGCAAAGTGGTGTTTGAGTATAAAAGAAGGAAAAAAAAGACTTTTGAGGAGGAGTCAGCCTCCTCAGCCTCTATCTTCAGGTCTGTTTCTAGGCTCAGCAACTGCCAAGATATGTGCAACCTCTAGTTTGTTGGATAAATTCTTTTATATTTGGATTAATTACCTAGTTACTCGACTTTCTTCCTCCAGTTACACAATAGTTACGAGTTGTTAGAAATACATACACTCGTGGCAGAGAGTAAGGCAAGGCAAATTCGAGCTTGTGAAATTCCAGCTCTTGGGTTTGCAGTAGTTTTCCAAATGTGCCAAGGTGTAGGACCTTCAATGGTCACCGAAACTGCTCTGTTTAGTACAACAGCTTTCTGAAGATTCAGGATTTAGCATGGCTGCGGCAGGACATTGTTTGTATGGATCTTGTAAAAATTGAGTAGCCTTGCTTACATGTGTACTTCTGATGAGTTCCTGATGAGAACTAAAATGAAATTTTACCCTTGCATCAGTAAAATTCCTCACACATTGATGACCTGTGAAATAATTCCCCTTGTAAGGGCCCAAGAAGCACATTAACTTCCTTATTCTTCTGCCTTGAAGTTCTGTAATATGATACTACATATAATTGTTTTTGGTAAGAGATGCTTGTATGAAAAGTGGTATTTTATTAATTCTGTGGTTTTATAATAATGGGCAAAACTGCCAATAGTTATATTTTATTGCTCTGATTTTGTTTTCTGTGTGTAATGTGATCCATGGTTATGATGACAGAGGCCATCCAAACCCCTGAAGCTCTCTGCTTGTGAGTTCTAGGGACTGGATATTGACAGGTGTAAGCAAAAACATATTCAAAAAAGGAAGAATATTTCAGCGAGTTCTGAGCTCAATGGTATGACAAGATTTCCCAAAGACAAATCTTCCCAAAGGGAAGCTTTGGCCGAGAAGGGAGGTAGGAACACACGTCACCTGCTTCCTCACAGCATTTCTGAATGCCCTTCCAGGGTGCTGTAGGGGGCTGCACTGGAAGCCCGTTCTCTGCCATGTGTGCTATGTGACTGAAGTGAACGAGCCAAATTCAACCTCAGTCAGCACATCCTATTTTGCCTGTTTTACCTGTTTTCAGGTAAACATTTTTAAACAGTAGTGTTTTGTGGTCTGCTTGAGACAGTGATTAGTGGTGATAATTTGGCATTTATATGATTGACAGCTCTTTGGGGCAAAGACTGTAGCTTCCACTATTCTATCAGAGTGTGATATGCTGTGGATGCTGCAATACCACGTGTGTCACAGTGCAGGAGATCATCTGCTGAAACACGCTTAGTGAAATATTTCTTCATTTGCGTGGGGAAAGAGTGCTATTGAGAGGAGTTTTGGGATGTATGCCCATGCCTTGTAATTCTTTACTGAAAGAGCTTTTAATTCTCTAATTAAAAATAGGTGTTTCTTTTATATTTAAGATTCTGCTACATTACATGAATTTTATACATTTGCATAGAATTATCTTTCTGTTGCGTGTCTCCCTCAGCCTTTTACTTCTATTAATGGAAACAGAGCAGCTTTAACACGTGAATACATCTAGAGTGGTCCACTTTCTGTAGCTTAAAACTCACAGAGAAGAAATAAGGGCTTTGAAGTTCAAAAGGTTGCCATGAGTTAAGTCTAATGCTTTTTCAATTACATTTTGAAATACAAAACATATTTACAGTGAGCTTCACTTAGAGTCAGGATGGCAGATGGGAAGGATACACGTACTGCTCTGGATAATCCTGGAGTTTGACAGAGGCCAGATTGCTCACTGACCTTGCAGGACGTTCCTTGTCTTTTTCCCAAGAAAAAGTTTTCTTGAGTGGCAATGACATCAGGGACATTTGCCCCCAAAAGATTATGTCAAAGGAAATGAAACATACTCCACCCGAGTCTTCAGGATCAAACTGGTATTTCCATCTACTAGGTTAAAAGAGTCATATAACAATGATGCCACAGTCCCAAAAAGCATCAATTTAGCAGATTTAAAGAAGAAACAGGAGATGCAATGACTTTCCGTATCTTACTGCTATATGTATTTGTCAAAAGGTTAGCGCACTCTCCCTACAAGTGTGTCCTAAAATCGGTACCTCCTTGGCCACTGACTTAAAGATGCTGCCGAGCTTTTTGCACTGCTGCCAGAGCTTTTAGCACTGCTGTGCAAAAATCATATTGCTAATGTTAACTCTTGTTCAACTGCTGTAGTGCACTCATTCACACGGAACATACAGATTGCCTCTTCCATTGGTGCAATTTAAATACTTGCCAGATTTTTTTCTAGTCACATTGATAAATTTCTAGCAACCATTTTCAAGCAGTTTCTGGAAGATAGCAAAGACAGGCTAATACTTCACTTGCCTGACAAGCCCTTTAGAGACGTGCTGTCCAAGTTGATTGATGCATCTCCTCCAGATCACTCTACATTAGCGGAATGCAATGGTCCCGCAGCAGCTGGGAGAAAGATGTCAGCTCCGATAGAAAGGCTTTTGGGATATATGTACTTTTTATTCTAGAACTGATAGTACTTAGCTCTGGAAGAGATGCATTTCTTTGTCATTTGAGATTAATTGCTTGGAGTTGCTTTCCCTAACCTGTGTCAAGGACAGTTTTGTTAGGCAGAGCTTGATAGTTTTGCCAGGTTTATCAATGTTGATTCCCTCTCCCCTTTGTCTAGCGTGCAAGAGAACTAACTATTCTTTTCATAGTTTAAACAGCTGTAATCTGTTTTCTACTGCTAACAATGAGCTCTGCTGAAGTTCTCACGATACTTATGGACAGATGCAAATATATTCTCCAGAATATCTGCTTGAAACGAGATGTGTACAGAGTCAGAGTGTGGATGAGAAACCATCTTCTTCGGCTTTAGATTTGGGAGTGACTTCCAGAGTGATATTAGTACACACGGCTGTGCTACCATTCAGTCAGCTAGGCAGCCCACTCCGGCCTGGTGCAAAGTAAAGATAAGCTTTTGGATGAGCTGTTATGCCCCTTGAATTCTACAAAACAATAGCTTAATTTTACAAAGTCCTTTTCTTGCTAAAACAAGCTTTACAGCAGCTTAGGTCAGGAGTTTCCTTTCCTTTAATCTTTACTGCTTACACTATGAAAAGTTAATCCCTTCCAATATGTTTTTTCTATGCTGGTCTTCCTTTCTCAGGTACAATAAATGAGTAGTATTTTAGGCCATATATACTCCCGACTGCTTATCAAGGACGAATGAAATTCTCCCACTGTCTTTCATGTCACTTTAAAGCACTGGATCTCGTGTACAGAAGTCTAGAGGAATGGCTCAAGGAGTCATCACAAGCTGGCCTGTAAAATGCCATGAAAACAAAGGTCTGCTTTCCAAAGTCATCATTTTTGACTGAGGACTGCTATACTATCTGCTAATATTCACATTTTTGTCTTCACCAGATAAAAAAGAAATGAAAATGTCATAGGTAGAATAATATTCTTGAGTTTGTTATTTTGCCTCTCCCCCAGTATTCTTGAGGGACAAAAAAGAGGGGAATGGGAGATTTCTACTATGCTGGTGGACCTGGGATGACTTGAGACCTAAAGAGCACGTATCAGACTGACCCAAGCACAACTTGGACTGATTTACACCACGCCGAATCATACACCCAAGCATACAGCCCTTGCTACATCAGTTCTTACCCTTGCTCCACCAGCCTCCATGTCAGTCTGACAAAATGTAATTTGAAGAATATGGCTGTTTAAAGTGATCACTGGGTAGTTTAAAGGTAAAATATAGGCTCACAGAACCACAGAATGGTTCAGGACCTCTGGAGGTCACCTGGTCCAACCCCCTGCACAAGCAGGGCCACCCAGAGCCACTTGCCCAGGACCATGTTCAGACGGCATTTAAATATCACAAAGAAGGGAGACCCCAACCTCCCTGGGCAAGCTGTCCCAGTGCTCAGTCACCCTCGCTGTGAAGAAGTGTTTCCCGACGTTCACATGGACCCTCCTGTGCCTCAGTTTGTGGCCACTGCCTCTGGTCCTGCCACTGGGCACCAGTGCAAAGAGCCTGGCTCTGCCTTCTTCACAGTCTCCCTTCATGTATTCATATACATTGGTAAGATCCCCCCTGAGCTGTCTCTCCTTTGGGCTAAACAATCCCAACTCTCAGCTTTTCCTCATGTGAGCAATGCTCTAGTCCCTTAATTATCTGCATAAAAAAAAGCCTAACACTAGAAAAAGCTTTTGGTAACTCACTGATAACCGTTTGTAAATGAAACTGTAAGTTATTCTATCTCACATATTCTCTCTGAGCCATTCTGTGAGCACCATGCTAGTGTGTGAGAATGGCAGTAACTGAGTAAGTGTAATTTTGTTGCCTATTTCAAAGAAATTTGAAAATGATCCAGTAATATAAACATCAACAAAATACATCTAACCATAAAATTATTTCAACTGTAATACTTTAATAACCCCCACCGGTATTAAGTGCATATAGCTCCACTAACTTCAACGCATTTGTTACACTGATGATCTGGCCCTAAGGCTTTATTAAAATTAGAAACAAGATTCACTTTAATTGTGTCATGGATATTTAAGTAAAACTCCCTCTAGATTGTAATCTGCTTAAAACACAAGGCAAGATATAGCCTGCAGTTTTTAACCCAACTCTCGTCATCTGAACTTCCTTTTAGCTCTATGGCTCTCCTTAAAGCCATTTAAATAGAATACTGACACAGGATAACTGCTGCATACTGTAAATGCTTTTTCAGAAGAGATAAGGCTCCTGGCAGTTGTTACAGCGACATTACTTCTTTTATAGCAAGTCACTAAGTCAGTTATCTGGGGATGAGTTCTTGATGCACGCAAGTAGCAACACCTATTGTGAAAGGGGAGCAGCAGAATTTGGTTTTATTATTTTCCTCCGGTTGACCACTCATATCTATACATGGTAGTCTAATTTTACAACGACTTGTACCTAGCACTTTGGCACTATTGTGTATGTAGGAAGCACCAGCTAGGTTCTCCCATCCTCACAGATCGGGCACGCAAGATAGGTCACTATGCTGCAGTCACCTTTTGACTTGAATGTTTTCAAAACGGTACAGAACTCGGCTGCAGTTTTAGCAACAAGAGTTAAAAAACACCATCATCTGCTGAAAAAGCAAAGAGATTTTCAACAGATCTATTCATTCAAGCGTATTGTAGTTACTTACTCTAACTACAAAAAGACTTGAAGTATATTCTTTACCTATAAAAGGAGCTCAGACATTTTCCTGATTAGGAATACCTTTACATATCTACAGCTGAGACTTATAAGTTACAAATAAGTACATTTTAAAACAAAATACTTTCAACATAGTCTCATATGCTCTAATCTACCAAGGCCTTAATTTAAAAAATGGTTTTCTGTATTACCTGCTAGCCTTAGTATTTCCAGAAATAGGGTAGTGAATGTAAAAGAAAATAAATTAAAGAATATCTGAACTGCAATGTTCGATGGTATTGCAGAAGAAAGCCAGACCTTAGCATCTGGATCTTGCCAAGTATTATGAAACTATAATTTAATTTAATTAAATACCGAGAGTTGGATGATTGAAAGATCAGCACATAGGAAACAGCACTCTGATAGAGAGGAGTGTTTATATAGCTGATGAGACCCAATAAAGAAGGAAAAAACTGTCAACATCTGTTAAAAATCTTCAAAGCCTTGGCTAAATCAATTATGTTGTGCCAATTTATGTAGCTGAAAATCTGGCTCTGAGTCTTCCAAGATCCTTACTCAGAAGAGATATAGGAACCTGAGAAATGTCTGAGAGAGTAATTTGAGCTGAACATATAGCACTGTGCTCATGGCAAGGAAACACTATAAATACAGTTTAATATATATCCCCAATTTTAACGTTTTGCCTTGAACTAATGAAGTTTCACTTTGGAGCAGCATCCCTATCCTTTAAGGGCACTTAAGCTTTGACAACTCCATTACTGCAAGTTTTCAGAGTCTCTGCTACTCAGAACTTACATATATACATTGAAATTGCAGAACTCCCTCCATATATAATGTACACAGTGTACATGTGGGGCAAGAATTTTATGACCAGGGCAATCCAAGATTTTTCTTTCAGGCCCCTGTGAGAAGAAGAGCTGGTTATTGTAGGATACTCTGCTACTGGGCTAGCAGTAACTGCATGCGCTGAGCTGAATGCCCAGACTGGCATATTTTGGAGAGAAAAACCATGTGCTTTATGTGGGTCAATGTCGCATGAACACTCTAGGAAAGTTATGTAAGTACCAAGGCAGAATATGTTTATGGTACATTACTCTGCAGCCTTTCATCGATGTTTAGTGAGTTTCTCTTCTGTTCGTAGTGATATATATCTCTCACATGCCATATTTATTGCTGAACTCAGTGGAAGATGCTAAAACAGGGCTCAGACAGTTTTGATACAGTACTTGCCTTCAGATGCAGACCCTCTCAAACCACTGGCAAATTTTCTCTTTGCAAGTAGTTGTGGTAGACGTCGTCACAGTCCTTCATTTATCTATTCCTGTTATGTCAGTCACAGTGCTGGCAAGAGGAACGGTGTGAGCAGGCACAGATCTACTTCAAATGAAGTCTGCCAGCTCACTTTAAACAGTAATGAAGACAATGTAAGCTTGCCTTGCCTTTTTATAAGAGATTATGGAATATCCATGTAACTGCTTTTACCAGGAGGGTTGAGGGGCTGGCATCTGCCAGGTGGTGAAAAATGGCAACAGGAAACTGTGCTAGTGTCCTCAAGGAGCATCACTGGATCAGAGAGAAGCATGCCTAGCACTTGAGAGATGGAGCCTTACTTCTGGGAGGGGGACTGTGGCATGCTGTGCAAACCTGACAGTAACATTTTACCTCCCAGACAAAACCTACTGCCTGTTTGGTGGCTCACTCAGGCCCCAAGAGTGACTACAAAAGGGTGTGTGCATTGTGGCAGCCCACACTCCTGACCTGAGGAGAGATGGCCAAAACGCCACACTGCCTGAGGCTGGCAAGTACAAAACGGCACAAGCGGGTGAGCTTGGGCCCTCCCGGCGTGATGGAACCATCCCGATATGCCCAAAGCTCTGGGGCACCTGTGGGAAGGTGGAGCGGGACAGAGGCGTTTCAGTGCTATGGATACCTCACTGACCACTCAAGACAGTGGACAGGAATGGCCCCACATCCAGGACCATAGTCAGGGCTCTTGCCCCTGCATTTCTGGGATCACAGAGCACACCTCAGGTTCCAGGAGAATGGTCAAATCCTTCAGGCTCACCACTATGGGCAGCTCCTTGCACTGCAGAACGACGGGTCCCTCTCAAGGTTTCTGGAGGCTCCCAAGTCACGAGGACTGTAGACAGCCACCTCTTAGGCTCAGAACGAGGGAGAACTACGGGGGCTTTCGGGTGCCACAGACAGCACCTCCCGAGTTCCAGCACCACAGCCCACTCCTGCCGAGGTCTGGGTGCAGCGTGAGCTGGGTCAGGGCTGCAGGGATGTCCCCTTTGGTGGTTCTGTGAGTTCAGCTGTTCCCTTTTTAAGCAGGATCTCCTTTTTGACCATATCTTTGCAGTTTTCAGGTGTTTGTTCAACTTCTATTAGCATTGCTTTTCATATTTCTGAGGCCTAATGTATTGAAGTATCAAAGATGTTAAATCCAAATTCCAGCTGTGTAATTTTTACTGTTTTCCCACCACATTTGACAATATACCGGCCTTCTTGATCTCAGCTGTTCCATAGCGGTACTACGAGCTGTCACAGCTGCTGCCTCTTGCTACTCAGATAGCTGCATTTCAGCATCCACAGATGCATTTTATGCAGTATACAAAGTATCTTGGTTTCCCTTATGCTTTCTTTACATTTCTAAATCTGTTTTTTTCCTGCTTCTATTTTGGAAAGGAAAAAAACCTTCAAAAAGTATGTGCCTCTATTTCAGAAAGAGGACATAGCCTCACATGTTTTGACTTAAACAGAAATATCTGAAATGGTTTTCCTATCCATATACAGTATTTTTCCACTAAATTACCAATATAGCTGATTATACTGTAGGTAGTCTCTGGTGTAAAAGAAGTCAATGTTTTCCATTTTCTGTTATTTTTCTGTCGGTAAACACGGCCAAGTTTTAAAAGATACTTATTCTCTCTACCTAGAGCTATGAATGACATCGGAGATTACATAGGTTCCAACATCGAAATATCCTGGTTACCCAACCTGGATGATTTAATGAAAGGGTATGCACGTAATTTCAGGCCTGGGATTGGAGGTGAGACTTTGAAAGCAATGTCTTCGTTTCTTACAATTCTTGTACCCTTGGATGTTTATGTGAACTTCATCCTCTACATGGTTAAAAGATTGTGGTTGTCTATTACTTGGATACTGGAAATAATAACAATTGACAATTTGCTTGATCTTGAAAAAAGACAGACTGTACAACAGAGTTACCAACAGTCTTCTTGCTGATAGAGCTCTTAAATGACTGATTCCTAAGTTGAAGGAATTTTGGATTACATTAAGTAGTGATAATTTCTGCATTTGCTTGAAGCCATGCTGGCTGAAACTAGGTGATGTGGTTTCCAGAAGGGATTCCATAATTATCAGTAGCTGTGATTGTATCTCCTGTCCTTTTTCACTGAAACAGGGTGTTCTGTTGGAAACTGAGGACGCAATCTGTAAAAGATTCCAATCTCTTGCTCTAAGGTAGATTTTACTCGGAAAGTGTACTTTATAATGGAAAACACCTTTATGAATTCACTCGGTATGAAAGAGCAATCTTGGTTCGTCTGTATTTTTATAGGTACTATGATGATGTAAATCACCCCATTCGAACATTTTCTTCTCAGGTCCTCCTGTTAACGTTGCTCTTGCAATTGAAGTAGCCAGCATTGACCACATCTCAGAAGTGAACATGGTATGTCATCAGTTAAACCCACCACGTTGTGAACGTATGTACTGCAATGACAGAAAGTGTAGAAAACTAGCTAAACAGAGAGACAGTTGATCCCAAACATGTTTGGAGTGGAGGAATTACCACAAGAAGATACTACAATGAATAAAAATAATTTAAGACTCAGGCAGTCTTAAATTATTGCCAGTGACATATAAGTCACTGGCATTTCTTACTACAGTTGGCAAGGTTGGATCTGTGCAGTGCCTACTGACAGAACGCCTAATTTTAAGCATTAACTCCAACTTCTGTTCAAATTCCTTTTTCACCACAGATATTTCCAAAAAGAAGCTATGGGAACAATTGGTTGTGAGATGCTCCTCTTTTTTCTGTAAAGGTCTTTCAATAATGCAGTGGAGTGTGACAACTTAAAAGTCACGTAAACAAGCATAGGCATGAATTAACTGCATTTCTGGAACACAACAGATTTAATTTTAAAACCAAAACTTTGACTTTCCCTCTATCCTTTTCCTTTGTTACAGGTACATAACTTCACCTGATTTTTTAGTTTTGCTTTAAAAAACCTTCAAAAACAAAAATTGTATTTGTGGAGATAAATAAACTGATTCTCTTCATTAAGACATACGCAACACTTGCAACATGTTATATTGTTGTGGTTCAGCCTGTCAGCAACTAAGCACCAAACAGCCGCTCGCTCACTCCCCCCACCCCTGTGGGATGAGGGAAAGAATCAGAAGAGCAAAAGCAAGAAAACCTGTGGGTTGAGATAAGAACAGTTTAATAATTAAAATAAACTAGTAATGATGAGAACAATGATTATGATAATAATGATAATGTAATAAAAAGGAAAAGAGGGAAAAGGGGAAAAAAAACCCACAAGCGATAGAACCACTCACTACCTGCTGACCAACGCTGCTGGTCCCTGAGCTGCCATTTGCTGCCTCCCTCCCCCAGCCAGCTCCCCCCAGGTAACACGCTGGGCATGACGTTACATGATATGGAATATCCCTTTGGCCAGTTTGAATTGGCTCTTTTGGCTGTGCCCCCTCCCCTCCCAGCTTCTTGTGCTCCCAGCAGAGCCTGGGACGCTGGAAAAGCCCTTGAATAGCACAAGCGCTGCCCAGCAACAACTAAAACATTGGTGTGTTATCAACATTGTTTTCATACTAAGTACAAAGCACAGCACTGCACCAGCTACGGTGAAGAAAATTAACTCTATCCCAGCTAAAACCATGACACTGACTATAACACTGACACTGAATCACTTTTGAAATCTTGGCTTTATCCATAGTAGAAGCATATGACAGAAATTAAAATGCTTGGGCAGCTCTATGGTTGACTGAGTATAAAAATATCTATTTGCACAGGAAACAGTTAATACATTTCTAGGCTGATACAATGCTTTTTTTACCAAGTCCCAAGGCATTATCACTGTGTTTGTTTAGCATCACTTTTTAATTGGAATTTCTGTTGTCATAGGAATATACCATGACGGTATTTTTGCACCAGAGCTGGCGAGATGACCGTCTGTCTTACAACCACACCAATGAAACTTTGGGCTTAGACAGCCGGTTTGTGGACAAGCTCTGGTTGCCAGATACTTTCATAGTAAATGCCAAGTCCGCCTGGTTCCATGATGTGACTGTGGAAAACAAACTTATCAGGCTCCAGCCAGATGGAGTAATTTTATACAGCATCAGGTGAGTGAGAAAGAATGCAAGTTTACTCTAAAATGTATTAACTTTTTGAACAGACTACAAAGCAATCACTGTTTTCCTAGGATGCTTTCCTAAAATAATTATTAATTTAAAACAGAAGAAAGTACTGGTGACTCCTATTGGACACGCCTTTGCTTTACAAGGATTACACTGCCAGGAAGGTATCTTTGTCAACGCTAACACATTTCCCACCGCATAATCACTGATCACTTTTAGAATGTCCTTAATGGGAAATAAGCATCTCATAACTATTTGGCCACCAGGCAAGGAGGTGCTGAATGCAGAGCAATGACTCTCTTCCCCACTCTCTCACTATTTCCCAAGGGAACTATCAGCCTGGTTTAGGCTCAACTGCCCCATCTTTCAGAGAAAGTAGTGTTTCCTCACTTTGGAAGAGTGTTCTTGCTAGAACTCAGTAACTGTATTTAAAGTTAATTGTGTAATGTTCTAAGAATTAATGAGTGTGCACCTTTGAAATTGTAGAGACCAAAGTCACCCTTAAGGTACTGGTAGTGATCTTGGGGACAGTGGAAGGGACTAGATTTGACTCAGAAAAGTCCTTTTTACCATCAGAAGCAGCTGAAGCGTTCTCTGACAATAGACAAGTCATCTGACCTTTCTTCAGTTTCCCCCAGACTTAGGAAAGACAATCCCCATCAGGATTTTTAAAATAGTTTCCTGTATTAGTATTAAGTTTTCAAAGTTTTCCATTTAGTCTTTGAGTTCGGAGGAAAAGGCTCTATCTGAATGCAACTAACTGGTGTTCACATTGCTTGGAACAGGATTACCTCAACAGTGGCCTGTGACATGGACCTTTCCAAGTACCCAATGGATGAGCAAGAATGCATGTTGGATTTGGAAAGCTGTAAGGGCTGAGTACAGTGTTTCATATAATCTGTATTTTGTTTAAAGCCTGCATATATGGTACTTAGCTTGCTGGAGTTTGCTGGAATAATTCTGTTCTAGTCAATGATGTAAGGGGTGCCTTAGGCTTTAGAAATAAAGGGTACAAACAGGAATCCCTTTATTCTCTGTGTTTAGACCTGAGAAGTCCATTAGAGCACAGACTTTTCAAGACCAGTTCAGCTCCGATCCAGTTCAAAACTATAGGATTCAATTTAGTGAAAACAAACAACCTACAGTTCTGCTGACAAACGTCTGGAACTTTGTGCTTCATGTAAAACCTAGTGCAAAACTGTGACATTCACTAGCGTTACTGAGGTTTGCATCAAATCCAGTGAGAATAAATAGAAAAGCCCACAGGCAAAATCTGATGTGCTATTTTTGTTTTATGAGAAAATGGGAAAAAGAAAGAATTCCCTGCTTTTAATGAATGTTATTGTGACTAACCCTTACATAGCTGTTTAGCTTGCCTAGGCATTCTGGTATCTGTACACAGAAATAAATCACAGCACTGCATGGATTGGCCTAAATTCATTTGTACTCAGAAAGGAAGATGAAGAATGAGTTTATGTTTTGTCCAACCTGTATTTTATCTATGATCAGCACACAATTCCCATGAGCATTAATACTTCTGAATGAAATTCACCACTGACACAAGCAGTGGCCCCCCATCAATGGCAACAAATCCAGCCTTTTGTGGTTTGTATATCAGGGAGTCTACAGGTCCTGAGGGTTCCAGAGATTTGTGAATAGCCATTTCTGAGTGGACTCACCGGCCTATTGATGCAAGTTTCTCTTTTTCTTTTCTAGCACTGACTTTGTTTTCTAGGCAATTAACCACAATACCATTTTATCCTGTCAAAAATAGCAATCTACAGTTTTACTTATATAATCACCAAATGCAGAGGCAGCAGACAGCGAACCAGCAATTCATTCTCTCTCCCAGCAAGTTCTGCAGGGAGTTTCAGTGGTGGTTGAATTTTTAAACTCAATTTCAGGGTTTTGATTTCAGTGAAACAAACATGTAGAAATAAAGCCCCTTTAAACAAATGCTTTAGTAGCAAGGTGTCCATTAACAGCAAAACTAGCAAAGATCTATTTCCTATAGATTTGCATATCACATACATCCCCTCATACATATCCCCTGCTGCTGTGCACCTCTCCCTAGCAGTTATCTTCCAGCTGCCACCCATGCCAATCTGCAGTCATTAATACGGTGACTGTCAAGCTACCTGGTGCATCTCAGAGTGGTCAAGGGTCTGAGTTATACTGCTGTTCCCTAACTGGATGCACAAATTTGATTTTCTGTTCTCTACACACCATTTCTTAAAAAACTTTCAAGAATCTATCATCTTTGAAACCTTTACCTTTCTATCATTTTGATTTGAAAATATTGAGGAAGTTCAAAGCTGTTAGGAGGAGAACTGACAGAAAAACACTGCATAGGCAGTCTCCATAGGCATTGTTTTCTGGCTAAATTACTTTAAGCCTGGGGGAGGCCCTAGCAGTTGTTTCCGAGCGTGGGGATTCATACGAACAATCGGCTGAACACATCACTTTCATGCAGTGTCCGTTTGTGAAAGCACTGTCGGGCTTGCAAGGGGAGATGCAGAGCCAACTGGGCGCATAGTTTTGAGGACACTGGGGGAATCCCTGACAGAGGAAATCTGTTGCCCCAACGCTGCTGGCTGGTACAGAGTACCTGTCTCATAAATCCATGTGTGAACTTGGAGACAGACTTGCTGTACCGAATTACACTCTGATCTGTCGTCAGTAGGACAGGCATAGATATATTGGATTTTGTAGTTAGTTTCTTTTATAAACAGAAAGTTCTGTGACTCTGAGATCCAAGCACCATGCAGGAATAAGTAGTAGGCTAGTTTGAGTGCCACAGTAACAGTTATTCTACTTTAAATGAGTATGCAAATGAGCTTTTTGAGAGATAATTTGAACATTTCTCTTGACACTGAAGCGCGTTGTTCCATACCGCATATTGCTAGTCAGTGTGAATCAACTTGATTTATTCTCCCTGTAGGAAAGCTACCCCAGTGTGACACTGGCAACACTGATGTTGCCGGGACAGTGAATTATCCAGACTGCATCACAGCATGTTTGCAATGGGACCAATGGAAAACAGCATAGCTGAGGAATTAGAGGACTTTGACGATGAGTCCTCTCAGTTTTTAATTTCTTCCTCAAACTTTGTGTTTATTCAGCTTTCTTTTGGCAGATGGCTACTCTTCAGAGGACATCGTCTACCACTGGTCAGATAACCAGGAGGAGATCCACGGGCTGGACAAGCTGCAGCTTGCGCAGTTCACAATTACCAATTACCGGTTCACAACAGAAATTATGAACTTTAAATCTGGTAACAGGATCTGTCTCCAATTCAGGGACAGTATCTGACTTTTTCCTGCATAGGGAAACCTCCTATAGCTATAATAGAAAATCCTTCTTCTTAAGTAACTAATTTAAGAATCTGTCAGGTTTCTGACAGGAGTTTTCTTTAGCTTACGCTGCAAAAAAGGCCAACCTTTGCTGTGCCTTCAGGTAGCCAGGATAGCGTATTATGCCCTTTAGCTCTGTATGTTTGACAAAATACTGCATGGAGCAGCCAGCTAGCACTTGATAGAAAACACTTAAGATATAGCTCACATGTTCTTGACCTAATTTGCAACTTTGGCTGACAGAAAATTTCCATTACCCTGACGTTACGAGGCTTATGACGTACAGTCAGATCATTCAAATTCTATCCAGTAGAAGTCAGTGGTGTGTATGCATACCACTGGGTTTATTGCAGTGTTTGTAAATGATTGGAGTAATTTTTTTCCTGCTGATTTTTCATCCTCTTTCATGTATTCAGATTCTCATTTATGCTGCACATCTCCTCTAAGCTCTTTTTTTGAGTTTGAAATTAACTTGGCCTTTTAAAAAATCTAAATTTAGTAGCTGGAGGACTTTCTACAGCAGATGATAAGACAGTACACATTTTGAAGCAATACTGTTATTCGAGAAGACTCATGATTTTATTTTCAGATCTGGCATTGATATGACCTGAGACAAATCATTTGACCTATTCTTAGCTAACAGTGCTGATGAGAACTGCAGTACCACATGCAGGGTTTATGAAGACTCATTGAACAACATTCAAAAAAGCTTTTTGGGATCCTTGTCCAAAAGATGTTTAAGAATGTAGATCTGTGTCGTTATAGGAGATATTATTCTGAATATCAGTTTAACTGTAATTCACACATCAGAATCTTTCTTTATCTGCTCTTCTTTCCAGCAGGTCAGTTTCCCAGGCTCAGTCTCCACTTCCACCTTCGGCGAAACCGAGGAGTTTACATCATTCAGTCTTATGTTCCTTCTATCTTACTCGTGGCCATGTCGTGGGTGTCCTTCTGGATCAGTCAGTCAGCTGTGCCTGCCAGAGTGTCCTTAGGTAAAACAGATAGTTCAGGGAATGAACAGGGAAGGGTAGCCGAAGTTGTAATTATGGTCTCTGATAATCCTCATTTTCCATGAAGGTGCATTTATGAATTCCATGTTTATATTCACAGAAGAGAAGGTCCTTTAAGGGATTTCCTTCATGTTTTAATTTCTGTCATGCTATCTGAGCAGCTGCCTCAGTAAAGAACAGAAAATAACCATCTAAAGTTGGGTAAAAGCAGTAGCGACTATGAGGCAGATGTACGAAAGAATTGATTTGAAGGAACTGGGACAATGACAACAAATGTTCCTAGAGCTTGTGGATCTGTTTGCCCGAGTGAGGGCTGCAAGTCCTGATGCAAAAGTTTGAGGGTTAAGTCTTCTGGTTTTGTTTATCCTGATCTAGAACAAAACCAGGGATAAGGCAGCTTTGAACATGTTAGTCATACAAATGCACAGTTTTTTATAAGTTCCTGTTTTGAAACTCCGAAGCACACTATTGAGGGGCTTCTACTGTGAAAATATTCCTCAGCTTCAGATTAGTAAATACACTTCTTATAGTGTAGCCTATGAAACCTAAAGCAAATTTTCTCACACTACACTGTAGGTATAACTACTGTTCTTACTATGACTACACTGATGGTCAGCGCCCGATCTTCGCTTCCACGAGCATCTGCCATCAAGGCACTTGATGTTTACTTCTGGATTTGCTACGTGTTTGTCTTTGCTGCGCTGGTAGAATATGCATTTGCACATTTCAATGCTGACTACATGAAAAAGCAAAAGAACAAGATAAAGGCAAGAAGGCAGAGCGCAGAGGTCAGTAAGCGTAATACTGTGAATAACGCTGTGAAACGTAATACTGTGAACAACTTTGCAAAATATTTTATGCGTTATGAACTTTTTCTACTATTGAAGCAAATTCTTCTACCCCTTTTGGAAAAAAAAAGATTCCTAGTTAATTTTTCTGTCACGTTAATAAGTAAGCAACTAAATACAGCTGCTAATTCCCCCTTGCAGCATGGTTAGCACTAAAGGCAACATATTCTTACATGGTTGGTTGCTTTATTTGAGATAGAAAACAGAGAATAAGACAGAATGAGTAAGAAGAGAGGCAAAGTATGTCTTGAGCCAGATTTGTACGTCTTGCGCTTTGATAATATGTTTAGACCTTTTCATATTTGTCCAGTCCTCAGTGTAACTTACAGTAACCTTGAGTTGCTCCTGTAGCATCAGGGCAAAGTCATGATGACAGTATTACATGAGATGGGGAAGAAAGGCCTTTTCTCAGAAGGCATTCTTAAGTAGCTGCTTCTGCTAAGACTCTCTTAGTTCTGCTACAGCAAAATAAAATGCTGTCAGCAAAACAAAAACCAGGCCTGTAGTCTTGAATGTTGTCCCCTGGAGATTACATTTTTTACACCTAAACTGCATAAGGCAAATACAGATATAATTAGCATGGATATCAGCTGCCTAGGTCTGAAGCCCCGTGAAACCAACAAAAGGAGTCCATAGATGAAACTTCTTCCAGGAACTCCAGATGGCTTTGTTGCTTTCTTCATGTGCACACATGCATGTTGGTGATTAAGGAACATTTTTTTTGTTGGACAGTCCATAGCTTGTAGTCCATGCCTACATATTACTTAACTCTCTGGCACCTTGGATATTATTTATGATTATTATTACTTAATTATATTAAGCTGTAGTGGATACAGCTGATCCGTATTCCTTTTCTGTCCCACTTCCATGTTCTCTCAGCTCTGACAAGAGCCTGATGACTGCCTATTGGCTTTGGCCACAGAATGGGATAACTGCCTCCTTAAAGTCAGTCAATTATTTTCAGTCAGGGGGCCTAAGCATGCTGTCTCAATGGTGCCTTGGTAATTCAAAGCATGTAGAATTATGACCAGAATTCAGACGCGGTAGCACAGTCTTTCAGTGGTCTTTCTGCCAAAGCAAGCAGTAAATACCATTCAGCACGTATGGATCTCACAGGTATCTCACCGTACCAGTGGCATGGCTAGCTTGGATGAAGCACGCTACCTTTGCCCTATAAATTGCTATTATAAGTTCTCCTCTTTCCTTTGCAGATAAACGTGAAGAATGCCATTGTTCTGTTTTCCCTTTCCATAGCTGGTGTGAACCAGGAACTGGCCATTTCCAACAGGCAGCACCGAATTCCCAGAAGCCTGCCTGGATCATATGGCACCATAGAAATCGAAACTGGAGAGACAAAACAGCGGCAAGTAATGAAACTGGATAAAAAGAGTGGTCTGAAGTCCCTCTTTAAGCCCATTGATGCTGATACCATTGATATATATGCCAGAGCCGTGTTCCCAGCAGCCTTTGCAGCAGTCAATGTTATATACTGGGTTGCATACACAATGTAAAAAAAAAAAAAAGAAGAAAATTCACGTGAAGAGCTACAAATGGAACAACACCTACAGACTAAAAAGCCCTTGCTGAAACTGTGTTGATCCATCCCTTCTCAAAATATTTTCCACAGAGCTCAAGACATTTCTCAAGTCAAGGAAGTCCTGCAATCAATTCCTGCTCAGAGCATCAATTTATTACCGATCTGATTTGGTACAGTAACAACTGTACTTTGCCAAACAATCCCAGCTCCTTATTTCATGTATTACCATGAGACAACTTTTCAGATGTACATATTTGCAGCAAAAGTTTAAACCTTAAATTACAATAGTTTTCCTCCACTTTAAGGGTTGATCAGTAATGAAGATTTGGCTTTTCACACTCAGATCATTTCCTTTTTTCTAATGGAAGAGCTAATTCCTCACTTCCACACATGGGTGATTTTCTGCATCTGGCCTTCTGTGGGATGGTCTAAGTCTAACAGTAATGGTAAAGTCGGAGTTTTTAATCACAAAAATCTCATGAACAAAATAAAAGGGAATAGAGGGGAGTGGAGGCTTTTTCTTGAATTATTATTTGTCTTGGATAAAGTATTGAAAACATTTCAATGCTCTTAGTCACAGCATGAAATAAAATATACTACATAAAATTCTACTGAATTGTTAATAATGATTGTATTACATTTCAGATCTAAGCTAATGAAATTTTCAGCACTTAAAGACAGTAATATTTATTAGTTTAATAGGCCCAGAACCAGACAAAAGTGATTTAGAAACACAGGGAAAGCTCAGGATTTCTATGCTGGATTGCAAAAAAATTTAAAGGTGCTTGATAACGAAGGAACTCGGACTCCATTTTCAGGAAGGACCTTAGAATTCATTCTGTTAATCTTCAGTGAGAGTCTACCATGTGTGCCTCTGAAAATATCCTTTTTGCATCTATCTCTAAATAGCTGAGTGAAGTAAAAAAAGTCATAAATGGCTTCAAGTTATGCAGTTGCTTTTGATATTTTTACCATTTTTATTCAGAGGCTGACCTAATATGTTAGGCTTCTTCACTTCCATTATTTGTCAATGAAATTTGCGGGTACTCTTACACACTCCTTAATTCAGGACTACATCCTCTCACCCAACTCACGCAAAAGAACACTTTGTTCTGTAAATAATTCCAGTGAACTCAGCAAATGAATGCGTATTGACAACAAATACAAATTTCATAATTAATCTCTTTAAAACTCCACAGCAAATATATTGGGATATGGATTAAAACAACTGGAATATTGCTAGGTTAGGAAACCAATGTAAGACACTTCAAAAGAGACCTTTTTTTTAAGGATTTTGTTGCCTTGAAAGTGAGAGGCTGTTTCAAATATAGAGAAGACTGACACAAAAGAAAATATGACTTGAAAGAGGGAGAGAAAGAAGGATGCAAAGCAAGTGGCTGAAAGCTGTGATGGAAGGGAGCACGGGGAGGTGCGAGATTAAACAAGTCAAAGATGTAGATAAGAGTTGCGCTGGGCTTTGAAGATGGGGATCTTGAATGTAGTGGCTGATGATTAATAGTTGCAATTGCAATAAGGATGAAACAAGCGTTTAATCGCAGTGGAGTGTGTGCACATATGCTTTGATTTCGTATGACCAGCACTGAAAGATAGAGCATTTTAACACAGATTTATAACTTAGAATAAGATTTTTTCACTATCACTGAAGTAAGAGACTGCTCTGAGGAAAAAAATAATGATCCTGAACTGAGCTATAATAGAAAATATGCTCCTATTATAAGTCAGGCTTAGGTTCATCTCAGTCTTTAGTTTGAGTTGTAATGGAAAAACTATTTACCAACAGTGCGCTGGAAAGTGCAAACTGACATCAAGCTGTAATTGTTCCACAAAGTTCTCACCCGTCTAGCCCTGGACTGAAACACCCGGATTCTGCTCCAAGATCTTGCCACTGACTTGTTGGGTCAATCTTAATTAAGTCATTTCACTGCACCAGATGCAAAAGTGATGTAATGATACTGATTTCTTTCCTATATCTTTGAGATTTACAGAAGAAAAACACTTCAGGAGAGACAGAAACTCTTATCCTCCAACTAGGTAAGTGCATCCAACTAGTACTTATGTGGTGCTATTTACCATAGTTCCTGAGAGTCTCACACACTGACTTAAAGCAAAGTATCACTCAACTTTCACCTTATCCAGAAAGCTAATGAAGTTCTGCATCTCCTTCCATACATGCAGGGAATTAGGCTTCTCCTTTTCCTTCTGCTTCTCCTCTTTCTACTTTATTTTTCTTGGTGGTTTTCCTGATGTTGATGAAATGGTCCATTACAGAAATACATGTATTTGGTCATAAACACTTTCTCCCAATGGAAGTTGAGCCTGTTCTCTTCTGAATCATTCTTACTGTTTTATATCATGATTAAGTGCAGAGTGGAATAAGAACAGCAGAAGTATGACTTTACAATGCCTTTTCCTTAATAAGTAGTTGCTTTTTCCATGATCCTGTGTCAGGTCCTTGACACATCTTAATTCCCCTTTCCACCTCTCCTTTCAGCTTAAAACTGAGTTTTTTCAGCTTACACCTGATTTAATTCCTGTCTGGCCTCAGAAGCATCAGAAGTTTAAATGTAACTCTTGGATGATGCACTTCCATGGGCAAGGCAAGATGGTAGGCAAGTCTGAAATATTCTGCTGAGCGCTTTGAACAGTACTACTCCCTTTAGAAAGGCCACAGCACCTTATTCTTCTTGTTACACTTGCATAAATCAGAAATAATCTTTGTTTCAAAATCAGTAGATGAACTACTGTTGTGAAAGCAGAGTCTAACCTTTTTGTATCCTCCTGGTTCCTCTAGCTATTATTTTATTACATTGCCTGTCTGGGCCAATATCTACTGCTAAGAGTGACACTATTGACTAAATTCAGCTGAAGAAACACTCACAGCAAGTTCCTGTGTGGTGTAAATCATAAGAAAATAATCCATGATTTTGGAATTAAAGTTATTAAAAAGCAGAGGACAAAACATTAACCTAGTCCCTCTAGTGTGCAGTGGCTGGTTATTTAGAGTAATTAGCAAGAAGGTGGCTGCAGATATTATACAGGCAATGTCTAATCTAATTACTTCAGCAGCAAGAGTTTGTAACTGTGCAGCTGACATAACTCCTTACACTGAAGCCAACTGAGTGATCACATGGGGTTACTGGACAAAATTAGTTGTTTCTCCATCTGGGAGACAATCATAGGCTGCATGCCCTGCTGACTTCTTCAGAAGATTTATTCAATGAATTTTTCTGTAGCTTGACTGAAGATCTACAAGGTACACAGCTCAGTTGTGACTGATCAAAGTAAAAGGTGGCAGCAATCTTTTCCTCAAAAGAAACCAAAGCCAGAACGCGAGACTAACACAATGTTGTCGACAGAAGATTAAATAATGGGGGGAAAACAAATTCTCAAAACATTGCAGGCAGTCAGAAATGTGCACCGTGAGCATACATATGGCAATTGTGTCCATTCCAGGAAGGAGGTGACTCAGAGGGGAGAACAGGTGTTTCAGCTACTGTTACTGCACTTGCATGAGTAGCACAAGACAAAACACCTCCATCATGAAGAGTGGGATTTTCTTAAATCTGTTTCCAGAGCCAGAAATAGAAAAGTCAGATGCCATTCAAACTCTTCTAAGGAGAAACTTCAGTGCAGGAGTATGGTGTAATGATTGGAGTTTTGCATAAATTTGAATCTTCTGTACTTTTGGATGTGCTGTACTTCCTCCTCCCTGCCCCAGTTTAAAATCATCATACTTAAAAATCATCAGACATTAATACTTTAGACATACTAACATCTAGAGACGATGCCCTAGTCAACTCTAATTTCATAAACAAACAGAAATAAACCAGATTTGATGTCAGCTGAATGCTGACTTTGGATGGGTTATACTAGCATCAAGGAGAGCCAGAAAAAAAAAAGTATGTGGCAGAGCAGAAGGCACTTCTTCCATGCTGTACCTGAAAGCATTTGTATTCCTTTCAGCAATCTAGAGTACTGCTCTACGGACTGGTGTGTCTGTGATAAAAAGAGTGGGATATGTGTTAATGTAATCATTCTAAATGTGAAGTGTTAATAAAATGCAGCTATACAGAAATTGGAGCTTCTATAAACGGACAAAATAGAGATTCCAACCATTGAGCTGGAAGATAAAATGCATTTGACGGAAATAAAAATAAACTCAGAGATTAAATCTCATAATGAAATCCTGCCTATTCAGTGCCCAAGGGCTTGTAAAACTCTGCTTTGGCCTTGAGACCAGCAGAGAAAGTACCATCCTGCATTCATGAGTGCTTTCTGTGGGGCTCTGATGCAGACTGCTGTATTTATGTTAAAAAATAGCTGTTGCTGCCTCAAGAGGTTGAAAAGAATTGGAAAGCACAAGATGAAGAAGAGCAAGATACTGCATGATTTTTTTTGAACGTAACGCTTGCAGTGACAGCACTATTAAGAGGCTAATATACAGAAATGTCTGCCCTGAGTCTGGGTAAAAATGAAAGCACTTATCCAAGTTAAAGTAAAAGGTCTCACATCGGTTCTTAACCCATTTGCTACTCTGATAGATAATGTAGTGAATCCAATTTAACTCAATGAGACTTTTACTGTTGGTACAACAAAACACTTAAAACGATTGCTCTGATTTTAACTACTCAGAGTTATTAACCTAAGAAAGCACTTCACATTAGGAGGAAATGAGCACCCCTGCATGTTTGTCTATGAAGCAGAATAGATAACAAAAAGCTTATTGGAAGTTACTACGAATATTTTTATTAAAAAAAAAATGTGAAGGAACTCCCTCATGCCTTATTATAGCAGCTTAAAATGCTTGCAAGGTTTGAAAGCTTGTTTGATGTTATAACAATACTGCATGTGATCTATGTGACAAACATATATAGCTAATTCCTTCTTAATGAGAACTGAATAAAAATTTGGTAATTGGATGGATTTGGTAACTGAAATTAGAAAGGCACTGTCTCTTTCTGCCTTTTTAACTTGTGTCTTCAGTGAAATAAATTTCAGGATCTAAGCCCATCGTTACATAATGCATTAGGGATCTGCTCTCTCCTTAGACCAGCTTTATGTCATGGCGATTCCTTTTACTAAGTCCTGCACAGTAAAAACAAATCGGAGGAGACAGTCAAGCCCAGGCTGCCAGAAAATATAGCACCAACAGAACTAATCAGATGTTATCGGGTGTTCACTGTTCCGCAAAAAGACTGGTCCAAAAAAAAGAAATCCAAATATCCCTCGTTTCTGAGGTACCCGAAACCTCTAGATTCACCCTAGAGCACTCTAGATTTAGGACCAACCAATACATAGGACTAACTCCACTGAATAAAAGACCCCTCTAGCCCAGTGTCCAGTCTCCTCCTTTTGGTATAAAGTCGGTCCCAGAGTTGCTGAGTATGTGCATCTTTTACTGAAATCAGTAACACTTAGCACTTAGAAGCACTTTTCTTTGTGTTCTCAAGTGGGGCAAAGACAGACAATATTACAAACCAAAGAAAAATGCTTTTATACTTCTACGTCTCATCTACACAAAAAAAATTTGTACCTATTTAACCAAATTAGTTTCACAAGCTCTCTTTGTTGGTACTGTCACTTCAGCTCTCACAGAAAAGAGCATCCAAACTAATGAGAGAACTTCCTCGTGTAGACAAACCCTATGAAATTTCCGTGAGGGGATTTACCAAAAATATTTTAACTTATCTTTTCAGAACTGTTTAAATGCTTAATCGGACTACTTTAAGATAGTAACGAGAAAGGTGCTCAGAAAGGTAACAAGTATTTGAAATAGGTAACAAATATTTCTCAGGCCTTGAAACTAAGTTGCTCAACAATAACTAGCCCTGCAACTAGTCCAGATTTCACCTGACAAGAAAAGGATTTCTGACAGTGTCCTACAGACACATTAATGGACAGGGGATGTGAAAAAATATTTATACTACAAAACTGACTAAGCATTCTTTATTTCCTGATTGCTTTTAAACAGTTTTTATATTCCTGTAGTAACTGTAAAATATTAACCAGTTGAGAACAATTATCTTCTGGTTAAGGTAAGAAGATTCCTCATATACCTCATGCCCCTTGGGAGCTTTCATAAACAAACCATTGCCTTCCATGCTTCCTTTGCACTAGGATGCAGTATTTTATTGAATAGAAAGGTAACTCTACAGTTTCATTCCTTAATTTGTTGGCTCAGTTTGCTTTATTGCAAATAGATGGGAGGTGGTGTGGGGGCTTGTTTTGTTTTGTGGTTGTTTTTTTTTAACTACTTGATGTAAGAAGAAATAAAGGTAAGGGAAGCCAGTCTTTCAAGACCTGAGAGTCACAAACTCAAACGTTCATGTTCACAGGATCCATAACAACTGCAGTGGAAAGCCTGGCACTTAAAGAGCCAGTGGGATCAGGTTCCTACCATGTAACTAATAATACATAATACAATTATTTATTACAAAAAGTCCCCAGTAATATCACAGTTTCTAGCTTACTGGGATTTTAAAGATATATTTGAGAGATAATACTTATCCCAAGAACTTTAAAAACTCAACTGGCAAAACAGTAGCAGAAATAAGTGGCATATCGCTACTGTGTAAGTAAGGAGATACAGTAGCAAGTTGGTCGGCTAGAGTTGGATCCAGAGTAGCTTTGGGAATTTAACAGCTGTGAAAGGAATCACAGCTGTTATGGAAATGTATCCTTTAACACTTGCAATACTTCTATTTCACTTGATACTCAGTTATCTTTCCCTTTTTTTCACTTGAAAAGTATTTCTTACTTTGGAAAAAAGAGGAAATTTTCTTTCTCTTCGGCACTAGAACATACTAGGCAAAACTAATATAATCTCATCACATGGGTCTGAAAATCAGTGAGACTAAAAGTCTTGATTTACAAACCTTTGTACCTTCCAACAGATATTACATAAAAGGCAAGAAACTCAACCCTTGATCGTTTCATAAGTTAACCAGCATGCTCCCACACAAACACACTTTTTCTCCCGTTTCATTCTCTTGCACCACGCACTGGTAACCCTGTATATGCAATAGAAGGAAGATGATAGTTTAAGGCATTCCTCAAATTCTCCATGCTCTTAAACTGACTCTTCTGAAGATCATCATTTTGGCCCAAACACCTTGTAACGTAGTCATCAGGTAACATAAGCTACTAACAAATAACAGGTTTGCATCAGTTGCTTATTGGGTAAGTAACCCAAACAAAAGCAGCACTGGGAATTACCTTTGCTAGCACAAATATCACAAAACTCCCAATTTTCATGCATTGGATTACCAGGTGGGGAAAGGACAGCTTTTTTCTCTACATAGCAATGAATAATTGGCCGGCTTGAAGGGGTATGTATGTGGTACAGGCATAGCTGGAAGTGGCAAAATAATATATAGGCCATTGAACTATTCCAGCATGACAGCTACTACAGTCTTAAGATCAAATAAAGATTGAATGACGAAATACAGAGTAACCTGTAAAACATCTGCTGTAATAGTCCATCCAGACTGTTCTCCCTTTATTGCTACATTTCTTTCAGAGTTTGACAAATACAAAAGATCTATTTCTGTACATCTGAAACTTGCTATGTTTTTATAGATATATTTAAGATTATCCTACCCTCATCTTTCCAGGTTGTGTATACAACTTGTATATATAGAAGCTCATATGGATATATATAAAAAAGACAGGAGGATTCTAGATATTGTTTATAAACCATAGCGCATATAGTATTTTAAAATGGAACCTGTACTTTATAAAGAAGAAACATTTAATATGTCAGCTATGATTATTTTCAGATTGCCTACAATGGTTATTTCTGTGCATGATTATTGAAGGATCCATCAAGCGCTTCTTGGATTTGGAATGTTTTGAACTAAGAATGCCTGTCTTGCAATCAAACTGAATGCTGGCTGGACCAATAATGAGCGTTTAGGACAGCACAATTAAGTCTGGTCCAGGGAAAGCAATAAAAAGAGGATTCTTGAGGAGCCAAGGTGAAAACTTGATCCTCAGGGTTATGTCTCTTTTTGTTTAAAATTTTCACCATTTTCTACCATCCTCTGAAAGGACAACTGTATGTCTTCAGAGGTAGAAGCACCCACTTTTCTTCCATCATTTCTTTCATTGTTACCTTTCAGAAGAGGGATCATTGCTTTCTAAAGGATTAGGACCAGGTTATGCAGCAAAAAGAAATGAGCCCCTATGATTTACAGTGGATTGTGTGCTGGCAAATATATACAAAAGGAAAGCAGACAAAAATTGTGTTTCTGCAGGGACAGATTGTTTAAATATCCTGAAAAATAAATACAGAAGCATAGAGGTTTGGTTTTATTTGCTTTTAAACATATGTAGCTTGGGCTACCCGTAGAATTCTTTATCCTCCTGGTTAACGTGGTGTCTACAAAAGTGAGTTAGCTTCTGGATGCTTCTATCTTATATAAGAGTGACAAGTAAGGGAGGTGTTGACTTAAAATAGTCTTGAAACATTATTCATTTTGTCTATTTTAACACGGGATAGAAAAACACTAATATTCAACCCAGCAAATAAATCTGCCAAGAATTACCATGGTGATTTCTGATGTTATGTAGGATATATGCTTTAGTCCAGTTTATGCTCAAATATATTAATGCTTCACCTTATAATTTTTATCCAAACTTAGTGGCATTTGGCCCAGATTCATTCCCACTGGATTGAAGGATTTCACTGCCGTCGATTTCAATAGAAACAATAGCTTGTCTCTTGCTTGGCAAAAAAAGAATAAGTAGGCTGAAGAGCAGCCTGTGTGTCTGCACATGTTGCTGGTTTGATCTGCTAAAGACGACATTGTGTGGGGATGCACTTTCATTCTAGAGAGACACAGAACTGGTTACTCACATTTCACATATATTTGAAGATAGTAGCAGTCTCTCTCCACTTATCTGTTAGTTAGTCCATAGTCTCAAATCATCACTCTAATCCCTACTAAATCTTTAAAACCTTGGGAAGTTGACAGGTCCTAATATACCTGAAGACCTTAAGTCACAAATTCAAGTAATAATAGGATACCCGTCTTCTCCTACTGAGGTAAAACTAGTACTGATTGCCCCCTTTTTTTCAACAATTGCCTTTAGGAACTGGTTATCATAATGATGTCTTAACTGAAGCATTTAGGAGGGAGAAAAGGAGAAGGATTTTTTTTGGTCAACCTTGTCAGAAATATACAAGTACTTTATCAATAGAGCAATTAAAAAGAAAAGTAATTTCAGCAAAGAAAAGGTAGAAAAATCTGCAAGTCCTGCCACCCAGTCATCAGGTTTAAAATCTTACAACTCTATATCTTTCTGTCTAAATTTGTAAGAATAACTTTGTACATAAACTATTCCATGAGGAGCCCATATAGTGCAATGATTCTTCAACAGCCTTCAACAGTAGGAACATCCCCAATAGTTTTACTCATTTAAGCAATGAAGGTCCTATAGCTGAGCCACTTGCTGATTAATTACACAACTTCATGTGTTCATTGAACTATCAGAATTAAAACAGAGAGCTTTTCCTCCCTGTTTCTTACACTTGTGGAAAGTGAAGATGTAAACATCAATATAGCAACAATAGTTCCCAAACTGCAAGGACAGAGGTCCTTGTAGGACCTCTGCTAAATTAATCTCTGCTGAATTCCTCACCTGTGAAATAAAATGAATCATAACAAATATGTAGCCTTTGATCTTTGCTTGTAAAGAGATACATTTCTTTCAAAGGAAAGCCTTTTGTAAGCCAGAGAGACTGCTCTGGAGATGAGATGGATCAACTGGCAGTGACAGTGAGCTAAGAGCTTCCTAGCTACGACTGATAATTCATGTTATGCTTTCAGTCCAGTAGCACCTTTGCCTCCCACTCACATCTTAACCGCAGCCTGGAGTGCTTCTCTCAGTCATCTGCAGTTCTCCTCCTGGGATGAGCACTAAACAACTGCACTTTAAAGATTCAGCTCAGTAGTCCTCACTGGGTCAAACAGCAGGGCTTTTCCCTTTTAGGATCTGGGATACTGTTATCAGATAGACTTTCTAAACTAATGTATAATTAAGTCTTAAAGGTGAAGGCAAAGCACTTCAACATGAGAATCTCAAAACAATGAGCAATCTACAAGCATGCCTGTTTCAGTCAACCACTGGTCATCTGATGGTATATTGGCAAAACTAACTTTGAACTATCTTGAGACATTCTAGCAGATTTTTGTGTGTACCATTAAGTTTTCTTGAAAAATTCTCTTTTATTCCCAAAATGGTTCCTTAGTGAGTGAGGGTATCCCTTTCAGTCAAGATCCTTTGGTTCCTCAAACCTTGGGATTCAAGAGTATCAGACAAAACTAGTTTTGTGATCTGAGCTGCAGAAAAAAATAAACCTTGCTAGTCAATAAACCATCTTTTCTGTGATGATTCTCAATTATGTTTTATGTGATATGGAACAGGCTGCCCAGAGAGGTGGGGGAGTCACCATCCCTGGGGGTGTTCAAAACACATATAGACATGGGACTTGGGGACGTGGTTTAGGAGGCCTGGGGGTGTTGGGTTGGCAGCTGGACTTGATGTCCTAGAGGTATTTTCCAACCTTAATGATTCTATGATTCTTTCAGACCACTCCTCATCTAATATTATAACCCTTTCTCTGTTAAATTAACATTTTAATATAGTAAATATCTCAATGCTGATGCTGCATAAGTACTTCATAAATATTTAGAGTTGCCCCACTTGTGACTTGTTTTAACCAAAAAGTACCGTTCACAAGAATAAACCACCATATTTGTTTGCTAAGCTAACTGCATGAACTTCATGTGCCGAAATACAAAACATAGCTTATTGCATTCTACTAAGCAAAACCATTATTTTTAATGGCTATAAATTGGCTAAGGTTTCTTTTATGCAACCAAAACACCCAGCACCATCTTTAAATCTCTCTTCCATCATTTGTAGTTTGGATTCACAGACTCACTTTTCTTGGATCCGTACTTATCTTTACAACACCAACTTGTACAAGTGGAAATACACAGTATGAATGGGTAAGCATTAGGATACACCTTTTTTTCTTTTTTTCCTTTTTGCAGCAGCTGCCGCTGGCAGAATAACGATAGGTTAATATAAAGCACAAGCACTCAAACAGATCTGTACATCAAAATGTGAAAAAAGAACTGCTGAGATTACTTTGAAAGAGAGGTTGGAGATATTTCGAAAAGTTAAAAAGCTTTTCTATTAGACAAATGCATCTATCAGTAGGTCAGAAAGAGGCAAATGCACAGTGGAAAAAACAGGCACAAGAGTTATAACTCAATACACACAATCAGTTTCAGGTGCAGTAGGTACCTTAAAAAAACATGCATTACTTACAGATTTTAAGCACGATGAGTAAAGATGACAAGATAAAATTTGCTTCTGTCTCTTGGTTATGCTGAAGTCCAGCTTGAAGAGAAAATGGTTCCCTCTGACCTAAAAACAAATGGAAAAAAATTGTACGTTGTTGTTTTTTTTTTCTCCTAGTTTTATAGATATTTCTGCCAAAATACTAGTTACTACACCTGTGATATCAAATTATTTTTACACTATTCACCAAGCTAGATAACTTTTCAATCCAGAAATATTCTTAATTCCTCCTGGCTATACTGTATAAAATTAAATTTGACAATTAGTTGTTTCTTTTGAGCGGTGCATGTAGAGAAAATGCTCTAAGAGGCTTTTGAATATTATTTCTTTCACTGAAAAGCTTAAAATACACTACTTCACGTGAAGCCTGGAATAAATTATTTTGGTTTTATTCATGGATTCAGTGAGGTATTTAGGTGCTTCATTTTTTTAAGCATGCAGGACAAATTATTGTAGAACAATGACCCAAGACAGCAAGGAATGTGTATCCCTACAATACAGTTTTCCTATGCAACAACAGCCTGTTTCTTTCAAGACACCAACTAAAAAAAGGAGATAAAGTTTACTACGTTCTTGTTAGAGGCACTAGAACAGTTGTATTGTGTATTCTAAGAGTTCCCAAACTCTTTAAGAAGCAAATGCCTTTTAGAATTTTAAAAAGAAAAATACAGCTAGAAAAAACTTTCACTGGAGTGAAATTAAATTAATACAAATATCCAACAACGGAAGCAGTACTTATCGCTCTCTACAACTACCTGAAAGAAGGTTGTAGTGCGGTTGGGGGTTGGTCTCTTCTCCCAAGCTACTATGATAGAACGATGGAAATGGCTTCAAGCTTTGTCACGGGAGGTTTAGATTGGATATTAGGAACAATTTCTGTACTGAGAGTGGTCAGGCACTGGAACAGGCTGCCCAGGGAGGCGGAGGAGTCACCATCCCTGAGGGTGTTCAAAAACTGTGTAGACGTGGCACTTGGGGACGTGGTTTAGGAGGCCTGGGGGTGTTGGGTTGGCAGCTGGACTTGATGTCCTAGAGGTATTTTCCAACCTTAATGATTCTATGATTCTACTTCTGCTTAATGCTCTCATTAACCGCAAATAACTTTTTCCCTCTAAACTAATTTTTAAAGAACAGTTCTCAACAGCCTGCAGCATTAAAACAAAGAACTAGTACTTGTAAGCATTGTATATACAACTGTTTGCAGACAGTTGCCTAGGAATATCTTGCCATCTGCTGGAAATGTGCAGATATGCATGCTTAAATAAATGCAGGCTTCTAAGTTACTGTCAGAGACTATAGCACAATGAAAGAATGAAGGAGACAGTAAGCTTGGAAACCAACACTTTGGATGTTCAGAACTTAGTCAAAAAGACAATTCAATAATGAGGTAACATCAGAGCTGCAGCAGTTGAAATACCAACATATTATTTCTTAGCAATTCTCAAACAGTTCCCTAGCAAACCAGCGTTCTCCACTGCCACTATGAATCTGTGGCACAGCTGGATGCTGAGGTTGAATGTAGTATTATGCGTGTGAAGCCAGATGATCACCATGGCCATATCTGTGGAAAACAGGAGTAGCTCCACTGTAGAGGAGGTGATGGGATAACAACGCAAGCTAACACAGAACCTGACATCCTGACACATTTCTCTAAGAACTGTCTGCAAATTAAGTATGTCCTCCAGCAGCTCCTGGCTAGTATTGGTTGCCAATTGCAGATTTGGTAATAATACCTTTTTTTAAAAATTATTATTTATTTTATACATATATATTTATATAGAAAAAAAGGTAATTTATCAGGATATTATAATATACTTATTACCAGTAATGGTAATAGAATTGCAAATAAAAATTGGCTGTTGATCCTGGTTGCTAATAAGCCACATTGACTTCTAAAAAAAAAGTTATGGAAAGGCAAATCTGCATCTCTTCCTTCTCTCTTACAGAACTTAATTACCAATACTGGTAAGGAAATCACTATTATCCCACCTCTTAAAAAAATTCTTTTAGGCCACATGACAGAGATCTGTGATTTGCCAAAGCTCATCATATAAAGACAGGAATGCAAGAATGGGAAACTTCCATTTTCTTGTTCTGGACATGATAGGACTTATTTTCAAAACAGAACTGAAATAATTGGAAAAAAGAAAACACCACCCTTTTTTAAGCTTTCTCTTTCTCAAACAGATCAGATCACAGTCTGCTCTTCAGAGTGAAAGATCTGATACCAAAAGTTAATAATAATTAAATAAAGAACTAAAATTGTATATGCACAAATATCTCTTTTAAACCTGGAATAAAATAAAACTAAATTTCCTGTAGGAGCCTGTCAGGTCTCCAAATCTAGGTAGAGTGGGCAGCAATATTACAACTTTTTATTAAGCTGAAGATGATTTAGTAGCAGATGAAAGTGCAATGCCCTGCCATGTGGAAAAAAAAAAAAAAGGCAGAAAAAAAGCTCAGGAATACACTCAGGATTCTACAGCTTTACTACAGCTCTAGGACAACAGAAGTTGATTGTGTTTCAAAAACAACGATCATACAACATGTTGCATTTTCAAACCAGTTACAACCTTGTTAGCTAATGCACAGAGCAAAGCTGACATTCTCTCCAAAAAATGCCATCTGCCCAGAAGTGTGAAGCATCTATTAAGAAATTGAAATGTTTAAACAGTCTTGTAATGTAAGAAAATACAAACCAACTCCAAAATAAGACTTCTAAAATAACATTAGTACTAAGTGATCAACTACAAAATATCTCTGCAAGATGTAAAAATATTGTTGAGATTTTTAAGCACTGACAACGTAACTCATTTTTTGCCCTCAGTAAGTTGTGCTAGGAAAAAATAACAACAATAAAACCTGCAAAACCTCCAATCACAGTTCTGAAGAACCACACTACTTTTTATCTCCCAGTCCAACAACTCAAGGAACTGAAGTCGTCTAATTGACGTGACAGGGAGATGAAAGTCTATCTTGCCCTGAAAGAATTATATTTGTAGATATATCTTACATAATAGTCTCCATTTTAAGCAGAGGAAATTTGGAACATGTGAAGGTTTAAGGGCCCATTTTGAAACACAGTCACAGGTCCCACTAATATAAAATTAACAGTGGATACACAAATAATTCAGATTATAGACTGAGAAATGAAACCATTTGGTGAGTTTCCTTGGTGTCAGAGAAAACAGCTAGACCGACAAGAATAAGTTTGCCACTTTACTACTACTTAAATTAGTGTTAACTATTATTTAGTTGTGTTTTGGAAAATTGTGGAAACACCAAAAGAAAGCTCAGGGCTACACTGATGCAAACTCACCAACACACACACACACACCCCCCCCCTAAAGGTACTGTGAAAGTGCTAAGTGGTGTCTCAAAAGAACCTGATGTAGGTGTACAAGGTAATAGCAGCAGGCTAAGGATACATTATATTTTTTTTCCTCCCATTTTCAAAATATAGATCATGACTGCTCAACTCCAGGTAGTCAAAAAAAAAAAATCTAATAGTTGTGACACCTTGTCTTGATTTATTTTTTAAGTTTGGCGAGTTACTGTTGCCCAACGGTGGCTATAAGTAGGTCAACAAAAGCCCCAAAGCAAGCTTTTTCCTTGGATAGCTTATTTGCCTGGAAAATCGTTTTGAGATACACAGCAAAATAGCTGTTGGGCCAGTATAAGCAGCATTTCCACTAGGGGACTCTCCGAGTTAACTATCCCACGCCTTCATCTGAAGAACAGGCAAAGCCCCTATCCCCCTTACACAGGAGAGGGCTTTGCTTCAATCACAGCTGAGCCACAGTTTGAAATCAAAAGATCAAAGTATCATTAGGAAAAAAAACCCCAAACAATTCAAACCAAACACCAGCTTTATGAAGCTAAAGGCATTAACCATTTCACAGGCTTGCCCCTGTGAAATTGTGGTTAATTCAACAACACTAATACGACATATTTGTTGTTATTTCCCCTCTCCCCTGGCCGCTCAGAAGTCTACTATTGTTTATCTTTTCTTATTTTATTTCCTCTTTATTACCTTGGCGGTGGTTTTGCTGTTTAACATTTTTGAATGAAACTTCCAAAGGTTGTATGCTATATATACACTCGTGGGATACGATACTCCTGTGGAAGTACCTCTTCCCAGGAAGCAATTCTGACAGCTCCAGGTGAGGCAGAGAGGCCTTCAGCTGGGGGTGCCTGAGCAAGCAGAGTATGTGTTTTTTTTGGGGGTGGGCTTCTTCTGGTTTGAGGGTGGGGGGTTTCACAGAATCACAGAACGTCCTGAGCTAGAAGGGACCCCCAAGGACCATCGAGTCCAACTCCCGTCCCTGCACAGCACACCCCAAATTCACACCAGGTCTCTGAGGGCCTTGTCCAAGTGCTTCTTTAATATCGCCAGGCTGGTGCCGTGATGCCTCCCTGGGGAGCCTGTGCCAGGGCTCCATCACCCTCTGGGGGAAGGACCTTTCCCTAACACCCAGCCTAACCCGCCCCTGGCACATCTCCCTGCCATTCCCTCGGGGAGACCAGCCCTGCCCCTCCTCCTCCCCTTGGGAGGGAGCTGCAGCCCGCCATGAGGGCTGCCCTCGGCCTCCTCTGCTCCAGGCTGAACAAACCCAGGGACTTCAGCCGCTCCTTGTACGGTTTCCCCTCTAAACCCTTCCTCAACTCCATGGCCCTGCTTTGGACACTCTCCAGTAGCTTTATACCCTTCATGTCCTGCGCCCAACCCCGCCCACAGCGCTCGAGGTGAGGCCGCCCCAGCGCGGAGCGGGACAATCCCCCCCTCGCCCGGCTGCGATGCAGGGCTCGGTGCCCCCCAGGGCACGGTTGTTTTTTTGCAGCGGGCGGGAGCGAGCTGCAGAAGGCCGGGGGACAGGCCCACCCGCCCTCGGCCAGGACTCCCCGGGCTCCACCCCGGCCCTCAGCACCGCCCCGGCCCAGCCCCGAGGCGCCCCCACCGGGCCCGGGGAGGGGATCCTGGGGGTCTGAGAACTCGCTGGCGGAGATCCCAGCGCTGCCACCCAAACCACCCCGCTCCTCCCGCCGAGGGGGAGCCCGGCGAGGCCGCAGCGAGACGCCGCGGGCCTGCGGCAGCCGAGACAACTCACTGAGGTGGGCTCCGGGGAGGGCGAAGGCGCAAACTCACTGCCTCGCCTCACAGCCATGAGACCTCCGTCTGGAGGCGCTGCCCAGGCACTGCGAAGCCTCGAGCCTCCATGGTGGCGCTGAGGCGAACCGCGGCAGCAACTCCGGCAGGGCGGGAAAAGAAGGAGAAGAAGGAAGGAAGGCAGGCTGTCCGCCGCTGCCCGCCGCACCTTTCGCCTCAGCCACCAGCCTCACAGAAGACAACGCGCTCACTCCTCCGATTGGCGGCAGGTGTTTGCCTCCCGCTTCCCCGCTCGCTTTGGATTGGCCGAAACGCTCCCACTCCCCAGGTAACGGTTTCCCGGCCTATGATTGGTCGTAGGTGGGCGGGATCCTTTTGGGGATTGGTTCCAGGTGAGTCGGCGCTTGCTATTGGCTGACAGGTAGCGTATGAGGTGTGCTATTGGCTGTGGGCGCTAACCTTCTTAGTCCGCCATGTTCGGCTTGGTGGCGCCGCTGGCACGGGTGGGAGCGGGGAGTTGAGGCGGGGCGGCGGCGGTGGGGCGGGCGGGGACTGCCGGTGGTTGCCTCCGCTGTGATTCTTCTCCGAGGACCTGCCGACAGGAGGGTGGTGGTGGAGGGGTGAAGTCTGATCCTAGACTTCTTCGCGAGACTTTGAGCAACTTCAGGCCGTGGAGGTGTAGCCGCGCGCCGCCGGAGGAGGGCGGCCCCGGGCGGAGGGCAGCCCCTGCCCCCGGCGGCCCCGCGGGGCGGGAGGGGAGCGGGACCCGCTCTCCGGGCTGGGCCCGCTCTCGGTCGGAGCAGGTAGGGGTAAGGGGGTCCCGAAGGCGCCGGGGGAAGCCCGCTCTGCTCCGGCCGCTGTCCCGGGCGCTGAGGGAGGCCCTGGTGTGGGCTGAAGGGGGCCCGTGCCCCCGCAGCCCGCGTGAGGGGAGGGCCGGAGCCGCCCTCCGGTACCGATGGCCCCGCTGCCCCGCCGGAGGGGCCGGGGAGCTCCGGGCTGTGCGGGGAGGCGGTGGTGAATAAACAGGATGTTTGTCAGCCTCCGCTCGGGAAGGTAACTCAGGTTGCCCTTTGGAGTTCCTCTCCTGCTTTCCTTGGGGAGATTGGTGGCCAGCGTTAGCAGATAGCAGGCTTACATGTATATAAAAACTGTTTTGGACTAAAATGCTCCACTCTGTGGGAGAAAGGAGCCAGAAGCTGTGTTGGTGAAGGCTTATTTGGAGTATTTTTGCCCAAGATAGAACCCTTGGATATTTTATTAAAAAACACCCTTAACTGCTTGGGATATTTCTGTGAAACTAAATTGTACGGGGCATTTTTAACTGAACTAGTTTAACTTCTGTGCAGGTCAATGGTCTTGTATATTTTCCTTTTGATTGCTTGCTGTTCTATGTGAAGCCATTTGTGTTTATAAAACTTGACACAACTAATTTGTTTAGTAGAGTGTGTGTATATTCATCTGTATTTTGCTTTTGCTTCTATGCAGCTGGACTAAAAATCATCTGGAGGAGAAACGCATATTTTATGTGGGAAGCTGTAAACTCCAGAATTAAATGAGTTATCTGTCTTGAACGAACTTATTTCTATATATCTACAATTTTATTTAGACTGCTTAATACAGACCATGCCTAGCAGAATGGGCTCAAAAACGGATTTGAAGAAAGACTTCATCAGAGTGAAAACACACTATAGTGGGTAAGTGAGCATGTTCTCTCCTCTACATTGTGTCCTGTGTATTTTGAAGCATATGGAGCAGGAGTTGATAGTCTGACCTAGTGATAGAGTAATGAGGGCACTGGTGGATTTGTAATTAACGTCAGATCAGGTAGGTAAACTTCTCTGCTATTAAAATACCATCCAGAGTCCTGCAGCATGTTGGTTGTGGAAAAGACTTGATAGTTTATTCTTCTCTTGAAAGGGGGGAAGATGTGCAAAACTGGCATAGAGTTATTCGGGGTTGATGGGTTATTGATTTCTGTTTTGTTACAAGTGTTTGTGGTCACAGACAGGTATAGATCCATCTCTTGCTTCCAGATGCAGTCATTGTATTTTTATCTGTTCTAGTGGGGATTTTTAGATACTATTTCACCTTACAGTGCTTTCTGTCTTGGAAAATTGGAGGAGGTGTTTCTTTCTGGAGAGATAGTTAATTCTTGAAATAATAACTGGATGCTGTTGTTTTGGCCCTTTTTTGTTTGTCTTACAGAAATTTTAGAAGGAATTGTTATTGCAATTATTTAGGTAAATAGGAGAAATTAGGGAGTTTTGTTTAGATTGCAAGTTATCAGTAAACTTACGTAAACCTGTGCAAGCTGCTTGAAGACTCAGTTTGAAGTGATTAGAAAATAAATCAAACCCACGGTCTTTTTTTCCTGTTGTGAATAAATTCTAAAAGTAAACTCTTGTATAGTTTGCCCTTTAATTTTTGATAGCTGATTCCCCCGTTCCCCTCCCAGTAATTTGACTGACACAGCTTGAAGGGCAATGAGGTGTTAAAACAGCTGCTTCAGTTATCTTTGCAATGCTTACTTTTGCAGCTAAGATTTAAGATAAAAATAAAAAAAAGTCACGGTCCTTTATGACTTCAGTAAGTTGTCAGTAGAGTCAGAAAGGTGTTAACACTTCAACGTGAAATTCAGACATGTTTAATCACATTGGTTTGCTGCCATTGTGAGGACTGTGTAAATTGATGTTGCTTTGGTGTCTCCTGTCTTCCTCCAAGCCTTAAGTTTAAGCCATTTGAGTGGTTAAATATTTGACCTAAGTAAATCCTTAGACTTGATTTCAAGTATTTAGACTGAATTTATTCAGATTTCATGAGTGACCTGACTCATCTTTTCTGATGTTTTTCTGCTGAATAAGTAAATACTGCTACTACTGTGGTGGTTCTTAAATTGTGGTGTAGAAAAACACAATTTTGAATTAAATATAATGTAATTCTGAAAATCACTCCTCCAAATTTTACTGAAAACAAAATGCTTTCCTGTTAAACTTATCTACCAGGTCAATGCCAAGTAATTTGCAGTCCTGAGTTTAGAATTCTAGAGCAATTATATTAGTTTGGTAAATGCCAGTTTTCTTATAAATTAGTATGAAAATTTGTCTGTGTTTCCTTTAGCCAGCTTCAATTTCTATCTCTGCTACTGACTTTGATTCTCTCCTTATGCCTAGTAACTTTTTTTATGTCTTCATTTTGCCACCTGTAAGTTGAAAGTTTAATAGAATCTGCTAATTTATAGTTCATTTATCTACAGGTTAAATTGTCATATGAAAATTTGCTTAAGCTTTTAGTGGTGAGAATTCATGACAACTGATGTAACAAAATACAGAAATTTTCTACTTGAAGTAAAACTTACAAGAAATGCATGTATGAAAGTAAACGGGACTGCATGCTGTGGTTCACTGTTACTGCTGCTCGGTAGTTTCTGAAATGTGTTCGTAGTAGTTAATGCAGATCAGTTGGGTTTTGTTAACATGAATCTGCATCATGGTTTGGTTTTGGTTACTTAATAGATGCATGTGAACTGCTTTATGAACTCCGGGTGAAAGATTTGTACCATGTATTTGCCATTACTAATAATTGTTTTCTGCTCCATGGTTTTATCCTACACCTCTGAATCACGTCAACAGAGGCTTAAGTTGCAAATAACGTCTGAGCATCAAATACTTGTGTGATGAGCTTCTCCGAGATGTATGGATATGCATGCTTCTCTGAAACAGCGACAGGAGAGCTGCTTTAGCTCTGTAAGGGAGGGCACTATAAATACAAATAGAATGTAGTGGAAACAATTTGGGGTAGCCTGCTGGCAGATAGTGTTGATATAAAGTGAGGGGAGTGTGTTTGTAGAACTCGTCCGCACAGAAAAGGAGGAGGTGATAATACCTGTGTCACTGTTAGAATTTGTAATTATTACGATGTTTTACAAAAAACTACTACTGTAGTTTCTCCTGCAACAATGTAGGCAGTAATTTCACTCAGTTGTCAAGTCTATAACATGTCAATTTACAAAACAACAGTTCCAAACTCAGTGAATTTTGTTCTACTGATCAAATTCTCTGAGTAAGAGCTGATGATTTTTGGTGTTATAGACTGTATAACTGATCATCTCCGCATTGCCATTAACGTAATACACTCATCTTTCAAACAAATTTGATAAACAGTAGGAAGTCATTGATGCTGGGCAACTTCAGAGTTAAGGATGAGCTCATTCAGGTAGCTGCTAAACAAATAAAATAATAGTACAATATCATTTTGAAATCCCAGTTAAAAATTGAAGCATGAGGAAGTTCTGAAACACGTGAGTGTTGAGTCTAGATATCTCTGGAGTCCTAGTATCTTAGGTATTCATGTTTCTGGGTGTGACAGAGTTCCTAACATAGCATAGTATAAATAACTGCATAAGTAGATTGCAAAAGAAAGTAAACTTGTGTAATTCTCATTTCATTATTTCACTTACTTAGTTTACCTGTTTTATACCAGGTTACTTGAAATCACTTCATTTAATTAGGGCAGTGATGCAGTGTCTTTTGTTGTATGTTACCTTGGTTCTAAATGGTGACACACTTAATCTGTCAGTGTGAATGACTCTTGTGCTATAACTGCTCACACAACTTCCTGGTCATTAGTTCTTCATGTTACTTTGTAGTGTCCATTTTCAGCCACCTGACAAAAGTGTCCTGTGCGATTCTTTAATCAGTGAATTATTTTCATTTATCTGTGACCCAATTGCCTAATGTGGCTCTACAGACATTAAGATTAAACACAGTAAATCTCAAAGAAATGTGCACATCCTTGAGATAATAATAATTTGTATAAATGTAATGTTTGCAACAGGTGCTATTTAGCATACTTCAGTTGTGTTTTGTCCAGTATGATGTTTATTAATTTACCTGTAGAATGGCAGTGCCATCTGTTAAAATAATTTTAACAATTTACAGCTGATTAGTGTTTGGCAGCTTTAGTTGGAGTTTGTAGTGAGTATGACAGAGTCTTGTCTTACTGCATAGTTCCAGTTTTTGAGTATTATTGTGGAAGCACAACTGTCCAGAGTTACTGCAGATCTACACCTACTTGATTTCATAAATAGTTTGTGGTGGCAGCGTGTTAAGTAATGAGCTGAATTTGGTAGCGACCTTGTCTTGGTGCGAGGCATTGAACCAGACCTCAAACACTACTTTGAGAACTGGTTTGGTCTCCTACTTTACAAGTGCATAAAATACGACTTTTTTGACAGGGATATGTTCTTAAACTCAGCCTCGCCTGACACCTCTCATACAATAATATGGATTTACAAGTTGGCAGTTAGCATACCTATTTATTTTTCCATTCTATTATGAAGAATTACTAAGCTGCTGTTCTTTGAGAACTCTACGAATCGTAGATGAAAGGTATACTTGAAAAGGTAGCAGTGCTTTTAATCTGAATTTGAAACAGTACAGTTCTTTAACATGATTGTTTTAGAGCTTTGCTTACTGTAATTTTTCTCAGCAAAGACAAAATCCTAAGTTATTAGTGCACATCATTTAAAATGTAAGTTGTAGAATTTAAGGTTCTTAGTTCAGTGTTGTACCTTTTGGCTTCTGGTTGATAGACATCAGTAGGCAAAATATGTAATAGAACATGTTGCCTAAAATGACTTGCTGTGGAGTATGAAAGAGGACAGCTATCTCAGTCACGTTAGGAAACTTGTGATATGCTTACTGTATTGAACTATGAGGGGGAAGAATTGTATATGCCAGCAGCCATTAACAAAACTGTTCCCTGATTATCCCCTAGAAGGTTTTGAAAGCACTGTGGTGACTTAAGTTCATCTCTTCTTTCTTCTGGCACTTGTTTAATCAGTTGGTTTCCTTGAGTCTGTCACTTGAAAAATAGTTAGAAAACAGGAGAAAGTCTAGTTTGTATCCTCAGCTTTTGTTTGTTGTTATTATCATCTATGTCCTGCTTTGGCAGCACTGTGTGGGCTTTCATTATACCAAGAGCTATTCTCACAAATGCCTGAGCATACTGTATGGTTACATTAGCAGAGCACTACATTGGGTTCATGCTCTCAAAACACTCTGAAGGCTTGCACAAGATGCAGAATTTGAGTAAGATTTTATCTGAATATCCTTGCAGTGATATCTTTTGAGACTTCACCTAATCAAAGCTTTCTCTCTAACAATATAGTGGATGTGAGGAAAAGACCTAGATTTTAAAAGGATTTTCTAATAAATGAGATTTTACTTAACTTCTAATGGAAGAAGTACTTGGATGAAATGTAATTATTACAAAATCTTATGGATTTTAGGTTTGAAGTGTTTACAACACTTCAAGCGCTGATAGTTATAGTAGGGGAACTTGACTCCACCAAGTAAACATGCATAAAAGATAGATCATTAACACAGGTTAATTCCTCCATACTAAAGTATTTTTAAGAAGTTAAACACGGTGAGATATAATCCTATTGACTTCTGGCAACTAATTTCTGTTGGTGGGAGCATTTCATGTGAGGAATGCTGATTCTGCGTGATTTTGCAGCTTGGAGTACATAGGTGGAATTGTTGGAATACGCAGGCTAATGCAGATATTTTCTGATAAAAGCTTATGTTTTTATCTCATGCAGGGACATCCTTATAACAAACTTGGATGCATCAATGAGCTATGATGAACTTTGTGATGAAGTGCACGAGATGTGTAATTTACAACAGGAACAGCCCATTACCCTCAAGTGGATCGATGATGAAGGTATTGTACTGAAATGCTGCTTAGGCATTCTAGGGTTTATTGTTCATCGTGGTATGAGGAAGGGGGATTGAGGAAACTTGTATGAACAAGTTTCATGTTGTGGAGCTGCTTTTTGTTTCTAAATACCAGGGTATATAAACCTGTCTTATAAAGCAGGGAGCTTGGAGAATTGAGCCTCAAAATGTCAAGCTTGATTGCAGTAGCACTTGAATTCACTTCTGTAGAAGTGAAGGCTTTGCAGAACTTCAATATTTTACTATTCCATACTTCTGTGCTCAATGCAGAGTTTGTTTTAACTTCAGACTTTCATAGGCCTAATGCTGTACACCTCAAAATTCTCATTTTCAAATTCTTGGCAAGATCACTTTTTGATGTTTTTAACCCTGCCAGCTTCCAGAATACGATATAGGCATTTGTGTCTTCTGAGTTGTAATTTATCTCTTGAATGGGTGTGTTTCTGAGAAACAGTGCAATTGTAATATCAGAAGACTCTTTTAAACTCTGCTAGGATTTTTGTGTTGTATGCAAGGTAGGTGCTAAGAATTCCAGTAAGGATAACTGATTTTCCCTGTCTATGGTGGTTGTCCCTGGCAACCCCATGATAGTCACTGATTGTAGTGTTGATTATGTTAATGGTCTATCATACCCTATTCAAGAATTAGAGGGTTGATTGTATTTAAAGGAGAATTCTACTAAATTGGTTGTTAATATCCTGTTGATATAAAATACAATGACCAAACATGAAATAAATGAGACTTGAATTTGGGTTTGTGTTTTTTTTTCCGCTTGGTTGATACTTCAGAGCACCATTTTTCAAAGATCATAGGTGTTAAACGAAAACATATCAGAAATCGGTTGTTTCCCCATTGTGGTGGGGAAAAATGCCCGGTATATCTAAAGTAAGTCATGTGCAGAAAAAGAAAAGGGAGGGAGTGTTTCATGTGTGGGGAAAAATAGTGTAAACTATTTTTGTGGAATCTGGGGTTGATAAAATAATGTAAAAATGATTTATTGTGGAAGTCTGTTTCTTAGACTTTTTCTGCAGGATAGGGTGATATTGCTGGATCTCACTGTTTTAACTTATCTTCAGATGTAAAGCAGTTTCATTCTTCCACAAAGAGCTGTGGGTGAGAGAAACTTACCTTTTCTTTACCCTTTCTATAGGCTCTGAAATATCGGCATGATGTGAGATGGGTTTGCGTATTTCTTTCTGCTGTAAAATGTGGCAGTTCTCTGCAGCCTTAAGTTAGAGCCTTCTGTTGTTGTGAGTAGCAGTGAAATGGGGATACTTGACGCTGAGTGCCTTTGCTACTTTTTTTTTGCTTCCTTTTGGAATGTACGTGTCTGCTTACGATTTAACAGGAGCGCATTGCATCTGTAACTCATGATGGGCAGAACTCTTGAGCTAGTAGGTTGAAAACAGCTACCACGCAATTGCACAACTGCACCGGGGCTGGCTTATTTTCCTGTTGTGCCTTGCCAAAGCTGTGGTCTGCAGCAGAACTTCTAGAACTGAATGCAAAAAGATGAAAAATACTGAACTGGTTTGGCGAATGTTTGTAATTGTGTTTTGTTTTTTAATGATAGCCTGTTTTACTTCCTTAGCCAAGTAGTGTGGTTTGGTGGGTGAAAGGAATGTAGAAATAATGACTGAGGAAGGAGGTAGTCAAAGAAGATTCAGCCCTTTTAGGATGCCAAGGACTAGTATCAGTTATTTTTAAATTGTACTCTTTTATCTTCTGATTACCAAGAAAGACAGAGGCAACTGTACTGGCTTCAGCCTCCTAACCCTCAGTTTCATGGCAGTCTAATAAAAAGTAACCTGATCAGAAGTGCATGGAGAATAGTTACATTGCATGTGCAATGCGATTGAACTGCATGACTAGTTCGACTATCCGAACTGCATGACTGCTAGTCAAAGGAAGATGATCGTAGGAAAGTAGAAAACCTCATGAACTGGAGGATTTTAAGACATGATTTCTGTTAATTGTTTCTTGGTTTGGATGTCTATTGCATTGGCTTTTTGAGGTCTACTTAAAAAAAAAAGTAATTTTATTTTTAGTTTCAGTTCTAATAAACATTTTCTTCCAGTCTTTGTTAAATACATACCTGTATGACTCTTCTTCTAATTCCTGATTTTAAGTTGGTAAGTTTCAACCAATCTGCTGTTTCGGCTGCCGCCGTTTGTCACAGGTTTTGAGTTATTCTATTTCTGCATATGAGTGAGTATTTCCACTTATTGTCCCAGGTAATTTAAAATCATTTGACTGATTGCACAAACAGATCATCTCTTTGAACTAACTTAAAGCAAACAATTGCCAATGGCTTAATGAATAAAGGAAACCTACTGGAGAGCTGAAGAAAATGAATTTTTCCGCTGGGCTTTTTAGTGTTTCTCTGTTTTTGACAAGATCCAAAATGTTTTAACTATGAGTAACTCGTGGTAAAATCCAATAAACATATAAGGAATATGGGTTGTTGATTTGCAGTACAAATAATTCTTGTCTTTTGTGTTGCATTATTGCAGTACTTCTATATGGTGAAGAGCAGTGGTCTTCACAGAGGGGCAGAGGCACTCTGGGGCGCATCATTTTAAAAAATAAGAGTATTTTAAGAAGTAGTAAATCAAGTGAAGCTTTATTTCTTACGAAGATTGACACTGGTGTCATCACTTGGCCCATATATCATATGGTCACATGTCCCATGTGGTGGGCAAGGTGTGCTGAGGGGAAGAGTGGGTGTTCGACAAAGCTGCAGGGCTTGAGAACAACACCTTCGCTCATTTGCTTGCTTTCAGTGTGTTGTGACATACTGCAGTTTACGTATGCCTAGTTAAGTGGATTTATGGATTAATTATCTAGTTCTAACTAAAATAACCGTCACGAGGTAATGCTAATAATGTGAGCACAAGCAGACAACAAGCAAAAGGTGGAACTGACGCTTCTACTCCGAAGTATCAACCCTGTTAGCCACGCTACAGGGTGAAAACAATGACTGTCTAATCAGATCTGACAAGAAGTCAGTAAAAAATATTCAAAATTATCAAGAAGGGTAGTAGAAATATGTATTTATAGCCACTCTTTTTAATGATGAACCTCACCCTAAGTATGTGTTGTGCTTTGAGATAATAGGTGATAGTATGAAGCCATCATGATTAGCAAGACTTAAAAACTAAGTAACCAGAACAAAGCAAACCTCTACCTTTTGTTTTTTGTATTCCACTGATGTTTTAAGTCTTGAGATACTCAGTTTGGTAGTTTACAAAACTTCACATCAAATTTTTAGAAGCCACTTTCGAGGCTTCTTACTTAATAGCAGAAGGCAAAAATCCACATACCATTGGGGAAACACTTGTTCTTCCTGTCTTGGTAAATATGGCTGGAATAACATACAGAAAAGATGGGGACAAACTGAAATGCATTCCTTTGTCAGAAAATGTTGTTGGAAAATGCACAGAAGATACTGCTGAGGGTTTGAAGAAACAAGTGTTAAAGCAGACTATGCAGTGTGGGAAGTTTGCTGTATGGTTGGATGAAAGTACAGACGTTTCTAACGTGTTTCAGCTTACGGTATTTGCTAGATTCTGTCTCAATAATGAGGTATGGGAAGATGTAGGTTTTTGTAAGTTACTTAAGGAAGAGGTACTGGAAAAGATACAACCTGAACAGTAAGTGACTTTAATAAAAACAATGTGTGAGGGGAAAAAAACTGTGTAAGTGTCCACTGCCGGAGAGGCTGATTTGACTGGAATAAGAAAAGGATTCTGGGGTAAGGCTACAGAGAGCACCACACGTGAAATTCACGCACTGCCTTGTTCATAGAGAAGCTATTGCAGCAAAGGATTTGGAGCCAGAAATGCATGGAGTTCTACAGGATGTCAGCAATGTGGTTAATTTTGTAAAATTAAGAGTTTTAGATAGTACAGTGTTTACAAAACTGATTACTAAGTTGGAGAGTGGCTGTGAAACTTCCGTACCTCGCAGAGTTTAGCTGGTTATCTTGCAGCGAAGTGCTTAAGAGTTGTTAGAGATGAGTTACACCTTTTTCTTCTGCAAAAAGGTAAATGTTGCAAGTTTGTGGACATTACCTGTGATGACAAGTGGCTGTGGTACCTAGCAGTTATTTTTTAAAGAATAAACACAATCCCAATGACTGACAAAAGTGCTTTTCAAAAGGAACTTGTGCTATACGGAGAGAGCGTTTTGAAAACAGCTATTTGGAGATGTTCCTGTTGTTCCATTGGTACACTTAAACTTGGAAACGGAATTTTCTAACCTGTTAAACTCTTCCAAACAGTCTCAGTAGGTTTTGAACCCCTTAGTTAAAAATGCAACATGTTCGGATTAGTTTGCAAGAACAGCAGTTTGACATCAGGCAGGATGAAAAGTTGCTAACTGAATGCCAACACAGCCTTTGAATAAATGGCGGATGGGATTTGAAGAATGATTTAGTAAGTGCAGCCAACAATGCACTTCTTCCATTTGGATCTATGTATCTTTAAGGTATCTTTTTGCTTAGCTATGACACCATTAAAACCTAGTATTGAAATAAATTCTGCTTAGAACCAGACCTTTGAATTATTATATCTTAAAGCATTAAAGCAAGATTTTGAACTCATGAAGCATGTTCAATCAGATAGCTCTCATTAAAATATTTTTAATTTATTTTTAATATTTTGAGAGGTAAGTTTTTGTGCCATTAATAAAAATATTTTAAAATGTTGTATATTGATCTCATACTTGAAAAATTTCTATCTGCGTGTATGTTTTTCTAATATGTATAATTTATAAATATACATATTGGGGGTTTGTGCTCAAAAAGTTTTAATGATGGAATGTGCTGTCAAAAAACTTTAGAGACCAGTGATCTAGAGGTTATCATGGGCTGTTAAAATAGTATTTCTGTCTACGAGGGAGGTATTCCTGTATTATCTTCCAATTCAGCTGTTAAACATTAAGAAAAATGTTCGCACTTAAACTGATTAGGATTTAGACCTTGGAAGGGACATTGTCTGAAGCTATAGGTAATGTGTTTTGGCTTAGCTTCCAGTTCTCCCAAGAAGCTTTTCCAGTGCTTTGTTCCTCTGGCACCGGCAAATTAATTCAGTGGGGTTTTTAATGGAGCATCGTCAATGAGTCATATCATTACTTCCAAATCATTCTGTTAGCTGAGAAGAGCTGTCTTTGGGCTATCTCTCCTTCAGAGAGATTGAGTCCTTTATTTTCACTGCTAAAGGCTAATCCTCGTGCCACAGGTAGTTTTTAGTCTTTCAAATGTTACTAGGTAATGATGTTTTTGGGGTAGTCTGGTCTGACTGAATGCTTGCATTCTTGTATATTCTTGTAATATAAAACTGAAGGTATATGTCACAGATAAATGGTAGTAAGGTGTGGATAAGGCATGGTACTTGAGCTCAGGCCTTAGTGTGCAGGAATGCTTGTGTCTCTCTCCTTTTCCCTGTGAATTTCATCCTGAATGATGTCGTGTAGTTTGGGGTGTGGAGGTTTTTCTGTTTCATCGATTTTGATAGCTGGGCTTTTAGAATATGCCTTAAATTGCGGCTGGCTTGTTGCCTTTTTGAGAATTTTTAAAAGCTGGTTGTTGAATCTACTACTACAGAACGTGAGTATAGGAGACAAAGTCATAGAAACTAAGGTTTGATAGAGCGTTTTCTGAAAGCCGGGATTGTTGGTGGCTAGGCAGATTTCATATTTTTTTTCTTGTTTGCTTTTCTTCTACTTCTAAATCTAAGTTGAAAGAAAAAATGTGAACCTCTTTTCCTGAGAACATACAAGCCAACCGTGAAACTTAGTGTCTTTTAGAGAGAAATAAATTTTACATTAATTATATCTCTGCATTACTGTTGGCATATTTATATCCCATCTGTGTATCTTATTTTTTCCACTTTTTAATCCTAGATAGCTCTTCTGTCAGTCTAGCAAGAGAGACTCAGCTAGAATCTAGGTATACCTTCATAACTTTTAAGTTATCATATCATGGTTCTGCAGTCAGTAAAGTTAAGGCAGTAAGATAATGGACCTTTTAAATTTAAGGATAAATTAATTTTGAATTAAGCTTAATTTTTCGGGTTACTAGGAAGTGATCTTGCTTTTTTACACTTAAAGATCCTTAACACATGGTGGATCTGTTCACTTTTGTATTTTGTTGTCCCCTTGCAAACCAACAGTATATTTCTATCCACTCAGTTTTGATAAAATTAGAAGGGAAAAAAAATTGTGCTGATACCTTTTGGCTTTGATCAAAGTGCCAGCTTAATATCAAATGATTGAAAGAAAAGCAATCCTGGATGCTGGTACAATTCTTACGGATTGAAATTCTTCACTTACTACTTCAGTCTTAAATTTGCCTGTGTATTGCTTTTTTTTGCTAGGTGACCCATGTACCATCTCATCTCAGATGGAACTGGAAGAAGCCTTCCGTTTGTACTGTCAAAACAGGGACGAAGGGCTGATTATTCATGGCAAGTATTACCCAGTTTGTGAACCTGTACGCATTTGTTGATAATCTGAGCGGTTTCTTATATGTGAGATTGGAACAACTCCTTTGCCTGTCAAACAGCTTCCCTCTTTAGGCAGCTGGTGCCCTATAGCTTGATGTTGGAAGAAGTAATTGTTCTTTAGGGGGTGGAGCCCAAAGCTGAAAGTGTACAGTAAGCTTTGAGGGGGCTTCAGGTTCTAAACTGCACGGAGTTGTTAGTGCTGGAGTCAAGCATAAGGTCTTGCCAATATGGGCCCAAATTTTGATTGTTATGTCTCATATAGAATTATTTAAAGGCTTCCAGAAACTGTCTTCATGTAAATATGTTAAAGAATCAAGGAAAAAGTACTACTGAGAATATTTTCACTTAAAATCTAATGTTTTTGTTTTAGTTTTCCCAAGTATTCCAGAGAAACCCGGTATGCCTTGTCCAGGAGAAGATAGTAAGTACTAAAATATTATCAAATTTTAGCTTAACTTTTTCAGTCATGTGGAAAAGAAATATATCGGAAGATTTTTCATAAGCTAGTGCTATGTACATCTATAACTGTGTTGTGGTTTCTTAATGGAATGTAAAATGTTCGATATTTCTGATATTTCGTAAACAGAGAAATTACATAAATCAACATTGTAGTACTGCTGTTATGTTTCTGTGGATTAATAATGGTTTCGAGTAGCTGATATATTGAGAGGAGAAGAGGTCAGGATTTTCAATGCATATTTGAATGTGGTCCTTTGCTTTTCTGTTTTTTTGGTTTCTGAACTTGCACGGAAAAGAAGTGGTGGACTGAAGAAGAGGGAGAATACAGCCTTTGTTTTTTAATGAAAAGATTATTAATATCTAGAAAAAATCCTGTGAAAGGTAGATAAACCTCCAGAGGAAGCATACATGATCGATATGGTTTACCTATATTTCAATAACCTAAACTGCACAGGGATAAAAGGATTAAATAGCTGTATAGTCACTTTTCATTACGGAGGGATGTTGTCACTACATTAGTTCATATCTTTGTAAATGATAAGGAAAGGAATGTGAATAACTTTCCACACATCTGAGGTTTTTTGTCATGTTTTGCTTAAAGCTGTTCTTTGTGCACTTTCTTGTGTCTATCAAAATAGTAGCTCACTGGGTTTCTTATCAATTTTGCTGAAGTTCAACAAGGAAATGGGAACCAGTCCGTGTTGTTACATCACATAATGTACAGTACTTTTATTGAATGTGTGAGCAGTAAGACTAAATATCAATACTTTTTTGTCCATGAGTCAAAAGTCAAGTAAAGACTGTGTAGTTATATTTTACTGTGTGTTGAAAGTGTGTAGGATTTGCTATGCTGTCACTTTCCACTTCAGTTAAATAGGTTGAAAATATCTGTGGTAAGATATTTTCAGGCTCAATTTTCATGATTGTTCTGGGAAGAGTGGTCTTAGTTCTGTGGGTTTAAGTATGTTCTTGATGTGAGCTGCGTACACGGAATACTGCTTTACTGTGGGACCTGAGTCACAGAAGGTGTTGTGTCCTAAACTGACTGTCTTACCTGGAAAAGTGTCAGGTTTGCATCGGCAGGCAAAAATTGAACCTCTCTATCTACAGAAAATACTGTTAGCAACAGGGAAAGTTTTGGGTTTTCCTTCTGTCTTGTTACTTTTCCCAAATCTTATTTTGGTAATGATGCTTTAGGATGTTTGGGTAATGCAGTGTCTTGTGTGCCTTTGACTTCTGTGAGAATTACCATGAAAGAGGAAGTGTTGGATTTGGGGATTAGCTAGCCTTAGAATGCTTGTAACGTTCTGCCAGAGCAGATTTTGCCAAAGGTAAATATAAGTGTTATTACTCCACCGTAACTCTTCAGACTGTGTCTGTGAAACAGCTGTCATTCAGTGAAGACAGAACGGTTGATTTTATTTAAATTTCTAACTTTGGTGTGCCTCCTTCTCTTAATTTTGCAACTAAGAATGGAACAACCAAGTCTGGCATCACTACAGTATTCAGGACTATTTCACGCACACTGAATTCTGTTTTGTTCTCTTTATCTTGCTTCTGACTTGTTGGGTGAAAATTGTAGGGAGTGACCTCACGTGGGCATCCATGCCGCTCGGCTTTTCCAGTATAAGAACTGAAAGAACCAGCTGATTCTAGCTCTGCTTCCATTCCCGTAGGTGTTTAAAGAGGGAAGGAGGGAATACTTGTGTTGTACCAACCCAGACTGGTGCTAGTCCCAAATAGAATTATTTGCTTTTATTTGTGAAAACACAAAGCAAACTAATGTGAAATACTGTCAAGAAAAGTAAGCTAACTGGAGGGGAGGAGGGGCTGTTGCTTAAAGAGGTATGTGGCATAATGAAGTTCACTGCAATTTAATGAGCTCATTAAAAGTGTAGATATTTTAGTACAGAAGTTTTTTGTGTTAATTTGTTAGATGTTTTACTTCTCAAGCCATGAGATGAACTACAGGAGCACATAGATTAGTGTGGCTCAGATGACCTGGTTATTCTGTCTGTAGGGTATTTCTCCCTACCTGGTTTTACAGGTCATGTCAAATCACACTTGGCTTGTTTCAAAAGCCTGTTTAGTAGGATGTGCTCAGTAAGGGATTTGTGGTCAGGTTTCTCATAATTAATGAATTAATTCAGTACATACGGCCTCTTTGCATCCATGGGCCTGCATGGAAATCTGATGTTGTGGCCTAGTTGTAACTACTTTCAAATTGTTTTACAGCAGACCTGTTAACTTGTATCGGTGCTAATTAAGCGTAAGTAAATGCATTTCGTGTTACTGCTTGTTAGGTAAAGGCATACAACAAACAGCTGCGTTGTGCTTAGACTGTATGGAAATGTTATTGATAGTGGTGATACAGTTTATTTAAAGGACTATTTTGACAGGACTCAGATGTTGTCCTTTGTTCAGGAACTATTGGGTATGTTTCAAATTCTTGTTTTATTTTATGCAGCTTTGTCACTGTAGTTACATTCATAGGAAAAACCTATTAAAAATGAGAATATTAAGTACACACTTTTCTGGAGCATCATGCTTACACTATAAAGGAGCTCATGAGTTTGCCTCAAGTTATTTCCAGAGACAAATAGTTAACTAGTTGCTCTGTCCAAAATGGGCCTCTGCTTAAATTAGCAGTCGCTAAGTGTGGACTTCTGGTTTGTTACAGAACTGCAGGCTGTTTGAAATGGAATTTTTAAACAAAACTATTGAATTGCTAAATAACTTCATTTGCAATATATTGCTCAGACTTGTTCATATTAGGTCATGTAGTGACTATTTCTAATAGTACATGATCTGAATCGCAAATATTTTCCAGTGAATTTCTGCGAATTTTCGTTCCAGTTCCTTCAAAATAATGCATTGGAAGAAGGCAGAAATACATACTGAGTGTTTTGCATTTATGTTGGAATCTAGTAACATAATTGCTAGTTGTCCTGGACCTTTGTGAAATTGATATGGGGTTGAGATCGTACCAACTAGCAAAGCTTGAAATAAATGCACGTAATCCATTAATGGAATAAACCATGCCACTAATATTTTGATTTGATTTTGATTTGCATTCCTTAAGAAAAGTTCTTTTCTTGAAGAACCTACCTTCTTATATTGATGCAAAGCTGTCTGCAAGATAGAATTTGCAGTCTCCAGCATCTGAACTTTTATTGTCTTTGGATTCCATTTCCTCCTGAATTTTTGCACTTTTTTTCTGTGCCAGACCCAGCTCCCGCTGTTGATGTAAGGCTGCTGTTGTAGAAACAGTACCTTCTACCTTCAGCGAGTCAGGTGTCCCATCCCCACAGTCTGGAACGGCAGCGCTGCCGTGTGGATGAGGTGGCAGGATTTCTAAGACACCTTGCATCTCTTCCCAGACCCTGAAAGTGACCTCCCATAGGTGTTTCTAGCACCTGCTGGCCTGGAGCCTTGGGTACTTTATCCCAGTGCTTCCAGATAAAGATGGCAGACTTCTGGGCTGGTCTTTTGCATTTAAAAATATTTTAACTTATTTAGTAGATTAGCTATTCTTTTGGAACTGATATTAAGCAAGGCCATTTCTGAAACGTTTAGGTGTGTGTTTCTCTTCTGTGCTCCTAATGACAGCCTTCCCGATACCCTGATGCAGAGCATGGTATCTGATTGGCAGTTTTATAACTTAGTTATTGTAGTCTCAGCTTATTTACACTGACAGGTCTCGATCTGATTTATCACTCTTGGTGCTGCAGCGCATTGTATAACAAAGCTTGTTCAGCTGAACAATTTCTATCGATTTGTTAGGACTTCCCTAATGGAACTGCAGGTTTGATCAGAGAAATACTTGTTTTTGTGACATCAGCTCCTTGACATCCATGCCATGTTTTAGTTTGTGCCTCAGCTGCTAGCTACAGCCTCTCAAGGGAGCCAGTACCACCCGTGCCTGGATACATGAGGCAGAGATGTGAAAGGGAGAGACGGGGGTAACCAGTCTTCCATTAAATATTTGCTCTTAATGTTCGAGCTGATCCTGCCTATTGTCCTTGGTATCTAATGGTATTCAAACAGCGGCATCACTGGAATAAAGGGAAAATGTTTCATGTCATACCTACTACATTATAAAGCATAAAGAATTCCATGCTGAAGGAGCTAAAGAATAAAACCCAGTGAGTAATGCATGCTTTTTCTATAGATTTTATATATCATCGTGATTGCTGTTATGAACTGAGGCCGTTGATGCAGCGTGTGTGTACGTGTGGTGCAGTAGATAATAGAACTCAGCGTTTTGGTTATGATACAGTTGCTTTGCCTAGCACCCTCCTTTGCAGCCATAGATTGTTACAAATGCAGAGATTCCTGCTGCCTCTTGTGCGTAGGGATGTGGCTGAGAGACCTCTCAGAAATGCTGATAAAATCGCAATGAAAGGACTCTTGGGGAATGCATTTTAGGAGGAAAAGAACAGAAGAGTGAGTGATGCTGTTGCTGCTAATATTGGAGATTAATGAAAGAAATGTATCCAAAAAACCCTGACGGTATGTGTTCAGGGCCTGTTTATTGTAAGATGCTGATGTAAAGCCTGATTTAGAAGCATCATTTTGTAAGGCCTTTTTGTTGAATTGTGTTTAGTGGATTGTCTTGGATGGCTTTTAATTGTGAAATACTTGTTTTGAATTCAGGTTTACTTAGTTTCTAATATTGTCAGAATAAACTCTGCTAGTACACTTCTGCATTTTTACATCTGAACGAATAGATACGTGTATTTAATGTTAAAATTCACCTTGGATTTAGGTAGCTAGTGTTAACATATTTTAGGGTTGTTTTGCTGTTGGCTTCGTTAAATAGAAGAATGCAGACTAGGAAGCCTTTCAATAATTTCACAAAAGAACGAATGCATTTTTTAATATGTCAGTACTTATGGCATTAGTGTGACAGTAGACTGTTTTTATTATCTAATATTTCTGTCTCATTTTGCTGCCTTATTTTTTTGGTAATGATTCCACTGTGTTGTGGATGTCTCTCATGCTCTTTGTTTATCTGCTCAGTATTTTAGCATTAGGTGTTTGGACTTCATTTTTCCCTAAGCCATCTTTCTTGAAAATTTCGTCATAGGGTTGAGTAAAGGGATCTTACTAACCTAATTATTGTTGTCAGCTATTTTATTTTAGGTAAGGATATTTGTTTTTGCTTTATGTTCTGCCTGACGCTACAAAATAGCTCGAAAAGGCTTCTTGCTACAGTAGTGTGGCCTGTAAATATTTTTCTAGCTCATAAGGCAGGTTTTTCCCTTCATTTGTTACTGTATTGGCAGCAGTGATTAGGTTATTCAGAGCACGTGAACCAATTTCGTCCCCCAATGAAGAAAGGAACTATTGCCACCATAGAGACTATTCTGAAGACATAGATTGGATTTCACTGGATAATTAGGCAATTTTGAAACTGCTGGTAACCCTCTCCTGGTTTTTAGAAATCGAACTGACAGAGGGGAAAACTACTATTTTTAATGTAAGATATATTGTTGCTTAGGAATTGAAAATAGCTGTGTCATAGTTTCTCAAGAATACCTGAAATCTCTTCTTCTGCTTTAACTGTGTACCACGATTTTTTTCATACGTGGCATATTTGAAAAATATACATACAGATTATGGGGCAGTGTAAGTTACTGAAAACAGAATTGTAGTTGAGGGTCTATTTTGCTTATGATCATTCAGTGTTTTTAATTCTAAAGTAATTTCCATGTTTTTCTTAGCTATGAAACATCCAATGAAGAATAAAGAGCTAGGCCTCCCTTTTGATAATTGAGGCATGAAATTATAAAGCATGCATCTGATCGTGGGGCTTGACATCCTCCCTTTCTTGAAGATACTGGATGTCTTAGCAGATGTTTGTATACCAATTTGTAAGCCATAAATACAATGGAATAAGGAATGCTTGGGTTACTTTTTAAGATGTCATAATAAATAGCCTGTGTTCTTACTTTATTTATTCCACCCCTCCTCTCTTAGCTATTGCTCAGAATGGAAAATATTCATGCAGGAAAGATGTCACCTAGCTTTAGAAAACTTCTCTTGAATGTAATATGTATCTTCATCCCCCTGTGTTCTCTGTCATACTTCCAATCTAGAGACTTCTCATAAGTTGGTAAATCCACTTTTGATATAGAGGCATTTGGGGTAAATAAATTGGCAAGAAAATGATGAAGCTTTTTCTGTTATTTGTTGGAATTAGTGGGCATCTGTTAGGCCTGTCTGTTTCCATAGCTTAAAAGAACTATTTAATGTGCAACCTCTTAAATTATATGGTCACAGTTAATTATATATTGTTATACTTGGGATTCTGTGTAATACTTTTTAAAATTAGTTATTCTATGCAAGTTATGGTTTTTAATGTTTAACTGAGCCACAGAAATAGCAACAGAGGCCTGCAGGGCAGATAAATGTGCTCTTCAACATTTATCTCTTGGACTTTTGAGTTGCTGTGTGAGAAACCAGATTTTGTGAAAGATTTCAGGTGCTGCTATTTCGAAGCAGAGAGTACTTCAGAAGTGAAGCCTTGAAAGACTAAGTACTGATAGCAGTTGGTTAGCTGCTGAAGACTTGCTGTTACTAAAACCCGGATGGTAAATAAATCTCCTGAAGTAAAAAAAGCAAAAAGCAGCTAACTTCAGGCATGCTGAAAGGGTGGTTTTCAGAAGAGGCATGTGAGAGTCCTAATTGTCGCTGTCAGTGCAAGAGTTGTGCTGAGCAGACTGTGCAGTTCTGCCCTTAAACCACAGGGGGAAGGTAGTGACTTGGGTAGCAGAAAAATAAAAAACACAGACTCTCAATATTGACTAGGAAGCACCTCGTTTGTAATTCTGAAGTTCCATTACTAATTCTTCTGCATCTGTAGATGCTTGTCCCTGAATTATTAGCTGGGGAAACATTTAAAAGGAAACCAGAAACTATTTGAAGGCAAAACTTCAAGATTTTAGTATGGTTCCTTTTACTTTTACAATACATGATCATGATAACGATGCTATTAGGTCCTTCTTCCAATAACTTAGGTTATAATCTACTGTGTTCTTGAGTAAAGCAGGTACAGATGCCCTGTGACTGGCCTAGGGACTCCCTGATCTTTAGGTTGTTAACTCTGATAAAAACTATTCTTACCCACAGGGATTGCAAAGAAAGGAAAACCTGAGGCAGGCAGTGATAAAATTGATATTGTAGAGCCTGAAATGATAGGTCTGGGGCTGGAACTGATCCATTAATTTCAAGGTGCAATCATTGTTTTTTAACAATAGCACTACAAGCTATCTCAATGTTACTTAAACTTATTAGAAGGAATAGCTATCATAAAACGATTTTTCACAGCACATCTCGTATGATACACAGATAATGGAGAGCACAGTAGAAATCAAAAGGGTTTTAGGTGGGAAGCAGTGTGTAAACTTTGCAGATCTGGTATAATTATTTTCCTTTCTTCTGTGGGGTGAGTTGACATCCCCCTTCCAAAAGCTGAAAGGCAAATACAGTCACTAATTTGGAAGATATAAACGTGCTTTAACATGTTAAACACTATAGCTTTCCATCAACAGACCAGATGAAAGGGCATGTACACAAGACTGTATCATATGCAATCTTTTTCCCCATAGGGATGAGAAGTTCTAGGACAGAAGGCTGCTTTCTTGGGAAACAATAATCCTCTGCATCATAAAAGCATTAACTAAGCTGGGAGGCTTACTCAGTTTGCTATTAGAATTAGCATATAATCATTTAATCCAGAATTTAACAGTATGATGAGTAACTCCTGAAACTATTCAGGTGTTATCATTATTTAGCAACAGTAGCTAAATAAAGTTCAGTGATACTCTATATTGCTGCAAACTGTCTTGTATTATACTTTGGAAGTGTACAAATGCTATATCCCTGTAGTGTATGAGGAAGCTTAGAAGGAGTAAAAGTACAAATGGGAGAATCTTTGAGATTAGTTTTATTTATCAAATGATAAAAACTGAGCACAACCCATAGAACTCAAATTGTGACATAATAAGAATGGGCACTACGTGCACTTAATTTCAACTTGCTTTCCTCCTAATATGAAGCAGGATAAGGTACTGTTAGGTACAGATGCGTCAAAACTGTTGGAGTGAAAAGTGACGGATCTGGAGAGTTAGTCCTGCTCCAAGGTAACAGTGTCCTCTGTCGTACTGAGGCATTGCATATTTTTCTGGGTATAATATTAGCAGGCAACTGATTAAATTGGAAAGAACTTGGAGAAATACGGTCAAGAACCTTATTTCTAAGGGAATATAAAGTACACCTTTATGAAATAATAGCTAAATAGAGTTTCTGCCATTCTACTAATACTGGAATAATATAAACATTGGGAAGGGAAATAGGACTGTCTGAGAGTGGATCATAAGCTGAAGGAGTATAACTATACTGTGAAGGAAGATGGCTTGACTCAGAAAATGTGTCCTAACACTGAGACTGTAGGAACCAAATAACGGTTTCAGGGGCATCATGAAGGCCACCTTAAAAGCTGTATGAATCTGAAATAAATGTTACATCCATTTTGAGTAGCTGCTGGGTTTTTTGAACAGTTCTGCATTTTTGGTGATGATGTAATCAAATAGGTGTTGATGCCTATTTACTTGAGGGCAAATCAAGTAATTCGATATACAAAAAACTGATATTGGTTTAATACAAGTGGTAAAAACCTAAAAAATAGCAACTCCAGGCTTTCCATGAGAAGTGGGTATGTGGTAAATGTGTTGCTTAAGTTGGGGGGTTGGGTTTCAATTTCATTCTAAGTACAGGAAACTTTTGATAGTTCTGTGATCATTAGCTTCATGTTCAATAGCAGTTCGAAATGCAAATAGAAATGCACATGTAACTAGGAAATAAGGGGAAAATCAGGTGTACGAGATAGGCCACAGCCAAATCTATAGAAGGGCTTCAATGCAAGGAGAACTGACTTCTGACTGAAGACTAAGCCTTCAACTTAGAAAGAGGCATCTGGTAAAATATGATATAATAAAACTCCTGTATGGCATGGATTCAGGGAAATCAGTTAACCATTTCCTACAGGACAAGAAGTGGGGCTCTTAATGAAGTCTTCTAAAAATGTTTTCTGGGGGATTTGTCAGTAGTCAGCTTATCTGTTTTTCCTCCAACCTTTTTGATAGGCATGTTATGATTTGGTATTTAACATAAAAAAATGAGAGTAGGTGAAAATTTGATCTGACCAAATTTTAACTGATCACTTGAACAAACTGGGTTCAGTTCCTTCTGATTTGCTGTCTAGCTCAGCCACAAAAAGAAGTGGAATTCTCACCCCTTCCAACTACCAATATAAATGAATCATGTGTACTCAAAGGATTAATTTTGTCTAGAAAATGTGTGGTGTCAAGTCTAGATTAAGATTCCCCAGCGAGTCTTAAATCATGCAGGCTACTGATAACATAAAGTAGAACCAAATTCCAGCAGGAAACTTCATTGGGGTGCTCCTTATTTCTTTGTTTGCCTTTTACAGTAAGCCCAGATTATATAGAAGTCAGAGGCTTTCTGTTACCAGGCTTTTATTTAGAGTAGAAAGTGGTGCTTCATGTATGTGCTAGGGCATTATAGAAGTTTGCTTTTTGCTGGTTTTTTTTTTTTTTTGAAGTGGCCTGCAAAGTAGATGCAGATGTAGATTAGAAAAGATGAATGTGTTCTGCTTCAGTAATGTGGGCTTTGTTGCATTAAGTGTTTGCTAAATACAAATTATAGAGGTTTAGTTGAAGCTGCAAAGTTTCTAAACGTGAAAAATGAGCAATGGGTGGATATAAATATACCTAAATAAAGGTGCCAGCTTATTAGTTCAGGTAAGTGGAATAGTGCTCAGGGGCCTCTTGCATAAATGGAGTTTAATACTAAAGAAATGCTTCATCTACTGCTGAAGTTATTTTGCTGCAGATTACTTAAATATTCAGAACTTCATTTTGATCTACTTCAGTACTAAGGTAAGTAAATTAAAGAGTTAAATAATTTTAAGTACTGGTTCAGTACTCTTTTTCAGCTTGTTTAAAAACACTTTAATACAGATATTCATGTTAATAGAACATTAAAAGATTTACTACAATGAGAACTAAATTTAATGAAAGTGATTTTTATTTTGGGAGAATATAATGCAGTCATCAAAAGAAGCTTTTTGAACTTCTATTAACAATGCAGTGTAAGCTTGGTTTTGTGGTGCATGTAACCACTGTGCTTGTCTAAAGAGAGGAGCCAGCTACGTGTCATGAAAGGGTGTAAAGTTTAAACTTGTGTAGAAGGCCAAGGTAAAGAAGGGAAAATTTGAACTTTTTTTCTTTCCTAAACAAAAATGTTAATCACCTTCAGAAGTACGGATGCACCACCAATTGCCTTCTGTCCCTTTTCATAACATGCTTGTTCAAAGTAGAGAACAAACACAGCAAGACTTTATCCTGTGTTTGGGACAGCCTTGCAAAATGCATATGTGTCAGCAAGAGACGCTGAGAAGGACGTGCAGCAGCAGAGAGTGATCGCTGACATGCGCAGAGATCCTCATAACCAGGACATCTTCACCTCTGGAGTAGCATCCAGTAACTGAATTCAGTGAGGATTTCTCGAGTAATGCTTTGTGTACTTTGCTATGGTATTTTCAAGTACATCTGATAAATTTCGTCTCAAATCATAATATTGTGGTCTCAGATAGCAAAATTAGGTTTTTCATAGAAAAGCCATGACCCTTGCGTAGAAAAATGTGTTTGAGTTCTGGGTTGTTTCTTCAATGAGCAGTAAGAAAAAACTTTGAAGTAATGAGGTGTCTTTTGGACACTGAAAGCATGAATACCTTCAGTCACTTTAAAGTGTTTTAAACGACGCTATTTTTCCTATATATCTGCCATCTTAAATCCTTGGTGGTTTGGGGTAAGAAGAAATTATAAATAGTGTTAGTCAAATAATGCTATCTTCTATGATTTTTGTCCTTTAATGCGATCGTATTTTGGCAATTAGTTCCAAAATAATTACCCTCCTTCTAAAGAAAATGAAAATTTGAGTTAGTGTATGCTTGAAAGATTAAAAAACTCCTGTAAACCCTCTGTGCAGGTGACAATATCACTGTATACTTAAAGCAACAATTTTCAGTGAACAGCTGTCTTGACGCATGAATACCAAATACGTTTTCACTTAATTGACAAACATTTTTGCTCTGACCAGATAATACATGAGTAAACCGTGGGCTGTTAGTCACTGAGTCATATTCCTAACAGTTCTTAGTGGTTAGTTAATAAATGGTTAATCTCACAAGTGAAAAGAGAATTCAGGTTCCATGATTGACTTCACAGTTGGTGTTCTAGAATTCTGTATGGAAGTAAGTGGATCACCCAGACTTGCTACAATATTTTTGCCAGGTGACTGGGAGACTCCTACTCTTATCCTCGTTTAATACCAGATTTATCCGTCTTGGTAACATTGCAGGTGTGTTCAACTCTTACATGTACAGCAGTTGCTAATGAAAAGAAGCAAATTGTTGAATGTGATGTAGATACGTGAAATTGTGCAGTCTTTCTTTGCTGAAGGTGATATTCAGTTTTGCATGAGGTTCAGGCTGTAACTGTCTCTTCCTGTGCATCGCCCAACTTGTGTGCAAGCCGGACAGATGGCCACTTCAGCCGTGGGACTTAATGCACTCAGCAGCCGAACCAAAACAATTACAATTTTTATACTTGATGATAAGGCAATCTGAATCAATTAAAAATGTAGATTTTGCTATTTCTTCCTAAGAGACTTTTTTTAAGTCTTTATTTTTTGTTTGCCAGAAACACGCCAACTTATCTCAGGCATTTGTTTGCCATGATTGTTGGAGGGTTACTTTTCCATTACAATTTTGAAGAAACAATTCTGTAAACTGTCTGCTACTGAATGTTTAGGGGTGTCTTTTAAAGTAGCAGTTGATTATTTTATTTTGCTCAAGGGATGTGGTTTAACCCAAACTGGCAACTGAGCCCCACCCAGCCGCTTGCTCACTCTCCCCGGTGGGATGTGGGAGAGAATGGGAAGGGTAAAAGTGAGAAAAATAATGGGTTGAGATAAAGATGAGTTAAAGTTCAATAGGTAAAGCAAGAGGTGAGCACGCAAGCAAAGCAAACCAAGGAATTGATTCACTCCTTCCCACGGGCAGGCGGGTGCTCGGCCGTCCCCAGGAGAGCAGGGCTCCATCACATGTAACGGTTACTTCAGAAGGCAAACGCCATCACTCTAAATGTCCCCCCCCTTCCTTCTCCCCCCAGCTCTATATACTGAGCATGACGCCCTATGGTGTGGGACATCCCTGGGGTCAGTTGGGGTCACTGTCCCAGCCGCGTCCCCCCCAACCCCCTGTGCCCCCCCAGCTACTCGTTGCAGGGTGGGGTGAGGAGCAGAGAAGGCCTTGGCTCTGTGCAAGCCCTGCTCAGCGGGAGCGAAACCATCCCTGGGTTATCAGCACTGTTCTCAGCGCAACTCCAAAACATCCCCCCATACTGGCTACAACGAAGAAAATTAACTTTATCCCAGCCAAAACCAGCACAAGATAAAGTCAAATCCTTGGCTGTCGCCCATTTGTTTGATAGCTAAAGTAACTCTCTTGTGTGTTACTCTGGTAGGATGCATTGTTGTTGGGTGTCTCTGCGAGGTGCGTTTCTGAGGCCTCATCCATGATATTTTTCTGACTCATCAGTCCCTCTGTTGATCACAAATGAAGGAAACTCTTAAGGACAACTTAGATATTGCCTAAACACTTTATTTCTAGTATTTCTGTGAATGTAAATTGGTATTACCTTTTGTTTGAAAGTGAAAGCATGTATTTTTAAAAACAGTTTTTAAAGCCCTTTGTCGCTTTTTCTCATGTATTTTGAATGCAGTCAGTGTTTGTAATGACAAGGCAATCCAGATCCAAAGGGGCATACAGCACCAGTGCAGCAGAGACTTTTTCAAAATGAGATGGTAGCTCTGTCTTTACTGGATGGCATTTTCTTCATAAGTGTGACTTATCACCTTGCAATGGCGTGGAGCCATTTTAACAGAAGGATATGAATATAAGCAACCGAGAGATCATGCATGAGAAAGCAATGTGTATGGAGGACAGGTTTTCCACCTAGCAGTCCTGAAGCGGGAGTCAGTAGTTGACCCCTTTCTAAGTCAGTGGGGAATAGGATATTCAAACAGTATTCTAGCTGTGTTGCAATAAATGCTGGGTAAATATTACAGTTCTATGAGATATAGTTCATTTCCTTGTTGATTCTCTGCTGATGCTATATGTAGTAGACTTCCTTTGTCGTTATTGCTATCTTAATTGTGCTTGATTTTCCCCCCCACCCCCCCATAGAGGTTGATATGACTTTGAGTTAATTTTAGTGTCTGTTGAAAAAGAAAAGGGTTCCCCAATTGCTAATCAGTTTTAAATTGAATAAAAAATAAAATGCTATCTTCGACTATTCTAATAACTGCAAGAGATAAAAGCACTTAATGCCTATATATTGTTAAGGATATTCTCTTTTCCTTTTCTAACTTCCGAGAAAGAACGGTAATTGTACATAGCAGCTTATTCATAATAAAAAGGGCCAATTAACATCTCACACAATGTATGATTGTTACATGTGAAGCAATTTTATTGTTTCAGTTTAACTATTTGGGACAGATTAACAGATCGGTGAAAAAACATACCATCGAAGTTCTTTAGAATTTATTTTCCTAAAACTTGTTCTATCTTTATATGCACTTATTTTAATATGATACTCTTTATCTAATTCAGAGTCTTATCTGAAATACCAATATCAATTTCCTACTTGTAATTCATGAGTTGGTTTTGAAAGAATGCTCACTTGTCTGCTCTGCAAAACATTAAAAGAACAAAACAAAAACTGGGCATTCTCATACTGTCCAGCTGGCAGGCAATGTAATTGGCCTGTAAACAACTTGCATTAATGTCTGATAAGTGATTTGCAGCAATGGCACATCAGCTCTGTGCTTAGTATAGTAAAAGATTTCATTATAGTTTGATCACATAAAAGCAGACTTTTGGGTTTAGAAATGCAATTCCAATGCAGAGGAAATCATTTTTTTGTGGCCGTCTTACTGCCGTTGATGGTGTAAACCACACTGACAGACAACTGATGAGTTCTTTTACGTATTCTGGAAAACACAAGCACTTCCAAACTTTCAGATGGAAAAATAATATTTTGGGCTTGGGGGCAGGTTGGGCCTGTCTTTTATATTGTTTTTCTTCTCCAGTGCTGGGAAAGTATGTTGTCATTTGAAAAATAATTGTGCCGCCTTCTATTTCTCCCTACTTTACCAATTTACATTTTTCAAAGGCAAGGTTCGTGTCCTTTCTGCCGAGTTCTGAGCAGGTCATTTCTAATTGGGGGAGTATCTTCTGTTGATGAGTTAATTTGGAATGAACACTGAGCAACAGGCAAATCGCTCTTTTTTTTTTGTGTGTGTGTGTATTGAATTTTTTACTTAAACTTTTTTTTCTACAATGTTTTTTTAAAAGATTTAAAAAAACCAACCCTAGGGAATGTCTTTGAAAAAAACAATATTAAATATATTTACAAGGTTCATTGTGCATTGCTGTTAGTGATGTAGTTGCACAGCTTGACAATAGAGGGAAGAATTGCACAACGGCAACAGTCACTTGTTTCACGCTGCTTTTTATGTAGAGACAGCTGGTTAATTTTGTTTCAGGCATTCAGTTCGAGTATTTTTATTTCCCTTTTAATCTTACCTTGAAAAATACTTTTTTCCCCCTCCAGTTTTCCAATATTGGAAGTAGATAGAGTTCAGCACATTCATTGTAGTTAGAATATGTATTTGTGTTTCCCAATAAAAAGTTGTTATCCTTGTTAGCAGCTTAAAATACCTTTTGAGTTTTACTCTAAACTTGTTCACATACAAAATGAATATTAAAAAAAAAAATCTCTTTTTTTTGTTAGGCAAAGGCTTATCTTTAATATCCATCAGAGAGGAAAGATTACTGTGTTTAATTAGGGTTATATCATCTCCTTCAGCCTCCAAGCAGCGAAATCAGAGTCCTTAATGAGTTAACTGATGTGTACTGTAAAATAAATGAAAAAGTAGCCCTTTTCATTAAACACAGTAATTAAATATTCATGCTTTTGTGATGACATTCCTTTCTCTAGGGGGCTGGGATCAAGTATGGCTGTAAAAACTTGTTTAGTTCTTGATAATCAGGAATCACAGAAAGTGTTCTAGAAACTTACCAAAACATTTTGTTTCGGGTTCAGAAGCATCCTTTTCCCGTATGAAGTGTAGAGGAAGAATGTTACTGAGACCAGAGCCTTGTTCACATGTCACACAGAATGCTGACAATAAGATGTTTCTAACTTGGAGATACATACTTACTGCCATTTTAAGAATCTGTTTATTGTTCGAGATGGTTTCTTTGATCTAGTGTAGCTCTAGGTAGGATTTTTTGAAGCTGATAATGTTTCAAAACAATAATGATTTTTTTTTTTTTAATAATCTGCCATTATTCTTAAGTGAAACTGTAGGGACAATGTTGTCTTCTATGAGTGCTTTACTAGATCCATAAAATATACATTTTAGTCCAGTTCTGTAGGTTATTCTGAAGTTGCCCAGGAAGGATCATGTCCAGGAGGCTTTTGAATATCTCTAACCTCTCTGGGCTACGTGGGCTCAGTCACCTTTGCTGACATTCACATGGACCCTCCTGTGTTTCGGTTTGTGCCTGTTGCCTCTGGCCTTGCCACTGGGCGCCAGAGCAAAGAGCCTGGCTCTGCCTTCTTTATACCCTCATGTGTTGATAAGATTCTTCCCTCAGCCATCTCTTCTCCAGGCTAAACAGTCCCAGCTCTCTCAGCCTTTCCTCATATGAGAGATGCTCATGGGGCTTAATCATCTTCATGGCCCTTCACTGGACTGTCTCCAATAGTGCCGTGCCTTTCTCGTACGGGGGAGCCCAGAGCGGGACGCAGCGCTCCGTGTGCGGTGCCAGGACTTTGCACTTCACTTTGAGCTTCATGAGGTTCCCGCCTGCTCAGTTCTCCAGGCGTTGAGGTCTCTCTGGCAGCACAACCATGTGGTGTATCGGCCGCTCCTCCCAGTTCCGTATCATCGGCGAACTTGCTGAGGTGTGCTCTGCCCCGTCGGAGCACTCATGAGGATGTTGAACGGGGTCGGAGCCAGCATTGTCCCCGGGGGTGCACTGATAGTCGCTGGAGTCCAACTAGACTTTGTGCCACTGACTGGATATAGATTATAAAAATCAATACTGTGATTGATAATACTAAGAACATATAATTTTGTCATAAATTTAATCTTATTGTGTAATAATAATAGGACTTCTGGTATAAAGGTGTGTCCTACAATGATCATTGTTTTCTCATTTTTTCTACCTTGGCCCCTTTTAGAGATTTGCCCTGGACTCTACGCTGAGTAGTGGCGGTCATAGCGGTAAATTGTAGGGGTTCCTGCCTTTTAAAGCTCTGCTATACTAAGTTCAGTTTTTTGTTAGTGTTGCCTCATGAGTATACGATATAAAACCCTGACTTTGATTTAATATTTATCATTAATTAGGGAAGTGACTTGCTCCTTTATTTACAGACTTCATCAGCACAAGCTGCTCGTTAACTTATCATTCACTTAATATTCCTCATGTCAGTGATAAGCTCGTGTTCCGAACACAGATGTATGAGGTTGCCTCCATATGGTGCTTTGTCTAATGAATCAATTAGCTATTTTGGAAAAAAATCCTTGTGAAGTTTTTTTTTGTTCTCCTGGTGAAAAGTCATCCTACAAGCGGTGGAACAGCTTTTCACTGATGTTTGAGCATATTTTTAGGCAAAAACTTTGCAGTAGTTTTGGTAGGTTCCCATTTAAATTTTTGCATTTGGGAAAAGGAGGGGGGTTTGTTTGCTTTGAAGTTTATATTTGGCAGATTTTGAAGAGCTGTTTGAGTCAAATCAATGTATCGAGTGATACGCCTCTGTTCTAGTAACTATGTTTGCCACTTCTGTGGCACGCAGCCTTTCAGCTTCTTTGAGAAATGGTGTTTGCTTTTTCTTTTCTTTTTTCCACGTTGGTCACAATTAATTTAATAGTGCAATGTCTGTTTCAAATATTTGCAAAGTAAATATTTGTACATGCAAATAGAGTAACACACGAATGTTTGTGGATTTGGCACTGTAGATTTGTGGAGTTACAGAAACGTCAATACTTTTTAGGTACTCTATTTTTGTCCTTCAAAAGTAAGGCATATAAATCAGACCTAGTATTACAACCAGTGGTCACACATTGTATGTCAGTAGCCTGTGACTTTTGGCTTGCTCAATATTAAGGTAAAATAATTTTTCTCCAAGGAACTGTTTACTACTTGCATTATCTTTTGGCAGTGAAAATGTTTGGTGTTTTTTTTATTAAAAGAAAAAAAGGCTTCATCTATAAGAAGGTGGGGATATTTAAAACGTAACTCTTTCAAACTTGAAAGAAAGAAACATTAAAGATGAAAATTTAAGATGCGTTTGCATGAATTTCTGAGGGTTATAAATTTACAGTTGAATACCGTGTCAGAATGTAGCAGTGTTTATCAATCAAGTCTATCAAAGTTTTTATATTAAATGTTGTTGGCACTGTCTGGAGCATTTTAGTTAACTTCAGATATTATTCTACAGACAGTATAGTTTGTTATAAATCGTTTTGCTTGTGTTAGACTGGTTAAAGGACAGCATTAACAGCTAACGTAATATTGGAGACTCAGTTTAAAAACAAACAAAAAACGCCAGCACAACCCCCCTGCCCTGTTCAACTTCCTCACTGAGATTCTTAAGGAGAAGGCGCAACTTTTCTGAAAGAGAAGAATAAAGCAATACGACAGACCCTGTTAAGGGGACAGGGAAGAAGCAAGGATTGCTTCATATTGACCAAGTACGTTATGAAACAGAGTTGTCCTGGTTGGCAGAACCAGTGTACCTAGGTACCAAATAGAGCGTACGTGTAGCCACCCACAAGGTATCATAAAAGCACGTATTTTACTGTCATCTTCTCAGAGTTATTTATACTTGCTGTGCTGTTTAGTTCTCCGTTCCGGATGAAACTGCCGTACTTAATTTTTCTGTTCAAAGTAGATGAAATACATTTTGTACAAGTGCCAACTGTCTTAAGTTGCATTATAACTAGTGTAAATAATTTGTTCTTAAAAAGGCATCCAGTTAAAACTTTGTATTGGAAAATCTTACGCATCGTATTACTGAAGATAGCTTTAAAATTAATAGAAATAAGAATTATTCTAGTCTTTCACATTTCTTCTTCAAGTAAAGGATATTATAACACCCATAAATACACTGTAAAAAAACTTGTCCTGGAAATGTCAGACTTATCTCACTGTCTAAAACATGCTTGTTAATTCCAAATATTACTTTAAACTTCGAGAACCCCTAAATTTATGTCCCTTAATAGGTGTAATTAGACCCAATTATTAAGCAGTGAAAATCTTGCCAAATCTCTTTTTAATTATTTTCTAGCCTCTTGACAGCAGGAGTATGTTGTCAGTTTTAACATCACTGCTGTGTTTTTTTGCTTAACTGACTCCCCTCTTCCCTCTGTGCTCCCCACTCCACCCAGTGCCCCCTTGTACTGCCTGCCGTGGAAAGCTCACGGCCCCAGGTACGCGGCTGGGCTTGGCTGCGGCACCGTTACAGCTGTGTGCGACTCGAAGTGGGACCGGTGCTGCACGGCACACTTTTCAACACTTGGTATTAAGTATCAAATTCTCCAATTACTCAGTCACACAAGAATTGCACATACCTATGTGAAGAGTGACAATAAAAGTCGTTTGGAGCAGGTGGTAGGTACTGTCATGCGTGGCCTCTTGGAAAGCCTGGCTTAACCGGATTTATTGTTGTTATATTTAGAATATATTAGAAATAATTGCAGACCTGCACGTGAACTGTTTCCCTGACAGAGGAAGTATTTTGTTCATGTTTAATGTTAAGATAAAAATGAGGTCAAATAACGTAACTCTCAAGACTTGTCACATCTTTAATATTGCATATCTGAAGTGTTATTGGCACCAAACGTCCTTTGTGTGTTTACGTGTGAAGGTGTGTTATGGCGAGATCAGCATCGCAATTCTACCAGAGGAAGCTGTTTCTTTAACAGTTATCTGTCCCTCTCACCTGAGCTGGAACAGCAGGCAGCCGAGAAACTGTAACAAGATTATGATCATGTGAGGAAAAAGAGACAGGGATAGAGAAAAGGGAGAGGCAGCGGTTGAAAGCACATCCTGCAGAAGCTGTCATTTACGGCTGCCTTTAAAAAAAAAATAAAATCAGGGATTTTAGCTGTGCGTTGATATTTAGAAAAGCAAGATTGTTTTAAGTCGCAACTTGCTTAACATAGTGTGTCTGGTATTGCTGTGCTACCATGCTGCTGCTTTACACCTTTTTAATTTCTTTCTTAGAATCAATCTACCGACGCGGAGCCAGAAGATGGAGGAAGCTGTACCGAGTGAATGGGCATTTGTTTCAAGCCAAACGTTTTAACAGAGTGAGTACTGTTGCATAAAACGTTGGGGTTTGGTAATGTTCTGCAGTAATTGTTTTCTCAGTCTGTGCTTTTTCTGTGTTTGAGTGTTGAAAAGAAAGGAAAAGCAAGATGCTTATTCATGTGACTTCTCAGTCTATGCAGTGTTATTCAGGTCACAACAATCAGAAAAACTTGAAAGTCTTTGAATCTGGGATGGAGTTAATAATGTGATTGGTGGAAACTATTTATTTTTAAAGTGTCTTTAAAAAAAAAAAACCAAACCCGAGTTTTGTGACTGTGTAACTGATGCATACCTAGAGCAGCTTTTCTCCTTTGCACTACTTATGTGATTTCGATTGCTTGTTAGCATAATCTTTTGCCTTCAGTACTTGTTTTATCATTCTTAAAGATTAGAGCCCTTGATGTTAGTTTTAACTGTTTGGGTCTGAGGTGTCACATAATCTAATTAAGAAAAAGAATATCTGGTTTATTGAGCTAAATTACAACTGCGTTAAGAATCTGACTTAAATCCACATAAGCAAGTGAATGTAGCTTTAAGGCTGAGACACCTCCTTCACTTATCCCATTATGCTGAAGTGTTGCAGCATATATACAAATGTAGCATCTGCTTCTGGGAATTCCGTACTAAACTGAGTACAGTGAGGTGAGTTGGCTTTTTGATTCAGCCCTAAGCTTGGTTGTTTGTTTTGTTTTTTAAATGAAATTAGCATTTTTAATCTAATATTCCCCACCCTAAAACTGCACTAAAAGAAGGAAAAACCCCTTAAATTCAGTATCTTATCACTAGATATGTGAAAAATGTCATATATCTGAATTGTAACATGCATTTGTATAATGGGGTGTACAAACTCTGTTTTTTCAGTTTATAGTGTGAAGTGTGTACTTTTTTGTGCTTGTTTGCTACGTAGTTAAAACATATTTGTGCGAAACATTGTGAACGCGTACCTGTCCCATTAGTAATTCATAATATAGATAATGATGCTTAAATTAGGCAAATAGTGAATATACACATAAAGGCTTTGAAACCTTGTTAGCATGCTCATTTGTCAACAATCCTAAACAAGACTACTCTGTTGTAACTGTCTGTATACAAATGAAATCATATAAAACCAGAACACAAACCATATCCAACTGAAGTTACAATATAGTTGATATGAACTGTAAAATGTGACATTAAAATGTATAAATTATTAATAAATTATGGTCATATATGTATGTGTGACCCATGAATTAGATGCTAAATTTTAATGTTGACTGAATTTTTAAGACTGGAGTGTTACCTTATTAATTCCTTTTGCAAAATAACCTTTTAAAACTTTTTCAAATTACTCAGGTGAATGAACACATGCAAGAATCTAAACTTGAATCTCATTGAACATAACGTAAAGGTTAACCCTTTGTTACTGCTGTGTTTGCATTTTGGGGAGGTAGGAGAGGGACACCTGTATTACTGAAGGAACTGGGGAGCTGCCTCTACATCCTTCCCCCCCTTCTTGCTTCCCTCCATCTGTCTGAAGTAAATGAGATTATTTTCTTGTATGTCCTTTCAAGGGCCAAAGACGTTTTGTTTAGTCTTAATATTACTGCTGCCAAACCTATACCAGAATACTGAAGGAAGTCTGATGGGCCAGGAATTTTGAAAGAAGTGGCTATAGATGTCCAAGGCTTCCTCTCTTATTAGGCAGTGTGTTTTTTGGTTTTTTTCCTGGGCAATACAGTTTGGGTTTCTCCTGATCAAGGAGGACTGGTTGTACAGAGGAATGGGGAAGTAGTTAAGTTTTGTTTTTTACAACTATCAAGGTATGAGAATGGCAATACTTTTTTTAAAAAAATTAACCATTCTTTGATTATTTCTTTTTTTTTTTAATTTCTTTTTTTCTAATACTACTAGTAAGGATTTATAGAAGCTTAGCACTTCTGGGCAGGACACCATGTGTGATTCATCAGTCTGAGGATCTGAATAACCGCACTCTAACTTGCAGTTTGGGAGGAACAGACTTCCACTGTTTTGTGGCTTTGGGACAGTTGCAGAGTTCTGGCTAAGCTGAAATGGGGGGTGGGTGTGGGACTCCATGTGCGGCTTGCAGAATGATAGGCAGCATCTTAGCCTGTTACAGCAGTTACACCCTATCTGCACATTCTCTCCAGTAACGAGTAAGTCTTCTTTTGGCAGTCTGTGCACTGAGTAGAGGGATAACTGAGAGAAGGTGACTTCTGAGCATGCAAGAATCCCTTTGCTATTTGGCACTCCGGGCAAAGTGGATAAAATGACCACAGCACACATAGACTGGAAAAATTATTTGAAGACCTGCCTTGTTAAAGTCGGCAGTAGAATGTCTGCCTTCTTAATTTGTCCTTGTTTTGATTTCATTTATTCAGATGCCATTTTGTAGCATGTATTTAAAAGGCCATATGTTTTCAGTATTAAATAGTGCAATATACACTGATGTTTTACTGATGTAAACATCAGACTTGACCGATGAGTTTTAATTATGGGAAGTTTCTACTGATGTTCTACCACTGATAAAGTATGTAGGTGCAGATACAGAACATTGTTCATACTTTAACATGTCTTTTGTAACGTTTTGTGCTGATGCTCTCCAAAGCAGTGAGTTTGGGTGCTTTTTATGCATAATTGTTTAGTACAAATTCCTGTCAGTTTTGTTTGGGTAACGTCTGTCAGAACCTGAAACTCCAAATGTATTTGTTCTCTAAGAATGATTTGTTCCATATGCTTTAGGTATTTGTTTTCTTAACATTCATTAAAAAAGAACTGCATTTAGCTGAATTCTAAGAAGTGTAACCTTCAGTTATTAAGGAAACCCTGGATATTCTAAAAGAATCATTATTGAACATCTATTAGGAGGTGACTAGGATGCGTTCTTGTATGGTGGATTCTTGCTGCTAGATAACTACTCACCTACAGAAAGGAATTGATGATTGAATTGATCATATGCCTTCTGGCTTTTAGAGAGCGTACTGTGGCCAGTGCAGTGAAAGGATATGGGGTCTCGGAAGGCAAGGCTACAAGTGTATCAACTGCAAATTGTTGGTCCATAAACGTTGTCATATCCTTGTTCCACTGACCTGCAAAAGGCATATGGTAAGTTTGCATTCTGTATAAAGCTAAGATGTTTCATTGTGTGCTGCGTTGCTGTTTGTAGATGTGCATCCGAAGTAATTAAATGCTGTGTGTGGTTGTAGATTTATAATACTTGGTGGTATTTGGGTTTCGCTTTCTGAAGTAGCCACGGAGGACAAGCCTTTGGATTGTGAGCAGTAGAGACGAAGTGAGAAGAGAAAACTTGTGATATGACTTAACTGTGGGCAAGCTTGCGTTTGACTTCTCCAGTAGACCTGTTGTATTTTACAGATCGATAGAGTTGTCCTTGGCAACCTTACCATTTGCTCCTTCTAGCCTATATTCTAGCCTATGGAGTGCTTTAAGAGCTAAGGCACTGGGGTGGCTTTTGCATTACCGCTTGCAAAAAGGCCTGGTGCTTTCGTGTTCTTGCCAGCTCAGTCTTGTCAGCTCAGAATGGCCAGTCCTCGCCATTCCTCTCATACATTCCAGTGGCAACTCGAATGTCTTTCCTAGGCTTTAAACATTAATCAGTATCCCTGAATTTTAGCCTTCCCCATCCTAGTCACAGACTATAACCAGTGTCTCACTGGTTGTGGTATCATGTTGTCTCTAACAAACTTAAACCTCTGTTTCTCTGTATTGGCATTGCACATGACTTGCCTTGACATTGCTGGGTTCTTTGCCAATTTATTTATGCACGTTGCTATACCTACTGGAGTTGTCCTACATGTCTCAGTTGTGAGATGAGACCAGGGTCTAAATGTACTAGAGAACTGTTTGGTGTTGTGATATTTACCAATTTCTGCAATACCGTTCATAAAGAGTAACAATTCCTGTTTTTCAAACAGGAAAGGAATATGCCAGTGCTCTAAATTGTGTGTAACATGCTGAAGTATTGACTTTGCAGTTCCATGTGAAACAGATTCAGAAGCCTTAAATAGAATTAAAGTTTGAACTTTGCAATAAAATGTGCTAATTTTACTTTTTGAAGACAGCTAAACGTTGGTTGTAGTTGCAGAGAAGGGTTGACACAGTGTTTAGGCTTTCAGTAGGCTGGTTTTAGAATGCGTTACAAAATGTTAATGTTTGGGAATATTTCCTACAAAATGCAGTTTTCATCCAGGAAGATGCAAACGTGAAGTTCTCTTAGTATTGTAGTTGTGTGGCAAGACATACTTACTTAAAAGGGACTGCATAAACTGACGTTTTTTTCCTATATAACTTATGTATTTTGCAAGGATTCGGTCATGCCTTCCCAGGAACCTCAGTTAGATGATAAAAATGATGAAGTTGACCTCCCTTCAGAAGAAACTGATGGAAGTGAGTACTTTCTTGTTAAGCTGGAATTCATGTGCTTCCCCATTTGGAGGCCCGGTTTCCACTCTACCTGTTTGTTTGGGTTTTTTTGTTTGTGCTTGGGTTTTGTGGGTTTTGTTTGGGTGGTTTGTTTTTTTTTTTTTCCAAAGTTTACTTTGGATTAGCTCTAGTTCAGTCCCACGGACTAAATGCTCATTAGGGACTCAGTTGCCATCTGTACTTCTGAAGCATATCATCTGGTTTGCTTTCATCCTAAATCCACATGCTCTAAAACCGTTCCGGAATGTGAAGTTAAGCACGGAGCAATTGGCAGCAATAGATTTAGTTTTTAAAACAAACAAGAAACCAGCATTTCAGATTCAACTATGATGCTATTATAAGTGTATCCTCAGACTTCAAGTATTTCTTAATTTTGTGCCATTTGGAATACTTTCTGAGTTAATATTTTTGATGGTTTACCTGTCTTGTTTTAAGGGCCCTTTTATTATACCCATTCTCCAAAATGACTCCAGCCTTTGTCAGATACTGTTATGAGCTCGAAGGTTCATTGACTCACTTCTTATGGTTTGAGTTGGTTGTTTCTGCAGTGTCTGTAGGAGCTGCTGTCAGTGTTACAAGAATAAAGTGGAAATATTTGATCAACTGTTCTGTAGTATTTAAAGCAAACTGCTGACCCTAAGCCTCTAAATCATCTTTCCACTTTTAAATTGTTAAAATTATTTCTAACGACAGCCTTAATAATGACACTACTCATGTGGTTTCACTTCCAGTTCCATACATTCCTTCAAACCGGAAACATGACGGCATTAAAGATGACTCTGAGGTATGTTTCAAAAATATTTTTGTAAATAACATTTACCCTCTGTTAATCATGCAAATTCTTATAGAATAGCTAGTTATTTGTCCTTTTTTTTCTGCCTTTAAAAAAAAGTCTGGGTTTTCGTTCTGAAAACTGATTATTTTTTTTTAAAGCATCTTCAAATTTTTCAGGTGTCTTCTCTATACAGCTCTTGTTATCCCAATCATGATGTGAGAAAGACGTCACTTTTTTCCTCCCTTCCATTCATGTTGGCACAACAGTGATTTAGCAGAGGGTTTGACTTCATAGGTCCTTATGACAAATGATGGCTTTGACATTGTCGTGTCTGCTGTATCTAATGGACGTATACCTTTTATCAGCCTCAGGCTGTCATGAGAGTTGGTTCAGTCTGATAATAGATTAACTATCCAGCTCTCTGAAATGTTTCATAAAAATAATACCTAATAATTTATAGACAGCTTCTATGGAAATACAAGTAGAATAACATACACTTCAACTCTATTCTTCAGCTCTTTTGTAGATGGTCTGACACAATCTCTGCCTACCAAGAATGTTATTCCCTTAAAGCATTTGAAAAATCCTGCTATGCTTTAATTCTAAAGGGATTCAAGACTTTTCTTTTAAAAATGCTTCTGGCATATTTAATAAATAGGATGCACTCTGCAGAACACTAGCGGTTATTTTGATACCCCACTTTTAACAAGCCTGCACCTTTTTCCCCTCTACCTTCACCACAATACTTGTCACTACCATTATTTGACACTTGAGTAGTTCCTACTCCTGGGTAAGTGACTGCTTTATTTTTGGTCATATGTCTATATTTTTATCTCAAGTTCAGAGATGGCAGGGTATAAATATAAAACATGTCAGAGAATTTTAATTGCTATCTAGAATTGCTGGCTTCTGCTGTGGTTAGTGCTTAGGTAGATACTGTTTGTGTTTAAATTTTGGTAGGTGCTGGTTGCTGAACTCTCTGAATTATGCTGCTCTGATTCTCCCACCTTGCTTTTGAGCTTTACTAAAATAATTTCAGGTATCCTACAGAGAGGAAGTGGCATTCTGGGAGCTTTGTTGACTAGAATCTTTAAGCTCAGAGCAATCTCTTCTAATAGCAGTCAATCCTAGATCAAGATTCTTTATATAAAGACTTCCCATAGTTCAGCAGAACGCTGATCTGTCTACAAGTACAGTAGTATGAGGTCAGATAAAAATAGGCCACAAAGTATGTCAAAGCATTGTATATATTGGTGAAACATGAAACATCACAGTACATGCTGTATTTGTCTAGGTCAACTGCTTGATCTTCAGTCTTGCATGTTCACATCTAATTCCAGCAAACATTCAAGACAAATTTTATCATTTTAAAAAGTGAATTCTAAAGTAACATTCTTCATAGTGGAATCTTTCCTGCAGATTCTAATGTCTGAGAAATGGGCATCTCCTCCTGCATGTTCCCAGGCACCTATTAGAAATCTTCATTTTCATTAAAAATAGTGAACTTGATACAGACAGCTGTTGCCTAAACTGAAACCAAGACAGGTGTATTCATTAGTAAATCATTGTTTCCTTATCTGTCCTCTTTTTAGATAGCCTTTATTAATTTGTCTTACAATATCTGTCAGAATATGAAAGACGCTTTTCTTAGTGCAAAAGATAATTCTATATGGCCTGCAGTTCAAGAACCTGAACAAAACCTCATTTCTCAAGGCATTGCCTTCTGTTTTCCAGTAGGGAATAACACGTAAGTGACTACTGAACGACCTTCTGCCTTGAAAAACACAGTAACGTTTAGCGAGAGCAAAACCAATACCATCCAAAGGTTTCTAAACTGTTTTAAAAGCAGCCATTCAGATTTGTGTGCCAGTGACAATGGCAAGCAAACTCAGCACATTGTGTCCAGTGGTTAAAGACCTCTTTGCTTTAATAGTTGCTTGTTATGAAAATGCCTTCTGTTCCTAGCATCTGTTTCTTTTTATACAGGATATCAAACCAGTCATTGATGGAATGGATGGAATTAAGATTTCTCAGGGGCTTGGACTCCAGGACTTTGATTTAATCAGAGTTATCGGACGTGGAAGTTACGCCAAAGTTCTCTTAGTTCGGTTAAAAAAGAATGACCAAATTTATGCTATGAAAGTAGTGAAAAAAGAATTGGTCCATGACGATGAGGTAAAAGTCTGTGTTAATTGCATTCCGTTACATATTGTAAAAACATAGTATGCTGTAACAAAAAACATTCAACTACGCAGCTGAGTCTGTGGACAACATATCTGTCATAGTTGTAGTGACTTTTGAACTCATTTGTCATCAACTGTCTGCATGAAGCACGAAGATTAAATGAGATGTCCCTTATTTTAATCATAATTAACAATTATTAATAGCCTTAGCAAAATGCACATGAAAAATAGTCCAACCTGGATGTGCTAATCTGTAAGTGATGAGATAAATAGGGTGGCATTTGGGCATTTAATTGTGAAAGGAAACAAAGACATTTTCCAAGGCAAATGTGTGTAGGTGCAAAGTATTGCCTGTATTTTGGAATAGGAGCTGAAACTGTCTTCTTACAGTCATGATTGCAGAGCTTGTGTACAAGTGACACAGTACTCTGGAATATTTTTTTTCCATGGATGTAAAAATTATGCTACTACCATTTAAGGTCAGTACGGTTTAACTGGCATGTAAAAATAATTCTGTCTGCCACAGAAATCAGTGCTGCATTTCCCGATTATTTTCAAAGTCCTTTGAATTTTTTTAATGCAGGATCTCAAATGCACAAGCTGGGGGCTGGGGTGGGGGAAGAATAGTAAAAACCAACCCTTCCTCTTTTTCCTATAATATTTCATGCTCTTGAAAGGCATAGATTCTTATATCTATTCTACTTCTTTCATAAATGTGATGAACCAGTCACAGCAAGCAAGGAAGGCAGATTTGAACCACCTATAAAACCATTAGACTGGAACCTGCCGCGTTAAGTAATGGAACAGGGGATGGGCAACTGGGGTGCATGTCGTCAGACCACAGCCCTGATAAAACCTGTCAGACCTGACAGAACGGTAACAAGTGTTGTCAGGCTACCAGCTTTATTGGAACGATGCAGAGTGACATGCTCTTGCAGGAGTGGCAGTGCGTACGACAGGGTACATCAAGTGTGACACCGTTAAATATTTGGAGAGTAAAGTACTGTCATCCTTGTGGGTGGAATCCCAAACTCGGTCTCACCTCATAAGGGATTTCTTATACCGCTGTCCTTAAAATAGAAAATGACTTTTTCAAATACAATGCAATTTTTATGCTGATGTTATATTAATTTTGTGCCCTTAGGAAGACGGGATTTCTTGAAAGTAGGATGTTGGAAAAAAACCCACATTGTTTTAAGTACTATTTGTGTTGGTAGCTTCAATAAGTTTCTCTGGCTGCCGTTTTTGTCATTATTCCAGAGGCTAGGATCGGGAGAGTGAAGTTGTAAAGTTCTTCTAAAATACTTCGGCTTGCTCACTTATTTGATGTTTCTTTTTATGACAGAAGCTTAGACTATTGTGTGGTTTATTTACTGTTTCCTTTTTAACATGTCTTTCTTTCCAAGAAGGTAGAAGCTAAAGAACAGTATCATTTAGTGAGTTATGCAGTTGTTCCCGAGGATCAGAGTTGGATGAGAAAAGTCTGTCTTGACTAGCGGCTCTCATAGATAATTACATAGAATACTGAGCTAATATTTTTTCTTGTCTATAAAAGATAGGCTGTATAATGAAATTCTGGGAATTGATAGGAAATTCACTGAGTTCTGTGAATGCCTGAGATATTGCAAGTGATGGAAATTTCACCTAGTGTTTCATGGAGAAAGAGAATTCATTCCATAGCAAGTATCAGTATGTTTAAATTGGCTGGTGCTTTCCACGTAATGGGTGATATTGGAGAGAAGTAAAGATTCTTTTCTAAATGAGATTCAAGCAAATCAACTACCTGGGCTTCTGCTATTAAATTTTTCTAAGCCTAATCTTGTTAACAGTCGTGCACTAGTATAATACTGATGTTCTAGTACACAAGTGCAATAATGAGGGGGTCAGTTTAAAGACCCTTTAAGAGAAACTCGTGCAGTAAAACAAAGTGGACATGCTTATTGGTTTATTTAAAATCGGGGGTTTGGCTCATGTTTAGACCCAGGTTTACCCTTCCAGGGTGTTACATCTTCAGGAGTGTCTGAACACAAAACCTAACAGGTTAATTTGATGGTGATGTTTCTTGACGTCCTTTGAGGCTTTAGTTTCACTAACTCTCCTTGACAGGAAGGCCTGGATTCTCAGTATCTGTGTCTGTTGTCTCCGGATTAGTCGGAAAGCTGGAAGTATCTGTTGGAAATGGAGAATTTTTAGAACAATGATATTACTAGTTTGTTGGTAGTTTTCCGAGTGTTTGCAGGGTGAGACGTGATCGGTGCATTGCCTGAAGTGTGAATCTCTACTGCTAAAAGCAGGTGTCCGTAAGGTTTAAATTTTATATGATTATATGAAAAATTATTAAATGTTTTTTGTTATTACGGATCTGAATTTTGCAGTACAAGGTAAAATCATTTAAATTTTGATAGGTTTTAATTATATGGTATTGCACTGGGTATTCGGGACTTCTCCCTGTTGAAGTGTTAAAGGTAGTCTGTGATACTTTTAAGAAGGGTTTTGGTTGGACAAACTAATCAGGTTTTAGTAGTTTCATTTTGAGTTTCAGATGGGAAAATTAAGCTCAGTTATTTTAACCTTTTGAAAACTGGAGATTCACATTGCTTGTGTTACCGGCATGAGTTGCTTCAGCAGCCTTAGGATCATTTATCTAAGATAATTACACCTATTTCTATGAAGCAGTATCAAATATTGCAGATGTATGATATTTTTAAATGGCTTAAATTCTGTGCAGACCTTTCTAAATGGTTAAGAAACTTCTGAATATATAATTGATTTTAAATGTTTTATAACTTCCTCCAGATTTTAGGGGGTTTTGTCTTTCTGAAGAACATATGTAACAATGACGGTATATGTAAGGGAGCATAGATGTTCACAATTTCTTTTCTGGGAATACCCACAGTGGTTATCCAGCAGGAGTTCTGATTGTTCAATTACTCTATTTCAGGATATTGATTGGGTACAGACAGAGAAACATGTGTTTGAACAGGCATCCAGTAACCCATTCCTAGTTGGTTTACATTCATGCTTTCAAACAACAAGTCGGTAAGAAAGATCTGAAATTATTTTGTTTTGAAAATCTTGATCGTTGTACTAACTGCTTCTCATAAAGCAAACATAACCGCTGCCATCACATGGTAATTTTTGGAAGGAAGCATTAGTATCGTCAGCTGCTACAACAAAGCCAGTTCCAGTGGGGTAGCTTAGCTGGTGTGGTGTGGAGAAGAAGGCAGGGTTTTCCAGGTCCAGATCTGAAGGGAGAAGATGAATGAGGAGGAGGAGGAACTGTGCGCTGTCTTCCTGAGCACAGGCCGCGTGGCTTTGGAAATAGGAGGATGGTCACAGGGTAAAACAGCTTTCTAAGAGATAGGTTATAATACCTGAATCTACTGAGGAGGGCCGGAGCAGTTCTCAGAGGGCCAAACCGTAGTTCTCTGATCTTCAAAATAGCGTAGGAGCTCACTAATAATAGTTTTTAATAATAACTTACAAGCCTGCATGTGTATGAAGTATTTTTACCTACATGAGGCTCATGAGCCCTTAGCACGTCCCTTAGCATGTGTTGATGAAGTATGTGATTTCATTTGAAAAAACGCTTAATAAACTCATAGCTACTTTGAAATACCAGGGGAGTTGTCCTTGTGTGCACAGTCTGAAGTGGATTATTTGCTGCTGATTTGGCAATTGGAATGGGAAGAAAATCAAGGAGAGCTTTTATGTCCATGCTTCTGTATGTCACTGGGGCATTTGGATGTGTGGGGGTTTGGGGGTTGGTTTGGGGTTTTTCGTTTTTCACAGGCACCTGTTCAGTGTTACACTTCTATAATGCCTAGTCCCATATGTATCATAATCAGAAGAGAAGTCGTTCCGTCCAGCTTACTTGAATGGTGTGCAGTGTAGAGTGCAAACAGTTTTAAGAAGTTTTCATGGATTATCTAGTCATTTATCCTTAAGAATAACCACTTGTTCACTACAATGTGTATTATCAATTTTTAAAATATGAAGGCATGCACTGTACCATTTCTTCAGTCCCCAGACTTTCAACCCCTTAATGGTTATAGTCATAGAAAATAGCATTCTCCTAGCAGGGAAAACATAACTAAGGTAAAGGAAGTAAAAAAGCTCTATGAAGAGTGTTCTGAAGGTACATGGGAGTATTTTGGAGCAGGGAGAAAGAACAATCTCCAAAGGTGACTAAGGATTTGAGCAAAAGAAACTTGTCTTGCAGACAGGAAGAAAAAAGAAATTCGATCTTTAGACAACTAACAAACTGTTGTGAAAGGCCCTTTAAGTTAAACTGACAATTCACATCTAATATAAAAATTCAAGTGGTCAGGCAGGATGAAATATCGAGGATGAGGTTTCTATGAAATACTGGAAACAAGAAAAAGGCTGAAGTCAGCAATACAAAGATCCTTTGCATGTCACTTTGGTAGTTACGGTGACATAGTTGAGGAGAAGAAATACGAAAAAAAAAAATATGCTGAATGTAGTCAAAGCTTACTGTACTCCTGTTGTGTCTTTAGGAGTCCTGTTTTCCCAGCCTAGCTTCTTCTTGGAGTGAAACTCCAGATTTTTGTTTGACTTCAGCTGTTTTCCATGGATATAGCCATAATGTCACAAATTCACAATCTGGTTATAGCTGTAATGTTATAAAATCACATTTATTACCTCATTACAGGAACAAAGAGAAGCATGAAACTGAATAAATTCATCAACATCAGATTGTGTTAACGGGCCCGAAGAAAACAAGTTGTAATATGAGAGCAGTTTGTGAATAAGTGTAGTAATAGTTTACTAATAGCAGGGGGGGAAGTTCCAAAGGACCATGTTCTTTCTCTTAAATACAATTTTAAGTAACTTTTCAAGATAAAAGAAATGTGTGCTTAAAAAAGATGCTAAATGTAGCTGTTTACATTGTATGATACTAGTGATGCTTGTTTTATTATCATAATAAAATATGGGCCTTGGGCTCGGCCAGAAGTGCCAGATAAGTGTCTTCCAAGAACGGCAACAATCTGAAACCTCCATCCTGCAAAACCAGTGGTGTTTGAGTAAATCCTTCTAAAAACAGCAAGGATGACCAGTATTCACACACTTCTGTGCCTGAGCATGACTTGACACAAGCAACTTGACATCACAGGTTCTGAGTCGTGATAAAGCATGGGAAGCTTCTAAATAGGATATTTATTGTTTAATTAGTTTAGTGTTTATTTCTTGAGGGGAGGCCACTGGAAGACTTGCAAGCTGGGTTGTGGCCAATAATTTTTCCTGGTTTACTTTAAATTTTTAACACTTTAAGTGTTAATAAATAATCTGTTTTAAGGGGTGGGGGGGGGGCAGGGAATGGGATTCCTCTTTAATTATTACTAGTTACCAGTTAGAATGGTCTGAGAGACTGCAGCACGTGTTTTCCAAATTGAATGTTTTCCAGTGTGTGAATACATGGAAAGGAGTTTTCAAAACCTTCATGGAAAATTAGGTGTATAAAGAAATACTGCCTCCTGGGACAGCCACAGCCTTCGTAAGAAACTCTCACTCAGCATGTTTCTGTCCTGCAGGTCTCTCTGACCTTGGCAGCATTGCCTGGATCATATTTTCCCCAGGATGAAACCTTTCCTGCAAACTGCAATAGAAGTCGTCTTATATGGCTGATTCCATGTGTATTTCTTTCCCCTACTGACTTTTCTCTTGTTTGCTTTGGGAAGACTGTTTCCAAAACTTTTTCTACAGCCTTTCTGTGTCCAGATCTTCCATTTAGTGAATGTGCTATGGAGGGAGTGACAGAAGTGGGTCCCTTACAGTTTCTTTTAATTCCCATTTTTCTACAGCTAGCCTTGGAAAAGTCAAGGGAGGGTGGGATTTCATTATCTGTCCTGCTAGCTCACCAAATCTAATTTTCATCTCTGATAAATAATAAACATATGTGAATGGAGCCTCTCAAGCTGAGAGTAAAGAATTTGAGGACTACCTATACAGATAAAACAGACCTTTTTTTTTATTCTTCCAGGAATGACAGTATGTTTCTTATCAGTCTATCAGGAAGAGTTCAGTGATGGTCATAGGGTTTAATAGAAATAATTTTATATATGTATATTAATGATATCCTAGATCATGTAACTTCATTTGGACAAAAGATTATTGTGTTATATGCTATTCAGATAAAACGTAGATTTTTTTTTTTTTTGAGAGTAAATTTGGGTTACATTTCTGAGTCTTATGTCATCTCGCTTTCAATAGATTGGTTCGAGCTTTTCAGGAACTGAGCCAGCACAAACAGCAAGCTTCAGTTACATATTTAATTAATATCACAAATCCTACAAAGCATATTGATCTCTGTGATATTGCCAGATACTCATTAATTATTGTTAATGATGAAGTAATTTTTAAAAGGTGGTGGTGAGAAGATGGTGGGTTTAGTGGCAGAACTATATCAAAAATTCAAATGAGTATTTTCAGATTTTGCCCATGCAGAAGCCTTGTTGCTGCAGGTGTATATAAAGTACATTTCCTGTACAAAGCTCTTCAGATTTGGTGCTGCAGCTTGGCTAGTAAAAAATAACAATATTTAGTCAAGCAAAATAACAATTCAATAATTATTACATCAGGGTAAATCTGTGTCAGATTTAGTAAGAAAAGTTTGAATTTAAATTTATGCATTTTTTTAATCTTAAAACCTTTATTTTAAATGATCAGCATTGTTTCAGGCGGGCTTTTTTTTTTTCCAGTCAATCAGATGTTGTTATTCAGAGCGGTGCACTCACTGAGCAAATTCTATACTGTGGAATTTTGTGCTGTAGAAGTCAAGAGTCAACATCTTTGAATAAGAGATAGTCACATAACTGTGTTGTTGTTATTCTGTCTTTTTCAAATGAATGACAACTTTACCTTATTCAGATAAACTTTCATTTTTGCCATGTGTCATCTTCTAGCATTCTTCCATGATTTTGCTATTATTTGCAAGTAAGTTTTAAACAGGTCTATATTTCATTATATGCTTAGGGTTTGGTTTTTTTACATCTATCACCAAGGACCTCATTATATAGGCGAATGCTGTTGTCTTCTGCAATGTTTAAATAGTTCTGCAGATTTCACACCAAATAGTAACCTGCTGTAGGCAGCTGCCTCTTTACCTTTAGTGTGGCATTTAAAAAAGGCTAATAACACATAATACGGATCAAATAAGCACTGTCTTTTTTTTCTCTTAAATAGTTTCTGTAACTATAAGAAATCTAGAAGTCTAATTCAAGAGTGGAAGTGAAAATGGCTCAAATTGGAAGGATAGGAATAGTTTTTCTTGAGAGTTTCCTTGGAATCCATTAACTGTTTCATATTTTCTCAGATTGTTTCTTGTCATAGAGTATGTCAATGGGGGAGATCTTATGTTTCATATGCAACGGCAAAGAAAACTTCCTGAAGAACATGCAAGGTATTTTACTAACACGCTTATAGTGGGTTTTTTCTGTTGTAGTTGTTTAATGTTGTATGAAATGTTTTCCAAACCTTATTCCACAACAGAATATGAATAGCAAAGAAAGAACGAAAGGTTGATTCTTAAGTTTAGAATGTACTGCCCTGGGAAGAAATGTTTTGTTTGATTCGAAGGATATGTATTTTTTTTAAAGAAAGCAAGTATTTGATAAGCAGTAACAGTTATTGCTATTTACTTTTGTTTATTGATTCATATTTAGGTAATACTGCTTTGATCTGTTGATAGAAGATATAACTATTCTACTTATTTTGGTCTTATGTTGAACTAATATAGTGTTGGTAGGAGAAGATGAAAAATCTATTTTGCATGGTGTTGCACTACATAAAGGCTCATTGAAACTCTTAATAAGCTGAAAATACAGATCTTCTGTGTCACTCTTGGAATTTTCAGGAAAAATTTCTTTAGGATGTAGAATAAATATTTTCTTAGTAGAATGAAAAAAATAATTTCCTATACTTTAAGCAGTGGTTTTACGATATGAGATCAGTGTCCTTACGAATAAGTGTAGCTTCTTTTTGCTATGCTGTTAATAGAAAAAAAGCTGGCAGTACAGCGATGTTTTAAGAATAGATTTTTTAATTGCAGTAGCTTTTGTACAAATTTAATGGTAATATGAATTTTTTCCACGTTAATTTCAGGTTTTATGCTGCTGAAATTTGTATTGCTCTAAACTTCCTACATGAAAGAGGCATAATCTACAGAGATTTAAAACTAGACAATGTTCTTCTAGATGCAGAGGGTCATATCAAATTAACAGATTATGGCATGTGCAAGGTAGGATTTTGCTTACCTTCCATTCATCACTTTGTCGTTCAGTAGTATATCTCTCTCTGGTTACGCTTTCAAGTCAGATACTGCATCCAGTGGTGTTAAGAGAAAACTGAGAAAAGTTACCTTTATCTTAAGACTAGTGTTCCTGAGCCCAGAATTTGGTTGTGGAATAGGGACTTTAGACTGAAAAATGACTGTCGAAGAATACAACCACATTTGTAACTTTTTCCTTTGTGTATTTCAAGAAGTTTGGCCAGTTCGCCGAGGTAGTTTCTTTTATCTATTTAAGTTTCCTATGCAGCCCAAGTTAGAAAATTTAAAAACATATTTTCCATCTCTTAGTAGCTGTGCTTCTGTGACTATGAATTGCATTCATCATGCTCTGTGGCTGGGCCGTGCAGATTATTAACCAACAGGGGCTCTCTAGTGTCTCAGCTCTTAGGCACTGAGAGGCAATTTAGAGAGCATTGCTTTCAGAGCACCTAGTAAAGTGTAGCACGTACTTAACACGATGCAAAGGAAAGCAAGAAAATGTTAGTGGAAAATACAAGTATAGAAGATACTGAATTTAGAACTTAGGTGTGTAAAGCTGGAATGTGAGGCGTGACTGAAATGGCTGTAATCTGACAAGAATTCTGCTGTCCCCTTAGAGCTGTTGATCTGATCTCAGGTATCCCTGTTATTACCACCCTGTTTCTCGCTACTGTGTGAACTGAGATTAGAGTCCAGTCGATTCCTTGGTGAGAATAAGTTTCTGAAGCCAAAATTGCAACTGGCTTTGTGTTGATTTTTAAAAGTCCAAGGATTGAGTGTATAATACTGATTTTTATTCAGCTTATTTCAGAAAATGGTTATGGCATCTTATGGTGGGGTAATGAGGAAAGGTTTTGTCATTCCCTCCATAGAATAGATGTTGCACCAATTCTTAAGAAAGCTGGGCTAGAATGTTTCTCCACTATCAAATCGTACGGGTTGTGGGGCTTCACTTGGAATGCAGCAGTTGCATAAAAGTTTGATTCCTTCTTTCCTAAAAATGGAAGTTTTTTCCCAACATCTGTTTGAAAAGGACTTCCAAATTGGTTTCATCTGAAAATTTTTAGATGTATGTGAAAATAGTCAGCAAAATGTTGTTACAAATGTGTTGTGACTCAGTTTTAATCAGTTCATTTCCTGAAGACAAGCTGTGAAGTTGTAAGCCAGCCTTGAGCACTATGAGTGTTTATTTTGCCCTAGCATTGACGTTTTTGAAAGGATGGTCTTCAGGCTCCCTAAGTTACTTGGCTTTATAAGTCTAAGGGAAATTCCTGGAAAAGGAGGTCACCTTTTAATGTATGAAATGATTTATGCACGTAGGAAGGTTTGGGCCCTGGTGACACTACAAGCACTTTCTGTGGGACACCAAATTATATTGCACCAGAGATCCTCAGAGGAGAAGAATATGGTAAGCTGTGACTAAACAATTTGTAGTTATAATAATTCAGAAAGCAAAGTTCTAGTTGTACATTGGTTCAAATAAAGCTTTTTAGATTTCCACACTTTTGTGCCATTATACGTTAATAAAATTGAATGTGTATTATACAGTTAAATTTTTTTCTGAAATGGTAAGGTTATTTTAGTTTTCTCTTGCAATCACTCTGTTCAGCTTTTTTTTAAATCATACTTTCCCTGAAAAAATACCTATTAAATGATATTGTAGCAAAACCAAGTTCACTCCTTGAACTTGACATCCCAGGTACTATTGTCCTCCAGACAAAGCTATGGAATGCTGTAACAAAAAGTTATTGCTCATACAGAAGTCAAAAGTGTAATCTTTTTATAATCAGTGTTGTTGTTTGTGAACTGATCTGATCGATAGGTTGAATCTGTCGTTCAGTTATAAGATACTATAAAGTTCAACTTAAATACACTGAATTTTCACTGAAGCGTTGCTGTCTGGCAGACACCTGCAAGCTCCTGTACAGGTCACCTTTGTAATCCCAATTCAGAAAACTCTCTCAGGTCCCATCCAGTGACAGGGTACGGTCACGTTGTCTGTGGCTTCAGTGAAAGTAGAGAATTTCAGTACTTTGTAGAACCAGGCCATTAATCTTCATTTATATGAGGAAAAAACCACCTAAATTCAAGCAGTCCTGGCTAAAAATCTGCTCTGCATATTTCCAGGGTTCAGTGTGGACTGGTGGGCTCTCGGTGTGTTGATGTTTGAAATGATGGCAGGAAGGTCTCCATTTGATATTATAACTGACAATCCCGACATGAACACTGAAGATTACCTCTTCCAAGGTAGAGTCATCTTGATATTTTTTTTCTTTCTTGGGGGAGAAGTAATGAAAATTACAGTTCCAGTAGGACAGTTAGGTTTTCCTTTTCCATTGTTATCCCACAGCTGCCTGTAGATCTACTGTAAATACGGGGCCCCAATATTTCCAGTTCTTCATCCCAGGAACTTATTTTATTGAACTTGGATAAAATAGTCTGGCATTAGGAAGCCTTCTTCAGACAATGAAATTTTTTTTTAAATGTCCACAGTTCAGAAATAACAGACAGAAATTGTACGGAATGGTTACTTTGTTAGAAGGCAGCCCACAGGCCAAGGATGACCTTTAAAATTCAGTGCTACATGAGAGGATAGGAGGTTCTTTCTTCACAGAAAGATGTCAACCTGTAGTTTTGCTCCCGATAATTTCATCAGAAAAAAATTTGGAAGTTAATGTAGCTTTTTACAGTCTTACCCTTCAAGAACAGTGATGTATGATTTTTTTTTCCTAAATGAAAGGAGTAAAACTTGCCATATTTATTACAGTTATTACAGTAGGAACTCTGTAACAGTTTGGGGAATTGTGAAGTTGCCTGCTCCCTAATATGCAGAACCAGTCTTTGAAACTAGTTACTGCAATTATGTGACAGAATCTGCCATGGTGGTCTTGGTGAGCCTCCTAGGAAATCAATTACTGTTTAAAATCAAGTTTTTCCATACCCTGAGGACACTGAAGAAAGTTGTATTCCCTGTTTCTACTACAAACAATAGAAAGAGATAATAAAGCTAACGTTTCTTTGAGGAAATCTTGAAATGTCAGTAACAGTGCCTTGAATTACTGTAGCACCTTTTGTTTGCGTTATTTTAAATAATTACTGTGCCTCCCATTTTCCAAATGGTAACAGACTTAAATGATATAGTGTTTGTATTGAAATCATGGTCATGAATATAAACCAAAAGACAATATTGCTGTTTTTCAACCTGTCACAGTTATTCTTGAGAAGCCAATCCGGATTCCAAGGTTTCTTTCTGTCAAGGCTTCCCATGTGTTAAAAGGATTTTTAAACAAGGTAAATAACGTTCTCTTATTTTTAGCATCTAAGATCTGGAAGTCAGAGCTTCCTGTCGAAAGTAACAGAGTTAAGAAGTTAATCTGCTTACTGCCGAGAAAAATCTATAAAACCTTGGTATCCTGTACGTTTAAAAACCCCCACTACTTAGTTGCTAATTTACAGAGGGAATTCCACAGCACAGACTTGACCTAAAAGCCTGCACATAGTGGAAAAAAATAACTACAGGCTTGTTTATAAACTCTTCCTGTAATATTTACTACTCATTTAATAAAGCTGATTGAAATCTGTAGAACCATTATAATTTTTAATGGAGAAAAGGATGTGAATTATATGTTACTAAATAAATACAGGGGTTTTTTATTTTAAGAAGTTGTCAAATATCATTTTAAAATGGAATCTTGCCAAACTTCATTAAAAAAAGAAAAGAAAAAAGGATGAAAATTCCCTTGATAGCCATAATATGTGTGTCTTAGCAGCTGTTTGCGTAGTAACAGGGAATGCTGGAGTCACGTATGTAGACTCTTGACAAACGGGGACTGTAATTGGTTGTATGTAATACAAGTTTCTGTTTTCCGCAGGATCCCAAAGAAAGGCTTGGTTGTCAGCTGCAGACGGGATTTTCTGATATCAAGTCTCATACATTTTTCCGCAGCATAGACTGGGATATGGTAAAAATAATTATTTCTGTTTATACATGTTCAAAAGGAATAGATTCCTTTAGTTTATTAATTGCCTGTATATGTAACAAGCTCATTAAAAGCAGTGAAATGTAATTGCGTAAATGTAAAAGATATATTTACATTTATGACATAATGTAATGTGACATAATATAATGGAAACAAGCTTTATTTCATGACCAGAAGTCTGGCTGGCTTCCAAATGTGAAGAATGGTTACAACTTGCAGGTCATATTTCTAAAATATGTGATGAATTTTAGAGAACGTTTTAAAAACCATGTTAAAGAATTGGTGGAACCACTTATTCCTTGGTTTCTATTTGGAGATTCTGCAAACCCACGCGCTGGGTTCTTCCGTTATAAGATTTACCCAGCGTACATGCGATGCGCGTTGTAGCGTGAAGGACCGTGTAGGTTTCCAGTATCAGAATTCAGTGCCTTACTATTCTGGGTGGTCACTCCATATAGCCCTATTAGTAAACATTTCAAGCTCCATTGAAAAAGGAAGCGTGGACTAGCAAAGACAGCCTGCTGGTCTGCTATTCCAGTACCTCATTTCTCTTGCTGATTAGAAACCTTTCTGCCTTGACAGCAAGGTTAGGCGTGAATTAACACAGCCAACAGACTGGGTGAAGTGTCATGAAACCAGTTCAGATACAGCTGTGGAAGAGGAGGTGCTTCAGATACACAAAGCATTTTTAGTCTGCTTCTAGTACATTAAAAAGAGAAATACCGAGTTTACAAATTATGCAATTTTTTAAAATCAGTAGAATAATTCATGTAGGTAACAGGGTTTAGTAACATGAGTAGGCGCGAGTAGGATCAGGTCTTTTTTTTAAGGATGTGGCTTGGAAGCAGTGTGGTTATTTGAAATGGTTCTCTGATCATTACTTTCAGGTTTTCTTCATTACTGCTGGTGTGAGGGAAGTTTTCAGTTCACAGTGGAGTAGGTGACTTGCATTTCAGTGGTCGGCAGGCAGAAAATTTTATTGAAGTTGTAGTTTTTTAAAAGCTTCTATTACTCGGTAATTGTGCCTATTTCTGTCTTCATTGTAGAAAACCATCACAGAAATTACATTGTTACATTTATTGACACCTGAGCAATAAAGCAATTCCGTCAGGAACGCTGCCTTCTCAGCATTATGTTTTTTAATACGTGACAGTGGAAAAAAAAAACGCACATAACGCTTTCATAGTCCTAGGAAGTCCAGAAGAAATGTAGAAACAGGCAGGCAGCAGTGCCTGTAGCAAGGTGAAAGAGGTTCAGAGGGGAGAGAACTGCATGATCGGACTCTCGCTTTGAAGCCTGCCGTTCAGACCTTCGCTGTTAACGTTCTTCAGAGAAGACATTCGCTACATAAGGAGCCAGTGTGTTAAAGTACCTGGTGTTTACCAAATTATTCATATAATGAAGGCCGTCTTTAATTTTGTCTGACATCCCTTGTTCTGTGTTCTCCCTTAAGCCTAAGTGTTATTTTTCATCACGTTAGCTACCTAGTGGTGCTGTAACACAGCTTGCTTGGGCGGAGCACGAGCGTCAGGTACTGCAGGATTTCTGTGCTCTTCCGCAGAGTTTTTTGAGAGGGAGGGAAAGGGAGAAGACTGGATTTTTTGTTCAGTTGTTGTCATGGTTTAGCCCTGGTCAGCAACTGCGCCCCACCCAGCCGCTCGCTCGCTCCCCCCCTGGTTGGATGGGGAGGGAATGGGAAGGGTAAACTGAGGAAGCTCCTGGATTGAGATAAAGACAGTTCAATAAGTAAAGCGAAAGCTGTGCACGGAAGCAAAGCAAAACAGTTCATTCCCTCCTTCCCACGGGCAGGTGGGTGTTCAGCGACCCCAGGAGAGCAGGGCTCCATTACACGTAATGGTTACTTGGGAAGGCAAACGCCATTGCTTCAAACGTCCCCCCCTTCCTCCTTCCACCAGCTTCATAAACTGAGCATGATGCCACATGGTATGAAATATCCCGTTGGTCAGTTGGGGTCGGCTGTCCTGGCTGTGTCCCCTCCCGGCGGCCCGTGCACCCGGCAGAGCACGGGGAGCTGAAATGTCCTTGACCAGTGTAAGTGCTGCGTAGCAACACCTAACCATCTCCGCATTATCACCGCTGTTTCCAGCACAAATCCAAAACATAGTCCCGTACTGGCCACTGCGAAGGAAATGAATGCTATCCCAGCTGAAACCAGGACAGTTGTGTAAGAAACTCTTAATTGCAGTTGGTACTTCTTGGTTAACATTTATGCTGACTTGAATTTTGATTTTTTTCTTTACCTATTATTTTTTTTTTCTTTGGGTAAAAGCTTTGATATCAAACATCTATTTAAAAAAACTAATGGGAAGATTTAGGTTATTTGTGCTGTTTTGTGATATGATTAGGACAGTGCTGTTCAGGAAGATCTAAAATGTGAGATAAATTTTAAGTTAAATAACTAAAGAGTGTGGGAAAATATATTCAGGAGAAAATGAAAAAATATTTGGAAAGCTTTTTTAATTATTAGAATTTTCTTTGAAATGCAGGTGATGAGTGGAAAAGATTTTTTTGACTTAAAAGCTTCTCCAAATCTTTCCAAGTTGAAATGCAAGGGAGCAAGAGTCTAATGCTGACTAAATTTTGACTAAATTGACTAAATTTCTATGTGAAGCTTGAGTTAAATGGAAAAAGAAATAATGGTGAACACATACACCGTAAACATTTTGTTTTTCCTAGTATTAGTCATGTGAGTTGTGTTTGGCACAGCTAAGAACATCTTGGATTACTCACTCCGCATATAGGATGGCTTAACAGCGTTCAGGGAAAGTACCAAGATAACTTTGATTGTTTCAGTACATGAAGTCTATTCTTATCCTAGCTCCTGTTTTTATGGTATTTATCCATTATGTGCTGAAAAAACTACAAAGCCAGGGCTGCTGCTAGCTGTGTACAGAAGCAGTAAGGTTTTTTCTAGAGCTCTTAACATGTTTTCATTCATTTTCTCAAGTGAAAGGCTGTAAGTTCACTATAACGTTTATTTAAGGGTGCTTCTATGTTTTACTGAGTATAACATCAGAGGCAGCCTGATATTTAACACCTAGTTTGTGCCTTGCTGTTGAGATGTTAATGCGTAGCTCCACTGACTCATACTCACCGCCCTACTTCACATTTTAAATATTCATTTTGCTGTTTCATGCTGCCATTCTTGTTTGGGAGGAGCTAATTTTGTCTTCCTTACAACTTTAGTTTCATGATGCTTTCTAAGACCTGGTAACTGATGGGATGTTGATGTGTCGAGATTCACTGCCCAGTTAGTCTCATGATTTCCTCCGATCTCCATCTGTACTCATCATGCTCTTGTCTTAAGCCTGGAATGCAAGATTTTTCTTATTGATCACCTTCTTGGTGGTTACTTTGTGCCAAGTATAATAAGCTGTGCTGGCCTAAAACCAGGTTTCCTACCCATTTTGGTAATATAAGTAATAGTTTTGGTAGGTGATAACTACTTTTCACTTGCATTATGCTTATGCTTACCTGATTTATTTTTAGGTTAGGATATGGAGATTGTATCTTCGGCTTTTTTTTAAAACTGAATATAATTTTTAGAATTAGAACGTTGGTGTCTGTGCTACTACAAATTTGACTCCATGACAGGTTTTTGTCTGCACTGCTGTAGTGGTAAGACTTTCAGGTTAGAGGCTAATTCAAGTGAGTTATTTTGCTCTGTGTAAATGTGTTGCAGTTAATCTGGCAAAAGTGTCCCTTCCTGCTGAACGTAATCAGTAGCTTTCCCAGACTTTTGTGCTTCTATTCCTAAATTGCAAGTTTTACTACAGTCTTACGTCCTCTGCAACTCTGTAGAGCACTAAATCAGAAATCTGAGTCTTAAGCCCTAAGTTACAGTTGCAATTTTGATTTATGACCTATGATATACCAGAAATAAGTCTCCTCTAATTGCACACAAATGCTGTTCCTCAGGAAGAGAAGTAAATACAAGGCGCTAACTCCTGTATTGCAGCAGTAAGCATCTGTGTGGGAGTTTTTCAGTCCTGAGTGTAATCTACCAAGTTAGAGAGAACTTAAATGATAGAATTATTTATGGGCTTCTGTTTTCAAATGCAGAGCACTAATTATACTGGTGTCTCTTGCCTGGCTTGTGTATTACTTACGTATTTTGACATTTCTCTCTAGTAGCATTTAATGTAGTTGAAGTTGTAGAGTTCTTTTGTTAATTATTACGGAAACTGTTACTATAGTAACTTATGTCTGGTTTGAATATGTGATGCTGTTTGTGTAAATTTGGCTTTTGTTGTTAGTACTGTTTTAAAACAGAAGCCTTCCCTTTTTTCCTATGAAACTGGCCTATAAAAGATATCAAATTAAGTATTTGAGAAGCAATGCAGTCAGTATATGGCTGTTTTAAATAGGGAAAAATCTACTGTTTACATTTTGAATAATTCCATCTTAAAAGTGACAATAATTTTTATATAGCCCATAAGAATGACCAGGAAGATTCAGAAAAATCTTACACTGGAAGGTAGTGAAAAGATTTTCTGGGAGATGTACAATTTGCCCGTTTTACTTGGCACGTTCTGGGGAGAGCCCATGTGAACGACACACGGACTTGATAGCTCAAGTATGTTACTGTTACTGGTGGGCAGCGACAGAGACCTCTGCAAAACGCAGCTGAACTCCGCAGCACGCGGGCGTGGCAGGTGTAATGTGCTCCTGGTAGCCGGAAAACCTTCTGCGGAAAAAGTCTTCAAAGGTTTATTAATGACGTTGACGAGTATTCAGTGTTAGGTACAGCTGCAGGGTATGAAGCATTTGCAAGGCCTTTAAGAGAATTTGCAGATCTTGGCGTGGAAGATCCCTGTCTTGTGTGCACCATCCAGACCTGCGAGGCAGTTGGAGCCAGGGAGGAAGTTCACTGAGTACACCATGAGGATGTGCAGGAAGAACAGTCTCTGGTTAGGAGTAAGTCTGGAAAAGGGAGGAAGGCTTTTTGCATCAGAGCTCTTGGATAATGGTTGACCCTCTTCTATTACCGTAAGACTCCTACCCCTAGGCTCAGAACGCTGGGCCCAAAAAACTTGCACTTTAGCGGGGGCAGGTTTTTTTGATCAGTTCATCAAATTCAGAGATCACAGAGAACGTTCCAGGGAAATCTTAAAAATGCAATTAGTTATGATCAAAATGGTTTTTCCTCTTTCCTAACTAGTCCCAGCCTTTTTACTGTTAATACTATAGGCCTGCAAAAACATACCACCACCACCCTAACTAGGGAGCCAGAGAAGTCAGAGCTGATGCTTTAATCTTGGGCAGTGATCTGTGATGGACTCTGGTAAGGGGTCAGAAAGACAAAATAGTCGTTCATTTCTTCCTGCAGGAGTTCTGACAAATGACAGATGACTTTTTTATTACAACAAAATTTTTTAAATTTACTCATCATAACCATAACATTTTCTTATAGCTTTTGACGGCTTTTGAAATGTTATTACTATTGCCCTATACGATTATATTTGGAAATTTAGTTATACAAACTCTGTCTTTTTACTGAAGTTAAACAACATCATTTTAATCTCCTATCTCTTGGTTTAATGGACAATAAAACACTGAACTGCTGTTAAGCAGATGGTTTAAGTACCATCGATCGCTGTAAAAATGTATTTTACTGAATTTGTTGTAATTGCAAGTAGGATATGATGAATGTGATCCGCATGTGAATACCGTAAGGATGGAATTTAAGCCAGGAACAAAGTGAGACAGAGAGCTAGAAAGATCCCCAATTGAGGTGGTTTGTCAAAAGGTTTTGGAGCTATTTTTAATTTAAGTATGGTTAAAATCTGTGCAAGCTGTATATTTTGTATGTGTTTTACTGAATGTGTTTCTACAACTGTAAAATCATATAAGTGGGGTGATTTTGCCTGTGATAATACTCTTTTAAGTAATGATAGGAAAATAAGCTAGTTTTCTATCCTCTGCAGAAAAGCATGAAATTGTTCCATCTTCTTGTGACTGGGTCTCTTATGTCTGCGGTGAAAAACCACCACTTTGCTCACTCATCCTGTTCTGGAAATGCTTTCACGCAAGTTTGTTCAGCCACACTGAAGCAGATACCATGTCTTGAAAGGAAGCAGGACCGTGGTTGGAACTATAGGGAGAAACCAGCCTAAGTAAGGGAGTGCAAGAGTTCAGCCTTTCCTGAAATTTATCCAGGAAAATCCCTGTTACCTCCCTACAGGTTAAAGGGCTGGATTCCTTGAAGAGCTTGCTTTCTTCCTAGGCACCCTGAATAATAAAGCATGGATCCTACATAAATGCATGCTGAGACAGATTACTTGCTCTTGTTTTGTAATAACACAGATATCTACTTTAAAAGGAGAAAGCATAATGAAAGTTTTCCTGAAACAGTGTGGAGGTCTGAATTGAAGTACATATATTTCCTCTCTCATCCCAGAAGAGAGGTTGTCGAGCGATCTGGCTGGATAACTTGTTAATTCTCAGTGGTACCGGGTGACCCTCATGATCGCTGAATCTGTTACTGAATTTCCTGTACTCGGCGCAGACTATTCCAGGCCATCTGTGGAGTTCTGTTACTGTCTTACAGGGACCAAAGAAGGCTAAACACGTCAACACAAAAAGACTGCATTTCTCACTGCAGAAAAATTAGTACTTTTCACAAACCAAAGTAAATATTGTAACTTAGTGAGACAGATGTTGAATGGGAAGTTTTAACCCGAGTCTGTGTTGGAAATTCACTTATTTAAAAAAGCAAAAAGGGGCAGGGTGAGGATGTGTATCCACAGGAGATTTTTTTTCTGTATTGTCAGGGTGCTTTAGTTAGCTGTATTTGACTCAAAAGTAGGAAACGTCTGGAAATTGCTGCTTGATTGGTGGAAATAGTAGTGTAGAAAACAAATGGCAACCTAAACAGTGCGGTGAATTGTTTAAATCTCAGAAGAAGTCGTGGTCAGCATGGCTGATGAGACAGTTCAGCTTTACTCAATGAAGAGAGTGCAGACACGCTGCGAACTGCAGAGCTGCTGTCTCCTTAAGGTGGATCTCACCTTACTGGCAGCTTCACGGTGACTAATATTAAAGGGGAAGCTGGGTTTTGCTTTTGCGTGAGCAGGTACCAAATGATGTTTCAAAAAATTAAGAATTACACCTGGTACTAAATAGTCTAGCATTGAGGATGTCTAACTTGTGAAACAGGAAGAGAAGGCTGTCTGCTTCCTTCCCAGCAAAAGGCACGTAGTGGTTGGCTGATAGCCTGATGAATGGACTTTAATTTTTAAATGAAAACGATGAAAACAAAACTTGTTAAGGAATTTCAGTCTCCATACAAACCCACATATTAAAACAGGCGTGTCGCTTTGTCGTTTAATATTGTTACCACGGAGGATGTGTTGCATGACAACGAATTGATTTTTTTTGTGGGGTGTTTTTTTTTTTGTTTTCCGTTAGTGTCGTTTGGTCTCTTCCAAAGGGAGTTTTGAATGCTGATTTTTCTATCTGATATTTCTCTAGAGGAACGGTGACCTCCAGTGGCCAGCAAGGCTAACCCAAACTGTATATACCACATAGGCCATAACAGATCAGAATAATGATCAAGTCTGATAGCCTGTCTCTATCAAAGCCAATACCAGAAGCTTCAGAGGAAGGTAAAAATGGTTCCGAATGCTCCTAGCCTACCATGTTTCTATAGCGATAACTAACATCCTTGCGGTCAATTTTATGTCCTGTAGCATGAGTATTGGTATAGGTTGTATAGATGCATAGCTCAGAAATAATGGTCAGAAAAATTTGTATTTTAACCACAGTATTTTAAGTACAAATTTCTGTGGTGATAAATTATTTAATATAACGGGGAGGGTGTAAGTGGGTTATACTTTCTACAATTAAAACAATCTCCACAATTCAGAGAAGGCAGGAAGAATTCACTTAACCAGAGCTTCATTCTGAAGTAACTAGCAATTTATTCTTTCGTCAATTACTTGCCTGTTGGTGTCATTATCAAAAGCATAATTTCTAGTGGTGAATGACTTATGTAACATAATTTGAAATCTTACTCTAACTCTCCCTGACAATGTTTTCCCTGCCCATATGTAAAACCGCAACTTTGCACTAGGTTGAATTCAAGTTTTATACAGAATTTTCAAGTAATTTCATAAGGATCTTAAAGTTATTAAGCTTAATTATTAATAGTCTGACTTGCTGTTACCAGGGAAGGCTAAGCTCTCGTTTATGCAGAGGCAGTATAGTATATTGGAGGAACAGCCTATGGCTTATCTGGAAGCTTTGAGTATTGTTACTATTACAGCGTGAACTCAGTTACACCAGTTCTGGCTGAGGTTCTGTGGTCGTATCTTTAAGCCACGCTGTTGATATTTTCTCTTTTTGTTTCTTCCCCTGAGGAGAGAAAAATAGAGTTGCTGTGGCACCTTTGTCCCTTTGTGGTCTGACCACAGGGTTCCCTCCAGCGGGAATAGGAACATCACTTTTACACAGTGCATTCGCAGATGCCTCCGAGCGATGCTGTTACTCAAATTTACAGCTCCCTTTCCTTTCATTGGCCGTGTCGCTTCCAGTTCTGCCCGAGCATCCCCCTGCTCTATTGCAAAGGGATCCGTGCAACAAGTTTCGTACCTCTGTTCTGGTATAGCTCTGAGATCTTTCTTTACAAAGCCTGTAGCAGTGCCACGCTGATCCTGTTCACGGTCCTGTAATCTCTGCTTAGGCGACCCACTGAACAAAAGACGTGATGGTAGCAAGCACCCTCTCTTAGTGTTGGAAACCTGGATTTTTACCTCAAGTTTTCTTTTGTTCTTCTAATTAGTGCTTAATTCACTACTGATGAATGGGAAAAACAGATTCCGAACTGCATCATACACAGGAGGTCCCTAGGGTTTTGTAAGACCATTTCACACAACTATGGATGCAAAGAATAAACCTTGAAAGCTCCTTTCTGGAAACAGCAGTGCTGCCAAAGGGGTTATAAACATTACTCAGAAAGGATGCTGAGAGATGGGTGTGCCAATGCTGAGAAACAGGATTCACGGGCTTTTTGCCTTCTTATCTCAAACTTTTGTATCATTTTCTTCTATGGGCAAAGTAATGACCTGAATCCTTTATGGGTTCAAGATTGGTGTATGTAGTCGGAGCCTCCTTAAATTAAAGGAGCTTTATATGAACGCAGCATGCCAATTAAGCAAATGTTTTGCAGAATTGGCGTTTTAGATGGTCGTAAATAAAAGAATTGTGAAAATACATGGTTATCTATTATGTATAACATAGTTATGGTTGTAACAATTGCTAAATTGGCAATCTGGGGCCAGATCAAAATTTTCACTTTCTTCAATGTTCAATAACAGCTCTTGAAGTGTCGCTGCAAGAATTGCATTCTTTTTATAAAATACGAAACACTGGCATCTATAAATAATTATTTAAAAAGAACTACGGTTAGTTTAAAAAGCCCGTTTAATGAGGCAGTATATGCTAGCATCCTCGTTGACATGGTACATTTACTTGCCAGTTCAATCACTTGCCATGCCTTACTCTGGACTTAGCATGCTGGTTATCGTTTCAAAGCTGGGTTTCTATTGAAACTGCTTTCTCAGTCTGATGTGTGGTTTAGGACCCAGCTGTGGGACTTTTCTAAAATCATTTTGGAGCATGAGAGTCCATGGTAGAATTTTTGAATAGAAAAATTAGAATATTCAATCAAATATTTATAAAATAAATAATAAGCATTGACATTTTGGAGACAAAGGTGAATTTTTCAGGCAGTGTTGATGTTTCTGTCAGTACTCCCAAGGACAATTTGCAGCTGTGCCTGATCCTCCAAATTCCTGAGGCTTGGTGTGTATGTCTGGGAGTTCACTGATCTGAAAGTAAATATATAAGCTTGTTGGTTTGTAGAATTTAGCCATTTAAAATTCTTTTAATTAAACCTTTGAATGGCAAGTTGAAAATGTCTGATTTCTCTTCCTGCCTTTTACTGTTTTGATGCCTGTGTTTTACTGTTTGAAATAATGACATAGTTGTATACGATTTGGGAACTAAACCTCCAGTGATACTTCTTGAGTGTGCCACATTGGGCTATAAAAGAAAGAATCTAGATTGTGAAGAGGAATTTAATCAAGCTTCTACGACTTTGTAGAATTTAAAACTAGTCTCAACTCCATTAAATCAAGCAGAGCCTCAATTTGAAAGGTTTAACGTAACTCCCTTCAAATGCTTGTTACAGCAATAATATTTTTAAATAGAATTGTGAAGGAAGAGGGACTTCCATGCTGTGCTGGTCATTTACCAGTTATGACCCTAATAAGTTCTGAGCTGTTTAATCAGTTTTTGCTTATTCTGAAGGCAGGTAGATCTCAATGATGCTACATAGTTTTATGTGAAAATGAGCATCCTGGTGGATGAGACCGATTTTTAGTTCCCTAGTGGGGGAAAACTGCGAAGTCAGCTTTTATCTGTTCCGTCTCTCAAAAGCAGCTGTCTAATAGGCTGCTTGTCTTGGCTGGTAGTCAACCTATGTTTCTTGAGTAGCCTCAAAAAAAAAAAAAAAAAATAATGGGGAGATGGAGGTGTGAACATGGGAGGAGATACGGGGTGTTGGATGCAGGGGAGCTCTGGAAGCATTGTGGTCGCTATTGCGTGGGATTTGGGAAAGCTAAGGCCAAACGTAGAGTTGCTTATCTCTAAAGTACTAATTTTAGTCCAGTCCAGGTGAGTGTCCAAAGTCACTGCAGTAGCTCCTTTAAAGAAATAGGTTTTCTCAGAATAAATGGGCACGCAATATTGAGTAAATCTAGAGTATTCAGGAAAACTTAACTGGTTACTTGTAATTTGGGACTCGATGATCCTTATGGGTCCCTTCCCACTTGAGATATTGTATGGTGCTATGATTTTTTTTAATGTCAATTTGTGAGCTAATTTTAGATCTCAGTATATGACACTTCCTTATTTAATGCTTAGTGAATACGATGATTCTTTACTTTCTGAGCTAACAAGATTTCTTCATGGCCAGTTTGCCCATGAAGAGTTTTGCAGTACCTCTCGTTAATATGTAGATGTGAGGATCTTGTAGTCGGAATGAAAGATACTATCAGTTGGTCTTAGTTCTACTATTTTTCTGTCGCTGCTTACTGTGGCACGCAGACATTTTGGTTTTCTTATTATTTCTAACTAGCGAGGCATCAGAAATGCATAAAGGCAGAGCTTACACTTCCTGAAACGTTACACTTTCTCATACATAATTCTTCTTAATGCCTTCCTGGTTACCTTTGTCATATTCTATCCCTGAACTATGTATCTTTAGTGTAAGGCATTACCTCAGCATATTGCCACTGTGGGCATGAGTATTTGGTCAGTCAGCTTTCCATGAAACACACAGAAGTTTGTAGAACAAACTTAACTAAAATCATATGTTTTAAGCAACGTAACGTCTTTGAAATGCTGTGGGTTTCTAGTTAGACTAAAAAGCGTTTGAAAAATCAGCTGTTCTGGTTGTGTGTTACCAAAGCGGTTCAGCTCGTGCTGGTTTTATTATTTAGGTTGCTGTCTCTGATGGTGAGCAGTATTGTTTATCTATTATTGATTTTCCCAGAATATAATGCATTGAAGTAGCTTGTTTGCTTGTGGAGGAGCTGAGCGGTGGCTGTGACTTGGCTGCTGCATAGTCAGCTTCGTACGTGAAAGAACGAGTCTGAATGTTCCCCAGGCTGTATGGATGGGAGAGAGGCAGCTGATGCTGAGTTGCAACCCATGAATTTAAGCATCAATTGAAATAATATGTTGCACTTGAGGGTTTTTCTTCCCTCTTCATGAGGCAGCAGAGAGCTGGCTTTGGTTTGTTAGGCAGCCCTTGTATTAGGGTGCAGCGTGAAACCACAAGTCATGGTGAAGAGGATTCTGTTCACAAGAGTGAGTAGTGTATAATTAATAACTTCAGGAAAAATGTGAGAAGTGTAAATCCATTCGAATAACACATAGTCAATTCTACAAGAGCTCCACTGGTTCATTTTATTTAAGATGCTTCATATTCTATCATATTTCAGCTGGGAGACTCAGTAATATGGTAGATCTAACACGTAGCAAACATAGTGTTACTTGGTATTACTTTTGTGGTAAGAAATGATTTAGCTGGCCTTGCGAAATCGCAAACACCTCATTATTGACTGGCTTTTATACGCTGGTTTCCCGTGTGTCAGCTGCATCAGGTGCTTAGGCTTCCACCTGCTTCCGGAAGCTAAGTCATATCTGTGATTTTCCACTGGGCCTGGAACTATTGCTGCTTGAAAATGAGCTTAAAGAGGTGGTGGGGTTCTTGCATCTTTTTTGGAACCGCCGTGGGAGGTGGTTAAACAAATAATAACATTTAATCTATCATCAGCTCCTCTATCACTCAAACCTGTGATAAAAGCTATCTAGTAACTCTGGAGGATAGTAGGGGTTTGCCTTAATCAGAAAACCATAGATACTGTGGAGCGTGCTGCTGGTATAGCAAATGAGAAGAGGTTCTTAATGACTGCAACGGCGTTATTTGAGTGGAAAAAAAAATCCCATGTTTTATTGACTATCCCTGGTGAGGAAGATAAATATGGATGTCCAGTTCCTGGAACACGAAATAATGTATGTAAATATATTTATGGTTAAATTTTAATCGTAGAATAAAATTCTGGGCTGCTTTAGCTATTTTGTTCATTAGCACTACTTGCTTTTAATGATTGCTTCCCCATGTGGCTAGCGATTGATCGTAAATATTGCTTCCTTTTTTCTTCTGTGCTGGAATCAGGATTGACAAATCCGTCTGGCTGTGTTGATTTTGAAGTTTTTGTATTTAAAATACAGCAGTAGGGTACAGAGGATGAGCATACACATTTAGCGTCAAAATCCACTAGTCTAAAAGTTAATGTCGGATTGTGTTAAATGTGTTTATCTCTTCCACCAATATTAAACGCAACTATAGTGACTTTCCTGAGCATGTACTCTAGAGCCAATGTGTGTCGATGTTCTTAGGGGATTTTTAAAGTATCCAGTATTCTAATCTTTCCTCTCCCTCACTATTATTTTTTTCCCCTTAGCTGGAAAAGAAGCAAGCAACGCCTCCGTTCCAGCCTCAGATCACAGACGATTATGGTTTGGATAACTTTGATACGCAGTTCACCAGCGAACCTGTGCAGCTAACCCCAGATGATGAGTATGGTTTTCTTTTTCCCCAAATACAATTGTATATTAAGAAACTAATTTATATATTACTTGAAAATTACTAAGAAGAGACTATGTACTTGGCATTAGCACAGTCAGGCTAAAGTAAATTGGAAATTCTTTGTATCCTACATATCTTGTATAACTTGCCATACTTCTTATATAGTAGAAGACCGCCTAGCATTCTAACAGAAGCTGAGAATACAGTATTGATTTGCCACTGAGCATGTGCTCGGCACTGAAAGAAGAGACAGAAATTTGACTCCTGATAGAGGCCTCTTGCGTTTCTGTACTTGGGAGAAACAACGGACGCACAGTCCTTGGGTCTTGGAATAAGCTTGAGGTAGCAGGAAGATCTTGCAGAAAGCTGTTATTTACATGTGCTTTGGAAAAAATTTGCAGGAAGAGAAAGTGTGCTTTATTAAAGGAATTTGAAAGCTGATGAGGAGTGATGGCTCTACATGAAGGAAGAAAGTCCCTTCAGATACAAGGGGGCATCTAAGAAGACAGGCTGTAGTTCTGGTAGTCAGATGGGAGGCTTAGCTTGCCCAAACTCATTAAAAGAGAATAATTGTACACAGTTCTGAGGGTTTGCTGAAGGGTAAAAATTGAAAATGGGAACTTGAACTTTCTTTGGAAAAACAAGAGGAAGCTTGATCGAATGGGGGAAGATGTTGGAGAAAAGGCTGTCTTGTTGACTTGTCTGTGAAGCGTTCGGTGTGCGTCTGATGGCAAGTGTATCGTCAGAGCCCGGCGGGGGGGTGGGCCAAAGGGCGCCGGCGTGAGGATCATAGTCGCTAATTGCCGAGGAATGCAACAGTTTGGGGGCATCCATTCTTTTTTTCCCAAGGTGCGTTTTCCTTTCAGGGCTTGTGTGTGACACAAATGCCAGGTGGCGCTTAGAATACACATTTTCTAAGAACTATTGAAGGAGGTTTTGGGTTTATCAAAAATCTAAGACTCAGAATCCTAAAATCTGTGTAGTGAGGATTTTTAGGCGAACTTTACTGTGAGAGTAAAGATCTGCTTGCACATTATACAGTTATTTTCCCAGTATATTTCATATATTTATGTTTTTCTTTAGCTGACTAGGTGCCCTCTGCTGAAGACTGTAATGCATTATTTTCAAAATGTTTTCATCCTGTTGCCCTGTTCACTGGTCTCATGTTCAAAGACAACTTATTTCATAGATTTCTGGTGCTTTGCATTTGTTAAGATTTCTAACTGAAGTCTGTCGAGCTACTGATTGATGGCGTTCTAGAATGAATATTCGGGTTAATCAGACATTTAATAAAGCTGAATCTAAAGCATTGCTTTTGGAACTGGGATTCTATTAATGGATTTATAATTTCTGCTTTCTTAGACACTGTCTGAAGTACTGCGTACAGTTGGATGCTGTGTTGGCAAGCAGGGGCTGTTGCAGCTACCCAAAGGCCTACATAATTAAAGGCCCAAGGTTGCCACATTCCAGCACGTGTGCTTCTGTCAGTTTTCCCTCTTCTTTTGTTGCTACACAACAAAGCTAAACTGCTCTGAAAGACAGACAATACCATTTCAAAGCTTCTTTCACACAGTTCTTGCTATAATCCCAGGTCAGCCCCCAGGATTAGCTAGTTGGCCAGGGAATTATTTGTACAAGTAAGTGTTATGTTGATTAAATTTGTGAATATGAGCACTAAATAGCAATCTGAGTCTACTCCAGTGGCAATAAACTTACTGTTGCAGGGTCTTTCTCCTGCTGCAGGTGTCCATCCTCAAGTAGTGGCGTGTTTGGAGATTTCCCTGTGGATATTTGCATACCTAGGTGCTCAGGCTTCAATTTTCTAAAAATGTAGATCCATAGTTCACAACCCGTTCTCTCTTTCTCGGGAGCCCAGCATATACGAAGCGAGTAGCTGCATGGAAACCGAAGTGTGAAGGGCTTCAGTTATGGTTTCTGTGTGACACCAAAGATTTGCCAGGCCTGTTTGTGCTTTGCAGGTTCTGCTTGACAATAAGATCACAAACACCAAGTGTACACACAGCTATAGCGGGAAGCTTTATGAACAACGCATCTTAAAAGAAATTCTGTCTCTCTTTATATACATCAATTTATAACTCTTCCCTTGGATTTCCTGTCCCTACAACACGTATTTTTAAAGAAGTATTAGCTTTGTGCTTGACTTTTCTGTAGCATTTATCTTACATATAATGTTAGCAGCCCTTGCTTGACAGTAAAATATCTTTATTTGTAAATTAGTATTATTATACTAGTCATTTATTATAGGCTTCTTTTTGGGCCATACAAGTAGGCAGGCTGCCTAACTGAAGGGGCGGAAAAAACTTTTTATCAGATAGTTTAAAATTTCCAGTCATATTTCTTTAGATATTGGGATAAAACATTAGTGTTTAAGTATTCTTATGTTCAGAGAGTTTTTTCCCCATTTATTGTTGCTTCTGTACAACTTCATATACATACATTTCCGTAAGGTGTGTTGTTATTTGAAGAAGTTCAGCAGTGAAAATGGTATTTTCAATTGATAAAACTAAAAATGCTTTTGCTTGTTTTTCAGAGATATAATAAAGCGAATAGATCAGTCAGAATTTGAAGGATTTGAATATATTAATCCCTTGTTGCTGTCAACAGAAGAAACAGTATGAAGGAATGACATCTTTGTTGTGGACAATGTGAATGACCTTTTAAATTTATCCTTAACTACAGTATATGCATGCAAGGCTGGGGAACTGTTAAGATTTTGGACGGAGACCAATGATTAAAAAAAAAATTGCTGCTGAAAATCAAAGAAGAGAATAATGATTTTGGTGGGTGTCTTCTGCCGCTTAGCGATTCTTAAGTTCCAGGCACTGACACAACTGGCTTCATTAATGAAGGAATTTGCATTTTGTGCCTGTTTCATGATCAAAATGTTCATTGCATCCCTGGAAAAGGAGGTTCTGAACAACTTTGAGATCTACACACTTCCTACAAACATTTGGTGCAATGAGCTACCAGTTGAAGAATATTACAGTGTAACATCCTGAAGAATAAAATATATTACGGTGGTGTTGAAGCTTATTTTTGATGCCTTTTTTCACAAGTGGTACCTGTCTAAATGTCTCAAATATGTTTAAAAGGAGTTGTGTTTTATTAGCAATCAAAACATAAATTTGGGTACAAGGTTTAAGTGCCTAAATGGATACACTGCATTGAAGAATTATTACATATTTGGAACGTTCTTAAACCTGGTAAGTTCTGCTTGTTAAGTAACCATTTACATATGAAACACACAGTTCAGAGCTGCAGCCTAATGTTCGTTTGCATCTTTGTAGAATTGGAAATGCAGAGCGACTCAGCAATATTAATTCCAAATTAGAATTGAAAGTATCAATTTCAAAATCTGGTTTTTTAAAACCCCAAGTTTACCAAAATGTATAGATTGAAGAAAACTAAATTTGCACACAAAGGATTTCTGAAAATACTTAAGCAGTGCCTACACCTACAATGATGTTGTGTTGTATATTAGATTTTTGAAAAGTATTTTTATCAACAATACAAATATTCAGAAATAGAGCAAGAGCGTAATAAAGCATAGCCTTAAAGTTTAAGTAGTAAATTTAGAATAACCATAATATAAAATACACTTTCCTGATAAAGCACACCTCCTACTTACGATAAACTGTCCGCTTACAGTTATTCAGTGTATATTAATAACTAATCATTCTACGTAAGAGAACGGGATGTTTTGGTAAAATGATTTGCATCAAAGTAGTAAATATTTTTAATGGAAGAAAAATGAATACCTAAGAAATCGGATAAAGCAAAAGGTAACTATCAAATCCCTTCTCATGGAAACTGGGAGGGGTGGGGGGCAGGGAAAGGATCTATCAAGTCAAAAAGGTTAGCGATTTATCAGCTTGGAGAAGCTCGTGTCGCTACATTTGAGGATTAGGAAGTGTGCAGCGCCATCGGAAACCACAGGCGCTTGTGAAGATTTACCTGCCTCCGTAAGCAACAACAGCAGAGGCAGTTTCTTTTTGCTAAATTTTGGTTTAACTCTATCGTGTGGGTTGTAGAGAGAGGAAAAAATTAAATGGGAAGGAAGAAAAAAGAGAAACCCTGTGCCATGACATCTCACCTGATTTGGTGTAAAATGCAGGATAAATTGCAACGCTTTCGCTTTCTTTAACATATGGTTTTCTCAGGGTACAGCATTGCATTAGGTGCTGAACATGACATCTTTCGGATTCACATCCAAGTCATGAGGTGCTAGGAAGAGACTGCCAAAATATTGTTTAAAACTTTCGATTAATCATTGATTAACGATCTACATTTTGTATCCCCTCATTAGCCACAGTTAAGCAGACCTGTGGTTATTTAGTTATATTAATCCCATTCAGATTTAAGTTTAAGTGGGTTTCTCTCTGTTGGACTGTAGCTTTTCATATTAAGCAAAATGTTTTAATCAGCACTAAATAATTTAACCAGTAAGAAGTACTTGCCTCAAATGCCTGGACTTTAGATACTTTATTATCCACTAAAGGAAACATTTACCTTTTAAATGTAATCTGACTTTTTTTAATTACTCCTTTTCTCTCCCTTCTCCCTGGCAATTGCTTTATTTACCCTGAATAATTTTTTTTTTCAGTGTTTTCAACTCCCCTGGTAATAAAACTAATCGATAGTTATCAGAGTGACTGCAGGCAGCTCATGAATGGAAATATGACAGATTAAGCTGTCCTTTGATGTGCCAGGGCATAGGACTTGAAAATGGAAATATTAGAAATGTGGGTTGGGGGTTTTTTTAACCTTTTCTCTAGGTTTCAGAACATTTTGGGAGGGAGGGAGGGAGGGAGGGAGGGAGGGAAGAAGAGAAGACACATTTGCTAAACAAACATTGTAAAGACTACTTGATTTTTATTTAAAAATTTACAGGCAATTACAATGTTGCTGTGTTGCCAAATAGTTTGCTGGATACAAGTTTGGTTGCTCATGTGCAAGTGTTTGAATAATGTTCTGTTCATGATGAAGGGGAAATTTTTTATATAAAGTACTTGTTTTATAAATAAAAGAAAATGAAGGATGTAAGTAAATGTGTGGTTTGGAAAAAAAATCCTAATATATTACAAATGGATCTGGTAATGATATATAGTTGTCTTATTTGAAATAGTAAATAAAAATTCTAGCTAACTTAATGATTGTAAAACAGTAAATATGTTCTTGTAGTTTTGTATAATTTAGTTGGATCTTCGCTGACCAGTTTTAATTGTGCAGAAGACGGTATACTAACCCATAACAGCTAAGATCATTTATATTCTTGCACATCTATTAAAGACTTTAATGAAAAAGTTAATAGACTGTTATTCTTTATCAGTAAACTCAGCTCTGTCCAACTTGCACTTTTCAGAGAGACCCCATTGTAAATTAAATCTATAGGATTCTTCCTGTGGTTTGACAAAGTACTCTGTGTTCTGTGTCTTGGCCCTGCACCTGGGCCCTACATTTCTGAGGTCCAGGGCAGACCTTTGCTGAGATAGAAAAACTGTTCAGGCTGATGGGCGTTCACCTGAGCTGGGCTCTTCACCGTGTGCGAAGGCAGCTGCAATCAGAACAGCTGCAAGAGGCATGAGTGTCCTGCTCCTGCGTACAGCCCTTCCACAGGGCCCCGACTGGAGCTGTGAGGCTGTGATCCAGATGCGATGTGCTGCAGGAACAGGAAACCCTGGTCAGTAAACAATTAACTGTACTCGGGGGAAATGAACAACGCCCTCTAGCTGATTCCGTCCGTGCCATTTATTGGTACTAAACGATCGCTAAATGTCATTTATTGTCTCTCATGGAGGAGGTTGCTTTTCTCAAGCTTACAGAATGTTTACCTGCTACTATTAAGTAGTTACTAAAATAGCACAGCAGTCTTCTGAATTCCTTCTAGCTGAAACTAACTCTCAGGTGTTCTTTATTCTCAAACATTTATGGTTTCTAAGGGGGAGGGTTGGAATGGATTCAAAAGGCAGCTGTTTTGGTTGACAGACTAGATTAAATCTGGTGAAATGGGCAGGAGAAATGGTCTTTCTGGAGGCCACTCAGTCAAGTGGATACTGCCTTAGAAACCTACTAAGTAAGGTTATGAATTTAGCTGTTCCTTCAGAAAGATTAAAGAACCACACACACACTTTATTTGGTCTGGGTTTTGTTTTTTTTTTAACATAGATATGCTCACAGAATCAACTCTATGATCATGTAAGTTCTTACTTAGAATAATGAAAAATGCTATGCTTGAATTACTCTAAACTTACTTTCACAGCTTACCTGTTTATAAGAAAAAGAGGTCAGTAAACTTTTGGATTATGTTAAAAATAGTTACTTTGTTCAGCTGTTTTCGTCTACACTTAGAGATTTAGAACAACCAAGGCGCATCAGACACAACAGGTTCTTCAGGGATTTACAATAGTGCTTTTTTTCCAGAAGTACCCAGATTCCAGGAGTGCCAAGGCTGATTTCCCTGGGGTCTCTGGAACATCCCATAGCACCCTTTTTCAGAACTAGAACTATTTTACATACATTTGAGAGGATTTAAAATAAAAATACCCCAAACAGGCAGGTGGCACTTGACCTTCTATGGAATTACTGATTTGTGATCCTTAAGCAAGTTGGAGACAAGGATGTGCTTCCTTGACACGTTTTTTTTGTTTTTTTTTTTCCTTTGAGAAAGGTTCACCCTTGGCCTTGTTTCTTTGCTCTTCATTCCTCTGCATTTACCACATTACATCGTCAGCACTTTCAGACAAGCACCTGGCAAGATGGCTGTCAATATCCAGCTGTGACAGTCTGCAAAGACAGAGGGTTTTTTCAGTGAGAAACAAAGTCAAATCCTTTTATTTAAGCTATTCTTCACTCTGTCACTTCCTAAGCAATCGTAAAGTGTTGTAGTAGGTTAGTGGGCAAGTCATTCCTACGCTCAGAGGCATCACAATCTGCCACAAACTCCTGTAGTTGCTCTTAGCTGCTGCTAGATGGTTTGATAATGTCACTTACTAGAAGGCAATGCTCACAGACCACATGCTCAGGACAATTAATGCTATCCTTGGAAACGTTAGGCTGTTGATACAGGATATAAACCCATTACCTTATTCCACATCCAACTTGAGGATACAGGAAACAAGATTTGTGATAGAGTAAGGATGCTTGTAAGGATGCTTGCTTGTGTCTGCTTTCGGTTTCTTTCTTTGGAGAGCTATTCTTGTGATGGTGACGTGAACCTCCCTCCTGCCCACATGACAATTTTTTTACAGTGACTTCTGTAAAAATTGAACCTAACCCTAATCAGCACAGAGTTATCAGTAGCACAGGACTGAACATGAAGACCTGAAGTATATTCAGCCTTGTCCAAGTCTCCTGATAAAATTACAAGTTTATAAATATTAGCGAAGCCATCATTTTGGCTCCTTGTTCAGCCTCCAAATGAAAGAAAACAAAGTTGCAGCAAGTAAATCTTGCAATGTTAAGAGGATCCGTTCAAAATCACTTTTTGAGCAACTATGACAGCCTAAATACTATGAAGTGGTGTAATTTCAAGAGACAATGTAATTCTTACTGTACAGTAGATATTCAGTTGCTAGGAGGGAGGATTTGTGTTTTATAAAGGTAGCCTGACATCAAGAGAGGACTGAAGTGTCAGTTGTACTAATCAGGGTTTGTGTAAAGGAAAATCAGCTTCCTTCCATCTTGCCCAGACCTTGAAAGGTAAATCTAAAATTAAGAGCACAGTTGCTCAGCCAAAGGCATCCAGGTACCAATGTAGCTGTAGCAGTGAAGTCTAGACCTCGAAGAGAAAGTGACAGATATGAGATCAACCCATATAGCTCTAGAGCTGGCTTTTAACCATCAAGAATGCTGCACTGAAATGGGTTTTGCATTATAAGACAAATTCCACAAAAAGTCTTTTCATACTCAAGTATTTTAAGATGCTAATTCTACACATAAGCAAGGCTTACCAGAGCGCTCAGATTTAGTTTCTTTTTGAAGCAATACAATGTAGTAATTGTGAACTTCTAAACTGATTTAGAAGTAGGTGGTTCTGTCATTTAAAAAGTACTTTATAGTAGTTTTGCCTATTTTCATTATTTTGTAGAGAATGCATCCAGAACCATTTTTGAGTTTTGTATACTCAAAGTTATTAAAGAAGAGACGTTCTGCTGAAATGGATCAGACACATTGGACAACTGTCAAGAGTTGAAGATCCTTCGCTCTGATTTTCAGTCTTCTCCTTGCAGCTTTCAGTTCCAGGTACGCTCACAAGAGGAGGCTGCTTTTCTGCAGGCACGTTTCTGGCCTCACCAAACAAAATAGTCCCTTGATGTGTTTGTATCTGAAGCTCTTTGCTATCATTTTCTTTTCTGTTTTTCCCGCTGTCCTGTACAGTCCCTCTGCAGTGCTGTTGAAAGCTAAAAGCTTTTGCAGAGCTTTGTGACGATGCCGAGTGGTGTGTAGAAGTTCTGTGCTGAGCGAGTTTACATGATTTAGGACTTGCATCCAGCTTTGAAATGCCGTTTGTGTCTTCCCCAACCATGTTCTTGGCTTGATCTGTAACAGTTACACAGCATGTTTTTTCAGCTGTAGAAGGTAAACTTTTTGGTTTATCTGCTTGGCCCTGTCCGTTATGCAAATGGTCGATCTGGCTCTGTGTTAGCTGATGGGAGCTAAGGTCCTTTGGCTTCAGACATTTTTCTTTGCAAAAAGATGGGAATGATACCCACTGAAAGTCTTTCATTCCAACTGTAAAGACTTCTTGTTTTTGTAGACTTTCTTCCTCAGAACTCTGTGGCACACACACATACACAAGGTCTTCAAACAAATGCAGTTCAATCGATACATAAAACCAAGGCTGAACATATTACAAATACTGAGAAGGCTAAACTACATTGAGGAAAGAACATTTTATTTACATCCACCTCCAGCGCCTGCAAAGCCATCAAGAACTTCCTGGAGTTTATGCAATATGTGTCTTCCCTTAATGTTTCTAAATTGATACAATAGGGTACTCTCTTAATATGTCTCAGAGAGGATGAGGATGAAAAAAAACATCCTACTGCTGTTCAGGGAAAAAATTGCTACTTTAGGAGGACTGTTGTTTGTGGTATGATACTGCCTAACACTACCAGAGCAGGGTAATGGTTGTTACTGTGTAATTAACCTCTTGTTACAGTTTGCCTTTTCCAGTTCCATTCCCTTCGGGAGATGCTAACACTTCAGAGCAGTCAGTGTACTTACACAGGTACTTACACAGGTTACCTCTTTCCAGAAAAATGTTCTAAAGAGTTTGCCATACTGCAAAAAAAGCCCCAGTAAGTTGTCTTTATAGTACCTGCAGCACAATGCTAAGTCACATCACTAGAGGTAGACACTAAAGAGCTGAAAACCAACATCTCTTTAAAAGCTATTTCAGACTGTTTCCCCTATTAACATCATCACGCAGACTGTGACTATTGTAAGCAGTACACAAAGTGCAAACAAGAGGAGACAGCACACTACCTTTCCACTGAACTCTGGAAAACTGGGCACTGTTTGCCCATTTGTGCATTGCAAATCTTGACTGATGTCTTTCAGTAACAAAATCCATGGGTCTTCACACTCATTTAAGTCGTCTTTTTCAAACCAGGAACATCTGTCAGCCAATGCCCTGTAAAGAGAGAGACAGTCCAAGAGTGTGAGGGTGGGAGAGGGAAGAAAATACTCCGCACTGCTATTAGTTTGCCTCTTAATTATCTTGATTTACCCCTCATGTAACACTGATGTCACAACAAAGTAGCTATCCTTAACTATGACTTACCCAAGGAGAAGTCCTAGAATTAAAAATTTCCAGCAACTGGCAGTGCACCAACCTCTTTCAGCCCAATTCAATGGCTAATGTTAGTGGCTAAGCACAAGGTTGGGATGTCATGATTGAAAATGCATGTAACTTTTCCATTTGTGCAACACAGAACTCCTTTCTTACCTATTTTCTCTTGATTGAGTAGCACTTTATGTGCTAAAGCAATAGTATTTGACAACTTTGCTGTGTCAAACCACAAAGAGGCACGTAAAAACCATCTGTCAGGAGGCGCAAGTATGCAAATGCAGATTTTTTTAATCTAAAAGAGATGCAAGATGGCCTGTGGAGGAAAAGGGATTTAGCTCTTTATAACATTGTTTGTTTACCAAGGGAACCTCCATCTAGCCTACAGCAAGATTTTTCTAGAATATGGAGCCACTATTTAGCCCGTAAACTGATTTTTACAGTCTACCATGACTTACATAACTTGTACAGCTACCAAAAAATTTATCTAATTTTTTAAAAGAATTTAAAGGCCATGCTTTCTCCTTGTAACAAATGAGGTATTTACTACTGTTTCACTTCCAAGTGAAACAGTTACCTGTAGCTGCTGTTTTTTCTTCTCAGCTACCGAACTTGATGCCTGCGGAGCACAGAAATCATCAAAGTGTTTGCACTGAAGCTGGCAATTGCATTGGTTTTTTACACAAGTAATGCTTCATAAAGGCAATTTCAAGAGAAGGCTAGATTATTAATGTCAGAATACTATATCCAGCACTCCCAGTCCTTACTGATGCATTTTCTTGGGTCACTGTCCAGGAATGACTCTGCACTGGGAAGAAACTAGAGACGAGTCTTACAAGCCCTCAAAGAGCAGAGCGATCAGCCTTTCAAAGCCTGTTTTGGGAAGGGGCACAGCTGGCGCCATGCTTGCTCATCCCAACAGGCTGAAACAACTGAACCACTCGCTGCCTCCTCACCTCACCTTTCCTCAATCCTCCCTTACTCCAGGGCTCGAAAAAACAGGAATTATTTTTAGTCTCCTCCTTTTATTTTTTATGTTAATGTTGCTCATGGCCCCATCCATACAGGTGCCGTTCTGTGCCAAAGGACGAGCAGGAGGCGCAGGGCCCACTGTGCTTTATTTTGCGGTTGGCTTCTCAATTTTTTAAAGGTGCTACAGGCGGTGCTTTATGAAGGAGCCTTTAACACAAGCACCAACGTGCCAGAGGCGCGACTACGCCACGCCTCGGGCTGCAGCTGTGTTCGAAGACCCAGCTGCGCCTTCACGGCCCGGGCCCGAGGGCGGGGCTGCCCCTCATCGTAGACGGCCGACACAGGCCCAGCTTGGGCTCAGCTTGCTGAAGCGAGGCCCTTCGGCCTCTAGCGGCCGCCCGCGCCCGGCGGGGCGGCTCCGGCTCTCCCGACGGCGCCATTTCCCGACGCGGCCCGGACTCACTGGCGCCGCCGGGGGGGCTCCCGGCCAGGGCTGGGCTCCCGGCAGCAGGCTGGCGGCGCCTTCCTGGGCTTCAGGCGCAGCTTGGCGGCTCCCTCAGACATGGCTGAGGCGCTGGGCCCGGCCTTCCCCTGCAGCCCCTTTGCGGGCGGGCTGGCGGCGCGGTGCTGTGCGCGTCTGGGCGGAGGCGGCGCCGGCTCGAAGTTCCCCCTCGTTCCGCTGGCGGGCGGAGCGGGCTGCTGGCCCTCCCTCCTTCCCCTCCCTCCTTCCCCTCCCTCCTCCTGCTGCCGGGGCAGGGCCCCTGGGCGCCGCCAGCTGCCGCCCGCCGCCGCCTGAGTGGAAACCTGCTCTTCCCCAGCCCCTCGGCGGCGGGGCCCGTCCTACCCTAGGAAAGCCATCCTTTTCCTGTTCCCTTTACTCCTTAATCTTCGCGTATTCGTAGGATTTTGGTGTGCGCGGGAATTGGGAGCGGAGGCTTGCTCCAGGCAATGCAGCGTGCCCGCGTTGTGTGGGGCGCTGCGGTTGGTGAGGCAGAATGTGGCGGGCTTTGCTCGAGTGGGTCAAAATGGCGGTGGGCTCAGCCCTTCTCACTCCAGGGTTTGTGTGGTACCCATAGCCAGGATCTGTACACTGAGAGCTGAAACAAAGGCTGTTAATCTGAGTAGTAGAGTCGATTGGGAGTGTGATCTAATTTCTCTTTCACGAAATAATCTGTTGAAGTGATGCAGTTTGTCTTTTTTATCGGCAGGAATGTTGGTGGGTGACTTGAAATAAAGTACTTGTTAGAGCAGAGCCATCTCTGATAGTTTTTGAAATGGATAGACATGCCGATTAGGCCGCAGCCTTTTCAGAACCAGACAGAAATGTTGAGACTCTTTGTAGTTCTCCAACAGTTAGATAAAAGGATCAGACTGCTGATTAAATTCTTCATAATCCATGTGAGAAAAACTGTACAAGAAAATAAAGTCTTTTTTTGGTAACATGCTTCTGAGGGAGAGTGAATACAGAGCACTCATTTTTGTAAAACTGATGTATTATCGGTAAAAGATTAATCCAAGATCACGTTCCTTCTCTATAGCTGCATTTCTGCAGCACTGAATGTCTTGTGGACTGTTTCATCCTTGGACTCCAGACTAACAAGTAGGCAGTAGTATTGACTGCAGCGCTGTATTAAAAGTTACGCCTGTGAATTATTGTGTTGGGAGCACAGGCCACCAAAAACGTGTTAAGTAACTATTGACCTGAGTTTCTACGTGTCTCAAACAGATCTGGACCAGGAAAATGGCATTCAGGTATCAGAGGTCATAGATTCATATTTGAAATAGACTGGAAGATTTAACCTGTGAAGTGACAGGTACAGCCATACAGCCACCTCCAACTGTTACAGGCTGAAGATGATTCAGTTAGAGTGCAGCCAGAGAATCGGGAGGCGCAGCCCAGCTTACAGCTTTCCTGTGTTAACTCAGGTAATTTGTGTTTCTGTAAGTCCATATCTGTAGTGAGGTATTGTCTTTTACCGTATGTAATAACTCATTGTATAACATTAAAAGAGCGTTAATGGGTTTTCTTTTTGTGTAGGAGTGAGGATAAAAATCTCCAAAGTGTAAAGCGTTTAGTTACTAATGGGAACTGTGTAAGTTCCTACAATAGATAGGCCAGCTGAAAAATAAAAAAGAGTGGTCATACTAAAGCACTAGCATTTCTTCTGTGTGATAGGCAGACTAAAATGAGAATTAAATTCCGGAAGAAAGAAATGACAGTGGAAAAGCCAGTCACTGTCATGCAGATTAACATTTTCCGGTATTAATATTTGTTTACAGCTACTGCAGTACCCAAGAAATACCGGGACATTTACAAAGAGTGTTCTGCCTTTCATTTTGTTCCTGTTTCCCAGTGAGATGAAATGACATTCCAGGAAGTAAGTCCTCCTTTCCCTTTTTGGCAGGAAAGGCATTCTCCCAAAAGTTCCGGGTGGAATCAGGTAAGCTGAACCAGAGGCAAGGGGTGAATTTGAATCTGAAGATTTTAGGCCTGCTGTAGAAAGAAAGATGATAACGGTAGCAGACACAGAGCAAAGAGTAGCATGAGGAAATGTATATAAATAAAGCAATAGTGTATCTTGAAAGAGGGAACCAGCCATGTAAGTGGTTGAAAATGTGATGACAGAAGAGGGGTAGAAATTTGGTTTCACAACTGCTGATGCTAATTGAAGAAGACAAACCAAAAAGTATTTAATTCTGGGTTTTTTTACTTGCGGGCCTTAATGACTGCTGTGAAATGTAAGACACAGCACTGACTATCGCCACTTGGCGGCAGCAAACAATATAAAAAACTTGCTTTAAAAAAATGTGAGTGGCAGTGAAAACTATCAGATTGAGCTGATGTCTGCAGGCCTCTGTACATAATTCTAGGTGTATCGATGTTAATGATTGTTTATGCCACAGGGTTTCTTCTTCTGTTCCTGTGATGTTTGTGTTAGTGTTTTATGTCCTGTGACCCCTTGGATAGTACTTTGACAATCCTCTGCTTCTAAATCATGCATTGTACCAACAGATTTATTTTGTTAGATATGACTTCTCCTGAAACGGCAATCCAAAGTGTAGTCTGTTTTTCAAGCTGAAGGTGTTGCTGTGTGGTACTGTTAGTACTGAGTCACGCATTATAGCATTTGCAAAAGCTTTATTATAGCTGAGCATAAAGATGGTTATTGCGCAACAAGGGCCACAAATGAAAGAATATAATAGAAAGAAAAGTGAAAATTATGACTGCAGCTGCTGATTGTAAAAAGCAAAAGGGAAAAACTTTACTTCTGTAGCAGCTATAGCTTCTAGGTGTTTTTGCATTTCGTGGATTTAGCAGAAAATGTGACGCTGTAAGGTTTGGGGTTTTTTTATCTGTTTAATACATACCCATCATGACCTATGAGGGCAGGCATATCAGTGAACGTTTTCATTCTTGGTGCCTGCTTTTGTAACTACCTGCAGATTTGAAACTAGCATTCTAGAAACCTTTGTCCATTGTGCGTCCTCAGTATTATTCATCTGCATCTTTCTAGAATTAATAATGTAGTTACAGCACGAAGGTGAAGTGTGGAATGGGACCTGTTCTTGGTTCTGCTACATTGTACAGGGTCATATCTACTATTTCCTCCACTGACATGGAAGCCCGATTACTTCTTGCTTGACTTGGGCCTTACGCAATTTAATAATGAGGATATTTTGTGATCTCAGAAAAAAGTTCTCATAGAAATGCAAAGAGTAATTTTATCATCAGCAGCCTTGATTGGATTTGAGCCAGTGGTCGAGGGATTTGAGCTTTTGGAAGCTAGAATGCTTCCACAGATTATCTTTTGGGGTTTCCTTGTAAATGGAGTGCCAGCATGAAGAGTTATCTATTCCCTTTAGAGTCTCATCAAGCTGCACATGCTTAATCTTTACTTACATGGTCCCTGATTCTTGCTATAAAGTGGGCCTCAGTTTTAACTTCTGCTCTCAGGAAGAAAGGGCTATTATAACAAATTCTAATCCTTTTGCAATTCCACAATCACTAAAGCCTATAAATTGCCTGCCAAACAAACCAAGTGATCTTTTCCTGGGCTGAGGGAAAGAGGAGAGTGTAAAACGCAGGTGCCAGCATTTGCCGGGGAAGAACTGGTACATTATCAACTAATCCGCCTTCTGCTATTTCTGATTTCCTACCCAACAGCTGCAACATTGAATGAGAGCTTCTGCATTTGGGAAGAATTAGAAAGCCTGGTAATGCAGGGTCTCTATTACAGATACAACAACTCACAGACAGGGAGGAGATTTTTGCTGCCGGTGTAGAATTTGGAGTGCTAGGCATTTTATAGCCTGGAAAAATTGTAATTTTCAGCTGTTGTTCTGGAGTAATCAATGAAGAAGGGATGTCATAGTTTCTGCTGGGTTTGTCTCAGAGCCTGATGTAATTGTATGCACAAGCTATTTTTTTTTAAATGTACTGCTTTGAGGCTAAAGCATATGCAGTTTTTATTAAAACTTTTTTCTGATGGCAACTGTTGCTTGCAGGTAGTTTTAGTCCTTCAGAAATATCTTTGGTTCCGTAGTGGTAGCTCCTGTATGAGATAAAAGTGTTCAGAATAAATTGTGCCTTGCTAGAAAATTGAAACATTATTATGTTTTAATTGTTTTATATAATCAGTCCTCGATTTAGGAGTATATGTTGATAATTTTTTGACCTTGTCAAAAAGGCTGTGAATTCACTCAAGGGTCAGTGTATGCTTTCTGCTAAATGTCACAAAGGAAAATGTCTCCAGAGATACTACAGGAGATGGAAGTATGTATGGCGAAGCATCAGTGAAAGCTTCTGCAGCAAATGGACTTTACGGCGTATCTCCTCTACAGCCTAGTGGCAGCAAATGTAGCACCGGAAGGAGTAACTCAATCATATTGGCTCACTCAGTATAGCGCCAATCACTGTCTACAGTGAAATGGGAAAGTCCAACTATTTTCATCAGCGTGATGTATTACAATTCAAGCCACAAAATTATGAAAGCTGCGTAAAACTTGCTTTAGCATAGTCAGGAGAATAAAGATGACATGCACTTTCAATCTGAGAAGTGCAGGCTCATTGCTGTGTCCTGAGAAAGGCAGCTGAGTGGAGGCAGTTTTGTAGGCTCTCCCTAATTTTAGTTGTAGATGACATGGTGTTTTCAGTGAAGAGCCTTTGAAACCTGCTTCCTCTGGTAGCTTACCAGGGCCTGAATTTGTTTATCTGCGGAATCCGGTGCACAAGTCATCTTTTCAATTCAGCCTTCCCTTTCCAAGTATAAGGACAGATCAGTACCTGTGTGGATGTATACAAAACAATCCAGCCTTGTGACATTTATATGCCAAGATGGGAAGACCTAAAAAGAGGATTAGGGAGACTGGCATGGCATTTGTGGGTACCAGGTTGCCAAGGAGGCATATTGTATTGAAACAGTTGCCTGGGAAACATTTAAAAATACACTGAATGGAAAAGCATATGTGATGTGCCCACAAGTGTTCTGTGTGAATGAAATGCCATGGCTGATGATGGCACCAAGAGACTGTTACTATTACGTGTAAAGATGCCACAAGTGATGGGGTTTTTTCTTTTGTTTTTTCTTTCCCCTCCCCATACCCTATTTGTAGGAGATACGCTGAAGGAATATTGTTTTCCTTTTGGCCGATGGATTAAAGTAAATGTACGTGCAGTCAGCAGCAGCAGCAGCTGGAGGTGGTAAGAGTAACTAATTTAGACAACCTAAACCAAGTTGACAAGAAGCCTGCACAATTCCCCCTCAAAAGTAACAGCAGCACTGCTGAAACTCTTACAGTCATATAAAGATAAATGGTTCTCTGAAAATTACTGCTTTAATTTGTGCTAAGATAGTATTTAGAGGCTCTGACGTCATTACAATAGGGCTTATATGTAAGCATCATGTAAAATTTAGAGTTTATGATCAAAGCAGGTTGGATAGCATATATGAAGAAGTCTGCACTGATCTAATTTTTTGTCTGGGGCACTAAAATAGAGGGAGATGAAGGGAGAAATTTTCAGAAGATAGTCCAATTGCTCTAGCTCTTCCTCAGACCAGACCCAATTATTGAGAGATGGGACTGGCAAAAAAGAATGACGAAGGAAGGGAACAGCATCACCGGTGTAGCTGTACGCTTCTACGGGAGAACTTATCTTGGGCCACATATCTCCGGGACACAGGGCTCTACCCACCCTGGGGACAGTGATGCACAGACATCAATATGATGGATACAAAATGTCCGTTTATTTAGCTGCGTCACACGCTTATATAGCTCTTGCGCTTCCTGTTCCTGCCACTCCTATGGGGAGGAGTCTGTCTTTCCGTCACAGCCCGTGATCTTCCGGTCGCCGATCCCTGTCTATTCCCCTACACACCGGCACTAAAATAAACAATTATATTCACCCTCTTGTTTCACAGAAAGAAAACTTTTTCCCTATGCACCAAGAAACAAGAGAGCTAGCATCTGTAATAGATGATATCCTAAGCTTGGACAAAGAGGTTCATCTGTTGGTAATTCCCAGATACTAAAATGCATCTTTCCTTCACTGAGAATGGGTGGCAGGTGTGAGAGTGGTTAGGATTATAATCTCCCTGCCTCTAACCTTCCTTTGGAGATCTAGAAACAAATATCTTGCTCTTCATTTGCTAGAGGCTTAAGGAGCCTGTTTGGGAGCCAGCAGGTTTAGCTTGGCCCAGCCTTTATGTGATACAGACTGAGACAGTAAATTTGTTGGAAGAGAGAGACAGTGGAGAGGAGTTCAGCTGACTAAGGAGAAAGGTCTAGACCTTTTTGTTAGCAGTAGCTCTGCAAGGATAAGTTGCTTTATAGCGAGGAGGCTCCAGAGGCTTAGCTTCTTGAAGATGTTGCCTGTTGGAAGCTGTGAGGTTCCTGTTTATTTGGTAATGTGTGCTTTTCCACAGTGAGGAAGCATTTTGACTGACAGAGGCTCAGGTGACTTTGCTGTTTGCGTTTTGGCCAGTGAGAGGATGCGTTTTGGCTGGCTATCTAATTCGGGCACAGTCTGCTCAAGGGTTTGAGGTGATCCAGTGATTGTGTTGGAAAACCGTGCATCAGATGAAGTTGTCTGTGTTGCAGTCAAGCCCTAGTATCATGCATCATTTTTCTGGCCCAGTGCATGTTTGGTTAAATCAAGTCCTGATGTTTCTAGGCCCTGGGGTTAGTGTAAGAGAGGCGGGGAGAATCTGCCTTTCATCTTCCTCTCACAATTTTGCAATGTGACTGAAAACTGTTGGAGAGAATGTTTCAGATCTCAAACAAAGATTAGGTTTGATGGCACGAAGCCCGTGGGTTCTGTGGCCCAGCCTAGAATTCTGTTGAGGGAGTTGTATAATCTCCCCATACTTTAAAGGATTTTGGCTCTGAATTTAGGATCAAATATGGCTTGAGGTTTTCATATTTCTTTCTTGCTTGCTTTCTTGGTGGTTGGTTTTTGTTTTTTTTTTTTAAAGTGCCTCTCACGGTATAACAGCCAATAGCAGTTTGAATTCCTCCTGTTTGCTGTGTATCGTTCCTTCATTTGAAATCAACATGCTAAAGGGCTCCACAAATATAAAAGAATTTCCAGAAATAATAGCTGTAGTAATTACAGAAGATCATCTTGTTTATGGGCATGAAACCACAAAGCAGTGGGGCAAAATTACCAAGACTAGTTAATGTGGTGTGATGGTATCCATAACTAGAATGGTGTGTAAAATCAACTTAAAATAGAATGTAATTCCATAGATGAGTATTTATTTATTGTTTCAGCAAATGTGGATAGTAGGCTTAGTCAGTTCTGCAATATTTTAAGGACTAGCTAGTGTTTCAGAAAGAAAATCTAGTAAATCTGAAGGTACAGTCAAAGCTGTGGATGCAAGTATAAATCTTCACTGAGAAGAGAGCAATTTAATTGCAGTCTAATGGTGCAATAATTTTGTTGCATTACGGAAATGTCCTGGAAATATGCTGCCCTTCGTAAATTCTTTCCTTTTTCATATTCTTTCTCCCTCTGTCCTTCGTTAGTGCTTAACTTGATAAAAGAAATACAAAATGGGACGAATCTAGAAGACCTGGCAGTAAAATACAGTAGAGCTATAGTTTCTTTTTTTCCCTCTATGTAATTTTTTAATTGTATCAGACACAGGCTGAGTTCGGTTTATTTACATTGCCTTGTACCCACTGAACTGAAACTATCTTGTGACATTGTCAATGTGAAAGGTCATTCTGCCAGGAATATATCTTGTTATGACAGAACCATGACACATAGTTAGAGATATTAAAGTAGGTGTTTGCCTTCCTTTACTGTCACTTTGCAGCTCCCAACATCTGTAAATCAAATCCATTTGGACTACTTCAAGAAAAAAAAAAAAAAGATGATGCCTCACTGCCACATCCGAACAGTACTGCTGTCAAACGGTTGCTTCACGCTACTTCTCATTTCATGAGTGAATTTAAAATTGGGCTGATTTTGGAGTATTTTCCGCAGATGACCTCTCTTGTTGCCCAAATCTACTTTGCTATTCCTTCAATGCCTCTGAACTGCTCTTGCAGAAATTTGATGGCTCCCTTTTAATCAGTGGAAAGTATCTGAAGAGATGTGTAGTTCCTTAAACAACATGTTGTGAAGCTGCTTTAGGGCAGGAAGTATGTTTAGTTAGGTAAAGTAGTTACTCTGTTTTGTACCACAGACTGGTTCCATTATTACCCTTTTTTTCCCCAGTATGTCCTACCATACTGGAATCAGATGTTTATCAAAAGATTGTGAGGAAAAGTAGCAGCTTCGCAGCTCTCTGTGGCTGTTCTGTGCCCTGTGTAAAATGAGTTGGTTAGCTTCTCTCCAGATCCCTCTGGGCAAAAGTCAACATCACAAAGAGCTGCAAAAAAACATGGCACTGTTCAACCTCAGTGTCAACGGAAGAGCTGGATCCAGGTCCTTACAAGAAGCTGGTTTGGCCTAATTGGATTGGCTGGACGTGGTGAGATACGATCCATGACCTGTGCAGTCTTGCAGGCAGAAATGTCAAATATAGATGCATTTAAGCAATAGCTGCCTCACATTCGCTCTAAAAACAAATCAGATTTAAGGAACCCTGCTTGATGTAGTCTGCTGTACAAGGCTCACAAGACAGGAGTGATCAGTAGGAAACTGTCATCAGTTCCTTTGGGAGTGGGTTTCATTTTTCTTAATTACAGAGAAACTAGAATTGACATCCCCATTTGCTAGTCACATTATTTAGTGAGGGACGGTTGTTTTCTGAAGAATTTATCTGTTCAGTGATGATTTAATTTAGGAATTAACTGGGGGAATTTCTACTGCCTGTAGTGTGATGCAGTAAGTCAGAATACTTAATTACAGTCGTCCCTTCTGGCCTTAAAGTAGCCCTTTCTTATTGTATTTCATACTTATACCTGTTTATGAGATGGAGCACAGGTGCACAAAAATTAAGGATATTGCTTGACATAATGCGAGGCCTGGGAACTGAACTCCAGCCTGCTGTTCACTGGGTCTTTGCATAGGCATAAGACTAATCTTCCTTTCAAGCAGTGTCTTACTCTCAAGGTCTTTCAACACAGCATCTTTCATCAGCTTTGAATTCACTAGAAAAAAATTAAAAGATGGGACATATTTCTGAAAGTCTCTGCCTAATATCTTGTGTCTTCCAGAGTACTGATAAACACAAGTGCAAATGTACAGCCTCCTTTGCCCCAAAGTTGGGGCACTTTTAATGACAAACATTCACCTAGTTTACCATATGCAATCTTTTATCTTAGCTGTTCTCTGTGCATGTTAGGAGATTTATTTCTATTCATAATGTATTTCATGTGTGTTAGTTGTAAATATTGTGCTCATAAATCGGCCTGGACCATCCAGCCCCAAGGATGGAGACAGCTTACAATAGGTCTGTCTGCTTCAGACTGTGAGACTGTACTACTACCCTGTTTTTTCCATTGCTTGGCTCTTTTAGTGGCATGTTGCCAGTCTCCTGTCTCACATTAACAGGAATATTATATATTACTGAATTTAAAGTGTTTTTCCTTCAGGACTAGAAGAATGTAATGGAGCATGCATCTGGCAGCTTTACATTATTCCTGTGGTGTGCAGTGTGCCCTCCATGCAGAGAATCACCGCCATGGGTTTCTGCTTCAGTCCTCCAGGCATGAGGAGTTTTACTATGTGCGCTGAGGTAGGTCTTAGACCAGGTTGGGGCCACCTTATGACAGGGATTGCATGTGTATATATGTAATGTGTAATGAAAAACTGATTCTTCTCCCCTCCCTTCACCAAATTCTCTAAAACACCACAAAAGAGGCAAGTCTGGAGCATAATCCCAGAACTCCAGTTTTTTCATCCCACTTCTAGAACCAGCTCCATCTGTATTCACACCTACTGACCTCATGTTTTTCATCTGGGAGATGGAAACTTGTTATACTTGCCTCATAAGATGCTTTTGGAAAATGTATTAGGTCATAAAGTATATTTATGAGGGCATATCAGTACTACAGAAGTACGTATGAAACTAGGATTGTTCATCCTCATCATCAGGTAGTTTTACTGGGGCTCCTCTCTGTCCACTTCTTGGAAAGCTTGTCTGCTTGGCAGGAACTGCAAGTATTTTCTGCAGTGCTCCTGTTAAATTATTACCCTTTTTACTGATTTGAAGGATCTTGTGCTCTAAAAATTCCTGTGTTTGCATGAAACAAGGCTACATTAAATTGCATGATCTAAAGCAATCAATATTCAATAAGCTTCTGGTATTTTAATTGGCTTGGTTTTGGAAGTCTGAAATGGGCTGAGCTGCTGGGCTAAATGGAGTCTGTCATACCAAAAATACTCTGAAGGAGTATATTTCCTCGTGGTAATGCAGCTGAAGATGCCACATTTACTGTAATTAGTGCGTATCACACTTGTGTCTATGCTTCCTATCTTATTTATATATACTTAAATATGTTTCTAGGTATCTGATTCTTCGAGGCAGTGTTAAACCAGTGTCTTCCGGTGTTTATTCTGGTCTAATGAACAGACCCTTGATTTGCCTCACCCAGTACATCCCAAAACTATAATGCCACATAAAAAAAGAAGTTCCCCAGAACAGTCAGTGACCCAGACCACATGACACATTTCAGGAGAGCCGGAAAGGAGAATGGTGTCATCACCTGAGGGGAAACAAAAATCAGAAAGAAACGAGGAGGGGAAATTTTGGCATTTATTTTTAGACTCTGTGGGTGAGTATTATTTTCAGCTTTGTCTATATTAATTTCTGCAGAACACAGTGTTAACGTGTGATTAGTCTATCTATGAATAGGGATCATAATTTCTAAGTAATTACTCACTAGCAGTCCCTGAAGACTCAATATACCCATTTGTACCAGGATAAGGTAGCAAAGACATGACTACAGACAGCGTAGAAATATCAGACACAGCTGTAAGCTAGCTAGTTGAGAAATAAACCCTACACATGTATTTACACTTAATGAGTTCAGAAGAGTATGTCTGTGATACTGAGTCAACCCTCTATGTAGCTGAAGATAGTCTGTTACTGGTATTAATGTGAGTTAGTTTAAAGCTAAATTTCAGTACGTTTATGTGGAGCTGTTCTCATACTTGTGACTGCATACCTTCAGCATCTTCTCTATTTAGCACAGGACTACACACTCCTAAGTTCATTGAAGAACATGCTGCTCGTTAATCAGCACTTTATTGTCTCAGTATGCTTAAAATAAGCGTTTTGTCACATTCAAGAAGAAGCTTTATTGGTTTGCGTTCTGGCACCATGCTTCATGTTGTCAAGTGCTGTCAGTTGGCTCCTTTCTGTAACTTATTTACAGAGAGAGGGAGCTTGAGATTGAAACATTCTGGTAACAATTTTCACCAGATACATATTGGATGTGTTATAGAATAATCTCTAATGTTACAAAGAACAAGAGACTTAATGGGTAATGGTCTGATCTTGTGTGCTAGAGGGGTCCCCTTTGGAGCCTTTGGTTGCGGTACGGGACAGGGAACACAAAGCTAAAATTCCCCTGTTACACAGTGAATACAGTGAGAGGAAGGAAAGAAGATAGCATCTTATGAAGGGATCTTCTGGTTTCCTTTATAAACAGCTAAGAAGCAGCTTTACCGCTTCCCTCATTCAGTATTAAGCACAGGACCTTTGAGAGGACAATAGATGTTAGGCCTACCAAAATTCTCTTTGACTGCCTTAGAATGTGTCTGTAGTCTAAGTAGCAATAAAAGCAAATACTGTGTTAAAGCCAGATGTTTCTAGTTAGTCTGCAATGTTGTCTTTTAATCTGATGTGGAGGCAGAAAAGTACAATGGAGTCTGATCTTTGCTTTGAGAAACCTGCTTTTGTCACTAGTCCTGAGGCGGGCCTTTTGACCAACTCCGTGTTCATCTCTACGTCACTCCCATACTTGCAAACTCATCGGCAGAAGGACTGCTTCCTGGCAGTGCTGGACCTTACGCAATAAAGACCAGATCTTGTTTGACATGATTAGATATCACTGTCACTACATTTAATAATTTACGTAAACTTACAGTTAGAATGTTCTAAATAAGGATCAGGTGCAACAGACGTATTGAAGGTATTTTGCTAGCTTATATTACAAATGGAGCATTGGAAAAGGCAGTGGAGGAGGCCTGATTTTTGCCTTAGTGTAGACAGGAGGAGCTAAACTCTGAAGTGATGAACTAGTAGTTCCCAAACCAGTCTGTGGAACCATAAAGAATATTAATTCCTGAGTTCCAAAACTCTGTGGGAAGTTTTGAGGCTTGACTGTGGCAAAATAGCACAGAAGTTTGGTAAGAATCGAGCTGAACAATATATCTCCCCTGCAGAAGACTGTATGTAGCTTTTCAAAAAGGCTTCCATAAGCCTATTCAGCCTGCTTAGCTTCTTGGATAGTTTACTGTTGTAAGTAGATATGGTTAGGGTCTTTATTAAATGCCATATGCAATAGCATTTAATGATGGGTATCTATCTTTAGCCTGTCACAGAACACATCCCACTGCAGCTTTTTTTAAGAAAAAAAAAAAAAACAAACCAACAAAACAAAGCTTTCTTGGGGCAGGTGTACACAAAATATATACACGATATTTTTGTCTCAGAAAATGCAGCAGATTATAGCTAATCTTGAACTTCCTTGTTAAAAGAGAAAGCTGTGAGAATTTAACACAGTGCTATGCAGAATTATCCATGTTTCCATTTTTCTTGGTTATTTATCAAGTTTCATTGTGCAGCAGCTTTTTCAGAAAATTGTGAGGGATGGGAGTGTACCATTAAGTCTTGTTTTGAATCACCTGACTGAGAACAAAATCTAGAAAAAAGAAATTATTTGGATTACAAAATGTCAGAAGCATATTGATATAATTATCCTTAAAAGAAGATACTGTAAGAAACAGGATGGATTAAGTTATTAAACATTCGTGGGCTAAAAACACTACTAAAGCATTACAGGAGTCATACAACCAGTGAATCAAAAGTATAAAAACAATACTTTGGAGCAATATTTTCCCAAGAAAACTTTCCAGTAAGAACCTGGGAAACTGCACTTTTTCTTGTGGGTGAAAAAAAGTCACAATCTGACTTTAAAGAGACACATTCAGAATGTACTCTATCTCCTTAAAAAGTAAGAAAAAAAAAGGTTTAAGGACTTACACTGGAGAAGAAAACCCTGGAGTATGCCTGTCATTCTTTTTGTCTGTTTTTCCATGTGGATGGTAAAAGTAGATGGGACAGTTTCACAACTGCTTCCATTAGATTTCTTTTTCTGACTCCTCTGTACTTGCGGAATTGCTGTTAGTGGGAAAAATAATAATAAAATCACTCTAGGGAACAGAGTGCGCAGCATATTTTGCTGACATTTTAACATGTATGTCAGTAACCCTTTTCGTACCCGAACTTTTGTAAGCCTGCTTTTGGTGAGGAGTGGTGTGCTTTGCTAACAGACTGCTTTGCTAATGAAATGAGAAACTTCAATTGCTGTTTCAAATCCAGTGTGTGCTAGTAGCAACTTAATGGTTGTTTTCCATTGGGTTATTTTTAAGTGACCCGTAAATAAGCAGTTACATGGTCTCAGATGTGTTCCAGCCTAAATGACGAATGCAATTGGTCTTAATTGGTTTCCTTGGTAGTTCTCAGAAAGAACTCTCAGAAAGAACCTTGACTAGTTAGTCTTAATGTTGCTCATTCCTTTTACTTTTGCTGGTGGTTCTTGGAAGTTTCTCTAGGCGTTGTTGATTGAAACATACTGTTGAAATAGTGTAGAAGTGAAGTCCCACCCTCATGCTGTCGGAACTGGACCTTTTGTGTAGACAAAGGACCTCAGTCTCTAGGGCTGTCATGTCTGATACCCTTCATTGGTAATAAATGCACAGAAAAAAAGAGGAAGAGGGTGCAGAAGTGGACCCTTCCTGCTTTAGCTCCCTTTCAGTGTGGAAGCACACGCTTGAGCTTATAACACGTACCATGAAGCACAAATACGTGTATATATGTACATGTTTAACTATGTACTACTGGATGTAAAGTTGAGAGCGTGGAAGGATTCAGAAATGATGGGATGTTTGTATGGCTAGAAGAACACCAGATTTTTTACAGCAATGATCTTTAAAACAAAATACAACAACATTAGAGAGGAAACAAGAGAACCCTTTTAACACTTGATGGTGAAGGAGGGACTTCTTTTTTGGACTGGTGCCTCCTGAAGTGTCTTAAACTCTCCTGTGAAGCACCTAGTCATGGCCAATGTCAGGAAGAGGGTAGGGACACTCTATGTGATAAGTTCGAGCAATTCCTGTGCTGAAAATATCACCAATGGCATTTGATGTCAAGATACAAAATCTTGGTCCCAAAATTATTGTGGATCAGAGAAGTAAGCTTTTGAGAGAGGAAAAAAATAAAGGGGGGACTTTAAGGCCTGATTTAAGACTTTTAAAAATGCTTGTTCCTGTGGGATTTTTGACAGTGGTATTGTATCAGCATACATTTATTTTAATCCAGTAGTGGCCATCTGCCTCCCCGCCTTTTTTTCTTTCCCCTCCTATTTTGGGTGGGGGGGTGGGAGAGCTTAGCTAACTGTACAAATTACCCATTTTTCCTGTGTAGAAATTCAAACAGAGAGAAAATCAGTCCCTGGATTTCTAAATTCAAGTAGCTTTTAAATCAGAAATAGTTTTGAAGCAAGAACAATAATCTTTCTGGTAGTGGGTGGCATAAAGAGACTGTTTTTTCCATTCAGGGCTTTTTCTTTTAAATGTATTTGATTTAGATTGATTTAACTTGGTGTGGGAATTGAAAGCCTGACTGTGAAACTTCCTGTTCTGAGTTGTGGCTTAAGTGAGTTGCTGGATGAATGTGTCTTACCATTCTTGTGTTCTCTTCTTGCATAATGATCTTTGGTTCTGATGAGTTTCCATCACCTGCGTGGGCTTGATGAGGCAGTGCACTCGCGACTGGTTAAAAGCACAGGAAATCTGTGCTTCTATCCAGCTGTCCTGTTTTTTGAGAGAATTGCTTTGTTTCGTTCTTTTGCCTTAGTTTGTCAGTACGGTGTAACTTTTGTGAGTGCTTTGAAACCCTGATGGAGGACTTGTTGAAAGCTTAGATGGAGGTCATACATCATATTCTACCAGATGCTTTTCTACTGAGCTGGTAGATAACCTCAGTACTTGGAACTGGAAATATTCTACCTTGCCTTTCATTCTTAGAACCCATTTCATTGTTCTTTCAGTAAATTGGTACTTTTCCTGTTTCTAGTAGTTTACAGATTTTGTGGAATGTTGTAAGATATCCCTGATGGTTCAGACCTTGTCCTCCTCTTCAAACTATGCCACATCAAGCAGGTTGGCACCAGAGGTTTTCCTTGAGTTTAAGCACATGAGAAACAGTTCTGTCTTTCCAGGCTGCGTGATGATAGCCTTTGAATTACAGCAACATCTACAGATGTTTCCCCTCTTCTGACTACTTGTGTCAACAGGAAATGGCCAATATGCATAATGGCTTCCAAACTTAAAACTTCTGCAAGCAGTACAGAAAGAAATCAGAGAGTACAGGTATGCTGGTAAACAACCAGTTCAGGGAAAGGTTTCTGGGCTCTGGAACTGCATTGTACATGGATATATTGTTGGAAGAGCTTTTGCATGGTTTTGGCTGGGCTGGCTAGCACTTTCCCAGTTTCTGATTGTGGTTCAAGAGCTGTTGTGAGCCAAAGCCCGTTCACACAGGGCATTTTGCATTCAGCCATCCTGTTTTAGAGGTGGGTAGCTTGATATTGTGGGTGTGTATTGTGGCACGAAACACTCCCACAGAAGAAGCTCAGACTTGTTTAAATTAGTAATACGGGTCTATGCACAGTGTCTGGAATATAGGGGAAAAATAGGTAGTTTATGTTGATTGTGTAATCCCATTCATGACAGGTTGTATATTGAAGCCCATATCCTAAATATTTCTAGATCTTTTTTAATACTGATTACTTATTTAGACTGAACTTAACAGTTACTACTTTCTAATGTTTTTAGGAAATTTTCCCCTACTTTCCCCGAGTCAATTAACATAACCTAGAGGTCAGAACAGCTCTTTATGATGAAAATGTCCTGGTTTTATCTGTTCTCTGACACAGTTTTCATGAAGAAAGTAAAGAAGGACAGAGTCTTTGAATCTTTTTAGTGTATTGAAAAGTATATAGAAAATTATTCCTTCATGTGCTTGAGTGTATGCCGTTTTCAAGGTTCTCTTACTTTTTGACGAAAGTTTTCAGAATCTTACTGATTATATTGACCTTCTAGGTTTCTTTCTGCACTTTAGATCTCTAGTGAGTGATACCTGTGAGCACTAGGTAACAGAGCCCATTGTTGAGAACGTTAGAGGCAGATCTTTATGCTTTTTCAAATAGCATAACTTGTTAGACCAAATCCAATGCCTGTGAACAAGTGTTAGTAAATACAATTAGCATGGGTTTAGTGAGCACAAAATTCAACTTTACAAGATAATGATCAACTTCATAGAGCATCAGCTACACAACCTCCTCTGCCGAGGTGCAGAGGTCTTAGAGCTCAGCCACTGACAACACAAATACAAGCGTAACTTTGTGTGAACTATCTTTCATTGGCTGATTTGTGTTCAGTTTAGCAGTCCCTTGGAGCTAGCTGACCACCAGCCCTGTGCCAGTGTCGTGTTTCTAGAGGCTGTACAGTCCCTTGGAGTATGTTGCAGCTAACCAGTCAATACAGTTTTGCTCCTTGGCTCCCCTTCCATTACTCTGTGAAATATTTGCTGTATTTCATGATTGGCCTGGTTACTGATTTATCTCCTGTACTGTTTATCCCACTGGGATCATGTTATTTTTTCAGAGATGACCTCCCTTGCTCACAAAGCACAGCTAATTTGGTCTTATTTCCCTCCCTGCCCCCTTCTGGCATGCTAATAGCGATTCTAACTGGCTGTTAACTTCTACTCTGCAGTTGTCACCGAGCCTTTCCAAGTTAAATATTGCAAATGAAAATTAGAATATGCTTGGCACTGTCTTCAGTTGGAGGTACAGCCTGCACTTTAGGAGGTGATGGTCATTACCAAATGTCACCTTTGGAGAGATTCAACAGATGGCAATGCTCTGTTTTAGATTATCTGCCCATGTATTTGTTTAGACAGATTCATGGGCACTTCAAATGCCTTTGGAAGCCAGCATTCTAGTGCACTGCAGTGCATAGCACTGGAAAGGAAGGGAAACGTGGAGGTATAAGTAAGTGTTTGTAGTGCATATGAAGTGCTTTCAAATAAGATTTTGAAATTGCACAAACAGTGCATATTCCTATTTGCTTAAACTGTGTAGCAGCAAAATCCTTTTTCAAAAGTCTGGACAGCTGTTCACCCAGGAGACTGAGACCAGTGCAAACAAACTCAACTGATTGCCCACCTCTGAAAACAAGGCAATCAGACCTTCTAGTTACTCAGTTATTGATAGATGTCTGTGGGAACAAAGTATCAGCAATAATAGCTGAAACTTTTTAGAAGCCATTTTTTCCTGCTTGCTTTTCCTAGAACTAAAATAAAATGAGAACAGGATCTGTGTCCTGGCATATCTCCAGGGGAATTTCAGGGACTTTATTAATCAATTATATAAGGAAAACCATTGGGTAACGTGCAAAATGGCAAAGTATCCTTGTGAACTTGTTGAGTTTTTCTAGCCAGCCCATCTAAGGACCTCATTGTTTTTGCTGCTGAGTGAGAAGACTCGCTCTTCAGAGACAGTTTAAATTGGTAGCTCCTTTGATGATGGGTTTGAGAAGGAATAAAAACATGGCGTAAAAACTTGTGTAATCTTTGTAGATCACGACAAAGCTGTCCTCTTATTTCTAGTGCTAAACATGATCTGGTAGACTGTTTCCTCTTGTAATAGACAGCTCTTTATATGGCCCCATGTATAGCTGTGAGAAAGGAAGTCCTCTCATTCATTTCCACTTTATGGCAGACGGAAGGGAGAATTGACTTGCTGAAAATGGCCTTGCCAACCTGGGGAAGAATCAGAGATTCAATTCTGAATTTTAAATCCATCATGCCACGTGTCTTTGTAATTGTTTGCAACTGATAAAAATGTCGGTGATTTAAGTGTAGTAAGTAGGGAAGGGAGGCATGAAAAAGATTACATGTAGATAAACTGGAGGTGAATCCTGAACATACACAACTCCAGTGTGGGTAAGACTGAACATTTCAAAGAAAGCATTATTATTGATATTGTTAGACATTGAGCTCGTTTAGGCATGAACACAAAACGAAAGGCAATATAAATCCGTATCATATATCTGTTCTGCATGCTTTCTTTAATCTGGATGTGCTACCCATGAAGCTTCTGTAGGCCAGCACAAAATCATCTGCATTGATCCAAACAGACTTAATTTTCTGGGTGTAAGAAGACTAATCTTGGAGTTTCTGCATCTTCCTAAGCTTTTCTTTTTAGGCTTAAACAAGGAAAGACTTCAAACCTAATTTCTCATCTTATCATGCAAAAATTATTCTGAATATTGCAGGATCATAACTTTTTTATAAAGCTTCCCAACTGTTTTCTGTTGATAAAAGACTTAGCTGGGCACCAAGAGATAACACTGCAGGACCAAGAAATTGCTGACTTAGTCCTGTAATCTTCCTGCACTGCATTCCCATAGGGAAGTTACGGATAGGTGTAACTCTGTACAAGTTAATGTTCTAATCCTTGAATCCCATTCAATGGCTCAGCCATTGAATTTGATGGAAATTTTGGGCACCTGACACATTGCAGGATTCAATTTTATATATAGGCTTTTGATTCCTGGCAGATTATCAGTGTAGAGCTTAAGTTCATTAACTTAGTGCTGTTGCTCTGAATCTGAGTACGTTGTGTTCTGAGAGCAAATCTGACTGGAAACTTCAGTTGACACCTTTTGGAAGGACTCTGAACTTACAGGATCCAGATTAGGAAAAAGTGTCAGTATTTATATATATATATATATATACACACACACATATATATATATACAGGATTTATGATTTATAGAATCAAGAACTTTCTCTAGTATTGCCAGCTGAGAATGGCAATGGAGTTTGTGATAGCCTAGAGCTTGTGTTCTTTGCTTCTGAGCAAAAATGCTATCCATACTCCTGCTGACATAAAGGCTTGTCTTGATGTTCCAGACAACTCTAATTATACAGACAAAGAGATAAAATTAAGCCAAATTAATTGAAAATGGAAAATTAGTTAGACAAATGGGAAAAAAAATACATACAGATGGTTAGAAGCACCTAAAATCCCATGTGGTGCAGTGCCTGCTAAGTCAGCTAGCAATTTTTTATGAATGAGAAATCTAATAAGGCAGGGAAACCAGTTAAAATTTGCCCTAGAGCAATTGTAACTTCTACACCTCTTTTTTTGGTTCATAAACACCTCTGTCTCCTGCAAAAATACTTGTGAGGATACTTTTTAATACAGTTTGCTAAGTTTTGTTGCTTGACTTCATTGTTCCTGCAAATCAGCAAATGAATTCCATTTGTAGTTCAATTTTTTTCTAAGGCAAGGAATGTTTATGCCAGATTGCTGTTCCTACCTTTACCCTGAACACTCACACACCATAGGAACCCTCTGTCTTGCAGAAATGTACAGCTGTAGCAAAGCGTAATACCCACATGGAAGGATCTCATAGGGCCAGACTGTGACACGTATTTTGCTAGTGCTAATCCATTAAGTAACTTCAGACGTACATTGAATAGCACTTTTATCTTACGTTTAATTGTTGAATAGTCAGTGAAAGTGTTAGATGTCACAGTCCCTTTGCCTCAGCTTCACATGACAATCATTCTATTCGTTTCACTATAGCTGTCCTATAGCTGATTTATACTAAACATGGCAGATAAGGCTCTCACAGAGTGCTTATAGTCAATTCATTCCAGTTTGATGCTGATGTAAGACAAAACTGGGTCTTTGAAGTCAGACTTTTCCCTGGAGTAGGGAAGAAGAGAAGGTGTTCTCCTTAACTGCGGCAGTTGGTGGTTTTTTTTTTTGTTCGCTTACATATGCAGAATTTTGCGACTTCTTAATATTCCCCACTGGAGAGAAGAGGCCAGTGCTGCTGCAAAGTACATAAAGAAAATAAGAGGCCTAGAGTAGAAAAAGTCTAAAAATGAGAGACGGCTATGGAGTTGGTGAGAAAATGAGAGGCGACATGAGAACAGGAAGGAAAGGGGAAGGTTATGTCATTAGAGACTGGAATTCAATGTTTTGATGAAACTCCATGGATACAGGAAGGAGCAGGGCGGGTAAAAATAGCTAAATGAAAATGGTATGAGTTCCAAGAATTCAACTCTGAAAAGAAATATATGTTCTTGCTTAAAAACAGGCGGAAAAAGTTACGTGTTGTTATGAAGCATTAGGAGGGGTGAAGGAGAAAGGAAAGGGGCAAAATTTGCTGACTGCCATTTCTCTTTTTTTTTCTTTTTTTCCTCCAAACAAAACTTGAAATTTTGTGTTATGATACACATTTTATCCAAATCCTCAGTGGCTTGGTTCCCAAGAGAGAACACTTTTTCAGTAAAGTCTTGTCATCAGAAGACCTTGGAGGCTGTTCAAATTGGAGGGTTTTTTCTGGCTGACCACATGCTAATGCTTGCAGACACAAAATTCTCTCACTCCCTGACTTATACAAAACACTACTGATCATTGTATGAGAAAATGGCTATAGTGTATAGAACAGTTTACTTTTCAGGACTTAAATTTGCCCAAAGCCAGCAAGCAATTAGATGGAAGTCTTTTTTTTTTTTTTTTTGTACTGCATTGTATATGCTCATGTCCTCCCCATAGAGATTCATGTCTTATCTATAAAACAGAAAGCTCTTTCTACAAGAAAAAGAAAGAAAGAAAATCAACCGATTTACTTACTTAGTTTTTGTTTTTGTTAATTTCTGAACAGATGGTAACATACCACAATGGAAGTTTTATAAAAATTTCCATCTTTTAACTGAGTGCAGGCCTGAAATTTTTCCCTGGTGAAAATGCGGAGCGTGAGTCATTAAACACACTATGCGCTATCTGCATGGGATTTTCACTTACTGTATTCAGAAAAGTCAGAAAGCCATTCCGTTACAGTAACTTTTTTTTTCCTTCCCCCTCCACCTGGGCAAATGGCCAATTCCATCATCTCAGTCTCAGCAGGATGAACAAGGAAGGTACAGTCTGAGGAGGGGAGGTAATGCACAGACAAGGGGAGAGGCATCGCTCCACAGTCCAAGAGCAGGAGTCAATTTCTGAAGCTTAAACAATTGTCAAAAGATGTGGCCTGAGTTACAATTTCTCCAGTCCAGTCTGAATTCACTAATTGAAAAGTTATGGCCTGGTTTTACAAGTGAGAGGTTATATTGCCTGCAGTGTTCAGCGCCTACTGCTTCTTGGCCCTAAGTTATCATTATGCAGATAGAGAGTCTAAACTTAATCTTTGTTTGGACTCCCTTTGAAATTTGGTACTGATTGCTGTGGGACAAGTAAGGCCCGGAGATGCTGAGTGCGATTTTCTGCAGGTCTGCCTATTTGACCTTGGAGAGCTAGAAGAGTTCATGCTCCCCAGTCTATAGTACTGTTCATTTAAGTGATGTTATAGAACTTTGCTGGGCAGAGGGAATATCAAGGGATTTTTACATTAAAGCTTCAAGGGATTTGTAAAATCCTTTGGTTCTCTTCAGGGCCCTGACTGCACTAGTCCTCGATAGACAGCATCTTCATGAGGATTGCAGTGCTCAACAGTTTTGTCAGCCTGCTGTTCCTTGTATTGGTCTTTGTAACACATGTAGATCAAAATTATCTTGGAGAAATCAAATCAGGGTCTGAAATTTGCAGTTTGGAATTTCCTTTGCATCGTCTTAAGGTGGTATCGGTACCCATTTTGCAGTGGAGATGTGAAAAAGCCATGAGATGTATTGCCCCTTAGTTACTTACATTACTGGGTGTGTTAGAAATGCAGAAAGATGAATGGATCACTGGGTGGATGGATGAATGGATATATTATCTTCTAAGATCTCAGTCATTCAGGAAAAGATTAGTTAATTATTCTCAGTCTGTGTGATACTTAATGACATCTAGAAGAGAGGTGAATGGCATCTTGTTGGATGGCAAGGATAATATAGAACACAATTTCCCCTGAAGAAATAGCTCACATACCTTATATAATGAATGAGCTCATTTTGCCTGTGTTTGCCAGAAACAATAAAAGTTAGAAAATGTCCCGGTAATTAAAATAAAGTGTTACCCAGATTTATGGTGAGAAACACGAAATGTCAGGCAATTGAGTGCAGCTCCACACTCACAAATAAGCTTCACATTCGTTAGAACAGGTTGCATTCATTACTAGGAACAGTGTGGGTCCAGTGCTAGCCCCAGAAGGCAATGAATGGTTTCTCCTGCTCAGGGAAAGAAAGCAGAGGGGAGGGAAAGGTGCCAGCTGGCGTGTTAGCTGGTGGATCTTGGGCCCTAGTGGTAATGCTGCAGCGTGCAGAATACAGGCACGATCATTGCTTCAAGATGGGTTTTGGATTACATGATGGATAGTAGGAAGAAGGGAGAGAGAGTACCATTCTCAGGCCTGCCACATGCAGAAAAGAAATGTAGTACAAGTTTTTGAAAGGGTGGAGATGAAAAAAAGGGGAATCTAAGGCAGGCCAGCCTTTCCTGAAATCCTTCCTCTCTCAGTCACTGTTTATTACTTTTTTTTAATAACGCTATACCTATGAACAGTATAGAAGCTTATGAATATGAGTTCATCGTTTGTTTGAAATAATCTTAAACCCTAATTCTTCCAGAGACCATTTTTTTGTCAGAGGGCCATACAAGACAAGTGAAATGCATACAGACTTAAGGAATATTGAAAGTGTAGGGCTGTTGGAAACAGAAGTGAAACTCACTGAAAGTTTGTAGTGTAAGCTCATTTGAGCAGTGCCCATGCTGAAACATTACAGTTGCCTTTCTGCTCTGTGCAGCTAGAAGGGGGTAGGCTGCTGAAATGTCCCTCTGCTGTGACGTGGGGGTTGTGATATTGAGAACCTGCTGCCTTCACATCTCTTGTTGCTTGCTTTTGTACTCCTCTTTTCTGACATAGCTAATTAAAAATTGAAGAAACTTGAAACATAAAAACTAGTCTAACAGTTTAAGCTGTCTAGAACCTAAACTGTTGTGTCTTTTCCTGAAAAAGAGAATGGGGCTATGTTAAGTCACAGATGCTTCTGTGAATACCAGTCTTGCGGAGGATTTTCATTACCTTATTCTACCAGACTGAAGGTGTCCAATTCAAAAAACAGCCTGTCTTGCCCACTGGAGTATGAAAGAGGTCTTGTGGACAAAAATGATAAACAAACCCCCAAATCTTGTATCTTTCGTGTCATATAAATTTCATTTGGGAATAGTTCTAGGAATTTTAGTGGAGTTTTGTTAGAAAAAAATAGTGAGTTAAAGCAGTTGATTTTAACTTGGTAAAAGATATGGATTCTGCTAAAGATCTGCAGGGTGGCCTTCAGCCCATTGTACATCCTCGCTGTTCCTCAGTTCCACATCTGTAAAGTGATGGTATGAATTTGTGTCTTTTTCATTACATGCTTGTAGGGAAAATCTCATTATGCTAATGAGATGTGCATATGCTTTTATCACATGTTCATTCAGAAAGCCCATAAATAAAACAAATATGAGATGAATCCATAAGAATTTGTGAGAAAGGAGTGGAAATTCCAGATTTTTAGGACAGCACGTTCTGAGTTACTGAAATGATGATGCAACCACTTATCTCCATAGAATGCCTAGTGCTCTGTGTGTTATTTATAGGAGACACAGGCCTTTAAAATAAGTTGACATATGAACCTTCATATGTCACACCAGCAGATAGAGGATCACTTTACAACCAGGGGCAGATATCATAAATTTCAAGCAGACCATGGGGCTTGTTCTCCACCATGATTTTGGATCTTACGCTGTTTTAAAGCACATACCAAAGAAGATGAGAAAAGACAATAGAATCAGAAGCCTTAGTGATAACCCAACTAGCAGATAATAAGGTCTTACAGAGACTTTCTAACAAAGATGCACCTAAGCATATCAATATTATTTACAAAACTATGGATAGTGTGATGATGAGAAATTGTCTCAAAGATGGAAGAGATTACAAAAAAAATAGGTAAATTCCCCAGAGTCTGTGAGAGGTTCTTGAGGAAGGGAATGTTTGGCCTTAAAGTTGCACATGGATTTCAGGTGAAATGGAAATGAGGCAGTATTAATCGTACCATCATGCAAGTTGATACACGCTAGTTGTAGAGCCCAGCTCTGTTGCCCTTTTACTCACCACAGCAGCTGCAGCAGATCAAATCAGTATTCCCACAGCTTCTCTGCATGATAGAGTGCCTGTGGGAGGGCAAGGGAGGGGAGTTAACCCATTTTGTTTTGGTGAAGCTCAAAGCTGAGGTTCTGCTAATCAGTAACTCCTGTAGTGCAAGGTTGGCACGCTCGTTTCCTCTGATACTGATTGTTTTGGGATACACTAGACAGCTGTAAGTCCTGAACTAGGGGAGATACTTCGCTTAAATCTTAGGTTTAACATTGTCTTAAATTTGTTGATTTTCTTCCGTAGAACAGTGATAGTGACCATTTGGTAACAGCCTGTGTCAGAACCATCCTAGGAGGAAGTGCTGAGGGTGGATAGCAACAGTTCAGCTGCTCTTTTTACAGGGATGAGGCTTTGCCTTGGTATTCTTATCCTTTCCTCTGTTGGATGTGTATGTTATGCCTTGTTTGCTTATTGCTGGATGAGCTGAGAAATGCAAGAGTCTGTGTGACTATAAATGACAAAAAGTCTATGGAGCCCTGGTCACCTATCAGGACTATTCTGTCAGGTCCTTTGGGAATCCCAAGACCTGCAGCTTGTATTCCCCTCTCTGACCCTCACTTTTTCCAGTAAATTAACTTTTTTTTATTGGCAGTAGCAAGCATGTCTTTTCTGTTTTGGTTTGGGGTTTTTTTTTTTGATGAGGTGTTTGGCAGTGTCCACTGGGGCATGTAGGTACAGAGGGTGTGGGTGGGAGGGGCAGCCCTGAGCAACATACCAGGCAGCTTGGGACAAAGAAATTCTAAAAGATGGAGAGCCCTTTCATGTGCTTTTAACAACCCCTCACCTCCTATATTTCCTAAGATGGCTGATGATTTCTTGCAATTCAAATGTGAATCTTAGGTGTGAGAGCAAGTCATGTTGTAAATAGGTCATCTGTTCATTACATAATATTAATCATGGATGTATGCCTGTTAGTCAAACTCTTCAAGCTAGTTCTTAAGTCCACTAGAGTCATCTTTTTTTTTTCCTCCCCCTGAATAGCCTGCTGAAACGTGTTAGCATGACAGCAGCTATCCTGGCCAGTACTAGGGACTTCTGGAACAAAAAGCATCAGTTGCTGTAACTTGAGCTTAAAGGCCGAACCTTACCCTAGATGATTATCCTCTGAGGATCAGGAATGGAGAGGAATATGAGATGTATATTGATCAAGAGGTTCTGTACTTTAGAAAGAAGTAAAAGATACAGAAGGAGATAGGCTCTGGAGCTGAGCTGGAGAGGAACTGAGAGTTGTGAATCGGGTTAAAGAAAATAGCGATGACTCCTGAATCCATGGGATTCTCTTCTATAGTGGTGGCAGAAGCTGCTATGAATGTGGTAAAACATAATCCGTTAGCTGAACCAAACCCATAAAATAAAGTATAGCTAGCTGCCATCACTGAAAAGATCAGATATTAAACCAATATGTTTTGCAGAGAAAGGAGAGGCAAGACCCTGGAGAGAAGCAGCATTCTAGAGAGACATTGCTTTATCATCTGTGCCCAGGTCACGGATGCTAAAAGGAAAGAAGATAAGATCTCTTCTGTGTTATGTATGCCTGCTTTGTGCATGTGCCTCAGAGTATGTTTCCAGCATTCCCAATTCTGTCACTGATTTTTTTTCTCTGAAACTGTAGAAGATTGTATACGGCACAACCAAGCTGGCTGTACCTTCCAGGAGGTAGAGGTCAGCCCTGTAGCTCCTTTGTTGTTCAAAATATACAACTTGGGTATTTTTGCTGAAAGCACATAGCATGGCTGGAGTGGGGATAACCTATGAAGGGGAAGCTCTGCTTTTCTATCCTCACTCTGGACTTGCTTTCTCAGACTTCTCGTGATTGGGACCCTACAAGACTTTCAAGCTACTGGGCAACTGAAGGTAGAGATGCTGCGTGATTGCAGTCTTGCTCGATGCATTGGATTATCCTTTTAAAATGGTTGTACTACAACATCAAAATTTGGCTCAAAGGAATGAATGGCAGAGCCTAGATTTTTTTTGACTCTTGCTATCTTGTAGCACTGTTTTCTTAGACATACAGTACAAATCATACCTTTAAGGAATCACTGAGAGATTTGGTTGCATGTCCTAACCAAAAGTCAAGACCATTGTGTGGGTGCTTAACGTTAAAAGCTTAGGTCTGGTCTTTATTGCATAAGGCCAATGTTATGATATTAAAAAAGAGAAAGGATTAAGTTCAGTAAATGAGGTGGTGTCTGTTTCTTCAGCCTTTCAGTGGTAGAAAGGGCTGGAGAGTAGGATAGCAAAATGAAGTGCATATTGTTCTGTGCCATCAGGCAAGTGAAAAAATTCCACTTGTTTCCGCTGCTGTTTGAATCAGGCTAGAGACAGTAAGTGAAATGCACTGCTGTTCTCCTGTTTTATCTGCTAGTAACTTTCTAAATGCTGAACACTTTATGAAGAGAAAATGATCACTAAACCCTGAGCTCATTAGTTTATTGATCCAAATCGTGACGACTGATATTCCCTATAGCCAGAACAGTGCAGTAAGAGTCACAGAGGGTGCCCTGGGAATGCCAGAAGAACCCAGATTCACTTCTGGCTCTGCTTCCCATGTGCTTTTTTGAGGGTGGAATTCCCTGCTAGAGTGACCTCCCACTTATCCTGTTATCCAAGGTTATCTCAAGAAATCTTCACCAACTGCCAACTCACGTAACTCAGCAATTTCAGAACGTTTAATATCCATCTATATACCACCTCCCCACTTACAGCCTCATAATTACCAATTTTGTTTTTACTGCTCCCAGAATAGATCCTGCCACTACTTGGAGCACAGTAAAAGCCTGAAATAACCTTATAAATGAGAGATTAGTATGTAAATCAAACCTGTAAACAGTCTGTATGAAGTGTAGTACAGGGGGTAGATTTTCAAGGCTGTGCAGCCTCCCAGAGCTCACCTACAAAATGGTAGGACTTGATAGGTGGTAAATACCAAAGAAGTCCCAAACACCTCACTGAGCTCTTGGGCCTGAAAGGTGTTGGTAAATAGTTGATTTTTCCACTAATGAAGAAAAGGGAATATTTGTTGACATGAATCCATTGTAGACCTTCTCAGGCAGTGAAATTATTTGTTTGGTTAATCTTAAATATGACTGATTCATGAAATGTTTTTATCTTGGAGCTTTTTAGGTGTTTTAAAACTCACTTTTCTGGGTACATATCTAAGAGAAATAGGTACCAAAAAAATGTGGCCTCTTTCAAATTAACATTTCAACATTTGTTTTAGCCAAAAAGATAAGAAGTTGGTACACATTTGTGAAATAATTTTCTGTAAGTGGAATCTGTGTGTTGATGAGAAATTGAAATATTTGATTGAAAAAGACTGCCTGACTGTCAGATACGTCTTTTGCATCAGAGAGTTTGAAACCTTGTTCTGCAGGTTTTGGATAGTTTGGCACTCCCAATTTCGCTGTAAGGGAGATGATCAATGAAAATGATGACATTCAGCAGATGGTCTCTAAAGGAAAGGAGGGAAAGAAATGTCCTGGTCATGTAGAAATTGTCTTACTTCAGTTCCAGAATGTCGCAATTAGAAATGAACATGTACGGTGCAAACATGGAGAAATTAGATGTTCACTGCTATAAAGAATTCACTGCCTAACATGAGCTACAGCGGGAACTTTGATGTGTCACATTTGCACCCGTGCTTTTATTTTTCACTTACTTTTCTTCTTCACAATCTTCACAACAGGCCCTTCCCAAATGTTTTGTTAAATAGCTGCAATATGCAGCACAGCCCTTGATAATCCTCAGTTCCTCCTGACTAAGCAGGCATCTAAAACCAGAGGGAGACTGGGGCGAATTCATTTGGAATATACTTTTCATATGCCTGTATAAACATATGCATAAACATGATACCCTCCACTTGGGGAATGTGTAAAAGGTGGGACACGATACTTGTGAGAGGCACCGAGTTCTGCAAATGAAGGCGATGGGGAGGGAAACAAATTGCCTGTTAAATATGGAAAATGGAGTCTGCTTTTTGTTCTGGGCCTTTGGAATCTGTGGGTGGATTGGAGCTGGCAGGCAGGGAGCAAACACCCACCCACCATAGGGCTGCGTGGTTCAGAAGTTTACAAGAGTGTTTGTGTTCCAGGAGCTGCTGGCCTTGAAGCCAATGGAGAGGGGGAGGAGAAGAGGGAGAGAGTGAGAAAAACACTGTGGTGTTAGGGCCCTTCCTCGGAGATATTTTTCCCCTCTCCCTTCTCCAGCTAAAGGGCTTTGGAACTGCAGCAAGACAAACAGTTACTGGGGGAAAGATGACTGTGATTTTAAGATGCGCAGTGCTCACAGTCCATCATCGGCGAGGCAGAGGCTTCAGAAGCCACTGCCACCTTAATCCCAAATGACAGCTCTCATCGCTCCCCCTTCTCCCGCTCTGCTGCTGTTTAATTCTGCAGAGACTGTGGGATAGAAAGAAATGGAAGCTTTACTGTATTGTTAGTGCACGAGTTGACAATTGGTTTCTGTCCCGTCACGAATTTAGGTTCAGAAGCTGCCACTCGGTCACCGTCTGGATATTGCAGATACAGCAACTGAGGCACAGAGAGACTAAACATCTTGCCCAAGGCAACAGGAAGTCTGTGGGAGATCTGGGAATACACCCCAGATGTCCTGAGTTTTCTGTCTTAACCACAAGACCATCCTTCCTGTCTTTTTGGTAGTCCCCTCTGCTTCAGGAATTCCGTTTATGAATTCCACCCATAAACAATCTGTTGCATGATCCAGTGATTTACTTGCATAAAAGAGTCCTTTGGAAGGGAAGATGGCGCCTCTTTTAAAATGAACTGCAGTTACTCCTGTCCTTTCTTTCTCAGGGGTAGCGGAGACGGGGTGCAAAAATCCAGCTTCCAGAGTCAAGCAGCTTCTCCACTGTTATCCAAACTCCCTGCAGCATTAATTTTTTTTCTTTAAAAGAATCAGGAACTCCATACGTGATGTTCGAGTATATCTGGCTGCTTATATTTTCATGAGCTAAAAAAAAAATCATGACTGAACCTGGACTAAATCCACCTCGGGAATTATTCTGCTGCTGTTCACCATCGTGGCTGAGTACCGTCGATGACAGACAGTTTGACGGCCACATCCCTAATGGGCTTTATCGTGTGTCTGGCACTTTGCCTGTGTTATAGTCAGGACTTTCCTGAGATGAGGCTGAGCGGAGGGAAGGGTTTTCCTCCTGCTAAAGCACACCTTTGGTTTGGAAATGGTAGAACGGATGAAACCTCACAGGTGTCCTCCATGCTATCAAAAGGTGCCTCACACAGTTTCTGAAGGATATTATTTTAAATTGTTGTTAACTAAAACCTTTTAGATACCCGTTACTCAGTGAAGAATATTCGTAGCCCTGCTTTCTCTTAGTGTGGTAACCTCTTTAGCATCAGGCATCAAGGCGCGTATGGCCTAGAGTGTCAGAGCATGTCTGTACGCCTTGGTATTGTGGTAGTATCTTAAAAAAGTCCACTTGTGGGTCAGTAAATCTGTGTTCGATGCTTTGTATAAAGAGAAACTTAAAGGGTACTTCTGCCACCAGTGGCTTTCTGTAGTAACGCAGTTTGGTAAAGATTCTCTGAGTGTCTTCTCTCAGCGCATGAAGACTTGGACCAAGGTATTTGGTTCTTGCCTTCTCCCAACTCCCCTTTAATACTTTAAGGCTTGATGCCTAAGTTGAATATGTGAAAATATGAATTTGGATTTTATTATTGGAGAAATGCTGATTTAGTTGTAAGATGAAAGCTCTTTTGCAACTCGGTGACACCTCTTTCCTTTACTCTGAATGGGATTTCAGACTATACCGATAGAAATAAGCCACGAGTGCTTGCTGTGCTCCCTGCCCCACTGCACTGATCCCGAGTAATTACAACCGTCTTGTTTTCTGCTTGTTCTTTTAAACAGCGTTTGGATATTTATCTGTTTGTTCCTCCGCTTTTGTCCTGGTTTTTCTGCTTTTACACTGTGACGGCAAGTCCTTTCAAAGGAGGCTCTCCGAATGCTCCATTTCTGCGTCACGCAGCAGAGCAAGATCCTGTCCTGTGAATAGTGCTTAAAGTCACCCCTGCGTTGCAAATGATGTTTTAACGATTGTATCGGTGTCAAACTGCTCCACGGCCTTTTTTTTTGGCACGCGCAATTGGCAGAGGTCGGAGATGATTCTGTGAATCTGCGATAACGGACGTAACCTTGGAAGCTCGTTTCTTGTGTTTGTACTTTGCGCTGGTTGAAGTATTTTTTAGAAATCTCGTTACGCAGCCCAGGGAGAACGGGAGAGAAGCCAAGGGGTTGGTTTTTTTGTTTGTTTTTTGCTTTGAAATGTGAGGGGAAGAGGGACGGGAGAGCCCTCGGCTCCCGCTCGGACCCGCAGTCGCGGCAAACCCCGCGGGGCCGGGGTGCAGCGGCGGGGCCCGCCTCGCCCGGCAGAGGGCGCTCGCCCCCGGCGCCGCGCGAGGCGCTGCGGTCGCCGTCCCCGCCGGAGCAGAGGGACCGGCCCGCCCGCCTCCGCGACGAACGGGGCTTTTCTCCCCGCCGCCCCCCCGGCCCCCGCGGTACCGCCCTGGTGGGGGCTCGGGGAGCTCACCGCCTCCCGCACACCCGCGTGGCGGGAGCGGGGAACGCTGTGCGCTCAGTGCGCGGCTGCCCGCGTTGTGCGCCCGAAGGCGCGCTGTCGGGAGTGGGGGGGCGCCGTTTTGGGCCAAAACCCGTGTTTGTACGCGTGCGATTTCTGCTTGTAGAGAGGGGCGCGTGCTCAAAGTTGAACTTAGGCGTCGTAAGCAGGATTTGTGACAGGGTGGGTTTTTTGTGGTGCGCGTGCGAGGTCAGGCAGACGCGTTTTCGCTCGTTCCTTTTTTTACCGCTGACCGGAAAGAAAGCGGTGAGAGGGAAAAGCCGTCGCCCTACCGCCCCTCCTTTGCGGCGCGGCGGTCTGTGAACCCAGGAGTTTACCCTCCCTCCCTCCCTCCCTCCCGCCCCGGCGCCGCGCCGCGCGCCTGCCCGTGCAGCAGCAAGCAGCACCGCCGCCACCAGCAGCAGCTCAGCTCGGCGCGGCTCGGCTCAGCTCGGCGCGGCCGGGGGGAGGCGGGCGCTGTTCCTGGAAGAGCCCGGCCTGGGGAGTTGGTCACATTCTTGGCTGGGATTCAATGACTGAGGCAGACACCAACAAACAGAGGGGGGGAGGAGGAGGAGGAGGAGGAGTGAGGGAGGCTGAGCCAGCCTGCATTAGCTCAGCTCTCAGGCACTCTCAGTCTCTGCTGGAAAGAGGAGCTGGGAGGATGTGTGCTCTGTTACCGCGGCTCCCCACGGCACGCCGAGAAGACGGAGAGAAATAAGGGAAGGAAAGCGAACCGAGAGACGAGGCGTCCTCCCAGATCAAGCTGAGGGACCACGAGGGGGAAGGGAGCCTGCTCGTTGCCCGTCCGAAGCCCCCGCGCCGTTTTGGAAGTGCCAGAGATTTGGGCCTTCCCCATCTGCGTTGTTCCCTTCCACAGACCAAGCTTTTCTTCCCCCTCCTGCTTTTTACTTTCCTCCCCCGCGCCTTCCTTTCGGTGGATATGGACAGAAGGGTGATTACTGCAGAGAAGCAGCAGCCGCCAGAACATATTTGAGCCCCCGGTGCTCGGAGCGTGGCACAGACTTTTTGTATTTCTGTGGGTGGCGTGTGTGTGTGTGTGTGAGTGTGTGTGTGGTGGAGGTGTGGGAGGCGGGATTGGTTTGCCTGGGGGATTGGCTGAGGGGGTGAGTGCTCGGATGAAGACCTCTTTTTGCCGTGACTCTCTGCTCCATCGGGGCAGCTTGGAGACTTGGAGATTTTGAAATTGTAACCAACCGAGAGAAAAGAAAGAAGAGAGAGACACGCTTACAAAAGGATTTGGTTCCTATTCGTTAGTGGATTGTTAAACCTGAGCGGGAAGGAGAAAGAAACAAGGGTGGGTTGTTTTATTTTGTTCGTAATTTTTTTCTTTAAAAAAAAATAAAATCCCTTAAGTGGATTTGTACCAGGGTGGAAGATAACTGGGGATTTTTGTTGTTTGTTTTGGGAATAGAAACTAAAAAATGGAGACTGTAAGTAGAAGCAGCTTCCAGCCTCATCCAGGACTGCAGAAGACCTTGGAACAGTTTCATCTGAGCTCTATGAGCTCCCTGGGTGGCCCTGCTGCTTTCTCAGCACGATGGGCACAGGAGATGTACAAGAAAGACAATGGCAAAGACCCAGCAGAACCTGTACTGCATCTGCCCCCTATCCAGCCTCCTCCGGTAATGCCTGGTCCCTTCTTCATGCCCTCGGACCGATCCACAGAGAGGTGCGAGACCATCCTGGAAGGGGAAACCATCTCCTGCTTCGTGGTGGGTGGAGAAAAGCGGCTTTGCTTGCCCCAGATCCTGAACTCGGTGCTCAGGGACTTCTCCCTGCAGCAGATTAACTCGGTGTGTGATGAGCTACATATTTACTGCTCCAGATGCACTGCTGACCAGCTGGAAATCCTCAAAGTCATGGGCATCCTGCCCTTCTCTGCTCCTTCCTGCGGACTCATCACTAAAACTGATGCTGAGAGGCTTTGTAATGCCTTGCTTTACGGTGGCACCTATCCTCCCCACTGCAAGAAGGAATTCTCTAGCACAATTGAGCTGGAGCTTACAGAGAAGAGCTTCAAGGTGTATCATGAGTGCTTTGGGAAGTGTAAGGGACTCTTGGTGCCAGAGCTTTACAGTAACCCCAGCGCAGCCTGCATCCAGTGCTTGGACTGCAGGCTTATGTACCCACCTCACAAATTTGTGGTCCACTCTCACAAATCTTTGGAAAACAGGACTTGCCACTGGGGCTTTGACTCTGCAAACTGGAGATCCTATATCCTCCTCAGCCAGGATTACACTGGGAAAGAGGAGAAAGCTAGACTGGGCCAGCTCTTAGATGAAATGAAAGAAAAATTTGACTATAACAACAAATACAAGAGGAAAGCCCCCAGGGTAAGTGATGCCTTTCATTTTAAAGGGGGTGGGGAGAGAAAGAGGAGAGGAATTTTCTGTAATTTCGGTAACATCCATCGATACACCCGGTTTGTTACCAGCTGCTTTTCCTTTGACTCATTTAGCAATCTAATCGGGTTCTTAATGCTCGCCACGTGTGTGTAAATGTAGACGAGCAGTGATTGAGATGGCACCTTTTTTCCTCCGGTTGGGTTCTGAACAGGTAGTTGGAGTTTGTTTAAATCATCTATGTGTGTTTGCATGTCTTAATGTAAATGGAAGCTGGTCTTCGAAACCCACCGCACTACCGCTGACTTTAGCAGGAAGTATGTGATTTCGGGTCTTAGGGGCTTCAGTTAGGGGTCAAGACAAGGAAGAAGCCAGAAAAGAGTAAGTTACTGATGGCTCTAGACGCAAATACATTCAATTTTCTGCTCAGCTGCATGCCGCCGGGGATGGAGGTGGGGGCTAAATTGTCTAAAGGCCTGTATTGGAATAAAACGTGGCTGCTAAGAAAAATCCTGACGGTGCTGCAGGTTACTGGCGTTCGGATTAAGTGCGCAGAACGTGAATGGAGAAGTCCCTGCTTTTCGAGTATCCCTGTGGAGTCTGAATCTCCCCACCAGACAGGCTTTTGTATATTGGATTATGTATACATTCAGTAAATGAATCTGTCTAGGGCCAGCTGCAGCAGCTCCTTAAGGTACGCCTTGCCGTGCTGAGCCAGACAGCTAAAGCACTTTTTTTTTTTTTTTTTTTTAGGTGTCTTTTGTTTTTCTTTCAGTCTGAGCTGTCTTAAGATCCCAGAATGCCTGGTGTGTGGGCGAGAGGCTGCCTTGGCATCTGGCACCCGTCCTGGTCAACGGGCAGCAGTGCCACAAGGCCTTGAGCGCTTGCGTGGGGACACCGGGGTGTCTGGCTGGCTGGCGATGGTGCAGCTGGCTGTGGGATGAGCAATTCGTTTCCCGCTCCCTCTCCCCAGTACAAGGTTAAAGCAAACTCTTGCCTACTGCAGGTTTGTTGGTTGGATTCTGCCTCATCTGTCAGAGATTTCCCAACTTTTCTTTGGTTTTATGAGCCTGGAGTGGAAGGGCAATAATACAACCCTCTAAGAGAGAAGAAACATTTAAAGCCCGCTGAGAATGTTCAGTAAAATTCTTAATTAACTTCCCAAATACCTGTTTAAAGGGCAGATGTGCACTCAGACTTAAAGAGAACTTTTATTTATTAAAAAATGCAACAAAAATACCCAAACCTCAGGGTTTTAAACATACCCTGTGCAAACAATGCAGTAATTCCTACAGCTAGCCCGAGAGGCCTAGTTAACCCATTTGATCAGCCTCCGCATTTTTTGATTCAGGAGTAGTCTCACTCGTTCCAGTTTCTCTCCTGGCCTTGTGCTTAGCCCCCGTTTCAATCCTTGTCCTCGCCCCTCCTTTTCCTCCCGCTTGGGTGTCAGAACCGCTGTGACAAAGCTCGGCTGTAATGAGCCACATTATCTCCGTGGTTGGAGGTGGATGTGTTTTTAATGGCTTGTCTATTCTCCGTCAGTCATGTGCAAAGATGGAATGGTGGGATAGATGTATATGAATGTCTGTGAGAGGAGAATAGGGCTCTGAAAGTGGAGGAGTTTTTCGCGTTGGGAGATGAATTTTCTAGGGCATGCTTCGTTCAGGAGGTAAAATTAAGAAATCTCCACGTTCTTGCTCCAGAAAGGTACTGTGTTCCTAGCTTGATCATTTCCAGAGTTTAATTAAAATGAATGTTAGTAGAGGTGTGCTTTCCTTTTCTCACAAGGGTTTTATGGCATCCTGTTCAATTGTATGATTTATCCAACACCCCAGGTGAGGTTGCAGGTGGAGAACAAGAAAAAACCACCAAATCCCAGCTTTGCCTGACTTTTTTGGTGACCCTTTAATAGGTGCCAGTTCAGAACATGGCATGTGCTCTTCCCCACCCTCCAAAATCTGCATGCAGCGCAGCACTTCTTGAGGAGTGAATTCAAGATACCTAATAGTGGATGCCAAAAATTATGTAAGGAAATTGTGGCCATCTATTTCTCAGAAAAATTTGCCAAAATTCCATCATCATAAAATGTTAAGTCTCCTGCATAGATTCATCTGGGGAGGTGGCAAGGAGTTTGATGAGGAAGAACAGAGTGGTGTGTGCTCAGGCTGTGGGGCAGAGGAAAAAAAGGAACCCTTTATCATACATCCTGTGCAGAACTGGACTTAAGTTTCATGGCTTTTGAGCTGTCTTCGGGGCTCTCATTAATGTGGTGCAGTCTTGAGGAGACCCTGACAGCACTGGCGGAGTTTTGTATGCTTATCCTTCCTTTTTCTGAAGTCTTTTTCCATTGAGCTTAGCCAACGGATATCGTATGCTAAGGTCATTTGTGTTGTGGCAGTGTGCGCAGATAATTACGGAGAGATTTAATCAGGCTCTAAGATTGGTAGACTGTGGCCAGGGGCAAGTAACGTTGGTGTAAAGTTTGGGTGCCTGGTAAGGAAATGAAGGGATGGTCCCATGTCTGTGCCTGTGTGTTTGTTAATTACTGGCAGCCTGTGTGGGTTTTGTGTGTCTGTTGGGCTCTGTGTCTGTCTGTCTCTGGGGATGAAAGGGTGAAGCATATGTGTCTTTGTGGTGGTCTTCCTTTTTGATGTAGATCTCTGCGTTGCTTTGTTCTATTTCATACAGAGGTATTTGTGTGTTGTGTGCTGTAGTCTGCTGTGTCAGATATTTGGTCTTGTACTTTGAAGAGTGGGCTTTTTATCAGTTTCCCAATTTATTTATTTACATATGTGAGTGTACACATTGCTTTGTGTGTTGTGTTTTCCCTGGGACTCTGTTAGTATGTTGGTAGCGTGGGATACACACGAGCCATTTTTATGGCTGTTTAAGGAGTGAGTTTTTTGACCTTTTTGTGTGTCTTCGTGAGGTTTATGTGATGAGGTATGTAGATTTCTGCCAGCACAGCTCTGCCTTTTAAGGGTCTGACTTAAATGGAGAAGCTGGGTTGGCACAAGCCTCTGTTGCAGATTCAGCATACTGGCAAAACTGCCTTTTTTCCTGTCTCTTCCCACCCCCTTTCCCTTTTTTTCCTTCACGTGGTTTTAAAGCATTGCTACAAGGCATAGCTTTACCTAGGTACTTCGTTCCCAACATATATTTTTATATGCATCAAGTATCCATTGTGCATATCTAGCTATATAGAGAGATGGATGCGTACATGCAGATATATTGTCTCCCAGTCAGGCTGGTTGTTGAACAAGATGTGTGTTGCCTGGTCTTGCCACTTGCAGAAGCTTTCAGCCAGGTCTGTATGAAGTCAGCAAAGGGGCCTAATCCAAAACTGGAGGGAGCTGTGGCAGCTGGAGCCCCCACTAGAGCAGGAGCCACAGAGGCGCAGGCGCTATCCTTACCCTCGTCCAAAATTTTGATTTTTATATCGTCCCTGTTCATCCTTGGATGAGTGGTTGACCTCCCATAAGCTTCGTCACCTTTCTGCCACTTCCCAAAGCTCTATCTTTCCTTAAGCCATGTGATAACTTCTCCACTTTACTTTATTTGTATTCTTCACTGGGTTTTCCACCATCTGACATGCTCATGCAGGTTTCTTTTTTTCTGCTTTGTTTTCTCTCTGGTCGTTCAGAGTTACCGTGCACCAACAAGGCTTTTACTTGAGTGGGTGTCCTGTTACCCTGCCTGTCTCTGACTTCATCCACCATTACTGGCATGGACCACAACCATTACATTCTGGGGTATTTCACGAAATTTAAAATGTGTATAACCTGACTGCGTTGCAAAACAGGGTCCTAGAAATCCATTGTCGGTGCCAGTGCCTTTTTCTTGGGCTCAGCAGCTGGTGCATGTTGAGTGTTCACCGGCCTTGGTGTATGTCTCACACTCTTTCCACTTCTGTGTGACAGACTGCTCTCTGCTTTCCTAACATCAGTATGCCTCCACTGTGATTGAATTAGTTCAAAAAGCAGGCCTGAAGGCTCCCGTGGTTGCTGTTTCCAGTAAAGGAGGGTGGGTTTGATTCTCTCTTTTGAACCCTTTTTTACTTTTTTAGATACTGAACCGAGTAACGTTTGACAGTGCTTTCATTCTTCCTACCTGTGCGCCAGACATCTGTACTTAGAGCAAAACTGTATGTAATCGGACACTAAGAGAATGAGAGCTTTCCTTGCACACGTGTGAACACACCCACACACACTAGCACTGCAGTGTTCCCACGGTTCAAGTCCCAGCAGCACTTCTATGAAGTAGCTGGAAGCTAGAAGCAGCATTCTGGGTACTGACACACAAATGAGCACATAAGGCCTCCCACTTTATTTCACAATGCCTACAAACCCAGTGCTGCCACAACATGCAGCTTTCTCAGCTGGAGTAAGGTTTAACCAGGTCAAGTGTGCAGCCAAATCAAAGAACAAAAATTGCTGAAAGTGAAATAGTGCAGTACTGACTGAGTTGTAGGATAGCTGTGGGCTTTTAGGTGCAGTGCTGTGCTTTATGGCCACCTGAAATGCTGCGGCAGTAGAGCTAGAATGTGTGTCTTTCTGTACCTCGAAGTCTTGCCTCCTGACAGTACTAATCTTCTTTATTCGTTAATAGTGTATATCCAGTGGTGAGTACAGCAGAGAGATTCTGGGTTTATTCACAGGCAGTGGTGTTCAGACCGCTGGATGGATTTATTCTTTTTGGTACAGACTCGATAAATAGGCTTGGAAAATTTTGCCTAATGGCTGAGGGTTCGATTGTTTTTCCATGGAGCAGTGAAGTAATTTGTTCTCTTACCTGATGTTCAAGAACGATATTAGACATTCTCCAGTAAAAATTCTGAAGCTCCTAAAATTGAAATGTCGAAGTCTTGAGGCAGTAGTTTAGTTCAGAATCCTTTTACAGCTTAAAAGTTGAACCTCAAAAATGATACCATGCTTAAAACAAAATCCTGTGTACCTGAGGAGATGTCAGTTTTTGAGCAGACATCAGCATTTTTTTCTCAAGCGTGCAAACAGTTTTACAGATGTTGTAGATTGAGAACAAAGAAGCAGGTACGTGCATGTGTGTTAGATCATTATTTGCAGCATATTCTTTGTCTAATGATGTTGAGTCAATTATGGCGCTCTGTTGCCCCAGAATAACTCCTAAGTTCCTGAATTCAGGCCTCTTGCATTAGGGAGGGAATTATATGCAATCTCTTCTTTTGAAAATCACTGCCTAAAATATTTAAACATCTGCCTCTCCCTTCATTGTCTGGGCTGTCTCACTTGCCTCTCCATTTCTGTGGTTTCAGGCTTGGGCGTATGTTCTGCCCAAACAGTAGCACACTTTGAAGATGCACGTAAACACAGTCTATTTTTTGGATGCGTGAGGAGCCTGACACCTGGTCCCTGTGCCAGGATATGGCCATGGTTATCACCAGCTTGAGCTGACCGACCAATGAGGGTGTGTTTTCACTTGCTGAGAGGCGCGTTTAGAGCAGTTGTAAAAGCATCTGGAGGTGTCTGTATGAGGCTGCTCAGAGCATGTCTAGACAACGCAGCGGTTAAAATTCTGGCAGCTGCTTGTATCTTATCTACACCTTCCTTGATTCTTAATGCTGCTAGAACGGGGAACTTTGGGGCTACATCTAGGTGGTTGAGCCCCAAGCAAGATTTGGGTGTCTAGAGATGCACTGTCCATTCTTATTGAAAACTCATGTTATTTTCATCTATTAGCAAAGTTATTTTGCCAAAGTTAAGGGGTTCAAATGATATTGACTACAGTAAGGAGTGGGCTGGCTCCTTATTACTGGTGATAACTGATGATCGGAACTCACATTGCTGGCTTAGCTGGCCAGACTGCTTTGCCATCGCACAAAGAATTGCGTCTCAATATGCGCAGTACTTAGACCCAGAAAGTTTTGTAATTCTCACAGGGTTTTTTTTTGCTTTTTAAAAAAAGCAGACTTTGAACTTGACATTGTAACTGTTATTTAGAGGGAACTGTTATGGAACAGTTACGCTAAATCCAACAGGGGGTTCTTGGAAAGAAATTAGATCTTAGACAAAAGAAGTTTAGACTGAATTGTAGAGAATCTATCGATATAATACTGTCAATTACTAAGCTAATCTATTTTAGCTGAGTGGCCATAGAGGACTTAATTCAAATTGATCTTCACATACAGGAAGCATTACTTTAAAATGTAGTAACATAGCATGTTTTCTTTTTAAATTTGTCAATTATAGTATGTGTGTTAACGATATATTTTACGATATAATACCTACTGGGTTTGCATCTGTTTTCTGAATCTGGGTAATATACATTAATAAATCTGCACCACTTTTTTTAATGGTATTCCACACTCTGTCTCTAAAACGGTCAGTATGTGTTCTTGGAAAACAGTTACAGAGAAGCAGGTTTGCTCTGACAAGATGTGCTCTGGTCCCTTCCCTTCCTCCTTTACACCTGCTGTAGTCTTGTATGTCTCTTACATTTCATTGTCAGTGTAGAGATTCAGACTCAGATGATTACTAAAATCACCTGTCCTTGTATCTTCTGGAACATACGAGGTTAATTTGAAGGTTTGGGGCTTTGGGGCTAGTTCTGCAGTTCTCACTCAAGCAATCAGCCGGCATAGTAATTGGAACCAGTTCACCCACAAACCACAGAAGACTTGCATATGCATCAGACTTCTTCCTGTGTGTTGACTGGCACAACTTGCAGTCATAGAATAGAGGGCAAGATTCCGAATAGACAGATTTGGAGACAAAGCAGCTTCGCTTAGTTAGTGGCCTTACCTGGCATTCACAGGACTGTACTAAAGCAGAGAGCAGAACCTCTAGTTCTGCTGCTGCAGTATTTACATTTTTCCCACTAAGGAAGTTTTGGTTTCATAGATGTTTGGTGGTGCTCTGATCCTGATGGATCTTACTGAATGGGGCAGTAGTTTCTGCAACTGGGAGCCAGCTTCAGACTGAAAGGATTTTGTCTGCTGGTCGCTACATCCAAGATTGGGTTTTAAGGTTGCAGTAGATATCTAACAGGGTGAGATTTCTTGCTCCTGTATCCAGTATTTGTCAATTTTTAAAAAATTTTATTTTTTGCTCATGAAGAAATATGTCTAAAGTTGGGATAAGGGCCAGCCTTTTTTTCAGGTGCAAATTCAAGGACCATAAACTTGGCCTCAGAATTGTGTCAGGTGCAGTTTGAGCTGCAATGCTTTTGCTGGCATTGGGCAAGCCTGCTGACTGATAGAGGTTGGCCCTTTTGCACTGAGCTAATTATTTTGCTTTGACTTTTGGTTGGACAAGGTAATGAAAACACTGATACAAATTCAAGCTCTGATCCTGTCACTGTGTCATGGAGAGAGCTCTTCTGGAAGCCACTGCGAATTCCTGTGTGTGGAGCTCTTATCATTGGCTCCATTATTGGTTTGGTTGCTATCGCATAAAATTTGGCTTCTCCAAGCAGTGGATACGTATTAAAACAACCCTGTAAGCTGTGTTAGTTGTATGTTTTGTTAAATGATATGTGTCCTGCCACCCTTACTCATGTTAAATAGTCTTTACTTGGTTTAACAGTCTTTTTTAAAAAAGACTTTTTAAAAAGTCAAGGATAATGTACATGAGAGTAGAGATTCTGTGTGTATGTAAAAATTGCAGCATTATTCTGTTTACTGGAGATGAACGGCAAAGGAGCTAATCAATAACTTGGTTTCTGGCTTTGTTGTTTATTGATTTAGGTACAGTTACCTTTGCACATGCTTTGTAGAAAATGACTTATGTTTGGTTTTCTGTTGTGTGGGTTTGGTTTTCTTGTTGTTTTGGTTTTGGGTTGGTTTTTGTTGTTTTTGTTTTGTTTTAATTGAAGCTGTTTCTGTTCTGGTATGAGAATCAGTTGCACAGAAGTGCAAGAACTCCTTAGGCTTTAAGGATTAAAAGACAGCAGCAACATTAACAAAGTAAGTACAGCCTAGTGCTTGTCGTCTTCTACGGAAGATGTTGGTGTTATATTCAGAAGACATGCACCCCTGTGCTTTGTTCTTCATCCCCTGTTCAGTCAATGGTATCATTTTATAGAATAAGGTCATTGACTTGGATTGCTTCTTGGTTTCTCAACCCTTTTCACCAGCCAGTTTGTGTAATGTCTGTCTGAAACATTGAGTAAGGGCATTGAAATAGCAGACAGGATATCAAGTGTTAGGAAGTCTGGGTTAAGTATAACAGACAGTTCTGGCTGGTGAAAGGGGAGCAGCCCCTTGAGCTTGGTTACAGATCAGTCTCTGTGGAAACGGCAGGCTCTGGTCTTTGCATCCCTGTTACAGCTTTTCCCCTCTGTTCCCTCACATCCGTATAATTAATTGTGTGTGGGTGCGCCTCTTTTCTAGAGATGTCTTCCTTGTTTCTTAGTGGCACAGAATTGTATGTAATAATGTCTCTTTCTAAGGATTACGTAAGTTGAAGATGGTTTCTCCACTGGGAGAATTATGCAAGTTTAAACTGAAATGTATTTAGAAGGCTTTTATGTATGTGTTTTCTGACTTGCAATGCAGAGGGTGATTTATTTGCATCCTTAATTGGACAACATCTGTTAGAGTTGTCCCTGGAAGAAAAACCATTTTGCGTTTCTTCACTGTCATATCCTGCATTTTTATGAAGTCCCCTACCCCCTCTACTTCCTACGTTACCTGTTACGGGCTCTGATTCTTCATGCCCGAGTAGAATCAGCCAGGCACTCGAGTTGGACTCTTCTGCAGAACCCTCCGCAGAAGAATTTTAATGCATATCTGCATTAGTGTTATGTGCCAGTGGTATTCTTAAGGTCAGTAATAATACCACCTGTTTCCTTTCAGTCTTTAGATTTTTCTCCTCTGAGAAGAAGTTGCCTTTATTACCATTAAACACAAGATAATAACAGTGAGGCTTCCCAGTACTGGCAGTGAAGAAAGAGAGTCTAAAGTATTTCTGTAATGCTGCTCTTAGTAATCTTTGACCATTTCGTAAAAACTTTCCCGCTGATTTTCAGCAAAATGAAGCTGGTTTGTGTCGCTTAACCCAGGAGAAGAGAGTTACCGCAGTCAGGTGTGTTTGTTGAACTTGAAGAGGCCAAAGTCTTGCTTAAATGTGAACTGCATGAGCCTATTTGTGTGTGTCCTGCAGTCCAAAATCTGGCAGCTGACCTGTGCACACAGCCCTTACCAGTTGCAGTGGGGGAGCTGCACAGAGCTAAAGAGCTGTCTGTGCACCTCGGAGGAGAGAAATGGGATCATGATAGTAATTTTTTTTCCATTATTATGTAATACTGGAGTGCTGTGTATCTTGGACTGCATACATCCTGCTCGTAGGTGCTCTTTTCAGGATCTAGCTAACAAAAATAATTCTGCTGAGAAGTAAAAAATACAGGTTGTGCTGAGATCTTGCTACTGAAACAGAGAACGTAGTAGGACCAAGTGGAAGCAGTGAATTACTTCTAAATAATTTAAAAACCCTCTTCTAAGTATTAAACTTCTCTAGGTCCTATATTTTTTACAAGTATCTTTAAAAAACAAAATCTTCCAGATTGTTCAGGTTTACGTACTTGCAGTAAAATAAGTTTCTATAGCTTTTATACGGAGTAATAGGCCAGAAAGGGAGAAAATAGGCAACATTAAGGCTAAAATGTCGTCTGATTTCAGTAACCTTCACTGATGTAATGGATTTCAGATTTACACTTTTGTTGTTAAGAATTTCTCATGAAATTGTTAAGCATGCTTTTCTAAAGTACCATCATTCCGCAGTTGAAAAACTTACCTGAGTTGAAAGATAATGGAGTGTCATTCAAGGAGGGGGGAAAAAAAATAATTTGCCATTCTTAACTCCCCACTAGAAGTTTCAGTTTGTTCAGTGGGTGTGAATTATCTCACCCATGCTGGTAGATTTAGAAATATTTATTCGAAATAAATGTATTGAGTGGTGTAGAGCTGCTGCGAGAAGTAGATCAGATTCAAGAGAGTACAGACTGCAGCATTAGGCCCATTATTGATACCTCTTTGTTCCCATTCATTCACTACTAAGAAACGTGCCATACAATGAGTCCTTGCACTAATATATCCACAGATTTAGTTTTCTTTGGCTTTTTGCCTTTTTCTTTTTTTGCCACAACTGCGTAGGATTTTTGCAAAACCAGTGAAGCCAAATAATCTTTGGACCATATTCAGCAGGAGATAGTGATACAGAGTGGTGAAGTGGTGTAAAGTGCTCTAGTACGTTGCTCAGTGGATATGCAGAACTACTGCTCAAAGGCCTTGGCCCTCACAGCATAGCAAACTAGGAGTTCATTGCCTAAAAACTTAATTTCTAGAAACATATTTATGTGCAAATCTTTTCCATAATGGATTTATTGATCCATCTTTAGCCCTGTTGATTGTAGAGCAATGATTGCATGTGTAGTAGTATCAAATTCTGAAGGAAAAAGAATTATATTTTTATTGATGTATAATTTTGTATTTTAAATTACGTAATAATTTTATTATATAAAATTGTGTGAATACGAAGCAAAGAAACAATAGTGATTTGGAGGGGAAAAGGAGTAGAGGGAGTTGGCAGTGCTTTAACTACTATTTGCTTGTATTTACCATATGATTTCTATCATTATTTATAGCCTTGTTTAACTTACCCATGTGTATTTTAAGTAAATATGGTCTTTTTGCAGTTTTTTTAACAATTAACCTAGCTGTGATGAGGCTTGAATGAATATCATCTGCACACCTGTTTAATATTAAAGATCAGGCATTCAGTGCTTTGTGGCTTTAGCTTGAAATTCAAGTTGCTTTGAGTCATCCCTTTCGTCTTTTGTTTGGGTGGAAAAAAGGAGTGGCAGTAAACGGCCTGCAGCTAAGAAATGAAAGAGTTGAATTAGGTTTTAGAAATGTTAGTCTTGGCATTTGGGACATTTGCATTTGTACAGATCGTCACACTTTGCTTTATTTTGAATTAAGCAATTCAGTGCTGAGGATGAAAAATGTTACATATCTTTCTCCCAGTGACGTGACACATGCATTCTACACTGGAAGGGTAGGAAGGAGCTGGAGTATGAGCTGTGGTTTCAGTTTGACCAGATTGCTAGTAATAGTGGCCTATGGATCGTTGCCCCACCTGTAGTTTCTGTGCTGTGGTGCACAACTGACTCGGGTTTTTTTTTCTGACAGCAGCTTTTAATTCCATGAGCTGGGGGACAGTCCATTCGTTAAAAACCAGAACGAGTCAATGAGACAGCAACTGCTAAGAAAGGATTGCAGTGTTCCCTTTGTTTCACATGGTTTTGGTTTAGTTTGTAAAGCTTCATCAGTTCAGGTGTGGCTACAGAAGCTATACTAACACGGAGAGGGGACAGCATGTGGGGCAGTGAACAGCAGGAGTGTCTTCCCCTGGTATCATCGCTGAGTGTTGTGTAAACAGCCATAGTGTGTGTTACCTCACTGAATTGCTTTAGTGTGTGGAGTTATATTTATGTATTTGTAGATGCATGGACAAGGTTTAACTTTTACCATTATAGAAAAGAGAGAACACTTTAAATGACTCTGGTCTAGACCTTGAGAGTCTTTAATCAGTTTATTTTGCCTGGTACGCAGTAAGAATAACCCACTTGACATCAGTGTAGCGGTGCTGTCATGCAGACCATACCAGCGATGGATCCAGGTTAATGGGAGAAATAGGAGCTTCTTTGAAAAAGACCCTGAAGTATAGACGTAATTGGAGCTAATGCCTTGCTTTAATTCAGGGAAGGTCATTGAGGCAACATTTTGCTCTGTGGTTTGACTCCAGTGCAGTCAATAGACTTGGTCCAAATTTATCAAAATGTACCTTGGAGTGGATATCACTCATCATAGATTCTGAACATAGCCACTTTTCCTCACTGGTTATAGTTTGAGGGTCAAATTCTGCCGAGATTTTTACAAGTGAGAATTTGAGTAATTCAGTGGAGGTTATCTTCTCAGAAGTCTATTTCTACATTTAAATTCTACTCTTATAAATTTACATGCAACTTGATAAATTTTTAGAAACCTAAATTATAAAGTTTATCTTTGATTAATTAGACCTGCCTGCCTTTTGAACTTTACTCCCTCAGTCAAAATGAGTCCTGTGACATGAGAATTAATTGCCATAGACAGTTTGGATGTCACAAAGTGAGCATTAGGTCTCAGGGAGGAGAAAGATGGAGACACGTGGATCCTGTTTCAAACAAATTTCTTGACTTAGAAAAGGTTGCCTGATCTTTGTTTTAAATTTTAAAATAGAAACAAATTTTGCTTTAGATTCTAATTGCAAAGTAACAGCTGAGTTCCCCAAATTCACCCCACTAAATCTACCTCAGTAATCATGTAAAAGTTTCTCCAAACTGGCTTTCTGTAATTTCTGTTTTGGCAGGGGAGAACTGCCGTTCTATGGTTATATTACTTGTCGGGCCAAAACTGAATTGCTACCCTGGAAAAACTTTTTAAATGGCTGGCATGGCAGATCCATGTCCTGAAGTAGTAGTTTGCAGAAGTAAGTTCATAATTGCCAGCTCAGTTGCTCCTCTTCCTGCTCTTTTGGACACACTTGTAGCACTTTCTGCTGTGTTTTTTCTTTTGTTTGGGGGTGTGGGTGTTTTTGTTTGTTGGTTTGTTTTTGGTTTTTTTTTTCCAAGCTCTTGTAGGCTTCTTGCCCGAGTGCATCTTGGGATTTCCCTTTTGCTGAATGAGCTGCTTGTCTGAGAGGGAGGAAGTAAGGTCCCCTCTGGATTAGGAGGGAATGGGGGTGGAGGGTGGGGAAATGTCCTGTTTCATATGCAAAGCACACTGAAGGGGGGGGGGAACCACATGAAATCCTTTTTACAAAACCATCCGTGTCACAGACTGGCAGAGCAGCTGCCGGCTTTGTTAGGGAGAATATTAATGTTTCGAAGACTTAGAGAACCTTTTAAAAATGAGATAGAGGATGGGTTGGATTTTTTTAAGGTATAGGCTGAGGTAAAAACTCCTCCTTATCAATATCCGTGAATGGAATGTGCCATCAACTGATGTGATATCAACTTCCACAATAGTCATGAGCTTGGTGAGATAACGTTGTTATGATCTTCTCTCTTTCTGAGATTTGAATGTAAAAATGGCCCTGATTCTTCAGTTGCTCACATCAGCATTAGCTGCGTGTAATTTGGTTGCAGTTAAGTTTCTCCTGCTTGGCCTAATAAGTGATCTAGCAAAAGAAAAAAGTGGCTTCTCCCATCTTAACATAATATTCCTTCAGCTGGGAGCAATAAAAACCGTGCAACAAATGATGAGTCCAGTGTTGAAATTCTTGGGGTTTTTGCATCATTGATTGCTCATCAAGAATCAAATGCGAAAGTTTCCGTAGCACTCAAAGTATGGAGGGCGACTATACTCACTTATCTGCAGTCTTCACTCCCCTTCCCGGTCAGGTCAGCAGGGGATGAATTAAAAAAAAAAGTTTAAGGTAAAAAACCAAATAAACCCTTGCTTGTATTTGTCTTAAAGACATAATCATAATGATTAGTGTTAAATCCCATTTAATATATAATGCAGACGTAAGCTCCCCCAGCTCTTACCATTTTATTACTTGGTCAAAGCAAATACTAATGCAGAGCATTATCCTGGCTTACGGCCGCAGTGTCCCTGTTGTAGCTGATAGTGGTCTGGAATTGGTATCGGCATCATCTGTTTTCTTGGCACGAACAATATGACGGTGACCCTGTGGTCATTCCTGTCGCTGTTTTAAGATTGTATGTATTACAAGATGTGAATGTTTCCATTTCTGGAATAAATGGGGTCTGCTATTAGATTAAAAAGTTTGTTCTTGAGTTATTAGTATAAGAAGCTTCACTTGAAAAAGCAGGCTATTAAAAGGAGCAACTCATAGAACTGGCCTTTTTTTCCAGGACATTTTACAAGTAGTAAATTTGATGGTGACCTCACATAATGCTGTTCCTAGTAGTGGTGCAGCTCTGGGCATCAGAAGTGTTCTGACGATTTTATCGGTGGCTGTATATAAAATCCTTTTGCCTCGAGATAAATAAGCTGAATGTCTTTTGTATTGTTTTTATTTTTCTAATTCAGAAGATCAGAAATGATAATCAGTCATTCAGAAGTTGATAATGTAATTATAGCAACACTTTCCAACCATGAAAGTACCTCTGTTACACAAGTACAATATTCAGAGATATGAGGAAGTGCTCTACTGCAGGCCTAGCAGATTTCGGGTTTGTATGCTGAACTCGTCTTCTTGCACAACGTTTTCTAATGCTATAGAATCAAATCTTTTAAAAACGCAAGTGTGCTACCATCATTTCTGCCGTGGTAACCTTCCAAATGTGAGCAGGTATTAACTTTTGCTGTAGTGTCTGCCTGTGTCTGTTAACCAGCCTGAAACAGTGAGTGCATTTTATGTTGTGTTCTTGATTCTGAATCCTTATCTACTTAAATTAAAAAAAAATCATAATCTGCCATCCTTGGAGCAGGGCTTTTGACAGACTAGTGTCATTCTGCACACTTTGGGTCATTTATGAACAATGTAGTGGGCAGGTAATTGCTTTTCTTCCTTGACTCTATTTGATCTTAGAGTCAAAGAGCTTTTTCCTGCTACAGGTCCAAAGGTTTTCTCAAACCTTTCTTTAAATTCACATGAAGTTTAGTGGCAGAGAGGGGCAGACATTGATACTTTTTTTCCTAGTTATTGATGAAAGTATTTGGTTTTTTTAAGCAGAAATGGATTCTCGTAGACATAAATCCATTTTTGAGTAACTGAGAACTGTACATAGGAGCAGACAGTTGTGATCACAGGTTGAAGTAGGGGAGTGGTTAGCATGGATCTAAAACATTTGCTGTAGTTCTGAATATTCCTGTTGAAATAGTAACTGATTGGAATCAGTTAAGTTCTAATGCTTTTAACAAAAAGATGTTGAAAATTTCAATTTCATTGAGAAACTGTCATTGCTTTTTCTTATTACCCTTAGTTTATTTTACTGAGCTGCCTTCTGCACAAGGAAGTGCTTGTGTAAGGCCCAAGCCATTCCCATTCCTCACTGAATGATATGCAAATCTAGTCAATTAAGCAGGGGGGATTTAATTAGCAGTTTAAGTTCATGTGTGAAGTGTCTTGCCTTAATTACTTAACAGTTTTGTTGCAAATTTGCTAAGTTTTTTTTTTTCCCCACAGAACTATCAAAACTGTGATTTTTTTTTTTTTTTTTCCTTTTTGGTAACATTTGCAAATGCTGAGCATTGCCCAGCACGTTTGACCTTTGCACGGCTTCTGTGTGTGCGTGCCCCTCTATTTGTAAAGCTCTTCTCAAAGTGGTGGGGACAAAGCAAAACTATGTTTAATGTCTCAGAGTAGAAAAATACATTTTAAAAAAAAGAGACTTTTGTACTTAAAATTTGGAGTGAAAGACCATTTATTTGTTGTTCTTTGTAGCTAGATGACACCGTTACAGTAGTATCTGTAATGGCCTAATATGGTTGTCATGCATTAGAGTAAATGGGTGCTTTTGTTTCACGTTCTGTCTGGATGGGTTGCTTTTCCCCACCAGTGCAGAGTGTCAGTATGCTGTTGTGTCAGTGGGGTTGCAGTGATGCAAGTAACTCAATATTAACACAACAAGAATACTTTCATGCTGGTGTAAAACGTGGTGTTTTTCTGTTTCACATCTCATTTGGAATATCTGAGCATGTGAGGGTGACACCATTTAGTTCTGTGATACTGAGAGGGCATTCCCTGCCGTTGCGATTTATGTGTCAGGACGGTGCTGCCTTGTGTTTGGTTTCTTAGAACATTCAGGGTGGGAAAATGTGCTATGGAATGATGTGGTATCACCCGTTACTGTAACACCACTCACATGACTTATACATTCATCCAGACTCTAAGACAGATTATCAATTGCTGTAGCTTCATATTTTATTACTTCTCAGTTTTATGTTGACGATTGCTTTGTATTCTTGAACTGATCACCAAAGCAAGAGGACTGTTTCTGAGAAAATACTTTGTTCAAAAGGCCCAGTATGTTTTTTAGATTGGGAAATCACATCAAAAATACTTTGAGTTCAAATGGATCCCTCCACAGTCTGGCCCAGGACCATCTGATTTAAAACCTCTAGACTCCAGCTAGATGTTGGTTTTTTTCTTCCTCCCTTTAATTCCCCCCTCTCCCTGCCCCCAGTGTGAGGATCTCTGGGAATGGTAGAATTAAGGCAAAAACCTAGGAGACAAAGGAAATGAGATTAATTTCTATAAATTCCTCCCTTAATAACTCCAAATCACATTTGAATGTATCCCAGGACAGATAGGAGTATGTGACCTTCCCTTCCTCTGGCTCAGCACAGCAGATGGTCTAGCTACTAAGATTGCTGGCACATTGCAATTTTTAGTATAACTAGGTGCAGTTCTGGTGTTTTGATACCCGTTTTCGTCAACAAATAGTATTCATCCCTATGATAGCAGGTATATCAAAGCCACATACAGATTGCCAAGCGAAGTTTATCATCTGATGTCATACCGGCTCTAGAGAAGAACCTGCCTAACTTTCATGCGCTCAGCCCCGCTCCCTCTTCCTCGCTCCCCTCCTCCTCTCCTGAAGTTGCCAAATGCCAGGATGCCACCGTGAATGCACACAAGCAAATAGGAGTGATAACTCATGAAAGGTCTGCAGGGTGTTTAGCCACGAAGCACCATGCTGTAATTCAGCATTTGGTTCGGAAGGTGCTGTTTTGGTACAAAGACCTTCCCCTGACCTCCCAGCTGCATTATTTTAAATGTTACATGTTACGTAAAAGTTGAGAGAAACAGCTGCTGCCTCTGTCTTTAGAAGTATCTCTAGGCAGTAGTCAGGTAATAAGTGAAGGGGTTTGAGAGTTTGGATAGTCTGGCTACATTGTATGCTAATGTTACATATGCAAATCTGCCATTATTAAGAGGAAACGAAGCTTGCTCCTCGGAGCAACGGCAGCGTGCAGTCAGTGGTCCCATGGTTCATCGGAGGACCCTGTTCTCATGATGGTCAGCCACGGCTCATTTCTGCAATTTGAAGACGACACAATAGGAGTACTCGGGAAGCTGGGGAAGAAGTGTTGGTTGGCAGGATGCTGAGCAGGGTTTGCCCAAGTGAACACTCAGGAGCGCATCTTGTGCTGTATGGCTTCACAAGGGGTTTCTTCAGGTGATAGGTAGCATGGCTTTTATGGTAGAAGGGTTTTTATTGCAGCCTGACTCCGTTGCTGTAGGGCTGAGCCATCATGAACTCTGATACGTTGAAGAGCCTTTCTCTGATGGACTGAAAGTGTCCATCTGTTTGTGTCTCATAGCAATATGCTGATTGTGATTCCTTTTACTGCTCGTTGGCTCCGGTTTTGGGTTGGTGCATGTGTGCATGCACATGCATGGAGGAGAGGCTGGGCAGGAACAAGAACATTTTCACTTACAGTCCACTGCGCTACAGGTTGACGGGTATTATCCAGTGATTGTTTTAAAGGATCTGTTCTTTAGCATCTGACAACTTTTTGATTTTCCATCAGTACGGTTAGAAATTTTGCTCGTGTCTTCCCTGACGCACAAACTGCCTTTAACTTCACTGTGTAGTTGATGGTGTAGTAGTGATGTCCTCAGTTTAAAGCTTTTAGATTGGAAAATGGGGTTTCTACCAACCAGGAGTTTAAGATGTGAATAAGCAAGTAGCGCATTAGTTCTAGTGACTAGTTCTCGTATCTGTGCATGTCGTACAGTATAGATTTTAAATAATTTAACACACAGATTACAGTCTGCAGTAGCAGTGCTGTTAGATTCACTTTGGTCAGCAGACATCCAGTCTGGGCAAAAGGCTAGGGTGCTCATGTTTGCTTCAGGTCCTTTGATTAAAGTATCCTGTTTGGAGATTCATTGTAGCACCGTACGATGGGATATTCGCCCTACTAATAAGTCTTTTTATGAAAACAGAAGAAACATTTCTAAACCAGAACTCCGTTTCACGTAACTGCTTTTTGTGAATTGCTTTTGTGAAACAAAGCCACGTTAGAAAGAAAGACAAAAACTACACTTCTTAGTCTTAGGATTTCGGTCCTTGCTGTATCTCCACCACCCCAACCCCAAATATTAGTGGAAGCGTCAGAGAATACTGTAGTACAAGGTACTTCTCCCTTTCCACCGAGTTGCTGTACATTTTATGTAATCCTGTTGAGGTCTTACTTCCTAATCGCAGTGTAAGGGGATCAAGAAAGCAAAAGTTAACAAAACACATGGAGTCCACTGACCTGTTTGGTTTCTGAATAGAAGTGTAAATGCTATGATTCAGCATTTTCGTTTTGCTTTTAAATGTCATACCACTTCTACAAATATAATAATAAAAAACATCCACCTTTTAATTGAATGTGTTCATTCCTTCATTTTTTTCTGTGCTTTTCCAAGCTAGATTCTGGAGGCATTTTCTTCACATTTTTTATTATTATTATTAATCTTATTAAGATCCTGCATTGGTGCCAGGATATTTTTTAATAGAATTTCTTTCCAGTTCAGCCAGGGCAACCCTTTTGTTGAACCTTCTTTTGGATCGCGTTCCCATGTGCTGCGAAGGCGCTGACACATGACCTCGTTACACATAGAGAATCCTAAATGTCCTGCCCCTTGCCAAACCTATCACAAAACTACCCATCACCCCCTTTTCAGGATCCCAGATGGTAAATAGCAGCAGGAGGTGAAAGGGGAGCTTTGTCTCCATTCTGAGTCCTGTTTTAAGTATTCTGTGTCTGTCTGTATCCCTCTGCTTTTCCCACTCTGCCCATAAATTAGCAAGCCAGCTTTTCTGACAAGGGAAGACAAAACGTCCATAAGCTGCAGTAACATCACCTACTCAAGATAACGTTTTTGAACAGTCTTCAGTTTCATTTTATCTGACTGTGATCTGTCTTCGTTTGGGTAGAACTTCTGTCTGGCTTGCTCGCTGCAGTGTTTAGGGAAGTGCAGCTTTTACCAAATACCAGGCTGCAATTTATAGTTTTCTTAGCACCTTCAGAAAAGAGAGTATCCTCACGTTGAAGTTTACCTACACCCTGGGTGGTTAAGCTCTGATTCTTAACAAAAAAAAAAAAGCCCAACCAACCAACAAAAACCCCAAACCAAAAAAAAAAAAAAAAAAAAAACAAACGACCCCCTGCCACAAAGTTATGCTTGTCTTGTTCTGCTGTTTTTGTAAAGCCAAAGTTGCAAGAGGAGCAGCGGTTTCTGCTAGGTGGGGTGCTCTGGGAGCAGCTGGCTTCGTGAGTGTATAAAGGGATTTATCAGGCAGGCAGTGAAAGGAGCAGGGCTACGGTCAGTGGATACAGCAACGCAGACGGAGTCGCCGTGCAAATCTGTGACCATTTTTAGAAGCTGTGCTTGGCTTCTAGGATTCACCAAGCAGGATATTGTCTCTGCACACTCTTCCCGTGGATTTCCCCTGAGTGGCAACAATTTCCTCTCACTTTGTGCAGGAAAGATGATGTGGGCTTTTGTGCAGGGGGGGAGTTCTGTAGTATGGACTGTGCTAGTGTTGCTTCTGGAATAGTCTTGGCAGTATCCGTTTGTATTGAGATGATAGGTATTTGTGATTGGTTTTGGGTGGTAGGTGTGAAAAATATGTGCAATTTCTACACTGATCATCTCTCAAAACGAGGTATCAAATCCAAGTATACACACAAGAATAGGAGATTTCATCATTTTTCATCCTGCTGTTTTCATATTGTGTGGATCTAGTGGCTTCTACGAAGAAACACTGATTTATGCTAGCTACATCCTTGTTTGTTAGGGTCAGGTTGTTTGGTTTTCCTTAATTAAGATGCTGCATTCTCCTTAGCCCCTGGTAATTCCAAAACCACCCTGCATTTATCCTGAACCTGAAATCTGGCAGCCTTGTGAGTGTGAGATTAGTCTTCCCTCTGACCTGGGCTGCAGCTGAAGTAATGACTTTCCAGTTTCAGCTGATTGGAAATCAGAGACTGGTGAACTGAAATACCGAAGACTTAATGAATTCCCTGGATTCCCTGATGGGTTTTTGGTACATCTTTATTTTAAACTGTTGAATATCAATGAGGAAAGGGGAGTGGGAGTGCAAGGCCTGTTTACTGTCTAGTACTTGAAAGAGGTATTCTTTTTTGTTTGTTTGTTTCATTTTATGTTGCAAATATTGCTGTAGAAATCCTGTGTGGCTGCCAAGTTCCTACCTAGCCTTGGAGGCCAAGTGGTTGTCAGCTGGGAAGCTGCTGGGAGGGATTTAAAGCAATAGTGCCTCTTTTGCCAATGTTGTGGCTCTGAAATCTAGAGTGAATGTACCTTTGACCATTTTTTCATGAGCCTTCATTTTTAAGTTGTGAGAAGGATCATGAGGAAAAGAGAGAAGAGCTCATGTGTCTTTTGCTCTGTTTTCTGGATAAGAGTACTCCGCTTTCCACATTGTAAGTTAATTAGCAAAGGTTTTTTCCTCCTCTGGGATCTCCTGTATTTCTCCTGACCTGTAATTCTATGTATAGTCATCAAGTAAAGTAGATCCGATGGGCTCAGTTCTGACACGTTGTGTTTTGACAGCACATTTCGTTCATACTGAGTCAATACTTTTAAAGCCTTAGTTGCTTGGTCACTTTAATTTGACATACACCTAGTTGCTGCCAAAACTCCTTTTGGCTTCTGCCCTAACACCAGCCTACTGTTCCTGTCACCTTCTTTGACTGTCACTAGCGCTTTTATGGCTGCACAATGTGCAATAACTCACCAGGGAATCAATCTGCCTGAAGATTAGTCATTATATAAGGGGGAGCCACAAAAATTAACTGAACAAATGCACTGTTGAGTGTACAGAAAAAGCAGGTCGGGGTTGGTTGGTTTGTTCACTGGTGTTACGTATTATTATTAGAGATTGCCAAAGGTACGAAAATTTCAGTTAAAAGTATGGTTTACCTGTCTGTGCTTTATCCTTTATCCTAAAAGCAAACAATATAAGGAGCAGACTAGCAATGGTGGGAGTGTGAGTTAGGTAGAATCAAATAGTACTTCTTCAGCCCTAGCTTCTGTAATTTGTTCAACTTCCGTGTAGTAGACGTGGCTGCTAAAGATTAGGTCAGTATCTTTCCTTTAACACCTTATTAGGCCTTTGCTCTAAACTATGAGCTTCTGGGAATGCATTTTTCATTTTTTTAGACAGGCTTTTGATGGATGAAGCTGTAAAATGAATAGAAATAGTGTCTCCCTCTTCCTTTTGCCTCCTACTCAACGCTCACACACAGTCAGCCCTGGGGTCTTTTCTTTCTGTGTGGTTGGCAGAACAGAGAAAGAGAGAGAGAGAGAGAGGAGGAGACTGTCTGGGCCCCTAGTGCTGTCATGAGAAGAATAGCAGTGCTGTTACCGCTAAATCTAAAGGGACAAGCTTGTATATGTATGCTGCAGCAGCCAGCGGGCTGAATTAGTGGCATTTAGGCACTGCTAAGAGGCTAATTGAGTCACTGGTACTTGCTGATTAAACCAGCAAATCCAATAATGTATGGATGTGCATGTTTGTGTTTGGTTCTCTGCTCTCTGAAAAATGAGCATGCTAGGTTTTCTTTAACCCTTTCCATTTTGGTCAAGTTACTCAGTAGCTTAAGGTGTATCAAAGCATCTAAATAAATATTTTGCGGAGACGCGTCTTACTTTATTCCATTCTTTTCCTCCTGCTCTGAGCAGTGGGATTGGATGAGAAGGCATTAAAACAGTGACATTACTGATTGCTGAACTCCAGCAATTTAAAAAATGTCGTCTTAAGTGAGCCTTTGGATTAATATGGGATAATCCAAATTGTGAGGTGACAGAAGGTAAAGAACTGAAGCCACCTGTGATGGGTGATACATCCATGCCACGTAGGTATGACAATTGGAGCCTATGTTGGAATTCTGGTTGGCATCCCATCTTGAACCACTCCGCCTTCCTCAGAATTGTGTTAGTAGTGCACAAGGTGGTGGTTGCACCACTGCTTCTGAATATCTAATCTGGTAAACGCATAAACAACTCAACTGTCATACATAATGATGAGGATTATAATGTAGGTAAAGAAAATTCTACTTTTAAGTGGGTTGTAAAGGGAGTACGTCGAGAATCTGTAAAGCTGACCTAAACTTTAATACACCTTTGCGATGTATTTTCTAACCCATTGTCACTCCTGAAATCTGCCCATAGGCAGGCCCCGCTTTGCTTTTGCTCACAGCGCTTGTTATAATGATTGTGGCTTGATTGACTTCAGTAGAATTATTCCTAATTTACAGCACTCTAACTGGAGAGCAGAATTAGATTCTTGTGTTTTTCTTTGAAGTACGCAGTGCTCTCAGGGAGGCTGTTGTGCTGAGGGCATATTGCGTTCAGTGATTCTTAATTTTGTTTTTAATGTTTGAGAAGAATAAGACGCGCCTCAATCTAAACCAGAAGGACACGTATGAAAAAATAGTAAGACTCATAGAGGCGAATGGTGGGTTCAGAACCTTGTGAGTCATTGCAGAGAGATTGACAGTTTGGGAACATGAACGCGGAGGAGTGAGGATGGGATGCTCAGGGGCTGATGAGATAAGGGAGTCTATAGAATGTCAGCAGAGGGGTCAGCAGCAGCGTGCATCTCATTCCAGAGTTAAACTCAGGCATTGGGAAATGGCATTCCTTGATGGCAAACACAATCTGACAGTTCTCAGCTAGCTACAGTATTCACCTCCTCCTCCTCCCCCTCCCCCCCTCCCCCCCCTCCCCCCCCCCCAACTGCGTATCAGTGGATGCTTTGGAGATCATGTCTGTTCTTGCCTTCAAAGCAGCAACAGGAAAATATTTAAAGCCACAAGCACACCTTGGAGGCTCTGCAGCATAAGTCAGGTTAGCAAGAAATTTATGTACTTCAAAAATTGTATCCCTATTCAGGCAGCTCACTTCTTGGGGCGGTCAATCTGTTTTATCTCCTATTCAGAGATTACGAAGCTTTACTCTGTATGTAGCACTTCTGTCTTTCTTCCTTGTCTTTCTTCTTCCTGTGTATGTGAAAGAATTTCCTTCTGTTCGTGGGCAGGCCTGGGCTGGATCAGCTCCTGGAATTAACTACATAGGAGTTTATTTATTCCTCCTCTGAAATCGGTGTTGTGAGGTATAACTTGTTCATGGGTGGTGGGGAAGGAACTGTCCTCCCCTTGTTATTACCAAAGGTGCGGAGATGTAATTCTGCTTCACTGGGTAGGGCAGAAGACTGAGTTGAGAACTTTTTTGTAGTCCCACCTCTTGACAACATTTAACTGGGTGACCTTGGGCAAGTTACTTCACTTCTCTGTGAAACAGGACTAACAATGTTCACCTCCCTGCCCAACAGGGGTGCTAAGAGGATTTTTGTGAAGCATTTTACATATACACAGGATTGTATTATTGCTGAGAGTTGTTGTTTCTTTATGAATATGCATGAAAGGTGCTAAGACGTTAGCTCACCTTGGCCTTCACATGCAACTCATTACAGGCTCGTGGTTGCCTTGAATTTAGGTAGTGGAAGAGACAAGGAATGTTGTCCTCAGAAGCTTATGACATCCTCAGAAGAGAAAGTGGCAAACCCAATTTCTTCTTTTCTAATTAGCACTGTGTTAAAAGATAAATATATTCTGAGTATGCAGTCCTCTTGTGCACTTTGGGGCTGGGGCCTAGGAAGGCTCCTGTCAAACTAAGTATGTAGTATTTTTCTGTAGATGTTTTTGTAAGATCCTACAACACAGTTGTTATTGCTGAGGGAGAAGGGGAGAAAATAATGATGAAACGTTGTGCTATGGTTTTATTTTTGAATCCTGATGACTGAGCTTTGACGGGGAATCAACAGCACAGACACCCATGAGAAGGTTGCACAAGCGCTGTCTCCAGGGTGTCACTCTTTTGGTGTCAAGGAAAACTTCCTCTTTTAATCAATACCGCAGTGCAGCTGTGCTGCTTTGAAAGAGTGGTCATAGCTGGGAGGGTTTCCAGTTTGTAAGGGAAAGAAGGATGTGATCCTCATCTCATTTGGTCTTTTACACAGACTGGAAAAAGGGCAGGAGCATGGTAAAGGAGACCATAGCAGGCCTGTGGTGGTGTTGAGGGAGAATTTTCTTTGGCAGAAACTGAAAAATATGTCCATAAGCTTGCCTGCATGCTCTTTTTGCAAACTACAGTGTGCTGAGGACGGAAGTGTGGCTCAGAGTGACTTGATATGGCCATGATGTTTGTTTGAACTACTGCACTGTTTTGTAGTGATGCTGGTGCCCATACAACCAAACACTGCTTATTTTATCATACGCCACGTGAAGAACCAGTGAAGTATACTTTAAGGTTTTCTGGATGTTACTCTTGAGCTCTGCCAGTATTTCATTCCGTTTGAGTTGTCCTGCCTATGTAAAAAAAGTGCCTTTTTCCCTTGAGTTGTCATAGGACTTCATGTTTGCGTTGAAGGTGTTGAAAGACGGACGTATGTTAGTACCAAGTGCTGTACAATAAATGTTCCAGCCTTGTAGTTCGTAGGTCTCCTCAGGTGATATGAGTCAATTGTATAATGACAGCTATCAGATAACATCTGTCCCTGCTCAGAGCCAGCATTCTTAGATTTTAGTCTACTGTGTTGGCAAGGCAAGTTTAGGTCAGATAGAAACCTGTCAAAAGCTCTGATCTGAATAAACAACTGTGCTTCCTCCTATTCTGACGTGTTTTAGTTTGTGCTTTTAGGCCAGGCTGTTAACGCTCGTTTCTAAAATGTCGTCATATTCACTGCACACGTTGCGGGTATAATGAATTAAAAAGGGACCTTGTGACATGAAGAAACAAACACTAGTGTGGATTAAGCATCACTCTTGTTCTTGCAGGTTTGTCAGAAATTTCTAGAGTGCTATAGCCCTGTCTCTTCTGCAAGTCCTATCAAGTTGAATGGTTCAAGAGATGCAGTGGGTTTTCACATGTTTGAGGGAAGTTCTCTGATAAAATAACTGAGTTTAATTACACTAGTAAAACATTTGGTGCTTGCTCTTCCGCCAAAAAAACTCCCCAAACTCCTACATGAGTTGATTTCTTTGCTAGCTGAAAATACTCAGGCATGCATGGCTACCCATCTCCCTGTCCCTTTTCTGGGACTCATTCTTGCAACTGGTTTTCAGCTCAAACTCAGCTGAGACTTTCTAGAGGAGTTGTGTGCGCTCGAGGGTTTTTTAGTCCAGACTTACAATAAAGTAGTCATAAGTCATAATCTGCTGGGGTGGTTGTTCATTCAGCCTGTTGTTCAGCCTTTAAATTAATTCCCTGAAACATTCCTAGCTAGCATCTCTGTGCAGTGATTGCCTCATTTGCAGGGCCGTCCCTTGGGCACTCTGTGTCTTAGGTTTCTTGATTTCCTTAAGCCGTATTTCTCCTGTTGAAAGAAACTATGGTATTTTCCCTCAATCCATGCGACTTCTAAGCAGATATATACCTTTATTTGCAGGAGCATACTTACAGATTTCACAGGGGGTTTCTAAGTTTTGTTTGTGTTAACATTTGCAGGGGTGGAGCTTCTGTGAGTGCACGTGTTCTTATAAAGTCCTGTATTTGTGTGGTTTAAAATGAATATGCTTTACCTTTTAAGCAAATGAGCATGCTGGTATCAACAGCTTGTGAATTATAAAAAAATTCTTTATGTAACTCATTATTTTCAATTTTGGCCCCATATTCAGATTATTGTTTGGAGAACGGAAAGTTAGGTTCAGTGGTGGAACATGGAATGAAATTAAAACTTTCTGTTAATTGTTGTTTTGAGGAAATATGTCTCCCTTGGGTACAGAACATACCTCTCCCAGATTGCAAGCAACACACTACATATGAAAGAGAAAGGTCTGGTTGACTTTCATGAGAGGCAGGAGTTGCTGGCTGAATTCCCCTCGTTTTAAGCTTTGGGAGGGTTTTGTTGTTTGTCATGGCTCTGTGTGCTCTTTTACCCCTGACGCAACCCTGATCCTGTAAGGTTCGTGTGATCACAGTGGGGTGACCCGTACTAAACAGCCAGATGTTACGTAGGTGGCAGTGGATGTTCAGTGGAGTAAGAAATTTTGTTTAACCTGTTACTTTGTGTGTGCGTGTCCCATCCCATTCCCCCCCAACTCATTCACTGCTTTGTATTGTGAGGATAGGTTTGAAAAGTCTTTATGTATCTAATTCATTTTAAAATTGCATCATCAGTAGGCTTCAGGTTGAGGATTTGTGTTAAATCAGAACTTTCCACAATAGTAAAGAAGTTTCACATAAAGCAGATACTTTGTTTCCTTATTTTAAACACAAGTGCAGTGATTAGCACTTCCTCTCTGTATTTGTGGCTGGCTTTTCACGTTGTCATATTCGTACTTGCAGTGAGATATGTATGTCACTTAGCACCTGATTCTCCTATGCAAAGGTCTTGTCAGACAGCTTTCATCAAAAGTATCTCTTTGTGAAGCACAAACGATACTTTCCAATACACTTACATGTATTTGATGGCACTTTAGCATTACCTTTCTACTCAAGTGACAGAGGGAGTTTAGTGTAAATGAAAAATAGTTTGTGCATTTCTTACTAGGAATAATCTTGCCTTGAAAGCAGCACCGTAACAGTGCAGATGGTTACTGGAAAGGTTCATTCTGGTTTGGGGCTGGAATTCTTACCTTTGAAAGCAAGAGGGGAATTTGAATATGGGCAATTATTTTATATTAGGTGTGCTTTCTTAATTTGTAAAGCACTTGAAGATACACTGGCATGACCGGTGCTATAAAAGGGTAAGTCTATGGCAGTAAGGAAGGAATTTTGCAAACTTCTGTTCTGTGAGAGGGCTGCTTCTAATGGAATAGAATTGTTTAGTTGAAACAGTTCTTGTTCGAGGAAATTAGAAAGGCTTCATTCCTGTCATAACAGAATTGGGTCACTGTCTTTTTTAACTGGGTCATAGGAGTTCCCAGCATGGGAGGCCTCTTACCATGCTTGATAAGGGTAAAGTAGGAGAACAGCCCAGTCCTGTTAACTCTTACTGCAAGGCGTGATGTCTTCTGCCTGAAGTAGTCATGGGGAAGCCGCCTGCCCTCCTAAATGCAAGGTACTGCCTGTTACAAATGTTATCTGGTGGCTTAGCTGGGGGCCTGGTCCAGCTGATCTTAACCTGTACGCATCTGACCTGGCCTGGAGACGCGGAGGTCAAGCCTTTCCCAGCTAGCCCTGTGTTTCGGCTTCTGTTGTGGCCAGAGGCCACTGGAGGAGAGGAGAAATGCAAATATATGGAACCAGGGCTGGAGTGCTCTGGGCTCTTTCAGTTCCCTTACCTATTTCAATGAATCCTGCTTTAAAAATAGTATTACAGTAACACTGTGAGAGGGTGGCTCCCACCCTCAAACCACAGTCTGGGAAGTCTTTAAGAGTTACGGAGTAAACCCCCTCTCATTAGGGAAAGAGAGAGTCTCCCCCTGTTTGTCTGCTTTGTGTGAAAAGAGGCCGTGTCTGAAAACCAAAACAAAAAAGCCCATAGCACAACAACTGGCCTCCTTCCATGAACTAGCCCTATTTCCAGCCTGTCGGCCACAGTACCAGGGGCACAGTCTGATATTGAGAGGCTGCTCTTGTATGTACATAAAGCCTTGTGATTTGTGTTTAGAGCCGAGAGTCTCCTAGAGTTCAGCTCTGCTGGAACAAAATGTTCAAGACAATGCTGTGGGATCCAGCTGGAGGTTTAGCATTAATGCAGTGTCAGCCAGATGGAAATGAGGTGGAGAGGGTTGCAGAGGGTGGGGGATGGGGAATCTCCTCTCTTTAGAGGGAAAAGAAGACAATAGTAACTCTGAAATACATATTCACATGTATCTCTAGTGTTAAATGCTAGCTATGAGAGGCATGTTCTCATTCAGCTTGGTGCCGGTAAGATGTCACTTGTGGTTTGTGTGTGGTTGATACAGGTACAGTAAATAGGGCAGAGACTGCTCTTGGTGAAAAGCCTGGGTAACTCCACTGATTTTGGATGTACACTGACATAACTAGAGCATAATTTGCTCATTGCCTGTGATTTTCAAAAGACCCTAGTGAGTCTGTGTGTACATCTGGACATGCCTGCTATTGGCCTGCTTTTCACAAAGTACCAAACACATACATTCTAAAATAGCCAATATTGAAAGATACAACACACTTTTTCAAAACTATAGAATTGTTTCTAGGCGCAACACGCAGCTGGTAAGCAATGATAGCCCAAACTTGTCCTTTCTGACACCTTTTATTTCTGCTGATGTGAATGGACGTGCTTTTGGATAGCTGAGCGCAGAGCAAGGTCCGGCAAGTTTTTCAGCCTCCTTTTACAGGATTGCTTTGTTCTTTGAAATGGCTGTGATGGGGTAAGGCATCATCCCTTTGAATGAGATGACAGTTAAAAGAAGCTTCCAACTCCTATTTGTGCATGTCGATGCAGTTGAAGTTTTAGATATCTCTTTGCACTTGATGCCAAAATTTGATATGATGAAAGTAATTTCACATTAGTAGTTCCTTTGAAGAAAAATCTGTTCTGTTTCATCTCTTGCTTGCCGTACAAGACTGGAAATTGTAAACTCCACTGAGCCTCTGGAAAATCTGTAGCTGTGTGAGAAGGAGGGAGTGTTAAGTTTGCATTTTCTGTAATTGAGTCATGGTGGTTCTGTCCAGGAGTGTTGAAAGAAAAAAAAAAAAAAATAAGGGGGGGGGGGGAAAGGAAGTGCCATTTGGGGAAGCCAAGGTAACTTTCTTCTGTTACGTGTTTCTCAGACATACGGCCTTCTGCTGCTCTCCTGAGATAAAGCAAAATATTCAGCAACCTACTCTCCTTCACATCTTGCATTAAATCAGCCAAAATTCGTGGTGGTGTTCTAAGGATATCTGAAGGGCCTTGGTAGGTGGCTCTTTTATGGAGCCACAGAAGCGCTTCATATTGTTGTGTTTTTTTTCTATTGGTTTCACATTTGAACTACGCAAAAGCAGAACTACCTGAATGCAGATTCAAAAAGCCAGTTCTGCTTTCGCAGAAAAAGGATTTAGCAAGAAAGAATCTCTCCTCCCTCTCTTTTATTGGCATATTTTGCTCTTTCCTCTTTAAAAGGAGAGGTCAGCAAGTTCTATTGAAATACACTTAAAAAGATTGAGAAATACTTCACGGTCCATTCCTGTAAGCAGTCTTGGTTCAGCAGTAACTTTTAGAACACCTCTGGAAGTGCTGCTGTTCCTAAACCATGTTTCAGGGCCCCTCTGAGTGACATCAAGTATTAATTTAACGCCATAGAACCCAGATGGCTGCAGTGGTGCAGTGTTGCTTTGAGGCCTCTGAGGAACACCTCTGGGAAGAGAGCGCTTCCTTCATGGAATAAAGGAAAAACTCTTTAGCATGAGAGGAAGCACAGTGGTTATTCTACTTAGTGACCTTGTCTAGGAACAACCAGTAAGCAAGAGGAGATGTATTCCCTCTTCTAGAATATTCATAGGTCATTCTCCAAGGGACTGAAGGCTTGCAGTATCAGAGTTGGCTGAGGTCATGTGTGGATGCTAAACTGTTAATTAAATTACCCACAGCACAGGTCCCTGGCTAAAGCCTTTAAAAGTGTTTAGCACTCTTTCATCTGTGCCTTAGTATCTTCTGGGAGCAGCTTGCAATTTGAAGTCAGATACTGATGAAAACTGTTGAGGCTCTCAAAGACGGTGATACAAGTAGTAGTAAAAAGCCAGCAAAGTCAGTGATTTACTGGTGGTGGGTCAGCACTGGGAAAGCCTGTGCCTCTTCTTTAAAAGTCCCTTTTAAAGTTGTCCCAAACATGCAGTTCCCAGGCTCCCATTCACTACTCATTTCAAGAATGAATGTCTCTCTTTTCTCCTCTTATGTGTGTTCCTGTGGTCTGTGTGATCATAAGTTGCGTTGCTGTGCTCCATTTTCCACTGCCTGTGGCTTCTAGGCTTTTGTGCGGCTTCTTTAGAATTTCACAAGTACATCACAAGATACTATTTTGGGTTGCTACAGGATAAAAAGCATTTAAGATCTTCAGGATGCCCTTTGCCACTTTCCATTAAGACTGCGGAGATACTCAGAAAACAAAACTAATAAACCAAAACTCTTGGTAAATCTTAGTCCAGCCAGTTCACTTTTACTCACATAGATGAGTTCAAAAGTTGTTACTTTTCTCCCAGAGTTTATTTTGATCCTGGCATACAGTTTTTCCAGATAGATAGCTCTTTTACTCCCCGAGTCAGGAGCACATGCTTTATCAGCCATAGAACTTAAGCTTGTATCTCAGTCCCTCAGATGACATTCCTTAAACGCTGCACCTTGGGCAAAAGAGCTGGGCCAAGCAGGAATAAACATGCTGTAGGTTTTTTTTTTTTTTCCTGTCTGGGGCTTCCCAACGAATGAGGGATACTTCTGATGCGTCTGAACGTTTAGTGGGCTGTATTTTGTTGTGGTGAAACTTCTTAGGTCTAACACACAGAAGAGTCTGTACTTTACTTCTCTCTGAAATGTGTGCCTTCTTAGATCTGTCGTGCCACTTTTTTTGGAGTAGGGTGGCCAGCTGATGATTAGTGTTGCTTTTAAGGGGCAGGCCCGTTACAGCAGAGCGTATTGGAGAAGTACCTGCCTGTGATCAGCTAAAAGGAACCTGCTGGCAAGAGAGCCTTTCTGGTTCTGTCGTGCTGCATTCCTCCTGCTGCCCGCTCCTGCACCAGGCTTATGTAACTGGCTCTGGAGCAGAAGAGGGGTCACTTCAGGTGGCTGTTTTGATCTGGTAGCGTCTCCTCTCCTCTCTAATGCTGTCTGGAAGGATTTGTTAGATCCTTTTTTCAAAAGGAGAGGCCAGGCATGCATGCACTTTCGCACACGCGCGTGGTGCTGCCGCGCTGGGGTTTAAGGGCAAATGGAAGCCAGGGCTGTGACAGGAGGCGTGATTAGGAATACAGTCCTTTCACAGTCCTTTGCTTTTGCATTTAAAGAAACTTCTGTGTGCTCAGCATTCAGATTTGCTGCCCCAGTGACATCACACGCTGTCAGGATTGCAGTTACAGCAATACCACCAGCAGTGCTTTGCCTTTCCTGCTTAGTTTTCCTGCTTCTATTAGAATAATTTACATATGTTAAACAGCCATTGTGTGACCCTGTGACAAAGTTTTATTTTATCTGCTCCTTCGAGGAGTAAACTGAGGTAGAGAATGACCTGGTGGCTTGTCTGTGGCCACACAAGAAGTTATCTGGTGGACCTGCAATTAGAACCCTAGAGTCCAAGCTCTGCTGTGTTCCGATGCCTTGATAAGCTCTTCCTCCTGGCATACAGCCTAGGACCAGAGAGTCTTCACCTCCAGTGTGGTGTTCTGACCTCCCTATTGTATCTCCAGACCTGAGAATAAAAGCTGGGTGTCATGACTACCAGTCTCTTGTTTTAAGCAGCAAGCTGCACTGTGAGTGCCCCGAGGAAACGGTGTAGTCAATGAGGAGCTTGGCCTGCCAGCTTCCATTGAACTAGTGCAGCCTTAGATTAACTGCCTGTAGACTTGGTGGATGCCCTGCGACGTGATTCCCTCCCTACAGACTGCTAGAACTTTTTGGATTGCTTTGATCAGTACTGCGCTAGATAAGTACAGATATTCTCCCTTCCCCCCAACCCTCAATTTTGGGGGTTTCAGCTTTGGAATACTTCCGTGGGGTCTGATTTTCAGAAGAGGTATGCCTTGCACTGTGAAAATATAGGCCTACTACAATATCCCAAGGAGAATATCCAAACATAGAGGTTCCCCAAATCACTCATCGTTTTAGGAAAACCTAAGTGGAATGAATGTAAAATAACTTCAGAAAGAATCCAGATTTCCTATCAGGCAATCATTATGTGTTCTTTGTATGCTCTTTGCAAGGAAAATTATCAAAAATAATGAAAATCAGCATGTTGATGGTATTGCGTGGTCTTACGATCTGCATTGAATGTCCCAGATAAGCCTTGATGAGTCTGATAGCTAACTTGAGAAAGACTGCATAGTGGGGGGAATATCATTAAGGGTATGGATTAGGACAGTCACTATACAGCAGTCGTCCCTGTGGTTAAGAGGATGACGAGACACTTAAAAAGGAGGTGAGGAAGAAACTAATACCAGGTTTATGTCAAAAAGCTTTTATTTTAAAGTAATTTCCATGCTTTTGATAGGATTCTGTGTTGGAGGCAGTGTTACTTTCAACTGATCTTCATTTGTCTGTGCTGGCATTTTTGATAATTATCTAAATAATTTAAAACGATATCTTAATTTCTCTGTGCTAACTTTGTATGGATTCTACAATTTTGGTAGAAAATGAAATGCACAAACACTTCAGAGATTCACTAAGATAAGAGAACCTGAGGTAAGGCATGCTATTTACATTGTTTTAGATAAAATATATGTTTTGTTGAAATGTAGAAGACTGGAGAAGAACAGAACAGATACTTTTAAGAGGTGGTTTTTGTAGTGCACAGCCAGATGCAATCTATCTAATCCCTCTTTGTATTTTCCCTTCTTCCTCTCAGTCATTTTCCAGGGATAAAAATAGATGTTATGCCATTTCACTTTGGAGATCCCAATTAACAAGGATATAAAGGAAGCTTTGTGTTGAGATTTCATCTGTCAGGATGCAGGTTTTTCTCTTAATGGGCCACAAACTTGAAGTTACTGCTCTTCCTTAAAAGGCTGTTGGGACTGATCAAAAGTTAGGATGAAACACCATGTATATATGATTTCAGGTTATACATGAACAGTATAAGAACTCTGCTCTGCACACTTTTTTGTGGTTCCTTGCCATATAAATTGATACGTGAAAGTCCAACTGTCATCAGTTGGAATTCTAAGTCAAATTTAGGAGTTTGGTGGTTTGGTTTTTTTTGTAGCTGGTTAATTTATAACTAGGAGTGTTAATATAACTCCAGGAACACCTAGGCCCCAGTTAGGGAAGTTTAATCTTCAGACCTGTATTGTTCCATGTGCTCCCTTACATGCCTTTGTGTTGACTGACATGCAGCTATAACCAGGAAACTATTAACCACATAGCAAAATTTTCAAGAAATCCAGCATTGCATGAACATCATGAACAAAGAATAATGAAAGGTTAATGGGTATCTGGTCAGTTTTAGGCAATGAACGGCTCTGGTTTTGCATGAAGCAGTCATTTCGCTCCCTCTGCAGCACACTTGATGTCTTGCCTTGGAGCCTGCCTCTGTTTTCCCAAGTGCCCGATCGGTGTGCTGTTCTTGGTGGTGGTTTGCTTGTTTGTTTTTATTCTATCCATTTGAATGGATGCATATGGACTTTGGCGATATTGTACTGTCTTTACAGGTGAGAGAACGAATGTCATGGTCAGAATTTTCCTTTCCCCAATGTGTCAGATAGCTGGACCAAGGGGTTATGGTCTGCTTGGGTGGAGCTTTTAGCCAGTAGCAGAAGAAAGGGGTACCTTAAAGAAAATCTATTCACTGCCTTTGGCCTGGTGTGATCTTGGAAATACATACTGTTGCCCTTTGTACACACAAAAAAAATTAAGCAGGATCCTGTTTGGTAGCATGGTGCCTATTTGAAGAGGTAGAAAACCCAGAAACCAACCTCAGTGCAGGAGAAGAAAGATAAAAAGTTTGGATGACTATGAAAACGCCCTGAGCCGCATTCAAAGTAGAGGTTCTTACAAGCATAAATTACTGGGGGGACTCAAACAGGGCTAGGTTGACCCATCACAACACACTTTCCCATATACAGCGTTTCTTTGTAAAATGGAAATTGGTTTTCCCCACAAACTGTATTCCACATTTGTGTGGGAGAAGTATCTATACGGCATTGCATGTTATGGGAGCTTTCTGCAGAAATATACTTTGCAAACTAGTGTTTATTTTAATGAAAGATGCTTATGGTATGTTACTTTATAGAGAAGACTCTGAAGGAGATACTTAAGTATTACCTGAACCTCTTAATTATTGCAAGAATTGACAGTAAATACACTGAAACTTTACATGTCTAGCTTTACAGTAAGCCTTGAATTCATGTTCTGTTCCTCTAGTTCAGCTCTACATAGTTTGACTGGCTAGTGCTCATTCTAGGTTGGACTGGATCCTCCTGGATGATCTGTCACTTTGTTAAAGAAAAATTAGGGTTGTATGTGTAAATTCCTGATTTTTTTAAAGGCAGTAATTCCAGTTGTGTTCAGGCGCCACTATAAAAGGTGCCCACATTCCACATAGCCCATTCTCAAAATGCTTCCCAGCACAGTGATAATTAATGGGGGGGGGGAATTCCTTTTTTTATCCCCACCACCACACACACACCCCCCCCCGGTGTTAACTTATTTATAGGTGAAATGCACGTTAAATTCAGTAAATAACTTCCTGCGTTTTTATAAGTATTTTAAAAGTATCAGACTCTTTGGCAGTATTGGGAGGGGTTCATGTGGTCCTTGTTTAGTGTTGGGATGTAAGTTACATGCATGCTGTAAGTATGAGGGATGTATCAGCCCTTCTGCTGACCAGATGTTAGATGAAAAGAAAAACAAAATACAAAATCCTAAACAAGAAATGGTGGAAAAAAAGGTGTGCAAAGAATTTACTTTTCAATTTCATGTAGGTTTTGCAACAAATAGCAAGAGAACTCAGTATGGCCAAAATAACATATCCTTTGTCACTGGAGTGAATAAAGAGAACTCCATTGTGGGAACAGAAATAGAAACCCTTCCATTTTTCTGGAAGCAGGGAAAGGGGAAGAGCTGACAAGGCTGAAGGTGAATTTCCCAAAGAACTCAAGGCTCATTTTTAAGGCAAAGAAATTTTCCCTTCCAGAACAATGTACACCTCCGAGAGAAGAAATTAGCAAAGTGTATTCGTCCCTATGTGGAACAACTGGGAAACCGTGTCCATATTCTTTGGTTCTGGTCAGGACTGAACATTGACCATTAAACTGATTTATTTTTGGGACTCATTCGTGATTTACAGCTTTTGTTCTGTTGTTGTGTCAAACACGCAGAAATGTGTTTGAAGCTGCCTAGTCTAACACACTGTGCACCTCTATGGGTTTGGTTTGGTTTTGTTTTGTGAAAGACTGATCTGTTATCTTGAGGATGCCTGCTAACATTTGGGCTTGTTACTTAGCAAGAGAAAGATCAGGATCACAAGGAAAAGTAAAGTAATGAGTATTGCAAAGTCCTCTAGGACTGTGCCTTAAGTAGAAAATCATATCAGACCAGGATGAATCCATACAAGAAAAATAAAACTGAAATGATGATTGAACCTGAACAGATCTGCGTGTAAATAAGAAACTCTACCTAAACCAACCGCAAGTACTCATTTTGCATTTGTGACTGTGGCTTCTTGCTAGCATTGGTGAATCTGCGCTACTGCTATGATCCTGTACTGTACCACACTGACTAAAGAGAGCACTGAAGGGGGAAGAGGGAGCAATAAAATCCAGCTGAAGTATGTGAGAGGAGAATCCATCCCCTAATTAAATGTAGGTGGTAAAAATCGAGATACCTTCTCAGCTCCTGTCTGTGCATTTCCTAGTAAAGTTCATGAGAAGTTAAAGATGTGTGTAATTGCGAGAAGCAGGGAGTTGAGGTTTTCTCTGGTCTTGAAAAGCTGAATTCTTTTCCATTTCCTTTCTTTCTCCCCCTTCTCTGCTCATTAAAAAGGTGCTATTTGTGGTCATTAGGAGGCACCCAGAGCAATTAGGTCCAACTGACTTGCCTGATAGCTATTCAAGACAGAAGCTAAAGCAGGATTGTATTGTAAACAACAACAGAAAGGGGGTCACACTAAACTTTATGGCTTGTTGGTATGTCGGGGGGAAGGTTAGAGGATGATCCAGTCAACATCCCTGTAAATCTTATTTATCACTGATGTGGGGGAGGATACCATATCTGAGGGGAATCCTAGGACAGTGAGGTTGTGAACTTTGGGGGTTTTATCACGTTAAAATGGCAGAGGGAGTAATGGAAGGAGGGAATGAAATAACAGGGTAAGGCCAAGTGACTCAGCTCTGAGCGTGAACTGCTTGTGGGCTGGAGTTAGAAGGAAAAAAAAAAAAAACCTTATTAACTGTGGTATGTAAGGATGACCATTCTGCGCATCTACCTAACCCAGTATCCTGGCTCAAAAAGTGGACAACAGTAAATGCTGAAGGAAAGAGAAGAGACTAGGCTAAACATCCAGAGGTGCTTTCCCCAATATATACCCTGGTCACATGTGGTTTAAGGGCTTCCTGAGTTGGAAGTTATGTCTTTGTGTTTAATATCCTTAAGGGACTTCCCTTCCCTGAGTTTGTCAGTACTCCCTTTTATCAGTGTTGTTGTCTCCGGTGAAAAGCTAATTCTGACTGAGCACTGGAAAAGTCAAGTTATATACACGCACTGGCACTTGAATTGCCATACCTCATCATTAGCTGAGCTACAATAAGCAAGTGGGTATATTTACTTCTCACCTGTTACAAGTGGATCTTAAAATGTGTTTGCTTGTATCACCCTCATGGTGTTTGCAGTGGGGTAGTGGTGTACCCACCCATTCAGTGCAGGTTAACCGGTGACAGTAGTTCCTTTAGTATTGTAATCCTGTCTGTCCCTGTAGGAAGAACCTTTGGTGTCTGTGCTTTTTTTAGCAACAAACATCTATGCAGCTGCGTTAATGGAAAGAAGCTGTGCTGATTTGCGACAGCCCTTGAAGTAGGAGCAGCACATGACACTGTTTAGACAAGAAAATGTCCAGAGGAACATGGTTAGGATGTATCAATAACCACATTTGTTCAAATGGAGTCACGGATGGATCTGCTGCCTCCCTAGTGGCAATCCCTACTTCTTTGGAAGAATAGTCCCTGAGATTTTTTTAGTTTTGGTGGGAGTTTTTCCTGTTTCTTTGGTGTCTGCTTGGGAGAGATGGAATGTAGTGTATTCACAAGTTGAATGGTTATGGCAATGGGCTAGAGCAAGAGGAAAAAAGGATTCAGGGAAAAGAATCTAGACAGTTAAGGCAAAGCAAGATATGAGACATGTCTGCAATTGAAGTCAAAACAGGAGTATCTTCCCTCCCGGCCTTAGGCTCTGCGGTATTGCTTAGTCTTAGCACAAGCAGGTGTGGTTGGAAGTCCAGAGTCTGCCCGTGCAGGGAAACTGCGTGCAAGGGAAAGAAGGGTCCCGTGTAGCTACCACAACAGCTCCCTGTCTCTGGAATAAAGACCATATTCCAGAGCTCTGCTGCGGAAGCTCACTGGTCACTGTGGCATAAGATGTTTTTTCTTCTAGAGTACTGTAACTACACGGGAGCCATGCTGGAATAGGTGTTGCAATTTTTTTGTGTCCACAAGCCAGTATCTTTAAAACAACAGTTTTGCTTTACCTGTGGTGGTCATGTTCGCTCATTGAACAGCAACCAAGAGAAATAGTTGCAAAGTGCTCCCTAAGACAGAGAGTCTGTAGCCCTTGCTTACACAGCAGGATGAAAGTTTAAATCTGCTTCTCAGGGCAAGGAGAATCTCATTTTGTGCTTGCCTCTTAAACATGTTATATACTTTCTGTATAACGTAAATGTTTTACAGATAGCTAACCTGCTGCTGATTCTAAATCTGGGCGTGAATTCCTTGCACAGAATTGAAAACACATTGGTACAAATGGGATCGGCTTCTTTAAGGTTTGAAGGTCTCTGCATCCTCCCATGGTGGGACGGGTAGAAAAAGGTTCAGCCCCTGCCAGTTTTATGTGGGGTCAGGCAGTCACTGTGGATGGAAGAAGGTTCTCAGTAGAGTCCACCATCTGGCAATCATAAAACAAGTAATCAACATTTTTTTGAGGAGGATGGTGAGGAAACAAGCTGCAGACGATTGTCGTGAGATCACGGCCCTGCACAGACACCTTTATGACTCTTCTCTGTTCTGGTTGGGTGTCTGTGCTACAGGTCAAAAGTTCAGGCTGTCCTCTCCCCCTCTTTTTTCTTCCAAAGATGGGAATTAGGCAGGGGACTGGAATGCCGAGAGACTATAAAATGGCTTGTCCTCACCAGCCCCTCCTATCCCTTTCTTGCCTTCTCCCGTATGTTGCTGCCTGTGTTGTGGGTGGAGGCTGGGCAACGCAGGCTCGGGTTGCCGGAGCGCTTGGAGAACAGATAAATTAAACACAGCTTGAACTTTGTAAAATGCTGTAGTTAGATGAAGCGGCCAGGCAGCCTCCTAAACAATGAACTGGCAAGTTCAGGCTTTTTGGTTACTTTTTTTTTTATCCTGAACGCAATTAGTAGCTTATAAAAGGCTGTTATGCTGCTGTACCAGACCTTGGAGGAAAACAAGAAAAGTAAGCTTTTGGAGACTGTCATTTAGAGCAGCACACAACTTCTCAAATGAGGTGATGCATTGCATTGTCAGTAGAGCACTTCTGGGCAACACTATCACAGAAGCAGATGACGTTAAAGGGGAAAACAGGTTGATGATTCAGCAGATCTGATACTACTTTGAATTATACCATAGGAAAGTAAAAGTTAGAATAACTCTATAAGGTTTTCTCTTCTGCTGACTTGCATGTTGTATATGATTACAACTCCTCCCACTCAGCTACCTCTCCCGTGATGTGGCCACCCTCACTTTAAGGGTAAAAACTCCAGTTTACCAGATGTGACAGGGATAACATCTGACAGATATGCTTTGTGCGTTAAACAAATGCCATAACTGCGTGTTCTGATTCTCCTCATAATGAAAATAAGGAGCGTGAATAACTGCATCAACACATGCAGCTACACCCACTGCAGAATCAGTGGGCAGGCAGAATGAGGTTTAAGGTGTTATAACAGCTACAACAATATTCAGAGAGAAATATCTGAAACCAGGAGCGAGCATGAAGTACAAGAGAGGTCAAACTGTGAATATGGAACATTTTTAGGGTGATAGATGAGCTCTTTCTAAACAGGAGAACTCAATTTTTTTCCCCTGAATAATAAACACCATTTAAAAACAGCCATACCTGGTTAGTGTGACTCATTCTGTAAACTGTTCCTCCACCCCCTGCACAACACAACCTCCGGATTAACAAATATGCTGGAATGCAGAATGCACATCTGGTCTGCATTACTCTGGACCCGGCTGTAATCACATGGAGAAAGCTACCTTGGGTTTTTATGTAGAAATGTTTGTATTATACAAAACCCCTGTTGCCAAGCAATTTTTATTAAAACGGCCAGTTTATGCTCAATATAGTGTCCTGCTGAGGAGCTCAGAATACCATGAAAATCTATGCGCAGCTTCACTCCCATTGTTCAAGTTCCAGGGGCTGGGAATAACCAGCGTACTGGGTGATGGGGGAATGCCCTCTGAATTTTTGTCTACCCAACCACTTTGCTTTTTGGAACATCCAGTTGTTGCTGCCATCTTGACAGCCTTGCCTATCATAGCCATAGTGGATTGCTAGGGAAGCTGGAATTATAACCACCATTTTGCCTGAATGCTGCAGCAGATGTGAATGATGTGGAAATTAAAATATCACTACCTAGACTAAGCTAGTACTCCTGGTGGACCACTAGTCTGAAAGGGGGGAATTAAACCAAAATGTATGGTAGCAAAGGGGAGCGTGGCAGGGGTTAGTTTTGAGGGCTGGAGGGTTTCTAATGATGCATGGAAGATTAGAAATGCTTACTTTGAAATCCCAATTCTCAGGACATAATTTTAGAAGTTGCTTAGGATAATTCTCTTAGGGACTTAAAATGATTAAGATTTACCATGTGCTTTAAAGATGCTTCACATTAGAATACTGATCTGACCTGACTAGCAGTGCTTTCCAGAACTTAAGTCTAAAAGCGTTACTATAAATCCAGAAGTTTGGCTCAGTGAAACTTGGGTTAATAAATACTTGTGAAGCTTCTCACACACAACACATATTCATCTAGACGTACTGGGGAGGCGTCTAGTAGTAGGTTAGAAAAAAATACTAGCAAAACTCTGTACTACTTTTATTGCCATCCTGCAAGAGTTAAAAGAGTCAGTACACTTGGTAGATTAGAAAAACTTCCACAGCATTTGTCTAGAATGAAGATTCTCTTTAGTTAAGGATGTTATTTTGAATTTCCAGCTAAAAGCATGCTTCATAAGTTCTTACATACAGTAAACTTCAGAAGTGGCACTAAAGGTCATAAGACAGGAAGGGGAAGAAGGAGGGCTGATTTCTTAGTTTGTGTCAGTCACAACTGTCTACCGGAAAACCACAGAAACCTACCTTAATCTTGTAGAAGTCCAGTCACAACATACTTTGGCCAAGTGGTTTCTTCCTGTCTAGCAGTTCTGCATGTCCTCATACAAAGTACTTTCTTCTCTTGCCAGTGTGTCCAGTGGGAGATGTAGGAGCTGTTACAGAATGTGTGCAAGTTTATATCTGGCTTTGGCATAAATGGTCTTGTTTGAAAATGCTGTTATGTAGAGAACCAAAGACACTGATGGATAGAGAGGCTACAGGTAGTTCATCGTCTTCCAGTGCTGCTTCCTTCATTTCACAATAGGGGCATATTTACATGCAGATGAAGGAACTCTTATGTAGTTCCTGTCCAGACTGGCTGGAAGAAATAATTTTTCTTTTTTTTAAATAGATGTGACAGTCCTTGATGGTTTTTGTCACTATTGTGATTTGTGTTACCGTTTCCTTCCATTTCAAGGAAGGAAACAAAGGTTTGCCCTACCCTGGAAATCAGTTTGATCCTCAGGTGCGCCGTCTGCTCACTTGCACTGGTGTGTGTAGGTTGTGAAGTGGTATGGGGCATGCAGGACGGTGCATCTAGAAGCACATGACTTGCATGTTGGTCACTTGGCAAAAATATCTGTGGTTGAACAGCACTGGAATGTGGCATGTAAAGTGCCTGGAGGGCAGCACTCGAATACTGTGCCCGCATCTTCAGAAAAACAAGCTTACCCTACTGTACTCACACCCTACTGCACAACGCCTTAGGGGAAAATGCCTGCAGCGCTGTCTATGGCAACTGAGTAAGTCACAGTCCTGCTCTAAATACGGAAACACGTGCTTTGATACAGAAGCCAGTTCAAACCTGCTGTCGTCTTGTTTCCCCAATGATGGCCTAAGAACTGGTTTAGTAGATTAGATCTAAGGTTGATTTAGTGTAGTCTGTTCCTAAGTGCCTAGGTAGATGCAGCAGGTACACTTATTACAAGGGCAAATGTTCAGTGCCTTCCTAGTCTACCTTTCCCAGATACTGCATGCAAATCCAGAACTTCCTGGCCCTTTTTATGACATCTCAGTGGATTTTTCTTCCACAAATTCCTTTGATTGCTTTTGGGTCTTTTACAAGCTTTTGGCATCCACGTTATCTTGTGGCAATGAATTCCCCAGTTGTATCCGAGATACGAAAAACATCTCCTTGTGTTTCTTCCCCATTTTCCCAGATGTGTCAGAGGACCTAGAGACAAGGGAATTTCTGGCACCTTTACCTTATAAAAGAACGGTTATCTTTTATGCTCTATTTTCTTCAAAACGTAGTGTTTACAGGCCCACGCTTATAAAAGCTGCTCTGCAATATTTTTTTAAAGTGGTGATTGAAGTATTTCAACTATATACCCCATACAAGCATTAAAAGTAATAAGTGCAAGAAAGGACAAGAAGGTATATTGTGCGCTGTTTAGCAAAACACCTTGCGATAACAACTCCCGTGATGTCTATCTTAAATAAAGGAAGGGTTCAGATTCCCCCCTCCCTTTTTTTTTTTGTGGAACCCAAGAGGAGAAATTAGTGTTGTTAAGGGTTCCAGCTGACACTGGAGCTCGAAGTGGGCTCTAGATATACATATAGTGGTGAGCAGTTTGTAGAATCAGGGCCTAAGACTTTACACATCTGGGATCCACAACATGCCATGTCCACATGGAAAATATGCGTAATATTTAACCTAATGGGTGAATTTAAACTCACACAGCTAAGTCAGCGCAGCTGTACTTGGTATGTGTGCTAAGAATGGTCTTTTTGTTTAAATTTGTCAGTTAGGAACATCTTAAAATTAAGCATAACCAACACAAAATACGAGTCCATTTGCTGTTGACACCAGTTTAGTTTGAAACTAGCATAGAAATGATGGTGTTCCTTTCCTCATGCACAGTTTAATTGCTCTCCTTTAAAGAGGAAGTTTAAATCTCCAACTGAGTGTATGCCAGATGCCTGACATGCATGGCAATTGAACTGTGTCTTTTTCTGCCGGCTATTTAACAACACTATTGTCATATAAAAATCACTTACGTTGAATGAGTTGGCCTACCTGAAAGTGGTGTTAGGTGCAAAGATAAAAATAAGGTAATATGAAGTTGCCTTGTTAGCATGAAACTGATTTTTGCCCTGATACTCTTATTACAGTGATGATTTAAAAGAAAAATACCCTGTCTTGTAACAGTAGTTTGTACAGCTTATTAAATCCATATACATCCACGCAGTGAGGTGCTACTTTCCCTTTATTTATACTGAACTTGCTCATTATATTTAATTTTTTTTTTTTTAATTGCAGGAGCCCTGTTAGAGCTTTAGATGTACCACCTTTTTTGAACACATTTTCTTGGCACAAATTGGTGTGTTTTGTTGGTCTGTCACATCAAGCAATATCCTTGTCAGTGCCAACTAATTGCTATCAATCAACTGCTGAGCATTCAGACCAGCCTTTCAATGTTTATTAAAGCATGTTAAAAACCACAGGACACATGATTTCTTGTAAAATACGAGGCTAGAAGGGTGGTTCTGTAGGAAATAGGCTGACACATCTCCATTTTGCATTTAGGAACTGCCATGCAGGTGGGTAGATGAAGCAGGCGTGAGTGATTTATGTCAAGATTTAGTGCCTGTCACTTGGGGAGTGTGAAAGTGGTCAGGCAGAAACCGTTCCTCCTTGATTGCTGTAGGGACCATCAGGGACCATCTGCTTGCTTACAAACTCTGCTGGCATAGTTGTTACTGATAGGATGATAGTATAGGGCAGCAGAGGAATGCAGGTGATACTTCACATAATATAGCTAAAATAATCCACTAGCATCCTACTTAGATAATTTGGTGGATAATTGACTTAAGTCTGAATTTTTTCCTCTTGTTAATTCATTTGTTTGCAGGCTGTTCATTTCACTGTATGCCTGCCTCTTTGATTGTCTTGGCATCCAACTTGACATTTAAATTGCATATAATTTACTAAGATAACAGTAGTTTGTAGCCTGGTTGTCCAGAGCTGTTGGTTTTTTCTGCCTGCCTCGCTCATTGGTTCAAACCCAGGGATCTCTTGCAAGGCTTGCAAGCAGGAGGAGTAAGGAGGTGCAGCCACTGCAATGACCAGGTATCTTTCCCCCGTGGAACTGTCATGTCTAGTACCTTTGTGTAGATCCAAAGCTCAAAAGGTCATAACTCGTGTGTGTGTGTGTGTGTTTATTACCTTCCGTTTAGTTCTCAGGAGTCCCATTTCATGACCATCATCAGTCCTGGCCAGGGCATCAGGCAGGTCAGGGGTGTTATCTCTTTCTTTATGACTCTTGAATGTTTTTTTTAGGAGTAGTCATTCTTTCTCTTTCTTACAAGCTCATTTGAAAGCTCTAGAAATAATGTTTGCCATTAATGTTTGAAACATTTTTATTCTTTAAGAGGAGTGTTCACCTTCATTTTAAAAAAAAGACAAAAACTTCAAAACCCAAAGCAATTGTGAGACTTCACAGCTGCCTAGAGTAACCGCCTAGGTGTAGGAGAAGTAACAGGGTTGAAAATAGGGGAGAAACAGCTGTGTACCATTTTTGCCTCTCTTTCCTAATAACAGGAATCCTTCCTTTACCCAGTGAAGGACTTGTATACTACTGCTTACTGATGCGCAGTACATTGATAAACAGTTTCAAGGGCCCTCAGGATTAGTTTTTCCCTTGAAAATGTGAAACTTAATTCTGGGAAATGTGACTTGCTATAAGTAGAGGCACAAAGGAAATACACGTAAATTCTGATGAGAAATGGACAGGCTTGGGGAGAAGGAGGAGGAATCATACTTCCCCACCCCCAGCCCTTTGTTGCTCTCTCTGTGCTGGATGGCGGAGTAGGTAAGTAATGCATATTTTGTCTTGTATTTAAATTGTCATGTTAGCTTTGGAAGATTCTTTCCAGATAAATGTCTTGCTTTCTGACTGGAAGATGTGTTTTGTCCTTACTGTGACCTTTGAAAGGTGGAGCATATCTGCTGTTGTTTCACAGGGGATTCCTTGTGGTTTTGGGACTTTTATTTTGGAAGAGAAGTAATTTAGTTCTGCCCCTCTCAATTTATTTAAAACAAGCAAATAAACAAAATGTAAACAAATGATCATTAAAGCCCTTGAATACCAGAGCTATGTATTATTCTTTCTTGTTAGAAGACATCTGTCTTATCATTCCTATGCATTGTAATCAAATTACATTTTAATTTCCTTGTAAACAGTATAGGAAAATGTTTTCCAAATGGATTCCTCTAGGGCTTTCTTGATATAAGACAGTAACAGGGCATTTTTCTGCAGAAGTGTGGCAAAGCTGCTGTTCTCTGTTACAGAATTTCTATGTATCTTCAGAGAAATATCCAAGAGCACTGATTACTTTACCCAGGTGGACTGTTTGAGAAGTGCATGTTCCCCAACTGTGTATTAGCTTTCATAATTCACTGGTATCTTTTTTTAATCCATCACAGTCACCTTCTGAGGAACCTCCATGAAAAGCTAGTAGAAGGAGATCTGGTCTTTTGCTGAGGGACACTAACTAAATACATAGTGGAAAATAGCCTAAATATTGAAACAGGTCTTTACATTTCATATGCTACTGTAAAAACAGGCTAATGTTTGGAACAGTTTTTTTTCCTTAAAAAATGGAAAAACACAAGATCCAAAAAGAAACACTTGCTCATCAACTTGTGAAGAAATCAAGGCTACGAACAGGCAGAAAAATGAAGATGTGTTTAAGATATGGATCTCCGTAGGAAAAGCAGAGGGATTATTCTGCAGTTCTGATTTTAATTTTTGTTTTCTCTTCTCATGCCTATAGGGAAACCTCAGTTGCCTTGATCAGCAACATGGGCTTTCTTTTTCAGTAAGCAGGAGAGGAGACAGACATGTAGTGCATTTGTCCATACAGTGTTAGTGTTGTGGTATTTTGGTTTTTTGTTGTAACCCATTTTCCTGAGGAACATGGCTTCAAGCTGGTTGACTTCAGGCCACAGGGCTTGTAATATGGGCTTTTCTGGGGTTTACCACTACCAGATGAAGCTTCGTTTCCTCCATGCTTGAATTTTGTATTTTTAAAGACACTAATTCAGAAGTATTTAGAATATGCATTTCCCCCCACCCCACCCCCAATGAAAATAAGGCCAACATAAGGTTTTTACTTTTGTTTGTAGGCTGATAGCCTGTCAGCCCAGAGCTGAACTAGACCTATCCTAGAGCTTCTAAGCTGCTACTTGGAATGAGTTGCTGCCTTTGCTTAGTAGTTCCCAATCAAAGTTCAGCATCTTGGCTGCTATTGAACTTGCCCCTTTTTGTCACAAAATGTTGAAACTGAGGAAGTGAATATTTGGTTTCATTTGTCCAAAGCAAAACCACCTCAAAAGGCCTCAATTTCTGGGAAGCAATGAGTGCTTTTGTAGGTTTGTAGACCATTATGTGCAATGGAGCCCTGCTTTCCTGGAGATGCCTGAGAACCTGCCTGCCCATGGGAAGGAGGGAACAAATTCCTTGGTTTACTGTGCTTGTGAGCACGGCTTTTGCTTTACCTATTGAACTGTCTTTGTCTCAGCCCACGAGTTTTCTCACTTTTGCTCTCCTGGTTCTCACCCCTGTCCCACCGGGGGAGGGGGGGGGCATGAGCGAGCGGCTGGGTGGGGTTTGGTTGCCAGCTGGGGTTAAACCACAACAGTCCTACAGTGTTCCTCAAAATGTTATTCAATCATTGCATGTATTTTTAGTCATACTTTATTTGTATTATGGTAGAAATTGGAGGTACTAAAGACAGACTAGATGTTCCCACTACTGAGAAGTTTAGTACATAAGTCCGAAGAAAACTAATTGGGTGCAGTAGTTAGGTGGAGGAAGAAAACTTAACTCCCCAATATGCAGTGGTGTATGTGGCATGAAACTAATAAAAAAAATAGCCACCAGTTTCCCTTTGCTGGATTATGAGGCTAGAGCGATTTACAAACTGCAAAAAGCAGAAACAGCCTTGTGAACCCACTGGCATTGTGTCCCAGGAAATAATGATATTGCAACATTCAGATCACATAAAATCTGCCTGTCACGGTTTGAATGTGGAAGAGCTGCACTTTCAGAGGAAATCAGAAAAAGGAAGGGTGACAGGGAGGTGTCCCTGTTGGCTGCATAAGTAGTTACAAGATTATTTGCTTTTTTGGTGTATCCAGTGACAAGTGCTTGGTTTGTATTTGTATACAACTTGAAAGCAGAATGATTTGCATTAGATAGCATAGACACAAAAGGGGGCATATGGATTGTTTTGAAGGAAGTGAAAATTGCTTTGTTTCTGCAAACTGGTGCCTTTAAAAATGTTGTCAAAAAATTCCCAAACCTGCTTTTCCTTCGAACAGTTCTGTGAAAGCTTGTTTAGGGGTTAATATTACAGGCTCGAGTGACTTGAAGTTAAGAACCCCTGGAATGTGTAAAGAGGGGAAGGATTCCATAGATAAGGCTGAACTCTGAACTCAGGGCACAATCCAGTTTATACGTTAATCTCCACCAATAAAAGCCGCATCAGCTGTCTGACTGAGTCAGGACACTACTCCTCCCATTGAAGTCGTTCAAATAAAGTAAGCAGTCTATTACACCTGAGAAGAGGGCAAAGAAGGTGTGTTGTGTTATTCTTGAGCTTTGAAGCACATAAAGCAGTAGTGTAAAAAAAAAAATAAAATAGAGGAAGTGTTCTTCTGAGTCTGTTCAGTCTTATGAAACTTAGTCCTCTTTCAGGGGAGCTTTTTTGTTTGTTTATTTCTTTTTAATGAGACCATTGCTCTGACACCACCACTGCTCCCCCCCACCCAGTTCTATTCCTGTAGATCTCAGCATGTGCAGTGTTGCAGATGGATGAGCGGTTGTGCTAAAAATTGCGTGAAGAGAATCGGGTACTTTTTTGTTTTTTTTTTTAATGTTTGTGCTTAATGTGACTTGGGAATGCATTTTACTCCAGCCAGCAACAGTTCATCAAAGCCAGTAAAATAGACTTGTGAAACAGCTAATCAATGGAAGGTGCCCACAGAAGCATTTCTGATGTCAGTGGGAACTGTCAGTGACTGCATTGTGCTGCTATGGAAGCACCAAATTCAGACCTACCTGCTTCTGTGCAAGCAAGAAAGAGGGGGGTGAGAGACATCAACTGCTGCTATGCTTTCATTCAGAAATATTTCAGTTTCAAAATAGTAAAAATCTGACTTGGACATGACTCCAAGTCCAATATTTTATCAGTAGAGGCCTATTATTTAGTTTGCATATTAACGTCCTTACCTTTTCATGATGGTTGTGGTTACCTCCTTCCCCCCTTGGTGAAGTTCTGAAGAAGTTACCCATGTGGAAAAACATGGGAATAAGTAGGTTCGTGTGAGCCTTATTTTCCTAGACACAAAACTTTGATTCTTTAAACATATGAACAAGAGTGACTGCTAGTCTTAAGTATTTTATGTGAGAAAAATCTCTTTGAGGAGATTCTAGAACATGGAAAAAAATGATTTGTGATTGTAACACAGAAGTAGGATGAGACTTTCCTTGGTCATAGTTATATCTTGATTATAATGGTCATAGAGTGAACCCAGTAATGTGGGATTACTAGCTATTTGAAAATCTGCAAGAAAAAAAATGAAATTACGTAAACTTTAAATCCAGGAATTTACATGCTTTTCCAGAAGTTGCTTGTGAATTTGGGTGGACTACCTAAGACAGCCTGTGAGCCTTGATTTTTAAGACAGTAATGGCTAAGCAGCTGTTGAAAATTAGATCTCTCTATCTTGATTTTAGGACCTGATTTTAGTGGAACTTCACTCTTGCCCGCCAGAAATGAAGGCATGTGAAATCATAATTTGTTCTCAAAATTTTAAACCAGTACTACAGGCAGAACAAACTTACTTGGTCATTCTACCTGGAGCAACACCTCATGACCTTATTAAAATCAGGAGGTTGCTATGTCATTCTAATTCTTATTTACTCAATATCTTTCCTTTTTACATCATTCCAGCTGATTTTTTGACCTAGGACATCATTTATTTTCTTAAGGTCAGAGAATATTGTGATCTTAAGAACTGGGCATGGGCGTAAAGGTCAGAACAATTGGTTTCTATTCCTGTCTGTTGCTGAGTGATGGACTCAAAACCCTTGCCTCTGTTAACCTATCTGCAGAAATGGAGATAATGCTGCTTATAGACTTATGTGAAGCACTTAGAGGGTTATCTTTTTTGATTGGCTGCTTGTTAGGGAAGGATAAAATGGCTTGAGTGCTTGTGCCAAAACTAGACTGCACTGAACATTTGGAGAAATTGATTTTAATTTAAATTTTCACTCTTGCTGCTAGTGAAAGCCAGAAGGGAAGAAGTACTTCAAAAAGCAAGTCTCACTAGCTTCTTTTCTCTTAGGGCTCATGTAAAGCAGGAAGTGCAGCAGTTCCCATGAAAGAGGTGCAGCCCATGTTTTTAATGAATAAGGTTGGAGGATCACTGACAAGACTGCATTCTTATTTAAACTAAGTTTCAAACCCTACTACTATTGTTGAAGGACACAGTCCTATGAGGTGCAAAAAATACCCCGTTCTGCCATTCCTTTTCAAATAGGGACTGCTCAGCACCCTGCTAATCTGAGCTAAGGCTCTTGCTTAGAAGATTCCTAATGAAAGGATCAGACTTAGAATTGGAGACACCCCCATAAAAAATACACAGTACTTTTAAAGTGTATGGGGCAGTGATGGCAAAACTTTGTGAGATGGAAAATTTATTGTTAAGAGATGATTATTGTTAGTACCAGCTTCTTTTTAGTGCAGACTTGATGGTGATGTCAAGGGTTGGCTATTCCTGATCTCTGCGAATTAAGTATTTCAGAGGAGGCTCCTGTGTCTCTCTGGAGCCGATGTTCACAGCCGCTGTGTTACGGGGATGTGGGTAAAGTCTGCGTTACAAGTGGCTGTGTCGCCCCGCTGGCTGTTGTGCCCTGCCTACTTCCTGCTTTGCCCTTAAGAGCTCTTGCAGACAGTTGAGGGTCAGAAAGGGGTAGCAGCTGAGGTGAGGGAGTGTCTGCTTGGTTGCATAGAAACCCCTCCCTTATCACCTGCCACCACGTCTTTGAAAGGTTGCTCAAGGTTTAAAGTTCTGGGTTTGAGTAATCAGTCCAACATAAGACCTTACAAAGGGAAACAATGGCTGAATACAGTGCTATAAATGCTGTCACTAAGGAGGTGGCTTGGTTTGTCTGAATTTACAACCTTCCTGAGACAATCCAAAACTCACTGCTTAGCTTCTGCCTTTAAAAGAAAAGTGTCCTCTTGGCTATATTTTTCAGCCCAGTTTCTGCCCCATCCCCCCTATATATTTTTTTAAGCCACCATTTTCTTTCTATGCTTGTTCTCTAGGGTTTTTTTTGTCATTATATCATGTTTCTCAGTGGAGATGCTTTTTTTTTCCCCTTTTCCTTCCAAAAAAAAGAAAAGCAGCCTCTCGTCAGAGGAATGTGCAAGCAGAGTACATTTAAGAGCCACATTCTGTGCTGCCATGGCAACCAGAGTTTTAAAAATGATACTGTCGGTGTTCCAAAATGATGCAACCTAGAATGAACATCAGGAATAATTAAGAAAAGTAGTGTGTGCTCTGTGCTTGAGAAGAAACGATGAGGGGACCGTTTCTCTATTGATTTCTCCCCCCCCCCCAGTGACATTTACTGTTGTTTGGGGTTTTTTTTTGCGCTGATAATACTCTCACAGTGGTCAATGGCGGGTTTGTTAGAGACATTAACATTTTGTCCCTAAGTGGTTTTATAAGGTGGCCTGCTGCTGATACTGCTGAATCGATGCATTTATTTATTTACTTACTTATTTCAATAACTGCAGTGCTGGGAGGTAGCTCTGCTATGTGGTAAGCTCTTGACTCAAGGGCCCAATGCTACCCTTCCTGAAAGGCCTTCCAGTCAGTGATGGTGTCAATAGCAAGGTATTCTTGTCACACCATACAAGCTCTGTCATAATATAAAGGCCGTGCATTTAGTATTATCCCTTTTTATGCCTCATTTCCATCCTTCATTATACTACCAGTAATGAGAGGGAGCAGTAAAAAATGGAAGTCCCAGGGGTAGATGATGGTGCATGGAGGAGTCAAGAGGGCTTGAAAATGGCAAAGGTCACAGGTTAAGACCCTTCACTGGAGAACAGAAGCAGTCAGAACTTGTTAATGAAATGACTGAGATTTTTAGCGTTGGTTAGAGAAAGTAAGGAGACTGGGAAAGAATAGCAGCCCAAGCTTTCTGTGAAGTCTCATGAAGCCTAATTGTGAATATTGCTGCTAATCCAATGAACTGGATACCTTTTCCTACCTAATTTTTTTCCCAAACCAGAAATAAACTTTTTTTTCCAGATAAGCTGCTCAGTCTGTTTAGGAGTATAAGATTGAATCCTGCGGTTTCCTGGACACCGAAGAAGAAACCATATCTGCTAATTGAATTACTGAAATCCAAATAGCCATGAAACTTCCAAACAGGATTGCTTACTCTGGGGAAAATTAGTACATTTCCAGTTTGAGGACAAACATTCCTTTAATCAGCAACAGAGGGTTCTGCTCCTTTGCTGGTACATCAGATCTTCATTACCAGCCAAACTAAGTATCTTAAACATAGGTTTGTGCATGAAGGTAGTGTAAAACAATGAAATTACCCATGACTTCAACTTGTGAAAAGCTGTGAAGTTTCTTTCCTTTTCCTGCTAGGCATGTATTCTACTTTCTGTGCCCTGGCAGCTCAAACATAGAGAAGCTTTGAGAAACAAATTCTGTATTCTTTCAAGGTTGTTTAATGATGTATCTTAAACAACGATAACAATAATAAAAAAATAAAACCAGCCAGAAGTGAATAGTACAAGGACAGCTCACTCCCATATGTTATAGAACTAGTGAGATTACACATCCCAGCAGTGTAATTGCCACCCACAGCTGTACCTCCACACCCCCACACTCCCTTCCCCCTCCTTCCAGCATCCCCACCCGGAAAGTAAGAAAGAAACATCTTTGCGGTAATGTGGAGTTTCTTGTTCTTAACTGTTCGAGGTGAATCTGTAAAAGAACACCGAGTTCATGCCCCAACCACTTCCCAAGAGTCTGGTATTATAAGAATCTGATTTCTCTTCTCTTTTGCTGACGAGACAGATTGAAAGTGTATTTTACAGGCACACCCTTTCAGGTTTCTCTCTCTCCTCGCTTGCATTAATTTTTAATCACTTCCTCCAGTTGACATGCAACAAAGCCTCTAAGGACTGGCTGAATTTATTCTCAGGCAAGCACTACTCAGCCTTTATAAAAAAATCTAAGGTGACATGACCTTAAAAACTTCAGAAAATGGATTCTAATTTCAGATACACTGGTATGCGTTGGCTTCAGGGGAGCAATACGAGCCTCACTGAGATTGGAATCTGTCCACAAAAACAAGTCCCTTGCATTGTAGAGCAAATTTGTAGGCTTCTGGATTTTCTAGACTATCAGGTGTGTCTGTTAGCACAGCATTTGTTGTGGAATTACGGAATTGCTGCCCAGTTTTCAGGCAAGAGAGAAGGTCCTGCTGGTCCATTAACCCTGTTGTTTTGAAGTTTTAAACTCATTTCAGCACGGAAAGTGAGTACTTAGGAGGATGTGAATGTCTGTATGTAGACACATATTCAAAAGGTCTATACGTGAAATACCCTGTAGGTGATTAAAGATGCCATTTCATTTCCCAGGTGACGTGCCAAATTGATTCCAATTAGAATATGTAACTAGAAAACCAACATGGGGGAAGGAGGATTTATAGTATATCGAGTGGGAGTAACCTTTCCATGTGAAGTGTGTGTCTGTGGTGTTTTGAAAAGTAGCAGGCACTATGTTTATGGGATCCAGACACTCTTTAATATTCTGTTCCCAGGCTCTATGGTGGCAGTTTTTAGTGCTAGAACCTTGCTTTCTGTCTAACAGCCTTTGCTGCTAGTTTGTAGGCTGAGAATTCAGGTCAGAAACCTGAAAGAAGCTCAAGGTAGTGTTTAGGTTGGAGTACGTGGGCATGTGCACTTGTGTACAAAGAAATACGGAAAGCAGCGGGCTTCTTCCATGCAAATGCGTCTTTAAACCACTGGTAGGGGGTTGCCTGTCCTGGAGGCATGAGAGGAAGTCATGCAGTGCTGGTGAATGGATTTGCCTTGGACATAGTCCCAGCCAGGGAAATTGTGTGACAATTTTAGGGCAAAGGTTCCCCTTGGGTGACGTTCGACAGTATTTCAAATATACTGTGCGCGTTACTGAGCCTGTGTGTGTTACTCCTCTGCCTTGAGACAAATAAGGCTTCAGAGAATTAATGATCTGTTTGCTGGGGATGACCCTGCTTGTCTCTGAATGACAAAGGAGTGGCTTATGTCTGCAGACTGGGGACGTGAACGCCGTCAGCATGGGACTGTGCTGTCAGATGCACAGTCAGGTTTGCAGATTTCGAAGCGGCTTGCCGTCAAAGATTGTATTTACTTAAACGCGTCTACAGGCGTGCGTACCCCGAGCAATATTCATGTTGACTGCATGTAGCGCAAATGCCTATTAAAGGACACGCGACACGCATCTTGCGTACCGGTATGTCATGTCGGAAAACCACATAGGATTCACCAGGCCAACAAGGGAGAACAGCCTCTCTTTCCCGGGCCTCCCTGCTGCAGCTTCGAGAATGCCTGCGAAATGCGTCAGTCCTGGCGCGGCGACGGCGAGCCGGGCAGACAGGGCGTGCGCTCGCAGGACGGAACAGCCGCAGTCTGGGCTCCCAGCCTCCTGGCTAGACTGGAGAAACTTATAATTGAGTTCCTGAGCCTCCCCTCCCCTCCCTGCAGCTCGGCTGAAAAACACCCTGGCTCCCAGCCATGCCCTTTCACAGTGACCTTGCCTGCAAATAGCACGCAGGAATTTTTACAGGCACTGTGCACTTGGAAAAAGGGCTTGGGGGGTGTCAGCAGGGAGCTGGGAAGGGGGCATGCTGGTCCCTTTGGTTTAAAACCCAAATCCCGTCGGCTTCCCTTGTCAGCCTCACCCCCCACACGAAAACCGCTGAGCTCGTGAATTGCAAATTTCATTTCATTGTGCTTGCTCTTTTTTACAATGCTCTAGGTTAATTTTGCTCTTCTGATGGTATGACAAATCATAAGTCCCTAAAAATTGATGTAACCTGTTTAAAGGAAATTGTTTAACGTAGTGGCAGGATGTTAGACTGTATGCTTAGGTTCCTTGCACATATAGCTATTCTTCGCCATATATGTAAAAAATAAGTATGTAAAATGTAAGGAGAGTGAGTGTGTGTATGTGTGTGTATATATGAATGTATAAAAATGTTCATATATCCAGTTATGCATGAACATAATGTAAAATGATACTGGTAATGGCTGTCTACTTAGTATATATACATAAAAAGCTGCAGCAGCCACTGGCTAAAAATAACCCCAAATTCTTCTCTCAGATTACATCAATTAAGGTTAGAAGATCTCATGTAAAAAGTTGGGCTGTTAAATTCAGTTTAGGAATTGCTGGATCTTCAGGGACACTGTGATGCAGGTTATAGAAAGCACTGGGCTAGGGACACAGGAGCCATGCCTGATATTGCCTCTGACCACCTGAGTGACGTTGAACAAGCTGCCTTGCCTCCTCCACCTTCTATCAGCAATATTAAGTCAAAGTATAAGCTTTTCTGGGAGGGATGAGTATGACCGATGCCAGCATAGGAGTCCCCTGGACCCTTGCCGGGGCCTCTGGAAGTGCTGCTGTAGCATGTTACCACTCATGCATTTTCACCTAGAGCTTTGAAAGTGCTATGGAAATACTCTTGCTTCTCTGTCTTCTGGTGTTGTAAGAGACATTCTTGCTGTAGCTGCATTGTGCAGCCTCTTGGATTTGAAGGTGTTCAGCGCTTTGCAGGATCACGCTTTTCACACGTTGGCACCTTGCTCTCAATCACTGAATCAGCTCGTGTAACACGTCAGTTGTATCACACTCTTCAGATGTATATTAAAACTTCATGATACAAAAGGGAAAATTGATTATCTAGAAGTGACTTTAATTAAAACTTGTTTTTCTTGTCTGGTCTCCCGTGTTTATGTCTGTGGCAGCCCACTCCCTGTAGTCAGCAAGCTTCTTTTCACTGCTCTCAGAAGTTCAGCTGTTGCAATCAAAGGTAATTTTGGTTGTGCAAGATACTCATCTCCAAAGGAAGGGCCAGGAATAGGGGTGAAAGAGAGGACAGTAGGCAGATGACTTAAGTGTTTCTATTAGGCCTTTCTGACAACCCCAATAATTCTTTAATGGCTTCCTAATAAAGTGTAACATCATTACGTCTGAGAGGTTTTTTGGACCGCTTTTCTACGCATTCACTAAAGGATATGAAAAAGAAGCAGTCAAAATCGGAAGACCTCTGTATGTCTCTATGCTGTGTTAAGATGCTACAGCAGTGTCCGAGTTCTTTTTATCTTTTATGCAGAAAGGGAATGATGGCCTGCCATCATTAGACATAAATTAAACTGTAAGACTCGTCAATACACGTTATGCTCCTGGCACCTTTTACATAAGCAACCCAGAGTCTCCCCAAAGGGTTTTGATACCTGAGGGATTTAAAAAAAAAAAAAGAAAAAGAAAAAGGGATTCTTCTATTGCAAGATATAATTTGCCATAGTGTGACTTTCTCTGAGACATATGGTGCAGCAGCACCTGTTTTGTAAGTATGATCTCAGTGCAGAGAGAGCAGATCCTCGAGAATAGAGGAAATTTCATATCTCATTCCCATAATTCCACCTGGCTGCCACCTGCTCCCACATTTAATTGGCCCTGGTCCCTTGGCTCCCCACACCGACCGCAGGGTAAGCAGGAGGAAGCAGAGACAGACAGTGAGTATGCAAAGTCTTGTGGGGAAACAAAAGGAACTTCGAAAGAGCAGCTCAGATAGAAGCCAGGCTGGTTCGTGTCAGACTCGTCAGTCATCGAGGGCGGTGACTGGCCAAAGTACCATAGCCTGTCACGTTGTGTGAAGACACAGTGCAGCTTCTTGTCCACCTGGGCCCAGTAATCTCAGTAACGGGGTGTAAAATGCGTGGCAGTTCACACTTGAAGAAAGATCCATTGCCATTTGATACTGGAGTAGTGGTTCGGAAGTTTCCATCCTCCTAGTTTTGTAGCACAAAATAACGGTGGTAACAGCTGGGAGTATCCAAGTGCAGTTGGCAGTAATATCCACCCACCAGGGATAAACCTCCTGACAAAACTGAAGTGTTTATTTGCATGTGGATGTCACTGCTTGGTAAATTCCAACACATCTGGTTGTCACCACTGAGATTTGCCAATAAAAAGGAAGGTGTTTTGCCTCATTTTTCCCAGAACAAAGTGAGTGTAGCTGCTTGTGTAAAGAAGGTTTGAGAAGCTGATACCTAACAGATTTCATTCCTCCTTGTCTGTGTTCACCCCCACCTCTACTGAGCTCAACCACCTTTTTTCACTTACTTAGTATGACCACAGATATTTAACCACGGTTTCTTAACTTAATCTAACCACACTGGTAGCTGTGGTAAAGACTAGCAACTTCAGAAGGAAAAAGCTGTAGTAATACAATGAACCTGCATGGATCTGTTTTGTGAGCTGAGCATTGTTCAAAACACTGATGCCACACTCGTGTTGGGGTAAGTTATGAACAGTGCCCATGGGCTTCATTACTCAAAAGTGACTTTATAGATCGGTGAATGACAGATTCTGAAATTAGTTCAAAATTTAAGTTGTTAGTAATAATTTTAAAGCCTTATATATTGCACAGATCAGTGTTTTATAATGGTAGGTCACTATTATCCCTGTTTCTCCTCTGGGAAAACTGAGGCAGAGAGGGAAACGGCTCAAGGTCATTCACTGAGTTGACATACAGAGAAAGCCCCCTCACTCCTAGTGCAGTGTGTGGAGAAGAATCTGTCCCAGCAGTTTTGTCCTTAGAGATCATTTCTCTCTCTCTTTTACACATGTACGCTGGACGGCAAGGAGTTAAAGGCTCAGAACACTTGAAATAAGGACTTTTTATGCAGGTGGGCCCTGGGTTACAGGCATAGCTGGCACGGCTCTCATGAACTCTTGGTAAAGTCAAGATTCCCAGCAGTGTTGTGCTGTAAAGTGAGCAAGCTTTCCAGTTCTGAGTGAGGCCTACAGTTCCTTACTGTCCTACAGCAGCTTTCTGAAGTGTTCTCCATCTATTTCTGCCACTGAAAACACACGGGTCTAAAGTATTCTAAGTTCTTGGAGACCAGGATTTCACTGGCATGTTTTAGGAGGTGCTTCTCAATTAGCTCAGGGGAGCCCTTTCCCACTGTAATTTTTTTCTTTTGCTGTGCAATGGAGCTCTGGATTTCATTTCAGCACCTGGTTGGTGGTTAGTGGATGGACACCTTCTCCCTCTCACCATGCAGGAAAAGGGAGGAGAAGGACATCTGGAGGAAAAAAAGGTTGCTTACATGGTCTTGGCATGACTGAGACTTTCTGCAAAGAGTTTGCTTGATAATACTGCACGCTGGGGCCAAAAGAGACACCCAGACAGCGTGGTGTAGCTCTTGATGATTTGCAGCATTAATTTAAGGTTGTTTGTATGTTACTGCATTTTCACTTCCTTTTCTAGAAGAATAGCAAACTGTAGATAAACGCTGTTCTTATTGCCTGTCTGCCCTGTATGCGTGCTTTTAGAAACACAGCTCTGCTGCAGCAGTGGGGAGAATCTGTGGAAGGGGGAGATGAGAAAACCACCTCAGTTTGATGAGAATGAATTGCTTTTGCTTTGGTTACAGAATGTTTCTTTCCTACGTATAAGGCTCCAATGGTTACTTTGATATATACAGCAATACGTGAAATTGTCTTTTACCTTATACGCTGGGAGGCTTTGAATTTTCTTTAATGCATGCCTACATGAGATATAAGAAAAATGCAGGAAGCAGGTCTTACTTAGCTTTCCTATAGCTCCTACATCCTTCTTATAAGAAGGAATATGGGCGCTGTTCTTCAGGTACAGCGCCCAGTTGCCAGTGTTTGGGACACTGTTGGGTTTAGCAGAGGAAGGAAGAGGCCAAGGTGACCCTTGTTTAGCGCTCCCTCAATAATCTGGCTTATAGCTTTTGCCTCCCGCCTCTCAATTCTGAATTTCTTTTAAAACACTAAGTATATTCAGATGGTGGATGTGAGGGCTTATGTGTCTGCATATGTGGAGAAGTGGACATCCACAAGCAGTATCCTTAGTCATCATTGCAGGGTAAGCTGCCTTTCTCGGTCAGCTAGAACTTCAGAGCAACCTCAGGGCCGCTCTCTCTTACTGTTTCTGGGTATAGACATGTCCATGAAGTACACAAACACAGTGCATTGTTACACCTGTGGTTGGGCTGAAGCAGAACTTGCACCATTACAGAAACCATTTGTATAAAATCTATTCTTATAGGGGCTTTTTGTTTACTTTGAGGCTCCTTTATGCTGCTGTAAAGAGGTTTTAATGCAATTTAGAACGCGCTGCACAGTCCGTCACCAGCTTCCAAGCACACAAATGGGAAAATTAACAGCTGTTTTCAAGTGTAGCTGATTTCCTGAGGACCGCTCTAATGGAACACAGAGATGATAGTGAAATGCAGTAGCAGAACAGAACAGCAAGAGCTGACCCTCTAAATCATCTTGAAGTCAAACAGCATTAAACAGTTCCTGATGCCGCCTGCCAAGTGCATATTATCATTGGGTCTCTGAGTAGTGCAGCCATTTACAGATAAGAAAAGGTTACTGCCCTCAGAGGAGTGGGATAGCGTTTACAGAGGTGTCGGTGCCAATTTAGCAAGTCAATACAGTATCTGTTTCTTTGCCTTTTTTTTCATATTTAAGGGAGAGTCCGGCTCCAGGTAGAACATCTCTTACTCTGAACAGAGGCAGGCAGCCAGGCAGTGTCTCTTGAGCGGTGCAGGTAGCCTGTACATGGCGTTAGTATCGTGTGTCTCTTGGTGGTATCCAGATACAGTTTTCAGTATGGTGCGTGTGATGCTGGAGTAGAGTGGAGAGTCTTGCAGTCGCTCCAGTGGAAGCTGGGACTAAGGATATGTAAATTTAATTCCTTTGCCACATAAATCCTGTGTAAACATGATCCAAATCCTATTAATCTTTAAAAAGGGGCCTTTCTTTTCCTCTTCTTTGGATTGTAAACTCTTTGGGATAGGAATCACTTGTATATGCATGTGTTTGTAGCACTGTGCTCTTGTTTGAGATATGTAAAAACATTTGCAATGTTCATACCGGAAGAATGGGATGAATTGGAAGTTTTTAGAGAAAGCAAGGTCTTGACAGTGAACTGAGAATTCTTCCCCTCTGCCAAGGAGGAAGCAGGGGTATAGATAGCCTAGTACTGTAATTTGATTGCAGAACAAAGAAGGAAGTAATTAGGGCACGCCCTTTATATGTTCCCTTCCCCTCCACGGATGTGAATTTCAGACTGAGACATCAAGAATCTTAAAGGTAGGTAGGGGTGTACTTGTTACCTAGAAGAAAATAGACTAAGTGGTACGGAGTCCATGCAAGCTGTTGTGCACCAACCTGATCTGGTTTTGCTGCCAGCTGAAACAGAAGTTATGTATGATTCTGGTTTTCTCCTTTCCGTATTTCTTCTTTCCATTAGCTTTAGAGTCAGTTAATGTTTATACAGACTGAGTCACCCATCCCTACCCAGCCACCAAAGAATGCATTTAATTCACAGCTCAAGAAGCAAACTGAATGTTTAAATTGACTCAACCTTTGTGGAGGCTTTGATCCATTCTGGAGAAGAGTGACTAAGTGAAACCAGGGGAAGTCAGCTTGCAATACCCCAGCTTACGGCTCTTGCTGTAGGATCATTTTCACAAAGAACACTGAATGTTACAAGCAGTTTGGGAGTGGCATCATGAATTCTGGAGCTGGGACAATGGCTGCTTTCTGCAGTGCAGAATGACTGGGCAGCAGCCAGTGTCACAAAACATTTGGGGTTCTTCAGACTCTTTTTAGAAGCATCAGCCCCTTTGAGTGCTTGGATTTGGATACCTTAGAGGGATTTAATTTTCACAAAGTGCTGAATACACACGTTCTGAAAAACAGGACGCTGGAAACTTGTCATGTGAAAAGCCTTGGTTGTTGCTTTTTTCAAAATGTGTGCTCTTTGGTGAGTTTTTCAAATGTCAACCCAATGATATTAAAAAAGTCGATCAGATATGGTCAAAGACCGTAGCATTAAAACAAGCCTTTTTCTCAGCCGTCCCATGCTCCTTCCCCCCACCCCCCGGCATTAGTTGTTATACTTTTGGAGCACTGAAGGATTTTAATGCAGCTGCATTTAAGGTGTAAATAACTAAGCTGTGTGTGGCTGGTTGTGGGAAGTATCCTTGAGCTCTCCTCTAGGGACCGCACAGTATCTGGAAAGTATCCTTTCCAGGATGTAGTGCCATGCTCATGTCTATGGCCGCTATTCCATACTGAACCAAGTGCCTCATCAACTTGGTTGCAGAGCCTTGGAGAAAGGGGGTAAATTTTCTTTTTTGAGTCGTGCAATTCCTGTTGTACGCTTTCTGGTGAGTAGCCAGAAATCCCTGCACACTGCCTCTCTTTTCTCCCTCTTATGCACACTCTGTCTCTCTAGCTTTTCCCTTGCCTTTTGTGCCAAGAATGTGGTGGGGGAAGGGGGAACCGCACAGGAAATGCCTCTTCTTTTCTCTAACGACATTTCCAGCTGCATTTGGATGGGAGAATTCGAGGAGGGGGAAAGCATCAGATCAGTGGAAAGTTGTTCAGCTGCCAAGTCAAACTGGTACATTTTAGCTCTGGAGACAGTAGAGCCTTTTCTCCTGAATTTTGGCCCATTTTTAAAGTTCCGTTTTTGGAAAAGCAGGGGGAAAAGAAGTTAGTGACATCAGTGCTCCTGGTTTTTATTTATATGCATATTTTTTTCAGCAAAAAATGAAGCTAAATTGTAGCTTTACTTTTAAAGGTTGAACGTGCAATTGGTTTAGGAAAGCTTCAGAAAAGTGATGCCTTTTTCTTTCATAGCAAGGAGCGTCTGCCTGCCTATCCATCTTTTGTTTGTATATCCATCCACCCACCGACCTGCAGTGCCAGAACCTCCTGCTAACTGCCTTCCATCCTTCTACTTGGTGTTCTTAGTTAGTAGCTTGCCTATCACACCTGAGGCATACGTTAAAGCAGTACACTGCAATGCAGGATCAGCCCTTTTTCAAGTAACTGTGGGTTGATCAGTACAAGGATAGCCTTGTAATTTATGAGGTGCCAAGGAAGCAGAGGGGTTAGTTGCAACGTAAAGAAATGGGAGAGATGTAGATAGGACAGGAGATGAAAGGTGTTCTAACCAGACAGCATTTCTTTTCTTCATCTCAGTCCAACAAGAAGGAGGAGTTCTCCCCACGTTGTCTAAGCGTTGCAGGAGATGGGCTTTGCCAGTGGCATGCTAAATTTGGAGTTTATCTCTCATCGGTTCAGTGCCCAACATCCTGAGATCTTTCCTTCAGTTAATGTTCAAATAGTATTCTTTTTTGTGGCTTGTAAGAGTAAAATTTGTAGTGGACCTAATAGAAGTGGCAAGCAAGCACTAGAATCTTTCTGACAGTGAATGTTACAGTCTTAAGAGTTCGAGTGCTGTGTATTTTGCAATTGTTTGCCGTATAAACTGTATTCCTTTGAGTGAGGTGCACTGAGACATCAAAGCTCTGCAGCAGCTTTACCTTGTGGAAAAAATTTTAAAAGGAGGAGGAAAGAAAGGGGGGTTGGGGAGGGGGAAAGCTTGTTATTAGTAGCCTGGTTGTCTGCATTTAGAAAACCTATTAAAAATGCATCACGCTGAGGAGACAGTCTGCACAGTGTGTAAAAAAGATGGGTTGCAATAATTCTGTCTGGGTGTTTTGAACCACAGCCTCAGACAGAACACAGGATGGGGAAGGGGGGGGTGGGAATAAAATTCTGAGAAAAGTTGTTTATTGCTAGTGCAGTTGCATTCTGGACTCAAACCAAATGCGTGACTGTGCGAGGGTCATGGAGGAGCTGCAGCAGGCAAGAGGAAAAATGGGAGCGGGATGATGAGGGTGCAGGAGGCAATCTCTCTTGTGATGCTGAGTTGATATTCTGGTGAAGTTACAGAATGAGAGCTGGATTGATCCCAATCTCTCTTGAGCTAGGGTAAATCAAAGATGACTTTCTGGAAGTCACATGGCAGTATGTTGATGGGAATCTCCAATATGATTTAACTGAAACACAAGAGTTGTTTGATTCTTCTCCTCTTCACATTTGTTAAGGTTAAAAGGAGTGCACAGAGGTAGGAGAATGTCATGAGGAAGTGCATGGGGGAACAGAGAGCCCAGTTTTTTACTTCTCTGCATTTGAGCGAGCCTGCATCTCTGCTTTACGCAGTGGATCATGGTTAATGCCCTGGCACAAAGTTTCAGGTCACCACCAACAGGGAATCTGAATCAGTCACGTGCATGTGAGCGTTCTCACTGCCATCAGAAACACGCGTCATGTTTTCACTGCGTGCTGCAGGCCTGGCTAAGTTACAGGCATGGTGTGTAGCATCTCACGGAACCCAGCTGTTAGTCCCAGGGCTTTTTCCCCCCAAATCTGCAGTTGCATTTACCACATAACCGTATTCTTTCTCTGACAGCGTGGAAGAGCAGATGGGGTCTAGTATAATGCCAGCTTCTCTGGTGGTGCTCTACAGCCTTCTGTCTCTCTATTCTTAAAGAGAGGAGAGGGGAGGGAGTGTTGGAACTTCCTTCTTTCCAGGGTTGAATCACCATTTGCCCTGAGGGACCCCATAAAAGCTGGAGTCACCAAACTTGTCCAGCACATGCTGTTTTCAGAGCCTACAGGCTAAGTCTTTGGCTGTGAGCAGGCTCTGCCCTTTTTCTTCTCCTCTCCAAAAAGCTGGATTCCTTAAGCTTTCTACTCACAAACCTTCTGTGGCCTCTTCTGTTGTGCCTTACTGATTTCTGAATGCACAAGGGAGGCCAGCGAGAGCACAAGGGAGGCTAGTGTTTCCTGCAGACTGGGGGGGAAAGAGCAGCAAGGGAGCTTTGAGCCTGCCTCTTTTGATAGCAGGAGTTTTTTTCACTTGGCATTTCCATACTCTGTAGCTATGCTGTTTTTCTTACCTAACATTGGAGAAGAATAACTGTAATACTGCAAGGCTGGGACTTCACTTACTCTGATCTTTTGGAAAATCTTTTTCTTCAAAGGTTTGAGGCTTCTTGTGTTGAAAGGCAAACAAAAAACACTACAGAAACCCCTAAACTGTGATAAATCATTTCTTCCATCTATTACATTCTTCGTTGTTCTCCTCTCTTGTGTCAGTTTGTACGAAGATTTTTTGAGTGAAATGCAGTAATGGAGCAAATCAGTATCCAGTAAGGTATTTTCTCATGGTCCACTCAGAACTTCATTTTAACGTTGGAAACAGTCTTCTGCTCTTGCAAGCATAAATCCTGGTTGCTTAGGTGAAGGAGAACTCTCTAATAGCTACACGTGGCTTTTGACACATAGCTGAGCTGTTCTTATTCTGTACGGTGGGTTAGGGGGCAGAACAGAACTTTAGAAGAATTGGGTTTTGTTCTTAGTTGTACTGGCTTCTTGTGGCAAATTACTGTGTCCTCTTACGTCTGCTTCTCCAACTGCAGAAAGTCAGGTAAAACCGTATGCTTGTATGCATGTTGATGTCTGCAAAGTCATATATGAATGACGCACGCTGCAGTAAACTGCCATGACAAACTGCTGCATATTTAGTGCAGTTCTAGGCACGTTATTTTTTCTGCCTTGTTTGAATTTGTCCTTAATTATCTGTGATAGGTACTGTTTCATAATATTGTTATGCTTATTCTAAATATTCATGAGAACATGCTAGATAGGTTCATGGGTTGCCCTTACACATCAGGGTGGAAAAAAGAACTCCAGAGCCCTGATTCACAGTATTGTGTACTGGTCTGAAGACAGCTGACCATTTCATGTGTCTTTCTGGGCATCCTTGGTTTCTGCTCATAAAATTTTGTGTTTAAGGTGTGAAGCCTTCTGTGCCCCCCCTTCTATTAATATTTGTTGGCTGCAACCATTGACTTACTATAAGCTGCATGAGAAGGATGTGACCCAAATAAAAGAACAATTTAAGGTCAGTTGTGATTTACAATGTCCTTTTTGATACTTGGCTTGAAGAGATTTGTGAGAGGCTGGGGCAGCGTGTGTCACGCTGGGTACAGGCTCTGACAGCGGTGCTTCAGAAATGCTGCAAAGGCCAGGGAGTGCTGATGTCTAGTGTGATACGCTGTGAGATTCACCATGGGCCAGTGAGCGCTGAAGAGCTAAAATGGAGCAGCAGATAGCCAAAAAGACTTAGTTTTATTTTGCTTTCGGTTTTCTTCCATATTGTCTCAACTTTGGGGTGAGATGTTATTTTTATTGGCCCATGGAGATTGATGAAGATAGAAGAATAGCAGAAGTATATGATTATGTGAAAGGTGATGAAACAATTCTTTTAATTGCAAAATTGTTGTTAATCTCAAGGTGACTTGAGGCAGTAAAAGTTCCAAAATAAGACACTGTGCTTGTGTCATTGGAGTACAATACACATCAAAACCTTTGACCTCTCTCATTAAGTTCACCTCCATACTCTAAGGGAAAGTGAGAAAGGAAAAGATAATATTTACTGTAAGAGATAAATATTTACCATGTTTGGGTTGGCCTGCAGGCGGCTGGAGTCCAGACAGAACCTTCCGAGCTGTGTAAGCATCTTGCAGAGCAATGGCAGTACCAGTCAGCAGCAGGCCTCTTCCACCGCTGCTTAGTACAGAAAACTCAGAAGGAACATCCCATTTGCAAGAGCAAGCAGTGTTACGTGTACATAACTAGATGAACAGTAAGTTTTTTACACAGTAGAGGGAGTCAGCCTGTTCTAGGGGAGTTTCCAGGGCTTCCCAAGGCCATTTCATTGTGGCAGCCCTGTCTTATCAGAGAGGAAGAACAAATTAAAGTAACCATGCTAGCTCCCCACTGCACAAACCATTCGGAAGCTGCTGGCATTGATAATCCCTTTCCAGAAACATGGGCTTTTTTTGCTGGAGATGGAAAGACACGGAAGTCCAAGGGGCTTGAAGACATGGCTCATGGACGGGCAGGTCTCTGTAGATACTCCCCCAAGGAAATGGTGGCTTTAGTTCGGTTGTGTTAGAGCTCAATTCCAGGAAAGATAACACCTGTGAATTAGTCGTTACTCAAAAGGGTTGTCCTGTGGAATAGAGCTTGGGAGAAGGAATGTTAATTCTTTTAGACCAGCTTTGCACTGGAAATGTTTGCTGGTCTACCATTGCCACCAGTTTTATTTCTCTTTGGAAGCCAGCATAACCTTTTTAGGAGTTGTCTTTGTATTTAACCCATGTCACAGATGTCTTTTTAATGGGGAACAGAATGTATTTATGTCCTTTTTTTGTGTGTGTGTGCAAATACTGTATTTGTAAAGAAATGCGAATGAGCTCTTCAGTTTTTACTCAAGGGTCTTAGGATTATGCAGCCTGGATAGCGTTCTAGAAAATCCTCTGAGCCTGGTACAGTCTGTGTGTGGATACCTGATCCCTCTCCTTTTCCAAGTGTTCATTCTTCTGCTAACTGCGGGAGGGAAAAAAAGGAGGCAGATTTAAAAAAACAAAAAAAGTTAGCAAAACTTCTGTTGCTGTAAAATTGTATCTGTGGTGTGGAGTAGAGGGCACATCATTCTGTTGCTTTCCTGGATAGGCCTCACAGTGCTGGGTAGATGGGACTGTTGCCTTTGTCCCGAGTACTTTAGAACAATACCTTGAAGGATCAGATGTGCTTGGCAGCCTGTGGGTATCCTGGACATTTCTTTCCATGTCTCCGTGTTTCTCTTGAGTCTGCCTTGGGCCAGGCTGTGTTTGTGGAGCTGGAGGCTGGCTCAAACTTGCTGTTATGTCGGTTTCTATGGAGGGAAAAAAAAACATACGGGTTGCCAGACCTGGAAGAGTATTAAAAAAGGAGAAGGAGGAAGGGAGGGGGAGGGTGGTGAGGGGAGCACAGGGTAGAGAAGAAATGTGATCCTCGTGTGCTCTGAAGGTAGAATCTTGATTTCACCCCTCTCCCCCCATTTTTGAATTGCACATGGTGGTTTTTGACTTCCCAGGCTTGCAAAGTCAAACTGAAATATATATATCTTTAACAGAGGTGTGCTTTCAGCAGGGGTGGTTCCTGACCCTGAAGCCAGTTTAGTGGATAGCTGAACCCAGCTGGTATGTCCAGTGGTGTGGGAAACAGATTAGGGTTCACTCACGGCAGATCACAGAGGTGCTCTGGGTTGTATTTCTGTCAAAGCCTCTGGATGATCTGCAGGATTAGAGATTAATGGAGCAAGTGTTTCACGCAAGTGCTTCCAAACTCTCCTTTGCCTTTCTTAGATTTTTAAGTCAATCTCGGCAAGCTCTGTGCTACGCTTTTTTAGGAGTGGTTTCAAACTGCTGCCCCTCTCTTTCCATCTGCATTGTAAGTTATATTTCAGTAGGTATGTTTCAAGTGTTTCAGTAACAACCTCTGGCATCAGATGAAAGCCCCTGCAACTTTTCTGCTAATGGAGGTGAATGGGTTTTATCATCTTGCTCTCCTGGTATAGAAGACGACTCTTAAGATCTTGACTCGAGGGAGTTCTTGTAGCTTCCTGTAAAGTGGCGAGGCATTACGTGTTCTGATGGGGATGCAGAAGGAACCAAAACAAATCAAGAAGAAATAATCTGCCTCCAGATTAATACTCTGGCTTCCATCCTCTTGAGAGATGTCAGTTTTTAAATATATCACTGTATAGGGTGGGGTTTGGGTCGGTTTGGGTTTTTTTGGCTGATTTCCAAAACTGTTTGCATCTCTAGACTTATTAAGACAGATGTCTTACGTACAGCTCCAGCCAGCCATTGATAATAACCTGTCCTTGTAAACCCTTTACATCTTTTCTCTGTTCAGTGAGGATCCTGCAGTCTTGCGGGTTTTGATCCTCCATTTTGTAGCTTTGGGCTGCTGTATAACTAGAGGTGAGACCCCCATCCTCATTTCGCTCATGACAGAAGCTGAAGCAGTCCTGAACAAGAGCTGGTGTTCTCTCTCTGCAGTGTCCTAGACCGCAAACTAGAAGGAAATTCTAGGGTCTTTGGGTGTCATTATAGTAAGTCAAACTTGGCCTGTTGTTGAGATTTGGAAAGTTGTTTTCTGACCAGACCTCGAGCTGCGTTTCAGTGAAGCTGGGAGCAATTTATGGTTTTGTGTAGAAACCAGACAGAATTTCTGTGGGTTTTTTTCCCCTCGAGTTTTGATTTTATTGCCCTCAGTAATAGTCAAAGGACGTATACAGGCATATATAGCTGAAGCAAAAAAACCCATCAGTGCAGTTTCTCATGATAGAATATTCAGTTGTTCCTCATTTAAGGAATTTCCCTCTTTTTAAGACCTAGAGGTACCTCTCAGAAATGCTGAGTCATAGAAATTTGGTATCTTTTCCTTTCAAAGAAATAATTAGTTCTGGGTTGTGTAAACTTCCCTGTGCTGATAAAAGCGTGTCACGTTTTGGGCTCTTCTTGCTTCCACATTTTACATTAGAAATCAAGACAAATCAAGGAACAAATTCTGTACTCTGTGGGCATAATTATTTGCACCTTTGGGCTCAGTGTATTTGCTTTTGTGGGTAGATAATATTCTCAGAAATATTAAAAAAGCATGCTCTATTTTATATATTGCTTTTACAGAAAAACAATTGTTTAAAAAAAAAAAGAGAAGAAACCCATCAGAATCTTGCACACTGGAGGCAATCTCAAGATAAATGTATGCTTGCTTCAGGCAGTCCAGTGTATCTTTTCTTTTTCACTAAATAGGGATAATTTTATTTTCAAACAATGTTGCATCTGCCCGTTGTATGCTGATATTTTTACCTGGGGATAAGACAGGTGAAAGTACAGGACCAGGTACAGACATACGTAGTGGATCATCACCTGTCTGGCCGACAGTGGAAAGTAAGTTTGTGGTAAGAAAAAGATGGACTAAACTCGTGTGGCATTTTGTTATTGTTAATGTTGTTTTGAATTGTCCACACATAGCTTATTTGGAATCAGGCTATTCCTGTTGGGTGTCCTGATGTCCTGTAGGATCTCCTGACATTTTTGAACAGTGTCAATTTGAAGAGCATTTTAGCTGGAGAGCAAAGGTCAGCATTGAACAGAGCCTAGGAAATGAGGATGTCTCGAAATAGTAGTTGGTTTTAGAACAAAGCCTAGAACACTTAGGAATCTTAACCACATTTGCCCATTTATTTTGACAGTTCAGACACTGACTGCATGATAAGGCAGTTTCAGATACCTTAATTGCGAAATGGTCTGGCGGGTGAGACATTTCTGTCGTAATCCTCCTTATTTCAGCAGCCTAGCCCTGGACTAGTAGAGGAAGGAATAATCTTGGGCCATTGCAAGCTGAAGGATATGCTTTAGTGGTGGCGCGTTTAGGTCTGAGCTGTTGAATCTGAATAGTCCCTATCACACTAGGGAGGCTCTTCAGTTGACCCTTGTATATGACCACAATAAATATGATTATTTGTAATAACTCCACTAATAAGGTGTAGCTGAAAAAGTTTGATAAGGAGGCATGCATGTGCAGAGAAAAGCAGCAGTGGGTCCAAGCTGCTTGCTTGGAAATTGTGTATGTGGTAGGGGCGCACAGGCCAGCAAGTCTGCTGGAACTCTTCCACCCTAAAATCTCCTTGGTTCCTAGCGCTCCCCGCAGTAAACATTGGCCTCAGCTGGCAGCTGAAGCAGGGCAAGAGTTTATTTTTATTTCTTGGAATTCAGTAGACCTGAAATCTCTGTTACATGTTAACTTTCAAAAGACACATGCATCAGCATTCTGAGCCACCACTGGTATGAAAAAAGAAGAGATTATAGAGAACAGAAATTGAGCTAGATTTTGTCCTTTCCCAGCCTTCTGTCTCTTCCTTCCTCTCTATGTATTTCTCTATGACCTGTAGAAGAATCTGCAGACAACTGTCCACCATCTAGTAACTACGATTTTTTACTTCCAAATTGTTCATAGAAGAAACTGAATTGGCAAATGTAATAATCCCACACACCCCCCCCCCTTTTTTTAAAAGAATGTTTTCACTTAAGTGATTATGGTGGTTGCCATAGGAGAAAAACAGCAGTTTAGAGTCAGTTGCTGAAGTGTTGACTCATAGATTGAGTGCTAAATAGGTGTTTAAAGTCTTTGCTGAACTGTTATCAAAAATGGCACAAAATGTCTCTCTTGACTCAGTTTTTAAACTGCATATGTATATATAATTAACAGAGACCTCATTAAATAGACAGTTCTGACCTCGGGAAGGAAAAAAATTCCAGAATTTTAGCTTAAGTTTAAGCAGTTTTTCATCCAGATTAAGCTTCATTCTTTAAAGACCTGAGAGAAGAAATGTCTTCCTATTCTGTCAGTTAATTTGTTACTTTTAAGACTTTCAGCTAGTAATTTTAATTTTTTTTTTTCCTATTTCATCCCAACAAAAATTTGGAATTACTCCAGGTTTATGTCAAACTAGGACGTTGGATAGTCAATTGAAAGAATTCAATTTACGTTGAATCTTCTCCCACTTCTGAGTATTTGTGGTTAAGGAGGATAATTGTGCAAGTGAATGGTCTGAATTTTCCCCCCAAGTTTCAGATTTTATTTTCTGTGACAGTTCTGTAAATCTGGAATGGCTTCATTGACATCATCTTGGCATTCATTTGTTGACGTTTGTTTCTGTCTATGCCAACGGTAGTATGTCCCTTTCTGATCTTACATTGCAATTATAGGCTCCATTTCACAGGAATACCAAGACCAGATTCATTATTATTTGTATTGTAGTAGAGGCTGGAAACCAGAATGATGACCTTCTGTGCTTAGTGCTCTGTAAATGCATAGAGAGGCATTGACTTCCTTACTTCCTGAAATATAATTTAGCAGGAAAGGAAGCAAATGCATGAGACCGTTCAGAGGAGGACAAAGGTAAAGAGTAGATGTAGCAGTAGTCAAGATAGCTGTAGTTCAACCTGGTGGTTTTCTCGCACAACTAAATACACATATATAAATGTAAACCACATCAACTCCCTTCACCCAGTAGTGTCTTTCAGTTTACCTGAAATCATATCAGGTATGAGAGCACAAAAGCATTCTAAACAGAGGAACATAGAGGATTCATGGAGGAGCTCAAGCAGAATTCCGCCAAACGAATGCTCTTGCATGCAAAGATGGCATCTCCGTGCAACGTCAGTATGCGCGTGCCAGTCCTGTCATCTTGTGCAAAGATTCTTCCACAGGTTGGAAGTCTGTGCCCCAAACATGTTCTGTAATAGATACTTTGTGAAATAAAGCTGATTGGATTTGGGCAAGAACAGAAGCGATGGGAGAATCAGAGTTTTGGGAGTTTGGATTTTTGCTGTTGTTTGTTTTAAAGATGAATTCCAAAGCACCTCAGCTATGTAGTAAAAATAATACCTACTTTGCCATCTATCACTTCCCATGTTATCTGTGCATTCCATCATTCCAGCTGTTCACACTGAATTTGGGCAAAAACATTTGCTTCGCAAAAGGCTTGTTTATACTAAAAGCATTTGCTACCTTACTGTAAGCCTGAGCAGCAACGGTAAACTCTATCGACAAAATATAAATGCGGAACAGCTGTCTCGAAGTTAGCACAAACTACAGGAGCACTGCTTGGAGTGGTTATAGTGCATCCTGAACGCTCGAGTAAGGCTCCTCTGGCTGTAAGTATCCTTTTAATTTACACAGATGTTTCTTCATCATCTATTCTTTTCGGGCTGTTGGAATGATCAACAATTTAGTCTAATTGTGCTGGATGTTTGGGTTGTAAGGCTGTTTATTTTGTCTGTATGTCTGGAATAGTCACCCTTTCAAGGACTTGACTCGGCTCCACAGACCGCATATGATTTAGAGCAGAATGGGTTGTGCGCTTGTTAAAACCTTGAGGATGATGTTACCAAGCTTGGTTTCAAGCAAAGTTCTTCTATTCCTGGCTCTGCCACGTGGCAGGTTGCTTCACTCATCTACATGCCGCTTGTGTAAAATGGTAGTGATGATAATAATTACCGGTTAGTGTAATGGCTTGAGATCTATGGATAACAAAGCGCTATTATTCTGCTCATAGAGAATAATTTCCCTTTTCTGGAGGCAAAGATGCCTGTAGCCAGTTCCTACATTACCGTGTCTTCTGGGCCTGATTCTCCTAAATAAAGCCCAAATTTGGCAAAATAATGAACTGAGCATGCTTTGCCAAGCTATGATCATCTGTGTCATTGAACAAACAAACTATGGTGCAAGTAATGGAGGAACTCTGGCATTTTACTGAGCACTTGAAACGTGGGTTTCAGAGTCCATGGAGGCAGATCTGGCTTAGGGAAAGTTGCGAAGTCCTTCTTTGAAGACTGTCACGGGATGATTTTTGCTATTGCTTGGTGAGTTTGTACTGAGTTAACTCTCCACGAACAGGATTCATAGAACATTTTGTCTAATCTGATTGAATTTATTTTCCAGATTGATTTAGTTTGTTTTCACACTAATAAATAAATTCTGTATACAGCGCAAATGCTGAGAAGTTGTTGTGCTTAGAGAGGTAAATATTTGGCTTTTGTATTGTTCTTGAATCCTTTACCCATAGTACATGTGGGAAATTATTTAGCATCTAGAACCTATGTATGTCTTTGCAGGAACAGCGCTTGCAAAAGTTACGTATCAAACCATCCAGTACAAGTACCCCCAGTTTTTGTGTTAGCCTTGACTTTATGCCTGTTACATTTCAGGGAGATCCTTTCAAGTGCATTAGCTGCAGTTTCTCAGCTGAGTTTGTAAAAGAGGTGGGGTTTATTGTGGTTTGTGTTTAAAAAAAACCAAACTACTTACATTATTAGTAGTATGGTTTTTGTTTCATAATTAACATATTGACTGTAAGTAAACAGTGACGGTAGCTCCCAAGGCTGACAAAGCGACCAGCTTGGTGGGGGTGGGTTGGTTCTTGGAGAATCCAGTCTGGCACACCTCAGGCGGTGAAGCTGCAGGAGATCATGGCTTGTGGCTGTGGTCCCTGAGAAAAATGGACTTTCTTTTAAGCAAGGAAGGGAGAGTGAAGAGAAACTAAAAAAGCAATGGAGTAATTATTCCCTTTTTAACAAATCCTATGGATCTTTAATAGCTGTAGTCAAACAACCCTTCTTCACCTCCCCTGATCATGATAGATAATCGATTGCCTAGGACAACTGATGTGTAATAAAATACCGGTTAGCGCAAGAAAACCCAATGCATGGAGAAGCAAAGAGCCTTTAATGACTGTAAGACTATTGTTTAATCCTGGTGTGTTCCTTGGAGAGTTCTTGAGTTTATAGAAGTGTCTCAGTCTATAATACATTAGGTTTGCAATTAATAGCTGGGTTTCACTGATTAAAAGTATTTATGAAGTGACCCAAGTATTGCTTTTTAACACAACTAGTAAACTTAGAGGTGTGTGTGGCATTGTGTGTTTATAAATAAGGGTAGCGATTTTGTGTCTGTAGTGTGCACACGGTTGGAGGAGATGGGGCAGAGGTGAGCAAAACGACTTTCTTTTTTTAGGACTGCAGTCTTGAAATTCTCCCCTAGATGCTGACTTTATTCAGTAAAAATGCTAGTTTTTCTTATTACCAAGAATAATAATTTAAAAGACTGCAGACCACCTCATACAGGCCATTTATTAAGTAACAGTTGAAATACATAAAGTTAGTGCCTTGGTTTGTCATTTACTGAATTTTTCCATAGTCAGCTGTGGGACTTTGAGCTTTTGGGAAGATTGCAGGACTGTGTGTGTGTCGTGTGTGCTTTCCACTACAAAGCTGGTCAGTGGCTTACATGTTTTCCTCGTTATTTTCTGTATAAATGGATTATCTTTGTTTGTGTTTTACTTCTAACAAGTCCTTGGACCAAATTTTCCTGGAAATATTGTGGTAGTGATTGATTGTTCTGCAGATTGCAGTTAGGTTTGGTTACTGGAGCGCAAGGAGAGTTGTGTACTGCCTATTTACTGTTGGGACTTGGGGCTCCCCGAGCCAATGTAAGCAGTGAACATAAAGAGCGATCAGTAATGAGACTTGACCTTTTCAAGACTAGGGCAGCCATGAAGCATTATTATAGCTGAATATTCCAAGTCATGCAGCACAGGACTGTGGGTAATGAATAATGAAAGTGTGTGTACATGTTTCTGTGCAAGAACAGTAGCCAATAATAACAGTGCAGACAATGCTTTTCTAGCATTGCAGCGACACAGGGTCCCCCCGCCCCAAACGTCTGTTGTAGATCATCTGAACCGGCCGCTGCTATTGGCTTTTCTCATTACGTGAACTATTACATTAATTGATCTGTTTTTTAGGTAAAACGCCATTTGAACAAAAGCACTAAACCATTTTGAAGTCAACTTGTAAAAATGATATTGCGTCTTTACGACTGCATTTTTTGTTCTGTTCTGGGGGCGAAGTAGACAAGACAGCGCTTTATTGGGATATCACAGTGTGTCATGTTACCTTCTGGAGAAGTTTCTCTAATTGCTTGTGCTGACTGTGGCTTCTGATGTGTAACATTTTGGAAAATTAAATAGTTAAAACCTGGCAGCTAAGCAGTAGGTCTGTGAAGGGGAATCTTTGTATGAGATGTTTCTGAGGGGAAGAAATCAACTCCCCCACACCTTCCCTGTGCCCTGGGTGATTGGTGTAGTGGCAATGGTGTCATGCGGTGTCCGTGCTGAGATGAACGTGCGGTGCCCTAATGACTGTAGTGGCATTACCGAGTGTTTCTTAATCTGTTCTTGCACAGATAGATAAAAACTTTCATAGTTGAGGCACATGCCTTTTGTTTCAGTGGCCTTTTAAAGCAAATCGTTACTATGGAAAAGGAAATAAATGGAATACTATAATTGGGGTTTTCGTCTCCCACTGCAGATAACCTATATTTGCAAATTGTGGTTCGGTCATGAAGTTACCACAGCTGCTTCCCTAGGGGATGCACATGCTCCGAAACAAACTGGATGGGATTTCTCTCTGTCAAATATTCAGTAACCTGCAGGGTGAGCAAGGCTCTGGATGCATTTTGATGTCTAACTGAGGGCTAGTATTGTACTTCTTTGAAATCTTTCATTCCCTATTCTGTTTTATTTGGCTTTTCTTCTAAACCTGTGAGCAGTAGCACGTCCTACCCTTTCTCAGCTTTCCAAAAGTTCCTTGAGTTCCCTTCTCTTTTCTCTTACTTTACCTAATGTTCTCTTCATTCTTTCCTTCCTCCTCCTCCTCTCCCCCTCCCCCCAATTTTGATCCCTCCTTAGCATATTTCATCATAATTAAACTATAATGTGTAATTCATCATTCTGTGCCAAACCATGAATCTTTTGCATGGGGATGGGGGGGAGAGAAATTTGAACAAATAAAAAGGTTTTATTTTGCATGGAAACTTGGCAGGCTTTCATGTGCCAGCTTCCAGACACAGCTAATACTGGGCTTATTTTGCACCGGGGGGGTGATTTAAAGAAATACACCCCTTGCTAGAATTACTAGAACTTGTTTTCTTCTTGTTACTCCTTCTCATTTACCACCTTTAAAATTGTGTATTTTGCAAGAGATTACTTCTACTAACATTCCTCTTGTATGTCTTTAAGGATAATAGCCAGTGGAAAGAGCTCTTTCCTGTTGTGGTTTTTTTGGGTGGTTTTTTTTTTTTTTTTTTTCTGTGTGCACAAATAATGGTAGTGCTTTGCAATTCTGTCTGTGGATCTCGGAACACTTTGCAAATACGTGTTAATTACAGACTCCTGATGGGTGGTCTTAAAATGTTACTGAAGTGACCAGAAAAATAATGGTAATGCCATCCACTGCATGACTCCTCTCATTTTTAAGCCCTGTTCATAGTACAGACTTCAGCTGTGATTGTATACTGCCCAAAGTTGTCCTCTTACTCTGGTGAATAGCTGCTTAAGACAGAAATTTTAGTCCTGTCACAGTTGGATGTGGTACATCTGTATATACTCTACAGCCTGTCAGTATTAGCATTCCATGAAAATGTGGCCAGCTGTCCTGAAGTCTAGTAATATCAGATCTCAGGAGGAATAGTATTATTTTAAAATACATAATGTTACTTTCCTGATTCTTAAGGTAGTATAAAATACAACATATTGTGGTTTCAGATCTTTCTGTTTTTCTTTGTTGGTCTCCCATAACTCTGAAATGGCTTGGTTTAAAAATGTCTTGCAGGCCCCTTATGTATTTCATTTCATTGAAGGTGGGAAAATGTCCAGCGAATGATTGATGTTTTTTTGGAACTTGTTCAGACATTTTACTTAGCTGGGATGGAGAGGGTTCTTACATTTGAATCTGATCCAGCGTTCCCTGTGCTGCAAAGCTCCTGCTGGCTTCTTACTGACTTTTTGCTCTTAAATTTATAAAGAAAGAAGAGAGAGAAAAAGCAGCAAAAAAAGCACAGCAGACCTGAAATATTTCAGGTGATTCTGTGTTAAATCGAAATGTAAAACTTCAGAACAGGTAGGTTTCCACTTTCTGCCTTTCTTTTACCCATTGTCTTCTTGCACTGCCTGGATTCCTGTGGTTGCCTGGGTTTTCTGCAGTGCAATGCTAGCTGATGAGGTGATTTAAATATGACCAGTCAATGTTAGTGGACAATTCCTTCTATGAAGTTTTCAGTGAAAGTTACAGAACTTCCCAAGTAAAGGATTTCTGAGAACCCTGTTAAGCAGTATTCTGAGGCTTGTGTTAAATGCTAAGCCTGAATAGGGACCTCATTCCAGGAAAAAGAGACGTGGACGTCCCTGAGGGGCCTTGGGACAGGTCTGTCCCAGAAGAGGTAGATTTTCAGCAGCATAGCAAAAATGACAGCAAAACCCCTCCTGATACCTTTGCAGAATGGGGTTTGGAAAAATGACTTAGAATGCAGGCCTGGTTGCATCCTTAATGCTGGAGCAGCTTTCAAGCAGCTCTATAATTTGGAATGTGAGTGACGTCAGTTCTTCTGGCCATCTGGTTAGAAAATCTAGTTGTAACTGAAAATATCCAGCCCTTTTTTCTCCATTGCTAGGTGGTGACTACACACTTATGTAATTTAACAGCTCAAATTCTTTTCCATTCTGGTGATCTCTTCACGAAGTCATAACAGAGTGGATGCTACTGAAAGGATATCATCAACCTATTCAGCATCAGCAATTTGTCAGCTGAAGGGTAACTCCTTCAGAGGAGGGGTTAGAGGATACGGTTCTGTTTGTTCAGGTGCTGGTTTGGTTGTGACCTTGGACAAGTACATTCCCATTTCTCTACCTCAGTTTCCCCCACTTATTAAATAGTGATAATGACACTTCCTATCTTACAGGCATTGTTAGGATCTAATGAGTCATGCTATGAAACACATCGAAAGGCAGCAAGGTATTGTTATAATTACTGCCTGCAGTGTTCTGCTCACTCCCTACTTCCCCCCCCCCCTTTTTTTTTTCTGCTCGGCACATCCAAACATCCCATTTTAATGCTGTTCTTTAAATACTTTTAGAGCCTCACTGCTCCTTCTGTAGAGGTTGTAGACTGGATTATAAAATTGTATTGATGAAAAATATGCATGAAAATGCACTCCCTGATAGTGTATAAAAAATAAAGGGAGGCAAAACTGTCAGCCATTTCATAAAGCTTTTTTAATTGCAAAATTTAGAAGAGCTCAAGAACAGGTTGTAAACTAAGAAACTGTAAACATAGCCATACAGACTTAATATTACTATGAAACATTCCTTTTTTATTAACTCTGATTCATAGTAAATAAATTTTCCAAGCAGAATAACCACAACACACCCTGTTTCATTTTTATGTTTAGTGTTATCTCTAATTCTTGATGGAAAAGTTAAATCTTTTTGCATTATTGATCCTTAATGCCAGCAGAGTCCCGAACCAAGCATCCCTGTAGTTCCCCCCGCAACAGCAACACCAGCTCCGCCTGGTCATCTAGCTGAAATGCCAGATATGTTAGTGACCATGAAAAGAGAACTGGTATCACTAGGGAAAAGTATGATAGAGAATTTGCCAGGGAGGAGCTGAAGTTCTAGGATCTAGGGGGTAAAAAAGGACTTTCTGCATATTCTTTCTAGATTGTCAAGTCATGCATATTAAAATTTAACTTGGAACGGGAGGAACTACTCCATTTTATTATTCCACAGGGCTGTGTGAAGGAGACAGCATTAAAAAAAACAAATTATAAATAAAATAGAAAACACCTTGCTCAATGGAAGGAAGAAATTATCACATTGTTCTTCTCCCTCCCCTTTTTTTAAAGCAAACTAACTCTGTCTTGAGGTAGAGGGATTTAGAAATGAAGAATGGTATGCAAAATCAGTCAGCAGATCTGATCAGTCAGCAGATCTCCTAAAGGAATAACAGGCACGCAAACACATTACTGCAGGTAAGCTGGGATTTGAACTTGCCCTACACCAGCTACTTTGATAAAAGACTTTCAGCTTCTGTAAATACATGGTAGCTCACCCTTTAGTGGTGAAGGGAAGGCTGTATCACTGAACGGGAGGCTACCCAAGGTTTACTCTGGCTGTTCAGGAATAGATGTCTGTTGCTGTAGAGGAGCTCAAGTACTGTACGTTTGCTCCCTGATACACTTACTTATGTGCCACCACCCCTTTGCTCTTAAGAAATAAATTAGAAGGATCAGTTGTCAGTGAATAAATAACAAAAACTCCCAGTCTTAAGGAAGGTTGTGATAGGCAGGAAGTGTCCTCATTTGTATAATATCAAAAACATTCACTATACAATAAACCTTTTTTTTTTTTTTCCCTTCCCTGAAAGCTTTTCCACCTGCCATGCATAGATGAAAACTTCAACTGGCCATAGTGCCCAGTACTGTGGAACAATAAATCTTTGTATTGCACCTCTTGTTATAATGCACCATTTTTGTACATTAATACTGAGCTGGAGCTCTGGAGCTTACGTTTATTTTCCTAAAGCATTAGAAAGAATGATTTCATATTAGGGGGGGAAAAGAGTGGGAATTACTCAGTGGTTTGGTTTAATTGTTCTGAATCCTTACAGTGTTTCATGAGAAAATGTACTGAGGAGATGTGCAGTATAGTGGGAAATGTGATGGAAAGGTATAATTTGACCACCTACCACTAGCAGCTGAAAAGTAATTCTAAGGGCTGTGCATGCCTATCAGGATTAATCACTATTTCATTATTGAAAATACCTCTTTTTCACTCCTGCAATCCTTCATGATGGGCTCTCGGCATCAGAAGGTGTTTGCTTGCGGTAAATAGGAGTTGCAGTCCAGCTCTGCGCCTGGGAGGTGCACAAGAGCACCTTTTGTTTGGTGCAATTTTGGAGTCTTTTGCTGTGGAAATTGCCTTGGTAGAAGAATGGGGAAGGGGCTGGAAGGGCTGCCCCACCAGCGCAGAGCAGCATCGCATCTCTAGACAGTTTATGGCCCCCCTGTCTAGTCATTTACCTCCAGCTGAACTCTGGCGATGGACGTGGCCAAGTGTTTCATTTGGACAAGAAAAAAAAGAGCATTATTGAAAGGGACTGACCTTTCCATCACCCTGTTCTGTCGTCATGGTGCTTTTATAGCATTTCTTTCGACCAACCCCTTCCCTTTTCTAAACCACAATAATACCCCTCCTCCTCTCAGTCCGTCCTCCCAGGAGACTTGGTGGTTTCTCTTTATTTTCACAGACACCTGCACTGCTGCACTCGTCCCCTAAAATCCTGTGAGCTTCTGGCAGAAGCTAAAATAATCAGCTTTGGTCCATCAGCAAAGCCTGGAGACACTGGCTTTCCCTCTCTTCTGGGTACACATGCAGTGCCTTGCTGAGCAGGTTTAGGAGAGGGACCTAGACCAAATGAGCCTTGGAAATTGATTTCCTCTTTTGCTCTGAGAAGAGTAGCTGTGGGTATTTTGCATGGCACTTGCACTACTGGAGCGTTTGTTTTATAGATAGAGTGGTTTTTAGTTTATAGAGCAGGGAGTCTAGTGCCTTTCCTCTGATCTAAAATCCATTTTGGTAGTGGCAAATAATCCTGTTGAGCCCAGCAGTCTTTTTCAAAATTGGCTGTTGACTGTATTAAGGCACAAGGCTGTCAGCACTGATGTAATAATTCAGGCAGAGCAGATCTATTCTGGACACCTGTCTGTAGGTAAGCGATGGATAGAGAATGTGTGGCTGTGGTAAATGTCTTATTCTGAGTGAAGAGCTGAGGCTGAAAATGAGACTACGTGTTTTCCTTAAGCATGCAGGGAAACGTATTTTTGTCAGTGCAGTGGTAACAGTGAAAATTCCGATTTATTGTATTTCATTTTTATTTTATTCACAAAAATTCCTAGCCAGTGTAGATGTTGAATAGCTTTTGTGTAAAATTACAGATATACAAAATATTTGGAAAGGTGCTGTGGTTCTATGAATTTGTGTTGATATACATGAAGTACACAAACGGCACAAAGTGGCACATTAGCCATTTTCAGGGAAACCGGGGTGTATTGGGTCATGGTAATTTGCATTCAAGAGTTTTGGTTGGTACTGGATTCCAGAGATTATTCAGTATTCTGCATGCAACAACTTTACCTGTCCTGCTTTGGTATATTTTGCACAATTGGGACCTTTTGTGCATATTTATTCTGACTGTTACGGTCACCTGGACTGTACCTACTGTACCGCGCAGGTTTCACACGGACCCAACAGGAATGTGTGCGTAATTCCAGGTGATCCTTTGTGGTGGTGTTGTTATTGTGCATTCAGTGTTTACAATACTGGAAAACACTGCAAGCACAACCTTTGGAGACCGAGCCTTCGAGATGCAACCCCCTTCTCAGTTGCACAGATTGTTCCTACGTACCTGACACGAATGACGTCCATTCTGGGCAAGCAGGGCGGTGAGAGCTCAGGACTCAGACTCCCCGTAACTTTGCTATGACTGAGCAGTGCTGGCACTGTGGAACTTCCCTGTTGGAATCTCGCATGGATTTAGGGTGGAATTGAAACCTCACCGTTCGCTCAGGATTCAAGTCAAGATCCAGGCTCGGAGAGGCGGATGTTTAAATACTGATCAAATATTCCTGTCTAAGAACCTGGCGTACCTGTGGTAAAAAGTGCAATGGAAGCATCGTGCTTGTGCATTGCCTGGATGAAGATTCATCTCACCATGGTTGGAGATGTAAAAACTGGATTTTGCTCAAACTTCTAATGAACATTATAATTCAGCGGTGTACATCTGATACTGTACTTGGGCTGGAATACTCACTGGCAGTTCTGTACAGTGCCTGTTTGACCATTTGAAGCGTTTTTGTTTAAAATCAGGTATGATGTTGGAATCATAAGAAGGGGTTAATTTTGTTCAGTCACTCAGGTGAAACCTTGACTGGTAAGACAGCTATGTCCTTGCCCAGGTTGTGTGTCCGCTATTTTTATTTCGCACCTCTGCATATTTTAATCTTTGTAGTAATCATACTTACTAGGCATGAGGTTTGAATATAAGCCAGTAAGAAGAAGAAAGAAGGCAAACTGCTGCCAGGTTATTCCACCAGCCATGTAGCTGGCTTATTGATGAACCACAGGCTGTAAGCCAAGTTTCCCTAGCCTCAGAAAGATCCGGGGTGGGTGGAGGGGACAGAAGAGGGGTGGTGCTTGCACCGTGTGGGGAAGAGCCAGACAGAAAAATTGATTGTTACTTTAATGTGATCTGACATAAGAGAATGTGGAAGTAGAGGACAGAGGAAAAACTGCAACCTCAGCACGACATTAGAAGCACTGTGACTTTATAGAACACACTGGTGTTCACTTTCTCTCCTGGAGATGAATTTGTAGAACCTTTCTAAGGAAAAAGAAAACAAGGGAGTGAGTATTGTAGTTCCGTTGCAGTGTCCTACTAGGACTCTGTACAGTGGTGACATTAGTCAGACTGTTGATGATTCCTGCAGAATTGTAACCTTCTAATGCTGTAGATAAGCCCATCAGAATGAGTAGAATCACAGCTATAGCAGGTAAAATGATTCAGGCATGTGGCTGGAGTGTTAAAAACCTTAAAAACTGTGTAACTTGCGTATGACAGCTAAACCACTTCTACACAAGGATAGCTTAGTTTATTCGTCATCTGCATTTTGGGTGCAGTTTCAGGCATTTACAGGTAAAATGTCTTTGCCAACAGGAGGGAGTTGCCTTACAACCCCAAGGGCTTTCTGTATATTGGGAGAAATCTACACAGGTTTCTTTGCTGTTCTGAACGAAGAAATTATTTTTGTCCTACTTAGAAATGTAATCGTTAAAAGAGAGCCATCATTAAAATAACTTTTCACCCTCATTGTTTCATGTGGAGGAGAAAATACCACAAAAATAAATTTGACTTATACAAGAGGCATCAAAGTGTTGTCTAAGGTGTTAACAAATCTTGGTCAGCTGACATGAGTGAGCTGGGAGAAAAGATGCTTAAACATTGCCCCATTAAAGAGGGACCAGTTTTGTATTTGTAGAGGGTTTCAGCCAGATTTTGGGGGATACTTAGACACTTTTTTCTCTCTGTGGAAGTCTCGTCCATGAACCTGAATAAACTTAGGAAAGTTACTGGTTGCCTACAGCGTAGGCGTCTTAAGTCTGTGCTGACTGATAGATTATCTGATACGTCTTAAAGTGTCTACTTTAGGATGAACTGCAGTCTAAAAGTGTCTTCCTGTTGACTGCAAGGGAATGTAGACATCTCCGTTGCAAACATCTAAAAGCAGATGATGCCTCATCTATGGTGAACCTGACTTTAAATAGCCATATTCTGCATATTGGTGCTGAGGTTGGAACTTGGCACATAAACTTACTGTATAGTGAAAAGATCTGTCATACTGGATCAGGCTACAGGTATGTTTGGTACAGCATCGTATGGTGAGATGTGTCAGGAAAAGGAACAAAAAAAGAGCAAGTCTTGCGGAATATCCAGTTTTGGAGAGCATTACTGTAGGCTAACTTAAATAATCTTTTCAATTAAAGTGCATGCTCTTGTTCAGAATGATAAGCCGAGACGTTTGGAGTTGTTGGGATTTTTTCACCACCATGTCCTGCGACAGTCTTCTGCATCTTTTTGGAAGTTGCAGAAAAAGGTTTGAAAACTGAATGTTCAACATGTAGAAGACAAAACTCAGGAGTTCCATCTTGAATTGTTTCCCAGCTGGAATTAATGGTGCTTAACCGTATTAAAGAATTAGGAAAACTAGATTATTTGGGTTTTGTTTTCTATGAAAACGTTAGTCTTGTTTCTTTAGTGCCTTTTATTTGAAAATCTCAAACTCCTTTAGAAATTCTGATACTATTTACCCTAATGTCGTTTAATGAAAGTTATGCATTATTTGATTTACCTGAAGCCATTTAAATAACATCAGTAGCAGAGCCAAGAATAAAATACAGTAATCCTGACCGTCAGGTCTTTGTAACTATTACTCTTGCCCTAAAGCAGATAAACAGATCATTCTCCAAATGTCAGAAGGGAGAGGAGGGGGTGTTTTCTTCTTCTGTTTAGCAGTTTTTCTGTGAAAACAAGAAACAGTTATTGGAAATATCCACGAAGAGGGCATGTGCCCTTCACATTAGCTGGAGTGCGATGAAAGTAGCTAGAACAGCGAATTTTGCACAAAACCTAGGTCTGTGATCCTAGATTTAAAAAACAAGCATGCCTGGTTTAATTCAGCGGCTCTTATAATTAGGCTATTGGCATTTATTTATTCAGTGGCCCTACTCATCCCTAGTAGTGCTTGAGGACCACTTCATCACCCCTTGTTAGGAATTTTGGTTTTAGACTCATATGCAAATTAAAGAAATGGACTATAAAAAGAGTGAAGTTGAGGTTTGGGGTTTTTGGTGGGATTTTTGACCATCTTTAATATAAATTATAATTAAAAAGAGGAAGAAAGACACGTTAACATGAATGCTTTCTGACCAATCTGCAAGCTACCCCAACTTGCATTCCACAGGAGCCCTGTTAGCGCTACAATGACTACTGCTAACAGCACATGATTTTAGTATCTAATCCTATTAGTCATGACCCAAATCAGCTTTAAAATGGTTAAACACATAGAAGAGGAGTAGGAGTAGAGTGTCAAGAATAGCTTGGAAGAAGATGTTATCCCACATACCAAGGAGTTGGTATCTCAAAGGTGTCACAGTGATGGAAGTGAGGAGAGGACTAAACTGCCAACTAGGCCTACCAAATAAATACAGACTTCCAATGGAACATGCACTTCTCCAGTAATGGAAAATACCCCTTGGTGCTCCTGATGCTCAGCTTCCATGAAGTTCAGGAGAAGCTGTTCTTGCCCTACACCTTTGAAAATAATAGCCATCAAAACTGCCAGTGATTTCTTGTGTTTAGTGAAGAGGATCAGGAGCCAGAATCCAGCAGCCTGCATCCTTAGCTCTGGCATTCACTGGAGTGACTCACTTGGCCTGCCTTTGTTGTGCAGCATGAAGATGGGAACATGCTCCTGCGTTTGGCACAGCTCGTTGGCGCTTCATACGGGTCATCATTGAAGTTGCTTTAAAATTAGGCCTAATTTCAGAAATTAATTGTCACTAAAAAAGCGTTTTTGGCCTTAATGTTTGGTTCGCTCTGTGCAAGGCTGTGGAAATGCTGCTCCATTTATATTTTTTTTATACTCCTGTTTCTCACCACTCTAAACATGCTATCATGCTGTCTTTGGATGGATGAAAAGAACCACGGACCTACAAAGTAGCAAGTGGAAAACTGTAGGAAAGAACGTCAAGAGCACTGACAGAGTCTGAGGTAGCTGTGCGGGAGATTTGCAGTGTGTATGTTGGAGTAAAGCGAGTGTCAGAAAACCCACCTTCCAGGATGTCTTGATGGTGTTAATGCATTGACATTAAGTGCAGCCCTTAATTCATTTGCATATCTTAGTTTCTTGGTACTTACCAATAGCTTTGCACCCTATTTACAGGAAAGGTGACCCAGAAAGCAGCAAATTTTCAAGATATTTTAAAAACATATATTTGCCAGAGGTAGATACTGCTTCACTTCCAATTTTAAAGGGGAATGGGGAAGGGCTTAATGTTGCAGCTATCCCTTTAAGGATTGTGGTTATAGTCCATGTTTTAATCGCTACTTTGATCTGATTAAATCCTCAGTCACGGAGAAATCAGCTTAGAGAAACATGTCTCCTGTTGGACCTGAGAGCAACAGCAGTTCAGAAAACCAAGCCAAGCCAAATACCATAAGAAAAAAACAAAAGCTTCAGCTCACAAATAGTATGGTGGTGTCGTAAATCACATAGCACTGCTTTACAACAGGATATTTCAAGTCTACTGATGGTGGATAACCAAAATGAAAATCACCTAACTCTACTGTGGTTTCATCTCCTATGCAAACACATTAAATCTGTCCCATGCATAAAATGAAACCTTCTGAATTTTATTGGGTTTTTATTCTTGTGCCTTATGCCTCTTAATATGGTGTCAGGAGTCAGGTATGTGTAGGATGGAGAAAGGGGAGGAGTTATCGTGTTTTGCTTGGGAGTTGGGGATCCAGCGAAGTTTTAATCTTTTTTCAATCTGTCTGCTTTCTTATTACACTCAATCTCCTTACAAGATGCTATTCAGATCCATTCATGGGTCTCTACCAAGATTATAACGCAAGTAGTATCCCGTTAAACAATTTTGATGGCACCCAACAAAAATGCTTAATCTGTGGATCAATAATAAAGCTGTATGGAGGAAAAAAAAGGGGAGGGGGGAACCCCACTTATTTAAAATGAGAACTGTTTTTTTCTCTGGTCTTAGATGTACCCTAATAGTACTTGCAGCGTAGCTTTCCTCAGGCTCTGTGTTCATCCTTACTACTATAGGCAAGGAAGATCTACTGCTGACGGCTAATCCTAAATTAAAGTTACAACACTTTTTTACGTTGTTTCACCTGATCTTTTGAGTCTGCAGGACTATAACAGTTCTATCCTGGAGTGAAGATTAAGACTTGTTTCTCTCCAAACTCATGTGAAGTAGGAGTCAGGATGTGTGAGTCTTGGTTATAAAAATTCTGCAAGGAAAGTCAGCCTTTTCTGCCTGTGTCTTTATCTGAAATTCTGAGGAAGCTGTGTTTTGCAGTTAGGTCCTTGTTTACACTCTCACTTTAGCTTTACTGAGCCAGAACAGTTAGACTATAGCATTATGTAGGGATTGCCATTTTAAAGCTCTTCTGCAAATTAATCAGCTTCACGTCATTCCTGGGTGACATAAGCATGAGTTTGATTAGGGTTAAGTGACTTGCCCAAGGTCATGCAAGTCTGCAGTGTGAGAGGCAGGAAACGAATCACGTTTTACCACTGTGTCTTTAACAAACCGATTTTGGGCCATTTATGTTCACTAAACTTTGTGAACTGTTAACAAGCTCTGTTAGCCCTCAGCGTGCTTCAGGCCCTGTTATGCTGTATGCAAACAGAATGAGTGTCTCCACTAACCTTTTCCCCTCTTGCTAAGGTTTCTCAGTGAGGACTAGAGCAACAGCAGTATTCCTGCCTGCAAGGCAAAGCAGTGATTTTGGCAGGTTTGTCGTGTCTCCTGCAGCATGGCATTAGCTTTGCCCAAGGAGAGAAACTCAACAGAGGAGAGGGATCTGAGAAAACTAAATTTCAAGGGACTGTCTCGGTTTTGACCTGAGTTATACCTCCCCTTGCTGAAAAACTTATAGTCTCCAACTGTCTCCTTGGTCAGTTGAAGGTAATTGGAAGAGGTGGAGGTGTCACCTTTAAAATAATAATAATAACAATAATTAATAATTTATTTATTTTTTACTATTAGGCTGCAGGGGAGAAAAGACATGTACAAAACCAAACCCAGATCTGCCTAGAATACAGCCAGCCATCTATTCTGGGAAGGCAACAGCTAACAAAAGACATGAGAAAGGCAAGAAGACAGAGGGCCCCAACCTATTGTTTCCCCTCTTCATTCCAAATAATCACGACTTCTATGACCTCCTGGCTTGTTCCCTCCAATGAGGATTTCAGGACAGCTGCTGCCCTGAACAGCTGAGCCAGGCATTATTTGCCTGGTTTCCTGCAGTTCTTTCCTCCCACTTCAGCAGCAGCAGCAGCAGTTGAAATCATAAACTTCTCTCCCACAAAATTAATCTGTATTCTTTAATAAAGGTTTGGGATTCTATTTGGTATTTCAAATAATTTTTCCTTCACTCCTGAAATTTGCTGCTTTACCTCCATTTCCTGTTCCGTTCGCAGAATTTTGTCCCTGTACAGTAATGGCTCAGCCTGTTTCTTCTGGAAGTTGATTAAACTTGGCCTTGTTGAGAACAGGATTGCAAGTTTGTCAGAGTTTAGCAGAGGTGGTGAACTTGCAGTGTAGTTCAGTTCTTTTCTTCTGAAGCAGAAGTCTTGCTCTCATGGGTGGGAGAACAAGCCCAAATTTATTGGAAAATAATCCTCGAGCCACATGCATGGGAGATCTTAGGTGGATGACTGCGAAGGATTTTTGCCTTAATGTGTTCGAGGTCTTTGAAGCACCAGGGAAGTTGAGTTTAGTATCTACCTAAAGGTGATAATTTTTGTTCCCATTGTTGGCTGGCAAGATTCTCCTCAAGATGAACTTTTTTCTCAGCCTCAGTAGTGTTTATTCAGGTGAAATGTCAACTTCCCTCTGATTCACGCTTTCTAAGCTAAATTTACACCATAGACAGTATTTATACCAGCAGGCTGTTACTTTTTTCATTGGAGAGACAAAAATCTACCCTGTTTGGAGTCATCCCTCCACCAAACCCACCTTGTCCACTTTTGCTTCACTTCCATATGGTACATTACCTTCTCAGGCCTTCTTCTGCCAGGTCAGTGCCTTGTACAGAGATATGAATGAGTTTCAGCCAGCTACACACCCTGTCCAGCTGGGGTGGTGACCAGTGTAATATTTCGTTGCTCTGTTTCCAGTGCAGGTCTTGGGCTTCAGCTGACATAGGTGTATTCCATTAAACCTTCAAGTTAGCCTGGGTTTATTTATGTCCAGTCTCAGAAAAATGGAAGAGGGAGATCCTTAATATGAGATGGGTAAAGATTCAGGGATTGGAATTGGTGACTTACAGTCTCATGGTTAAGCAAGGAATAAAATAACTAAAAAGCATTAGCTGGAACATCCCTTCACCCCTAATGCCACAGTTACCAACAGTAACATCTGAACCATGAGTGTCTATCCAGGCTCTCCATTTATGTTGGGTTGCACGAGTGAATGGGTGGTCAGTCTAATTTTGGATTTTTCTTTCGAGTTGTGCATTTTTTTTCTTTTGGTGTCCCAGTGCAACAAGACACTGCAGTGTACAGTGGTTTGTAAATATGTGAAGTCTTTATGCCAGTTTATTCTTAAGATTGGTTAAGTTATCCTTACGGGGAGCTTCAAAGATCAAAGCAATCCATAGGACTGCCCATCTTCCAGTGCTGGAGGACTGTATTGTTGTTTGATTCTTCGTATCCAATGTGACTGATTGTGCTGGCACGATGAGTGACATGGGGATAGATTGTTTGCATAGATTTTCTTCATTAGTCTGTTACCTGCTGCATCTAAGTCAGATTTGTGAAGGTTACCCTGCAAGTAGTCTTTTATGGACTTGTTTCCTGTGGGAGGGGCAGCAGTGTTCATGGCAACATTATAGAGAGATATAAAGAAGATTGTCCTCCAGAGCTACAGAAGAGAAGGAACTTCTCTTTGCAAGAAGGAAGATGGTTTTGATCGTTTTTGGAAGATGCCAGGCCATTTTTTCCACACAGTCGTCTTCCTGGTCTTTGTCCTTGTCTCTCTGTAGTACCAACAGATGCGTACGCAGCAAGTGCAGGCATCTGACTGAATGCCTCAGTCTGGCGTATGTGGTGCAAGTATGTATTGGGTTGCTCAGGAATCCACATCAGTACTGCAAAGACCAGCAGCATGGGACCTCATGCCCAAATTTGTCCTCTGGAAAATGACCGGTAGTTCTCTTCTTCCTTCCTTCCTTCCTTTCAGAAGCAAGGGAGCCGGTGTCTGAATGCAGATGTTTGACATTTCTCATGCCACCCCACAGATGTAAGCCCTTCATCTGTGTTATCACAATTTCCTGTACAGGACTCAGCCTATGGTTATTAAGTTCTCTTTTGTGCATGATCCGCCCTCACTTCAGCTTCTGTCATTAGGCAGAGATTCCTGTCCCTGTTCTAGATGGGTACACACCATATCTTTCTCTGATTCTTTTTTTTTGTATATTTATTTTTTTAAATTTGTTGAATACTGGATGTGTGAAACCAGCATTGAAATGCAGACCCTGTGAAACCGTTTGGGTGACTGAGCAGTTACGTTCCCTTCGCACAGCTCTGATCTTCCTCCTGCTCATACTGATGTTACGGTGTTCGCTTTCCTGGAGTGGGGGCCAGATTCAGTCTCCTCCTTGACCCAAGTCTTTTAGGTCAGGCATTTATTGCTAATTTATACCACAACTTTGGCAAAAATACAGCACAATTCTACTCTGCCCAGAGTATGGAAGGCCACAAACTTAAGGTTTTGCTTGCTTCATTTTGGCTAGGCTGCTCATGATGGTTTTAAACACACAATCCTTCTTGAAGTCTTGTCTGTTTCAATCGCTATGTTACAGGCTTTGTTAGAAAAGTTCAACTCACAACTGGTTTTGAGGCTTCAAAGTTTCAGACAAAAGAAGAAAACAAAATATGAGGCTTTGAAGCCATCAGGATACCGGGGCTGAATTTCCATTCTGTGTTGATTCCCGTGATGCGTTCAATGCAGTGTCAGTGTTGTGATAGCATAATTCCACAAGAAGAAAGAAAAGCAGACTTAGACTGTACCTTGGAAATCTTGCTTACTTTGCAGTTTGTAAGTCAGTTGTGTTGACAATAAGAAGAAAAAAGTCCATCCCATGGTTTAAGAAAAAGAAAGTGGGGAAGCGAAGTTGGCGTTTATAGCTCCAAGTTTTCTCTCAGCTCCTTTCTTTGTACTTCTGATCTCAGGCTGCGGTCCAGACTCCATGGTGGTTTGCAATTAAACCCAAGTTCTGAAGGTTCTGTGGAGTTCTCGTTGCCTACCAGGTCAAAATGAATCTGGTTTCTATCATGGAATATTTCAGTTCAGTTACCCCTTGAGGAAGTATGGGAACAGACAGTCCATTCATATTGAACAGATGACCGAGGCTTAAAAAAAACCCTTTTTGTCTATTAAGCTTATGGCTAAGATATTATGAAAATGGCTTAATAATGTACCCTAACATTTATACCACACTGTTTTCTTACTTTAATTTTCCAGGCAATTAAAAATAATTGAAAGTTACTGCCAAACCCCCTGAAGATATACTTTTTCTTTCAAATAAGCTTATTTTCATACTTGTGAGGTCACCAGATATTTATTTGACCATCTTTATAGGGGTCAGGCACATTACACACACAGAATGGGGGTGTGGAATAGAACTCGCATTGTAACAAGAAAATGAGAAGTAAGAGCAAAAAACCAGTACTTGTCATGCCCAGTGGGTGTTCGTATTTATTACTGGGGCATGACAAACGTAACTCATTATACATATACCAACAGAGGCCTAAATTCTGCAATTCACTTAAGTACTAAAAGTTAAGTCTGTGTTTAAAGCCTATTAATTTTGAATAGATGTAAACAAAAGTTTGAATGCTTTGTCAGATAGGAAGGATGAATTGGGGCCAGCAAATACCTAAAGGTGTACTTGATGTGCTGTGTATCTTGAGGTACATATATATACTTGAGGTATACCTCAAGGGTGTACCATACTCAACTGAGTCTGGTCCAGTCTTGGGTGGCAGTTTGCTCCAGTGGGCCCTTTTGGGGTGCTGCTCACATTCTGACATCCCTGGGAGTCTCTGTGGCAGTGAGAAGAAATGCAGCAGGGGGAGAAAGCAGGAATTAATATTGGTAGGTATAGACTGTGTAGAGTCAAACCTCTCTAATCTTCTCTCCTATTAATAGAGTTGTAGCAGACACAACCCATGTGGCTGCGCAGTCACGCTGCACTGTAATATTGCTTAGCCAGTTCTCCCCCTAAAGGCTTAAAATCTATCATGTTATACAAGATCTGAAAGCCTTCTTGTAGTGTCCCAGATTTCCCCCTTCTGCTCATCCCATTCCCTTTCCCATTTTCCCCTTCAAATTATCTTCTGCTGCCTCATTTTTTGAAATACGTTGTGTATCTCTCCCTACATATTCACATACATTCCGTGGGCATTTCACCTTAGATCTCTCATCTCTAGTCAAAAGGTGAGTTTGTGCTGGCAAAAAAAGAAAAAATGGGTGGGCTTTTTGTCAAAAGTTTGTATATTGAATGAGATGATTTGCTAAAGGCCTCTTCTTTAGTATTAGTGTTCATGTTGGTTGTCCCAGTGTAGGGGGTAATATTTTGCTCAGTTATTTTAATTTTTTTTCCAGCTGTTGCAAATGTTTCTCTTTCCTATACGTTATTAGCCCTTCTGAAGGACAAAAGTCCTTTTCTAAGTGTTTTGCTCCTGCATGCTAAATGTCCTAGCTAAAATTAGTTCTATTTAGACAAGTCACTCACTGGAACTTAAAAGGTTCTTCCAAAGCAAACCCTTTCTGACAGAGGAGGACTGATTTACTGCATGGCTTTGACGAAAAAAGTAAACTAAAGGGTCCTCTCCTCCATTCTTCCCCGCCCCGCCCCCAACTCAGCGTCTGGTGGAAAGAGCATGTGATGCTTATTTCTGAAGGCAGCAAAATAAGCTTTGAAAGTCTAAGACTGTAATTGGTTGTCTGCCTTTATCCTTGGAGCTCTGGGGAGGTTTCAGAAGTAATAACTGTTACTTAAAGTAGATGAGCTTCTTGTGGCTTTCTTAGAATTGTAGAGCACGTTAGTTGTCGGGTGCTTAAGGAAGCATCTGCCTGTCTGTAGCTTTCAAAACATTTTGTAAGCAAAGAATTTAGTTTTTTCCTGTCTTCTATATATGGACGGTGAGAAGTTACTCCTCAAAAAGTGTGTTCTTACAGAAATGGCCTGCCTTGACTGAAAAGATACGAAGGAAAAACAAGTTCCTTTTGATATTAAATTTGCTCAGTATCTTAAAGCTATTGGCACCTAAAATACCCTTAACTGTATGGTTACTGCTCTTCTCCTTCAGTCAAAACTGAAGTCATCTTTTGATAAGATTCAGGGTGGTAGTTTCCACTAGGACGGGATAGATCACTGAGGCCTTGCACCATTTTGTTTCACTAGGATTAGGGGTTTTCCATTGCACTGTCTTTTAACCTTAATAGGATTTGTAACTGTTAATCCACAATCAATGTATTGACAGTATACTTTCACTGATATATATTTAAAGCAGTCTTGGATTTAAAAACTGCACTGTCCATTAGTTAGAACAGAAAATTCAGGCTTGCTGGTGATGCCTTATACTCAGTCAGTGATTTCGTGAGTACGTTTGAGCTGATTGCAATTGTTTCACTGTACCTTGTTGTACTTGGGCTTCAAAGCAAAGAGCCTGGCTCCCCGTCCTGCCGTGAGAGATGTAGACCACATCTCCCTGAATAGCCTCAATCTTTCCTGTAGTAATCTCCAGTAAATTAAATGCAAGTGAAAAATAAATGTACCGCAGCCGTAGGGCAGCGCGCCTTTCTGCAGCCTGGAGCATCCCAGTTGTTCCACAGAGCTTTTATTCTAGTGTATTTTTGATTACCAAAGTGACACTACAACCAAGCTATTTTTGCTGATAAAATGCATTTTCATTAAGTGGAAGGGTGGGGATGCAGAGCAGGTTATCAGAAGGAGCCTTATAAATAAATTCAGGTAAGTATGGTTGCAGTGCGGACAAGTGGGCTTGTATTTGCTATGCTCCACTGGCTCCTCAGACTTTGAAGTAGTTAATCACGATGTCCTTAGAGGGTTGTCCCTGGCTTAGGCTGACAAAAGGCTCTGTTCCCCTGCCCTCACACCTCAGTGTCACGCGGCACATGTGCCAGGCTTTCGGCAAAGGTCTTGAAAGAAAACCAACCTGCCGCAAATACCAGATCAGGTGTTGAGAGGAAGAGTGGGTTGAGGACTGAAGGCCTTATTTTTCTACTGACTTTTAAGAGATTGTTAAATATACACTGCTTATTGACTTTGCTATTTTCTATGCTATTTTCTTTTCCTCCTATAATTACTCTGATTTAAAACTAAACACAGACCTTTGAGCTTTGTCTTAAAAAATGCACAACCAAATAAATGTACAAAATTATTCAAGAAGCCATAGATCTAGTAACTATCCATAGAGTTGATCCATATGATCTTGAATGTATTTTTGCCTGACGTGCGCCGCTGTAAGAGCAGTAGGGTTTTGGATTAACATCAAGGTGCCTAATGAAGGTTTGGCACAGAAGGCTGTAGATGGGAGACAGTTGCCCTGGCAGCTCACCGTTGTGATTGTTAACCGTGCTGGACATGGTGTGGCTTCAGACATGCGCAGCTCTTGGAGTTGTCTGGGAGAAGCCAAGTATGTTGTCACGGGTGTGCTGTGAAGACACCAGATTCCAGCAAGATGGGACTTTGTAACGGCAGTGATAAAATGTCACCCTAATAGTCATGAAACCTGTGGGTATGGCTTGGGCTTGGAAAAGATGTCAAAGTAAGAGAGATGAAAGTCAGATGAACGCAAGAGGAAGTTCTGAAGAGCAAAAGTCTCTGTTAACAAATGCCTGTCCTTGTAATTTAAAAAAAAAAAAAAAAAAAAAGGTAGGCTGCTGGTAGCTTTTTAGCTGCATCACCACGTTGAATGAGGGCAGATCCTGCACCCTAGGGAGCTCTGCAGGCACAAGAGGAGCTGGGGAAGAACCCACATCAGGGCAGTCCAGAGCTTGGCAGCTGCCTGCCCAGGTGCTGCAGGAGAGTTTGACAAAACAGCACCAAAAGCCCATCTGGGTTCATTCAATTTAGAGCCCCCCCTCCCCTTTCCTGGCTTCAAAAGCTGCCTGGCTGCTGAAGTTCATTATGCATTAGTTGGTACCTGGGGAAGAACACCATGCCTGGTGGAGAGCTGGTACTGGTGGAAATCACAAGGGGAATACTTGTACTTTTATGTAACATTTGAAACTAAAATGAGATTCTTGGCTGGCAGAGTGGCCATGTCTCCAAAATACAGGAACTGATGCCTTGGAGAGCGTTTGAAGCTGGAACTCAAGTGCAGTTCCAGCAGGAGAGCCTGGTTGCATTTCAAAGAAAATGTGAAGAGAAAATTTTGTCCGCAAATGGCTTTCAATTACCAGAACTGTGACCCCACAAACAGTTCAGCAAAGATTGGGCAACGCAAATCTGTTCATAGGGGAAATTTTGATTTTCCTTGATGAATTTGATGGCATAACTTCCCTCGGCCTCAGTTACAACAGGAGCCGAGCCCTTAGCTCCCTCCAGCCGCCAAACCTGCTTTCTGTTTTCCTGGAACACCCGTGCATGTGTGTGTGCAGGCGCATATGCCTGCTCCATTTGTTTTCCTCAGCCAGTCGCGCGCTCCTTCCCTTCCTATTGACAGGGCATCAGAGAGTTCCCAGGCAACTGTTGCCAATAAAAACGACCAGAGGAAAAGGGGGCCATTCTTTCTTCTTAGCCCCTCTGACCTGGTTTATACTAGTCTCGATCACTGGCTCCACTCAATCAGTGGGAAGTGTGAGTTGAACTGTTTTGTTTTGTTTTGTTTTAAACCACAGGGCAGGGAATTCTTTTCAAGCTGTAACTTTTACTTTCCACTGGAAGGGCAAAACAGACTCTTAGCCAATGGAAAAGAGGCTTCCAGTTGCATCAGTCAGGAGCCAAAACGCAAGTACATCGTGTAACAAATAACCAGCTACCTTTTCAGATGTTTCTTTAAAAGAAAATTAGAAAAAAAAAATCAGGGAGGTACTTTATTGGAGGGATTGAACACTGACTTTGCGATAGGTGACAGCCACGTTCATGCGTGGCTTTTACTCTGTTTCTGGCTGCTTTCGGGTTTCCCGTCTGTGCAGTGGGTATCAGACTGCAGTGGTTTTGTGCTGCTCCTGCTTGCCCAAAGCAGACGGCGTTCCACTGGAAGAGTCAGGGAAGCAGAATCACTTTGAATGGGAAATACTGATTTTGTTGAGCAACTACTTAAAGATAGGTAGAATTTTGAGACTAGCAGAATGGCTATTTAAAAAAACACCAGTGTTTGTAGATTTGGAGAGTTTTAAGGATTTATAGGATCAGATCTATATCAAAGAGTAATTTTATATGATAGATTTACAAGCAGAATGGTGAAATAAGAGTCATTGTTGAGATCAGGGATTAAACAGCGAGTTGAACTGGCTGAGCATTTTTTCTCAGTGCAAATTTCCAGGTAGCACTAGCTGCACTTTCATGCTAACCAAGCCTCGCTAATACTGAACTCAGGAAAAACTTAGCAGGTTGCAGTAAAGTGTCAGGTGGCCTGGAAGAATCCCCGAAGGCTTACCAGTCTTTGTGAAATAGAAAAGTGGTGAGATTATTTGCATTTCCTCCCTCCATTTCAAAATCAAGTTTCTGAATATGGGGTTTACCTGGGAGGTTGTTGCTGGTTTTGCTGTACCACAACTTAGTAGAAATGCCTTACTCTTTGCTCCTTAGGATAAGTGCAATCATCAGATGTCATCTGGCCTAATTTTTGTACTAAAAGAATAAAAGGAAAGAAATGTTGAGACAGGAGAGAAAACTTTTTTCTTTTATGCTAGCCAAGAAGCTTAGAAAATGGATGATGACGACTTATGCCAGGGGCTATGTAGAGTGTTCTAGAAAATAATTTAAATTTGCCTTTACAAAAGGAATTCATCAAAGGGTACTCTGTAGGAATTTGCTTTAAACTGAGATAGTATCTGAAATAAAATAGTCCAGTCCCTTTTAATTTCTTCTGTTGTAAATTTTGGGTGTGATTTCATAAAAATTAAAGAATTTTTTACAGGTGTGAGAAAAACTTGGTTTCCACTATTTTTTAAGGTTAACTTTCTATACTACCATATGACTAAGACATTACCTCTTCACACAGCTCTCCTTTAGACTAGCCAGGAAGTTGCGTTTACATGGCTGTCAGCGAAGTAAAACCAGGCCTTTGCACAACCAGAAGATCCCCTCGCAGGAAGGGACAAAGTGAGTCCTTGTAGGCTCATCAGTAGGAAGGGAGAGCAGGTTACTTCCAGTGAGGGTTTTTTTTCACAGCTCCTTTTTACGCGTGTGCATAACAGGCGCTCTCCGAAGCGCTCTCAACTGTGGTTTGTGAAGATTCCCCACAGGTCAGACTTGGGGGACACACTGGCAGCCAGCATGTGTGCTGTGAAGGCAAGAATAGAAAGCAAATACTTCCCGTAATCACACGTCCCAAAATGACAGGGTAAAATGAGTACTTATGCTTCCACCAGAGCAGTGAAAAATGGGAAGATGGAAAGTCTGGACTCCTGCCCAATGAAACCAAAATTGTAAAAAAAAAAAAAATAAAATAAAACAAATGCTACGTACACTCCTTAGAACTGACACTGCAATGTGGTAATGTTTTTTCTCTTTTAGATATATACAGTAGACAAGCAGTAAATCTTCTTACAGCTCCACAGAACAGCATTATTTTTAGCTTTTTTTTTTTATTATCAAGACAACCCTTCATAGCTTTCAATCTGTAGCTGAATATATTTATTATTTTTTAATCCACGTGAAAGCGCAGTCCTTATAAAGACCTCTAATACCTTATTAATCGTTTCTGGACACGTCACACAGGGGCTTTAGGAAGCTAGTGTTCTGTCCATCAGTTGATGTGCTTGTGAAGGCTTAAAGGATGCAGAGAAAGGGCCGTCTTCCCCACACTGAAGATACCTCTCATTTTGCATTTTTTAGTTTGATTTTAACTAGACATCTGAAGGAATCTTGAGACGACCGGGGAAGCACAGAGCGCACTCCGTTCTCAGGTGGTTCAACCTAGTTTTGGATAGACTCAGGCCTGCGGTTCATAAAAGCACCATGTGGAGAATAGTAAGTTCAGTTCCCAAGTTCAGGAACTGTGGTCTCTGTAACCTCTGGAACTGACTTTGAATACTTGTCACTGGTAAAGGTACATTTCTTCTGAAATGCCATTTTACAAGGCTGTGCGACGTAATACCAGCATTGTGCCAGCGGGAGCCTGAGCCAGTCTTAGGGCTCTGAAGAAAAAAGTTACCTGGGTACTGCTAGAGGAGGAGTTACCACCAGAGCCATGACTTCCTTGTGCTTAGAATGAGACTTTGCATCCTTTTTGTCCAAGTAAAAGTAGAAGATAAACCTCATAGCACCCTTTAAATATGAGTCAGTAATATTACCCATTTTATATCTACAGGTCAGCTGAGTTTAAGTAACCGGTCCATGGTCACACAAGTGAACAAGTAAATCCATTTAGAATAGAACCTAAAAGTTCTGTCTTTCAGTTCTCACTTTTATTACTCATTGCACTCTTCATGGAGTAGGAACTCATATACTCTGATTTCTCAGCAACAGTCTATGCAAATGTTTTCTGGAGACTTTCCTAGGGCTCTTCAGGCATTACTAGCAGCATGAACTACAGAGACTGAGGTAGTTGCTTAGATTTGCTTTTCATCACTGGTTAAGAAAAGCGATCAATTCCTGTGGAAAGATGCTTTCAGAGCTTCTCATGCTTAGTTAATTTTATTGAATAGTTATGCAGGTAATGAGAGCAATTACGATTTTTTTGTTCCCTTGCTGTGCTTTGACTCCCAGCATTTCACTTTTTGTAGTGCCTGTCCTGCAAGGAAACGTTTTAAAGTATTAAAAGCTTTGACGCAGTAATAGTTAACAGCTAAGTTGCCAAGTCAAATAAGAAGCACTAGCAGCATTCTCATATGCTTCACTTGCAGATGCCATAACTGAATGCAGTGCAATTGCCTGGAAAGGTAGTTTCAATCATCTTTTTCACTGTGTATAGGGTTTTTTTGGCTGTTGGATGAAGTTTTTTCTTAAGAGCAAGCTAGTGTTGGTGAAATAAGCTTGGCAAAACCTGGAGAATAAATAGAGCATCTCAGTAGCATGACTCCTCCTGGCTTTTAACGTGCTTTTGCTCTTGGTACAGCTTGTGAGCTTTTGAAAATGCCATCCGGCCTCAATTCTCACATAGAGGAACACCTCCGAAGGGTGAGAAAGGTTGTTGACTAAACTCCCGCTTGGTCCTTGACTTCTCTGAGTATGTTAAAATGATGCTGAGTCTTCCCAATAAGATACGTCCAGACCATTCCTTGTAACCCAGCAAGGACCTGACAAATGGGTCTGTACAAAGTAGCGAAGAAAAACAAGCCTGTTGCGGGGTGGCATGAATTTACTAGAGATGGCTCTTCACTGCCCTGGAATACCTGTGGTATCCATAAATTGAAATAGGTGAAAATCTTCAGGTACTTTTGTAACATTTTTATTAGTATATCTGTAGTGTCAGGGGGTTTTATTCTTGACACATCTTTTGAAGTAGAACAGAATTAGTGTTCGTTTCCTGGGGGGGAGGTAGTGGAAATTATTTGCTTAGGATCTTATAAATCCATCAGTAGCAAAACTGGGAGACACAAACTCTTTTCTGTTTGTGCGTTCCACCCTGTGTCCTCTACAAAATCATCTTTCCTATCCAGTACCTAAGGAGGAAAGTTTCATTGAGAATAAGTGTGAAGCTAGTCGTTCAGAATTTCCATGGCCTGTGGTGCATGTGTGTTCATTGCCAATAGGGTCTTGCACCTTTACCGCTCTCTGCAGGACTGTTGCTTGTTTAGGTGTTTGCCTAAATTCCACATTCCCTTGGAGTAAATGAAGAAATGTGAGCTGAGATGGTCAGGTGATAGTTTTTAACAGGAAAAAAAACCATATTAAATAACAACCAGATAATTTTTAATCAAAGGCTCACTAAGTTAAGTGGGAAGGCCTTGCTCACCCAGTGGGCCCTACGTCAACCTCAGGTACGGACCAGCTGAGCCTGTGGTGCTGTACTCCCGCAGCACAGACTGGAGTGCAGCGTTAGCACCGAACGCCAACACGGGCATTTGATGCTAGTGGTAAAATGTGCTCGCTATCGGCTTTTTGCTCTTTCAGTGTATTTTCATCTTCTGATGTCTGACACATTTTGAACCCAAGCAGTCTCTCTCTGGGGTTTCTCCCTGCTTACATCAGACCGGCGTCTGGTCTTGTGGTTTGTGCCCCTAATGAGAAAGCTGCTTCATTTTCGCACCCAGACGGAGTATCAGATGAGACAGGAAGCCCCACCCTTTCTCATGGTATAACTGAACTCAGCTCTTTGCATGAACTAGCAGCAGAAGCAATAGCTTGAACAAAGTGATAGTATGCTATCTATAAATTTACAGGCTTTTTTTTAATTATTTTGCCCGATCTGGCTATACATGCTTTTCTAGCTGCAGAATTTTCAATGGAGTCATTTCTGATTTACACACAACTAAGGAATATGAAATTGAACTCTTCAGCCTCTGAGTATCTTCCCAATTAATTTTATAAGTAACCAAAATACAGATCTCTAGGTGTTGGTTGTTTGGTAGCTTTTTGGGGACATTAAATCTTTCATTTCTAAAGATGCCACTTAGGATGCCATGATTTCTGCTGGTACAGTGTCTGCATTGCCTATCCATCTTTTGAAGGAGTGGACTGGGCCAAGGGACAGATTCCCCAGCCTCATCAAAGCTACCTGCATAGAGCATGCTCTGCCTTTTTAACTGCCTTTTCTGCACAGAGATGAATCTGTAGCCCCATGCAGTGGGGGTCACTGCACCTGCTCCCAGCCTGTCAGATGTTCTCAAAGCTGCAATAATAGCCGCTGCAGCACCGGGCTGGCACTGCATCACTGAATTTGAAGAGCAGAGGAGGCTGGAGTTTTTATTCTCTCACTCATATCCTTCCTTCACCACACGTAGTGTAAATGCATTCACACCTAGCCTGGGAAAGGTTACAAACACAGATAACCATGTGCCGTTAAGGCATTTTAACAGGGGTCTGTGTTTTCAGGTAGGTTTTGGAATTTGATGCCAGACTTAGACCCAGTTATGGGGAGATTTTATTGGCAAAGGGTAGGTCAGAATTTGGTGCGTGGGCTGCTTTTTCTGAAGGTACGTTTCTAATCTAAAAGTTCCACAGGCAAGGAGGCCTTTCAAATATTTTCAATGCCTTTCACCTAATGTTTTCCATTCTTAACAAGGGAAAAGGAACCCATTTTTCACTACCACACATGCATCACTACACATCAGCTGAGCAATATAGCAAAACTTGGGTTGGCAAAGAGCATGCTGAAGTTTGAAGGATTTTAAGAGGATCCTTGGTGTTCTGTGAACACGAGGCTGCACAGAGTTCTAGCCCCGCTCAGTAGTGGTTGGTTTTCTGCACAAGACGGAAGTGCCCGTGTTTGGTGATACAGGTTTTAGGTAGGTTTAGACTGTCAGTTGCACAAGACTAGTTGCAGTTCCATTGAATGTACCATTTTGCAGGGTTTGGCCTGTACTAGTGTTCTGTCCTTCCCGAAGGGAGTGCTGTCCTGTTTGTAGTGGTCTTAGCTTATCCCCTAGTGGATAGCTGCTCACATCACAGAGTGTCGTAAAGATGCAGCTGGCATTGTTTGGTGCAGCAGAGCGAAGAGTCGGGAGAGAACAAAAGTCATCCGCTCAGCCCAGTTCCATAGTGTGGGAAATAAGGTAGGGAAAAGAAAGTTAATTACTCGGGCAGTGTGTTTTGGTAGATGCTCAGGCACCCAGAATCTAATCGGTGAGCACTCCCAAATCTTAAAATTTAAGAATTTTTTCTGGGCTCATTTTCCATTCTCTGTTGCAACGAAAAGTAATGTTCAGGTGTTGTACTGACCTAGTGCTGCTTGGTCTGCTGGTTCTGTTCGTGGTACTGAGCGCTGGGGAAGGCTTGTCTTTTTGAGAAGTAGAGGGTCAAAAATTCTTTCTACTGGTCTCATGGTTTATTACTGTAATAATTAATTGAAGCAGAAAATTTGATCTGACATGTCAAATGTGGCCCTGGTTGGCTAGAGGCCAAATTGGGCTGCTTAATTTCAGTTTGCCTTAAAATGGCTGACATTGAAGTTCACATGCCCAAATTTCCCTTTGGAATGTACTTTTAAAATCTTTTTTTAGTAACTTTATAAATCTTTCTGTATCTGTTTTTTCTCAAAAATCAATTGCTTCAGAAAACAACAGTCCAAAAGCCTAAGTAAATGTTTCACACGGCATGTCTGGGCCCACTTTGTATCATGAAGTTTCTTACGTCTGTAGATTGAAGAAAACATATGTTAGCAAATCACTTGCCCAGAACAAAGCCCGTTTGACAACAAATTATTAAGTTGCCTGCCATGGAAGAAAAAACTGAATAGGAAATAAGGAAATATTTATTTCAGGCTTCTGGGGTTTGGGTTCAAGTGTTTCATAAGTCATTTATGAAGATGGCAAACAAGTTACATCAGATTTTCAGTATTTCTTTTGCAACTTTGTATGTTTCATTATTCGGCAAAGAGAGAAAATGAAATAAAATCATCCGTATTTGAGCCAATACGAAGGTTTGCTGGCTGCTGTGGCTGGGTTGGAAGTGTCAGAGTGAGGTATATTGTTGCCTGGAATCTGTCCTAGAGTGGGATGTAATCGGTGAGTCATATGAAGGGAAGATTTTGTGTTCAGTATCTAGTCTTGTTCCGTATCTAAGTGTCTTCCTGTAGTTGTGGGCAAATTTGCTTCTGCCTCTTCCAGCATCAGAAGGCAGCACAAAACAAGCAGAGTGTGGTACAGCACATCACTGACCTGCTTTGGGTGTTTATAGGTGGTGTTTTTGATGAGTTCATGGCACAGGCACAGTATTTCTGTGGAGGGGGACAAAAGTGTTTTCGGTGGGATGTCCAAGCAGATAGAACTAGACAAGGGCAAAAACTTCAGCAAATGGCTACAGGTTGTAGCCAGAAGCCTTCTGTTTCATGGGTTTCCGAGATTAATCTCATTTCTAGATTAACAGCAACATGTAGTGCCTCAGTATTTTGGAGACCAGGGCGAGAAACTCCAGAACTACTACATTTTTATATTGTTAAAATGGAAGCTAAATTCATGGTGGGTTTTTTTTCAGCATGTAGCGAGAGGCAATTCCTGCCTCAACCAGATGATCTGCGTAAGCAAAATGGGATAGTGGATGGAAAGAAACCTGGTGGAGGTCATCACAGCAGTTCAAAAATTGGCAGCAGTCCTTTTCTGAGCCCAGCTGAAGTCCTTTACCACTTTAGACAGCACTAGCTCGTCAGGAATACTGAAGAGTCCTGTGGTGGGAGATGAAGTTAGAAAAATCTACAGACCCCATTTAGTACCTGTTTTCCTCTCCCCCTTCTTTCATCCCATTTCCATCTCTTTGTGGGGAAGGCAAACCTATTTTTCCTCCACGCACACACCTTGTCTACTGCTTTTTTTTCTAGCAGCAGCTACTCATGATTTCGGATCAATACTGGCTCTTGGCAACAAAAGGTTAAGCATCATTTCCCGGGTCTACTGATGAAACGTTTTGTGCTCAGAGCCCTCCTGATCGTTGGTGTCAGCCTTGATTTAAAGGGGAGGGAAGGGGGACAGTGGAGAAAGCTGGAGATGAGACATGACTTCTTTAAAAATGCAGATGGGATCATTCTGTTGCCATCTCTCCTCGAACCTCTAAAACCTGACACTTGCTCTGCTTCTCCCAAAGCCGCTTGTTTTCACACGCGCCCCGCGGCACCGATCCCCCTCCGGCTCTGCGAGCGCTGTGGCCGAGGGGTACCGGGCCGGGATGGCCGTCTCCACGCCTGCCTGAACAGAATGTTCTGCAGACAGCAGAGCGCGGATGGTCGGGGGGAGGAACGGGTTTCCATGCTGAGTCTTGCCACCTGTTGCCTTTTTCATTCCAAGCCCCCCTTCCTCCTCACCCTCCACCCCAAGTTCCCCTCCCCACACAGCTCACCATCCCCAGTGGATAGGGTTGGGATCAGCAGTCACTTGCCAAATACCTTTCTAATGCTGTCACTAATTCTGCACAGACAGCATCTCTGAAAGCAAAAACAAATCTTTTCCGACGCAATTGTCGTGCGTCTTTTAAAAAAAGCATTTAGAAATGCCTTTTCTTAGTAGAGTTAGATAGGAGGGGCCGTGCCATAGCCACTACAACAGTCAAGCCTGGGGAAGCCTGAAGCTGTGCCGCAAGAATCCTCTGCAAATCCATTGAAGCTGGCATTTGGCACTGGCACGAGCTAATTTTGTACTTGGGGTTACACATATACACACCCATGTCATTCTTCTTCATCTGCTACATATGGAAAGCTGCCCCAAGCTCCAGAGTGCCAGGGAATGCTTTGCTAAAACCTCCAGGCTTGGTTTGATTATGTTACTATGCGCACTGGCCTGGAGAAGCGGTAAGAGTGGCGTGTGCTGCCAGACGAACTGGCATTAGCTAGATAGTCATCGGCTTGAGCCGCGGTTCCACACCACTGCCCTGCTTCCATGAAAGCAGGAGGCTGTGCATGGACATGAGGTCATAATTTCCTCCTAATTAAGGTGTGCAAAAGGGATGGCATTGCTGTAGTTCATAGCTGTTGGGTTTGCCTGGAAGTCAGTTGGGAGTCTGGAGAAGTGCATTTTAACAACCCTGCTTTCAGTTCCTCTTGAACTCTTCAGGTAAAGTTATTTGGATCAGAGTCTTAATGAGTGAAGAACCACTTGGGGAGGCAGTCTCTGAGTCCCCAGTTTGAGGTGCCTTCAAGGGGACTGATTTTCAGAACACGAGCCATTGGCAAATAAGATCCTGTCTTTCACTGGCGAATAGACCTGGTTTTGAAGCATTTCAGGCTCTCCAGATGTTGCCATGCCTGTGTTTTACAAACACACCTGTGTGTACGTAAACACTTGTTTGCCCACAAAAATCACAGTAAGGTGTAAGGATGGAAAAAATTAATGCAAATGTGAGGGATTGCTAGTTATTGCAGCATGGTTCTGCCACCTTTCTTAGAACCAGGTTGAATGGGAATGTGGAAAGGTAGAGAGTTCAGAATTGCGAAAAGAAAGAAAAAGGAATAGAAACTGAGGTGGTATGTTTGTTTCTCTTACTATTTCTAGCCGTGATGCAGCATAAGGTCCAGAACCTTCTCCCTCTTTGCTGATAGACGTGTTTGTACTGGCAAGGCTTCAAGCTGGTATCCCCACTGCACCAGTTAAACCAGTAGTTACCAATTTTTTTGCAAGCCACGCTGGGACTATAGGAATTTTATTCCTTCACAGTGTTGAAGGAAAGGGGTTTTGCTTGCCAAAGGGCTTTCTTATGCTTGAGGATGATTTATGGGCCAAGCTGAGCCACTTGTGGAAAAGGCAAAGCAGCTTTTGGCAGCACCCCCAGAATCCACTGCAGCTGTGGGGTAGTGAAGTCATCGGCATAACAACCACTGCAAACAGAATAACAAAGTCTGTTCTGTTCTCGTTTAAAATAATCTTTCCAGTTCAGCAACCACATTAAACCTTACCTTTCTGCATACAAAAATAATAAAAGGCAGATAGTTCTCTGCAACATGGTGTGAATGTCTCACATTATTGCCTATCACCCCTGCACCATCTACACTATATCAAAGTATTTTAAAGGAAGGAATGAAGCCGCATTATGTCATAGTTTGTGTCTGTCCCTTGTTTTCACTCCTTTGTTTTTCCTTAGGTTTAAAACCACAGAAAAACCCCAGAGTTCCTTTCTTTTAGATACAGAATTTGCTTCTGCCTTATAACCTGTTTCTAAGCTGATTGCAAAATGAGTAATTCTGTCTTTGATTTTTCCTGCCTGTCTTTGTTTCAGGTCCCTTCAGATCCTCCTGCTTCCAAAAAGCCCAAAATAGATGACTCTGCTTCCCAATCTCCAGCTTCTACTGAGAAGGAAAAACAGTCCAGTTGGTTACGGTCCTTATCCAGTTCATCTAATAAGGTGATTCAACATTTTGTAATCAAAAGAGGGATCAAACTAGCATGTAGCAACCCTGTTCTGAAACCAGAAGAGAAAACGAGAGAAAGAACTTGCCCAGGTTTTCTAGATTAATAACATTTCTACCCTTTCCCCAGTAAACATTGGAGCTATACAGTCCTCCCAGTTTCTTTGCCGTCTTCCAGCATTCTCTGACCTTGATTGTGACAATGAAGAGAGCAATTCCTTCATGCCTTTGGGGTACGAGAATCCTGAAAGACTCAGGAGCCTTTTGTGGACTCTGCAAGCTAAATATAACTTATTGGCAAGGAAAAAACAGGTGGTTTTTCATTAGTACAGTTCACCTCTTCCAGTGGAACCTGCTAAGTGAGTAGGTCCTAGCCTGTGGGGGAGTAGTTTTAGAGATAACAGAATGTGTACTGAGAAGCATCACTAGCACTCCATTGTGATTCGTAGGTTAAAAGAATGCTTGTATTTACTTATTTTTCTTTCCGCTCTTTCCCAGAGTATTGGCTGTGTCCACCCCCGTCAGCGTCTCTCAGCTTTCCGGCCCTGGTCCCCTGCTGTATCGGCAAATGAGAAAGAGCTCTCGACCCATCTTCCTGCATTGATCCGGGACAGGTAAGGAGACGTGAACCGAAGGGAGAGTGGGGGTAGCAGCCGTGGAGATTTGTTTGTCGGCAAGTTGCGTTACGTTTGTTCCCTTGCGCTGTTAACTGGTGGCTTTGTAATTCAGTCAGTCAGTCTGCTAGCATCAGATTAAAAAGCATTTTGCAGCTGCAATGTTTTAATTTGCAGAAGGGAAACAAAAAGAAGTACTGATATTTTGTGCATTCGTTAAATAGGTTTTCTGAGGTGAAACGTGCCATAGAAGTCTGAAACGAAGGCTGCTTCTATGAACTTAGGATCGTTTTGGGGTACAGTCATCAGAAGTTCTCAGGCTTCACTCCTCAGAGGAAGATTGAGTTGCCCTCTTAGGGCAGGTGGTCAGGGACCAGTCAGCTATTTCCAGGCAACTGCCAATTGGTAACTGCAGCAGCTCGGTAACGCTGCCCGTCAGCAGGCCACCACGCAGCTGCACGTCCCCTCTGGTATTGACAGTACCGTAGGAAGACGGAGGACCAAATGCACAGGCTACCCCGTTCCCTCTCGATGCCCAGTGGTCCTGGGGGCCGTGCCAGAGCACACCGGGCTGGAGGGCCAGCGGAAAGCTCCTTAGCTTGTAAGACCCCTCAGAAAGCTGATGTTATAGGCCAGATTCTGCTCTTAGATAGGAATGTAATTAAACTGGTACAAGAATGAGTCACCACCCGTAATAGGTGGGACTGCTGGTGTCACAGTTAGAACAGAAAGCGCCAGGGCAATTATACGTTCCTTTGCCAGACTTGAACTGTTCAGTCTGAAAAATGTTTGTGCCTGATTTCTGCCTAAGGGTAATGGTTTCTTTGGAAAGTTTGACTGTAGTGGCCAGGTGGTTGTAGGGAGCGTTATGGAGAACATATTTTGCTGCCATTATGAACAAGTTTCTTAGAAGCTGTGGGGACTGATTTTTAAAAACAAAAAGGAAAGGAAAAGGAAAGAAAGCCTGCCAGCATATCCTTTCTTTTAAACAGACTTTGCATTTAGGTAGGGAGAGAAGGGCTGAACCAGTATAAGAGTATGCCCTTGGTATCCCTGTGAGAAATTTGGCCAATTTAAGTCTTGGGAAAAAAAACACCTTCAACAGGTTCAGGAGAAATTTTAACGTATGACTGAAGGTACATCATGTAGTAGATGCTGAACTAAAGTGGCAAAGGCAGTCTGCTATGTTTTTTGCAAAATTCTGCGTATTTGACATTACAATATTACTGTCCTTTAACATAGGTTTGTTGGGGTTTTTAACAGTTGTTTTACATACATGCACTCAGATGCACGCTGTGTCAAAACACTAAATGCTTTTTGTGCTCCTGTGGCTTTTCTGGAGGAAGTGCCATTTCCAAGTTTACAAAACACTTGTGGATAGGCAGAAGTAAAACTGTGCAGTTAGGTAAAACGATAATGCATGAAGATCATGACGAAGCATCATAATTTTTAGACTCAGCAGGATCTCATCTCTTTGGTGCTCTTAGAATATGTGGCACTTTGAATGTGATCCCTTCTGAACTGGATGGAGATCAGCAGCATAAACACCTCCATGTTTCAGTGAGTGCAAAACGCTAAGCAGATACATAGGCAGATTCTTAGCTGCTGTAAATCAATGGAACTTCACTGTCTTTCCAGCAAGTGTTCTTGCAGTTTCAGTGTAACACACGGACAGGGAAGCATTTCAAAGCCAAGAGTATGACTCTTTTCTCCTTCCTTTTGCCTCCCCCTCTAAACCAGTTTTTACTCCTACAAAAGCTTTGAGAATGCTGTGGCCCCCAATGTGGCACTCGCACCTCCAGCCCAACAGAAGATTGTCAGCAACCCTCCCTGCGCCACAGTAGTATCGCGGAGCAGTGAGCCGCTGAGCAGCACTGTCCAGCCACGGAAAAGAAAACTTGCTGCAGAGAACAGTGCCATCCCAGAGGCAGCAGCCACTGTTGCGGCCACTGTTACTGCCACTGAAGAGGATAAGGAATCAGAAGCAGAAATTGAAGTAGAAACCAGGGAAGAATGTAAGTGACGGTTATATCTGCCTTTATTTTGTTTTATTTGTGCTGGATTTTCCTCAGTAATCCACAGCAGTTAGCTGTTCAGCTTCTGTTGTGATTAAATATGATTCTGGAAGCCTAATACCTCAATGGGATGTAAAAATACAGCCTTAAGTAATAATGAAAACTAAGAGGGGGACATAAGTTGGGGGTGTGTTTTGCTGGGAGAGGAACGTGCGTTGACAACAAGAAGCACCTGAACCATGGGTGTCACTAACCCAGCGTCTCTCATTAGAGCAGGTGTTGTGCAGAGGACAAAATATATGTGGTGTTGACATAAATGCTGATGTTTGCTATCTGATCAAGGGCCTTCTATAAAAGCCTTTGTGGGATATACGCAAAAATAGCCCGTAAAAATTCCAGAGCGCACACACGTGCAGGTGTGAGACAGGACGTGGTCACACAGTTTCAATACTGCATCCGTGGAGCTGAATAGGTCAAGCAGTGATCAAGAACCAGTTCGTTCTTAAACAGTATTCTGATATTGGGCCTCGGCAAAAGATGAAGGAAGACACTGGCATCACCTCATTCATGTCACTTAGACAATTCTGCTGCTGCCCTCAGTATGTTCATGCACGCAGTTCTAGTGCATGCAGTTTATGCAGGAAGAAGGAATTTTACCCACTGCAAACAGCAGGTTGGTGTAGGTTTCCCTGAAGAAATCTGTTTCTTCACATCCATGGAGAAAACGCTGTTTGTGACATAAGTTCCAAAGTCACAATTCAAATTGTCAGTCGGGTTTGTGTTTTCATCATATTTCAAGTATCAAAATATAACCCGATTTTTTTTCTTCCTTTTTTTTTTTCATTGAATATCGTCTGTCTCCTCAGTACAAAAGGGCCTCAGCATATTTTGAGTTATAGTAGTTTTAGCCTTTTAAAATTAATTTTCAATATTTCTATTTTTCAGTCACCTCCTCCTTATCCTCGCTCTCCTCCCCGTCCTTCACTTCATCCAGCTCTGCAAAGGACATGAGCTCCCCTGGGATGCAAGCCCCAGTCACAGTCAACAGTTCATATGAGGTTGCAACACATTCTGACTCTCACAGCAGTGGGTTGGAAGCTGAGCTGGAGCACCTAAGGCAGGCCCTGGACAGTGGCCTAGATACAAAAGAAGCCAAAGAAAAATTCCTCCATGAAGTTGTTAAAATGAGAGTGAAGCAGGAAGAGAAGCTGAATGCTGCCTTGCAAGCCAAACGCAGCCTGCATCAGGTAAGGTTGAAAAAGAGCTTTCTCTTACCCTGTCTGCAAATACTCTTCCGGGTAGAAACCATTAGGTAGTCTCATGTAAGTAAGAGTTGCCTCATTTTTCCCAAATAGCAACAGCCTTTCCTGGGGTCTGTTTGTAAATTCAGCCGGGAAACCAAAGCGTTCAGGAACCATTCCTACATTTTTAAGCTCGCCACCTGTTTTTGCCTTAGGGCGTAAATCCATGGTTACCAAAATCAACATTACTGAAAAAACCTTCTAGTCCAGCACAGTTTATTTGGGTTTCATTTAATGGAACTAGAAACATTTCTGACCTTATGGAGGCTTTATCTGTAGTTTTAAACGATTTTTTTTTAAAATCCTGCCATTGCCCAGCTGAGGGAGGGTGTTCTGGGACACAGGCACTTGCTGAAGCTCTGAGGAAGAGCTGAACTACAGGTCTTTGTTCAGCTTTCCGTTAGCCAGGCTTCGTGGAACGTTTCTTGCTTCATTCAGTGAAGCTCCTTATTTCTGGAGCTCCTTGATGCATCGGTCGTATCAAAGAGTGGCCAGACAAAACGGCCGCAGGGATGTCCTGGCCATTAGCAAATCCCAGCGGCTCAACAGAACAGCGGGAGAAGTTTTCTTTATTGGAGCTGGGGCAAAAGCAGTACCTGGGAGTGGAAGGTAGAGCCAGTGCAGAAGATTTGCATGTCCGCTTTGAATGTTGTATGTGGAGCTGGAACCGAGCTGGGAGTGTAATCCATGGACGCGTGTGGGGTGCCAGGGCCTTGTCTCATCTAGCATGGGAGACAGAAAGCCAGTACTTGTGCTGTTGGTCGGAAGCAGGTATACAGCCGTTAGCTGGCACAGTGCGTTTTGTTTCTTTGGGGAATGAAACGAAGGACAGTAGCTCACAGAAGTGACTTGTGTGCAGTGAGACTGCTATGATTAAAAAAAAAACCACCAAAAAACCCCAATTCTCAGAACACCAGCACTAGATGCAAGCGCTCTGCTAGCAGGCAGGAGGAGGTGAAGGAGAGATTATATTAAGCATATAGATATGATCACAATTAGAATGTCTGCAGAAGTTTGCCAGCTCAGGTTTGTGCAAGAGCTGCAGCGCAGAGTGCTGGTTTCTGTGCTGCGAACCTCCCGCGTGAAGGTGGCTGGTTACGCACGAGCTGCGGGTCCGGGTCCCAGGGAGGGGAGGCCGAGAGCTGTCTTTTCAACTGAGCTGCTCGGTCGGTGTCACCTTGAGCAAATCACTTCATTCCCTTGTGTTTCAGGAAATAAATGTTTTATTTTATGTATTTAAAAGTAAAAGTAAATATTTGAGTAATATACATTTAAAGCTAATTTTAAAATATCTAACCTAAATGCACGGTGTGTACTTAAAGTAAGGCAGGAATTGCACAAAGTATTGATGAAGCAGGATTGAGTGTGAGGCGTTCAATCAAGCGACGCGTCAGAATGAGAGGGAAGATGGTGTCTGGCCACCATTTCCCATTTGGGCAGCTGTGGGTTTCCAGTTCCACGTACGGAGCAAGCGCATGTGCGCATGCTTCCAGCGGCAAGGCCGAGCTAACAATGGCCTGGCTGGGAAGTGAGATTGTCAAAAGAGTGAATTTCCCATGACCCGGCGGCAGTGTTACTTAACAGAAGCGCGTTGCTGTGAGGGTTTGACTCTGACGGAGAGGAAATGCTGCTTCTGGGGGAAAAAAATTGAACTTTAGCTTCTGTTTTAACCATTTAGGAGACAGACCTTTTGCGAGCCACATTTTTGTGCTTGTGACGAGCGGGTCTTTTAACAACAGCTTTTTAAAAACTTATGAGTTTCTTCCTTTGTACCTTTAGGTTCCTTATCATTATCACTTCAGTTAATGGCTCGCTCTTGCATTTGAGATTTCAAGGCAGCAGCTCCTATTAAGAACCTGGACTGTGGGAGTGGTGATGTCCAGACCAAAGTACGGTTTCGATTTGGCTTAAGGTTTTAGCCTGGAGTTTTCCAGGTGTTGTGACAGAGCAGTCCATTGGCTGGTTGCCAAGAGACTTAGGGCTACACAGCAGGTCCCTACAGCAGGACAGAATTGCCGAGACATAGAAGGAAGATGGGCGATGTGGTTGTTCTCATGCTTGCCTTAAGTGGATTTTTCGGGGGGCTTGATAACACGGAACTGTTCACTGATTCCTTCAGCAAGTAGTAAACTTTCTTGGTCGGCTCTGCTCTACGCAAAGGGCACTCGCAAATGGCATTTATCGTAACGCCGTGCATCTTCAGTGGCTTCAATTAAAGTGCAGGCATTACAGTTGGTTTGTTTGAAACTTCGAGCTGGTGTAGAGCACATTGCTAGTAGCTCTCTCCAACTGCAGTTCATCTTTATTCAGTCACAGATGGTCACAGCTATTTTGCTTGACAAAGCAAAATGTGGCTGTAGTGTATAGCTTGTTATTATCCAAGAATTCAGGGTATCTTGAGCGTAGGATCTCATGTTGATTTAAAGGGGAAAAGCTGGTACAAAGTTCAGAATGAGGTTTAGACGTGAGCCTTCTCGGTCATAACCAACAGAAGGTGGGAATTTAGGTTGGAACACTTCCTTTACAGTTCTGTTTCCTTGCACTAATTTAGTCTCAGCTCCTCAGTTCTCACAAGTTAACTGCTTTTGTCTTCTAGGAGCTGGAGTTCTTAAGAGTGGCTAAGAAAGAGAAACTGAGAGAGGCAACAGAGGCGAAGCGCAACTTAAGGAAAGAGATTGAACGTCTGAGAGCTGAGAATGAGAAGAAAATGAAGGAAGCCAATGAGTCTCGGATACGACTGAAGAGGGAACTGGAACAAGCCAGGCAGATTCGGGTTTGTGACAAGGGCTGTGAAGCAGGCAGGCTCCGGGCCAAGTACTCAGCCCAGGTAAGACCCGAATGCTGAAGGTGATTACCGCAAGTAAGCTTACTATTCCCACAGTCTTCAGGGCTAGTTCAAGGGTCTGTCTGTCCTCCAGTGCCAGCGGCCTTGTTTTGTCTAATTTGCTGCCAGTCCAGCGTGTGCCCCCATCATGTCAGTTCACAGCCCTGATCCTCATGCAAGGTGTTGCCGGCCGGCACGCTGGCCACCGATGGCAGCCCCGCCATTCTGCCTAGAACTTAGCACATTTTTCAGTTGAAAAATCACCATTTTCAGAGAACTAAGACAAATGCTACATGTTGCTGCAGTTCCACTAGTACTCCGTAGGCACTGCCAGTGCGTGGGGATCCATTTCAATACTGTAATTATTAGGCAGAGCCACTTTTTCTAATAGTATTTTTCCTTGAAGATCAGCCTAGACCTACAGGAACTATTGAAAACAAGAGAAGAAGCAACAGCCCAGCAATAAGCAAACCGCAGTGCTGGGAAGGAGGGATGTTTGCAGTTGTAAAGCCCAAGTCAAGCAAACTGTCAGGTCTAAGAAAAGAATTCCAGTCTGATCTCAGTGAAAGTTCTAGGAATGCAGGAACATGTTGTTACAAGCAACATGTACGCGTTAAGCTTTCGAACTAAAAATCCCTCCCCGCCCTCTCCGCATCAAATTCTCTTGTAATACAAGATTTTGAAGTTTATTTAAACCATCCAAAGCCAAGCGAGCCAAGAGCTCCGGCTGCACATCCTTAAGTGGCCTTGTTGTGTCTCGGTGGTGCAGGGCACATGGAATGCCCCCTGAAGTGACCCAGCATAACAGGCTGGGCTGAGAGCAGAGTGGCAGCCTCCTGGATTTCCGTGAGAAACAGCCCTGATGAGGAATCCATTGCATGCCCTGCCTTCCCCTTCCTCCAGTAAAACAATCCCAGTTGCCCAGTAACGCATTTCCTATAAAAGGGCATGGGCCCACACCCATGGTTAACCCCCTCAAACCCCCTCTCCTCCCTAGCGAGGGCTCCCAGACAGCCCCTCTCGGTAAGGCTGACGCCTTTCCTTGCCGTCGCTGCCGCCCCTGTAGGCTTGCTCTGACCTGCCCCACCTAAGCACCCCGCTGCCCCCATCACCGGTCCCCAAGCTAAAAGCCTGGTGGAGAAAAGCAGAGATAAAAGGCAAGGGTCAGCAACAGAAGGGCTCTGAAAAAATCAGGCACACTTGCCTAATTTTGAACTCCTAGAGCAACGCTATCTCGCTTACACGCAGATGCCACATAGGTGTCATACCTTTGCAGGACTAACTTGCATGTGGTACCATACCTGCGTTAAAGCGAGCACTTCTAGACCACGTTTACTCTAGCAATGCTGGTGCCACGCTGCTTGTTAGCGAGCCATGCTGCAGGAGCGTGCTGCCACGCCTAAAGCCTGAGCTGCAAATCGTTGGTGTGGTTACTTTAAGGTGGGGGGGGGGAGGAAAAGAAGAAGCACTAGCGATCAGAAATGCTTCTAAGCCCAGGCTCTCAATAACGGGAAGGGGAGTGGTCCGCCTGTGCCACTATGAGACATGTCTAACCAGGAGACCAGAAGCAGGAAATGATGTGGGCTTCCTCCCCAGCATCACAGGATGTCTCACTGATAAGAGGTGTCCAGACTAAACATAACCAGATTGAGAGCTGCTGCGCTGGGCGTTGCCAGCAGTTGACTTCCACTTGAGGGGGAAGGAAAAAAAAAACCAAACAGGCAGGCAAGGTAACAGCGAGTGCAGACAGCAGTAACCGCCCGCCGGACCAGCCCCAGCTTTGCCACGCTGCCGCCACGGCCGCCCTTCCTTCGTGGGACGCGTGAAAATTTTTGCCAAGGTGGATTTTCAGTCCCCTAATAAATTCCCTCCCTGGGTGGGAATAAGAGGGTCGCGAACATGGCAGGCTAAAAATCACCTCAGAAAGAATTCAAGGAACTGAATATGCCCCGGGTTGTCTTTCCTAAGGACACCCATGGCACATGGCAGTATCACGGGCCGTGCGCTGTTGTGAGTGCTGAGGCTCGCCACGGCAGCACCAGGGCCCAGCGCAGCGGCGTGAGGACACCCGTTAAGCCCCAAATGCAGTCAGGTTACATTATTGCTGTGCTTGGGCAAAATATCACGTGGCAGCTGATGGCTCAGGGCCTGGAATAGCTGCTTTGTGCAGCAGCTACCTTGGAGGTTGCTGCTTGGCACTTAAGAGGAGAAAATGTTAAGTAACTTCAAAGGCTGAATTTTATAAGACATCACTATGACTTAAGCTCCCAAGTCATGTAAGAAATTGTAAATTAAAGCTTTATAGAGCCTTTTATCTCTAATTTGGCGTGCACACAGGAAGTTTGTCACTTATGTTGTGCTTGTCACTTATTTTTGAGGAAACCACAATTCTCTAGACAGCCTTTGTCTGAGAGAAATATCATCGGCCAAGCTCAAGGCAGTAAGACGACAAATTCAGGGGTGTAAATGTCTTTATACTTAAAGTATGAATACCTATTGGTGTGGTTTATGCGCTTTTTTTTTTTCCTTACCGTGATACTGAGCTCCAAATATGGCTGGCGTGGTGGGTAGCCTTCATTTTAGCCCAAAACAGGTTTTTTCCTTTTCTTTGCTAAATGGTAATCTCTGATAACTGCTTATCTTATCTGTTTGTGGCCTAAAGCTGCATATTTTGAACCAGTGCAGTTTTTCTGATGTTTACACCCTTGAATACTGGGGCTTTTCCCTGCCTTTGGTATCATTAAGTGAAAAACAGGACGATTGCCTGCTGGGTCCTTTGGGGACGCTGAGGCCCTCTGTGTCTCTTGCTGTACGTTGGAGGACTGTTAGCACTCAGCAAGTGATCTAAGGCTGCTGGGAGCACGTATTTCTTTAAGTCCATTTCTGTGTGAAGTCACTACTCAGTCCCATTCCCGCCCTCCAAAGTCCGGCTGTTTATTTATGAGTCAAAATGGTGCTAATTTTCACTGTCATTTGGAGAGTTTCTGCTTGCTCAGAGGGCGCCCGGGTCCGGACTTCCTCACACCCATGCTCAGAGCACCCTTGCCCCTGCACGGTACCTCCCCGCCTCCCTCCCGCCAGCTCCCTGCATGTGGTATGAAGGACGTAACAGTTCCTGCATGCCACGACACTACAGCTGCTTTTGTTGGACATTAAGCTAGAGCTGAGACACAGGCCTTTCACATAAGCCACGGAATGTGGTTCCGGTCACTCCTATTAATAACCATTGCAAAAAATCTGAAAGTAAATTACCTGTGCAAACTTAGCTTGTGGTTTGCCGACTTGCTGCCGGCCTCGAGAAACAACAGTGGTGGTTTAAGCAGCGCAGTGAGCAGAGCTCTGTTACACTAAGGCACACTTCTGTTTTTTTTTCATCCTCCTTTCTGGAACTAAAGCCACCACAAATATTTAAGAATGTCAAAGCCGAAGAGTTCACGCAATGCACTTGCATAATTGTACAATAGCGTATGGAAAAAAGTAGGGAAAAGGCAATTCCTTCCTCACCGCAACTTTGATAACCTTACACGTGGAAGTACACGGTTGTATTACTCTTCTCACTTTGTGCTAAGGCGCCAGTCTGTATAACGTCTAAACAAAAAACCACAATGGAACTGAGATACTACAATAGTTTATTATGTTTCTTAATCTGCTTTTCTCTAGATTGAGGACCTACAGGTTAAGCTTCAGCATGCGGAGGCTGACAGGGAGCAGCTCCGAGCTGACCTGATGCATGAAAGGGAGGCTCGAGAACACTTGGAAAAGGTAGTCAAGGAACTTCAGGAACAACTGTGGCCTAAACCAAGCAGCCAACCCAGCAGCGAAAACACAGCGAGCAACATTGAGAACTAACCCAGCACCGCGTCGTCTGATACGCCTATGAGTGACATATATGCACAGTAAGGGAGGATGTGTGGGGTACGTGTGTAAGTGCATGTGTGAGTAGTCGTGTCTTGGCACACAGATCTATGAGTATGGATTCTTACTAGTTGGAAGGCAAACGTTACTCTTTATAACAGAAGCACTGAATTACGCCTCTTTTTTTTCCAATCCATATAGCACAACATCTTACTGTGCCTATAAAACACAAAGTGTTTATAAAGAAAATACTTTTAAGTCCACAGCAAATTTTCTACTGGCAAACTCCAAGCAAGCAGCATCGTCCAACTAAAATCAGAGCAAAAGGCAAGCATGGCAGTGTTTTTATGTTGCCCGTCTGCCTGGTGGAACATTTTGGAATTTAAAAACAAACAAACTTTTCTTATAAGCTATTTAAAATAATTCATTACACAGACTTGGTATTAAAAAAAATTAACAAGATTTTTATAATGAACCTTTAAAAGCAAAACAAAACAAAAAAACCTTCGATGCACAATTTTTAATGACTTGTTATAGGCTTTGGGATTCTTAACGTAGAAGCCCTCTGGTGATGATGCCATTTCATTAGCAGTTTTCCAGCCATCTAGGAAGCCATCACGGTTTAAATCCCGTCACGTGGTTGTATGAGAATTTCAGAGTGCTTTTCAGAGTTGATTTTTTCCTTAGAAAGAATCGTCTTCATTTCCTGTCCTGAACACAAGAAGAAAGGAAGATGCAGGATTGTAAAGGGGGGTGGGGGTGGGGGGTGGGAGTGGGGATGGGAAGAGAAGATGTACGCTTTAGAGTTCTAAACCCAGCCTTACAGACTTCAGTGTTTGCAAATCATGCCATCTTTTCTAAAGACATCTTCATTAATTGCTGTGTTCAAAAGACTCACTTCATCCAAGAGCACTTCAGCTTTGGGAAAAGAAAGAAGGAAATAAAGGAAGGAAATGGATGATCTGTTAAGTCGGTTGAGAAACGAAGCAGAAGACGTGTGTTTTAAAGTCATTCTGAAATCTTTCCTTCAGCTTTCAGTTTTCTGGAAAACTCATCTTTGTTGCACCATCGTACCATGAATTCAGTATTTACCTGCTTTTATTACGAACTGTCAGTCAGGATTTCTGTGCCCAAGGAGAGTGCAACATCGCATTAGCAGATACTACAGAAAAGACAAACAACATTTTTGCTGCTGTGAATAAGCCTATGTCTTTTTAAAAAAAAAATTTAAAAAAAAAATTGTGGGTTTTTTAAAAAAAAAAAACAAAACAGAAATTACTTTAATTTTGGGATCCAAGCCGCAGCCCCGGAATAAAAATGCAGCATGCCATCATCATGTTGTCTTACTGCTGGTGGTGGTGTGTTCTTTTTTTTTTTTTTAAACTGCACTTTGTCAGAATCTTACTCTGCATTTTATTCCATGTTTCTAAAGTTTACAAGTCGAGCGTTCTAGATTCTACCCTGCCTAACAGCCGCGAACATCATCAACCCACTTTGCACAGCGTGACGCCTTGCGTCGTCACGCAGGAGGAGGGTTCAGCGGGTCTGGAACGCCACCAGACACGAACGCGCCAGGGCACTGCCGGGGCGTTTCAGACCAGCTTTGCACGGCTCCATCTCCCGCAGGAGTTGGGAGGCCGTAGGGACGCTCCGGGAAGTGCTTAACTTGGTGCTTTACTGAACAAGAGAAAAGTGATTTTCACCTGTAAACACTCACCTCTTACGCACTCACGCTTATCAGCATGAGGTGAAAATTTGATCTGGGGCTGCAGATGTGCCTTCCAGCTCATTTTTCCTCTCGGCATCTTCTATAGGCAATGCTGACACTTTTTACCTTAAAGAATTAAAAAAAAAAAAAAAAAAAAAAAAAGAAAACCCTATGCATCGTCATACACAGGAGTTATTCTAAACAAAGAAATGTATTTCCAGTAATCTTTATTTGCTTTTGGACATTAATGCAAACTATGTAAGCTTAAAAATTATTTCCCAGTAGACAGAAAGCGGCTTCCAATCCTAAAATTATAGTATTTACTTACAGTACATTAGAATTTTGTTTTTTGGTTTTTGTTTTTGTTTGGTTTTTTTTTTTTCAAACAAGAGCTGTTTGCTTGAAATCATTATAATAACCATTATAATAACTGTGAGCATTAACAGAGAAGTTCATATATATGTTTTAGGTACAAAAAGAAGAAATATGAAAGGAGTGGAATTACTGGGACAATGTAAAACTGTTGGGAGCAAGAAACAGTTACATCAAGTAAATTACATGAAACTGTCCGTTTCTACAGGGCTTCGCCCTTGTGTGTTTGGGATGCTGGAGACTGAGTCTAGATGCAGATCTCCTCCTCTAAAGTGCAATGCAAAAGGAATTTTGATTATGCTTAAGCAGGTTTTTTTTTTTAATGTGGGGGTTTTTTTTGCTTCTTTGTATGTTTTTTTCTGCAATTATTAAATCATATGCATGGAATTAAAATCTCTGCCATACGTATATTCATTAATGGGCATTATTACTGTCTTATGTAAAGGGTTTATTTCGTTATGCAGTATGCATAAAAATGTTCTCAGCCTTATGATTTCCAGATCTGTATTATTCACTTATTTCTTCAAGGGAAACTAAATGACGTTCGCTTTAGTTGATCATTGTGCATTTCAGAAGTCGCATATGCTGTGCTTTACTGCCGTGTTAAGAAATTACACATAGAACAAATGTGTTCCCACCCCCACTCGCAGCTTCTTTGAAGCCTTACTTTGTAAATTCGGGGGGTTTCCCCCGATCTGTGACTCTGTCTCCCCCCTTACGACGCCACAAAAAAGGGAAACATCCATCCCGCTCTGGTTTTTTACGGGACAAGAGGCCCACTTGCCTACCTGCGCGTGCCCAGGGACGCATGCCGACGCACTGGCACAATTTCTTCTGTGCATGTGATGCTTTTATCTTCCAGAATTAATGAAATCTGCATTTTTTTTTCTAAAGAAAAAAAAACCAGAACAGAAAATAGTCTTCTCAGTAGTGAAGAGTCTTGCCAAACATCCAGCATCACCTGTGCTTCACAGGTAAATGGGATAAGATCGGCAGGACAGAGGTCTCCAAAACGAGCTTAGAACTACTGGTACAAACGCACGGTTTCGTCTTTTGCCGCGCGTTACGGTAATTCTGTCAAGGGTAATACGTGGCAAACGAATCTCACAATGTTTGAGGTTAAGACTCGATAGTGTTTGATCCTTGGTAGAGAAACCACCTTAGCAAAGACATTTCTATAAATTAAGGTTTAATATCAGTACGATTAAATAAGGTGCGAGACGACTGGGAACAAATGTTCAACACCAGCAGTTAATCAGCAGGAGAGGTTCACAGGCTAGGAGTCTATCGTAAATGATTTTGCCTTTCCTACGTACATTTTAATAATAAAATCTTAATGATTTCTGCAGCACGTAATTTATTTCTAATTCAGAATTCCTGTGCATGTAATTGCTTTTAGAATTGTCAGAAGGTGGCCACAGAGACACTAATTCTAGAAAAGAGCTGTCAAAACAGCGGGCGTCTGCAGAGCAAAAGCACGCGGTGAAGGTGGTTGAGGTGCGGGAGTTCTGTGTGTAATTTCTGGTCTGCAGCACTTCAGGAAGCAGCTGTTAGCCCGTTCGGATGGGATTGCTTTTCTTTCGACTTACCGTTGAGTCCCTGCTGCATTCCATTGGCGCTCCAAGCTGCGAGTGCAGGAGTTGTGAAGTCACATCTTCTCATTTCATCTGCTCTTTAGTTTCCTTTAAGAAGTTAAAAGGGAGAAGAGGTGTTTCCTACAGGCTGTTGACTCTCCCTGTACTTAAAAATATATTACTTAATACTTGTATATTCAGTTTAATTACTCATTGTTTCTATTACTGAAAGAAGACTTAACGAAGGGAAAGAAAAAAAACCAACAGCAATAACATTCATATCTATGGAGCAGCTAACTACTATACATAATATTCTGCTTTTCAAACAGAACTAGCCAATGTAAAAAAAAAAAGTTAAAAGTAAATTCAACATGTAAATACTTTTTTTCCTTTTACACTGTTGTATTATAAGTGTATATGGTGTTTACTTTTTCAAAACTCTTTCTTACCTGGTAGTCGTCTTGTTTTATGAGTTGTGTTTTTAACTAAGAAGAACCTTTGCTGTCTGTTAGGAAAAAACAAAACAAAATCTTTTTGCAAGTTTTAAATGTGGGTTAACCTTTCTCCATCATTTGCATTTTATTTGTCCTTATTTTCACTGTAAAGTATTTTATTACCAAAAGGTTGATTTTGCTTTCCATTCTGCCCTTTCATCAGTCCATGTGTTTTAGAGAGAAGTTTTTTGTTGCCTTGGTTGTTTTTGGTTTGGTTTTGGTTTTGTTTCGTTTTTGTTCCTTTTTTTTTTTTAATCAAAAGAACTCACAGAAATGACATTTTTTCAATTGAAGAAAAATAAATCTTTACATTTATAATAGCCAATAGCATTTCAGCACATTTTTGTTATCCTGGTCTCTCCTATGCTGCTGCTAATGACAATATTATGACTTACTCTACTATTCTAGAACTATTTTTATGTAAGTAATGTATGCTTTCTTGTTTATAAATGCCTGATTTAAAAAAAATAAGAAAAAAGCTTGGCATATTTATCTATTTCGCTGTGTACCTTGATAGTCCTTTTCCACATCCCCTCCCCTCGAAGCAGATAATATTGTAAAATAAAGGACTTTATGAGATTATGTATGAAAATAGCTATGCTTATATACCACAGTGACTGAATGTACAGTGTATAGACGCATTACCTAAAATAAAATTGTTTGTCCAGAAAAAAATTAATAGATATGGGATGTTTTTTGAGTTTTCTGTGCTTGCAGCCGTGGCCTGAGCTGTTCAGGACAGGCAAACTTCAGAGACCGTACAGGGATCTGAAAAAGAGCTTGGTTCTCCTGCTTGAAACGTCACAGAACCACAGGTTCGAAGGGACCTCAGGGATCATCTAGTCAAGACGTCCCAAAGTATTTTAAGCTAAACACAACCTCGTTTCCCGGGTTGCACGTGGGGACGCAGCCGAAGTGCCAGCAGAGGTGACAGCAATAATAATAATAATAAATCTCTGCCTCGCTGCTGGGCTGGGAAGGCAAACCAGCGCCAGCTGCGCTTTCTTCCAGGAACGCCTTCAACCCGCAGAGTGACCCGCCGCTCCCGGGCAGCGGCCGTGCTAATTGCACACGAGCTTGTGAGCCGGTGGAATGGGACGCCGTCGAACCGCTGCAAGAAAAGGCTTTTAAGACAAGGGCCTCGGCTCCACGTGCTGCGGCCCAGGGAGTGCAGATGAGTGCCCGGGCCGCGGGCTTGCACCGACACAAACTGAGGCTGGCCTTGGGCAGACGGTGCCAACTGACAGAGAACTTTACCTGCTAATACTACGCTATGTGTATTTATTGCACGTATAGCCAGGTCATATTTTATGAGGTGGCTAACCTGTTGCAGCTTGCAGGGCAAGTTCTTGGTTTGAGCTCATGTAACTCACCACGTAGTCATCCTCTGACAAACACAGACACGCACCCACCCCCCCCCCCCCCCCCGCTAATAACAACAAACCCCATCTGGCTTTAGGTGGAAATAGCACTAAACTTACTTAGCTGTTGGCGGGAAGCTCAGCTTCCTGCACGGTCTATCTTTTCTGGCATACCAAAATGAAAAGGCGGCAAAAAAAAAAATTGAAAAAAGCTCTGCCTGCTCACCTGACACGTGCCGAGGCACACTGACAACCTGCGGCTGCGCGTCAACCAGCACCTTCTGCCCCTTGTTTCCCGGCCAGCCTGATGATAAGCAGCTGCTCTGAGGCAGCATTTAAACAGACACTTGTTTTCAGGGCTGCACATGACAATACTGTAAGGCGAAAAGGCATTTACTTGGACCCGATGCATACCACGCCACAGAGACATTCTAACGGCAACGTGAAATTTCTGTAGCATAGTGAGACTTATAAGCATATAAAAGTTTGTACCAGGTTAAAGAAAAAGAAATACAAGGGGGGGGAGGGAAATGCAAAAAGCAGAAGATGGAAACATATGTTAAAGTAATTCTCTCATGGTTTTCTGAGAAATGGCTGCAGAATTTCCACCGCTCTGGTACATTTCTTAACATGCCCTTGTAAAACAGCGGAAAAGCCAGAGAATGATCAACCAGCTCAAAAAAAAATAAAATCTCTACTCTCTATTTCTGACTCATTGCAGCCCTGCTTTCTAAGGGGTTTGTTTCCTGTTTCTACCACCTGGATACGAACAGGGCAAAAGCAGCCTGAGCTGCTGCCTCTTTCTCGACAGGAGGTGAAGTTCGGTAAGCGGTGCTGCCCTGTGCCGCCGACACAAAGCTGTAGCTGTCGGCTCCCGGCACCCCAGAACCCACCTGCCTGGTGGCTTTTTCTTCTCCCCCACCCCCCCCGCCCCCCCATTGACAAAGAGCAAAGACGCCAAAACCTGCATGAGGTGGTTTTTTTTTTTGTTTTTCCCCCATAAGTATTGGAGACACAGACCTGATCCAGCCATTCTTTCCAGCCTCTTCGTGAATGGAACCCTGGGGCCTTTGCTCACAAACGCTGGAACTACACGCTGTTCCGCGATGAGCTCTTGGATAAGCATCAGTACGTGCTGCTCTGAGCGACGCCCCTCTTGCTTTTGGTTTTGCTCGAGCTGCCTCTGACCATGTTCAATTATTGCACATTAGGAAGAAGTTTTCTTCAACACGACAAACTGCAGCAAAGCACCTGGGTTTAGCCACCATCAGCCCTACCATCACAGTTTAGCCTAAATTCAAAACACTTACCGCAGAGAAGTGGGAGCCTTTCCCCACTCCTCGCTTCAGCTGTTGTATTAAAACCCAACAGCCCAAAACAAAACTGTTGAAATGGTAAGAGTTCGATGCTGTCTTTCGTGCTGTAGGCCTCCTGTCCTGTGCTTAGGTTTTAAGAAAAGAAACTCTTAATTTTTAGCGTAATTACAGCCCCTGAGCTCCCGGCACCTGTACCGCTTTCTCCAATGCTCTAATTAATTCCTTCTCCCGACAGGTACCAGAGTGAAACTCTGCCTCTGAAAGCAGAGTTTGTTACCAAAACCGCTTCCTACCTGTCTGTGACGCCAGTGGGCACTGGGCGTACTGGGAGTCAAACAGATCATTTCATTCTGCTCCCACCAGGGAGAACATTTAAAAAAAAAATAAATATATATATATATATATCAGTGCATTTGCTGGAAATGAAGAGCTGTGTACAAGACACAACAGCCCAGGAACTGGTGTGGGGCCCGACTTGGTTTTGGAGCAAAAGGTTCCTATAATAGCTTGATGACAAAAACTTAGTGTGGAAAAACTCAAGACAGGCAGTAATAAGATAATGACAAAGTGCTGTCAGTCACCTCCATACACGTTGTATACACTGTCTTCCGACACAATCCGTTTGAATGTATGCAAAGACCCGTCTGAAGGCGCACCCGTGAATTGAGCCATTCACATTTCCAAACATTCGGAACCCGGCAGTTCCAGCTCCTGGAGGTCACGTCCGTGAACAGCAATTACAGCTGGAATCTGCAAACACTCACCAACGTATCCAAGGAAGTGGTTAGAGGCTGTCCAGCTTCTTCAACTTACGCTTGGATGTTTGGCACGTCTAAAGCCATGTCTAATACAAAGAATGGGATGCAGCCGCATTAGTCACTCCTGCCCCCAAATGACTAGCAGCGAAATGGTGTTTTCACCCATTTTTGGTACCAAGTGGAACCAGTAAGGTTCGAAGTCTAAATGCAGGTCTGATTCCTTCACTTGTAGGATCTTGTGCCCCCCCCCAGTTCATATACATGTCCTTTCACTTGTACATCTGTTGCCATGATTTTGGTTTCTAAAATCAGAAACAAAAGTACAAATAACTGTCCTCTATCGACATTTACCTTCTATAGTTAAAGTACACAACTGACAAACCTTTTAGGTTCTCTGATACACTTAGGCAGTACACTTCAAGTAACTTTGTTCCACAGATTTTGTACACAAAAAATAGGGCTGAAGAGCCCAGATTGCCAGTTACTTTCAGGAAGACCAGCTGCATTTCTGTCAGCACATCACATCGATGGCTTCTTTGAAATACTTAGTGTCTTTGGAAATACCCCATTTTGGAGCAAAATGGCTTTAAAGAAAGGAAGATGTTCTCATATCACAGGGGGCAGGATTCACACTCCCAGCTCTTTAAAGAATTCACCAGCTCACTTTCTTAACTTGGAATAGAATTCCTTCAGTTAGGAACACGGGGAAAACTTCACCTTCATTTACCACTCTACTGCAAATCAGTAAATTAACTCAAATTCACATAGATACAGATCCTGCTACCCCTACACTGAGAAAAGAACACTTAAAAATTACTGTGTGAGGAGACAAAGACAAGATACACATTTTTTCCAGACCACAGAAACTGCTTCAAGCTCACTCATCGCCCTGTGCTAAAATCAGTTCTGTTGTAGGCCAATGTTTTGTACAGAGGAAGCCCTCCCTGGTCGGGGAATGACAATTCCCCCGTGAGAACGGGCTCTGTTTTTTCCCTTACAGGCAGAACTGCTTCTGCATCAGCCCTGGGTTGATGCCAGATGCCAACTCAGGTACGAAGGACATGGCACTTCTAGAGTTTTCAAAAGGATTCAGGAGTAAACCTCGTTTGTTTTAGTTTCTTTCTAAAGTCAGCTGAGGCTAGTTTGGAAATAAGGCTTGGCCTCACATATGGAAATCTCCGATGCCTGAATCCAGCTATCCAGGCCTATTGGACACCTTCCTTATTCTTGGACTATCCCTTTTCAGCTATCCCAAATTTATCTGGCTACCCTGTATTCTAGGAGCTTTCATTTAACTGACCTAGATTACAAGCACAAACACACAAAGCAAAAACACCCGCCTGTTTCGTTTGCTTCCCCTGCTGTCCTGCACTCGGGACTTTCAGACAGGAGACGTATACTCGCGAGACCGTCGCAGATCCCCACGGAGCTAGGGGTAAATTTTGGCACAACTTGAAAAAGACCCACAAGATTTCTATCAAATTTTTTTTGCTAACTGGCTTACGCATAAAACCAAAAATCACACAAAATCCCCCCAGAGCTTCTACTTTGCCAGCTACAGCTGTGTATCAAGGACACTAGTTTAATTTCACATTGTAAATTAGGTGTTCAGTAGTGGTTTGTGAGTCTAAACAGACAGCTGGGGACATACTGAAACGAGCCATACTTTCCAGAGGCATTAAGTGAGGTGCCTGTCAGAGAGCTTCTTACTGGGCAGTGAAATTGAGATGTCCAAAACACTCACGGTCACTCACGAAAAGCTTTTCTTTTACTCCATTTTCCTCATCTTTTCTAGATCTGTATAGCCTGTCTTTTGGCAACGTGCCTCTACCCGATGCAGCTGCGGTTCACGCGAAGGCCGTCACTACCTCTGAGCTTCACCACCGTATCGCCCGCGAGGCCCGTTTGCACAGACGAACCAGAGCAAGCCACTGCTCTTCAAAGTACAGGGCAAACTACTGATGGCAAAAATCGGAAGGTGAAGCAAATTCTTTGGCACCGCTTGTTCAACAATTAAACGAGCATTAATGAAGAACTGTTTAGTCTGGTTTGAGTGTGTAGTTCCACAGAAACCCGTACTGCCTAACGTTACATTGTCACACAGCACTTGGGACGCTTCGAGGAATCTGGCTATGTCTAGAGCAGAGCTCTGCGTGGCAGAGATGAGCCACCTCTCCCTGTGTTACTTTTTATGATATTCCTGTTACGGAAGCAAAACATAAAACCAGATTTGGATTGGTAAGCCTTAATAGCAGAGGCTGAAAACATTATACACTCTGTCACCAAGGAACTCCGAGTACACCACCACATACTGGCAAGAACCACCAGGCAAGCTGTCTGGTGTTTATGATTAAGGGGGTAACTGGGCTTTGAAAATTTCAGTTATTTGGCCAGAATAACTTTAATTTACTTAATCTCAGAACAAAAATACTAGGAATCAGACATGAACCTTCTCCATTGAACACTTTTGTGTACCTCCAAAACCAAAAGTGCGTTCACATTGTCACTGCACTGATTCATTGAGTATCAACACCGTATTTTCTCCTTCTGCATTCTCAGAGCAAGCTATGTGAAAGGAACGGCATTGGAGGAAATGGTTTTGCATATACTGGCTGTCAAGTTGTTGCTATAATTAAAACATTTTCTATATTACAAGAAGTCCTACAGGTATGTGCACTGCTGGTCAATGAATTGGTTGTAACCTCTTCTCACATCCTGACCCCCCTGCCACCATCCCTGCCCACCTGGAGGTGAGAGCTGGCCTGCGGGCTCCTGCAGAGCTCGGGGCATCCTCGAGTGGGAAGCTTTGAGCACCTCAGGCAAGCTCCTACAGGGAATCTGAATGGCTTAAAGAGTGAGCATGTCTCAGGAACCTGTAAACCCAGCTCACAGCCAAAAATCCAGGGATCCATTCTTCCCGAGCACAATAAAAATACTTTGAGATCAACTGATACTCTGAGTTCAGCTAAAGCTGGCAATATACACAGAAACCTGACTCACAGAACTTGGTATGCTCAAGTACCCCTTGAGTTCAACTTCATTTCACAAAGTAGAAATAGTTAAAATGTCTGTTAGAGGCCCCCTTTGTGCTCAGTTCTCTACAAACACTTAGTGAGCTACAGCCCCTACCCCAAAGAGCTTTCATTCAAACAGGAACAACAAAGAATGAGGGGGCAAGAAATCAATAGCGAAGTGAGCTGAACTGACCCAAGCTCAAACTAGCTGCTGGAGATCAGAAATAAAAATTCAGTTTCCTGAGGCCTGAAGTAAAAAGTCTTCATGTCTTAATTCAATAGCTTATGTTATTCAGCCACCAGGAAAAACAAAAACCAACCCCCACCACCACCCCCTTAGAGCTGCTCATCCTGAACACGGTATACCCATGGTAAATTAAAAGGCTTGTATGGAGCACAACTGAAGGAAATGCCTCAAAATCTCAAAACTAGGATTAAACAAGCGCTGCACCTCAGTCCTTGCCATTTCACTGGAAGCAGCGCCCCTTGCTTATACCTAACAGGCGGGGCAAAGGGAAAACTTAACACATACGTAGCAGAGTAGAGGTTTGAGAGAGACTTTTGGTAGGAGTTACTGCCCGTGGTATCCAAACCATACTTTTTACATGCTCCTGTGTTCATTTGCTGAAAAAAATCTTAAAGAAATACATCTTGGCACATCTGCAAGGAAGGGATAAAACTTGCAGAAGATGATAGGAACCAGGGAAGCAGTAAAAACCCAGGAGTGTCAGAGTTAATGATGATATGTGAGTAATCCAGTTATAAAGGCACTGTCAGTAGGAAGAGAGCACAAATATAATAAAACACAGCTGTATGACGTACACTCCAGTGGAATTTTTATTAGATGGCTTATGTGCACTTTAAGTATACCTGACTGCAATGCAAATTCCCACACGCTTTTATTTGGGAGGGAAAAAAGTTTCCACAGATCTCTGCACTGAACTGATTTAGCTGAACGGTTCTGTTCAGTATCCACGGGTTTTCTGGCTCATCTTTTTGATTTTACTTTTGCATTTGTTTTCTGCTGAGTCAGCTCCTTAATCTGGAACCTTGAGAATTTCATGCTTTTAAGTACTTCCCCAGAGCCTGTTCTGGCCCAGCTCTCCTACTCCTCTGGCCCTTCTACCACTTACCCCAAATAACTACTCTTGTCTCCCACACGTACGAACTGTAAGAGAAAAACCCCACAAGGACAAGAGGAAACCTACACGGGTCAAAGGAACACAAGGTTTTGCTGCTTCAAAGGCCAGATCTGTTCCAAAATCTGCTCCTTTCTGTAAACACCATGAAGACTACAAGCTTGAGTGACCAATGTTATCTTGGGAAGAAAGCTTACAAACAGGAATTTACAAACCCCGTTTATCTACACGATGTTTTGCTACGTGTGCTCTCAGCAGACTCCGTTCCAAGACCTGTAACACTAGATGCTCTTGAGCTGCAGAAAGTCCTTTATTGGCTAGCTGTCAAAAAGAGCCATTAAACCCCTACCTTTACGTGGCCAAGGTATAAAAACAGGTACTACACAACACCTTAACAAAGCTGTTGGCCACGCAGCCCCCAGATGAAACTGGTTTGACCAGTACAAATGGATTCTTTTTCGTAGCATCCCAAGGGCCAATCTCCCTGCTGTTGTATATACAGATCTACATTCTTATGTATGTAGGAAGCACCTGCCAAACATCTCCACAGATGTACTGGTGGCCTTTGCAACGTTGATCGCAGGCCCAGTAAGAGAAAGTGTCATCTGACAATGGTAATACTGTTAAGCACTCCTAAACCTAGCTCCTGGATTTCAACATTGCTTTGCAAAAGAAGTAACTAGTCAGACATACAGAAGTCACATTTACTTTACTTACCTTTCCAAGCTGTAAGGTAAGGGATATACTAATGAAAGCAAACCACCAAAACCCACAGCAATATGCCACGTTGCCTTGCATATTAAAAAACCCTACCGGAAACCCCTGTAAGCGTTGCCCCTGCCCCTGAACTCAAGATCAGTAGATCTCAGTCCTGGATTACATGCTGTGCAGCACAACTGCGTTGCCAAAAGGTTCAATATGTGCATAACTTTTAAGCATGAGAGTTTTACTAGTACTGCCTCTAAGTATGCAATTATTGTATCTTTGCTTACACCATCACAGTTGCATTCTCTACAATCCTTTGCATGTAAAAACTGGGATGTGGTGAGCAATCGGGTGCTTTTGGCTACACCAAAAAAAGAAAAAGAACACGAACGATACATTAAGACTGAAAGCAGACACAAGGTTCACAGCTGGAACCGGTGCTATTCGGTTAAAGGTTCTGTATGCTGTTAAGTTCTGAACTCCCTTTGCACACGAGTCCCACGGACGGCTGTGGGTGCCCAAGAAACTGCAAGTGAGTACAAGTAAAGCGTGGCTCCCCCACCTGCCTCGCCCATGAACTGAGCTTACTATAAACAGATTCTTTAAGCTCTCTCTCACAGTGTGTAAAGCAGGGATCCCATGCTGCTTAATTCAATTTGGCAGATAACATTGGTGAAAGGCATTGATTTCTTCCCCCGCTCCCCCTTCTCTTCCATCAATTTTCCCAGATAAGAAGCCTGTGGCTCAGACCCTGCTGGTGACGGATGCCTTGTAATTGCTTTGAATGGATTATCACCAGACATCTAGCAGGCATTTACAGTGCTACAGCTGTAATCAGAAACAGTCTCACCCAGGAGAAGGACTCTGAGGAAGAGACAGCTGCCTCTGTTGCCTCTGCCTTCTCTCTCTGTTCTTATACTAAGCCTAACTTTATTTATTTACATTTTTAATACAGTAATATCTAGGGCATCCAACTGAAATCAGGGTCCAGATGGGCTAAGTGCCATTCAAACCCCAAGAACCTATCTCTGCTTCCAACAATGCCCCGTACAACTCAGGCTACAAGAGGACTGTCCTTCCAAACTGCTGAAATCTTGCATTTGGCTAAATGAGTATCCACCCATTTCAATGGGTAGCGTTAGCAAAAAATTGGGAAGTAAAACCATACATATTCTGATCTGGCAATTATTGGCCAAAAACATTCGATAAGACACTTCTTGCCTCAGCTTACTGCTGCTTTTCTCACTCTGCCTAGACTAAATCATCAGTAACTTGTTTACAAAGATCACAGTGACATCCTAATTTGATATCTGGAATCCAAAACATGAATAAATGAGACAGACTGTTACAGAGGAACAAAATGAAGCAATTTGACCTCCTGTACTTTATATTAATTTTGTACAATTACATGTAGCTGCTCAACATCAACAGGCAGAAGATCCATGTCCGTGATGCTTCAACTGAAGTTTGATCAATAGCAACAAAGTTTTTTGCCCTGCAAAGTTTCATTAGGGGTAACGTAAGTAATAAGCCTCAAAACATGTATCTGATTGTTCAGAAAAAATACATTCACCAGATCCGCCTATGATGATAAATACACATCCATCCTGCACCACCAACATGCCGTTGAAACTCGGCAGAAAGATACTTGGCTCTCCTTCCAGGAGCTTCTTCAGAGGCGCGAGTGCCACAAGGAAAGGTCGCACGCCTCTCCCTGTCACCACCTCCCTTTCCTTTAGCAGACCTTCTCCCCTGACCAGAGAAACACCCTCATCCACAGGGCAAAACTGATCCCGTTCTACACTTTCTGTCACGCTTTGGAAGGTCTCATTCACTAGGGTTTCTTCCTCCAACACAAGTGAGGATTCCTATGCTATACGACAGAGACCATGCCTTCTCCTCCTCAAAGAAACAGGACTCAGACACTTTAATACCCTTCGTTTTCTTTATGTGTAATTTTTTAGTGCTCGCACCACCCTGTCAGCCCACGTTTCAATTCAGTCACTCACGCAGCATCATAGATTGGTCAGTCTATATAGGACATTTACATGGCCAATGGGACCTTGATAGGAAAGGTTTTCATGCTTAGTACGACCAGTACCAGCTTCACGCTTCCAATCTTTAATTCCAACCAAAAATCAATTCTACTTTGAAACAAGTTTCATCCAACACCATGTTCCAGCTCAAAACTCCCTCCACTGTCTTTGAAAACAACATGAAACCTTTCTTGGAGCAAATGAAGACCTGCTGTCGGTTTGGTGCTTGGATCGTCGGTGAGAATCCTTCCCTGCACACTCCATACCTACTTGTCTAACAAAGCACTGAAGGGTCTAATTTTAAGTGATGCTAATTTCCCAGAACTCCAGTGAATGATAGCTTAGCATGTTTCATACTGGCTTATTAGCTGTGCGGAGCTGACTAATATAAAAAGGGAGGTCTTTTAAAACTCATGTGGCACAAGTAATATGAGAATCCTTTAAAATTTTTGCACCTTGAAATGCAGAACGAAGGCAGGGGAGGAGAGGACAGTGTATTTCCTACCACACATGTACAAACTGACTCTGTAGGGCTTGTGCTGCTGGGAGATAATGTGCTTTGCAGGTCATTGGCTCTTAAGCACTGTGTTATCTCTCCGTAACATACACCTTGTTGTGCCTTACTGCTTAATTACAGCTGATATGCAGGCCATAATATTGCTTATCATTAGCCAGAGGCTGACAATTACAATTTAAGATTAAACTGTTTTCTTTTTTTCTTCAGCCAAGTCTCTGTATGACACTTCCTTAGCCCAAGAAAAGATTTGCACATGCAGAACAAATCCATATACTAATTGGTTATGTGCCCCTCATAATGATGTATAATTTAAGCAGCATGCAACACATGATGAACATCATGAACCACACTCATTGGACAGAGCCTATATCCGAACATGGAGGGTCAGCTAGTCAGCTACCCTCCTGAAAAACACCTGAAAAATCTCAAGACAACAATAAAGACTGAAGTACTGCAATCTCCTACATGGGACAGGTTCCAGCCTGGTGACTGGCAAAAGCAGTGCCTCAACTTGCAGTAAGCTCAGTCCTTCCCTCTAGCCATCGCTTTTCGACTCACCTTCTGCTCCATCAGCTTCACTCTTTTTCATTCCTCTCGCCCCGGTTTTCTAAAAAGGCTCGATAGTGTTTTAGATGACATCTGTCACACAGGCAGAGCCACTGCATGCATCCATCCGCCCCCTATTATTCCCTTGCACTATGATGCACTGCAGAAACGTGGGGCTTAGTTCAGCAAAACACTGAAGTATATACTTGATTTGAAAACAGTGTTTCTTTCATCCCAAAGTCTTTTTGCTTTATCAGGGCTTTTGTTTCAGAAATGGACACAGTTAACAGAGATCCTAGAGTTGGGATTAGTTTGAAAGACTGGACTATTAAAGGATCAGCAAAAAAACAATGAGTCTGCTCAAGCCGAACTGTCTTTAGGTAGCTACGCCCTTTTCAAGAAACAGAGATGTGTTATTCTGCAGACAACCCAAAGAATTAAAGATTGCTCACAAATATTCTGCACTAAAATCCACAATGGCCTGAGAGGAGATTTAACTACTGGTCACCAACAATAAAGCTTAAAGACTGAATAAGAACTGTCTTTCTGTACCTCTGCTAAGCATTTATGAGGTTCCTTCAGAACAAAGCCTTTATCTCCTGAACATAAATGTGATAACATACAGTTGTGATGACTCTTAATGTCAGAGGTCAACGGTTTAAATCTCTTGTCCTCTAGTTTGTCAACTCCCATTTATCCTACCCAGCACATCACACGGGTAAGACATGTAAATCTTCCAAAAATGTGTTCTGATCTTTCACCTACAGTAGATTAAAAATAGCCCAGAGCAAGAGCTTTTAGCATTTTGTCATAGCAATTTCTCCGTCAAATATGATAGATAGCCAGCTACATGGAAAAAGAATGAACCAACCCAGAGATCAGATAATGAAAAAGTCTGAATTACACCTCCAAGAAGCAGGAGTTTTACTCACGGTGGAAATCCCCACTTAGCTCACCCTGCTGAGCCTATGTGTGGCAGCACGGAACGCATTTCTTTCCTCCCTGCTTGCTTTTCATTTAAACCTCACAACAGTTTTGGGAGCTCAAGCAAGAGTCTTGAGTTCTGTTTTGGAGGTTGCAATCTTCTAGAATGATTTCAGGTATTTCAAGTTTTATTTTAAAAAATAATTGTTTATAGACAGGTGCTAGTTTTGGCTATCCAACACGATTATAAGAGCTTCACTCAGATTTTCTGAAAACCAGCTGCCTAAAGCGACTGAAGTTAAAAGCCAGAAAGTGAATACCTAAACAAAACATCTTCCTCTAACAACCTCGACTCTGTTGTTAAGCCTTGCAACCCTTACTTCTAGGTATCCTCTGGTGATCTTGCAGCAATTAGATGTACATCACCATCATTAAAGCATGTGATACCTCTTCACTACCAGTAAAAAGAGAACCTTGACAGCAAAGCATCCTGATCTGTTACTGCCATGTCCTAATGGTTTCCTTCCAAAAAGAAAAATCAGACTGAGATTTCTACACATTCATTTTCACTAACCTAATTTCAGGCAGTCTTGACAGTGTGTTAAAAACCACCTTTACCATGAGTTTCTGGCTTTTGTATTGCCCACCCAAGACGACTTCTACTCTTGTTCATGATAATGGTTTTTAAAGGAGCCAAACCAGTAAGAGAATGCCACAAAATGTACTCAACTGTCAGAAGCCTACAACAGAGAAGCTTCCCCCTGCATGACGTACATTCATTAGCTAGGTGCAATAGTTCAAGTAGTACGAATAAATCCAAAGGAGGACTTAACTGCCTGAAAGTGAATCTATTTTTCTAATGTTATCAGTTGGTTTTATAAAAGTTATTCTCTATTACTGTAACTATGCTTTACTTGTATCTTTAGATCACAACAGCCACAATTGCCAAAGTGGAATAGATGTCCAAAGTATTTATTCAGGAAACTAAAGCTTGCAAAACTGCAGCTGCTTCCATATTTATTCAGAATGATGCACGCTTTCCCAGCAGCTTATAAAGGCTGGAACATCTGTTTACCAGACACCTTTATGACATTCTCCCTCTCTGAGTAGTGCGCTAAGATTTAAAGAGTTATCATGTTAAATCTTGCAGAGGTGTTAAACAAACTGAACCCAAAAAACCCCACAGAATTGCTCATAACCCTTCCCTCCTTTCTAGTCTCCATTCTCCAGGCGCAGCAGCACAACAATCCAGGTATTTATCAAATGTAAACCAACCAGTAAAACCAGATGCTAAATCGTTCTGACACCTCTGCTTCTCATAGATTCTGCTGTGCATATAATGCAGCACAAAACAACCATGTGAGCTCCCAGAAGATAGAGAAGGTGGCCTGGGGGGTCTGACATACAGAAGAACAAATGAAACTAAACCCAACAATGCTGTGTACCCAAGAACTCTGGAAATGCTTGAGAAGCTAAGAATTTGTACGCTCTCTCCAATGATCCAGGTCCCAGCTTTCAAAGTTTCCAGAGAGGTTGCCCTTTTCCTTCAGACTGAACTCCAATCCCATTTTGTTAGAACATAAAGAGACACAATATTCTGGATTACATACAGCTACAGAAAAACAGAAAAACAATTTTGGAAGCCCTCGAAACAGCAGCTGTAACATTCAGGTATGTAGCACAGGTCTTACTCATGCAGGTTATCAATAGGAGTAATTTTCAGAATCATGCAAGATTAAATGTAAACCTGGAGTTTCATCTATGAATTGGAACCAAGTAAAGACCATAGAATTTTACCTGTTACTTTAAATTGGCTTCACCTTTTCCAAAACACATAATCATTTTGATCAGCTGTTACCTTTGGACCTGGAAGCTAGAGCCTGTCTGCTTTGGCTGCCACCATCACAACTGTAACAACCTGCGACATCAGATTTCCACACTTTTCTAACAGGATGCTCATGAGAAAGAGACTTCACCTTGCTCTCTCTTAAATCCACATGCCGGCTCTTGGACTACGGCAGAAAATGTGAGGAAAAATATATTTTGTGTTTGGACTAGATGATCATTAAAGGTCCCTTCCAACCCAAACCATTCTATGATTCTACAATACTCCTAGTATTTGTGTTTATGTTTTTATATGCCTCGAGAAGTCATCTGCAGGGCCAAACTAACATGCTCTTCGCATGATCGTATGACATGTTCATCTCATTTTTGAAGCCTGGATCAAGAGAAGAGAGCCTATGTTATTTTTATGCCTATGTTATATTTATGTTATTTTAGCCCCATGAATGGGCCTGTTGAAGGAAAGGAGCCCATGAAAAACACACACAAATGGCAGGACACGTGGGTTAATTCAGATTTAACTGAACCCTACAGTATCCTGAGAGCTCCCTTAGAGCTTTGGGTTTTGGAGGGGTGGGGCAGGGGGTGCCATAGGCTCTTCTAGTCCCAGATAATAACAGTACAGATTTCTGTCTATTTGATATTGCAGTGTTTTCTGGCTAACATAGTCACGCAAGAAACTGTCTGTCATGCAGAAAGCCACAATTTCACATACAGCAGCAGTGAGAGAGAACACATGGAAAAAAGGTACAGCTGCTAAACTTCACACCAGAAGCCAATCCAAACGGAGGAAACGTGGGTGATTCAAGCCAGACAAAAGCATCATTAAATGAAAGACGAAAGCAAAAAAGGAAAACATGTTTATCACAATTATACTGAAAGATTTGTGATTTTTATTACTTATATTTTGTTGATTATTTACATTTAGGTAGAATTTGGAGAATCAATTTGAGTATGAGATTCGGACCCAGCCCCAAACGATCTGTGACTTAGGTAAGTCAAAGTGGTTGGAGGAAGAAAGGCATTGAGAAAGGAAGGAACTGCCTCTTCCAGCACCACACAAGTCAGCAATAGAAATGCAACACATCTCCTCTGAGAACCATCCAGTGCCTTCTAGCACTGAAGCGCAGCCTTTCCCCATTTTCTTCCAGCTGCCAGTCATTATAATACCTTCTCATCTGTATTCTCAGCATAAATCCCATAAGCATTAGAGACCAGAGGGGTCTGACAATGTACACTAAATAGCACAAGTGCTGAGGGAAATTATTTTCTGCCTCTGCTGACAGAGCTACACAGGGTCTCACGTCCCTACCAAGCCATGAGAATCCAGTGGATCTTAACAGCAGAGGCCAAACACCATGCCCTATGGTCCCTGTTCCCGCGCTTAGTTACACATCATACTGAGTTTCCATTTAAAAGCAGTTTATATGGAGGCAATAAACTATTCACAGATGTTACAAACATTTTACAGGTTGGGGCACTACACACGCTAGGGTTAACAATTATTTACTAAAGCAGCTATTAATAATTTACGAAATGTATATGAATTGAAACTCAGTCTAATTCATTACTATGTATAATGGCTGTTATCTTGGCTGCCACACTGGAGATGGGTCCAAGGATCTCTGCAGTTCAAAGATCAACCATACACCTAAGGTTAGAAACAGCTAAGATTCCCAGCAAGAAGCCGTGACAGGCTCACACTTACCACAGGTTGGATTCACAAAACTACAGCCAATACTGGGAAGTTAACTAAAGCTCCTTATTGAAAGAACCAAAATGTTGCTCCTTCAAGAACATATCAAATTTCTCAGGCCTGATTTTCCATTATCTATAGTTTGGGGGATCAAAGCAATCAGGTGCTAACCACTTTTTGTAGTCATAAATGATTGCACCGAAGTTCATGGAAGAAAGGCAGGGATATTCGAATCCCCTGAATTTTAGGCATCCTTCCATGATTGGTGCTTTTCTTGAACATCTGGAAGGACTTCCTGTCCACTTTGGAAGGATACAAAGGAATAGCTTTATTTCTTTGGCACTTTTAGTGGGATGAGTAAGAAAGTCATAAGTAAACGCAAACTGCTGAACGCACTGGTATTTTCAGACACCTCAAATGCTTCTCTATACACTGAACAATACCTTTCAAAGCTGGGTACAAAACCAGATCCATGTATCTTTTTTGAGACAAACCTATTTTTCTGCCTGAGACTTGTGTTCCAACCAGCCACGAAGCAAGGTACCCTATCCATCGGGGGGGGGGGGAATTCTCCTCCCTTTTCACTAAAGACCTGGTTTTATCTCTTGCAAGCAGCTGAAATTCTGGGGAACCAAAGCCCTAAGCCATCTGGCAGAAATCTCCAAGCGTGTTTTTGACTCACTGTCACAGGTCACGACCTACAACCATTGCCAACATGCCAGGGCTTTTTTTCCTCTTCCCCTTGTCTTACCCAAAGCAAACTCAATTACAAATTGGAAAAACCCTGCAGTGAAATTTTCCCCTCATGGGGCTGAATGTCTGTCACCTCTGCAAGAACACACTTTGTAAGAATTCCACAGTTGTTGGTTAGCTGTCAGTCCTAGTTACATCAGTGACTACAGAAATATTGAGCAGTTCAGGTTGGAGGGCAAGTGAACAGGTGACCTACGATTCCTTCCACTCAATTTACGCCTTGATTGCTAACTGCGCAGGCGGTGTTAGCAGTGAACATCAGTGTCATCTCTGGGTTTCTGTGACCCAAGAGCCTTATGATATATAAAATGTCTCTTTGCTTTAAAAGCAACATTACTTTGCCCTGGCAACAACCTGCTCATTGAATGTGTTTTTATTGTGGATTTTTTCTTCCTCAGTGTGAATCAAATCACGTGCACCTATGCCATGTTTCAATCATCCATTACATAAGTGATCTTCTTGCATTAAAACTGTTTTAGCTAGAGTTTACAATACAGTGCATCTGCGCAACAGCACTTTCTTCAGAACAATATTTTCCTCTGCCAATATTTTTCATGCTTCAAAACTACTTGTGTACTACCAGGAAAAGTGATACTTCCTCTTCCGATAACACCACCTTTCACGTTTAACTGCACAGCATCAGAACCTATTTCCACCTTGACAGTTATACCCTTTCTGCTCCTGTACAGATGAATACTTATATGATAAATCAACCAACCTCAAGTTCTAATCTGAGGAAGCGTTTAAGCATATTCTTAACAAAGCTGAAGAGTAACTATATTACCACTAAATGGGACTATTTGCTTGCTTAAGCATGTGCTTAAACACTTTCCTGAATAGAGACGGTGTTAACCTACAAGACTGGTCTTTTGTGTAACCCTGGAGATACAAGAAGAGTGTCCAGGCTGCATTTGTGCAGTCTGATAAGCACTAATCTGATAAAGCCTTAACCACACAGGCTGTATGCGTCAACGAAGACAGTGTAGCAAGTGGATATTACAAGGATACTGCTTATCTAGCTGAGAACAAATGAAAATTAATTCAAAGAACTCGGTGCTTTAGAGATAAAGCTGGAGAGGTCTTGTAGGGTGGACACTAGGAGATGAGGTTATCAGAATGACAGGCAGGCTTAAAAACACCCCACCTCTTTACTATAGCATCAAAAGATAAAGTTGCAGACTTCCAAAAGATGTAGAGGCGTCTTATTCCAATCTAAACCACTGGACAGTAAAGCACTTCCGAGTCTTTAAAATCAGTGCCATTAGGACCCAGATTTTGAAAGTGCAATCAAATGTATAATATGCTTAAAAAAAATTGTCTGTTCCACATTAATTCTTCACGAGCTGTTGGAACAAATGCATCTGCAAATATATGTTATAAGGGAAGAATCATAAGGGAAGCATGCTCCATATTTCATACTGTCCCACATGCAGAGAAAACAGCTAGAAAGCATATTGTAATCCTTAATTTGATAGTGCCACTGACACATTTCAGGAAATGGTTTACATGTGCTTGGGAGGCCTGCATACATAGCAAAAATACCAGCTAGTCTGGTAAAAGGTCCATTAGAAAAAATATCCTATACAATAGGAGAGAAGGGACACTGCCTGGCTCTGTGGCTGCCTGAAGTTAGGTTTCTGCTAACGAAAACCCAAAGCGCCATCTCTCTGAATACTTCTCATATGGACCCTTTCAGTGGGATGCGATTCAGCTGTGGTGCAGGGAAAGAACACACTGTCAAGTGTCCAAGGCTGGAGCATGAATTAGTGAATAAAGCTAAACTCACAAGCTGCTGGGCTCAAGAACAAGCTGCAGATAGGTAATTATGCACCGTATTGGCATCTATCTTCGCTGAATTCAGGGCTCCACACAAAGACGGCTTTGGTTACCCAATGAGCTTTAAAAGAGGGGTTAGAATTCAGAGTTATCTTTGACTTCTGTTCGAACTGGTCTGCACACACCTGGGGAAAATGAACTACAGTTCAGGAGCTGCAGGCTCCGCTTCAGAACGCCACTTCCCATGGAATGCTGCACAGAAACATCTCTGGTTTTATAGCGCACACCTCCAGTTCCACACCACTGTGTAACTTTGTGTAACAGGGCAGAGACACAGGAAGGGCTAGTCCTCCTCTCAATTTGTTAAAACAAAGTGGATTAAATAAATGTCTGTAACATTGTGAAAATGCTTTATAAACATTCTTTGGTCAATTTGATGGTGTTTTCCAGATCATATTTCAGGCTTTTCTACCCCAGTATGCCCCTAGTTTTACTGACAAATACGAAAAGTCTTCGTGTACTTTTGCTTCTGTGATAGAATACCAGTTCCGAGCAGGATCCCGGCACCAAATATGGGCCCTTCAGTTTGGAGTGTGACAACAATTAAGGCATCTTTGTTCATTCATCATATGATGAACACCCATGTCTCTCTCCAGCTGACTCAGTGGCAGCTACAGGGACTCAATGCTCAATGTCTCTTTAAATTAAGCCACTGATGATTAGTTCTGAAATTTTAAGCAAAAAGATTTCCCTTCTCAGACACGTCAGGGCTAAAGGAAATTTAAAATTACCTTTTTTCTTCCTGTATCTTGAAAACTTCTCTGTTACAAAGTCCAAACCATACAGAAAGGCCTGCTTTCTCACCTAGTGAAATAGAGCACTGGCCAGTTTCATTTCCCCACTGCTGAATGCTTAAATTCCCTGCTTTACAGAAGAATTGCAACTCTGAGCTAGACTCAGTGGTTTCAGTTCTCAGGAGGTTTGTTTCCCACAGCTGCCCTTCAGCCAAGCTGTGAACGAACCTGAAAATTCATTTGAAAAACCCTCTATGGTTTCTCATGCTTTCACAATTACATTATAGCTCTTTCCTCAACATTTACCACCACCCCCTGCAGGGAATTCCCCTGACATATGGGTAAAATTTACCAGGAAGGCTTATAAACCTTGATAAGCGTTTCATCTCAAACAATGCAAAAACTTGGTTTCCAATAAGTCTGGGAAATTTTCTTTTACAAGCTCTGTGATTTCGTTCTGGAAGCTTGGACTTTTCAAGCTCTATTCTGTGAGCTGGACTTAGAGCCCACTGAAGCAACTGCAAGGACTCACATTAATTAACATTCATGGGCTCCAAATTTTCAAACGGCTAATGTCTGTCACTTTGCCAGTGACTCAGTAGGAAAGTACTCTGTGAGCTATGGTTGAGGACAACCGTCCTGTCTCTGATGAGAAGCTGACTTAGTGGCTGGGGTACTTTACATGAAACGCCACATGAGCCACCCTGCAGGAGCTAAACCTTCTTCCCTTCTGTCACAGAAGAACAGGGTGTGCAGGTCTCAGTGCATCACTGTCGGACCCAACTCCCTACCAATTTTACTTATATTAGTCCTCAAGTGATCACTGAGGTCACAGCATTTGCACGTCAGAGTAACCATCACCATGGAAACCAGTGAATGGGCATCTGCTTGATGTCTTGTTTTAAAGGAGCTGTGAAGCTGCCTGCACGCGGGTACGAAAGTCTCCTGCAAGTGTGCAGCTCCCATCGTCGGACCTTTTATTTCATTCTTGTCTCAGTTACACATTCTGCTTTCCAGCCTTGCCTATTACTTGTACATCGTTTACTCTAAAGGCACCAAGCGCTCTTGTTCACCAGAATCACTCAGGCCCATTTACTACCACTTCTTTGTTATTGGGTTAAGATTCTACCAGAAATTAACATGGAGTCAACCTCCAAATTTGCACCCTAGAACCCAAAGACAGAAGCTCTCATTTTTAATTCATATTGGCAACTGAAACAAATCTTAAATTATTCAGAATGTGTACACAAAATCTTGATTATCACCACCTTATTTATTATATGATATATAAAAATATCTTAGAATTATATTATCTATAAATCCAGCTATTTATAATCAAGGTAAGAAATTTAAACAATTGTAAAATGAAGAGGCACAGTAACTCTTAGTTTCTGATGAACACACACACAAAAAGACACCTGCAATCTGTATATGGAGCCCACACCTATTTCACATGTTCATTTTTACAACACGCAAGTGCCTGAATTTTACATCAGCCACTACCCTGCTTTTCCTGGACCCCCAAGTAAACAAAAGGGTAAAGCTAAGACACTTCTTTTGTAGATTAGCTCTCGAAACTGTAGTATTTTGGGAGTGGGAACTCCCTACTACATATGAACATAGCTCTACAAAAGTAGATCTTTGATCTTTCTTTATAGCCAGCACATCACAAGCTAATTAATACTGTTCGAAAGTTTATTACATATTCACACACACAGCTGCATAAAGTTCATGCCCGTGAACACTATTTTAAATCGCTGTAAGTATTTCTGTCTGATCAAAGGAAATTACCGAACACAGAATCAGCTGCAATGACACCCACTGAAGAATAATTTAAAATAAACACCATGTAAACAACCTCCTGAAATCTGTTCAGCGGTAGTATCACATTTGGTAAAATGTAAAGGTGACATGAAAAGCAAAGGGGTGGGGTGGGGGAGGAGCCAGAGTTTAACTTCATGTAACAGATACTTACACTAGTGAGTTAAACGTGTGTAGGAATGTTCCCAAACATTAAAGGCAGCTCACAGAGAATGGCTCATGCCTATATTAGAAATCTCTCTTAAATCTCTGAAAACAGGGTGACTGCATATAAACTACTTATTGGGAATGGGCTCCAACTTCAAACCATACCTGGGAACAGTTTAGAAAAATACTAGCTGGCACGGGCCAAAATTCTGCCAAGAAACATTCCAGCACTTCAGTAGTACAGTATCATGTTCCATGATTGAGGAACATTCCTGGAACATTCCCAGGCATCCTTGATTTTACCAGTATGGACACAGCCTAAGGTTTCCAGATGCTTACTAGAATAAAGTTTTGCTACTCGGACACTATCTTCTGAACAGAGAACCCATGCAAAACAAAAAAAAAATAAAGGCTTTATTAGGGCAGAAATAAATATTACAGTTAGCAGTACTTCCTAAAGGGGATTCCAGGTCCAGTTTGGAATCAGCACGATTTAGCACTTGCCCTATGCTCATTAGACCCTTATTCTACACCCTCACTCCACTATTGTCCCTGGACTAAAGAATGACAGCAGTACTTTAGACAGACAGCTCACAGATCCAACTCAAACACCATTGGCAGAAAATCTTCACTCTGGAATTAAAAAAGGGATCTCAAAGCTCCAATCAATACCAGCTATAATGAGAAGTGTTAAGAAGTGTCTCTGCTAGTGAAAGCACAAACAAAGCCATGCTTCCTGCCCACAGGTCTCTGAGGCTTCCCTTTCCCTCCTTTTCACCCTCTTAGTCTCTTTTGATCAGTACAACAAAGGTGTCATTTTAACACAGAGAGAGAAACCAATTCTAGCTGCCACGCAGCTAGATCTTCAGGGTGTAACAAAATCATACTCAGCAACATTCAGAAAGGCAAACAGAATGCGAGGAATCACTAGAAAAGGAAAACAAAACAGACAGCATTTTTCATCACTTGGTAAATTTATGAGTACGCCTGCATTTAGATCCAGTATGCTCTCTTTCCCCCATTTAAAGAAAACAAAATAGAACTGGAGAAGGTACAGAAAATGAAGCAAAGGATAGGTAAAACCACAGAACAATTTCTATACAGAGAGCAGTTAAGTAAGCTGAAACTCCTTGCCACAGCACGCTGCGGATGCTAAAATTCAAAAAGCAATTTGACAAACAGAAGAAGAAACACCAACAAACCCTGCATAAAATAGCAGCAGTTTTGGCTCAAGACCTTGAAACGTGGAGATTGGGAGCCTGTACTGGGTAGGTATCGCTATACACTTGCTCTGTTCTCCTACCCTTCCCTGGGCACGTGACACAGGCCATTCTGAGACAGGATTTTAGGCTAGACAAATCTTTTGCCTGATGCTGTGGATCTGTTCTCATGTTGATTTAATTTAGCCAGCATGGAGAGAAACAGTGGTAAGGAGCTGGTATCACAGGCTTCCTCACAGCCTACCAAACGGCACAAGTATCCTGTGTGTTGCCCCCCTCGCAATGGGGCTGTGTGCCAACTCCTGCTATGCCACCCTCGCAATTATCTAGATCCGCTAGAACGGAGCTGTCTGATGCTTGCATATCTGTGCCACAAAACACAACTAACATATAGACATATTAAGATCACACAAGGTTTTACACACTTCCAATAACTTTTACCACAGCCTGGTAAGGAAGCCATCATTATCACTCACCTTGCAGCAGAAAATTAAAGTGGTTTTGGTGGTTTTGGCTTTGTGTTTTTCTTCTGTTTTGTTTTTTAAACATTCCTTACATAATTTGGTTAACAAATCATACATTTGAAACTTATGCATAAAAGCACTGTCAGATAAATGTATTCAAAATAATTAATCTGACTGTGAAACACTTTCTATATAGAAATATTACTTAAATGGCTTAAAATCTTGGGAGTTATTTAAACAAGAACACAAAATTTTCATTTGCTTCCTTTGATTTCTAATTCCTTATTTACTTGGATCACATTTTCATTTCTTCTCCAACTGCAAAAGCCATGGAAACTCAGCTTTTTCAACATGAATCTAATAGTCCTACGACATGAATCTAGAGGTGGGCTTGACAGAAACTCCTAAGTATCACAATGTTAAAAACCAAAGAGTTGGCAAAATACCTCAAATTTGAAGAGGTGAAGAAATACGAGTGGCACTAGACGGACTTGAACAGCTGTACATATTTCAGCCCAAGATTTTAAAATTTCTGTCAAAATATTGCCGTGAAAAACTAACATTCTCCATGGAAAGCAGCTATTTTTGGTGAAAATGCTATTTTATCAAAACTCTATTTTCCATTAAACACAGTTTTGACAGAAATTTTTCAACTATCCTTATTCAGTGTTATGCTCTGTAGTTGAAAATGTTAGCAGTTTTTTAGGCTGTCTCTACAACTGCAAAGATTTATAGGGACTTGGCAAAGATGGAAAACAGGAAAAAAAAATCTGATTTAAGACCAGTATCTCTGTCCCTTCATATTACACACATCCCTGGAAATTATTTTTACTTACGTTTAATAGAATACATGACAGTGACACAGCACACCAATGCTGCTTCAACAAAGCTGTTAATACTTCCTCACACGATTCTCCCTGCCCCAAATAGTACTGGCAAAGCATCTCTCCTCTACTAGTAAAGCACTGGAGACTTCAATTTTGGCTTAATGAACTAGGGGGTAATTTTTCACCTAGTGAGATCCTGGTACCACTGGCCAGTGCGTTGATTTTAGGAGTCCTGTTGGTGGAGTTGCCCCTTCCTCAAATCCTAAAGAAAAGTGTTCAGGACAGGACTATGCAGACTTGTCTGCTGGAATTACGCAGGACTCCCTGGGCTACGCTCTGAAGGCAGGCTGGCTGCTGCTGGCTGGTTGTATCGCATTACAGCTCAATCTGAAGTAAGATGGGGGGTGAAAAAACAGAGGGTGCAAAACAAGGTGTTTGGATAATCAGAAACCCACTATTGGAGGAAAGGAGAAAGAAAGCTAGAGAACTTCTGAGTGTCATATTTTATGTGGCACTTCTTTTTTTTAAGCTTTCCAAAATGTATTTACAAGGTTTTGTGGCTCTGCAGCCTGCCCCATTGCCTGCTGAACCTTGCCTGAACTAGCAAGTACTTCGGAACAAGGTTGATCTCATTAGTAACAAGGCAAAAGAGAAGCTACAGTGACGACCGTCACACAGCTTAGTCCTGGCCTTTGCCCGAGGACACTTAAAGCTCTTCCATCCTTAGTGCTCCTGGTGGGACGCTTCTGTCACAGAATCCCAGACTGGTGGGGTTGGAAGGGACCTCTGGAGATCATCCCGTCCCACCCGCTGCTTGAGCGGGCACACCCAGAGCAGGGGCACAGGACCACGTCCAGGCAGGGTTTGAATGTCTCCACAGCCTCTCTGGGCAGCCTGTGCCACTGTTCTGGCACCCAGAAATAATGTTATCAGGATATCAGCTGGTGTAAATCAGCGTATCACCACTGAAGTCAGGGGCCACATTCATAGCTGCCATGAACTAGTGAAACATTAGGGTCACTGGAGTCATACGATGCTACAGCAACTGAAAATGTGACCTGGATTTTGCTGCCAATATTAGAACACATTTCTCATGCCCCTCCTTCCTCTGCATCCCCTGCTCAGATAAACTTACGTGGTCACGACTGTTAGCAAAGGTACTCAAGCTTACATTCAGTGACTGTGTGACAAGAGGCAGCCTGTAAGATCTTTTTAACCTGACACAATTACTCATACAGCCAATTTGCAAGATAGGCACATGCCTGCAAAGGTAGGGCATAGCCCATATACAGAACACTTTGAACCTAAGGAAAAAGAAAAAAGAAAACCAAGCCTGAAGGAAGACCTGAGAAAAGGAATGCTTCTATATAATGTATCTCTCTGACTAGACTGAAAAATGATGCAGAGAAACAACAGCCTGTTTCCATTTCACAGAGATGTGCACACATGTACACACACAGACACACGTAGATTTCTTGGTAATTGTCTCTATGGAACCCCTAAATATCCACCAACATTATTACAGATCCTTCCTTCCTGCAAGCCAGCATTCCCCAGCCCGTTCCATCTCTCACTTCCCCCACAAAAATGACAGACTGACTCTAATCTCCCACCTGCATAAATCTCCTACAGACAACCACAAATATTTTAGCTATGCTGATTTATGGAAGCACAAGCAAGACTAAACCAGGAGATATATCCTCCATGCACAACGACCGATGGCTTGCTGCAAATCTTTCCATTTAAAGCACTGTCACTTTTGCAGTTCCATAGAGAGAGAAAAAAGAGGAATAAAATAACATGCAGTAATGCAACTTATGGCAGCTCCTGGGAAAAAAACCAAACATTTGTTCAACCTGATTTCTTCCATGTTTTCCTGCACAAAATCCTTGCTAATAATTGAAGAAATCATATCTGAGAGAGGATGTAAAAACAGCTGCAAGACCCCACAAGCCCTCCTCCAACCACCCCTTTTTCTGACTTTAACTGACCACGGCATTCTTGATTTACAGCCAGTGAGAAGTTGGCTTTTTAACCAGCGCTTTGCGGCTGATGCTGCCTGCTTTAGGACCCATGGATTGAAAGAATGAATGAATATGGGGATTCCCTACTCAGATTTAACTACAGCAGTAAAAAAAACCAGGCTGTAGCTCCTGGTTGCAGAATAGTTAACAGCAACTACCTCCCTGAATTCAGCGCGCTAAGCTTTGAAGGCCACTGGGCACAGGCAACTCCCCTTGACCTCAGAGAATACCCATCACTGACGGGATTAGTCTGGCAAGAACAAGACCAGGACCACTGGGTTTACTCACAGCAGATACACAAAAAAGACACAAACTGCACACAAGAAGAGACCTGTGACCATCTGGTTCAGTGTCTCCATGCTGTGTAAGGACCCCACAGAGGCAAGAGCTTTCAGAGGAGACTGAATCCATTTAGCTGCTCTGAGCCAAGCTGTTTTAAGATTTTGTTTTGCACAAGGACATCAACAGGGACAAATAATGCTGTCGTGGCAACCCATTACTACTCTTCTGCTGAGTACCGACAGTTGCACTTTCAAAGAGCTGGGCTGAGACCTGAAGTCACAGAGCAAATAAAGCTGTTTCTGCATTCTCGGCTCCACCGACACCATTTTCCCAGCTCTGTTTCCCTCTCTGCACCCTCCTTGCTAAGTCTTCCCTGCTAGCCTGTTGAAAGCCTCAATTTCACCTGTTGTCACAAGCATGTTAGTAGTAATGCGCGATGGAACAGCTGTACGCTCCCTGCTCTGCTGCAACTCATTGAGTAGTAACAAAGCCTTACAGCAGGACCACCGATCACACTCCTTTTGATCAAGTCTGAAATTTAATTGACTTACCAAAAATTTTGCTGGGCCCAAGTCATCTGTGTTTTCACATCCTGGCTCCAAGTTATTAGCTGGAAAAAATGACAGAAAAAAGGATAGTCGATTAAAAAGAAGAGCAACAGATCTTTATTTCTTTGGAATGCCGAGCAACACAGGCATATCTGAAACGCAATGGTTATTTTAGGGCATGTTACATTGTCTACATGGCCTATTATACAGAATTCTGGACTCAATTTCCTCTCCAGGATCTATGAATAATCACTTCCTTTATCTAGACCTTAACTTCCTCAGTCAGTAAAATGGGGAAATTCTATTTACTCTCCTTAGAAACACATTTAATGACAGAACTTTGTGTAACGGCTAATGGTGCAATATCATTAATAAAGGAGGAGACCAGCTGCCAAGTATCATGGGACATATTCCCATCCATATCAGTGACAAAGTTATACATGCTTGCTTTAGGTGTCTCATCCAATAGTCACTAGTGAAACTTGAGAACACCTGTTCTGAGAGGAAACTCCGCTTTCCCTTGCTACGAATAGGAAAAAAAAAAAAAAAGAAACAAAACAGTGGTAACATTTTGTACTTGTTTTTCACCAGCTTGTAAATCCAACTCAAAGATGTGAAAAGAAAATCCTTATTTGAGAAAGAAATAAAAACCCCCCAGAACTCAGTGACAAACATTCCAGTAATGCCCTAAGTCTTAATTACACATGGGTTGTCTGTTAAACATTGTCTGGATTTTATTCTAAAAGTACACTCATATTTCCTTGGGTCACCCACTTGGAGTGGTGAAATAATGCTTGCATTAAGCAGGATCTTAATATGAAGCAGTATAAAAAAAGATTTTAAAAAAGTAAACGAGGATTTCAAAAAGTTTGGCAGTGGGATAGAACGATCATCAACATGAGGGCAGCAGAGCGTTCCCCACCTTTGCATCCCAAGTACCTTTTAGCATGAAGAACTGTTCAGTTCATGTGTCAGACTGGCAGCAAATGCCTTTGACGATTCTGAAAGCTATTTGTACCACCTAGAGTATAAAATAGCAACTTCTCAAATCCATTCAATATGGCAGATGTTGGTGAACGGCTCTATTACAAGCCAGGTGCCCATAGAAGGGCAGAGAAACACGATAAGGCTGATGCTCCCAGGGTGATACTTTGTTCTTTACATCTCAGAATCCATACTGCCCATCTCGATGGCTATACTGCGATAGTCTACTTGGGCTAATGAAAAGATTCGTTCTGCTAAGGCAAAAAAACTGAAGGCAGAGTCTTTGACGAGCACAAATTTTAATTAAGGTACTCGCTCTGAAGTAGCTGCCGCCAGGAAAAAATGAACAGAATTTTGGCTTAAATAGCCTAGACATCAAAGAACAGCTCCAAAGAGGTCTACATAAAAAACTGTATGGTAGCACTCAAAGGACAAAATAGAAAGGTCTTAGCCAAACCATGAAACATCGAGGAAATGGAAGAGAAAAAAAAAAAATCTATTGCTTTTTTATTTCAGCTAGTCTTCTTTTGGACACATAGCAATGATTTCAAATAATTGTACATAATACTGCTAAAGCATTGGGTTACGCGTGAACCCACACATGCCGGAACAATAGAGAATAGTTATGCAAGAAGATGATCGCTATGTGAGAAACACACAAAGTACAAATCGCTGTTGTGGTCAGGGGTCAGGATTGAGCCTACCAGATGCGAGAGACACAGCATTGCCGCTAACATGACTCCTCGTTCAAATTCTGTCTATCACTTGCAGCGGATCTGAGCAATTTTTGCTGAACGTTCTTGTATTTCCCCAAACAATACGCGTGAGATCAAAACCTGTGTGTGCACATACGCATGCATACACAAGATAAAGCAAAGGACCCAACATTTATTAACTTAAAACCAACTTCAACTGACAGCGTGATGCCAAAACATATAGACGAAATATATTTCCATTATAATTCTATTCTGTCTAAGATTGTCACATACATTCAGACTCCTGGTATCTAAAGACGATTCTATCACTGATCTATCGAAGGCTAAATACAGCTACGAGAGATGCAGAATATAGGATTTGATCACTTAGCACACACGGAGCGTGAAAGTAAGCAACACGCTCACGACAGTAAGGTTAAAGTATTCTTTACCTGGTTAGATCACGTTCCCACGTGGTTTGTAACTACAAAGCAACAAGTCAAGACAGACACTCCTAAAAAGTTTTGCACTTTTCAGGAAAAGTTGAAAAGCAATTTTTAGAGAAGACAGCAGCAGCTGCTGTCAGGCTGCCTGCAGGTTAGACAGGAATTTTTCAGTTGCACACGGTGGACGTGCTGATCAAACAGTGATTTATAAACCAACTCTAACACAGTATGCAGGAACAAAATTCTTGATTTTTTTTCCTAAGAAAAGGGTAAAGTTGTTCCTGAAGTAGCAATAACAGTGGGTTATTTGGTTGGCTTAGTTAACGAAAGGGTGCCGTCCTCCAAGAGTAATCCATAAATAAAAGTAACAAACAAGGTTTTTGTCTTATCAAGATGCACTATCAACAACATTTACCCCTCTTTGTTTTTAGAGAATGATTCAAAAATAAAGCGGAAAGGATGTATTTTTACCCTTGTGGTCAGTGTCGCCACAAAATACCAAAACGATCCCCCACTACATAGGTGAAAGGGGAACGAAACACTGTGTGTTTGAATCATTTGAAGATGGCAGTGAAACCAACTAGAAATATCTGTAACGCAGAAAAGCGTATTACAATTTTATTGTTTGAAGTTCTGAGTAAGTAGTGGTTCACAGATGTACAGTAATAATTTGAAAAACATGACTTCATCCAAAAATTAATTGAAACTGAAGATAAGAACGAGCAGAGCATATACCAACTATGGCACAGCGTGGCTAATCATGGTTTCCACACCGGGATAACCATCCTTACCATCTAGAGAGAACCTAAACTATCAAATGATCAAACTAAAAACCCAAGATACGGGTGACAAGTTGCAGTGCAAGAAGTTAAAGTGCAAAACACAAGACTAATGCGGGAAAAAAAAGGCTCATAGTCAACCTTCCTCAGGTGTTAATTTACTAAAGGAACCAGCAAGTCAAAAGCTAGACCCAAGCTTTTCAGTGCACGACAGGTTAAACTGAAGGAAGTCTTGAGGAGGAACAGTTCGCTTTAGTGAGTTTTTGAGGACGGTAGGAAGAGGTCCGGCTAGCAGTTGTTACTTTGTTCTGGTAGAAGACATGCAATTTACAGGTCATTGTGGTAGATGCCGTACAAAGAGAGACATGCTCAAAGGACCCTCAGCATTTCAAATGGGTCACTAAATACGTTTAATAAAGATCTTACATTACAGCTCTGCACTCTGTATTTCTCATTGGTAAGGAAAAAATAACCTACATTGCTATATTTTGTTTAACTGGGTTAAATAATGATACCACTGTTTACTAAAAGTCATTTTCTCATGAAAGCCATGTTTGTATGATGTCCAGAATGGAAATTCTGCCACACACATAAGCTAGATATTTATGGGAAATTCAGTAAAGTTTAGGTAATTAGAATTCATTTCTAACCCTCTCAGGTTCACGTGAGACTGCAATGAGACAAATACAAGGCAGTCCTAGTACATCCAGGTCAGTTAGCGAGGAGATGCTGGACATCCTGCATCCTGGCTGGACACATGCAGGTGAAGCCAGAGACACTGAGTTATTCAAGCCTGTACAGGATTTGCCCACCCACGACCAAAGCGCACTGGAAGAGTCTCCCTGCCTCTTGCACCCCTCTCCCTCAACACAATTCCACTGGCACCTTTGTGCTCCGAGTAGGCCCTCTCTGAGCACGGCATCCCACATGACTCTCCTGGATATAAGGGTCTCCCCTGAAGCTCTGCAGACTGAGACAGCCCTAAGTAAAACCTTAAATGGGGTTATGCAATTTACATAATCTATTCAAAAGATGATACAACTGGAAATCTTCCAGAAAACCCAAGAAAAGTTAGAGAAGAGGGATGAAAAGAAACAACTGAACAGAAACCACTCTTAAGAGCTTCCCTTTGCAGATTATCCTCTTCAAGCTGAAGTACAATGCTACAGAAAGCTTCTCTGATTTAGGCCTAGCATGCACTACCCGTGTTTTCTGCACCTAAGCTGTCAGTGCTCAGACAGAATGAAGTAGGTGATCTGCCTACACCACATTCTGGAAGCTAGAATGGTAAAATAAACGAGGGGTCCACAGAGCCTCAGCAGTTCATAGACTTGACCTACTTCAAAAAAAAAAAAAACCCAGGAAGGGCAGTGGCAGGTTCATGCTGTGAAGAAATTGTTGCTGCTCTGACCCACCATGCCAGATTGTAGGATGCTGCTGTGAGGTCACCTGAACAGACTCACTACACAATTCAAAGCCACAAAGTGACCTATTTTATGTCTGATAATGAAATAAGATGCTAGGAATTGTTTCCAGATAAGTACCTGGTCACTGACCACAGTAAAACGTGGGTAGTTAGCACAGCCCTCTCTAGTACTACCTGTGCAAGATTGTGTTAGAAACTCGCTAAACACACAACCGTGCTCGCTTTTAACATGTTACTCGTTTACATGAGAGAGTTAAAAAGCAGGTATAATCAAGAGAGAAACCATACAAGGATAAACATTATCACGGTCAGTTTCTAATCTCAGACTCCTGTAAGTCACAAGTAACTCCTTAATGAGAGCAATTTAAACCAGAAATTACACCAGGGTGTATTTATACAATTAAATAATCGGTGAATTGCTGTCTGAAAAGTTTCTGGAATTCTTGCAGGAGGTTGAGTTCTGAATTAAGAGCCAGGAATTTAAAACTTGAAACAGCAAATTTTGTGACAATTCTATTCCTTCTGACTAGTAGCCTTCTCACAAAGGAGGTACATTTTCATGGTTCACTACCAAAAACTAGGATAAGTTTTCCAAATGAGCTCAACTCCCACCCAGCTCAACGGCACCCTCAGAGGAAAAGAAACATGGTGCCAGGAAAGGAGCTACTTCTCTCTCCACTCCGACATTCTGTAACAAACTAAACACAAACTGTCTACTGCTCTGTTCCGACAGTGGAGATCTTCGGAACATAGAATACACAGCCCACATATCACAGCAATCCCCATCTCAGTTCTCTGTTTCCTCCCAAAGCCTGCATGATCTCACTGCTAAAGCACTGTTCTTGATTCTGTGCACGAAATGGGTGTATACTGGCTGACTTGTTAGCACATTTTTCTCATGCTGCTGGGTGTACTTCTCTTCGCATCCAGTATTTTTGGTTTTGCCTTTAAAAACAGCATGCCTAATGGAGAGGCTGGGAATATTTTTTGTGCAGAGGAAAATATATTTCAAACTGAGCAAGAGAGCTGCCATTCCAAACCCTAAAGGTTCATGCAAGAAAACTGTGTTCAGTATTTTGCACATGTAAGAAAATTCTGAAAAGTTGAGGGAACCTGTAAGTTGCAACCTGGATTTTTACCTCCTGCATAGGGACCAAGGACACTGCTGATCTACTCCAGGCGTGGATTCTGCACACCAAGAGAGACAGATTTGTTAAGTATCAGCTGAGCATGCATCTGCCTGTTCCTTTCGCTGCAGGTTGCGGAACTGATGTTGTAACAGGCAGGCTTCAAAACTGCAAAGAACGTTCCTTTAAACATGAGGGTCAGATGGTTCTGATCAAAAGAAAATAAATCAGAAAAGCAAACAAATGTACTCAGGACGCCAAGTTTCCCCACGAAAGGCAAGAGGGTCTTTTTCTCTTTGTCTGCTATTGCCCTTATTATCCTTAAAATAGTGGTTCTGGGAAGGAGATTTCAATATATGCCATAAAAAAAGCTGTGGCCAGCCTACAGAGCATGTTAACCAGAGGAAAGGGTAAACTGCTCTGGATGTTCTAACGAATGAAATGATTTAACAGCATCAGCTGGTATAGCTCACTTATAAAAACTTTCATAAGCTTTAGTACTGTATTTTACTCACTTGAGTATTCTTGACAGCTGTTAAGATGCTTTCCAGCTACGCAGTTAGGGCAGAGGAATGGTACGCTTCCAATAATTAATTTCAGAATGTCAGAAAATTAGATAAAATTATCATTACTTTTTTTTCTTTTACAGAAAAAGGTATTATATCTGACATCTAAAATATTTCTTGAGGAGTGGTACTAAGGAAATATTTGCACATGGCAAACAGGCTGAAATCTGGGTAAGAACAAATCCACAATGGTTCGCAGGGCTGATGGAAGTACTTCAAGACAGTCACAGACAACTAGGAAGGTCTGTTGCAGGTTTTATTTTTGGCTTGGTTAAAAGTGATATATAAGATTATCAGATGTACGCGGAGAGATAAAGCAGTATAGAACAGAGACAAGATCTGGGCTATTTAATGAAACACCTTCTGTTAAAAATTCAGCTACATAAAACGGCTGTATCCTGCAAACTTTTGCAGGCCCAAGCAGAGGGCCTGACCAGCAAACTGTTGTTTGTATTTATTGATGAGTTTAAGCACAAACCTCTTCCCATTTTTGTATGAAAGACCTACTCAGCACAACTAATTGCCTTGCACCAGGCACGTGGCCTAGACTTCAAAACAATCTGTATTCAAATATCTGTATTCAAATACAGATAGCTTGAGAAAGATGGGACACGCGAAGACTTGTAGTTCAGCCTGGAAGTACCCACGCTCAACCCAGGACAAGACCTTATGCTGTGGGATCTGCATTTCTATTATTTATTTGGCTTTAAGACTTTTTGCAGTATATCAAGAGGTAACAGGGACAAGCAGTTTACACAAGCTGGAAAAGATGACTCCTGAGCTCAGTTTGTGGCTGTGATACCAGCTGTTTCTTGCAAAATTTGACAGGTCACTTATCCTAATCTCTGCATATAAAGTAGATTTAAATAATAGTTGCAGATGCATTGGGAAAGGAAGATGAGCACACAGAGGTGAGCTGAGGTTTGTAAAGTGCTTCAAAATCCTTCAGCTGCAGACACTGAAGTAAATATTCAACATGTTAGAAAGAGTCCAGTGTTCAAAAAGGTTTCCCATTATAACCGGGAAATTCACACATCCAAAGGATAAGCCGCCCCTTTCTTTGAACCAGATTAATTTCTGTTACTACTGCAATCAAAGCCTGATGTAGTGCTTACATCCAAGTTCTTGGCCTACGTATTGTGGTCGCCAGAAAAAAGGCAGGCTATTTCTTTGCAAGGTAGGCCAGCTCTGCATAATGTTGTAAGTGCCAAGAAGGGTGAAGGTACAGGGCCTGAGAAACGGAGACTGTATTACTTCACTGTGCAGACAGCTAACAGAGAATTGTTTGCAGCAGGGCAGGAAATCATATCAAAGATCTCTCCGTGATCTTGGCGCCTCCCAAAAGGATCCTCATCCTCCCTACTAATGCTCATGGAGCTGCAAGATTGCAACAGCTCCTGTGCTTGTCCAGTGGGACAGGGAACAAAAGGCTTGAGCAAAATGATCATGGATATAAGTTGCTGATACTGTCTACATGGTAAACTTGACCATTTTTCTAACATCTCAGCTTAAGAATAGTCAGATGTTCTCTGTGTGGCCAAGATAATGAACCTTGCTCACAATGCAAGGCAAAACAGAGGCATTCTGAAGAAATAATTAAGAGATCTGAAGTCAAGATACACATTTTAAAAGGTTGGGCCAAGTGGCATATGCCTGTCCGGTAATTCCTTCTGCCTTCATCTTCTGAACTGTGTAATAGCGTGTGACTAATATCAGTCCTCCCACTTCTTCAGCCTAGTCATTTCAGCTGATATTTTAAAGTGTACCACACTATGTGCTGACATGCCTCCACCCTCTGCTAGCTTTCCTGTTCTAGAGAGAGACAGAGAGAGAATGACTCATGCATCTCTCCTACTATTCAAGCCTTTTAAGCAAATTCAAAGGAAAGTTTTAAAGGTGCTCTCTTGATTTGGGAATGCCTGGGTGGGGTTTTCTTTTTCTGTGTGTGCTTGTTTTGTCAAATTATATGTAATTTTCCAACCTCTATGATGCTGAGACATTTTAATAATTCATGAACCTTTCTGACACTGTCAAATTGCAATTTGGAAATGTCAGAGGTACCCACTGGTATAGGCATTTGCGGATGCCTATAGGAAAGGAAACGGAAAAAAAGAAGGATGGTAGAATTAGGTTGCTAAATGCCACGTCTGGCTTGTACTCTATTTGACAGCCATAATTAAAAGGTGAGGTGGTGGAAAGAAGAAAGTGAAAAAGCTGAAAGTGAATGCGTTTTAGACCTGATACCAATGCTAACTGACTTCAGAACATTCTGAAGAAGAGAAATACTGTAGATTGTTATTTAACTTCCAGCATATTTACATCAGATTTAAATGCAAAGTATTTTATCACCAACTCTGGGCATCTTCAAGAGGTAGCCATAAGATGATCACAAAAGCAAAAGGTAGAACACCAATCAATCCCGACTGCAAAATGAGCAAAGACACAATAAGGCCATCAGGAAACATGGACCTGAAAGCGCACCTCTAAGTTTCACAAAACTTGAGCTATTTTAAAGGAGCAGGCCATAGTGCAAGAGCAGAAGAAAACCCTCATCAGGAAGCCGCCTGCCTGCAGATCTTGCTTGCGGCTTCACCCAAACACAGCTGATTGTAACGGTAATGGGATCATACAAAAAAGAGAGCTGGATCACTACAAAGGCATATCGTCATCCCTTACGGCTTTACGGGTCAAACTGACCTCCATCTGGGAGCTTGCATGCAGCCAGTAGATGGGCTACCATCATGTGGCCAGAAGGAAACAGATGAGTGTTTATCACAGAAAAGTATAACACTAATAAAAACAACTTTTAAAAATGTGTTTACTTTAAAGAATGAGTAAACTTAACTCACATTAAGAACTCTTAAATGGTACAGAAAACATCCCTTAAAAGCAGGTACTTAAAATCAGGAAGCAAAAGAGAAAATGCTGGGTTTGGAAGAACTGCGTTATTTTTTTTTAACCTAGATCCCCAAGGAACAGGGAGAAGAGAAAGAAAGTCATTAGGGGGATGACCAAGAAAACAAGTCAGCTCTGTGGAGTGCCGTTTTCTTTCTTATTCCAGGTCAAATCTTGACCTCAGACATGATCTAGAGAAAAGCACAACCCACCGATAAAGGCAGCTTGCTCAATGGCATCCAATGTTGCTCCCAGGACTGCTACCTTAAGAAACCCAGATGTGTTCTTCCTTTCCCAACAACATGTTCCTAGGGATTGAGAGATGTTTGCTTTTCTGGAACCAGGAAAGGCCTAGGAGGATGAGGAAATAGCGGCATAGGGAACTGACGTTGGATAACTTGCCTGAGGGTTGAACATCCACATAGTTAATATGATAAACTAAGAGGTATGTCATGCTTTAGGGGATATGTCTGATCTTCAAGTACATGGGCAACCTTTGTTTTAGGGGAAGATACAAGCGGCTGGAGAACCGCTGAGCTATCTCTTGCTCTAGACTTAAAAACCCACTGCCTGTCCGTAAACCAACCCAAAGGTAGGTTCTAAGAGCATACTCCCCGTCAGCCTCACCTCTGATACGCTTCCTCCCCTTATGACAGAACACTTCCGTAAATCGCCCTGAGGAGGAAGAGCGGGTCGAAGCTCCATCCTGAGCCAGACTGCTCAGTACCCCTTTGGCGCGGGCCGCCGGCACCTCAGCGGCGCGCCCTTCTCACCCCGCAGCCCACGCAGCGGGGCTGTCAGAGAAGGAGGCCCTCCACACGCCGTGGGCGGCTTCTCTCAGCCGAACGCAAGCGCGACCGCGATTCCCTCCTCGGAAAGGGCCTTTTTAACTGCTCAGCCCCTTCCCTTCCCTGCAGCTTTCCGTGCGCGGTCAGTTTCCAAACGCAGCTGCCATCTTTCCCGCAGCTTCGCGCCCCACCGCAGCAGCGAGACGAAACCCTCCGCAACATGAAAGCGACGCTGCCCCTGCCAAGAGCGCCAAGCGCCGCACCGGGACCCTCCAGCGCCTCCCCGGTGCGGGGTGCCGGCGGGGACGCGGCCTCCGACCAGCACCGACACGCGTGGGGGCCGCTCCCCGGCCCGCCCTCGCCCCGCTCCTGCGGCGAGATGGCGGCCGCCGGCGCTCCCGCCGCCTCAGGCGCTACACGAGCCCGACCCCGACCCCGCGGCCCGGGAGGACGGCGCGCGGCGGCGTCCGCGCCGCGACCGGGGTCCCGTCACGGGCGAGGCGAGGGAGCGGGAGTCCCGCCGCCCTCCCCACAGCCGGGGGAACGGCTCCTTTAAGAGCCTCGCCTGCGCCCCCTGGCGGGCGGTGCCCGCCCCACGGCTTCGCGCCCGCCCGCCGTGCCCCCGGCCCCGGGGCGGCGCGGGAGGAGCTGCGGGGCTCCCGGCCCCGGGGCGGCGCGGGAGGAGCTGCGGGGCTCCCGGCCCCGGGGCGGCGCGGGAGGAGCTGCGGGGCTCCCGGCCCCGGGGCGGCGCGGGAGGAGCTGCGGGGCTCCCGGCCCCGGGGCGGCGCGGGAGGAGCTGCGGGGCTCCCGGCCCCGGGGCGGCGCGGGAGGAGCTGCGGGGCTCCCGGCCCCGGGGCGGCGCGGGAGGAGCTGCGGGGCTCCCGGCCCCGGGGCGGCGCGGGAGGAGCTGCGGGGCTCCCGGCCCCGGGGCGGCGCGGGAGGAGCTGCGGGGCTCCCGGCCCCGGGGCGGCGCGGGAGGAGCTGCGGGGCTCCCGGCCCCGGGGCGGCGCGGGAGGAGCTGCGGGGCTCCCGGCCCCGGGGCGGCGCGGGAGGAGCTGCGGGGCTCCCGGCCCCGGGGCGGCGCGGGAGGAGCTGCGGGGCTCCCGGCCCCGGGGCGGCGCGGGAGGAGCTGCGGGGCTCCCGGCCCCGGGGCGGCGCGGGAGGAGCTGCGGGGCTCCCGGCCCCGGGGCGGCGCGGGAGGAGCTGCGGGGCTCCCGGCCCCGGGGCGGCGCGGGAGGAGCTGCGGGGCTCCCGGCCCCGGGGCGGCGCGGGAGGAGCTGCGGGGCTCCCGGCCCCGGGGCGGCGCGGGAGGAGCTGCGGGGCTCCCGGCCCCGGGGCGGCGCGGGAGGAGCTGCGGGGCTCCCGGCCCCGGGGCGGCGCGGGAGGAGCTGCGGGGCTCCCGGCCCCGGGGCGGCGCGGGAGGAGCTGCGGGGCTCCCGGCCGCAGACGGGCGGAGGGAGGGCGGCGGGGTTACGTGCCGGGCGGACCCGGGGCGCGGGCAGCCGCAGCCGAGGCAGCGCCTCTCGTCCCGGGGATCCTGCGGTGGTGTTTGCAGCGGGCCGGTGCAACCCCCGCGCTTCTCACCGGCGCTGCCGCCGCGCCTCCATCTTAGGCACCCGCCCGTTTTAAAAAAAAAACAAATGGGTGCGGGAAAAAGAGCTCAGCCTCGAGAAGCTTGGGTCGGTGTGTCCGCCACATACTGGTGTGCCGAAGAACGCTCCCAAGCCGCGGCTCTCCTCCCTGAGCGCCGATGTGGAGAGGGGACACCACGGCTCTTCCCAAACCGAACAAACCCCAACAAACTTCCCCCAAAACTCTTTGCAGTTAAAACTTGACACCAACAAAGGTGTGAATTTTGGGGCTGTCCTGTGCAGGGACAGGAGCTGGGCACGATGATCCTTGCGGGTCCCTTCTGACTCAGGACATTCTGTGATTCTAAGTGAAAACCCAGGAAAGCCTTTCCAACTCCCCTCGCCGTCCCAGACCCTCGATGGGATAAACGTCTTCCCACAGCCTCACCCAAGCTGCGAAACACGCACATCCTCACGTTGCGGCTGCAGTTTGAGCCCTGTCATCGGTGCCCAGGAGTCGCAGGCTCTGCCAGCGGGGCCCTGAGCCCACATATGCCAGCAACTCACTCGGGCGCCTGCCAAGCCATTAGACCATGAATACTTCGGGGGGGAACCAAAACACCAACCCAAAAAACCAAACACACACACCTCCCCCCAGTCAAACCTAAAATCCAGCCCAAGAACAGCTTTTAAAGAATAAAGAAGGGACCCCAAAAACCAAGCTGCATCAGAACTCGGAGCCAGCCCCCCACTCCTCACAGGCCAAACCATTTGTCTGACCTGGGAGGCAGCACTTTATCACTTAGAGATTGCAAGTTCGATTGCAAAGTCTCGCCTGATGGCTGGCTGGATAATTTGTCTCTCAGCTCCGAGAGAAATGATGGAAGTCAATTTGACAGCTGCGAGGCTCCCCAAGGATTCCAGACCCAAAGTGCATAGAGCAGTGACAGACACGGCGATGCTCTGAATATCAATGAAGCTCTGCCTGGGAATAATGCTGAGGCAATACAAACTGCACATGTTCAGCTGGAAGGTTATCACTATCATTATAGTTATTAATTATTGTTATTATTACTTCTATTATTAAGACATAAAAGAAGCCAAAAGCTCCTCTCGGTCTCACGGAAAACAGATGAGTTCCCAGTTCTGACCCGTGCGCTGCCCTCCATTTCACGCAACCGCACCCACCTAAGTGGGGTTACGGAGGGTTAAGACGACCCTGCACCATAAAAAGCTACAAAGCTTAATGCTAGTTAGAAAAGGAATAGTACTTGGTCTGATGTCAGGGAAGAAACTGACTCATTTGGACCTTACTTTCCCGTCTCTTACAGAGCGCTGCGAGTGGAAACTCTATTGCTTTCTCTTCTCACAGTGCTGGTGGCTGCCCTGTAGATCTGTAAATGATTAGACAGGATGCAAGGCAAGGAAGATCAGAACCGAAGTGCAAGAACGAAAGTATACACAGTTCTCCTGGTGTGCATTCAGCCCAGCCACACAAGTCTGTTGAGCTGGTAACCACAGATCTTACAGCAGAATTTGGCCTTCAATATCTGTCAGATTGCAGTTTATTAGCTTAAAATAACAACATACAAGTCCCAATCACTTGGTTTGTTGGATAGGTGGCAATAAAACTGAACACCCTTTTCTGCCACTTGCAAATACAGGTGATCTCTTGTGAAAGCCAGATTCTTTGCTTATTCTAACTCCTTAGGCTTTTTTGGGAAGTCTCGGGCAGTTAGCTCAAATATCTCTAAAGCTGAAGTCAAATGCAGCATTTGGAGGAAAAAAGAAAGAAGAAGAGAGAGAGGGAAAGGAAAAAAAAACCCTCTAAGTAAAATGGCTTTTGTGCTCATATTCAAAACTATTCCTTTTTGCCATTGGAGAGGAGAGAGGTCAATTAAAGCAATATACTAGAACCTGCTTACATAGCAAATTTATTCCTGAAAAATAGATTTACAAGGGAAACTACACTCAGCGGCAACACCATCAATTCAGTCAGAAGGAGCACGATTGTTTGGCTAAAACTATGGCAACTGTACAGATACTAACATGCAATCCTGCTTTATTAAATCAAACCTCTAGTGAATCTGTTATCACCATAGTAACACTGTAGTTATTACATGGAAACATGTTGAACTACAGTTTGATATTAGCATCTGGTTAGCATCTGCACAGTCTCTTATTCACATTACTAAAATTATAATCCAGGCAGAGAAAAACTTTAGTAAAACTGTAGCTTTAAGGCCAAATCCTAGTCTCAGGTGCATTGTATTTAACATACAGGTCCGTGATACATACCCTATATCTGGATTTACAATTAGGGTCTTGGTGTAATATTTAGAGGTTAGTTTATGTATCTCCTAGGATGCAAATGCACACACACTGTGTCGTTCGTAATAATATCCATGCAAAAAAAAAAAAAAAATCGCAAAACCATAAGATAATTGCAACGGACCTTCTCACAAGTGCTCTCCAAAGCAGCCCAGGTTTGCAGAGACTGCTTCGAATACTTCAAACCTCCAAGCAGTTTCAAACAGAGCTTGTTTTATTCTTATTTATTTTAAGCCACCTGCCACAACATTTTTCCTGTCTTCTTCCTCCCACATAAAGTGTGGCACTTGGTATTCAGGCCAATGCCATTTTGTGAATAAAGTTAGGAATTCTGCAATCTGAGAAAAGCAATAGGTTTAAGGCCCCAAAGTCTACACACAGTCGGGATGAGAAGTAGCCGAGTTCTATCCCAAGATGTTCCTGGGTTTACAAAAAAATAATAAAAAAATAATGGGTTTTGTTTGGGCTAATAGTAGATTGTGATTTACTTTTTCCCCCTCCCCAGAAGTCTAAAAAAACCACAGTTACATTTCCTTTGCCACGAAAGCCCACATACTTAGGCTCCCAGTAATCAAGTTTCTAGATTTATAGATAGAAGATGGAAACTAGTAAATATTTGTCCAGTTATTAAAACAATTTCTTTTTTGGAGGATGTGGCATATAGAAAATATAAGATGGAACAAAGCGCTGCATACTGTTCCAAATATGCCTGTCCTTGCCTGGGAAAACTTTGCTACTCTTTGTCGTGCCAAACACAAAGATGGAGGAACCTTTTCAAGTACACTGCAATTTTAAGCAAGTTAGTAAATTGAAACCCTATTTTCTCAATTTGTCTTTAACCAAGGGCATAAAGTATCAGAAGTCGGTAGAAATAACCACACAAGTAAAGCCTGTAATATCAAATTAATTATACAAATAACAGGAAAAGGTGTATAATTTTAACCCAAGAGTTAGATTGCCTGGGTTCTCCATATGTCTCCCTTCTCATAACTGGATATTACACCTTCCTTCTCATAACTGGATATTACACCACATGAGAAGGCAGCATAACACAGGAACAAGAGTGATGGAATAGAATACAACTTCTAGTAACCATTTGCTGCCTCAAAAACCTCCATATAAATCTAGGCATCTTCTTCACTTGCCTGGTCTAACGAACTTACCCTCTTACTCAGCCGATTCACATTTAGCTTCAGTCATCACTGATGAGCTATCTGCTATCCCTGCTTCATCTCAGCTATGTTAAATCGACTGCCTCTTCAAGAACACAGCCTGCTTGAGGCCGAGTAAAAGCACAAACCAGCGATCCCAACTCAGGTTGTGTCATTTTCTTTCCTCCCCAATAAACTAAAGATCTCATAAGTGAGAACACAGAGCTGCATAACATCTGGGTATTACATCCAGGTAAAGGAGATGTCCAATGCTTTTTCTCAGAAAAAATGAACACTCTCCAGAGCCCATATAACACAAACAACTGGAATAGGTGGCATTTCATTCCTCTCCCACCAGAGATCTGTTACGTTACAGGTTTCACTGCACGTTATGTTGCAAAGGCAACATACATGATCGCTGTATTGTGAAGTTATTTCCATAGGGATCACAGACCTATTTCTTCGAATGCATACATTGAGCTGAACTGACTACATGGGCTAACTTGCTACTACCCTTGAAGGCAGGTAATATAGATGCAGAATAAGTTACAGATAACTAGTTGGATTAAATTAGGCACTGTCTTAATATTCCAATTTTCAAGCAAACCAGAATATTTTGATTGGATTGCATCTATCCTCCACTTGTGTAATGAGGTAGAGTACATGGCATATAGCACAGGATTAAGTGCATAACTTCTTTTAAAAGAAGAAGTGTTTACGTATCTAAACCTAAAGATAATACTTAGATTTTCAAGAGCACGGGGATACCTACCTGCCATCAAAAGAAGATATCCCGTGTGGTCTCAAAAATCCTGCCAGATAGAGCAGCTTTTAGAAGAGAGACCAATACCTTTTAGTGAATCCAGTCCTGTGCATTTCCCAAGCAGGAATATACTTAAAGAAGTTTTTCAATGCTTTGGTGATTATAGCTGTCTGAGGTTTCATCAGTTACTTGTTGAATATCAGTAGGGTTCGTGGTTTCAACTGCAATGGGAGACAAACTGCTGTCAGAGCTTGCCCTGCCTTCAAAATTCAGAAAACACAGTCAGTTTTTTTCTTTTTGTGTCTGCTACCATGGAAGGTTTGATGGAGCTCATGGGCAACAAAAAGACAGAAGAATACTCGAATCCATGAAACGTACAACCACCATAGCTTTCCCATCTTTCCAGAAGGTGCTCACTTACATACACAGCATACAATATCCTTGCACAGCCCAAAGTGCTGTGGCTATAGGGGCTGCAGAGAGCTCAAAGGTGCCTTCTGCATTCATCGATAACACGTCTAGAGAGCATCTTTGAGGGCATTTAGTCCCATTTCCTACATAACCCAGGGTACGCAGCTCCACTCAGTCGTTACTGCCACTGAAGTAGTTACTCTCCCTAGCTGTAGTAAGTGAAAATGAGCAAGCCTTTGTGCAAGCCTTGTGGGGGGAGGAGTCTATATTGCTTAACTATGACTGCAGGTGAAGCAACGCTGGCACTATTTTGGGATGTGATTAACATTACTAGTGTTTTACATACACTTATTTTCTGCAATCTACAATAAAAACCCCTATTTTGGCTCTAACTCCTGCCACAGACTGAAAGTCGGTGCAATAGGCCCTACAATAACTAGATGCCAGCACAGAGCAGCATCCACTGCAACCTGCAAATCTGAAACAGGGCATTTTTGTTTTAAAAAAGTGCCAGTACATAAAGATCACATAACAGACACCACTAAGGGCAGACAAGCAGAAATAATGACAACTGGGAAAAGGATTAAAACCTGCAGGTTTTTTTTGGTGCTTTTAGTCACATGTTAGGTTTATAGATACTTTTTCTCCACAAATATAGGTTCTGTAACTCCTCCTGCCTCCCACATAGAGCAACAGGCTAAAGGTAGCTGAAGCCATGATCTTTCTCTTCATCAGATAAGGATGAGAAGCAGCTTTGGCAAACACAGAGTTACACCAGTAAAGAGGCAACATAAGAAAAGGTCAGACCCTACGCTTCACTTCAGAGTTCTTAAACAACTCAAACTCGACTTACCTAACGCACACAAACTCTCTGTAGGGAATATACATCACTTCAGACTTACCATGAGGCGAACCAGGTGAGGACTGATCCTGCCCAGCTCACTTCATGGTAAAACCAAAGTGCTTTTCTTCAGCAGAGCTCACACACAGTGGTTACTCTAAAGTTATTTCTTGCTTGCCCCTTTTCTTTTTTTTTCCATAGGAAGAGAAGCCCAACAAGGACCCACACTGAACAGTCACATCTCTAAAACTAAAAAAAGATACCTCATACATACCCCTGCTTAAACAAAAAGCAACACCATACCAGGGTGGATCTTTGCTGTTTTTCATCTCGCTCTGATCTTCAGTGTTCCCTTTCCCACTCTTCAGCTCACCTTTCAGGAGAAACTGCTGCTTCCAAATGGCAATTTCATAAGCACCTGTGAGAGAACTTAATCAGAACTAATTATCTGTTGGTTGTCTGGGACCTGCGGAGTCACAGCAATTACTTCAGTCAAGAAACAACCTGTGGGAGGGCGTTGCTTCTTTTCAGGAAAATGAACTGAGCTACTCCCTAAAGGAAAGTTCTTAAAGACATGGAGCCTTTTGAATACAAGTCACTGCAACCAATAATTTATCATTACTGTTAATAATTGCATCTCTAGCAGTAATATGTATGTGCCCACCAAAAGTAGGTCTTGTGCTAGTTTTGATGTGATTACAGAATTGTTTGTTATTAACATAGACAAGGCAGAGACTGCTGTTGAGGTAAGTAAGCAAAGCAATAAGAAGATAGCAACCAACCTTGGATCATTTTGGGCATGGACCTAATTGGGAGTTATTTATCTACATGGAGAAAAAAGGAAAGTCAGGAAGCTTAGTAGAAAAGGCTGTGAGTTGGAAGAAAGAGTTGTGAGTCCAAAGCAGAAAAAATTAAATGAAAACTGCAGAAAATTCTCTGGTGATTTATAACTGTACAGTTCTCATTCCATGAAATAATGATATCTGAAATTAAGTCCTCTTTCAACACTACAGGACATTTCTTTTGTGATGGAGATGAATCCCTCAAGAACTGTGAGGAGGAGCAGGAGCCATAGTGGAATACAACTATTTTAGGCAAGAGAGAGCAACATCAACTTTGTAATATGTTTGCCTGTGTAGCACAGGTGCATTTTAACTGAGTCTCCCAGGAGATTTGCCTAAGGCCAGACTGTTGCTGTATAAAAATAATAGAAAAGAAATACGTTTAAGTAAAAGCAAAGGAAAATTTGGCTGGACTTCTGCCTAATGGGAGAAAGAAGGAATAATACAATTTTTTAAAAGCAACTCCCCAGAGGCTGGCTCGCCTCCGTTAGACTTCCCTGCAGCACACGTGCTTAGGAAGATGCAAGCCAGGTATTTATTTTCAATTCCGTTGAAATTCAAAAAAAGGAAGGTAGTTGTCCTGGAAGCATAAATAATGAGCTCAGGACAAAATAAGAAAGTTTACAGAGTACACAGTTTTAGTAACAGCCAAGGTAGAGGCTGTAAGTGGATATCAAGAAGCATTAATGCAATCTTTACATTTAGCAACTACATTCTTAAACCAGAGTTTAGCTCTGACTTTGGTACCTGCAGAATCCAGCAGCAGATGACCACAGGAGGAGATGATGATGGTACTCAATGATGGAAAAAAATGCCAGTGAAAGGAATTAAACTGTGAATACATTTTTAGGGCGCGAGTGGTTTTGCTGGAGGATGCCCGTGTCAATGTTGATTATGGCTGGATGACAATAGGCAAGATTCTCTTCAGATTCAAAATATTAGCCAGATTAAATTTTCTCAGAGGTCAGCAGTATCTCTTTGACAGCAAACTAGATAGCAACTAGGGGCAGTTCATGAGGCCTTACTCCCAGCACACGACCTAAAGAAATCAGCGGGTCTAGCCTTTCCTCTTTCCTTTAAGACTGGACAAAGTCATTCTCTACCAGCTGACAGTTAACAAGGTCCAAGAGCCCACGGGGACTCACTTAGCTAATGAGAGGTGAAGACTTGGACTTTGTAGTTAGCTCTGAGAATCTTGCCGGATAAGACCCTACATCCTTGAAATCAAAAAGCACGGCCGCGTTTGATGGTGGACTGCATCAGTAAAATTTTTTATCATGCCTTCTGTCTGTTGGGTAATCTCCATTAAACTCGACACAAACTTTTGATAAAATCCACACTGAGAGCAAAGAACAATGAGGATGAGGAGAAAAGGCCAATTTTAACAGCTTATATATGACTTTCCATAAAACCCATGGTTTTCCTTTCTGCATAATTTACACAAAGGCCTTGAAGATGATAAATTAGAGGAACAGGAATCAAAGATTGCTTGCATAAAACGGAAACAGGAGAAATAGAACTCTACAGAATACATTACATTCAACTCCAATGAAATTCACAGACCTGTTTCTATAGTCTTGGGAAGGAAGCCAAAGCAGACTGGAAATACACAGAAAGCTTTAAACAATTGATCTTACTGGGAGGTTACACTGGTACCTTTTATCCTCCTGGTATCCAGATGTTTCAGAATATACCCAGAAGTGAAACACTTGTAGGTTTCTAGGAAATAAGATGGAGAATCATTCTCTTCTTTCCCGTCCAGCCTCTGTCAAGCCATCTCTCTAGCCTTCAGTACACACACTTAAGCTCTCTGTAATACTGCAGCCAGCCGGGCTCACAGTTTTGATCTTAGATCTCACAAAAGCCATGCAAAGGTGGATGGAGCTAGCAGTTGAAAAGGAGTGTCCTGAGGAAGAAATGTGTGTTGCAGCAATTGCTGCAGTGATGTCTGGGGTGGCACTCCTGAAAGAGAACGGTTTGTGTCAAGGAATGCTGTGCTGCAGGACAACACCGCGTTTTTCAAAGAAGAGGTAAGGAAGGCGTTTTGACAATCTGCACTTTTAATACCATGAGTACAGAGATGTTGGAAATGGCTGTACTTTAGTGATGGCTGATGTCATGCCTTTACAGATTTAGACCTAGTGCTTCAATTACATGCACAACATTATTGCTCCCGCTTTGCCCTCAGAAATCTAACTGCAGCGGCCCAAATGCTAGATGCAGACCCTAATCTGTAAGGCATTACAAAACACTCTAAGATACTATTTTAACTACAACTGCTAAGAGGTTAGCATTACTCTACCCTATTAACTACAATCTGATGTGCCTTCTTGAGACAGATTTCAGCGAAGAAAAATCCTCTGACAACCCCCGCCCCCTTCCAACATAAAAACTGGAGCATGCCTCTTTAAAACTAGCCTATTTAGGCCACAGATGCTAAATGAATTCAGCAGACAGACGGAGTAATGGAATGTCAGTGTTCCAGTCTGCTGCCTTGAAGCAATAGGGCTTTTTTTATTATTAATTTCTCCTCTCATTTTCCAATGCTGCCTCTGGGCTCCATGCTTTAGACGCAGTATTCTTGTCAGTCTCGCTAACCCAATTTGGAAATAATTAAATTTTAAAATATTAAAGGGATTATAAAAACTTCCCACCCCACATCCCCCGCCCCACTCCCTTTCATGCTGTCCCTCTAAAACTGCTGAATTTTGCTTCAGGACTTAAAATGTGTTACTGCAGAATCTGATTTGTTACTGCAGTTTCCTTTGCAAGGCTGGAGAATATCTGAAGGGGAAAAAGCCCAGAGTTAATTCCAGTAAAAGGTGCCCAGAAGCTTTAGGAGATAAAGAGCTTTCTGCCATTCTGACATCTTGGAACCTGATCGGACTCCCATTTAAATTAATGTTAAGACTCAAATTCTTAGAACAGAAAGACTTTTGAGTCACATGTGAGTCTTGGTAATGACACAAACAAGGATGTAGTTTATTGCAGAGTCACTGAGGTTGAGACCATCTAGCCCAACCACCCTGCTCAAGCGGGTCAGCTAGAGTAGTTTGCTCAGCACCACGTCCAGTTGGATTTTGAATATATCCACGGATGGAGACTCCACAACCTGCCTGAGCAACCTGTTCCAGTGTTTGACCACTGGAAAGGTAAACTTTCCATTTAAAGCTTTTTCTTGTATCTTGACTGAACACAAGAAGTCCGTTTCTTTCTTGTGCTAGGGAGCCCAGACCTTGCCAGAGCACTCCAGGTATGGCCTCAGCAGCGCTGAGGAGAGGGAAAGGATCACCTTCCTTGAACTGCTGGCAATGCTGCTCCTAACATAGCCTAGGATGATGTTGGCCTGCCTTCCTGTGAGGGCGCATTGCTGGCATGGGCAGCTTGTTGTCCAGTGGGACCCCAAGATCCTTCCCTGCGAAGCTGCTTGCCAGCCAGCCAGCCAGCCCGCAGCATGTCCTGGTGCCTGAGTTACTCCTCCCTGGGTGCAAGACGTTGCATTGCCTTTTGTTGAGCTTCATGAGGCTCTTCTTTGTCCGATTCTCCAGCTTGTCGAGGTCCCTCTGAATGGCAGCACAGCCATCTGGTGTGCCAGTCACCTCTGGTTATCATCTGCAGTTACTGAGGGTGCAGTCTGCCCCACCGTCCAGGCTGTTGATGAAGATGTTAAACGCTGTTGGCCCCAGTACCAACCCCTGGGGTACACCACTGCTGGTTTGGCTCCAACTGGACTTTGTGCCGCTGGCCAGAATCCTCCGGGCCCGGCCATTCAGCCAGTTTTCAGTCCATCAAAATTTATCATAACTAGATTATTTTTACAATTATGCTCTCTATTATTTAAAGAAAATAGCTGAAACTTGGCACTGTCCCTATATATAGTATCCTACTCTGGAATACTATCATAATCATCAGAGCCCTTTGCTGATTTAATTTTAGGCCTCGCAGATCCCAGATACCCTCACAGATATAAACGTACACTTTGCGTTTCACTGCTGTGAAGATGGAGGCAGAAAAGCGATGTAACTTGCCAAAGATCAAACAGCAAAATGAAAGGCAGAACTGTGAACAGATCCTAGGAGCCCTGTCACACAAACCCTAGAAAACACACCAGCACTGCGACGTACGACTGCTTCAAACTGCCCACGACCTACAAATACCTGCTTGATAATTTTTTCTGGACATTAGGCCAGCATGAGACAATGAAAGGTGTTCTAGTCTCTGCCTTTATTGTTTAATTAACAAACTTCTAATTTAACTAGGTGTAGTGAACTTTGGCATTTAGTGGCATTTAGACTCAAAAAAAGAGGAAAATCTCATTAGCCCGTGTTTAAAACCTGAGATAACCAGCCAAAATTTTCACGCCGGCTTAGCACCTACCCCATAAGCCAGAACCCAAACCCCTGTGTTTCCTTTTTAACATCTGTGGAGAAGCATCCAGATTTCCCAAAGTTCAAAACCAAGTATCTCGCATTGAGAACAACACGTAATATCCCCTCATTATACCCTGTTTCTTGAGCATAATACAATTTCCCCATTCACCTTGTGCTAATGGATAAAGCCTGAAGCTTCTGGTTGCTGAATATCTGGACACTTACGCAGGCTTATAGATTTTTAAGGCTGGGAAGCACAGTCTCTCCTGTGCAGCACATCTCAGACATTAGCATCAGCTACTTTCTTCTTTTTATACATTTCCCACAAATAGATTGTAAAGGTATATATTTATGAGTCCTGAAATGGAAGACGAATTATTCTGATAATATGCCTCCAGCTCTCATTGTTGGGATCTTTTAAAAGAGAGTTCTCCAGGTTTAGAAAGGCAAAGCCACAATGTAAGTCTCACAATAGATGAAGGTTTCCTTAGTCTCACGCTCACCCTTTTGTGGGTCCAACATGCTGCTATTATTTTAAAGCTACATCTGGGATAGAGCCTACAAAAGAAAAGATGAGACCATTACCAACTCATCTATGCCATCTTTGTCCCACATTTCCATCTTGAAAGCATTCTGTTTAGCTTCAGATCTTTCTGGGTCACCAGTGGTTTGTTTCAACAACTGTACTCCAGACCTGACTGAGTCTCAACCAGTCATTTTTGTTTACGGCTTCTATTTCCTGTATATTCTTCTCATTGATTGCATTTCCCAGTTCACGCCACATCTCAGATGGAAAATAAAAAGTGGGGAATCCAGTGCGTCACACATACCATGTGTAACACATAAGCAGAGGTTAACTGGAGCATGAGAATGGCTGTCCAGGAACTTAGACCTTCTTTTGCCTGGAAAGGAGTCAGTAGAATCCAAACTAACCCAGGTTTGTCTGATGATTTAGATGCAAAATCCTGACACCATTGAGGAAAAAAACCCAAACAAGATCACTGAACTACTGCAAAGACTCTGGGGGCATATTAAATAGGGCAGATTTGTGGTTTTTCATATCCAGAAAATGAAGTTATAGAATATGGAAATAGTTTTACATTGAACATGGGCAGGCCTTAGTGACCTGGACGCTTCAGACAAGATACCAGTCAAGATGTCACTGAGTACTGATATGTATAAAGTTGGCTACGTGATCATTTTATCTGAACCTGAGTTACGAGTTACAGCTTGTAGTTTATACTGGAGCAAAACCTATTTGACTTTTTTCTCTGTTTTGCAGTACTGAGGGAAGTAGTTTGCTTTGGGCACCAGAACTCAGAAGAATATAGTTCTGTTCCTCATTCAAGCAAGATCACTAGCTACTGCTGGGCAAGTAACATTATACTGCGCTTCTAGAAAAGCCAGGCACTGGTATGAATCCTGTAATAACTGGAAATGTTTCTATCCAGCATTTGTGAAGAAGATGCCTCTATAAGTCTGTTTAGCTTCCACAAAATAACTGTTGCTTTGTGAGAGGGTACGAAGAGACATTCTTTAGATTACTTGAATTTCTCAGTTCTCATAGGATCAGTGACTGAATATGAATCACCCGTTATACTGAATATTTAGGTCAGAGAAAAGCATGCAAACTGACAACATAGTATGCAAAATGAAGGGCGTTCTATCAATTTCTCTGTGACATGTTTTTCTTTGGGGTACCTCGAATTAGTAAATCTTCCTACGTTGTTTATTGTTTTTCGACAATCGGGATAGCTGGATGTTAAGAAAACAGGTTTTTGATTCAGTGTAAATCCTCTGCATTTTTCAAAATAATTTTATGACATGACTTAGGAGAGAAGCAAACCTCAGTTAAAGCGGAAGTGAAGACAGCAGCAGTGGCAGCATCAAAAGGACAGGAAGGCTACACTTATATTATTGCAGGATTATGCAGTTGTAAAAGCATGAGCTAGTCTGTCTTGAAATAAAGGAACTCCTAGCTCAGAGTCCCATTTTTTCCGCATCAGGCAAAGAAGGGATCCATAATACAGTGAGCTATACTTGGGTTGAAGAAAAAAGCTTTTAAAAGATAGCAAGTGATGCCATACGTTTTCATTATGGAGCATGCTATGCAAAGATCTGGGTAGTCAGCTCCCACCAACCATCTGGAGAGAGAAGTCACTCAAATTTAAGTGCTGAACCTGCTGTGGTAGACAATCAGTGCCAGTGAACCACTCACTACTCTCCCCCTGTCTGTTTTCCTGCCTTTTGCTGCAATAGAGCCTTAAAATAAAATAATCTGGCTACCACTTTCCAAACACCCTCTTCCAAACACCCCAGCTTCCATCTGCAGAGTGCACTTCATTCATTGGACAAAGCGGGCCACTTCCACAGAAAAATCTATACCGAAGGTCTGACCAAAAGGGAAATGCCGCAGAAAGGATACGCCACATGAAAAAATTGCCTTTTCTTTGCTGAGCTCCTCATGGCCCCGTGCTAAACCCCGATTTCTGTTTTATGTCTCCCTGATTCTTCCCCAGTGCTTAATGTCTCTTTTGACTCCTGTTAAAAGCTTCCTGGGGCTCACATCTTGGGAACCCAGCAAGCTCACTGGGTTTGCCTTATGAAAAGTGACTTTAAGTGCCAGGGAGGGTTTAGCAGCTTTGAAATAAAAGGAACTTTCAACCATGTTGCCATAAATTGCTTTGTTGCCTGTAGTCAGCAAGATTCAGTTTGAAGGCTTCTGGAGCCTGAGGGTATCAATTGCTTTGTTTTTTCCCTCTATCAAATCTATCCTCCAGTGACTTGTGTTACACTGCAGACTGCTCTGGGATGCTCAGCAGATGCTAAATGGGGCACAGGAGACATATCAAGCCCCATGGCATGTATATATTTTTTAATCAAATAGGCAGACATGGGCAAAAGAATCTGTGATGGTGAATCAAATGTTCCTAGTTTGCTCTGTTGTATACAGTCATCCTGCCTCCCTGTAGGACTAGACAGTAACTGAGTGGCTCAAGTCTAAATAGCTTGGGATCAAGTGCTATAAACCTTACTCATGTAAGTACCAGTTCCAGTGGGCTCACTGGGACAGCTTGTTTTATAGCCGGTCATTTCACGGATGAAGACCTATGAAGAATATTTGTACGTGGGAATAATCGAGTGAGAATAGAACACCGATTGTGTCAGTTACGGAAACAGTTTGGTGCACATCAGCTGCGAAGGAAAACCAAGTAGGATCTGGAGCGCTGTTTCCACAATAGCAGCTCCTAAACAGAAAAGGAATACTGAGCAATATCGTAACATTGGGATGCCCCTGCTCTTTCTACTAATCAATAAGATAAAGACCTTACCAAATAAAGGGGGCTACCGATGGCTTTTTCTCCTTTGAACTTGTCTGCATGCATAAATTGTGCAGAATTAACCTAAATTAGATAGGGATATTGGCAACAGTCTTGCCTATGAAAACCTTCTCTAAAAAGCAAATAGGAAAAAAGATGAAGGAAGATGGGCTTGCTTCATTTTAACAGTTGCCTGGCTCTCTGGATACCTACCTAAAGGTGGAAGAAGAAATCCTACTGGGAAAAAGCCTCTGGTATAAAAGACACTTATTTGTGAAATAGAAGCTGACATAACTGAAACATAATTAATGACATGTATAGATGCCATATTTGCTGTAAATTATGATCTACAGAGAATGTTGTATGGACAAACTGAAGCATTCAAAAAGTATTACATTTTTAAAATTTGAATCTCTGCTGCTGAAGTGTGAGAGCTGCTTAGCAAAGCACAGTGAAGGCCGGTGCAATGATTACACACTAATGCAGCAGCTGGGAGAGCTGTATTCACTCTCTTTTGTCAACACGAATCTTCCATATGAGCTCTGCCAACCGTTTTAGCTTTCCAGGGTGTCAGATTCCTATCTAAAATGCTGAAAAAACAATTCTCTCCTATTTAACAAGAATAAGGGGTAGGTAAATACACTACAGACTGTGAGATAGTCAGGCACTATAGTGGTGAGGATCATGAAAGCCCCTGACATGGGCTGGGAGTGTTACTGGTTTGAGAGCACGTACTGAAGAAATGGTAGAGTAAGGTTATCGGAGTCCAGCATTATGTGCTCTAATGCCACCAAAGAGAATGTGCTTGCTGTAAAAAGTCTGAGAAGTCCAATTTCACATATCAAGTTTTTCACAATTGGTTAATATCTTTGGTTCTGGAGCTTCAAAGTCAACAGAGATCATCTGTATTTCACCGGTAGAAATAATAGCTGATTCAACTGCATCTACGCAAATGAAGTCAGGGATTAATCATCTGCCTAGAACTCCACTGAAGTCAGTACAGCTATAGGGAATAGCTACCCTAAAAGACTAGTTCCTAGTAAATAAATTCCTGCTTGGAACAACTTCATGACTGTTGTTCCTCTTTCACTTCCATTACATCTTCATAGAAGGGCATCAGCTCGCCTTGAGCACTGGTGGGAAGTTACTGCATGACAGCAGTGAGTAGACAGTCCTGGCTTGCTGCTGCTGCTGCAGTCTCTGGCTGGCTCCATGGCTCAGAAACATGTGCAACTCCTATTAATAAAACAGTGTGTACTGGTGGAGCGATGCCAAATTGCTCTCATCTCTGTGTTTCCTAATATCTCCTGTAGCCCTCGCCCTCCAAACAGGAACAAAGATCTCCCCTGTCTGGTGTTGCTAGCTGTGGGAAGGGGCTCTTAGTTACACAGCGTGTCACTTTGATGAAGCCAGCATGTTGGGAAGCAAACCAGCCTCTTCCATGACCACTACCCAGCCCTTCCTCTTCCTCCCTCTTCCTCTTCCCCCCCCAGCAGACAGACGCTGAGTTCATGGGCCCAGGTGCATACACACAGGAAATAACTGCAGTCATGTCTCAGACAGCAGCCATCAGGACGTCTCTGTAGGATTAGGCTTGGTTTCTGTGTGAAACAAGAATGAGACAAGATGACAGACATAAATGCTCACTTCCTGTAGAAATGCTGTACAGTAGCGGTTGTCCTTAGCCCCAGGAGTGTGGGGCCAGGCGTCTGGCCAGGAAAAGGGGTTGCAGTTAGATAGTGGGATCCATGCTTCTGTCACTCATGTCCCTGGTTCTGAACACTGGAGCTTTACTCTTCAGAACATGGAAAGTTTAAGTGGAAAGAGAAACTCTGAAAAGTTTACAGGAAATGGGAGCATGGGGATGTTTAGTGTTTAGGAATGAGATGGGAAAATCCAGAAACTGCAAGTCATGGACAATTAAAACCCGATTTAGGTTTCCTGACTGTTTACTCAGGCAAACTTCCCAGAGAAGTCAAGGCAAATCTGCCTCCGTAAAGAAGAAAGAACTATATCTTTGACAAATGGTGACATTACCTTTTTGCAGGGCATTTTCCCAGAGGAGAAAAGCACACTGTAAATAGTAATAATGCTTCCTGAGAGGTTATTGAGCATTCTGCAGAGAGAGAAACTGAGGCACCAAGGTGCTACGACTTCCCCACGGCCCCACAAAAAGTTAGGTGTCCTACCACACGCCTCTGCATATTAGCTAGTAGTGAAACCTTTTTTTCAACACTGTAAACAAAAGAAGGTTCACTGCTTTGGTGTTTGCATCTGATGGTGGAAACACAAATCTCATTTTCCAGGAACTGCGTGTTAATTCCTTCAGGAGGAAACATTATAGAAACCAAGCAGTTAGAACAACCACACAGGGTCCCTGCCATTTGTATATAATCAGCTAAACAATATTCAAACTTCTAACATGTAATCCTGGATTAGCACTGGCAAGTTTTGATAATCCTAACAGGGGAATAGGAAGATGGTGCAGATATCGGAGTGATCCCAGCATGCTAAATCTTCATCAGACAAGCTAGCTGTCCACAGAGGAACTATAGCACAGCAGCAGATGAAGTAAAACTGGCCTGCTGATTTAATGCAAAACTTCATCAGCTGTAAACTTACTTTGCAGAATGAAAGAAAAGCCAGTTCAGAAAAAGATCCTATTTACGAGATCATGGGAATATTAAGTGACATTAACACTGTACAAGCATAAGAAAATTAAGTCCAGATATAAACAAGTGGGCGAAAAAATGCAGGGTCCTAGAAAGTGTAAGTAGTTCTCTGCAATAAAACCAACTTCAGAGAGGCATTCGAGAGTGATTATGAGATTCTGAACATCTGTCAGAACTGGATTTTGTGTTGATAACACACAGTCCATTAAATGCACAAGGAAACAAGGACTTCTTGGTAGACTTCTCTAAACCTTAGAGGTTTCCCAGTGCTAATTACCTCACAGAAAGCACATCTGGGGTAGGCTGAAGCCCCTAAGTGACTTACTAAAGGCTATGAAAAGAACCAGTGGCAGTTTTGAACAGAGCCAAGGCTGTTAGTTGCCTTGTCTCAGCAGAACACCACACTGTTTCCCCCATGCTTGTCATCTTCAAAGGGCTGTGCACACTGCAGGGAGAGAGGAGGAAGGGTAGCAGTTTGTGGTAAGCTGCCTATTAATCTTTTCTCAGTTACACAATTAGGGCTCAAAGAGCTAAGTGGTCCTCAAGACTTATGGAGCTGAGAACTAGCACAATAATCAAATCAGTGATCGCAGCCGATCTCGTTCTACAGCATCAGCCTTGTGTGGCGGTGTGCCTCCCACAAGCAGCAGTCAGATGTGATGATTCAATCATAGTAGCCTCAGAGCCTTGGGGTCCATCCATGGCAGTTAATGGGGGCTCTGTGAGAAAAAAATTCACAGTACAGCCTGCTTTAGTCTCATTTCCCCTCCTCAGTTGACAGAAGCATCAAGTGCACTTGTGCTCTGAGGTCTGTCCTACATAAATATCCCTGGGAAATAAATAAATGCCAGTGCACTTGTGCATTTCCCTCAGATATTCTTCTCCCCAGCTGCTGTGCTGACAGTACTTACTAGGAATCAGGCATTTCATTCTGGCTCACTATTCTGCTGGAGGGAGATGGGAACAAGATGCTCCTGAGGCAGGGAAGGGGAGGGTAGCAATTCAATTACCAGAATATCGTTCTGTTTATTTATAGGTGTGCGTGCACACACACAAACCTACATAGAAAACTGGAAACTAACTTGTTCTTGCCCTGCACCTGCACGGGATAGCTGAAGACTGAAATCTTATTCAGGGGAAGAGCTGTGAAAGAGTAGAGAGGAGAGTTTAGAAGTAGGGTTTTAATTATCATCCAGATGGGTGCTGAGACTAGATACCTGTTGTGAGGAGTAAAATAGAAGGGGATTGTGTTAGTGATTCAGTTTTCCAGCAATTCTGGCCACAGGCCATCTGGCTGTGATTGGCTTGAGTCCCCACAGGACATTGCAGATGACAAATAAAGTGTCCCCAGGACAGGTGTCAGCCCACCGTGGCATAAACGGGAACTGAGGTATTCAGAAATTGAACAACTGTGACTAAGTACTGAGCTTGCAGGCTATTCTTCTCTCAAAAGCAAGCCAGGCTTATAGCCATGTCCATTCCCCAGCCACCCTGATCCAACAAAACTGTGCTAGAGAACAGAGACAAACAAAAAGGAGAATTTTAAAGGGAAGCTGGGAAGCCATGTGGTCCTGGCTAGAGACCCAGGGAAGCCTGGTTCCATTTCCTTGGGGGCAGAGCTCTGAACATCTGTGTCTTTTCCTACCCTCTCTCTTATACTGTACATTTAGTTAGACTGCAAATTTGTCAAGGCTGGGACTGCCTTTCGCTGTGTGTTTGGCACTTAACAGCACAGCAGTTTTGACCTTTTGGGATCCTTACTTTATATTCTAATATTGTTAACAATTAAATGAAAACCATAAAATGGGGTTGACTCAATTATTCTATATTAGTCTATGGATTCATGTCTGTCATGTGTGATCCCTTGCCCCACCTTGCAGTAAAAGAGAATTTAATGACCAGAACTTTCCAGAACTAAATACACAACATCATCTTGGCTGTGTTTACCTGCAGAATCAACAAGTTCTTGGGGCCTGACCCAGAGCTCTACAAATGCCATTAAAATCATGATGAGTGGAATAGGTATTTCTGAACATCACCAGAAGACACCAAGTCAGGCTTCTATTCCATACTCTGTGTCTTTTATGTCTTAGGTAAACTCTGTCACCTTTGGATGCCTTGGTGACATACCTAGAGAATAAGAATGCTCACCTATCTTTCTAGAGGTTACGAATCAAATTACTGAAATGCGGTGGAAGCTTCTGAGGCCTCTGGAGCAGAGGCTCTGAGAACACAAACATTGGGATTATGCATGCAAGACGACCTGCGTTCCTGTGCCAGAACAACCACTGCTGATCAGTTCAGCACAAAGTCTTTTAACCTGGAAGCTCAACAGTGACTACGGACAGATGAGCCTGTTGCAGGCTGACAGCCCTGGGTTTTGCTTGGCTTTGTGTCTGCAGGTGGGTCTGAGCCAAGGAAAAGCCCTGCCGATGAGACTGTTCTGGCATTACCTCTTTACAGTTGGTCACAAATGACCTTGCAATGCGTATCGTTTCCTGGAACATATGCATTCCTACTCCTTCTCTGGAGACCTTCTCTGGGCAGACATGAAGCCACATCCCAGCAAGTTCTCACATCAGTTTGGGTATTTAACGCAAGGAGTGCAAACGCTCTCTCCTGAGCAGAGTACGCAGGGTATATATACTCGGTGAGAACTGCTAGGTTTCAGGGATGGTTCTCCAAAGGGAGACAGACCTTCTCAATTTAGCTCCACATTAATTATTGTCGGGTCATCTGGTTAAATCTCTAATAACAACAGACACACACTGTTAATTTCTATGGCAATCTGGATTCTGCTGTTGACATCAAGTTCGCCTGCCAGTGTTTATCACTCCCCATGGCCCTCAGACTAGGCTGAATTACCATTTCAGCTGGAATACATTCAATCAGTCAGAACCAATGGAGACTGCCCCAGAAAATAGACACCAATTCTCATTCGTAGTTGGGGTCTGCAGCGCTTTCTGTTCTCTGTACCACACTTCCTGCCTTGCTGCAAAACTTAACTGCAAAACCCAGTATCAGTTTCACCAGAGAGTTACGCATGGGAAATTATGGCTGCGTTCGTTAAGTTTTTTCTGTTCTGTCCTTGAGATACATCCAGTAGTGTAATGAAGTGGTGAACAGATACCAGTTTTTCCAGTGGACTAAAGTAATTTCATTTTGGAGGCACCCATGAACTCTGTGGTTTGGTCCTGGTAGTTAACTGTCATACAACAGTACTGTCTAGAAAAGAAATTGCCACACCTCAAAGTAACTAACAGGTTTCAATGAAAACAGTTCTGAGGTCTAGAACAGCAGGAAATACTCCAGCCTGGGATGAAGGCTGAAAATAGCTGGCCAGCAAGACCTAGGTCAATGCAAAGGGGTCAGGTTCCTTTAGGCCAGGAAGGGTCACAAACACCGGAAAAGGAGATGATTTTATCTGTGATACAAACATAGCAGCATCTGTGTACGAGTGTGGGAGTGCAGGGCTGTTGCAGGTCAAAATCTGTGTGCACTAATAAAGTTCCGTATGTGTGAGTTTAAGGCAGATTTTAAACAGAGTAATAACGATATAACAGACCAGAGCTGAAGTGTTTCACAAGAATTGTGTGGTAGCTGTAAATGGAGACAGGAGATTCTGCATACTTGATTAGGACTTGATGGAACCAGCCCACATATCCTGCATCTACCTCTTGCTGTCCTTTCCACTCATAATCACTCCCAAAGCAATCAGATATAAAACTAGGGCCTCCTTTGATTTCTTTTTGTATGTTGCCTTATAGGAATGAAAAATGTGGGCATACGATGCTAGGGAACTTCTCTGTGATATGACATACACCAATATGATTTCAGTGCCCTGACTTGATTTTTGCCAGAAGATCCCGCTCCAGTGCCTGAACTGCAGCACAAGATTCTCCATCCTCATTTTCATTATCCTTTCACTCGGAACCTGGCCATGTCCTTCTCGTTTCAGAATTGACCCAGGCTCAAAGACTGACTGCTGGAATGAGAAAAGCACTTGGTTGCTGACCTCTCCCTCTCCCTGAGTCTGCCTTTACACAGGGATCTATGTGTCTTGTCTAGTGCTAATGAGCCGGCCTGTGTTATCTCTAATGTCATTTTAAAATTAAATTAACCCCAGACTGTGGGTGTGTGTTTGCATGGCGATAGTAATACGTTGGGAAGGAGGATGCCTTGGGCGCACACATGAAACCTGCAAAGCTTCTCTGTCGGCTTTGGCTGCTGTGCTGACTGGCACCACCCCAGGGGAGAGTATGCCCATGCATCACAAATTTGCTTTTTGGTTCCCCTTCCACCCACCCCTGAGCTGAGTTCCCTGCCAACTCAGCTTCTGTATAAATCAAAGGGAAATATTCTCCCCCTCCTGTTTTTTTCTTTTCCTGAACAGATTGGATGTCATTATGTGCAGCTGAGCTTGCTGAGGCTTGGGCGGGGGAGGAGGGGACAGGAGGAGTGATGGAAAGAAGAGACGGTTTTAGAAAAAATGCTTGCAGTCCATCAGAGGGGGAAAACAGCCTCCAGCTACAAGTAACCAGCACTTCACACACACACACTGATTTACTAGGGAAACCCAGAGCACTTTAATATTTAAAAATAAAATAGAGAGTCAGGAAAAATGAACTAGAAGGGAAAGGGTGTTAACTCTATTGATGGAGCAATGAGATAGACATCATAGGGTACTGATGGAGGAGCTGAATGTCAGAACACCTTCTCAAGTTGTCTGACATATTGGGGGTGCTCAACTGGGAATTTATAGAGCACATATAGTCTTACAGTCATTAGTCCACATACAGACTGCAGTGAACAGTCTCAATCATGATGTAGAAAGGCTTCTAGCTCATCTTTTATGAAGTGAAAAGCACCCTTTTACTCCTCCCAGCCAAGTTGTTCACCAGGCAGTGCAGTTTCCCATCATTACTGAGGGGATCACTAGGTGAGAAAGAGGGAGAAAGAATGGGAAAGGGAGAGGGGAAAGGGAAGGAGAGAGAAGGGGGGCAGAAGGAGAAAGGGGGAAGAGGGCAGGAGAGAGGGGAGAAGGGAGAACGGGGAAAAAGACGAGTAAGAGGGGGAGAGAGGGAGTGAAAGAGGAGGGAAGGGAGGGAAGAGAGGGGAAAGGCAGGAAGAGAGCGAGAGAGAGACAGACAGAGAGGAAAGGAGGGGTGCGAGCCAAATGCATGGCATTCAAAAGAAGCAGCTTTCAAAAGCTTTGGCTGGGATGCAGATTTGCAGAATCTCTGGACCCATAATTCCCTGGCATACAAAGCTTGCTGGAGGCATCAATGTGCCCAAAAGGGGCTTGCAGAATAAACAGCAGATAAAAAAACCCAACACCCACAACAAGCCTATGAATTAAAAATGAAGGCAAGGGAAACAGCTGTACTTCCAAGCTGCAGGTGACCTCATTGTGGAAGCTGCGCCACAGTGAGGCATGATCATGTCCAGTAGTTCTGAAATAATAGGTACAGACAATAATAGCTGGGAGGAAGAATACATTCCCTATCTATATTAAAGAGTAGGTAATTGCCCATCTCTCCTGCCAGCTGTATTTTAATCCACAACTAAATCACTCTGAACATTCTTATAAACTTTTATGTCACAGCATCTCCTAAAACCTCAGTTGACGCTAGTAAAAAATACTGTTCTCACTTCAGTTAAAACAGCCAGAAGGATGATTACCCACCAAGATTTGCCCAAGATCACAGAGTCTGTGACAGTATCAGGAAGAGTCCAGATTTCCTCAATCTCAGCCTTGTGCCTTAAGAAAACAGCTACTTTCTCCCAGTTTTTAGATGCTTATTTAAATGAGCAAAGATTGCATGAGAGAAACAAAAAAGACCCCTACTCTGTAATTCAGTTCGGTTCTCCATTTTATTATCCTCAACTTTGACTACTTGGTACTGCAGCAGAGTAGTATCGTATCACACCAGGTAGTGAAAAATAAGGTAACAGTACTGAATAAATGCTATTGGCTCAACTTTACAGATGGGGAAACCAAGTCAGAGGGTGGAATAATTTCTTCAGTGTTCCATAAAAAGTCAAAGGCAGAAGATGGAAACAGGTGTTATACATCTCTGTTCTGTGCCACCAAATCAGAATTTTTCATTCACCAGTTTCACTGGTATTATTACGCCACTGATAACTGAGGGTGAAAAAGGATGGACAATTAAGCGAAGAGCCATGCTAAACTGAGACATCTTTGTATTCTGGAGAAAGAGTGCAATGGAATGCTCTGTCTAAAAAGACCGTATCACTTTCCAAAAGTTAGCCATTAAACTCCAGGATTCAGGTTTGATATAAAGACTAACAGGTAGAAAAGTCTTGAAATGTTTCAAAAAGAGGGATTGGAAAAAATCTGTGGAAAAAATTTTCTTGTTTTTAAACTATTTTCCTGAGTTGCTGGATATAGAAGATTGTCATTCAGAGTGGCAAATCTGGAAGATACTGGGGGAAAGGGTAAACAGCTGATCCGTTTATGAAACAGCTATCTGCAAGCAAGATGCCATTTCTTCCCAGAAGCAACTAATGCTAGTGCATAATGTTCTGTTCTACTCCACCTGCTGCCGGAGCTGGTAAGCAAGTTTAGGGGATGTGCCAGTAATGCTTTTGTTTTTCCTGGTGCTAGAACTCAGGCTAAATTGGAGAGGTCTCATAGCACTACTCCTTCCAGAAGAGTTCTAATTTCCAAGGAATCTTTTGCTGGAAAAAGTGTTTTTCCTTCTCGAATATTGTTTATTCAACTTTGTTGTATTTAATAGGCAGGTCTTCCTTCCAGTGTAACTTAGTTACATAGGATTCTACTGCCTGAAGAGGGGTGTAAAGGTGCTGTACGAGGCTCTATACGGCTTGTGCTTTGCCTTTTACAAGGTAAGAGAGTAAAGCAGAAGCACGGACGGGAATGGTTTTCAAACAAGAAGAGTATAACAGGAATTTGATATGCTACAAAGATGACAAAGGAGTCTCAGGGGGACAGAAAAATTTGGCAACTAATGTGCTTTAGGTGGGCTTTTTTCCTATAAGGCTTAAAGACCTAGACTTTTCCTTCTCCCTGATGCCTACGATAAATACTGTGCCATTGAACTGGAGGATCCAAACCAAAACATTTGAACTTTTCACTCAAAGGACTCTGAAACATTTTACAAACTGCTGACCCCACCCTGGGAGACAGCATGGGAAATGATGTATGAGAACTACCACGCCTCCACATTTGTAGATAGCAGACAGTAGTGCTAGGTTATAGTCTTTTGAAACGTCAATCTTCTGCCTTTTACTATGAAAGGAAACGATTCCACAATGAACCAATGTGGATCAAGTATAGCAGCCTACACCCTTGTTAGGTGCCTGCACGGCACTGAACTATCTGTGGAGATGCTCATGGCAACTGATCCTGCAAGGGAAGCAGACCTGTGGCAGTAGATTTCCAACTGTTTTTGCCTGCTGGGTATAGGAATGCCTCAAAATGCACAAACATTCAATAATCGCCATCTTCCCAAACACATACTATGTCATGACCAGCTTTGGAATGAAATAAAGCAGGTTTTTAGAAAGCACATTGCTTTACTAAAGATGCAGAGCGATGGAGGATCAAAGTCTGTTCAATTTTTAGAGAAGAAAATGGCAAAGAATAATAAACCCACATGGGAATATGAAACAAAGGCAGTCATTAAAAATTGCTTCTGAATTGGTAGTTTTTTGTTAGAGGGAGATAATTCCAGAGCTATTTGAAAAAATCAATTCCAACTGCAGTTCTTGTTTGTTGTGCAGAGAATGGAAATGGTCTAGCTATAAAAGGGGCCTTGATTCCTTCAGAAAATGACCGTGCGTGTACACTGGAAAGCGTGTTGTGGTTCTGTCACAAGGGCATTAAAAATAGTCAGAGATCACGTACCACCAAGTAACAGTAATTTGCTGCTACCAAAATAGTTTACAGTATTTAAAAAAAGCTTAATCTAGAGATAGTTCTCTTGGCAGCAAAAATCTTTCTTGTGCCAAGAGAAAAATAATTTGCATCCCTGGTGTCAACGGTAATACTACCATGTTGCCTTAACGCTCCAGGAGATGCAGCCAGCTCAGCACTGCTTTCCGAAAGAAAATCTCTGAAAATAACATGGAGAAGAAAAGAAATTCACATTGCAATTGCATCAGTAATGAATCTGACATCAGTAGGTGATGAATCATTCTTTAGTTGAAGCATTTATCTAATGAAACATAACCGTGGTGTTTGGAATTGTTTTTTTCCCCCTCATTTCAATCTGTTGTTAACAGCCCTCGAAGAGTTAAGTTTTCAAGAATATGGTTGCCTTGGTATTATGCTCTCAGCTGTGATCAGCAATATGTAACAAAAAACAGCACTTAAGTGGATTTTTTTAAAGTATTCCCCACTGTAAATGTGTAATTAATTAGCCTTCCCCTTCCCCCTCTGCTCACACATTCAGACCCTTAGGGACCCTCCCCTTTTCTTCCTATCAAATTCAGACTAGGAACTGAATTATTCATTCAGCTGTAGGTGTAACACATCCATTTAAGTGATTTAAAGTTTAAGCAGTCTTGCTGCCGTTCAGCGACAAAAAAGTTTAAAGAGAAAAGTAGAGCCCAACAGGAATTTGGAAAGTTCTTTTTTCTTAAACCACTTGTTTGATTACACAAACAGTGCACGTTTTTGTGAATCAACCTACTTGAATGGAAAAGGAGGGTTTGTGAGAATGGCACATAAACAAGAGCACCTGTCACTCATTAAGAAAATACCACGATTATAAGCATTAGTTAAAGCTTTGGTTCCAATATGTCTAGTTGAATATTCTTTGCTGTGATAGTTAATTTTATGCACGCTTTGCTGGAAATACATGGCAAGTGAATTTCATATTGACAATCACAGCAAATCGTATGAAGATACCTGTTTAGTCCTCATTATCATTGTATCAGAGAACCTCATGCTAAAAATTATGTACAGCCAAAGAACAAATTAACCATAATTAACAAGACTTTGTAGCACTTCTGATTAGATCTCAAAGTGCTTCAAAGTCTTTAATTTTCTTAGCATTTCTGTGATATCAGGCAGTGCTGTTACTCCTATTTTAAAGCTGGGGCTCTGAAGTACAGTACCCGAATCTGTATAATTTTGGGCAATTTGGGAAAGTTTCTCCACACCCCAACAGGCAGCACAGGGGGAGATACGGCACACTCTGCCCATAACCCTGATCTAACTGAAGAGCCCAGATGCACCTCCCAGTTTACACGTGTTCTACAGTTGAGCTTGAATGTTGATTTTCCTCAAGTTAACAACAAAAGTCTGAGACAAAAAGCAAAGCCAGGTCTAAATTGGAGCCTAGTGTCACTATGACTAGGTGGCCCCCAGGTCACAAACTAGACTTGGTGTGTTAGATGTACTTGCACGCAATGTGATGTGTCAGTTCAAAGTAATTCAAGTAGTGAATACAAATTCTGAAGACTGTGATTACATGAAGTACTGTGTTGCCAGTACTTACAATTTTATTAGCAATACCATAATATGTGCTATTTCTCTTGAAGATGCAGCTGCTTGAATGTCATCTGAATACCTCAGCCTTTATGAAAAAGTGTTCTATTTTTGAAGTCATAATTATGCCACTCATGATTTTGAAGTACGGGCTTATGCCTTTATTAGTATAAGATTGGCAATACTGAACTTAAAAAAAGCCCAAATCCTGAAATACCTGAAGGTATTTTAAGCAAAGGGAAAGCTTGGAAGAAATGGGCAACAGGATTCTTCCCCTAACTCCTGCACCACGGAGTCCACTGCACACAGATTTAGGGACGAAGCCACAGACTCTCGCAAGAGAGGGCATATGAACATAGCACCAAGGAGCAGCAGAAGCCTTCAGGAATTCTGTGTGATGCTTATTACTTTGGGCTGCTTTAGGTCAAGCAACTCTTCAAGGCTACCCAAATAAGTCCTCGGTGTTCTAGAATGCGGGATGGGTCATTCTGGCAGAAAACAAAGTTTGCTTAAAACCACTGTATTCCTGCCATTGTCAAGAGAACCGGAGGTTGCATAGTACTGAAACACATCAGCCAGGAGCCAATAAAATGTGTAACTGATTGCACACAGAGCACGGTTCTGTACTGTTTTGCATCATCACAGCTGCCTTTAGGATTCTACCCTGCAATTGGTTCTGCCTACACAAACTTCAATGTGGAATCAAGTCTTTTATTTCTGTGACTCTTTTTTGATCTAGATTTGAGTGGCATCATCTTCTTGATTAGAAGCCCCACTTGCTTAGAGCGGAGTTTTCCTGATAGTTTTCTTTCTATGAATTGCTCCATCAAAGGACTGTCATAACAGACTGTTTGCCAATTTGAAATCCAACAGTTTGTCTGGTGTAAGTGTTAAAAATGTTGTCTTGGCAGTTGGGTTTTTTTGGGTAGGTTTTTTTTTTTTTTTTTTGCATTAAGTGACTTGATTTTTCTTCTATTTGCTTCTACAGTATGCCAAGGAAACTGGATCATTTTAGTAACCAAACCTGCTTTTTTCCTTTCACTTTGAATAAAACCCAACACTTAACCTGTGAATTCAAAGAGTAATTTTATTTTAACTGAATAAGCTTCAAAACTCAGCATGATTTTTGCTGAAACTTATGGTCATTGCTAGTAAAATATAGTAAATTGTTTTAAAGTGGGATTAAAACCAAAACTAAGATAGATGCATGTTTTATTTACTGAGAAGATTTGAGCCTAAGAGTTCCTCTAGACCTTAGTCTGTGACATAAGCACCCTCTGTGATGACTCAAGTCAGGTTCTTTTGAATGATGTTTTACCAATTTACCCTTTCACTCATTACAGTCATTAAATGACTAAAGCTTTACAGTCTACCTATGATGCCAGAATACTTGCTTTATGCTCGTGGCCTCTAAAACCCTCTAAAAAACCACTGAACTTGCTTTCTCTGATGGCCCAGACTGTTCTGAACGAAGAGAGTGCTTGATTCATAATTCAGTTGCACATTCATCACTTCTGGTGAAAGAATCCTATGAGGACCCAGGTGGTACCAAGTGATTATTTCTACAGAGGTTGATATGGTGTGAATTCCATTAAATTCACAGTTTGTTCAGTACCTGAGAAAATATCAGATAAGCTACAATAGAAAAGCAGCAACAGGTCAACATTAGTAATTGGGATTAACCCCCTGCTGATAAAGAGGAAGAAATGCTTTACAATCACCTGCAATGTTTGAGCGATTCAGCATCCAGGGGAAGGCATTTATGTGAGAAGAAAGCCAGCAGATACCTGTATAGGCCACCATCCTATGAACAGGAACTCCAGGACATACTTCAGGACAAAAAACAAAGTTCAGAAACGCAGACTATCAAGAACTTTAAACTCTTTCATTAAGGACAGATCAAAGAATGAGTTTTTAATATCCTAGGATTTCAAAAGGAGTCATAGATCCACTGATCTTAGTCACCCATTTTTATCAGGACTCACTACTTCATCCAGCCCAGAGCACGATGACCACACAATCATCTGAAGCCATCAGTGTATCTGTGAATTGCACCACTATGTTTCCAGGGGAAAAGCTTGCTTATTTGCTCAAAACCAAAGTGATATGGGACAACAGCAATTCTACTAAAGAGCAAGCAGAGTATAGATCTGAAAGAGGAAAATGCTAACCCTGTATTAGCTGTAAGAGTGCCAGCGAGCAAGGAGAGCCGGCTGCTCCCTACAGGTTTGTAAGCCAACGCAACAGCAAGCCTGCAAGGGCAAGGGGCCTCACCAGCCAGCGCCAGTCCCGCAGTGCATGAGCAAGGAAGGGTGGCATCACCCTTCACGGTGATGAGGCAGGTCTGACGCCAAGCCAGGAAGCTGATGTGAAGTCACGATACATGAGAGTATGTGTGGGTCCACAGCCAGGCGTAGCTGTGACACAGCTAAAACCAGGTACCCCTACGCTGTACCTCGAGCATGGACTAGATGCCCGGCCCTCTGCTTAAATGGGGCCTCTGGGCTCAGGGGTGAGGGGTGCCGGTGGAGGAGGCTGGCCAGGGGCTGCTAGTGCGCTTGGGGCCCCAACGGAGCGTTTCGGAGCTATGCATGTAACTATGCTACCTGTCACGACGTGTTAAACAGTTTATCCCCCTTTTACAATGACGGTTGCAACTGTGTAAATCACCAAAGTCATACCAGTGTAAACTACATGAGAGTGAGGTAAGAATCAGGCCTCCAGAGAATATGCAAAGTAGATACAAAACATTAACAAAAGAGGATTCTCCCCACCTCCTGGGAGCGCTGTGTGGGTGGCTCCAGCACGGGGTGCATAGCAGCTGGGCGTTGCAAGTCTGCGTGTGCGTGTGCAAGCGTACCTGTACAAAGTCAGCGTCTGTGGAGGGTGTGGGGAGAAATGAACTGAACGTGTTACAGAAGTCCTAAATTCAAGTTATGAAGATGGTTAATGAAAGAAGGTGCCTGCCTCGACTTCAGAAAGCACATGCCTTCCATCTCCCCCCGCCCCGAGCTGTGGCGGCTGCACTCTCACCGGCTGGCAGCGCTCCGAATGGTGACGCCGTCATTCTTTTTACAGTGGGCTCTGTGTGTGCTATTTCTTTTTAAATGATTCATGACTCCCACTTCTCACTTCATCTGCCTTTGTTTTCCTCTGCAGTGCAATGTGTCTGATACATGGCAAAACGTGCTGTGCTAACGCCAGCGCTGTGAATGGTTATACATTAATGTCAAGGTAACGACGTCTGCAGATACAGCACAGTGATGTAAATGGACTTGGGAGGGTTTGGATTCCACTTCTTTGGCCTTGTAAAATTATACAAAACAGGAATACAAACAGCATCCCCACTGAATCATTTTCCTTTTTTTTCTTTTTCTTTTCCTCGTGTCCTTCTGAATTCCTCTTTAGCAATAGTCCTTCCTAGTACTTCACCAAATTCCTACTTCTTGTGATAGTAAAATCCAGAGGTCAACCACTATTTTTCTACACCAGCTTTCACACGTCTTTACAAAGAATCAGCAACCCTTTGTAAGGATGGAAAAACTGAAGCACAGAATCAGAAAATACCTTGGCTAAAACCAGTCAGCAGGCTAGTGGAAGAGCTAAGAATAAAATTATGATTTCCCGATGTTTAGTCTGATCCTCTGTGAGTTGGACTGCCTCACACTGAGAAGGTGCTCAACAATCAACTTTATTTATATATTTACTATTCAAATATGGCATGTTCTCACATCTTTTATTTTCATGTTAATTGTGTTGTGGATCTTCTCCACCCACCCACCCCCCATTTCCTTTGGTACATTTGTTCTATAGCTATTTGTGTAGAAACCAAGCAATTTCTGCTCCACCTGCTCGTAAACACAATGAGAGAGAGAACACGATGTTACAGCACAGCCACTGCCTTAGCAACAGATTACAGCATCACTGGGAAAGGAATAGAGACCTTCTGGAGAGGAGGAGTGCCCTTTATCTCCCTGAAAAGCTACAGCAGGCAAGTTCTGCCTTTAATTTTATTTCCTCCAACCCCCCCTTTAGCTTTAAGCATGCAGTGGTTGTAAAGAAAGAATATAAAAACTGAGCACAGAGTTTGCCCCCACACTCAGAAAAGACGAAGTGGGGTTAACGCAAGATTGTGAGCAGATTGGCTTCCAAACAGAATATGCAGGCCCATATTTGAGCACTCAGTTATGGCGGGGTGTAAATAATTCATTCTGTTTAGATACCAGCACACTGGTAACTAGAAGTCTGGCAGGACAGCTCTCTTACGGAAGTACAAAAGGGAAGTAAACCACTGCCCACAGTCCGCAGCCCTTTGCTGACACATTACTAGAAGCTCATATATCGGAATCGACGCTATGAAAGGATGCGTTTCAGTTAGCGGGCGTAATGGGACATGCAAAGACTGATTTGGCAGAGCATATCTGACATGCAGGTCAGGGAACCGGCACCCTTGGTATGTCCTGTCAGAAAATTAATCATGACTTGATGGACTGGTGAACTGAGTGGCACCTTAAAGTATTTTTAGAAAGGCAAATATTTGTATAAAAGCAACGTTATTTAATTTCAGCCTTCTCCCAACTGATTTCAGTAGGTCATACATTTTAGACTGTGAGCTCTCCAGAAGCAAGGATGGTGTTTCTGTGTTTGCAGTAATACAGTCCTGATCCTGAAAGAGGTCTCTAGATGACAGAAAATAGCCATATCATAGTACCTCACAGGTACAGAATGGAAGTACGGCCAACTACACTTGCATTGCTTTGCTAGAAGGATGACATTTGGGCCACTTGACCAACCAGGGAGAGAAAAGACAGAGACCATACCTTCCACCTTGGATCCCAGAACCCTGAACTAACGTACAAGAATGATGAGATAATGGTGAGTTATAGAAAAGGTCAGTAGTGACATAAGACAAAAACCAGACAAAATATTTTTCTCATTGTCTGGGGATTAGATATTTCATTACGCTGTCTGCCCCTATTAGAGAATTAAGCCTATTATCTGTCGCAGGATTTTGATGCCAAAAAAACCCCGTCTATGCTCATAGCTCTTCTACTCAATATATGACTGGAAATATGGAAGAGGTACAAGGAAGCACAGAAGACCTCTGGCACGAAGACAAGGGTGAAAAAGATTGTGGGAGACAGTAAACTTGCACACGTAAAGTCTTCAGCGTTCGTATTTGATACCTCTGACACAATACAGTGTCCCTACAGCTGCATAACACAAACACCAAAAGCTTTATGGAATCTGGCCACAACACTTTTTACAGGTGGTAACCTGAAGATGCAGCCACTTTACCCAATGCACACAGCAGTGACAAGGACTAAACTGTCACCTCGCAGAGTTTTACCCAGTCCACTGTGTCACACTGACTTTATGTGATACACAGATGCAGCATGAAACATCACTTACAAATGCACCATGTAAAATCTGTTTTTTATAAAGTACCTACAACACATTCCTATTGATGGGCTGTAAATGGCATTGTGCCAGCTCGCAAGGACATTGGGGCTGTCTCACAAGGAGATAGATGTCACATGGGTAAGGATTTGCATGGGCAGCCTACATAACTCAGCAAGTGCCATCTTTCTGGAGGAAGTCCCTCCTCTGACGCATTGACACCACCTGTCTCTTTACACTTGATGGCATCTGTTGGCATTTTTTATGTGCCAAAGCATTAATATCAGAACAGTGCAGGAAAGGAAGATACCAAGTTCTTGGATACTTAGAGGTGCCGAACACCTAGGCTGTACTGCGTGAGGGAACTAGGCTATCCGCTAGCATCACCTGTGGAAGCAACACATTGGGGACAGCAAGCCATGCATTTGTCTCCACCGTCTAAGGTGCCACTGAAAAAGCAATGAGAGGCCAGGGGATTAAAATGCTGCCATGGAGAAGAGGAGGGAGGAAGGCAAATTATCTTAAAAATAATAAACAATGTAATGCCAGGATCAGGGACCAGATGGGCAGTAGAGAAATCCTTGACTTGTCCCCAAAAAAGGTAGAGCAGACAAGCTTTCCTGACATTGCTCAGTCAACCACGAGGAACCACCAAGAAGAGGCAGATGGTCATTCCCTCTCTGAAACGATCTGGTCCTTGGCCTCTGCTGGGAGTATATGTTGAGGTGCCAATTACCAGCACTTTGAATGGTGACTTTTGTGATCCAGACAGCCATTAATTTAATACCACACCGCGATCTGTAAAACTCGTTTCACAATGAATTGCAAAAATGGCAAGACACCAACAGATTTTGATAAAGACCCAAAACAAATAACTATAAACCCAGCCAAATACCTTTAAAAATAAAACAAGAAAAAAAAGCGGAACAAAGTGATGCCACATCACTGACAAGCAGTTCCAGTGAAGATGCTAGGTATTATTGTCCGGGTCTCCTTTTGTATTTTAATAAGAGGAAACTGTTCAGAAACCCCTAATGAACCTCTAACCAGAGAAAATAATTTGAAGAGAACATCAGAAATTTGAACAAGTGCTGGTCCTGTCAACTGGCCCTTTTGAAGTTGCCTCTACATTTTCAGGTAATCATAGTAAGGCTTGATTCTAAACCCCTTTAAGTCCAGAGGAGTTTTTCAATGGATGCAGCTGACTCTGTGAGCCCTGGGCACATAACGTAACAGCCTGAGAAGGTGGCTTCTCCTGTGACTCCTGCAGCCAGCGAAGGCTAACTTCCACTCATGTTCTAACCCAGTTTTGTAGACCGTGGTATTATTTAACTGCTATGAGCACCTCAATGCCCTTAACCAAATCAGAAGTCTCTAACTGCCATGTTTTGGAAGCATTTGGGCAGTTGTTTCAGGAGCAAGGTGATCATCAGGCCTAAGTTTGTTTCTTTGTCCCCTTTGAAGAGGGGCAAAGTTTGATGGTATTCGGTTACCAAAAATCGTGAGCAGTGCTCTCTGCTGGTTGTGAAATAACTTTTTTCAGTCTCAGCCCACTTCTCTGTGTGGGAGGGCTCCTATATGAAACAAGGCTATTGGCCCTGCCTGGCTCCCTAGCAGGGCAGTCTGCGGTAGAGACACATACCCCATTATATCTCACTGAAACACACACGGGCTGGAAAAGGTCGTTTTACCCTACATGGCTCTGTACACGTATCCTCATGAGTGAGCCAACTGCACTCTCACTCCCACGAAACATCACCGAGAAGAGCGAATGCTTTCCAGTCAGGCAAATCAGCAAACAGGTACGCTTGCACTATCCCTTCCCATTTGTATTTTACAGATAAATAGAAGAGTGCAGCCTCTGGTGTTGTCAATATGGTTCCTTTCAAAAGCCACTAAAGTTTGCAAAAAATTAATGAAAGAATCTGAAACAGACCTCACATTCTGGTGCCACCTGTCAAGCCTGTCCTTGTGTGAAACTGCTGAATAAGTCAACACTCCCTAGTTTTTACTTTGACAGCAAGGCATATTGCAGCGTGCTGTACTTGGGGCTGCACCTTGAGTCTCTCTGTGAACTGAAGCCGGTATAGAATGCGGCAGCCTGTTTATTAACTGGTTCCCAGCATGCCAAGATCTTTGCTGACAGCCTATTGATTTATACGTGGGGTTTGACAATTTGGTTTTGACCAATAGTGTGCAGGAAAACCTCAAATCCCTTTGCTTGATCCTATCTCTTCATATGCTGCTGCTACAGATATGGGTGTTCTGGGGGTTGGCATTCCCTGGAAGGATCGATCCTCATCCTCTTCCAAAGTCCAAAGTAATAGGTATTAGATGACCTACTAGGCATGCTGCAATGCCTAGCAGAGTAAGGTTTAACTCATCATATGGTTAGTTATTAGAAGGTGCATGGAAGTGTATGAGGAAGCAGCGCTGCTCTGTCCTCACTGATTTTCCATGCTTTGGGGTTGAGAGGTTGGTGTTCAGGAAAGGTGTTTTGGCAGATACAACATGATTTAACCAGTAGGATGTATTTCAGTTGATGGACAAGGATGGGGTCTTTTCATATAAGGATAAAAAACAAATCCCAGTGCTCTGGGGACAGCTTTTAATTGTCTGTTTAATGAACAAATGGTTAATGGCACATAAAGGCTTGGCTCCTATGTAATTTTATAGGTAGTTTTACATCAGGTTTAACCTTGCGAGGTTAAGCAACAATAGTTGGGACTATGCAAACATTTAAGCTTCTGTACAGCACAGCTATCTGACCACACGCTTGGGGGTCCTGTCAGGTTTTTACAGAGCACACTGAAGTCTGTCACCAAATGTTCACTGGGGCTGTTATTCAGTCTAGCTTGATTGATGCTGTTGTGGACTTGTGTGTAATACAATTTTCCTGCCTGCGATCAGGAACACCTATTGATAACTGACTGAAAATAAAATTATAATACCGGTCAACCTACAACGTATTCTCCCACTGATGGTAAAAAAGAAGAAAATAGATTTAGTGGTCAAGATTTTCCTCTCACTCATTCTGGGTATCAAGAAACTAATAATGTCATGGCTGGAGAATCTGCTGTCGTGGGGGGAGGAGTACAATCATATTGAAATTCAGAGAGGAACAAAAATTCAGGAATACAGAGGGCGCACTGACAGAGAAACATTTGCAAGGAGAGTAGAGGAGAAAACCTACCTCATCGCCCCTCAGTTATCCAGCCAGAGCGGCATTAGCAGTGTAACAGGAAAATCAAGCTACTCTACAAAACAGCATAAATTCACTCTGAACAGGACTCTAACTTCGGCAAAGACACAGGGAATACATTAATTAATGGCTTTAGTCATAGTACTGCTGTTGCTAGAAGATGTTGAGACAAATGTGTAAACAGAGGAGCCTTGGGAATGTCACAGTAATTTAAGGTACATAAACCTTCAAAGCACTGCCTGTGATCGAGTGATACATTGTCTTATAATTGGGCAATTGCTTTCATTCCATGATATAATTAGCACACAATTATGGTTATGTGAAAAATCGTTCCATCTCCCTCCCTTCCAATTTGTGCCTGCTTAATCTAAGCAGAGAACGTATCTTTTTTGCTACATTACCAGTCGGCCTACTTTATCCTTACTGTTCAGGTGCAATAACAGTGCCTCTTATCTGACCAATGTAATGATCAAATATTCAAGACAGGAATTTAAATCATGCTATTTGTATAAAATATTTGCCTTTATCATTTTTTTCCACATCCTAAAAATATACATACTGCTGCGACAACATAAAGTTAGGTGACTCATAGCACAAGCACCAGTAATCAATGCAGCCAAAACTGCAGCAGAATTTATATGCCGCAAGTGCACTGCATGTGCTCTCTGTTCAAGGCTTTGCTATAAAGGCCAGTTTTGGCTACAACATCTTTTTCTGAGGGCTAGTGTTCAACCAGCAGCGATTCGCTGTGAAGCAACGTGAAAAAATTTGGGGCTCTGAATGGCAGAAATCTCACTCGATATACTGATTTCACAGTGTTTCTGCTAGCTCAGTGGGTGAAAGTCTTTCAAGAGCAACTCTTCTATTTCCATCAGATCTTCCCTCTACTTTGAATGAAATAAAAAAGACAAGCTGCATTGCTACTGCAGACTGAGACAGTAGTAGGGATAGCACGTACCAGAACCGAAGCTGAAACTAAGAGCTCCTAGGTTCCAGCAAAACACTCTACAAAATTATCGTTCCTCCAAAATGCAAACGTTTTCATGAGCCTCGTGAAAACCATGTGTTTTTAAATCAACAAACTATGCCCAAGTTACGGCACGTACGTTATATCCTTGCTTATTCATTTGCGGGTAAAAGGCATGTTCCATTGTTAGCCTTGAGATAAGTTGTCTCTGAAAACTCTCACTTGATTCACTACTTCAGGACACATTCTTGTGTGGGGTTTGTTTTCTGCATTACTGTTATCTGCAGCGGATCAGAGCTCTTCTGGCACACCTCGGATAGCATACGGTGCAGACAACAATCTTGAGCTTTAATGTAGTTATCGCCTATTTCCTGCAGCTTGAAAGAAATCCCGAGAGTCCTTCGCTGTGTGGAACTCACCTCTCCAACTGCCTCGCAAGGAATTTTTATCTTTAGTAGAACTGGCTGGGTTACTCTGATTCAAATCTTGAAGTAAAAAATTCCTAGTGTGTCCGTTTGTACTACAGAAGAGATTAGTGCTAAGACTTCTTGGACTTTGCTGTGCAGGAGGGAGGGTCAGGTTATCACCCAGTTATAGTGCTGAAGCTATGTATCTGTGTCACTGCACTGTTTGGGTTCTGCTGTCTCCCACTCTGGTTTTGGTAGTATGGTCTAAATTCTAAACTTGTAGACTTTGAGAAAAAGAAAACGTATGACTTTTCTACGGCATATTTGTTCTGTAAGATTTCCAGTTTTGCACACTTGAAGGGGTTAAATAATTCACATCACAATCCAAATGTGTAGATGCTATGCCAAACCGAACAAGGTGCCATGAGAACCTCAGTATTGTCCTCTCATACTGACGAAGAGACACCTCTGACTTTCTGGAGATTTAAAAGTACATCTCCACTGATATTTGAAATTCTAGTGACATAAAAAAAAGAAGCATTGTTGCAAAGCACCAAGTAAAGTAACTGAAACCCATATGATTGTATATAGGTTACAGATGTTAGCTGGGATGAGAATCAGACCGGTGTAGATGAGAATCGATGGGTACACACACGCTTTTACCCCCTCCCATTCCTCATATACACAGACAAGTCTTTCTCCACAATTCACTATCCGCAGATATTCCCAAAACTATCCCTTTTCTCTGCAAACACATCTGCATCCATCACTAGACGCTCCTTTTCTTCCTGTCACAGTTACTTCCCACATGTATCCATAAAGAGGGGACAGGCACGTACATGAATTTAAGAGGGGAAAATGGATTGCAGATGGAAAACAACAACAACAACAACAACAACAACCTCTCACATTCTCTATAGTCAATCCTGTGGGAGATATTTGTCTATGGGAAAAGCTTTACAAACTCTAAGCAAATAAAAAAAGAAATATTTTCATAACATTTGGGAGGAAATGCATCTTAATGGCAAATAGCTAGAAAAAATAATAGCAGCTAGTGAGTTGAAGGAACTATATTCTCACTGACACGCAACAACAATAGAAGCTAATGCGAGTCATTTGTAGAAGGAAAAAGTGAATAGCTGTGGCATATTTGCAAAGAATATATGGCAGTTTACCAAAGGCAAAGCTCCAAGGAATACCAGCTGGGACATAAGAAGGGAGCTATCAAAAGAGGAGGGAGGTATAACAGCATCATGGAATGGTTGGCACCATTTCTTTAAAGCATTTCAGGAAATGAGACATAGCTGCTCCGAGACGGTAAATCAAGGTGTTGGAGGCACTGGCTATGGCTCGTGCAGGTGCCAAGGAGCGTGCGAAAGACATACACACCCGTGTGTGTTTTTAGCATGTTTCAAGCTGGCAAATTTACTGCTTATTAAACCAGAGCAGTGAATTTGATTTTATTAATAACTAGTCTCCTATTTTGATCAGAAAACATTTCCTTCCAATAGCATCTAAAAAATCAAATCTTCCTAATTAGAACACATTCCATTTGTGGAAAATTACATCCTACTGACTTTGTACTTTGACCTTATTATCTGAAGACTAGGGTGGCCTATTGTTTTGTGCATCAGCCTTGCATCTTAGCAACACGGGGCTAAAAAGCTTAGTCAATAAGAAGGCATCCGAAATGCCATAGTAACATACCATTTATCCTGATGCCTGCAAAAAGTTGATTTCCATGTTTGGATTTGCCTAATGAAGGAAACTGCCTCTGTAATAAAAAGAAGTACATCCTAAACTTTGAAAAAAGATTGATGAACTTATTTCTAACTGAATGCAGATTTTAAGCAACACAAAATAAAATTGTGCGTGGTTTTCATATGCCAAGTAGCATGATATTTCAATTCCTCAATATTTTGTTTTCTCCGTGAGATAACTATTTAACCTACTAGTAATTTAGAATTTGAAAAGGGAGCTGCTTGGATTTGCAAGAGAAATTTCTCATTCATTTATGCACAAAGTAAAATTGCGAGAAAATACTGGATAACAGCATCCACGTGATTTCATCTTTAGCTTTACTTCGAAATGAACAGGCTATCCTAATAAACAGGAGAGATCTTGAACTCCTGCCTATATCCTTGGAGGTCAATTTGTCCAGATTTAATACACCACCTGTAAAGTGAGAGGGTATTGTGAGGACGAGTCTGAAGGGCTAGTATCAGCAACTCTTGAAGAGCCCCTGAATCAAATTTACAGGCAAGGCAAACTTGAGGTGTCTTGGAGTCAATCCACTGCTCTACATTCTTCATGGTTGCACCTTTGTTACGGAGCAGCACAGAATCTGGCCCAGGGACAGCAGCTATCAAAACTGAAATGGTGAACACACTCAAGTCCGCTTTCAGAAATACCGAGGGTCTGGATTTTATACTCCAGGACCTCAGTGGCAGTATTTTTTGTCACTTCTTAAAGAACATTTGGCCACAGCTCTAGGATTCCTCTTTTTTAAAGTTTCACCAAGGGGCTCAAAATTTGCAACAAATAGCTTTGGAAGGATAAAAAGGGATCCTGTCGCTCTACTTATTGTAGCTACAGTGCAGTTCAGTATAATGTGATAATTAGCCTCCTGGAAATCATTCCTCAAGTTCATACTGTGATATAGCATGGAATAAATCTGAGCCAACCATACAGTTCTAATTCCAGTGTGCTGCCATCAACTGGTATGTTAATTCGATTAAAATGAGCTTGTTGGTAAGAACAGAAGTTACACTGGTGGGGAGAAAAAGGAGGGGGTAAATTTCATAAGTATTAGTAGAATCCACTTCACATTCACATCTACAGTTCTCTAAATTACAGATACGAGATCTTTGTTCAAATTACTGACAAGGTTACCAGCTGGAACTTTACACTCAATTCAATTATTTTATATTGTACCTTCAGGCTCCATTCCAAAGTGACTCTTAAAGAATAATCAGACTTATTCAATAGGCAATCAAAATGACATTACTTCATGTAAGTGCAACAAGGTTACAGACTTGGTGCAGTCTAGAAGTTATATGCTACTAATTTTCAGTGCTTTAAAATTTTTACTCTGATCACCTGTGATGTACAGGCATCAGCAACCGGGACACAATTTCCTCACAATTTCAGCTTTACCTCTTTACTGTCTCCACCAAATCTTAGATAAATAGGTAGAAGCTAACAGTGCAAACAAAGAAATCACAAAGCAGTCGGAAGTGATGCTTCATCTTGTAAGTACCCGCAGATGCAGTCCTTGATGGACTGCCCTCCTTGTGCAGACAGGCATTACACACATCTATCCCATACCTGTTAATCACAAAAAACCTCAGAGTAATTGTTCTTTAACTTCCAGATACTGCAATAATGTGAATAAAAATATAAAATTAAATTAACTTTAATGAAAAATTAAGGTTCGAGTCTTCAGAGATTGATTTTGAGCCTTTTCAACTAATGTCTATGGTAAAACTCCCACAGAGAGTGCTTAGAGGAACTTCCAAGAGCACACGAACTGTTATATCTTAGTTATAAAAAATGTCGAATATGATTTTATGTATGAAACCCCTTCTGCCTCTATTGAGACAATGGAGGATGGGAAACCTTCAGATCTACATTCAGTTTGTGAAATTTAGAGGAAATAAAGAAATCTAAGAAGGAAAAGAAAGTACAAAACTCAAGTGCATAAAAATTAAAAGGTGACCTACTGATAATAACTTTTGAATTTGAGATGGATTAATAAAAATGAATAAAAAAAAATCTACTTGATTTTGCGCGGCACTAAATGGATCTCCAGAGATCCCATGTTCTTTCAGCGTAGTGGTTTTACTGCTATAACTACTGATTTTTATAAGTTGCAGTTCGTTTGCTGCAACTGGCACCATGACCTAAAGCATTTGTTTCCAGCTTCGGACAACTGAACCTCCTTTCTGGACAAAATATGAAATCCTGAGGTGCTGCAAATTGAGAAGACTGTGTGGAATTTTAACAAAGCTTCCCAGGTGATGAATAGATGATGTTCTGGCCTCTACATCGCATTTGTATCAATATGAGATCAAAGCATTCCAGCGCACATTCTGACATGGTCAGACCCTCTGAAACACATTACAAACACATTACACCTCCCCTACACAACATACATTTAGCCCACTTTTCGCATCCCACTGCTATAGTCACCTGCATTTTCTACATCTGGAGGATAGTGCCACATCTACCACGCTCCTGCTCTAACCTCATTCACCAGAGGCGAACACTTAGCTTGTCTTAAACCCGATGGGCAGTTGCCCCTCACAGGAGAGCTTATTGAGCAGGATAGATGCTGTGGTGCAATGAAGGAACTACTTTGCACTGTCCTAACTAGTGGGGGGTTGCATTCAGAGAGTCCTTGCTGGGTGTAGCCCGCTGATGCAGCCGTGACATGTCCCACCTGCAGCCTGGCTGCAGGAATGCACGCAGCCCTGCCCCATGATGACCTGTGTAAAGTCTCAGGAGCTGAAAGACAAGGATGTTATCACACGTATGTTACATCACTTCTGCTGTTCACAGCTCTGGGAATGGTTTTTTGAACAGTCCTTGCCTGTGTACGGGCAAAGAAGAGGTGCACCTCTCCGCAAAAAGGCATGGCATAGCCTTTAATCACTGCCAGTAAAGTCTGTACCTGTATATCTACAGTTGGTAACCATGTCATCTAGGGACTAGTAAGAGTGGACAACCAGCCACTTTACACTGAGAACAGGAACACTTAACCACGTTGAGAATACAGAACTCCATACTTTTTTCCTAAGCAATGTGTATAACCATGGCCCACAAGACCTTCCGCAAGGTACTCGAGATGCGTAAGTAAAATACTTGCGGGATGAGAGTTTTTTCGAAGTTCTCTATACCGTACTTCATAGACCAGAAACCTGTCTCTTGGAAACACAACAACTCCTAACACTGTATTTCGTAGACGGATCTGAAGCAATCATAGGCCCTACAAAATTCTGAAACTGAACAACCAGTTATATTCAGTACACTGAATGGCAAGTAGAAATCTAACGACTCTCTGTAGTGTGTCTCCTTCCATTTAAAATAGAATTTTTGATATAAAATAACAAACATAACAACCCACACTCTTTTCTAAGATACAGCCACATCAGACTTCTGAGATGCAAACAGCTGGTGACACGTGTCTTCTCCTACATACAAAGAGTACAGCGTGTGAGATCACGTAATGACAGCCAGACATGGCCTCGATTAGCTTTTGTCTCAGGAATTTTCTTCCTGGTTTAGATGGCTCCGCTTCAAGAAGATACCCATCTCAACTCCAAAGTCTAACTTGAGCCCTGTAACACTTGAGAAGTCTGGAACGTAGCCACACTTCACCAGTGAAAAGGCAACGCTTGGGGTACTTGAACTGAGAGCACCTAAGCATCACAACAGCAGCACATGATATCTGCATGAAATGGGCATGCAGAAATTTAAATGTAGGAGCTATGTAGTATCTGATTCAGTGGGCCTAACAGTTCTTGCTGCAGCTTTCTTTACGGGAATGTAAACAGTTCTCTTTGCAATGTGTATGGTATTTATGTCTCTGGTTTGTTACAATTTCCTGAAGAGTGCTGCTGCCAAGAGCACACGGAGTGAAGCCATCAAGAGGAGGGGCTTTCTCCCTAGTATCCGAGCAGACACTGTGGGATGCCAGGATCACTAATCTTGCAGGACCCAAGCCATTATGGAGATACAGTGGGGTTTTAGGCGGTTGTTATTTCCACGGCAACTTATGCAAAAATTGGGTGGTAGGGTTCTCAGGCTGGTGGTTCTTAAACACATTCAGAAACTTCTTCAGATGAGACAGCATCGCTGTGGGAGAGGCTGCCTGACACGGCACGGCACACTTCACTGTACATATCTCTCCATGGGCTTTGACTATAGACTAAAGCTGTGCAAAATTAGCAGATCTGCTTTGTTGGGCTGGCACAAATGTGTCGTTGCACAGTATTTTGCCATACGCTCTGTTTCATCATTTGTAATTGCACAAAAGGGATATAAGAAATTAATAATAAAAATGCAAATTCATATTAGAAGCAGCATTTTGTATTTACTTTGACTAAAAATATAGGGCTACACAAGATATGCCATTAAACAAGTTCTTCATTTTTGGATTAGTGGGATTAGAGGTCTGAATTTTTGTGAAACTTAGTAGTTTAAATGCACTGCAAAATTATAACATAACATTAAATTAAATCCATGAAGCTTTACTAAAGCTCTCATGGCACTGAGACGCAACTATTCCCTTCGAAGGCCCCAGGATATGCAAACCTTGATATGGTTGATATGGTCATTATTTCTAACCAAACTACAAGGATAATGAAAAATTATTAATTGTGTATCGTTTTGATATAAAATCATTAATGTGACTTCGGCAGGGGCCGTAAATAGGCTGAACAGTTTTCAAAGACACTGCCTGTCCTCCTACACAGTGCTATCCTTCGTGACAGCAGCTGAAGAAAACAAACTCGTCTTGCTAATACATTTAGTCTTTGGAAATGCATTTTCAATTATGTAACTTGTTCTCCCGTTGGTCCACTGGTAATCAAGTTTACTGAGAGCGAAAGATCCACTTTTCCATCCAACTGGTTGCCTGCAAAGAGATGGATGAAGCTGGGTCAAGGAACTGGAAAGAACAGAGGATTTGCCTGGGGTCTGGTAAATGCTGACGGTGCAAACAAGATTTGGTTGAGATAAGATATATCTCACATAGCTTCCCTGGCAAAAGGAGAGCAGTCATGTGATTCTCTCTGTCATGGTTCCGGAGTGCAGTTTCCAATGCAACCAACAATGAGATCGGGACAAAACACCTGGAGCACTCCAACAACAGCAGCACAACCCAGTGCTCTACAGATTACACAGCAGGAAAGCAATGGAGATTGGAGGCAAAAAGAGGTTTGAGCAAGCAATGTGTCCTCTAAAATCATGGAAAACAAAGAAAACAGTCTGTTTTAGTGGAAAGAAGAGATAAAAATATGTAATAATGAATGAAGCTGGCTGAGATAAAACATCCTATGGTCTTCATTCTCATCTTCTCCATTTTGCTGTACCTTCCTTGGCCTCAGAAGGTTTGTTCCAGCTCCACATCGACTTGAGAAGTTGTTCTGGCTCTCCTTTTTTCCATTTCATACAAAACCCAAATCAGCTCTCTACCCTCTTGTACCAAATCACTCGGCTGCTGCTTCTGATTGTAATATTTGGTCTATAAAAGATAGTTCTCCTTAAAGACATTGCTTCTCTCTTTTAACAGCCATCTCAGAATTCTATCTCTTGCCATTTAGCTACCTCCACAAAACAAAAAGTTAATGGCAACAACTTTTAAAATTGTGGATTTTATGATTTTATGTATGCAAGCTGATTTAGCAGGAGAATAGCAACAAATGAGAAATGGCAATTAACACTCCCAGAGTAAAGCCTGTTATTTCTCATGTTCTTCAACCCTTCTCTCATAAAATGCTTTCAGAAAGAAGGCAGCTGATTCTAGCAAACAAGACTACACATTTCATAATTCCACTTCATTGCTTTTCCAAAAACAAAAATATGTAGGAAGAACATTTCAGTATAACTAATTAGCAGGCTCTGTGTCCTCATCCTTGTTAATTCAAGGGACATCTCTAAAAGACTCTCTGGGAGAGCTTCTGCTGTTATAATTTCACCCCCCTGCTCAAGTCCAGACTTCTGCTTTGAAGTTCTGTAAGGAATAGTCCCCACGAGCACAAAGGGTGAATGTCCACGTGTTATCTGAGAAATTGCCCTTGTCTTCAGAGTGGAATTTAGCAGGTACTGTAAATAATAGGTCAGGGTACGGAGAATTGCAAAGAATTGGAAAGAAGCGTTCCCACCAGTCTGTTCACAACTAACAGTCTCAGTGTGGTTGTGGCTTCATTTGTACAAACCCCAGCTCTTGTGTAATGGCCACAGAAACCGAGCCACTCAGGAACATTAGCCCTAATTCTCTTTCAACTTGTCCTTGAGTCATCACACAACAACTCTGCTTTGAGTGTCATCAACTCAGCTGCTGTACAGCTACACGGAACTGAGGTACGTGCTCGCCAGCTGTTCTCAGAGAAAGGACCTCCTTCAGCTGTGGGTAAAGGGATCAGCAGTGGGGACGGCCTTCAGATATTTTGACAGAAGAGAGGGAAATAATTTCCCACTTTTGGAAGGCTTCAATAGCAAGATCTGTCAACATGCAAGAAGAGAGGGAGTGCTGCTGACTTGACTAGTTTTCTCTGTTTGGGAGGCTACGGCCTGACGCAGAAACCAAGTAAATGAACATCTTCCCTGTCAATGATGCAAAGCACTTAGCGATTAAAAAATATGCAAGAATTGTGCACAATTTGCTTCTTTATGTACTTCTCACTATGTAAACTTCACTTTCCGTATGGTTTTATTCTTTCAAACATGTTTTATTCCCTGATAGTAGAAAAGGGTCTTTGGCAGGTGCATTGTACATACTTATTTTAAAGTGACTGGTTAAAAACCCCGATGTTGGTTTTCCAAAAAAGGATTTTTAATAAAAAGGCACCAGAATTTCCACTGAATTTCCTTGTATCTTCTCAACAGAAAAGAGATTTTTCCTGACTTTTTGGTAAGGTCACTCACCTGAAAAATCCAGTAGTCATCCGAGTCTACTTCAGGTAATAAAATGACTATGATTAGAAGATTAAATTGCAATTCTTTATTCACTAAATCAGAACCAAACTGATTCTAGAAAATGAGGCCATGTTCCTAGAGAACATAATTCTCTGAAATACTTTCCCTCCACAGAAGTCGTAGAAGTGATTTCCTTTTCTTTATATGCTTGAGTAACTTGTATCCCTTCTGCTCTGGCAGGGGGCTGAGGGCTCCCTTTGCTGTTTCAGTCATCTCTGACTGTTAGTAGAGATCCACTATGTACAGAGAGTTTTGATAAGATCCAAAGAAGCTTCACTGTTGTGGGGGTTCCTCCAAATCAATTATTTGCAAATTTCAAACTTTTTGGAACTTGTCCATCATTAATCTCTGAGATAACATGGCATGGGATAATACCTGCTTCACGCAGGTCACACAAATGGGGGAAACATCTGTGACCGTGTGCCTAAATAGTCTTTCTTCACTGCTACTTTGAACAGAGCTTTGAACACATTTGGGTAGGAAAGAAGAGCTTAGTTTAAAAAAATGAAAATCTTTGGTAATGCAGAGAATTTCTGTGAGCTCCAAATCACTAGAGAGTTCTGGGGCCATTGCTGTCTACTATCAAGCAAGCCAAATACTCATTTTTGCGTGCAGTTTGTCCATGCTATCATAGGCAGGCCAGCCACCAGATGCTCAGAAATACTCATTCCTCTGCAAATTAGTTCACCTCATTTCATGGCCAAATCATTCACTTCTCAATTTCCCCTTTGGCCTTTGCAGTTAATGGGATCTGCTGTTAGTCAGTCTGGGGGGATTTCTTACTCCCGTTATGAAAAAAAGTCACTCTGAATTCAAAAGGAATTCTTTTTCCTAAATATATGACCACAAGTTGTCACCCTTTTGTTTTAGACTAGTAGATTCGGGAGTGTTTGAGTTGATTGCACATGAAAGGTAAGTTTAAAACTCAAAATGATAGAAGTGCTGGGTTTCATTCAAGAAAAAACTTTTTTTTTTCCCCTCCTTTTTTTTACTTTTATCCCTCCCCTCTATATCCAGGGTTAAAAAAAGGTATTGTGTAGTGTGGCAGACAGCTAGCACATGAAAATGCAGTCTTGTAGCCATTTGTAACTGTAGGCCGAGATCAAACCTTTACACTGGTGCGATACATCGCGCTCCAATGGCTCTAGTTGGACGCTACAAGCCAAGAGGTCTGAGCCCTACAGTTGGCACAAATGACCTTGAGGGAGTTACTTCAACGTGTTGAGAGAACCACTGATACAGGTTCCTTCTGTGTTCGAGGCACATCACAGAGACCGGTTCATATAGTACACTGTCGCTTAGGCCTCCATCCAGCTGTGTAAAATGTGATATTTGCCTTGTAAACAGAAGTCTCGAGGGCTTCTTTCAGTGGCACAGCAGCCTGTGCTCTATTGAGAAACTCTGCTACAATCTACGGCCGAGAGATCCCCCCATTTTAAACTTTATATATCTGCTTTTGAACTATTTTATGAATCAGACCCTATGTTTCATGCCAGGCATCTTGCCATGTGCCTCATTTAGTTTATATAAACCTCTAGGGCTGGCTTTAATCTGCTTTCCCAGAGTCCCTAGGTTTGAAAATGTATATACCAGGAAGAAAGGGAGGGGAAGGAGAAAGAAAAGAAATCAAAGCCCAAAGTGAGTTCACTTCTGTAAGTCTTAGTCAACACTGATACGAGGGCTTATTTAGTTTTGCAGTCCTCACCCCTTCACCTCAGGTGCTGGGATTAATGGGGGACTGTTTTCCCCCTTTTGATTGCGTAAATGAGGAAGCTGTTGACTCGCGTGGTACTGGGAAGACATATGTGCTTCATTATCTGGATTCCTTGTATTGTTTCAGCTTGTCGTTGCTGGCTGGGAACATGCAGCCTTGAGCTGTTCCCATTTTTAAAAAGCACTTTTTTCTGCCCCAGATTATTGCCAAGTTGAGATTTAAGTACACTATTACTTTTATGGATGACTATTAAGAGTTATTAGATCCCATTAGAGCAGACTATGCTCTTTAAAAAAAAATAATCTTTTCCTTTATTTTTGAACCATTTATATTCATTTAAATCTGACAGAATGTTTCTATCAATGCAAACATAGTTAATTATATCTTAGATCAGTGAGAACATTCCCTGTTTATTTTTAAAAAATGTTTTACTAGTCTCCCCTAAAGACTGTGTTTTACTTACGCGGCTTTAAAGCAAGTCTGAACCATCATGGGTGCTAAGTGCACTGGGTGTTCTGGCATGGATGGCTTAACAGTTGGAGAAAAGTGACTGGAAACTGAATCTCAGCACAACCTGCACCTATTTTTTAATTAGGTTCAGATGAAGTCCTTAGATCATGGCCACTAAAATATCAAGGGGAATCTTTATATCAGTAGAAGCAGGATCAGACCCTACATTCCAGTAGGAATATGACCTAATATTATTGGCAGACATCACTACCATTAAGAACGGCACACAGCACCCGCTCCTGGGTGGCTGTGATTATTTTAAAGACAGGATGAATGCTTGGATTAATTGCTAGACTGTTCCAAGTTTACTTCAAGCCTGCTCCTTTCTTTACAGTTTAGATCCAGTTCTCCAAATTTCTGTGCATTACTAGTTTGTCTCAAGAAAGTCTCAAATAAGATGAAGGAAACATGTCTCAAAGGAGTTAGAGTTATATGTGCTGACACTATATTTTCTGAATAATATCTGAGAGATATTTATCCCTTTATCCTTTCCCTTATAGCACCATTTGTTGTAAGCAACATTTGCAGGAGCCCAGACCTATGGGCTTGATCTGCTTAAGCTGTAATTTGTATAACCTACTTTGGGAAGAATGATATTTCTTCCTGGAAAACACTCCATTTGTCCCTTCCCTCCCCTCCCTCCCTCCCTCCCTCCCTTCCTTCCTTCCTTCCTTCCTTCCTTCCTTCCTTCCCCACTTCCCCACTTCCCCACTTCCCTTCCCCACTGTGAGGAGATGACTAAATGCTGCCACAGGAGGGAGAAAAACAAACAGGAAAGAATTAAAAGGGCCTTGGATTGGGCTGTAAAGCAAAAGGCATAAATTATTCAGCTCTTCCCCTCCCTGAACCCTCTTGCAGCCAGCACATGCACACCACCTCCCTTCTGGATGAGACTTTGGCATGAGCAGCAGATCACATTAATGCTCCATCATGTTACCACAGCAGAGCATCGCTTGGCAAGATGATGCAGGAAACTCCCTCAAGAAAACTTTGAAAGAACAATGCTGCACGGCTGAACTAGGTAGCGGAGGGGGGGGAGGGAGGGAGAGAGGGAGGGAGAAAGTGGGAGGGGGGAGAAACATCCTGGTTATGTAGGGAGTCACATTTGAAATGGCTTCTCAGAGCATAAAGCAAATCTAGGATTAAAAGCAAATGTTTGAAAAACATATATACTCCTGGAAAACTACCTGTGGAGAGTTTGTGCAGGAAAGAATGCGGTTCCGATTTTTCCTTTCCTTTCAAAGATTTGCTTAACAAAACAATCAGCCACGTGAAAAGGCAAAGAGCAGAATTCTCACATACGTTGTTTGACTTTTTTTCATTATTATTCTTAAGGCATGCTCTAAGGAAAGCAGTTGGGTAACAGTGGTTATGCCTGAATCATAGTTAAGGCAGTTGTCCTGCCTTAACTTTGTCCTGTCTTAACTTCATCCTCTTGTGCTTTGTTCTTAAAGCCTTTAGGTTTTGTCTAGACTAGGAAAAAGGTGTTTTTTTCAAGAACTATAGCTTGATTCCACTTGTTTAACTAAACAAAAGCCAACACTTGAACAACACCAGGATCATGGTTTAGTGGCGGTAGCTCAGTTCAAGAGGTGGGATAGAACTAAATTAGGCAAACTGTACTAACTCCTCCAGCTTTTCTCCCAATTAGACAGGCTTTATAAGTTTGCTACAAGTGACAGACTGAAAACCTTAGGAAGCTTGTGAACACAGACTGGGCTGAGCATTAGCAGGCTCCTTCCACCTAGTTCTGTCTGGAAGAACTGGAGAAGGAAAGCTTGACCTTAGTGGACCATTCAAGCTTCATTTACCCAGCTATCTATCTAGATATTTGGCTTTTATTACACAGTATTGGGACACTGCCTGACTGAAAAGCCACAGAGGAAGTGACAGTATTTTTCCAGGTGATTCAAAATATACTGGTAACAGGGCTGAGACCCCCTTGACTTCTGCTCTGCTGGAGTCCTAGATCACTGAACCATTCCTTTCTTCCCCCAGGGAGGGACAATGTAAAAGGGTTAGCCTTTCCTCCACTGCTCATTTTTGTTTTGAAATCTCCTCTCAGAAAATGTACTCGGTAGATAATAAATTATTCTTCTTACACCAGGAATTTTCCATTTTTAGTTTTATCTGTTGCTGGGTTTTGGCACCATTAAACTGTTACGGGTAAATTTAAAAATAATTGAGAAACTGACCTCCTGGATTGTAGTTCTGGGCTTTCCTGCAGAATAGAAAAGCTTTTTGTTTCAGAAAAGCTCTTTGATTTTTGATGAAGCTTGCAAGTATCTGTTGTTGCACACAGATAACTGCCTCTACCTGGTTACCAATGATTGTTCCTCTGCCTTTCCATCTCTGCATTACCTAAGTTTTCCAGTAAGACTGCTAAGATAACTTGACTGCTTTATTGTGTTTGGTTTTACACCTTTGTTACTGTAGATCCTTCTTTGGCAGTTGCACCTACCTACATAGATAATTGCTCTCATTAAAAAGCTTAGTCATGGTCTGAAGTAAGTGTAACCCGCTGTTATCAGTACCTATACGTGTACTTTGAACTTCACCGCAGAAAACTGGGTTGTATGAGAGTTTTTTGCTTGAGTGCCTTTCCTTCTACTACAAACTGGAAGACTCTTGTTTTTAGACAGGAGCAACCGCCAGTGTTGATCAAGTTGGAAGCATTTGCATAATAGGAGTAGAACTCAGCTTGGATCAAACGCCATCCCGCACTACCTGTATCAAAACTTAATTTTTGTTCAAATCAATACTATATTAGGGGTTCTGTTCAACACAACGCAGTGAAGAGAAGAAAATATAGCCTCTGCTCCAAGAAGCCTGCTGTCTAAACTGGAGTGATTCTAGGGTAGCTCATCACATACAGACTAAATCAGTGAAGTATTTTTTATGGATTAATATAGTTGGCTTTGTAGAACTAGACAATTTACATAGATTGTGACTGTTAGAGGAGTAAGGTTTAGGAAACAGTTTTAAACAGTATGGTAGAGTACTTCCGGAAGGGTTTCAGAAAGGCAGAGAAGAATTAACACAGCATGGAAAACAGTTTGAGGAGAAAGAAACAAGCAAGGAGCCTTCGTCATTCTGCTGAAAATCTTGAAACTAACATCAGGTAGCAAATGGACGCTAATAAGAAGACACTGAGTAACCTGGTTGAAAAGCTGTGGGAAAAGAAAGAAAATGAGGACTTAACACAGAGGTCAAGAATAAGAGATCTGGGGGAGTCACAAGGCCTGGAAAGAATGATGGATGAAGTGGAAAGAGATAAAAAATATATTTATTTTGTATTCTAATGGAGCCTGGGAGCGAATATATCACTGTGTTTGACAGTGTGCATACATACGACAAGAAAATTGGTTTTGCCTCAGCAAAGATTAAAAAATTATCATCTAATATCAGACTACAGGAAGGCAATAGTAGAAATCCAGCAGGAGAATAACATGGCTCTGAGGCAGGCCCACCACTGCTTTCATCTGTCCCCCAAATTGTACAATATAGATTTTTAATGGGTTTAAGCTTCAAATTCTTTGCTTTCCTGACTCATATATGTGAACTGAAAGGAACACCATCTGGACAGGTCAGTTCAGCAGGAGTGGTAGGCTACAGAAGCTGGAACAAATATTGGAATTATAGTTGTTCTTTTTTTCCAAGGGAAGGAGGGGAATGGAAATGGAAAAATGTCAGTGAAGAAAACTATATGGGGCCCAAAATTCAGAGCTGAGGAAGTCTGCAATGGAGAATCTAGTTGAGACAGCTGTGCTGAGGCTTACCTAACCTCGGGCTGACCAAGCAACTTCCATGATGTCATATTTTGCTCTGATGGGCCATTAAATTAGTTTGTTGCTCTAGTCCTTGCTCCTGACACCTATTAAATCTACAGCTTTTGAGTTTGGAGTTGTCAAGGTAGCACTGCGTTGGACACCAACAGAATCTGTTAGGATTTTTGGGAATGAGACAGAGCCTGCACAGAAACTCTTTGCTCTTTTCTTGGCTGTCTTTTCAGGATATTTTTTCTACGCATATTCTAGGATTGGTTTAGAGAACCTAAGGAATCATTTACTATCTGTCCTCTGTATGTACTGTTTAATGCTAGGTGAAACTGGGAGAGCTGGTTTCTGGGCTTGGGCCTATACTTTTCCCCTGCAGGCTTGGAGGAAATATCCCTCTCAATTTGGAAAGGATAGAGAAAAAGTGTTTAATTCTACAGCGTGTACATTATTAAAAGGCCACATAGAGGATTCATTCATATTTACAATGGCCACAAGAACTTGCGAGTATTTAGTGTCTTTCATGCCAAAGGAATGCACAGTTACTGGCTCGACATTTGCACTGTAGGTAACAGAGATCTTATACAACATTCTGAATCCCAAGCACTTATTGGACAGAGATTCCCATCTGCTTTTCTTGCAGAGGCAATCGTAGGATCTTCTTAAGGATGCCGGAATACTCACGACAGGCCCAACATCATCCTCTCTACTTCAAAGAAACTGTGCCCAAGGAATACTAGGAGTCAAGAGAGTCAGTGATGCAACTATCCTTTTAAATGAAGCCAAAATGGTTGGTCAAATGCACACTTTTGATTTTTTTATCTTGATTATCCTCAGTTAAGTTTTCTTTGGGGGATCCTCTGAATATCTCCTTACCCCCATTGAGTTTCTCAATGCCTCTCATTTCTAGTCCTCAAGGGAACAGCTACATGCTCCCTTCTGTTTAATTCTTCCCACAAATCTAAGCTAAATGTGGAGCATGTGTCCCAGACGCTCCTTTATCTACCACCAATCTTAACGTCCCAGCATCTGTTTCCAGTGGCACATCCAGATAACGCAACCTGCTACTTTATGTGGCTGGAGAAGTAGAGATGCAGTCTTGCAATACTCCCTCTTCTTGACAGAGGTCAATTATTTTGAGTAAGTCTTTTAATGAAATAAAAACTGACTAGCAACTACGAGACTGACTAATAAGTTGCTTCTCGCTTCCCACCAGGAGCCTTGAAGTACAGGACAGAATCCAGGAAAGGTTTTCTGGAAAATGAAGAGAGACTCAATAAAGTCTCTAAGCCTGGGCAAGTCAATAAACTGTCACAGTTGCCCAGAAGGAATTGGCTTGTCTTAGATAAACTTACAAAAGGCCCTGAAAAAACGGAACTTTTTTAAATGGCAGAGATTAATTTTCTGACTTCAAAGTAGTATTAATGCAGAGCTTGGCTAAGGTTTCCTGTGCAAGCAGTTTCCCCCCGAGCAATGATTTCAGAATCCGCCTTGTTTTAAGGCTGGCATTTGCTGCAGCTGCAGACCTGGAGTATTTTCGATCCCCTCTGAGTGCTGGAACACTATCCAACAATTAAACCACAACCCAAAAACAATCAAACATCTGTTTGGAGGCAGGCTGCTCAGTGACTGACGTTCTCCTGCCAGCATAAACACTATAGCTGCTGAGTGATTCCTGTCTTTTGTGTGTGTGTGTGTATGCACTGCTTGTGTGGTTTTTTTTGTCCCTGCAAGCAGTAAGGTTTTCTATGTGTAAATATGCTGAAGAGCATTTTTATTGCAATATGTGAACATGCTCATAGTTTATTTGTGGAAGCATTTTTGTTGACAAGAACACATATGTTTGAGTGTCAGCTTGAGATGTGGCTATTTGTGTGCTGGAGGTGGCTTTGCAGAAAGCAAATGAGGATGTGGACTGTGAGCGTGGAATCAGGTATGTGTTTATCCAGCGCTCTGTGTGTTGGCATATGTTCATTTAGAGGTATGTACTTGTTTTTATTTGGGCAAAACTAGCACTGTGGCTGCATGTAGTTTTATGTAGAGACAAGTATTTTGAAGTGGGTGCATGTGTGTGTACACGTAGAACTGTATCCGTTAGAGGGTTTGTGCTTTCTGATGGACACCTATTCTATACCTCATCTTCAAGTTCTGCCACTGAACTAATCAGCTACTTGGGCCATAGCAGTTGATGCCCCTTATGGTAGGCCCAGGAAGGAAGATAACAAACTGCTGGACGCAGTTCAGAATTGGGTTCAAAAGAACAGCTAGGTCTGCCCCTATTACAATCTCAGTCTCTCCAAACCTAAATCCTCTGATTTCAAGAACTCTCTTGGGACTATGGCAGGGAATCTGAGGATGACGTGACCCAAGGGCTTTGGGAATAGGGGTGGGGGTGATGGATACTGATGGTAAGTCTGTCTGCCCAGAGGCCAAATTACTCTCCTTCCTAAAAGCACTTACAGACTCCATGCAGGTAGCTGCTTTTGTCCTATTTTATTTATAGACTTCAAATAACCATGGGCTGTTGACGGCCAGGGTAAAGTAGCATGCAAACGGCATTCATTCCCAACAGGAACTCCCTCCCTATAAAACTAAGACCAGCTTTCAGAAAATGCAATTGTACCCACTCCCAGCCAAATGACAGCTTGTGCTGTTCCTACCAGTTCTCCCTGAACCCCCAAGGTCTAGAGACTGCTGCTTGCCATTTGTGGTGTCTTTATATACCTAGCAATACATGAGTCACCACAGTAGGTGCTAGCCATATCCTCCTTGCTTGAAAACATCAGTATCACAAGTGACAGAATCTGGGCCACCCACTGGCTGTATTTCTGGAGCATTCCTCTGTCTAGGAGAGAGCAGCGGGAGTTTTTTGCTTTAGACCATTTCTCAAATATCCTGTTGCTGAAGTATAAGAACATGCCGTTACAGGAAAGAAAGATTTGACGGTCTTCCCACTGTGAGCCCCACAGCTTAACTTATTGTTATAATCACCTATTCTTTTGCACCAGCCTTATACTTCTTTTTACCAGTTTAAGATGAGAAAATGTACTAGAGAATAACTTTGCCTCAGAAATCATAGGAGGTTCTATTGCTTAGCAGAGGGCAGAGTACAGAGCATAGAGTGTAGCAGCAAAGCACAGGGAATCAGTATTCTTCTGTTGTACCTGCTACCCAGGTGCTGCAGAACATGAAAACAATTTTATCTTTGTTCAACAAAATTTCCCCATCTGTCAAATGGGGAAAGGATTTACTGTGCAACATAATGTTCACTACTTTGAGATACCTGAACTCAGAAAAGCTTCAGAAGAACGCTATTGCTATTACACACTGTACTGACCACAGTGCACGTACATACACCTGAATTATAAATGACAGAAAGCAAGCTCTGCCCACAGCAGAATGCAGTATCACTTAAGTCCCAGGATCTGCCTCTACCTCTGACCCCACAATGGCTGGCCTCCACACTTCAGTTAGAACCACTAAGATTCTTTCATATATGGAGTTTGTCGTTAGTCTGGAACCGCACCGCTGTTTATGGGTGGAACAAGCTGTGTGGTCACTGAATTGCGAAGCTCCTGCGGGTGAAGGTGTTATGTTCTCAAGGCACACATTGCACGAGAGATGTCCGCTTGCCTGGGGACAACAGAAAGACTGCTCTGTGACATGCGATGCGATTTTCACTCCTCACCTTTTCTCATGCAAGACCCACCAATAGGGTATAACGTGATGAACATCACAAAAGGCCCTTCGTTAACATTAGCAGCTGCTCAATTTCTAACTCTCGTTTTCCCACAAACTCCAACTCCAGAAAAATAGGAAGTGCAACTTAAGGAAGCTCTCAGCTCTCTACCACTTTATTAATTTCCAAGAGAGATGTGAAATAAATATTGGTCTCTCTTCTATTCCTGTCTTGTCTGTCTCTAAATTTTGATTGTGAGACCTTGGAACTTTGAACTGTTCCCTTAAAATGTATTCCTTATTTTTGGCAGGTGTTTTGAGTGATAATTGAAGCTCTTTTACTTTGTGGATTAACATATTTACCCTCCCACTAATTAGTCCAAATCTCAGAAAGCCCCAAACTATAACTTTTGGCTCACTATTCAGTCACCAATAAATAATGTGAGAGACGTAAAACCAAACAGTAATGTAATAATAAGTGTGTAATGTCTTTAAAAAAACGAAGCGGTATTGCTCAGTGAAAATATAACAGGATCAATTCAGGAGCCACGAAATGAAACAAAGCAATATGAATCTCAGTGTGACTCCTGGGAGGAACGTATCTGAAGCTAGTAGAATAGTCTCCCATCGGGAAGGACAAAGAACTAGTCACTTCAACAACTATGGACAAACTAATAAATGCTGGAAATCTAATAGCTGTGTGCAGAAGTTACTTTCATGAAAACAGGCTGAAGATACCAAGTGTGGTTCCTAGAGTCACGAACAAGTAGAAGTTACATGTGCAGCCATTGGCGTATCAGAACTCTCCAATTTGGGCGTACGTGCTCAGCCACAACTGTCGGCATTGTTCTGTCCGGGTTATATAAAAATTTACTTTTCAGTCAATAACCTGAATCAAAAACCTGATGTGTATTTCTTTTGGGGATAACTTGTATGAAAGAGTACCTGACCTCCTTTGAGAAAGAGGAGGTTGTGCAGATCTGGAAAGGTACTTGCCGTGCAAAGTCTCATCTAGGCTGACAGCAGCAGCTTCCCATACCCTGTCCTGGGGGGGAACGGGTGTGTCAAATCCTCACATCTGCCATCCTGGTGCACAGCTGTGAGTTGTTGAGGGAGAACCATCCCTGCTTGCCCAGCTGCCCTTCCATTCACTGTCACTCAACAAGTAACTATTTCACAGTCCTTACTGAAAACAATAGGACCTTTCAGGAATGAAAACAGATCTTGACTCTGATAGGAAGGCAGCTGTGAGACACACGAAAGCTTCTGCTTGCTGCCTCTTCCTTGTCTCACAAGGTTCAGATTCAAAGAATCCTAGTAAAACATCCACAGCCCCTCCAGAAAGGTCAGTGCTGCAAAGGAGATTCTAAACATTCGGTACCCTGCAGAGAGATATATAGACAGACAGATAAATAGGTCGCTAACAATTCAGATGGATAGAGAAGGGGGATGAGTATGCATGGAAATAGAATGTAAAAAGAAAATAAAAAAAGACCAAGAAAGAGCATTGAATTTCGCTGCTTTTTTGATCCCAAAAGAAGACCCCATGCTTTATAAACTCGAGGTATCATTTCTCCCATTACTGATATTTATCCGCCTCTGTGGCAGAAGGCCGAAGCTTTTAACAGCACTCAGTTACAGCACCTACCAGTCTGCCGCAGCCCGCCCCAAATTCGTTAGGGCATTGACTACTCTATAACCTTGGAGGGAAGGTTCAAATAGGCCCGTTATCAATAACCTCTGCAGTTTCCCTTGAAGGCTGTTTTCTCATCTAAGAACTGATGAGGCCCAACACTATTTTAACTTTCTAATTATTCTAATTTCAGGACATTACTGCTGCTGATTATGAAATACGCTGCACCCAGAAAATGGATGAATTTCATTCCTAAGGGTGCGCCAATGCTGCAGAACAGCACACTTGGAGTTCAGTGTACAAGCACCGAGATGAGAAGCTAGGAAAATTAACTCGTGGAGCTTTGTGGTAAAGCGGCTAGACTTCTTCCAATACATAAACTCACTTATTTAGAAGCACATTGACTGTTTATACTTCACTGCAGCCTGTAGCATAAATTATTTGGAGAAAACCAAGTGTAGGGGAAGAGCTGCTGTTCACACAGAACTGCGGGCAGTAAAGAGTCTGTTTCTTTTTCATTTCAAGAGAATATACAGACTGCCCTTCAGAATGGTACAAATCCAATACATACACTGTTTTTTATCAGGGATTGGCCAGCCTATGATCTCTTTTTCTCTTTTAAATACACTGAGCTGTTGCCAAGCACAGGGCCAGTTCAGCGCTCATGGAGCAGCACACAACACATGCTTGACCAGCCTATAGATTAGCCGTGTGCTGCCCTCCCCTACTGCTGTTTCTTCACCTCGTCCTTATCCTTGCAGTGTCTCTTGCTATTCTCTTTTTCTCCTATTTCCTGCTTACGTTCTGTCTTCAGTGTACTCCTTCCTTTATTCGCTACATTCACCTGTCTCCACCAGCTAAGGCCTGTTTCAAACAAAGGAACAAAGAGAAAACTGAACAGAAGTTTTCCATTCCAGGCAACAACACGACTTTAGCTAGTAGCCGCACGGAACGCCTTGGTCCCCTTCTTTAGGACGCCTATTTGCCTGTCGTGCCTGCAGAAGTAATGTCTTTGTGACACGGTAGGCAGTAAAGCAGAACAAAGCTGTGATTTTACTGAGGTCCTTCAGGACCTGCTGGATGGGAGCAGCGCCGAGGCCAGTCCCTGCGCTAGCTGGAAGGTGCCTTGCAGACTGCAGGTGCGATTTAAGCCTGTACACAAGGGGGAGGAGGTTTCAGGCCATGAAGAGAACTTCTGCTGTACCACATGCAAATATCACAGCTGCCCAAAGTAGCTGTGAGACTATTTCCTCCCTTATAACTGGACCACTTTAAATACACATTTTAAAATTAAAAATATATTTTTTTAGACTAAGAAAAATAATTACAATAAAGCAGACATAAAGTCTCCAGAGAGATCCCAGTAGCACTTTGTAGAAGAGTGACCATTTATGTTTCTCTTTTATAAGAGCGCAGAGTAGGTTATGGAAATGAACCAATTATCCACAAGAACAGAATTCAGCTGTGATATACAGAAAACAAAAGACATACTGTGTCTACAGCCATATACAAACAGCTCTTGACTGAGATCATTCCGAGCAGCGAGAAACGAGAAGAACAGAAACTATCCCATTGAATGCTGATGGCACCTTTATAAGGAGGCCGTGTTCGACAGTGAGGTGATGAACAAACAATACACATTTCAAACGTGATATTGCTGACCCTTTCCTTGTATGGTACTTTCAAGGATATTGGGCGAAATTCAGAAGCCACGGATAAACTTTCTGTGTTTGGAACATTATCCTGCCCACAGAGCCAGTAGGTCATATTTCAAGTGCGATGCCAGTTCTGAGCTCACGTTTTCATACTGTCTTCCTGTCTTTTACCACGGCAACCGCCAGCTCCTACCTACACTCATCCTGAAGTGCGTCCCTACTTTCCCCCCACTTCTTCTGTTGACCACTTTGGACTGAACTAAGAGTAAGCTAAGCCTGCTTAGACAAACACGCCTGGTCCGAGTACTTACTCCTATGACAAATAACACATATTGTGTGTTTCTTTGTCTTTCCCCTCTTTTATTTCTCAATTTCATATTTTAGGTTTGATTTGCTCTTATGTTTTGAACAGATTCCTATTTTTTTCTCTTGAATGACACTCCCCAAAAAGCATCTTGTCTGTATAAATGCCGCCTGCTCTAGTACAACGTGCATCCTGTAGTTACCTTACTGCTGCTTTGCTGATGGCGGGGTAAGGTTTTGCTACTGATAATGGAGGCAAGAGTTCCTTAATTCATGAGGTAAGGGTTTAGGTTTTCAGCGCTGAAGCTCAAGAGCTCATTCCCGTTTATGACCCAAGGGAGGAGCTGTTATACAGGGTCCCGTCACTGATTTCCATCATGCTAGCACTGCCTTCTCATCATCATCTGCTTGGATTGTTACCCATATATCATATTTCCCCATACTAGAGAACTCACAATTCCTCACACCAGAGAAATAAATGTCCACTTCTTAACCATTTGTTTGAAAAGGGTAGGAAAAACATATTACAGTGAGTGATTTCAACCTTTGTACTGTCTGCTGGAGGTTTCATGCTGCCAGAAACACACAAACAGAAGATTATTGCTGTTTATAAATGATACCAATCACTTTCTCCCTCAAAAAACTGTTGTATCTACCATAGCGGAATGTTTGAGAAGTGAAAACAAATGTATTTAGTAATAAAAATTAGTGGTGTTGGAATATTTTTTGATTGTTTTTGTTTTAAGAAAATAAAGACTTGAATCAATGACACACATACTTGCTGCTTTAAAGTGGACAATTTCCCTATCACAAAGACAATTATAAGACAGAAAAGCTTAGAGGAAATATGAAAAATGTGAATAATCGCAAACTATATAAGAGCATTTACTTATTGGGGAAAATTGCAATCTCACTAACAGTAAAGAATGTTAAGTTAGTTAAAAACAGATAAAAGCATTTATAAAACACTAGGGATGCAAAAGTAATCATACAGCTAATTCTACAAAAGGCAGAGGTGAAATGTGAGAAACTGATAGCAGCAACTGTAAATTAGAGTTAGAAAGTGTAGAGAATTTAGAACAGAAACAAAAGGAGACAAGGAGAATGATGAACAGTACCTATCCCCTGTAGCAAAAATATGAGTTGCTCTATTAGGTTTATATAGAAAAAAACATTTTTCATTGTATTCAAGTACAGATTTATATATTTGGAAACAATGAGAACCAGCAAAAGACAAACCACATTCCACTTCCACCATTACTGGATTTGAGGCAGGAATGAATAGAGGGAAATTACACAACAGATCACATCAGATGATGACAACAGTCTTTTCTGGTCTTAAAATTCATATATCTATTAATTACTAGGTAGCTAGCCCGACTATGCTGCTGCTAGCAAAAGCGCAGCTGCATCATTACTGGAAAATGGGACGAGCTATGTACACAAATAGTGCTAGCGTTCAAGCATGCCTGCCCAAATCCTCTCTGCTAGTCCATTTAGTGCATTCTTCAGCCTTTATCATTCAAGAGGCTGCACTAAAATCTGCTGAGCTTTACTGTGTTCTGGAGCAGGGTTAATGCAGTACCTCAGTTTTAATGGCAATTAAGCATAGCGCGCTCTCTTTTTTTTTTTTATACCACGCCACACATCTGAGATGTCGCATGCTGTAGGAAGCCCACTCACAAGAAAACATCCCTCGTGCATTGTTCATGGTTGTACTATGGCTCATAGGAGCATTACGAGAGCCCTTGGAACCCGGCTTGGCTGTAAGACAGTAATTAACTTTACATTTTATTCATTTGGCTACAGTTCATTCTACAGAACTAGTCCACAACAGTAATTTATCTCTGCTCTTCTTAAGCATTAGTGAGAATGAGATAGATGAGAAGGTAGATGATTTGTAAGTGAGGAAGAATTGGAGAGCAACATGGTTCAATAAAGAGGCCATACTGGGCTCTCAAATAGCCTTCTGAGAAACTGATTAAACAGGATTTTCAGCTGATGTAAAATAACCTGCAGTCCCACCGACGTAAGTTGTTCTCGTTTATTCATCTCCTGAAATTATTCAGGCTTTTGTCACTAGATGCAGATTTGTGACTTGCATTCACGACTTGCAAGGTATGAGTGTAGGGGTAGCATTTGAGCAGTGGGCTGTTACGGTGAGATGAAACCAGAAAGACCTAAACATTTCTCTAGGGATTGCAATAAAAGGGCAGAAGGCAGATGTGAAAGTGAAATTCTGTCAATCCTGTATTACAGAAAAAAATATCTCTATTTTGAGAAAATGGTTTTAGGCCATTTCCTTGTAGCAGAGGAAAAAAGTTTTCTTAGAAGACCTATGCTTTTTTTATTCCCTGCAAAACTTCAAACTTCTCAAAGTGCGATACCTCCTAAATTTTTTTATCCGAATTCAGAGGGAGAAATGGGCCTTCTCGAGACCACGACCTTATGCCTTGCTTGCGGTTTGCTCCTTTGGGCTTGATTGCTACGCTAGTTAAACAAGACATTGGTCAGGTTTTACACACCATCTTATGATTTTTTTATTTTGCTTTCAGCTTTTTGAAATGTTTCCAAGAGTACCAGGCAAGGAAATGAAATCTTCATCCCAAGGAAAAGATCCCTTTCCAAAACTGTTAATCTTTCCTTATGACATGTTTTGGAATACAAACGTATCCAGAGGGGGTTTATTCAGCAATATGCTGTGCTCATGTAAGTGTTCAAATTGGGGGTTTATTACAGTGGTACATATGTTAACAATAATTCAAACTTTTATTCACCCTGTTTCACCACCGCAGCTGCTCTTGGTTTTCCTTGTGGCCCCACCCAGTGACACTTGGAACACAGGCAGACACACGTATATATTACAGGGGGTGATGCTTTACATTGTTATTAGAGAACTAGGCCTCCTTTAGCGCACAATATTATCATAACAAACTCATGACTACACGCTGTCACTATATTACATCCCAAATATGCTGGAATCAGCAGAATTAAAAAGCAGATCTGGTTTCTACATATCACTCCTGATTAATTTTTGCATTACAGAGACTGAAGACAATTACAGAGCCTCTGGATGATCCAGAGTCCAGCCGTTTGTAGGTCTGTCCCACGAGCAGGCTCAGTGAAGCCATTTAAGGGTTCTGTGTAACTGAACGCATGGATAACTGAAGGCAACAACTTGCTAAGTTTAGTATTAGGTGGCCTATAAGTGATTAATATTTTCTGCAAAAAGTCGTACATAAAATTCATTTCTCAAGACCCGTTGATAAAGATTAAACAGAAAAATAGTTGTTGCGCTTCCCTTTTCAGTCCTTTCTCATGTCTTTTTTTTTTTTTTTACTCTAACAAAACATTAGGAAACACAGCTAATGGGATTATTGCAGGTATAAATATGGACATAGGCAGTAGAAGGATGATTTTAACTTTGCATGAGCACTGCTAATACTATATCTTATAAAACTTTCCAGTAGATGTATTTGAAAAATTAGAAACAATACAAAGAATTAGCACAGGGTGAAATAATTTGAGGTCTGGAGAAAATAGCTTGTATTAAGATAATTATTAGACCAAGAAAGCTCTTCTATATATCAAAAAGAAGATTGATAGGTGACTTAAACACAGCATGCAAGATGAAAAGATTAGGCGTCAGGTGACTCTTGAGCCTAGGAAGAAGGAATGGCTTTAAGCTGAAGCCAGGAAAATTCAAGATTTGAAAGAGGGTGTTTGGATTAAGCCCCTAGGAGCTTACCTCTTACCCCCAGAGACACACACTTCTGAGCTGAACGCTGAAATACAGATTGTTACTTTCTCTAGTCTTTTACCTGCTCTTTGAGCCCGACAGACTTTCCTACTGGGTAAGACCTTCATTACAGTAAATAGCTTAGGATTCAGCACTTGGCTGATGGCTCACACTTGCTTGTGTATCCAGGCTTACATTCAAACTTCCTCCCACTACCATTTCCTCAGCTGAAATCCCTGAAGAAACATCAAAGGAGGGGAATCTTCTTTTATTCATTCAGAAAGAAAAAGCATCAAATGGCACTTGTTTTCTGCTTGGAAAAGTAAAAAACTGAAGCTTATTACATGGCCGAGCATCTCCTGATGGCTCCCATGCTTTCCGTAGTCACGTCACCAAACTTCTGATCTCTCTCCCTGCTCCTTCCTCATGGGGCACGCGTCTTCAAAGGATCGAAATGCACTTGCTTTGCATCCAGGTTAATGGCTCAGAAATGGAATCCAGAAGCTAGGCAACATGCCCGTGGCTGAGTCAGCTTCACTGTTCTTCACGTACTGTGGGGTGGTGGGTGCACTGACAGAGAATGAACTACGATGTACGTGTCAAGAAATTGTTCATACTACAAATGCTCGAGCAGCGCCCGGAAGAAAGCAGAGAGGTGAAGGGAAGTTGTGCTGGGAGTCCTCTGTGTTTAACGTCAGCTTCTCTTTTCTCCCTGTGACTATGTGTCCATCATCTTACAAAAGTGTTGAGTGAAACAGGAACAAAATAATGAACAGAAAAGAGATGTCCCTGTAGGAAGTGGGCCATATGTGATTCTGAAGAAATCAACTACTTCTGAATTCACTCCACAGTTTAGCTTTGCTTCTTGCCCTCACCGCCCATGAGGCAAAACAGGATTAGGAAACTAGTATAAGGTACCCAGTTCCCTGGCTTTGAGTTTGACTTGGGAAAGTCTGGAAAGACCCCAGAGTTTACCTACAGATCTGAGCAAATCAGCTGTCATTTTTTCAGGGTCACTTCTCATTTACTCCAGAATGAAGGGAAAATCAGGACTATTTCTGGTGGTTACGGGTTAAGTGTCTGGTGAGAGCACTGGTAAGGGCAGGAAATCATCAGCAACACCAGAAAAAGAATGCAGCTCCCCTACATCCTCCAGCTCATTTTGGCAACAGTGCTTTCAATATCTACATTCCATTAATTTTTTTTTTCTGTGTATTTTCAAATGTAAAATAAAAGCTATGTTCCTGCCCTTCAGGCATCATTAAAAAAACCCCAACCAACCAAAAAAAAAAAAAAATAGGAGGGAGAGATATAAGATAAGATGTCATTGGATTTTGGATAAGATAAATATCATTGCTTGTATCTTCTGGATGAGAAGAAAGATGCTGCACTCCAGGATACTCACGGAATTCAGGTTCTAGATTACTGTCTCTACAGTTGCAATGCTGCCTAAACAAAAAACCCCAAAGCCTATATTATTTGGTGCTGTACAACTAAGTAAGATGACACAAGATAGGAGATAAAATGTTGATTTTTATTCTAAAAATCAGATGCTAATTTAATCTTCTCAAACATTCAATGATGCCTTTTATTATCTTCATAACAATCATCTAACAACAGGTTGTTTTCACATGTATTTGTTATAAAGAGGATGCAGATCCAAAATTGTAATGTTTTTGTATCTTAATATGAATTATCTATGAATTAGATATTTGAATTATTATAAAAATATGGCCAGCATAGGTCCTGATTACTAATAGAAAATACAGAACATGTTACAAGTCCCAGAGGAGGAGAAGCTCCCACAGCTTTCAAGACTCCCTTGGCCGGATGAAGCAAAACAGAAGAGGGACTCAATACAACTATAAAATCGGTGACTCTGCAGCAGCAACTTGATGGACGCAGTGCCTGGCAAAGCACTATTTGTTGTGTGCACAATTTATTACAATAATTCCACTGGTTTTGTTGAAAATGAAATTTGGCAATGGGTCCGCATGTGTCAACCCCCTCTGGGTCTTTTCATCTTTGACACACATATATGATATTATATATATAATGGCATAACACGGTACCACCCCATGAAGAGAGGAGTGGCGGTTGGATGCATGCTAGCTTGTGGTTCAGAAAACATGTTTCTGTTACAGAGATCCTGAGTGACTTTCAGAAGCCACTTCGTGAGTCTTGACAGGAGCATTAACAAAGAAAAAAGCCACCTCAGACATAACAGTATTCTGACACAGCAGCAGTTAGACTGTACGTATGCTTGAAAGTTCTTCCACAAATATTAGAAATTGACAGTAAAGGAAAAGGGAAACAGAAAGTAAGTATCCTTTTGCTTAAATACTCTCTTCTGTCATCCCATCAGTGCCCCTCGCCATAATTCATTCAAATAGCTGGGGCTCACTGCAGATGTTATGGCAAGATAAAATAAAAGCAAAAATGTTAATACAGATGAACATTTCCTGCTGGAGTCCACTCGGTTAGTCAAAATTTAGCCTTGATTTCGCTTCTGGTGAAACCTCTTCTGGTCTGAGATTGAAATTTAAAAAAAAAAAAAAAAGGCAAAGAAGGCAGGGGGGGATGCATTAAATAAAAGCATGAATTTAGCCACAGATTTATTTAGCTTTGAACAGCTCCCCTCTTTGTCAGTTGGGCTGCCTTGTAACTAATTAAGATGTTGTTTGGCCTCAGTGTAATTGTTGCTGTCTGCTGACAGGGCACTTCTGCCAACCAGATGTTTTTTATTTTGAGGCACAGCTATTTGATAAAACTGTTCTTAAATCATAAATAAAGGAGGAAACTGTTGCAGGGGTTCTATTTTCCCCCTTAGCAATTCATATTATTGTTAATAAAAAAGGTCATAGATTGAATTTGACATTTATGTAAAAGAATCGACGCAACACCCTATGCACCAGTTAAAACTTTTCTGTACGTCGGTGGATCCTGCAGATTCCCTTAACAGGCAGTTACATCTTGTTAGATGGCAAAATGGACATACCTCACGGATCAAGTGCTGGGTGAAACAATATTTGTTAGAGGCAGAAACTGTCTTCATAAGTACGCAGTATAATTATAGCTGTATGAACTCCAGAAGCTTTACCGGTTTAATCGGTGAAAATCCTGAGGATCTTGATCTTTCTCTCCTTTTCCTGAGTGTCTCTCTTCTTCAGCGTTATCTTCTGCATTGTTTTTGTCTTATGTTGGAAACACAGGATTACACTCTCAATTAATTAATATTAATTTTTAGCTTCTAGGGTCACACGACTTCCGTATGTGCGAAAGTCAAACAGAATATCAACCAAATATTTTCAAAATTGAAATGACCAATATTGATTTGAGATTTCATCAGTATTCAAATCTGAACGAAATAAATATTCTAATTTGGCACCAGGTGATAAAAATGGAGTTTGTTACTTTACGTTTGCATTTGCCTATTAAAAATGTTTTTATCACCCTGTTCCTATGTGCAAGACTCAAAGAACACTGAAAAGCAAGAACACAGAAGAAATGCTAGGTGGCTGTTCCTAAAGTGTTGCTACAAGAAGAGGGCAATTTTTTTTCTACCTCCACAGAACTTCTTTTGCTCTAAGCCTTTTCAAAATGCCACTTGACAATTTATAGGTACAAAGAATCTTAGACACTGGGTGACTACACATTTCAGAACCAAACAAGGAATGTTAAAAATTCATTAGCAGCTGGCTCGGGCAGTAGGAATTCTGAGAATACCGCTAATTTTTCTCTTGTTCCCTCAGCCCAGAAGCAAAACATTTTAAACCAGAACTGTAACTGTTTGCTGATGGCTGGGTCCCAGACAGTTCAAAAAGGCACTTTAGAAACTGTAACTTTCCAATAAAGCTAATATTTTAAACAAAGGGGAAAGGAAAGGAAATGTGCCACGAAAGACAAAAAACCTTCAAGCACAAGCCTTAAAAACCAGGCTTTTGAATGTGCATGAAATCTGAACTCCCGAGTGAAACTGCTTGCTTTTCTTTTGCAATAAAGAATAGCATCGAGCTGAACAATATTTGCAGGCCTTACCAATAAACATCCATCCAGGCCATTTCAAAACCTTAGGAACAATAGTTGGTAAGCGAATAAGTTGCTAATGAAAACCAGAGAATGTATCATCATAGTTACGTATGGGGATAACGTGAGGATGTTTTAAACATGCCAGAGACTGACTGTCTTCCTGAGAATGAAAGGTTAAAGATATCAGAGAGGCGCTGACCAAGCTTCCCCCTTTCTCCCTACTGAACGTGTACAGCACAGGGACAACGCTGAGGACAGAGCAGGTATTTTCTCAGTTTTTGTAAGTGCTTAGAAAAAAAGAAGTCGGGATTGTGTTGTGTGCAAATAAATGACGGCAAGAGTCGGACATATTGTGCACAATTCATACATACACACACAAAATCAAAGATTTTATATCCATGACAGTTTAAGGACGGTATGGAATGCCTTCGTTCTAAAGAGCATGAAAAAGTCTTCCAAGATATCCTGAAGGAGCCAGGATACCTACTGGGTGCCTAGAAAGGTGCATTACTCCTATTTTTTCTGCAAATATTTACTCGTTATTCTAAGGGAATGTTACTTGACTGAAACCTCATTTCATGATGTGCAGTGTCTAGTTTGTTCTCTGTATTATGTTCATAGAGAAATGCAAGAAAACTGTGTCTCATTATGCAGTTTTCCAGCGTCCAAGAGACCTGGTCCTGATCTCACTCAGGGTTCTAGGCTGTTACAAGTAAACAATATAATGAAACCAGTTAAACCAGGTCCGGTGCAGGCATTTTGCTTTCTTAACTCTTAGGATCAATAACCTAAATTACTGCAAGTAAATCAGACACACGCTTATTTGTTTACCACCCATCACAATGGCTTAGAGTCTATCCCACGGTAACTTGCACACACAGACCTCTGCTGTTAGAGAAGGCAGCAATGCCTGTGGAGCCATGAGGGTAGTTAATTTTATTTGGTTTATTCCAACTTCGGTATTCTCCAAATAAAAACAAATTATGCGCTCGAGTGGTTGACTGTGCGTTTCCTTAAATCGTCTTACAGACAATAATTCCAAGAAGAGAGAAAATGAAAACTAATTAGACTCATGACTCATAATTGTTTTGGCAAAGGCAGGCAGCACATTGCCACAGACAGTAAGTAGGCAAAGACCTCTGCGTAACCAGCAGGACAGTATTACCACAGGCGTGGTCCTTAACCGGTGGAGGGGAACCTCTTGCTGTTCTAGTTTATCCGTTCAGGCCAACCTGTGCTATCGTGAAGCCCAAACTCACAAATACAAACTCATTTAAGTAGCCTTTATCCACATGGGTGATTGCGTATGAGCAGGACTAGTTCCTAATGAAACACTATTTCTAGGCCGCTTCTCATCCAGCTCAGAACTGCCTGCAAACCTAGTTCACAGACCTTCATTTTGGAGCCCATTCTCCATTTCCACATATACAACTTCAATTTACATGTACATTAGCACAGCAGCACTGACCCGTTGTGATGGTAAAAGTACGTTGTATTAAGAAACTATGGCAGCAAAGATGTAAAAACACGCAATATTTTCAAACAGCAAACACTCTTGCAGAGAATAAAGGTAAATTAATCGGCTATAGATTTATAAAAGCCTCTGAAGAGAGGATTTGGAAAGAAACGTAGAGTATCAGGTGCCAAAGTGCAATTTGTAGTGACTAAAGACATCTGGGGAGGCTCCCTGCTCTATGCTTGCTTCATGAAATATAGGGCTTTCCTAGCAGACAACCAGCAGTGGCATTCCAACTAGACATCTTACTGAGAGCATAGCACAGGCTCCTATTATAACTAGATTTGGGCTTCTAAAAAATATTCTTTCAGAAATTAAATAATTTAAGTTAAACCAAAGTTACAAATAATACACTAAAAACGTTTGCAAATGCTTGCCACTTTAAAAAAAAAAACGTACCCCGAGGTTTCCCAAAACTGACTATTCTCCAAATGGTGTAATTATTCTAATGAATTTGCCTAGAGAATAAACAGCTGCTCAGTAGGAACTAGTGAAGCATATCATTGTGAAAAAGGTGTTTTGCAAGTATGAGTGTAACTTCATGAAGCCAGCTATAAAAGACGTTGTAGGTAGGCAGGAGGACTCTATCACTGCATTGCCAAGTTGCTGTCCAGGCAAATCACACATGCACGCGTGCTGCTGGTTGTTAGAGATGGTCACCACCACGGGAGGCGGGATACATTGGCAGGCACAGAGGCCGAGCAAATTCCTGTTTGCACAAATCCATATATAACGCAAGAAAAATTAACCAAGAGCAACAGGACCTTTTCCCGTAAGTGCAAGACCATGCATCTGAACACAGTGAGAAAGTTTTCCACAAAGAACTGGAAAATGCAATGGGATGATCATAGGACCATTCAGGTGTAGGATAAGAGCAACCGGTTCCTGACTTGGTAGTCAGATCTTTTAGCCTATATAAGAAACATGCAGAAAATATCATGGGCATCAATACTCTCTCAATGCTCTACATTCACCTAGCGTACTGATGAATATGCTTTAGGAAAGTCTTATCATTCACAAAGATGACCCAAAAATCTATCATCCCAGCATCAGTGTTTCCCACCTACAAATCAGTACTATTGCGAAATGACAGGTGACAAATGACCAGTTTTTTTTTTTTAATGAAATCTGTTGAGAGAACCTACCTCTCTTGCCCAGATTCCTATTCATCAAGTATCTTCCTAATTGATTCTGTACCTAGGTATAAATCTCTGACCTGTGCTTTGCAGAAAGTTGGACCAGATGATGATAAATGTGTCCTGTAGGTACAGACAGATCTATAAATCTGAGTTTCAGAGCCACACTTACTGCAGCAAAAGGCAAAGTACTAATTAACGTACAGTGGGTAAAGTCTGTCTGCAATGTACTGCGACAGCACAGCAAAAATGTAGAAAGCACCCCTTCCGGTGAAGGAATTCTGAATTTTAGGGTAAAGCTAAGAGCAGAGTTTGCTGACTGCGATACAAAGCAAGCTCATTTGAAGTATTTCCAGAACCATCTACATAAAGCATGTAGTCTATCTAACAAAATCTGATGAGCTACAAAACCAGCCAATAGCTGCAACAACTCAGAGACAGGAGTCCCACCGAGTCTGGATGAAATCATTACAAATGAGGAGAGCAAGGTTTGTGCTAGAGGAAAGGATGGAATTCATTAGAAGTGCAATGACAGTTCATATTCTTGACAATGAGTAACCAGTAAAGTGGGGGTTTTATTTGTTCGTTCATTTGTTAGAAGGATCTTATAGCAAAATAAACACTGAAAATTGAGAAACAGCTTACAGCGACGAACTCTGGTAAATACAACCTCTTTTACAAGGGAATACCAAAGCAGATTTTAAACATTTGGCAGCTTATCAGAAGCCAGAGGAAGATTAACCATGTGAGTGAAAAATCAGGCCAAGAAACCAAAAGCAGCTTTTCACAATGAAGGAAAGCCAAGGAGGAACAGAGTCTAAAAAGCACTTGGAAAGAAATGTTAAGATCATTTCACTCTTAGGAAATAGATCACTGAAGCAAGAGGAATTTGAATTCCTTTTGGAAGTGTGCAGGTATTTATTAAGTTACTTGTAAGATTTAGAGAGAGTGTCGAAGTACGAACAGTACCAAGACTCTGTCAAAGAGGACAGGGTCACGCAGAAACAATAACAAGTGTACCAGCACTCCCATAGGTACTACGGCTAGTGTTATTCACAGACAGCACGAAGACATGAGATGGTTTATATACAAGAAACCAAAATGGAATGCCTGACCGACGCTCCCAACCTCCTTGCATGACTTGGCAAATCTACACTGAAGTTCCTAACATTTGACATGATCTCTGAACTCAGCACCAGCTCTGCTACTGACTCCCCTCTGTGGCCTCAGCCATAACCATGTTGCATCTCCTGTGCTGCTTTCATCTTTATAAAAGCTGCATAACATTCCTTTATATAGACTCAAATAGTTCGCTGTATCGATGGCAAGTGATAAGAAATGATGGTAAGTAGTGCAACTTCAAGGTTGAGGATTATTTTGTTTGGGGTGCAAGCCTATGCGGGCAGTTTCCTGCTGGTATTTAACTCTGTTTCCAAGTCAACTGTATATGCCTTGCTTTTTGTAGGTAGCTAAAATTGTGAACACCACACTTTAAAAGTGTATGTGCATGTAGGTGAAGGAGAAAATGAGAGCAATAGATTTTTTCAAGGTACTAGTAATAGGATTAGTTAAAAGCCATGTACTGACTTCAAAACAAGGTCACATAAGAAAACAGTTCCCATACAAAATTGGTCTGTACCTCAACACTTCTACACGACTGCTTCTCAAAGCTGAAGAAAAGTTACTGCAGGATGGAGTATCACTGTACATCTATTTTAACTGATTTTTATTAAGCAACTGCAAAGACTACCAGCTTCTCCTCCCAGAACAAGCCAAATAACAGTGTAAACCTCCCAGCATCTAATGGCTACAGAACTTTAAACAGCACAACTACAAAGAAAACTACTAGCTAAAGAAATAGAGGGAAATTTGGGTGACTGAAATAAGGCATTTTTTAAAAATACAGTTTTGAGGAAGATGAGCAGTTGCTGAGGTCTCTTGTCTTCTTGAGACCTTTCCAATAAGGCTAACCCTTCCTTATCAGTGAAACCCAGTTATATAGCTCAGACCATCCTCTCTTTCCAGGAATATATGACGGCTGAGAACCCCCAAACATAACTTCCAGATATATTCAGAGCTCTGTGCCATCCACCTTCCAACAACTTTATAGGCCAACCACAAAGAGGGCAAAATTGCAACAGAGTTGAGTCTGGGGCAGCAAAAATCCTCTATGTGGAAAGAATATACGCTTGAGGGCTGCATCAAAAGGTAGCATGAAAAAGACTGTTATCAGGAATCAGTACCTATTTTGCACTCTGAAAATAACAACCGAGTAATCACGACTAATGGAACACTGGCTTCTATGTGGCGTAGCAAAGGAGGCACCGAAAGCGTGTTTAGACTAAACAAGACACACTATTATTAAACAGAGGCCACTCTTTCTTGCTGTGGTATGTCATACTCTCCGGTACTTAGGTCAGGAAAGGCTTCCTTCTGGGTGCAACAAAGAACAAAAAATTCATCACCACTTGATGTTATTAAAGAAGTGACAGCATGAAAAGTTTGGGTTTCCAGCTCCGTGTTCAATTCCAAGTGTAACAAACATACTCCATCCCCTACATTCCCATGGAAATCCCAAAGCCCACAGACGCTTCACTCTGTTTTACACATTTGTGTTTGGTATTAAAAAGCGTCTGCCTTCCCCTTCAGTGGCGGATGATGCCTGCATTCCTCTCACACACTGTCCTAGAGTTCACAACATGCTTCACATTTCCAGATCTGAATTGCTACAGACATCAAACTATTACCATGTCCCTAAGACTGTATGGTGTAATAGCTTTTAGAGTCCCAAAGATAAACAGGGGTTCCTAGTAAAACCTTAAACCTGCTATATTCCTCTTAAGGAATTTTAGATTTTTCAGTGGAGTAAGACCAGGCATTACACAAATTTCAGACACACTTCTTCACATATTAGAAAAAAAGAGAGAAGGGAAGCGAAGCCAAAACTGTCTGAGTTTTTTCTGGCTGATCTGAAAGCGTACGAATTCCCCAACCATGAAAATGCTCTGCTTTAGCTAAGGACACGATGTTGATTAGAAAAAAAAGTTCCAGATGTTAATTGACAGTAATTTCAAGACGAAGGGAAAGTGGAAGAGAGCAAAGGTATGCAAGGTGACCCCACCCTAGGCAGGAAACACAGCGAGAGCCTTGTACCTGCTCTACTGGGAGGCGGCCAAATGCTCGGTAGCTCTCACACTTGCCTACTCTCCTCCCCCCCCCCAGCAGTAATTAGAACATTTCCAGTTTAACCCCATCAATTCTTTAAATCCTGATTTGCATAATTAGGTAAACATATAAATAAATCAGAATTAAAGTTATAGTAGGAAGGGGCGTGTGCGTGTTTGGTTTTTTATATTTTTGTCTTCCAGAAGAAGCAGAACCACCTATTTTTCTTCAGAATTCCCATGCAATTTCTTTCTTACGTCCCTATTAGGGTAGAGTCCCTGGCTGAGATGCAGAGGTACCTCAGAAGGCACAGGTAGTGTTAAAATAATGCAGTTCTTCAAATGAAGCCACTGCAGTCATAGTGAAGAGAAATGTCTTGGTTCTTTCTACAGTTGGTTAACGAGGTTTAACTCTTTGTGGGTTTTGGGAAATGGCCAACGTGAAGCAGCTGTTTATTTCTCTGGGGGTGTACTACCGGGGCTCATTTAGAGTTCTTCTATTCATCACATTTGTGCTTTACTGCCTATCAGAATAATGCTACTTAAATTAGATAATTAGGGAAAAGAAAGGAAAGCGGAAAGAATTAAAGCACTCTGGCCATAAAAGTCTACACGTATTCATGAGATTGAGACTTGTCTTATTTTTGTCCTACTGGAAAAATATTCATTGTGGGAAAGACCTGTTTCCTGTTGCAGACTATTGCACTGACATTAAGCCCATCCAGAAGCTGAGCTCCGAGGGCAAGCTCTCACCTACTTATTTATCATTTCACAATGCCCTATAGGAGCATTTTTAAAAATTTTTTTCTTGAAACAGTGAAATTTGCCTCTTTCCAACAGACCATGAAGACTGTGTGACATTATTATAATATAAATATATTATTCCTCTCAAAACCTTCTAAATCTGATCATTGACTACTTCAGAATGACTGCTTAATGAGAACATAAAGGATTTTTAATGAAATAAATATTTATATATTGCCTTGCATTCTGCAAGATGCTAAAGTATCCTACCATGGACACAGAAGCTTTATGAAAATGCAACTGCTGAGCAGCAGCATGGGTTTGGATTTATCAGAGACTTTCTTCCTCGGTACGTGTGGTTTCAGAGAAAGGCAAGCAATGCTGATTATGGTCTCTCACGACTGGCTGGAGCGCAGGGCGGAGAGCAGGCTCCTGCAGGTTAACGACTACTCAGCAACCCCCAGGGCCTTCCTGAGAAATGAGTGGCCGATACAGGGATAACCGAGGTTTGCTGCAGCCCTGTGTGGGCCGTGCCTGCTCCTTTTGTCTAGACAATTAAAGGAAACTTATGAAATTAAGATCAGGAGCAGCAAAGACAACGTTTCATGATAAGACTGAAGAATAAAAACAACGTAATGAGGGTGTCGTTCTATCTGAACCAGCTAATTTTAATCTAGGACTTAGCCAGAATGTTTTTCAGAAAGACAGATATAGAAGATCCAAAAAGTTGAAGTTAGCTGTCTTAAATCTGAATAATTCTGTCCCTTTCCAAAAGAAAAATCGCTGTTTTTCAAAGTTTGGGGCCTTTTTGATAATCACAAAATCATAGGAACGTTGTGGTTAGAAAGGACCTCTGCAGTTCTAGTCCAAACTCCCGGCGCAAAGCAGGATCAAGCAGGGGAGGTTGCTCAGGGCCTTGTCCAGTCATATTTTCAATATCTCCAAGGACAGACACTTCATAGGCAAGCTCCCTGGGCAAACTGTTCCACTGCTCAGTGACATGCACATCAAAAACACAGGAAATTCTGCTTACACATAAGAAAAGTATTTCAGTTTGTGTCCACTGCCTCTCAAAAGCATAAGCCGTTTTTTTTTTTTTTCTTGTCGGAAAAATTCTGACAGATGAACCCTACATTCACAGAAGTGATGCGCAAAGATCCCGAGGAAGGAAATTAGCATACTCTATGAAGAAGGCACTTCTGCCCTACCCACAGAATATGTGAAAATTAACATATGGCTGCGGATGGAAACAAGGGAATTCATAGGCCTGTTTTCTCCAAGTCACAAACCCAACTCCTCCAAGTCTTACAGAAATCTGCTACGTTTGAGTCTTCTTGCACATTCTGCTTGTTTCTAATACGCAATTGCTACACTGGAACCGAGCTCTACAAAGTTTTATCAGTTCTTGTTTCAGCGCAGTGCACTATATATCTGCATGGAGAGCTGTCAAGTATTGTGAAGGCTGATCGAACAACGATGCCTAGCCATTTGCATGGCGGTCCTTTGCTGGCCTCCTCTCACACTCTGCTCTCCCCCCCAGTGGATGGGAGGGACTGTGCAATTCTATGCTCTGCTCTCTGACCTCTACATGGTCAGCACAATCCAATCTTTGCTTAATGCAAAGGCAAAGAGAGGCAGTTCAACACAAGGGAACATTTGCATAATGGGCAACTATCACTCGTCAGTCTGGGCAGCAGCAGTACTCATACAACTAATAATAAAATCTTTCCTCTGGCACTTAAGCAGCAGAGTGGAATGTGGAGATGAAATTTTCAAATCCAATTGAGTTTAAGTCATTAAATAATCCCTGAGGACAATGGTGATGATCACTGTTCTTCAGCACCATCTATCCAGCAATTTCGAAGTCTCCTGTACCTCCACAAAGGCTTACTGAGAAAGGTAACTTCGCTGTCATTTCATCCTCTGACAGTACTTATATATTGCAAGCTGAGGCTCAAAGAGATGAAAATACTTATGATTCAACAGTGTTGCCAGTGTTAAAAAGGGGACCTGCCCCCAGCAAGTTGCCGGACACACTCTTTCCCTGCTGCCATGTTTGTCACTCAAATGGGGTTAATTTTAACTTATCAGGGCATATAAAACATCACATGCTCAGTACTTAACCAAACCAGTTGTCATTTCAGTTCTGGGTCACTCAAAGTTGCCTGTGAAAGAATCACAGACCCAGAACTACTAGAAACAATTCAGGTACTTGCCAGTAAATATGCAGAAATCACAAACTATTTGTAGAAGATACAAGAACGGGTGAAATTTACTGCCGATTTCCTTCCTCAGCCAGTTACGGAAACCAGAAGGCGTGGGCTTGGTCCTAGAACCCAAACAATTTATTCAACAGAAATGCCAATTGCTCTTACCATTATTACAGGAGTAATACGGATACAGTCTGGCCCCGTCATATAAGACTAAAAACAGACAAGTGAAAGACACTTGGTCAGAATCATAGGAAAGGCTTTGCAGTTCTTTCAAAGAACTGCCCAGAACTAAGCTAAACAACTCAGTGGAGAACATACTGCAGGGAGTCATTATGAACTGGCAGAAGAGATGGACGAGATGACCTAAGAGGTTTTTCCCATCTCTGATTTCTATGATTAAATAATTCCACCCTGATATGGGAGTGGAGCTGACAGTTACATCTGCAGTCTCTTAGAAGTTATCAACTCTACCCATGGATCAAAAATTTAAGGGGAAAACATCACGAGTATTAGAAATTGAGGGTGTGTATCAACTTCTGGTTAATAATACTTGGGAATGAAGATGCAATGAAAGCAAAGATTGGTTTTGGTTTAAGAGCACAGTGAAGATGAGACCGGATGACATTAAGCAGAAAGACGGCTTATTATGTAAAGTTTAGCACTGCTACAAAGCCACAAGTGAAGGTTTTGAAATTTTTTGTATTCTTTATCCTATAAAAGAAAATGTCTCTTTCCAAAGTAGAACTAGTTTCCAAAGTTTCAGAACTTTTCTGCTCCTGCAGGTGTCCTTGTGTAATATATTTTCTAAAGCATTTTTAAAATTAAAAATAATAAAAACTCTAATGGTGCTTTCTTGGCTATGGAAATCAGAACAGTTACGAAAGAGCAATAAAGCAGCCTCTCTTTTAGCTGCCAACAATGCCAGAAACATGTTTGCTGGAACTCTGACCCCTTACATAGAAAACATTAAAACAACTGCAACTTGATACAATTAACTGGTATTAGATTCAAAGTTTGTGAGGCCAACTGGCTTTTATGATATATTTCTTGGTACTTACATACTAATGGAAACACTCCAAACTTTTGAAAAATATATTCCAGATAGGCCGTTAACTCATTTTTTAAAGCAACTGCTTTAGCAACCGCTCGTCCTGTCTGCAAAGAATGAAAACCAGACAGACATAGCATTTCTGCTGCTGTACAGCCAAGAAACTTTTTCTACCTGCATTCAGCTCTCCCTCAGAATATATTAACAATGGTGATATTTGAAGTGTTATGGATAAAGCTTTCATTGCACTTCTCAGAATACTAGTATCACAGTTGTAACATTTCCCAATCTCTCTCTCCATTCCCTAGCTTAATATTCAGCAGGTACATAAATCTCATTCTAAACCAGAAAGCCCTCAGCAACAGCCTGTTCTACATGACACACCACTCTTTCTGTATGACAAAACAGGGGGACACGAGCCCGAGCAATAACTGGCAGAAGGATGATGGTTTGAGGTTATGAAGCTCCGAAAACTAATTCCTACGCATTCCTTCCACCTGTGTTAGAAAGGGGACCGCTATCGATTGCCACAGAATTAGAGGGGGCAGAAGGTGGACTTGGATCCTACTAGCCAAAGGACTAAAAGAACTGTATAACGGGTGTTGCTGCTGGTTAACCAAAGAGCTTCAGGAGCAAATGAAACTGATTGGCTTCTGCTGGCTATTCAGTGGATTGTTTACAATCATTTGGAAAACTCAACCCAGCTGCTAATTAGGAGGTGTTTATACCGTACTGGCATGGGTAAGCAGTCTGGCTAGCAGTCTCAACAGGAAAAACAAAGTGAACTTTCCAAGGTGGAAATGACAAGTTTATTCTGCTTCTGCTCTTGAAATATCTCATGAAACAGTGTCCAGAGCCATCACTCCAGCACTACCCGAGAGCATGCGCCATGTAACACTGCTGAGCTCTCCTGCAATTACAAACCCATAAACAATTCAGACAGTTTCTGTGAACAGATGTGTGCATTGATATTGCAGTTGTTTCCTGTGCTTTCAGCTTTTTCAGACTAAGTCCACAGAGTTGAAAAATGTCGATTCATTTTCTGTATTGCTACAAACATCAAAAGTTTCACTTGGTGTTGGTTTATTTTGAAATACACTGAAAGGAAGCCAAGGAAATTAGTAAAGCAATAATCTGAACACAGTGTGGGAAACAACACCAAATACTTTCACAAGTAAGAAAAAGTCACTTACCTCAGACACTGACAGCACCAAAGAGAAAAATGAGGAGGACTGCTGCATGGGGATCGTTATCTTAGGTATGCTGATGCCACAGGGTGCGACTGCAAAGCTGCGAACAATGTCAGATCTACGCGCCTATTTCCATAAGGAATTAATCTGTCCATCCGTCTTATTTTCCCAGTAAACTCTCCACTGTTGTAATGAAGTGTAAAAACTCCTCTCACTACAGGCCAATTTTCAACATAGCATATCAGAATGAGGAATATCACTAGAAAATGCTGATGAATGCTTCAGAATCTTTTTAAATCTGTGCTGCTCTGGTCTCAGCAAGGTTTTCTGATTTAGCTGTCAATTATCTCACCCTTTTCCTTCAGCAAGGTCCCCAGGAATCACACAGAGCTCCATTTTCCTTAATTTTGTATGTATACTCTATTTTGTAATAATAAGGCAGCCAAGACACTATGCACTTACTGTTCCTATAGGAATGCAAAGATCTCTTCAGCCTTAGCTCATCAGTCAGGCTCTGCTTCGACCACCCAGCAACTGGCGAGTAGCTTGCGAGGAGGGCTTTTATATTTTAGTAATTATTATGCTGAGTTGCATATTTTATAGGTAACTTTCCTTTATGGTATTGGAAAAGATTTGTTACATCTCTGGACTGTACTCTCCGATACTAAATGGCAGCCCAGACAATGGAATTACTTTGGAATTCAAGGTGATGTAATTGAGAAAAGATTGTATATTTAGGAGTTCCCCCCCCCGGGTTTTCCAAAGTACCCCACAAGTCATCACAAAGGGTTAATTTTACACCAAGTTCACAAGGACTCAAAGAGGGCATAATATTTCCATGTGTGTCTTCTAGCAAGCATGGGTTTTGTAACAGAAATTCAATTACTGAGAACAGGATATCTCTCATGGCATGGCTGTACTGCCATGTCATGCACTAAGTGGCAGGCTGCGTTCTTAGCTTTTCAAAAATTTTACAGGGATGATTAGGCAAATCTTTCCATAATGAACATTTATAGAATTTCCTACAGATGTTGTAGCACTGACATAACAGACAGAAAACCCAGGTCTGCCATGTTTCCAAATGACACACGAAAACTTAGACAGTAAAAGCTCTAACTGAGGAACAGGGGGTTGGGGTGGGAGTGGGTTTTAAATTTAAAAAAAAAAATTAATAAATTATCTTCACCATATTTTTTCAGTCCTGAAAAATTCCTCCCACTCGTTTGAGATGATGCCAAATTAAAAAAACACAACTGAATTACTCAGGAGAACTAATACAATTCTTTATAATCATCAAAGAAGTGTAGCTATAGCATAAGCCAACGTAGCAGTGCTGTGAAAGGCTCACTCTGCAATTCTGCCATCGCTTAGAGCAATCAAACCGCAGTGTTACGTGCTATTTGTTAACGCGAGTGGATTTGGAATTACTCTGACAACAGTTCCTTTTAAAGTGCAGTTTGAGTTGCAAACAACTTTGAAAAAGTCCTGTTGTAACCCTGCTATCCATACCACCACAAATCCTGACTTGTGCACACTGGCAAGGACGGTCCCAATGCATGGTGTCAAGGAGGGCCACGGTAATGTTATACATTCTTCACCCAAAGATCTCAAAATGCTCAGAAACATTGTGAAGGAGATATTTTACCCTTTTCTACTGCTTTTGCTTCTCAAATATAGAGAATTGCTCAACAGCAGCACCTCTGCGGCAGACCTAGGTACAAAGGTCAATATTCTAAATTTCAGTTCTGGTCCGTGAACGCCTGCCCAGCAGACTGTTCTCCTTAGGTCAGGAATAGTGTCTGTGAGACAGAATGCTGGAAAGGCAATACCAAAATCTCATTCACAGTCACTAAAATTAGAAGTTCAGAAGTACTTATGATTTATGAGAGAACGGCTACATCTGTGGCAGATACTTCTATCACAGAAACACAAAGATGGTTGTCTTTATGCCCCCTTAATTCACCGTGTCAATAATCACATAAGCCTTTGTGACCATGATCAAAACTCACAATGAACACGACCAGAGCAGGATCTTCACTTACGCTTTTGGCCAATGATGTGACTATTTATAGCATTCATAACAAAACATGTACCTTACCATGGCAACCACAGCACCCGTGTGCTACCATGAGACAAAAAGCATTGCCTCACAGAAAAGCACTAACTAGTGTCAAATCATGCTTCCGGAACAATTTGTTTCGCAGTTTCCAAGCACATATGCCTCATCACTGATCACTATGGAACATTATTTATTGCTTTTCTCTGTTACACATTTGTTTCTTATTTTTATTTTCTTCACAGAAGCAGAAAAGGATCAGAAAATAAAGAATGGTGGTTTCCATTTGGCAAGCCAAGTATTCCAATCTTATATATAATTTTCAAATATGAGTTAACAAGGTTATCTGTACTAGGAACCCTAATAAATAAGAGAGGTTTGTATTTCGAAACTTTTGTGCTATAGCCTCATCTCTACTGAAGTCAGCCGAACTATGCCAATATAATCACCTGCAGTGCTGGACGTTCATCTTCAGCTATATTTCTACTTCCTTCTAGTAGGCTGTTTTTACCCTTGGGGTTTTTTTACAATTCTGCTTTTTTAATCTGAGATGCCTCTAAATATTTGACATTCAGGTTCATGGTATTATGCAGTTCTGGATGTCAGAATTTGGCAAACAAGGCAGAACTTGGGTATTTTTTCCCCACCTAGAATATAACAGATCAGAAGTAATCCAATTCACTCTATTTCCTTACCTTCTTCAAGACTTCTAAGTTATTATTTAGGTAAGTACTTGAAATTCAGAAAACATTCACAAAACCCTATGGATAGAAAATTCTATTCAACCAAACAGGCAGAAGACAATGACAATTTCCTCATCAGGGATTCGCCTTGTGTCTGGGTGAGGCAGATGCTGTTCTGTATATCCTTGCAGCAAAATCAACACAATCGGAAATGTCATTCCAGACTCTGCCTCAGTTTCTACAGTCCTGCTGTTGACTGCAACCTAAAGGAGAAGAATAAAACGAGACAATCCTGCCACTAAGTGTCTTGTCAGATTCAGCATCCAAACACTTGCAAACTCCTCTTCGATATTAAAACCGAGACAGAGAAAGTGTCTGTCCACTGGTAACTCCCCTTTGTCTGTCCTGCTCCGCTTGTACCTCTGTTTCCCTCTTGCTTCTTACCTCTGGGGTGGCTGGCTGTAATTCAAACATCATGCTAAAACTTCCTTATACCCTTAAATTGATTAACATAGTTTAGGCTATCATAGAACAGTAGCATGCTAACGCTGTCTTTTATGGCCTGTAAGAAATGTAAGGATGAACAATCTCGGTCTCAGCTGGAAGATTCTGTGCTTCATGAATGGGTGCCTAATAAAACAACAAAAACCAGCCACACTGCTTTCAGCCAGTACCATTCAATCAGTACCACCTATTTGCTCACTCCTGATTTATATTGTCTACTTTTCCACTGAGATCACTGTGATTTCTTCTTCTACCAGCACCAGAATGGATTAAGATAATGCATCTCCCACACCTACTGATGCCTGCAAAACTATTCATGCTCAACTCTAATGGAGGACTCCAGCATTTAGGTACCAACAAAACAGAACATCCTAACTTATTTATGTCTATACAATGAGAAATTGTCAAACAGATTTAATATACTGGCTCCTGAGACTTAAGCAATAATTATATTATCTATGTTCTAATTCAATTGCATTGTACAAAACCTTATTCTGCAGGTGCAGTGCACCGGTACTTTTTAGCTAAAGGCTTCACTCCAACTCTTCAAAATTCTCTTCCAACCCTGTGTGTCTTGAAGGGATAAAGAGGCAATTATGTTTATGCTTCCTATTATCTTCTGGATTATACACACATTGTGGCTGGGTACATAGATGCTGCCAGTTACTTCAAGAATTGTGGACTATATCATTGTTTAATACATCATCCTGGTGGAATGTAATATTTTCAGATCAACCACCATCTTGTCATATATGGAAATCTATCTTCTAGATACTACTATAGGACTCTCAGTATTCAATAAATTCTGCAGGACTAAAGAAAACTGAGGAAGAGTTAAGCTCTCCTTTACAGATTTTACTACCATAATGAAGCTCAATGATAAAATAATATTTTATTCTGAAATTACAGTGTCACGTCCAAAGACTACAGGGAAGATGCATGGACATTCAGAGAAAAAACAGCTTCATAGAAAACATGCTGTTATTTCTTGGTTTGTATGCTCTTCCCTCTGGCTCTGGAATTATAATGAAAGGAGCTGGGGTTCTTCTGGTCCTAAGTTTCTCGCGGTCAAAAAAGAGGACTGCTTCTGATACCATATGTTAACAACATGCAGAGGACCTCTGGTGCGGTATCAAGGGAATCTCTCTCAAGGGACATTTCAATTAAGACTTTATCCTTATACAAGTGTCCAAGTAGCAGATAAACTGCTCAATGGCATCATATTCTCAGTAGCCTACAGTTGCCAAGGGGAGGAAAGAGGCAAAAGTTTTACTGAAATACTGTGGAAATCACTGAATGAAAAATTTTGCCAGAGGGGAAAAAGACCTATTCTCTTGTAAACCGTTTCTGTATAGATTTGGATTTTCATTGGCTTAATTTCCTGAATTAACTGCCATTGGACTCCTATCGATAAAGATTTTCAGAATAAGTTAATCATTTTCCCTTCTGTCACGACAGATGTTAGTCGGTTGTATCTCCTCGGACCTGATGCCTTGAAGTGCTATCTAGAATTGCCACTCTGTCTTACCCATACGGCCAAGACAGACAGGTATCTGCACACTCCTAAACTCCTACTTTCCAAACGAACTCATTTGAGATTTCTAGTCATTAATTGCAGAGCTACAGATGGAATCATCCCCCAGTCAGCCCCCACACTGGGCCATTGTAAATCCATTTATAGGCTAACAGACTACTTTTGAAACTAGGTGATTGCTGATCAAATGAGGTCTCCTATTTAGATATTTCTGTACTCCTAGCCACGATTTCTCATGCAAGCCAAACCGTGTCATCTGTTCCTTATTTCCCTGCTGGGACCTACAATTAGAGAGAGACTGGCTACAGAATAAATTTCTATTCTGGAAGAAAAATAACTGTATTTCATTAAACTACTAAGGAAACCTTAAATCAAAATCCTGTAAAAAACCTGAACATGTTACCTGCTGGCCTTTTCAAAGACTGAAGAATCAAATGGGATCCAAGCAACTGGAATTCCAAACATATTTGAATCGGTCACCTTGATAGCTAGGGGAGTAAATTGTATCTGCAATAAAGTATGGACATTCCTCCAGAGAAGTTTGGTTTGAAAGAGTAAAAAAACCAGCGTCTGGAAGAAGCCAGGAGAACATTAAACATAACTTTCTGGCTTCACCCTCATTACAACACATGTACACAAGAACACGAAGAACTGCTTCTTTCTTATCACCTTCACTTTTCTTCTCTGCTTCTGAGCCCTATAGTGATGGGAAAAATACTTATAAAAATGCAGAAAGACTTCAAAGCCAAGGTCATCTTCATCACAATTTCCTGCCAGAATCTCTCTTTCTTCTTCTGCTGTAAATCTACACAGTTACCACTAAAAATTACAGAGTACAAAGAAATGCTATCCTAGATGTGACTGATTTCTCTAAAGAGTATTTTCAAATAGGAGACAGACCAACCAAATTGCAATGCCACAAAGTACACACATACAGCTAGTTCCTGATTTACTTTAAGATTAAACATATATTATTGCATATCCCTCAAGGGTATTTCTATTAATAAGCTGGTACCAGCTTTGCTGGAATTGAAAAAATATCCAGTGTCTGGTATGGATTAGCTTGGGTAGCTTCCACTACTGTGCCATAAGTCCTTGTGTTTCTATTTGCTTAACAGAACAATCTTTGTGCTAAGAACTCAAAATGGAGCCAATTTCAACTCCGTTGAAGAAAAACAAATAAAAAAGATCACGATAGAAGAAAAAGAAATTAAAAGTTTTAGGAATAGAAGTGGAAAATGGTAAAAAAAACCCTTATTACATGTGAATAAGAGCCAAATCCTTGCTCCAAATATAAAAGATCTCATACAATGCCATTAACTTCAGTAAAATTCTATCAGTTTAATCAACTGAGGAAGCATGTGCATTCTGAAAGCCTAACTCCTCATGCCTACTTCAATATTTGATCAATACAGAATATAAAGAACATTTTTTAAAATTTTATCACAATTCGTACCTGTTCAACGTGTGCACGGTGAAATTACCAATTCTCTTCAAAATTTTTGAAGTCACCTGTGAGGAGTGTTTATGGGACAGAATGGGAACAGAGCTATATTCAAGTACACTGAAGAGCAGTCCTCACATTAAGAGCACAATTTACGTTGGTAAAAACAGTAAAAGTTAGAAACAGTAAAACAGTCAAACACTGTAATACTGTAGCATTTAGAGACTCAAATGAAGAACGAAGATCCTGTTTTCAGTAGCATAATCGTATCTAGAAACAGAGACTTCCAAGTGGGAAACTAAGCGGACAACATGAACAGAAAGCAGAAACTGTGACATGAAAGGTCATTTAAGTTGTCTCTAAAAATATGCTAGCTCCTTGAGGACTGCGTAGTTAAGATTTCACCTATCTCTATACAGATATAATTACTGACAGGAGAAACAGATTACTTCAAAAGTGGATGTTTCACATAATCTATTTTAAAAAATATTTCTGGGAGGAATTTAACACATTTCATTGACATCAGGATTTGGCCCAGTACATTTTAATAAACCATAAACCTGCAGTACAGTTCACACAGCAATCACTGTCTGGAGAATTTATATCAAATACACTAGATAATGTAATAAACTTTCTTTTAAAGGTATAAAAATGCAGCTAATACGACCTATGATTTCTGGATCACCACAGCCTACAAGTGTTTTACAGCATTAGAATAAATGCTTCTCTTGCTAGTTGTGGTCTGTTATTTTGCCACCACTGGGGTGCATACATGAAAGGAGGCTTTCGCTTCAACAGCATGTTCTGCAATCCTATAAAATCACTATAAAATCGGAAGGTCATTCATTTCTTGAAGATCACAGATTATTTGTCATATAACCTCCCCAGCCCCAACTTTGCATTCAATTACGACAAGCTAAACAAAGGAGGAAAAATAAAACCAATTAGTTGTACATAAAAAACTGTATATTGATGCTAAGAGACACGTTGGCTGTTTGCACTATGATGCTCTAAAGGACATTGTAAAGCGTGATGTAGCTGTGTCTCCTACGTATCTTCACTAGCGATGTTCAGTTTGAGCTGCTTCTCCTGTTTCACACTGAGTCTTAAAGTATACTGTGTGATAATGATCCATTTTGCACAGCTACCACACTAAGGAGAGACTCACTACTTGTAACTATCGTCAATCTCAAGAAAGATGGCAGCCAGCAGGAGATTCAGAAATTTAAATTTAAAAATTTGTCTTGATATCGGACTAACAGCTAGCAATTGTTCCCACCAAGAATTCTCTTGGGACATTACTCCAAGCAAAGTGCCTGAGTTTTACACGAAAACAAAATCCAAATCTTGTCACTAAAATTGCCTGCATGTTAGTAATTTTCAAAAAAGGGGTTTAAAGAGTGACCCATAGTAAATGACTACATGAAAGGCCGAGCCACTAAGTATTCTCGTCTTGCAGAACTTACTGTTATTCTCCCTACACCCTCAAACTAAGCGTTCAAACTTAACACAGAGCACCAGGCCATTTCCATGAGAAGGAAACCCCCATGGAAATACTATAAAATATCAAAACATCTAATTTATTGTTATATTTTGAGATCTTGGCTCTCATATGCAGTCTCTGTTATCCTAATACACAATCCAACAAATGTCACTGGGAAATTACACTTCCAAACAGAGAGCCTGAGAAAAAGAGAATCCTGCTTTTCTAAGAGATGTAGTTTGTGTGGTTCTCATTGTCCCACGAGACACAATGTTAGAGCATGCAGTTGTTCAAAATTACCTAACCTAGAAAAGGCCTACTCTTAAAACTTGATTAAGTGAACTGAAAGCACAAGACTGATTCTTCAGAGTGAATGCTGCCATTGCATCAATAGGAAACGTAGCTCATTATTCTGGACTCTAAAAAGAATTCACAAATGGATGGTTAACAAGGTCCACTTGTACAAAGACTTCATATTCCAGGCCTTCTGCTCATTAAAAAGCATATTTCAGAGGGCAAACGAAGAGATAAAATCTGGAAAGCCCAGAGCAGGATGAAACCTTTTTGATTACAGGATTTCATGTATTTTTTGGTCAATAAATAGCAGTTGATCATGTATTTGATAAAGGACACAATACAGTGTAGTTCTGACCAGTAATAAAGAAGCCGGCAGCTGTATGTCTACTTGGGGACAAAGAAGCGTGGCACCTATGATATTAAGGAGCTCATACATTTACAATACTTGCAGATAAATTTTTTTTTTCATAGTGAGGGGCTTTTTCTTAAAAAAAGGCATGCAATAATGCTCAGAATCAATGAAGATCTCATGAAAACGAGGTGTAAAATAACAGAACTATCATTCAGTTGCATTGCAGAGGACTACCAAAGTCAGCATTTCTAGGTTCTACTGCCAAGGTCTGTGATCTCTTGTATTTAAACAAGTTTCTGTTTCTCCACCTGTAGAACTACAAAACCATCCTTACAGGGAGATTAAAGGGTTAACAACTTGGGGTTATCAAGAACTTACTGGTTATCACCTCAGCTGATTCACAGTAATCGCACATGTCTGCACTAAGCAGGTGGCAAAATGCTGGGTAAATCCACTGGTCTCATTTTTCCTTCATTCAGCTCATTACAATAAGGCCGGAAAGAGCCACTGTGATAACTGAGTCATGTATGATGCAGCTGCCTCAAACCTGGGTTTCATAGTGAGCTAGGGGATCTCAGTGCGAAGTTTTGGCCACAACTTCAAGGAACTGAAGGTCTGAGATTCCTGAATGAAAACTGAGGAAAAGTGCCAAACACTGCTGTTCTTTGTAACTCTAACACTATTCAAACAAAATGACTGCATTGTAAGAAAATGTGAAGGAAATAAAAGTTCCTCTCCAAAGAAGGAGCAAAGATGATGATGATGAATCAGCTGTATTCTGAAGGTAAAAAGTCAAGATATTGAAAGTTATGGAATGCCGTGGGCATGCCTTGCAACACCACATCCGCCTTTCCAAAGCTGATTTCTACCCTAAGAGGCTCGAGGGAGAACTTCAAGTTAGAGTTAAGGTGCTTTATCTGCTTTTACTTTGAATTTTTCTATTTGCTTCAACAACAGACATCTAAGATAAGGCCTTGTTATGGATTTTGATTCAGTGATGTGAATTAACTCTAGCCCTCCCCTTTATGGATATCGTCAACCTCTGATGCACACGCAAAGGCACTGGCCTAATGTTCGGAGGGGTTTAGAGGATTCCTACCTTATTCTTCAAGTGAAAATTTCTTCACGAGCAGATGAATACATCAGCATAATTTCCCTAATGAAAATGTTCTCTGTTGCTTGCAATCATTGGATAAGTCAAACAGACCCCCCCAAACACGTATCGAAAAACAGAACTGATAAAAATTTTTAATCTGTGTCTCAAATCTCTACAGAGATTCTCTGTTTTTTTCTTCTGAAATGTTAATAGTAAGGAAGTCAACCATAACATGGATCTCTGAGTCAATTATTTTCTTGGCTATTACAAGACTATCATTTTCAAAACTGAAGCCCCATTCCTGCATGAAACGCCTTACAAGGGTGAATGGGATGCAAAGACTGAATCCAGCTTCCACTGCCTTCAATGGGAACAATTCCATTGACTTCAGTGTGCCTTGGATAAGAGCCCTGGCCGTGGGGTTTGATCCTTTTTACTTGCTGGTGACTTTGAAAGAATCTTTGTTCTTGGTTTTGGTTTTCTCTGGAAAAATTCAAGAGTTTGAAGGCAGGTGGGAGAGTCTGGCCCAAGAATGGGGTCATGGTCACTTCTCGGACCATAAGCACATACTGGCCTGAAAAAGATAAGGGAAAGTTGGGAATTAAACATTTCAAATGGGGAAAGAATAAAGCAAAACTTCCCCCAAACAAAACAGTTTCAGTATACAAACAAGGAGAAGTGACAGGAGAAAAAATTTACAATCATAACAAGTACTAAAACGAAGTATGAAAAAAATTATACAAATTATACAATTTCAACACCAAATGCTGTTGTATCTGCTAGATCACAAATAGAAGACAACCAGAATCATTGAGTAGACAGTGCAACAATTTGTGCTACTAGTTGGGACTATCATTTATTAGCATATACAAACATCTCCCAAGACAATCTACAGTTAAAATAGCAAAGATACCTCAATGGTAATTTAAACAGTAATGTATGGTAATACAGTATTTTAATAATAGCTGGTGTATCTGTAGGATACTGTCTATCAAAAGCTCTTAGGTAATAAAACAGGCCAGGTCCCATAAGCATGTGTAAATGTACTCTCCTTTATGCACATGAACAGCATTAATAGCTCCTATGGGACTACTCATATATGTAAAATCAGATGAGTACCAATACATATACAACTCCCATGAAAAGCTGCCATGACTGCACAAGACACACACACACAGAGGCCACCAATCCACTACAAGGTTTGTAATGATACGAAAAGTAGTGAACAGGGAAAGTTCAGCTGAGGACTCTTACGAAAATGGCCCTGGAATCTGTTGTGTCCATGCATACCAGATGTATGAGTTCAAAATCTTCTAGCAAATAATGACAGCCTTCAAAACACTGACAAATAGATGAAGACAACAATCATTGTTCTGCCTTAGCAGATGGAAGGCTAAACTCAAATAATAGAAGTGCGTGGTGGTTGTGTAAAGAGCCATAGCTGGGAAGTCTGAAAATCAAAGTAGATATTAGACAACGGAAATAATTTTAAAGGAATATTGCTTTCCCCCGCAAAATGAGATAAAAAAAAAAGAAATAGTGCAACATCTCAGAAAGAAATATTCTTAAGAAACAACATACATTGCATTGACACACACACACAAAATCCTAACTTACAGATCAGTCTCTGACCCTGAGGTCTCTTCAAGTGCAAATCTTTAATGACACCTCAGGCCGCAGCTTTTGGTGCTAGTTCTGAATTAACAGAAAAAGCATTTCTTATAGGAACCTATGAATCCGTAAGATGCCAAGTAAAACAACCTAACACCTAAAACTCAACTTCTCCTGCCTGTGTTACAGGTTTCTTTGCTTTACTCTGTGTATGTAAAAAGGATCAAAATATAGGGTATTTACAATGCACCTTGTGGAAAATACCTGCTAGCTGCTCTATTTCTGGTGCACTGCATTATCCAGACAATAGCCTTTTTAAATATCTGTATGCCATGTACAGCACAGATCTTGAACTACTGTATATTCTGTGTATTCCAGACATATAAACAGAAGCGCAGGTTGTTTTTTCTCCAGTATTTTTCAAAGATAACATAGTAATTTAACTTTTCAATGTGAACTGAATTACAGGGTTGTTGGGTATTTGTTTGCTTGTGTGTTTGTTTGTTTGTCTGTGTTTTTTAAGAGTGTCAAAGCTCCTACAACTGGTAAGCAGACAGACAAAAAGAAATTAGGATCCCTCAGATTAGGCAAAAATGTTTTAAACCCTTAAAGAAGTTAAGCTGAATTCAATTCATGAATGACTTACAGTAGCTCTTGGAGTAATCAATTCCAATCACTATTAATAATGTAACTTTCCCTTCAAAGAATTACTTTCACCTTATAAAGTCAAAGCTTGTAACCTCCTTAATCTTTAATAGAGCCTGCAACAATTACTACAAGGCATAGAGGATCTACAAATTGGAAGCCCTGTGCGATTATCTTTTTCCAACAGACTCTTCTGACGATCATAAATAACTGTAAAATTACCATAAAAACTAATAGTACTACAGTTAAAGAAAATCATTATGTAAAGGTTTATGAATTTTGCAGCCATTAATAGATGTAAGTTAATGAGCCATAGGCTTTCCAGAATATGATATCAGATATTTTTCCACCAATGAAACTTTCAGAGTTCCAAATCCTTCAGAGGTCACCAACTTCAAAAATAGAATAGAAAGTTACTGTTTCATACTAACATGAGTAAAAATGTATCAGAAGTTTTATAGCAAGTATCATACCTGGCAATTTGAACAGTCTAATAAAACAAGATAAGGAAATCTACCTTGTCAAAAACTTGGAATGAAGAAAGAAAACTAGAATATTCAAGATGAATACGATGCATATTGGATACTCTTTGTGTATTTGAAATTCACATGGACACAAACTCAGAGCTTTAAGCTAGAATGGAAAGTGAGGATCAGGGCTTATAGATACCAAGTGATGGAGAAATTTATCATGCCCCTTCAAAATCTGTTCCAAAAAAGGTTAGTGTAAAGAATGGGCATTTTGACAACAGCGAATAAAGCTGATCTCCCATTCCATTACTCTTATGCTGTATGCATGGGATACTTCAGGCTCACAGCAACAAAGGTATCAAGGATGCATGACTCCTACAATAACAACCGCCTTCGGTTTTGTCAGCCATGTTTTTAAAGAAAGGCAAATATCTGAGTTTTTAAAATTACTAACAAAACTCGCTACAGCACAAAAACAAGTATACATCATCCATCTTAGGGAAATAAAAACCATTCTTAATCTTTTCCCTCCGGTCAGGAGATAATACTTCCTCTTGGACAGTAACAGCCAATTTTGGGACTTAAACAGGTAGGTACAACCTCACTAGCAAAATTCAGTGACGTATTTGACGTGAACTGATGATCTGGACCCAGTGGACAGCACGTTGCACTGCTTCTCCTATTCCTCTGTAGCCTTAGGAACAAGCATTTATTCACACATTCTCGTGCTATTCCCACATATTTATTTTCAAAGTAAACTTCAGTGAAAGCTTCCTTCCATATGTGATTTTGCTTTTTGATGTTGTAAGAGCAGGAGACTGAAGGCTCCCACACTCTTGTTTATAATCACGTACAAAATAAACAGAATGGTTTTAGAGAATATCAGAAACAACAGAATTCTAATTAAAAGTAGCACCCCAAATTGTCAGATACATGACATATTAGGCACTTAATCAAGACACTAAAGATAAATGTTTTGAAAGAAAAAGTTCTAGGAATATTTAACTGGCTTTCTGTACTAATCCCAGAAGAAATTTAAGAATTAACATAATTTTCATGATCAATACACTCAGTCCTGAAATTATACTATAAACCAGCTCCTACGGCTTTTCAGTTGATGAGTATGATAATACAGGGAAAAGAGATCTTTACCTTGTAAAGTCTTAGGAGTCTCTGAGCTTTTTGTAGCTTGTATTCTTTGGATGGCATGTGAGATCTAAAGATTAGAATAAATATAATGTTACTACTAATAATGCTGCTTGCTTACATGTTGACGAGAGCTTGTTATTAGCTCGTAAAACAGTTCAAGACTCTTCCTCCTGTAAAATGTTTTGTACTCTTCACTTCAACACGAAATGCTCGGCCACATTCAAAACAATATAATAACAAGCCTCAGATCCTTTCAGAGAGGTTTTCTAGAGCATTCAGTATCCTGAGGTCACGTTGCCTTCTTTGTCAAAGGAAGCCAAACATTACCAATTGATGTAACAACTTTAAAAGGTGTAAACATTTATAAGATAAAAAAATTATACTTTGAAAATTATAAATAAGGAAGTGTCTAACAAGTACTGCCTGAGTCACAGTCCCAACCATGTTATGCTGTAGACTACAAAGCCACTGATATTAAAATAGCATCCATATTATTCACATTTTATAGTATATACGTAGATACTTCAGTATATGAAATCCCTTGTACGTGAGAAAGCTTAGAACATATTGAAAAAAGCTAGTATTTAAATAGTTACGCTTGTTTTTTGTAAAAATAAACACTTCTCACTACTGATGAGCAATGAAAATGAAAAAGGTTCTCTCTTCTACCATTTATTCACTTCTTTCCTACTTGAAAGTTGTTAGGACATACACAACTTAAAGCACATAACATGATTATTAGGAAGGTGCTTATGTCCCATCAGAAAATGACTGATAAGTGACACTACATTGTACTTCACGGAAGCTGGATTTAAAGGAGATTGTGCGCTTAACTACTTATTTTACCATCATTTCAACGTCATCACTGAAAAACTGTTGGCAATTAAAAGATTTTGATCCCAGAGGAGAAAGCCTCAAGACTGTTCTATAGCACATGGTATGAGATAGTATAGGAATAGCATTTTTAAAAAAATATACATCAATTTGAGACCCACTATGGGATGCAGGCGACCAGTAAGAACCATATACAAGTAAACCTAAAATGGTTTATACAACCTACTTACCTCGCTACACTTAGAATTACAACTACAAAAAATCATGTATTTATACATTCAAATTCTAGATGCACTTCTTTTTCTTAATGGTAAAACACGAAAGACAAAAGATAAAAATGGCGTCACTTTAAAGGGAGCGGGGGAAGGGGGGGAAGAAAAGAAAAGAAAAAAAAGATATGTCCCAAGAGTCAAGTTAAAGATTCAGAAGTCAGGGCTAGGAGGGAAAAGGAAGATAAATAATTTAGCACTAAGCATAACTAAAGCCTGTCAGTCTGCCAACTTTAAGAGAAATAAAAAGGTTTACAAGGATCCTGAGAGTTTTTACAGAACCTCTAGGGTTTGAAAAAAAAATCCAGAACAAGAAAAGAGTTCTGAAGGATTCTGCACAAACGGATTTTAAAGACACTGATGAGACTGTGAGGATAATGGCATGGAAAGACTCCTTTAGTTCAAAATCAGGCTGCTGTCTGGTGCTATGTTTGCCCTCCTGTGCCATCAGTACCAACTGCACCATCACTAGGGCTGTCCTCTTTCCCAGATGCACTGCCTTGTTGGAAGCCGGGGAAGATGTGGTTACGGGAGACCTAAATATACCAGTGTAATTTTAAATAATACAGGGAAGCCTATGTTTGGCATTAAACATACAGGCACTGCACAATGCATACACAGTGATTCTTTTAAGATGAACCCCTTGTTCATGCTTAAATACCAGCTCGGATTGCCTTTGAGGTGAGTAATTTCTGTGTTTTGGAATGTCAATATTCACAGCTTAACATAAGACAACTAAACAAATAAAAACCTTAGTAAGCCTTGGCCACTCACTCTTTTTATGGGAGAGGGTAGTGCAGGGGGGAGGAAAGGGGAAGCTTCACTTTATTTTTTTGCTCTCATTGGTTTTTTTGCAATAAGAATATATAGCGAGGCCCTTTGAATTGCATAAAACGGAAGTTAAACTGCAAATCCTGCACCTACGAAAAAATTTTAATTCCATATCATCATCACTTTTTACTTCAAACTAAGATGTAACCTTGTACTTCATTGCTCAGACAATGTTAACTGTAGGAGAATCACAGAAAGGAACCAAGTTCATTTAAGACATAAAGCAATTTTGAATTGCATTGATTACAGTGATCAGTCTATCACTTTAATGTCATCTCAGCTGGCATTTATTAAAAAGACATACATGTGACAACTCATTGATCCTTAACACTGTAGCTGAGATTAAAAGTCTATTTGCAAAGGAAAATTACTTCTTTAATTAGAAATGGAGTATCATTTTCTCTTTTCTTTGTTAGAACTTCAGCAGCCACAGATCAAATATATCATGGGAGGGGTTGTAGAATCTGCCATCTAGTTTGATTTAGAAGTCTTCATAGTTAATCATTCGAAGTTGTGCAAACGAGCACGTGAGATGGGAGAGAAAGCAGGTATATTCCACCTCCAACTCACCGTCGCTCACTAAAGGTCTCCAAAGGGAATGCTTTGCTTCTTGGTGGACTCTGCCACAAGACCGAAGTTCAGCGGACAGGGTCACTGCTCCACACATGGAGCAAGGCAGCAAACAAAAATTGTTCCTCGGACTTTCGGTAAGATTTTCAATGAGTTAACTACGGCTAGTCATAGGCCTCTCCTAACGACAAACTATTTAATACAAGTATTTGCCGAAAAAGAATGCAGCAAATGTTTGCCAAAAAATATACTGTAGGAATGACTGAACCTTGCCATTTAATGTATATGGAAAAAATAAATCTCTGTCTACCAGAAGATATTCCACAAGTAGACAGAATGATAAACGTGTCTGATACACTGTGAACGACACGCTGCCCTATAAATTCCACGAGGATTCTTTGTTTGTGAACAGAATTTTGAAGCCAAGTAATTTAATCTGTGGACCTATAAAATCCTATTTTTAACATTCTGTTTCCTCGTTGTACAAATTCAAAATTACATATTTGGAAAATGTCACATTTCACACAGTGCCTCTTTCAGTTCTAGGGATAGCCAGTCTGACCCTCCATCAGGGGTGAGTCTATCAATTGAATTGCCTTCTTTATATAGACTGTGTTAATGATTTCCTATCAATCTCTCTCAGACATGCAGGGGCATCTCCACAATCTACAGACGTGCATTCTCCCACTCCTACTGTTCTGTCAGCATCACGACCTTTGGGAAGCAAAGACAAGGGTAAGTTTCCATGACTCATTACAAACTGCTCTTCCAGTTTCAACTTTGGAACTAATGCTACACTACCAGCGTTATTTTATAGTCTGCTTGAACAATGTGTAATTCAACAGATATGGGTTTACTTTCTCTGAGTTTTCAGGATGAAAATCAGAAACTAATACTAAGGTGGAGTACACAAGTAAATCTACACACTCTCGTGCAATTAGACTTTTTATATCAAGTGCAATTAATTCTGGACAATTAAGTCATATTCCATTTTTCCCATCAATTAAAATCACAAAAGCTGGATGCACTGCTGATTTTAGCTGAAAACAGAGTCTACATGGTAAAAAATGTCCAGACTGAATGTTTATTTACAAAGGTCTTCAGGACCCTGAATTATTTAGATTTTTTTATGCAGTATGTAACCTTTACGATTTACTTAAATTGCTGTCTACAAATAAACTAGAAGTAACTCACCATCTAGTCAGAAATAACTTAATTGGACTGCTATTAGATATTTAATTGCCTTCACAATGTTTGTACAGTATTTGTCTATAAAGCTTTAGATAATAATGCCTTAATTCATCTGAGTAAACTATTGATTCCCTTACAACAATAGATAAAAATCTGCATTCCTGTTTTAACTTTCCCCAGAGTACAAATGAAAACTTTCAGGTGGCAGATCTTTATTTTGCTATAAACTTTCTTTATGGCAATGCAAGTTGTCACAGATGATGGCTGCTGAAACACTCGAGTGTGTACCTCCAGCCATTACACAGGGGACAGGAGCTGAGCAAAAATTCCCTGTACAAGCTCTGAAAATTTAGCTCTCAAGCACCTAGAAATGCCAAATTGATTGGCTGTGATCATTCTTCATAGCAAATATTTTTATTTTTAACTAGACTCAACTGGTGAAACTCTGCTGTTATCAATCAGTAAAAGTAATTTCAACATGACTATGGCTATTTTACACAAGATACCGATTTGGTCCAGATTTTGTAGTTCTGTTTGCAGTAGCTTTGGATGAACACGTCCAAGTGGAAATAAATTATTTATCTGTTGCAGGGTAAGGAAAGGAACCAGCACATGTAGAATTTGGGGTTTAATCTCTAAAGCCGGGCAGGAAGATCTGAATCAGCATACCAGAGTCACAATTATCCAGCTGAAACTGAGAATCTGGGCTCCCAAGGTTAGGTTGAGATTAAGAATTCCTAGTCTTAGTATGTGTTACTGTGTAAGTGGTATTTTGACATAAAGCGATATATTTACAAATATAAATAAAGAGCCTAAATTAGCGAATTCTGTGTAAAGATATCACTTTATATCTAGAACTTGATGAAATGAGTCTAAATACTTTAGAAGTATGAAAAAGTTTTATTCAGTAGAGTGGAATTATTTATGTTGAATGTTTTTTTTGTTATTAGTTTACAAAAGGTAAATTATGTACAGGAGACTAGGACCATACAATATAACAACAGAATCCAAGAGTCTCTCAGTATCCACTGAGACATCAGAACTACTGCTCTAAATACGGGATACAGTTGCTGTAAGAATGGCTTATATGAAGAAAATAATGGATGGAATTCATATCTGCTCCAATTCCAGAATCTAGTGTAGGATGATGCTAATATCATCTAATAATATCAGGATCAAAGATGAGTGGAATAAAACTTCCAATTTTAGATGCTCTTTATCTGCAGGTGTGAATGTATAATGAATCCTCGCCACTGGCTCCCTATTATAAATCCAATGATTTTGTACTCTGTGACAGCAGTTTCTACAATTTTCTTTTGGCACAACCTGCTAGGAATATATGACAAAACAGCAGGGTGCCAAAACGTTTTTCTAAATGATCTACTTTGCAAGACAGCTTCCAAGTGTGACCCTGATGAATCTTATCATTACTCTTGGAATAAACATGAAAGAACAAACCCCCATATCATTTACTTAGGCAGGCATTTCTTTGTTTCTTTTACATACTACTTCACATCCATGCCAAAGCATTCATTCCAACAGGCAAAGCATTTTAAACCCAGGTTAAATAAAAAAACATTACTGGGTAGGATAGAATTGCGCTATGCTCATTTTTGAATCCTGCTGCCTCAGACAAGTGTAATGAACCGTTTGATGTCATCTCAATTACCATGTTAGCTCTAATCAGCTGAATTGCTCTGCCTATCCATTCCTTCTACGGAACTCTCTAAATTAGGTGGCAGAGCCTTTCCAGTGGACAAACCCATCCTCTGGCAGACTGCAAGGGTCAGGGTTTTACAAGATTCAGGCTACAGAATAAGGCTGGATGACTCTATACTTCAACTGAATATCAGATCATTCTAATGGCACAGAGAGACATTTCATTGCAATTTATAGTGATGGTTCAGTGTTTACTTTAATTGGGAAGAAGCATTTATATGCAAAAGCTACACCGAAAAAGGGGAGGGGATCATTATACATCTTCAGGAATATAGCTCTAAATTAAGGTAGATTCCAGTTGCAACACAAATTTCCAAAGGCTTCTAATTTTTTCACCTTAGCACGCCGTGCCTTGCTGCAAACACCAGGAAACAGACAATGAGGATTAGGAGAATGCATCAAGGAAGGTTCCTCAGGTGCACACATACAAGGAAAAGTGAGAGTGTGTAACTGTGGTTTGTTCCCTCCTCCTTTCTCAGCCTAGGAACCCTTCCATACGCTGTGTTATATTTATTATTTCTGCATTGCATCAGAAGGGAAATATTCACACTGAGCCACAGGGATTAAAGACTACAGCTCTAGAGAAGTCAGATCACATCCGTCATATCCAGCTGTTTTCAATCCCAACACCTTACACCTGCTTTTATTTATTATTCCTGGGCTAGACAAGACAGGGCTCATTTTTCAAACTTTAAAAGCTTTCTTAAGACACACAAATCAATCTACTAATTTCACTTTTGCTTCTGCAATAGCCCACCAAGACAACATTAAAGCAAACTACTGACATGGGGAGGCTCTGATCTAATGGGAAGCCACTCAAATCCAGGGCTGGACAGCTCCCTCTCCACCCAGCACGGTGACAGCAGAGCAAAACGGAGCACCAGCTACAAAAACTTGCTGTTAGCATAGACCTGTAGCCCCATTTACTCCCACAGATTTCAATTGTCTTGTTTCTAGTTTGCATTGGAAATGGACTCAAAGGTTTGGGTGGCAGTAAATTCACAAACTAATTCATGTAGTACTTTATGCAGTGGGATCTCCACTTTCACTGGTTTCAAGCTACCGTTCCTCAGAGTGGTGGCTGGCAGTCCAGCCAAGTTGCTTTCCTATTCTGTTAGGAGATCACACCGCCTCAGCATTTCATTGTCTTTTATTTCATCAAGTGATTTTCCAGACAGGGACTCATAAGTCATTCTTTTTGCAATCTTCTCATGTCACAGGCTAGTCTTATATTAGGACCTTTCTAAATAACTGCTCAACAGTAATTATTCAGTCATATTTAAAATGCAAACCAAATGTACCAGACCTCCCTGAGCTTATTGCACAAACACCTTCCCATTCGCAGCTGTCTTGTACACCCAGCACACCAGGTTATTATTTGATGGAGCAAACTTGTATCTTGTTTGCAATTCATTCAGTTGTTGGGGGTAGACATTCTGCTGCTTCCCTTTGCAACCTGATGATCAGGATATCCACAATAGCTAGACTGTCTGCCTCCCCAGGCACTATGCTTTAAATCAGCACGAACACCAGAAAGCACAACGGAACATGGACACATACAGGTGACAGTGGAAGCTAAGGAGAAAACAGCTGGTGGCTTTTGATAATTTTACTCTTCAAAACATCCTGCTTTCTTGGTAAGTGAAAATATGGATGGAACACGATGGAGTTGGCAGATGGAGTTTTAATACTGCTTAAACCTAAGGACAGAACACAGACATTTCTGTTCTATACTCCTGAATATAAACAAAACATACTACAATGATTTTCTGTATGTTTCCTGTACTACTGAAGATTTTCAGTGCTCCCACCTGACTTTCCATAGGTCTGCTAAAGTCATACAAACCAGTATTTTCAGGATCTAAGCTACTTCGCTTGTCTCTACAGCATGCCATCCTTGAAAATCTCACTTGAAAAACAAAAATTTCCAAGCAGATTTTCTCACCACTTTGGAGGCTGTCTCAGCACTCTGCATGGCTCCAGTGTTTGCCTGCATGAACTATATGGTCAGCGAGCCCAAATCCTGCGAAGGAGCACTATGACGAATCAACTGAGAGGAAGAACAAGGCAACTCCTTGTTGAGGACAAGAGCAGATCTATGAAATATGTACTGCAGATGTTAACTCGTATCTTCCTGAAACTAGTATTCATGGACATGCAAAAGTATTCAATACAAAGCACGATACACTTTGGTCCTTTCCAATATGCTAAATCCTTTGTTCTTGTGAAAAGCAGCATTGTAATTAGTATAAATAATTATGTGAAGATTAAAGAATACAGTATTGCTATTTTCAAACCCATCATAAATTTACCATTCCAGAATTCCATAACAGTCACAATTTGATTTAGAATCTTGGAATTACAATTCTTGCTCCTTTTTCATGGGTATCCTCATGTATGATCCGTTTATGCCCATTCTACCAGTAAAAGCTTTCTTTTGTCCTTGCAGGCACAAACCTAAACGTAGTTCATTTTTCAACTTAGTTTAGCGGGAGTGGCAAGAGTGCTCATTCAAGACATGCCTTTTAACCATTTACATCGTATTTTATTTTCAGTTTTATGCACAATGTATCCTCAAGAAGAAAATCTGGAGTTTTTTGTGGTTTTTTAACAGGGCAATAAGATCTTAACAAATGCATGCCATCAGAAACAACCAGTGCTGCTTTATGAGCCAACATACAGCAGTCAATAAAAAGATCATGGAAATGTCATCAGTTCGTTAATTTTCTCTGTATTTAATTGCTCGTAGAACAGAAATGAAAGTTGCTTTGTCTTTTTTAAACAAGCTTTGATATCGTTTTGGAGTCCTACCTTTTAAAGAGAAGCTTTATCAGCCAACCACAACAACAGGTGAAGACCCATTCTAAAATAGTTCTGAGAGACTAAAAACTAGATGACTTCTGCTCAGTTCTTATTCTGTAAATGACCAATGACTGTGACCTACACCCAAAGAGTCATTTCATATATTGTTGGTCTAACAGGGATGGTGGCCACTCAACTCCTCTTACCATTTTTTTAGCACGCAATTTCATAGCTATATATACCTCGCTTTTTGAATCTGCCAAATAGAAAGTCTTCCCAAGCTAAATGGAACAGACCCTTAAGTGCATAAAACTTTTTAAATTCTTGCATGAAATTTATCACTGAAACACAAAGTGTTATAATTTGTAATAACAAAATACATTAGGAGATGCTCAATACATTTGCCGTAAAATGCAACTCTGCCCTACTACTCTTTAAAACATAAAGGACACCCCATAACAAGAACAACCATCAGTCTGAACTCAAAACCTGATTCATTAAAATTTGGATAGCATGTAATAAAACACACCTAAAGTTGCCATAATACTGATGTGCTGCAAATGCTACCCAGTTTTTGGAAGAGTAATGTGCACTTACTAGACAGACATCAAGGCAATTGCCCATGATACAATGTTAAAAAAAAAAAAGATTGTACGGTTTGCAGTGGCATCAAGTCTCTATTCAAGTGTAAAAAAATTAATTGACTCCATCTGTATTGGCCTAATGACTGATTAAATGACTAATCACGGAAGTCTTAATTAAAATCATTTTTCTGTACAGAAGAGGATGGAGGGAGGAAGGCAATCATTAATGTGTTATAATGTATGTCGGATTCCATTTGTGCCATTTACTAACAGCCATCAAATGAGTAATTATGCACAAGGTCATTCTGTAAACTTTCTGCATACATCAGGCTGATTGGATTAGGGCTTGGTGCTTGGCTAGGTTCTGCATGTGGCTGCTTTTTTCCAATCACAAACCAGGTAATTAATATTGCTCAGAATAAATAATAAAGGAAGTTGACATTTCCTCTTCCATCTTCACGCCAGCCAACCCAAAGATTCATGTACAACTTTCATACGTCGCTGGGTGAAGGCCCATGCTTCGTACATTAAATCAAGCCCCTCCTCGTCAGCTATTCGATGCTCTTCATGAATTGACAGGGACTGCCGTCACACAGTGAAATTCTGTAATGTGCAAGGAATTCTCCCCACATGGATAACATAACCAGGCAATTAAAAGAATCCTTTTCAAGTAAAGCAAGATGGCAGTATAGAACTTATTCTAAGTTTTACCTGCCAGCCACCTGACTGCCCTGATGCAGTGACCTTCGCTATGGAAAAATAACAAGCTGCTTCCACCTCACCAGCTGAGACTGATCTATTTAAAACAATTTATTAAAATGAGTAATGGAATAAAAAAAGTGCGTCTTGAGATTAGATAAACCAACTTTCCATTTGCACATAACTCATACATAGGACCTACACTTTTTGATGAAACATTGTGTATAAAACGTTAAAGCCCAAAGTATTAGTTGTAACACAGAAAATATTCTGTTTGCTGACTGCTGTCCTGAAATTTCTAGAAAAAATCTTATTTGTAGCTACAGTTAGTCTGCCACATCACTAGTTGCAACAATTTTGCCTATCCCAGATGACAATACACTATCTCATGTATAAAACAATGGTTTTATAAAACTAAATTTAAGTACGTCTTAATGGGGAAAAGAAGCTGGTATAGCCCTGTCACTGTTACCAAGAAACATCCAGTTCTATAAACATTACTATCCTTCAAAATCCTGAACTCAAATGTGCAGCGCTGATGTGAGTTACAGTTGCAGAATTAGGTGCCAGGTAAATTCCAGTTCTTCTAAAAATAACTGAATCAACTTTTAGTATTGAGTAAGTTTCTTCAACTACCCTTGACTCTCTTTCCTAAACAGATGGGTTCTGACCAACAACTCTGACTAAAAAAAGAGATGTCTGAAAATGTGAACATACAATGTGTTACGTTAAAGAGTACCCAATTGATTAAAAGTAGTGCTCAGATTATAGATCAAGAAGCTAAAGGGACAAAAAAAAGAGCTGAAAAGAATCTTACATCATGACTATGTAATGTCCGATTACACTTTTGGCATGATCAAGTACTATCCTGTCCAAACCAAAGTCATGCAAGTCACAGAAAAATGGATGTAAAGCAACATCAGCCAGCTTCATCCAGATTTCAAGTAAATACAAGCTTCAATTAGTCTGAATTAATTATAACACAAACTTGACCCTACTCACCACACAGCTGAAGCAAACAAAAATGTGACAACAAACCTCTGCTTGCAATAACTGTCAGTGTCACATATGAAAGTTCATTTTACTAATAAAGGAAATGGAATTGACTGATAGATTTAAAATTTAATTCAGCTATTCTATAAATGTAATTCAGAGTTTTAAGGTGGCTCTCAAGGCTTAAAACCAGCACTGAGACTCAGACGTGCCACACTCTGGGTTTCTGGAGAATAAATGAATCTTAGTTTCATTTGAAGACACATACATTTAAAACAACCACAAAATCCATCACCACCAAACCAGAACACTCCTAAACAAACGACATACGTATGGCACAGTAAATCTTTCAAAACCTGAAGATATTTTTATGGAGTAATTCAACACAATCTGCACTATTCTGCTAATGCAAATGAAAACTTGCACAACTACCTAAATTACAGGGTGGTGTGCCATTCCTGATCTTCATAGAAATGTAGGAGTTCCTGTTTCAATCATTTCTATTGTTCGAAATGCACCAGGTGATAATGGAGTGGCTGCCACTGTAGGCAGAGACTGACTTCTAGGTGAAGCTAATTAATGACTCAATGTATGACTTACTGTAGGTTTGAAGGAATTGCTAGGCAGTGGTGAAGACCGGTGTGCGAGACAGCTGCAGGTACATTAAGTGATCTGTCTGGAACTTCAGCATTGTCTTTCTTCTACACGCATTGATTATACAGGTTATTCCTGATCTTTGATTTTTTAAAGTATTTACGACAAAATCAAGCATTTCAGGTACCTCTCAAGTATGTGAAAAGGTAAATGCCCTTCTCAGCACACAAGTACCTACCCTTCACACCATAGTACAGAAGTCCAGCTAAGCTTAACTGAAAGAGCCTTCTCCCTCTTTATTTCCCCAAGTATTTTTTTAAAAAAGTATTAAGGTATCTTATGCCCAAAGACAGACCACAGAAGAGAGATGGCATCCTATGTGAAGACACCTCCAGCTATTCCTGATACAGAAATCTGGGAATTTGCAACTTTCTAGGCCACTTAATAGGATAAAGCAGAACAGGTTTAGGCTAACAGGTTGAAACGCAGCCAAGCGAAACCATTTAAGGAAAAGCACAACAGAATGAAAAGCCCAGTCTACACTAAATTCCCTGGTCACACTGCAAAAATGGGGGATACAGTTGCTGCATGTAGTAAATAAAGCGTTTTTGAAAGCGTTTTAAATAGTTAGGTGCCTCTGATCTCTATTATTAGCCAGCACACATTGTCCTGTCTATTTTGCAATAAACGTGACTCCTCACATTGGCTGAAGATGAAGAAATACCTCGTCTGTTACAGAGAAGCTATTGCAAATCACTGGGACCAACCTGATGAGACACTGGAATCACTATGCCTCCTCACATCAGCAAGTCCCATTTTAATTATTTTATGCTTTGCTATTAGCTGAACTAGTGAAAAAAGTGGAGAATTAGTCATCATGGCAGATTTGCTCAAGTCAGTATTTTAAAAAGCCTGTAATCTATTGTACAGCAAATACTGCAAGTTACTAATACACAGGCTAGAGTAAGTCACTTCCATCACAGCCCAAATAACGGGAAAGTTAAACAATACCTTTTTCTTAACTGTTGCAACTGTCACCAGTCTCAGAGGATATCTCCACGCTCGTTTTGTCAGCTAAGAAATGCAAATCAGATATCCCCTATTCTTCTATTTGTTTTGTACAGTGAGCACAATTTCTGCATGAACGTCCAACTGTATTTCCATCCTCTTTGTGTCACAGAAACCTCATTTACCAGTCATTCTTCTCCATATGAAAAGATCTATAATGAGGAGTCTTTCTGTCATTGCCCTGCTCCTCTGAGTCAGGAATTTTCATTTCCCCCTAATACTTGCTGCTGTAGCTGCAATTTCATTTACTGTCATCTCATACCACAGCCTTAATGCGAGCACATCTGTGGCTGGATCACAGAGAGATTCCGTATTGCTTTCAGAGTTGTGTATCGATTAAATGGTTATGAGAAACCAGAGTTCTTATTTACTACCTTCTCAAATGGTACTTATAAAAAGGGAGGTTTATTCACTGTACTTGAAATGAGAGTTTATGCTTCCAGTTAGTCACCTAGCAGAAGTATCTGTATGAGAATACTAAACATAAGAAGTAGGACCAGGAGGTCTACTTGCACACACGTTCTCTCAGAAAACAACTCAAAAGCCATAAAGTTATCCAAAAGTTAGAAATCTATTTTTAAGCCACATCTAAGCAGTCTCATGATAGAAACAGATTACTTTTTAAGGAAATAATGCTGTTCAAAAAAAAAAATTTCTACTATTCTCTTATTTTTAACACACATACGAAGCAATTTACACATGCTGAGCCCAATTTAGCTTTGGCATGTCTCCCAAGATCAGTTGTATCAGGATAGATACCCTCCATCTAGAAAGCAGTAGATGTCACGTCCTCTTTGTTGAAAGCTAGAGTTTCTGTAAATCAGTACCACGACATTTATGAGTTCTCTTGCTCTCCCAGGCTATTCAAAGCTACCTGGCCTTTTTGAAAAGCCTCCTACTATTACTTGAGTTGCCTGCCTGCCATACCTCTGCATTAGCAGAATTACAAAACGAGCATCTTTTTCAATTGGTATTAAAGGAATAGGATTTGGAAGTTTGTGACTAATATCCAAAGCAGGTAACAGCTAAGTGGACCATCAGCCAGAGCCAGAATTTTATGTTAACGATGTTCCAGTATGGTAAAGAAGATCTAACACTTTTCCCAAGTCGGGCTGCTGCAGATGCCTTATTCTTTCCTACAACAGTGTAAGGGGATTTAAAAGTTCACCTAGACCTTGACACTGGGCATGGAAAGCCTACTCCAGCTAAGATTTTACACACTGCAGTTAAGTTTGAGTTGCAGAATTGGAAATGGATTCGCAGCTTCTATTTGCAGCATTAAAACCAGTATTTTACACAGACTGTCCTGATTAAAAAAAACCAACAAACCAAACCAAACACCAAATGCAAGAAAAACTCTCCTATAGTCAGTGTACAAAGTCAGTACTGTCAGGGGGTTGAAACGGGAAGCTACCTGAAAGATGTCACAAAAGTTTTTATGAAGCACATCACCAACTTTTCAACAACTAATTTGAATTCCGATAGGTGAAAGTAGAACAGTAGCCAGGCAGTCTGCAATTTGTACTTAACTGCACTGATGGAAGTTAGAAATAACTTTTTGCTTTTAACCTACAAGAATGCAATTTCAGGTGGGTTTTTGGATTCCATCCTAATTCCTGTTTATGATAATGGTAATTCTACTTGGTTTCTGCATGAAGGAATTTGCCATTTGTCCACCCACAACTGAAGACACATGTTCAAAGAGCATTTTTATATTTCCATTTTAATTAAATATCGAGTTTGTGAACCTCAACATGGAACATAACATGAACTATAGACTATATGGAAAATGAAATACCTATACCTTCCTGAGCCTGTAGTTATGAAACACGGCAAGATAATTCTTTCCTATCGAGCAGAAAAATGCAATGCCAGTGTTGTTTTCAAACAGTAAAAGCACAAAAAGCATGCCAATCATGCACTGAAAATCTACAGCTGGAGTTTACTTCTGATACATTAATACCGCAAAGGGTCATAATATACCACTTTCTTCACTTAATTCCATTCTAGACTTTCAGTAAAAAACTGGCTGCTTTGGGGATTTTTTTTCCAGAGATTTATTTTGCTTAAAGAAATTATAATTTTATGGTGACACAGTTGTTTAAATCGCCCTTGCAAAACTTGACTAACCAAGTAAGCAGAGGAGATTATTTTCTTCTCTATGGAATTCTCTTCTTTTTCACTGTCTACCTACATCATATGTAATGCACTTATGGAGGTTCATTTAAACACACCAGTTTTAAACTAGCAAGGTTAGATGTAATCACTCAGTGTAATCACAGCAACAGAGAAATCAGAGCAGAACGCACAACTTAGCTGAAAAACCAGGTAGAAGATCTGATGGCAATTTTAAAGGTGTAGTGAAACCTCCCACACCTACTTCATTTGAAAGAGGGGGAAAAATCTCAAATAAAACAAGAAAAACACTTTAAAAACTCCCCAAACACCTAACACCACTCTCTAAATTGAAGGATTGAGAAATATTGTTCTTGCAAGCACAAGCCCAGGTTATAAGGAAGTAAAAGATGTATTGGCAAAAAATGTGAAAGGCAGTATTACATTAGCGCGGTCAGCTAAGACAGACGGGGCCATTTGTCCAAGAGAATAACACCAGTTAGAAGCGGTGCATTGCAAAGAGATAAAAACTGCTTTCGGCAGACAACATTCTCCAGCTGAGCAGCAGGAATACTGATTCACACATACCTGCTGTCTCCCATTTTCTCCTGCGAGACTGTTATCTCCTCAGCTTTCTCAGCAGATATCCTCCACTTGGCTTTTTGCCTCCTTTCTACAGGAAAAAAAAAAAAAAAAATAAAGAAGTATTTCTGTAGTGCTTAAGGAAAAGTGCCAAAAATGGTGTAATTTATGATATGCTAGTGTTTTCCTTTGCATTCAGAAGTTAAGAACAAATGCAAAATCATCAGCACTTGAATGTGGTTGCTTTTGATTTACATATATTAAGATTCTATCATGATTTCCTATTATTTATTTCTGTAAACAAAATTGGATCCTGGTCACTAAACTATTAGCATTCCCTACAGTAACTTGAGTCAAATCATAAAAGCCAGAATATACAATTCAACAGTCAAAAGAATTTGAAACCAGAAGTTGTATCAAATTGTGTGATCTGAAATTCTTACTTGTTCTTCTTTTTAGAACTAAAAATCTTACTGGGAGTGAAGCAAATATTTATCTTACCTACACCTAAACTTTCAGAATGGGCATATCTCACGCTCTCAGTTCAAACAATAGTATCTAGCCTTTTCCCTGGAATTTTCCCCATCCAGTTTCAAGCCCTCAGTTAATAGAGCAAATTATTATCTGGACTATTTCGTGGAATTTTTAAATGCCTACAGCATTGTTTTCTTCATTTCAGTGTACTGCAATCCATGCAAATGCGGTATTTTACGTTAAGGCTGCCATAGATAGAAGCTTAATAAGCTTTCACTTTTCTTCCTTTAGGGAAATATTCTTCAGGATCCCACTGTAAGAAGTACTGCAAAGCCTGAGAAATTACGTTGACAGCATTACACAAAATAGGGTTAGGTTTTTTTTTTTCCTCTTTTCATTCAGGTGTAACAGGACTTACGCCATCTAGTATGGTTTTTGTCACAACCAGCATAGCAAACAATTACATAATATTGCAATTACTCGTGATAATTTTATACCAACCCACGTTGCAGGAACTCAAATTTCACAATTAAGTAACTTTTGTTCCTTGCAAAACCTGCAAAAAGGCTGTTTTGGTCATGGTCTTAATGAGTGGAAACTTGAAGCATTTCACAACACAAACCAGAAGACAGGAGAATGCTTTGGTAGGTAATTTCCCATCCTGGCAAGAATATTTTGTGTTGGGAAGCTGTTGTTGAATAATTCAGGACAAAACCTAAAGATAGTAGTGTTTGTCTCAAAATCTGTGGGGCGAAGCATGAAAGAGAGATAATATTCTAACTGTAATACTTTATCTGAGCCAGAAGACCTTAAAGTAAGAAATCTCTAGTTGCGAATGCTGCAGTTATCTCCACAGTGCCATAACTTTATCATTATATGGCAAGATAAAAGTTAAGTCTTTGCCTCTGCAAGGACATTAAATAACATCTTTCTCTCCATTAGCTTTTGCTGTAGTAGCAGTATTTATTCTCTGGGCAATGAATGAGAACCACACTGCTTACAGAATGACTCCAGGTTCTTAATGCACTAACAGTTTCAGAAAGGTTCCTGTGTCACTAAATTTAACCTTTATTTAATTATTAAGTGATAGCTCATGTGCCACACAGTTTTGAGCAAAACATTTAACACTGAGAAAAGACTTTTAGCAGTGCACTATAGTCACAAGTCATCACATAACTGTCTTCAGGGACAGGAAATCAAGTTAAAAAAAGGGACCCCATTCAACTTTTCATCTTCAACAGCACAGAGAAAGAATATCAGTGAGCCTTTAGGGAATAAAGAAGAGATGAACGTTTCTAGTAGATGTTTTCCTGTTTGACACAAGCCTTCAAGAGGTTTGCCCTTAATGTACTTATTTGCACAGTGAATGTCAAGATACTTAGAATAATGAATAAAGACTACAGTTGCTACAGTCATGTGATCTAAGGAAGCACTAGAAACAAACAACTCGAATTCACACCCTGATTCATTGTATGACCTTGAGCAAGTCACCCTACACTGATGCACAAGGAAGTAACGGGGCATACCTGGCTCACTAGGAATGGCTGAATGATTTGTCATTAAAGTCTACAGTTGTGAATAGTCTTTAAAAAGTGTAAGTGCCATAGCTGTTAGGCCTACAGAAGGCTTACTGAGTCACCTAATCCTTCTCTCATACAGTTCATACAGTTGTTAGTACACAAGCTAATAATTAAATACACCTTTCATAGGAGACAGTGAACCCAACTCCCACCTTTGTAACATCTTCCCACCTTTCCTAGGAGAGTCACTTGTAGAATTTTGCTCCCTTGTTTATTTAAGAGCCCCTTAAACATCAGTGGAAGTCCTACATTTAAATAATCCATTTACTAAAAAAAATTATTCATGCCAATTCTTAGCTGAAATAATCTCAAAATAAGCAGCTGTTCAAAGGAAGGTGTTGAAGATCAATGGTTTCAAGGTGCCAGACAGGATTTCACATTAGTCATCTCAGAAACCTCACACATCCATAGTCATATTTCTGTTGTCCCACATTACTGGTTTAGACAGCAAATGAGCTAGTGTTGTGCCAGGCATTAGAAACATACTTCCCAGACAACTGCCTAAAAGGTTTATAAATTCCACTTTCACATGCCTTCAAAGTGAAGCTAAAGCATCCAAATGAAAGAATCACCCCTTAAATACCCCCTTCCTGTTAATTTTAATTACAACAATTATTACTATCAGCAAGACAAAGATCATGTGCCACCTTGGAGGGATAAGTGCCAGCAGGCTGACTACTTTCATAACCACCATTCAAGACAGGGCAGCTTGACCTCTCTGGGAGTGAAGTATCAATTAATTATCTTTTTACAGCCAATTCAATTACAGCACACTAATCACTTGTGTTGGACATCAAGCCAGAAGTTGGGGGCAGGGTGCGGTTGGGGAAAGGATGGAAAAAATACTGGCAGTGAACAACCCTCAGTGAGGATGACAAGGCAGCAACCCGACAGTTGTTAACATCAAGCAAATAGTTATTATCTGTTTGTAGCAGACTAAATGCTGTCATATCATCCTTATTTAACTGAACTTTTTTTAAAAAATACAGAGTTACTGATCCTAGGGGTAATAGACATTCATTTAAAGGTGACCAGACACACTGCCTTAGACCTTGATGTTAGAGTCAATTCACCAAAGAGCTTTGTTCATTAAAGAAAAAAGAGGAAAGATTATCTATTCAGCAGAAAGAAAAATATATTTACCTTTTGTCAAATAAACTAACTTTAGCTCAAGTTACTGAGGATGATTTCACTTCTATACTGATCCCAAAGAAAATTATTGAGTGCGATACATCTACAGTAATGCACTTAGCGGAATGTTAGTATATAAGCAAACGTATTAATTTATGATCACATTAGTATTGCTACGGAGGCCAAACCTAAAAAAAAAGTATGAGTGCATGTATAAACACATTAGTATATGCAAAAGACGTATGCAAATAAAACCAAAACCTGAATCTATTTAATTTCTGGCATTCATGAAATAAAGTGGCAGAAAGGAGTAGGTTAAAGAATCTCTTCTCACATCAATTTCTGTTAAATGAGTCTTGCAACACTTAGTTCAGCACAGATAACAGAACGTGAAAGAAGTTATCTAGCCCATATCTGAAACAGCAAGGCAAGACTGCTCCTTTCTGTGGTCTTGATGGGCAGAATTTAAAGTATTAAAAGAACTCTGACAACACATTCACAGAAGTTAAGCACCTAACAGCAGTTGTGATGCTAAAAGTCTCACAGTATGGCCATAGTATAACTGACAATCTACTGACAAGTAGCAAAAAACTTCTATCCTCCCTTGCCAGTATGGTAACGATAGCACTGAAAGACTCGTGCATAAGTTGAAAGAATGTACAAGGAACACCAGCAGTTTATTAGCCTACTCTGATTCATCTTCCTTACCGTAATTTTTAATACAGCCTGATTAAGGCTAGAACACACACCTATGGTGACACCTTCAATTTCTTTGTAGACATCATAGTGAAAGTCATTAGTACTTACATTCTTAAAAAAGGAGAGCTCTGAAAAGTCTATTACAGACTGCAGATTGACTTCTGTGACCAAAAAATACAATATACCATGCATCCAAGGAACGGAACACAGAGCCTACTCTTTTCTGGGTTAGGATCTCTTGGGATTTTAGGGCATTCATATTAAGGGTGTTCTGTATCACTCAGGAGTGCAAAGAAACTTTCAAAGAGGCCAGGTATGTAACTCTTCTGAATCTTCCCAAGTGCTTTGCAAAGAGGAGGCTCATACAAAGTAGATGTTAACCTTGCAAATTCAAATAAAAAAAATTATACTACAGCAAAGAACAGGAGCCATGTGGATTCTTCCCCCTCCCTATTCTATTCTGTAACATTAACAGTGTGCAGTTTCTAAAGGGCAGGTTTGTCTTTGCTCAGTGCTTTTAAAAAAGTATTCTAAAGAAAAGCACTGTTTGTTCCTCCTGCAGACTCATGAATGCATGAAAGGACATCCTACTGGAATTTCTCTGCTACTTTTGTCTATTCTGTATGGGTTCTTACATCACAAATCACGGCTTAAGTACCTAAAAATTCTCCCCTAGTACACCAAGCAATGTAGCCAACATCAGTCAAGTATCCGTTCGGTGAGTGTCCCTATTAAGAGACATTCTCCTATTTAAGACTTGTTTGGAGACAGGTTTGTACATTCTGTACTGCACCTCAGCCAGTTATCAGTACTTTCTCTTCCAGAAGACTATTCTACACAATGTATTTTCTGCTGCCTTAATAGAGTACTGATGTTTGTGTCCATTTCCCACAGACAGTTCTGGTACCAACTGAATTTCCTTGAGAAAGGGGTTCTGCTGACAAATCTCTTGAATCTGGTACACAGCAGGAATCAATGTGAGAATAATACAGGTATTAGCCTGGAATTTAGTCAGAAGGAATATCTCCATAAACAAATAGTGGTGTCTTTAGCCACCTGAACATTTGAAATCCAGGATGGATTTTATGAAGCTTTAGTGCTCTGAGTACTATGATTGCAAATGGAACCAACTGCTGCTATGAAAGTAATCGTTGCTATAAATGGTTAAAACCAAGAAATATTATTAAATCGCACTACAGGATTATCAACACCTAAGGGGAACAACCAACCGACATTGTCTTCTCCATGTGATACGACAAGAAAAGCTGACCCTCACTTTCTATTACAGCTAAGGACAACCGAGTTCTCAGTCCCTCGTATGACCTACTTTGGGCCTTTTGAGGTGAGGCAGCGTAAGATGCTGAAACTTCAGTTTAGGCTGTCACACCCCGCGTGAGCATTACACAAAAGCAGGCGTAGTCACAACTCTTTCGTACGTATACTTTTCTCTAAGATATGCCCCCGGTTGGTCATTGGGAATACGTGCATTGCCAGCCATTTTCAAAGAGGTAATTTAGCTCTAATGCCAAATTTATCAATGCTCCGCAAATAGGCAAAACACATTAACTATAAAACTGTATTTCCATAGTGAACATCACGACTGTTAGAATTAAGCAAATAATTCATTTTTTTCTCCTTCCAACAGAAGTAAGCATCAACTTGTGATAATATTGGCTTTAGGTCTTCTAATTCAGTTTCAAAACTTCACTTCCCTTAGGGCTACATCTTAATAGGTCTTAGACTAAAACTATATAACAACATATGCAGTATTCTAATTATGTCATTATTGTTAATTACATAAATATATGTTCATATTCATACTTTATGTAAGTATTCCTTCTTAAACTAATGTTAAATAATGACTGTGGCTAAACCTGGCTGCCAACACCAGAGGCTGCTGTCATTTGGGTTTAAATTTTTTTTTTTTTTTAGAACACTACATTTTGCCAATGTTTTGAAAAAACAAAATCCCAGCCACTGTTCATTGTACATGACCTTTGGGACTGGTAACTCTCTGATACTTGGAGACCAAGTTTCTTAGTGTCACCTGTCAGAATGACAAGCCTATTTCCAGACATGCTTGATATCAACCTAATTCAATACCACCAGAATAAAACTTGTACCCTGCACACGTAGTGACTAAATCAGTGCCCATTTCTATCCTTTGAGAGGGGTCCCACAGCCATAAATTGCACAGGTAGTATGATAACACAGTATAGTTGGTGGGAATCTATGCCTTGCTTGCTGATACTCCTTAAATAGTTTTGATCTTTTTCATCATAAACCCTGTCTGGAAGGTACTTTTAAACACGAACACACTGCAAAACAATTTCTAGGTGAATTTATCCCTCGGTGTTGCTTTAAAAATACAGCCAATGTTAGAAAATGGTGTTCAAATTACCTATAATAAAAATTAACCACACACAGCTAGACCCCCAGTTTCCATAAGTAAAATCCATTGCATGCTGCTTATAGCAAACCCCAAACTTCCCTAATGTAAAACACAGGCAACATATTCAACAAATAGTTTGCTTTCACTGCTGGTTGAAAAACATGAAACCATGAAGGCGCTGAGGCTGAAGTCAACTGCTAATGGAGAAAATTCGGTTCCATTAGTATCTTGCAAAGTTAACATCAGTTAACAAAAAACCCCACCAGCGTGTCAGAGCAAGGTTTTAGGTTCCTTTGACAAAACCCAAAGCATTTAAGAGCTAAAGGTTCTATATTATCCTTAGTTGATGCTGTTCAGCCCAGGTTGTCTTACCACAGGGTAAAGCCCTTGTTCAGCATACTCATGCATTGTATCGCTTTGAGAAGGAAGAAAAAGAAGTGGTACTAGCCCAGTGTAACTATAGCATCGGTAAACAGAATGCCCCGAACCCAAACCAGGGAGGCTGAGTCAACAAGAATTCCAAGTCTGTAGCTCCAGTCAGGGTTTACTCCCCAAAATTATCTTCTTGATGGCTGCATTTAAGTTTTCATATGCAGACAACGTGCATTAGAAGGGATTTAAAGTACCATATGAGTTAGTATGTACATTTATATAAATAAAAGCTGCACCCATTTATCTCAATGGGCTCATACTCTCTTAGTTACACAAGTAAGATAGTAAAGATGATAAACCCATCCACCAGAAGTACAAAAAAGTCTCTGATTCAAGAGACCCTCGGACAAGTTTAGTTTGACCATTTAAGAACAGATTTGTTATATGTTCCACAGGACCTGAAAAGAATTAAATGGACGTTCTTCCAGCAGGAGCAGTAACTACTAGGCAGAGCAGAAGCTCTACTTCAATCAGCTATTCACCACCGAGCTTTTTAGCCAATTAAATCTGAATATTCACTACGAGATGTAAAATATTACAGTCTAGGTAATTTTACCTCCACAGAATTTTCCTTGTATTTGCAATATTAATTCATTTTGCCTCAAAATAAGCCAAATTAACTATTTCAGGGTGAAACAAAAAAAAACCACACCCCAGTGTCCAGACAAATAGTTATAAAGGGACATGAATCTTGCGTTCTGAATCTTAATGCAAACCCACTGGAGTTAATCACTACTACCACATCTAGACACTGCAACAGTTACACATTACATCCCCACAACAAAACCTCTACAGCAAGCGATGGAGCCCAAACCAGCCAGCCCATCCTGAAACCCGTCCTGCTGAGAAACCCATGCTCTGCGTCAGGAACCTGGAACTCCAGCTTCCAGCAAGGGCTTCTCACTGCTATTGGTCACTGCCTTTAAACTGTTGGAACACCTTTTTAATTCGATCTTTGGCAATTAATATTGAATTCAAGTGGTTTTAACTGAAAAAAGCAACAACAACCCCCCCCCATCTTACAGTTAAGACTACAAAAATCTGCTATTTTTGACCCTAAATTTACCTTCCTTCTCTATATAGTAACTTCAGTTAACCAAAGATTTTTCTCATGAGAATGACTCTCATCCATATTAAAGCATTCTGTGGAAACAAAGACTTCACTCAGAGGGAGGGTTCACCAAATCTACTAAAATGATAATCATTTAATAAAAGTAATGACTACTCTGTATTTAAAGTATTTTCCCAGGCAGCACTTTACCATATTGTGTATTCCAAACAAAGTGCTATTGTGTAATCATTAACTCCGCACTACGTAGATTTTATGGAGAATATAATGAAAATTCGACTAAAATAAAGATTATTAAGTTTTCTTATGGATAAATAACATGTACACATATGCCTGTAGATTACAGGAGATATTTTTCTTGGCTATATCATAGTTCAGATGAGACACACAGTTTTGAGATGTTTAAAGGAAAAGCAATGCCATTATTTCATACTGAGGAAAGCAAGACTAGAATGAAGTAATCTGTCCAATATCACTCAGACGATCTGGGCTCAGAACACAAACCCTCTTTTTACTTCCCACTCCCCTGTCCTGTTCACTGGATTAGGATGTTACACCAACCAACCATATTTTCAAAAACTACTACACAAAAATTCCTATAGACATCCAAAACCAAGGGGACTAACAGACATTTTCAAAACTACCCAATAGCTGTTGAACCTTAGACTCTGCCACAGCAACGACTGTTTTAAAACTGCGAGTATGTAAAACTGTCTTGGAAATGAGAGGAAAAATTATTCCGATTTTTCTCTTTATTGTAAATATGATGTAAGGTTATCTTCAAATATGAGGTTTTTTTTTAAAGTGTTCTCAAATCCAATTTGAAAAGAATTGTTTGCGACATATACGCTGCAGCCAGTCAGACAATAACAGTTCTGCAATTATCGGCACCTGCATTACAATTCAATGGATTTAAATTACCGAGGGGCCATGGCAGATACCCTACTGACAATAATTAGCATAAAAATGTTCTACAGTTTAAAGCTGTGGGTGGGAATTACAAAAGGTTAACAGACTAAATATAAAAATCTTTTTGAATATAAAATCAATGTGCTTTGTTACCAAAATCTGGGTACTGTAATTTAACCAAAATAGGGTTTAGAGTATCTGGCAATCTTCCATACGTGTGAGCTTGGCTTTTCTTTTAAGCAAAATGCAAAGCAGCCAATCTGAAAGTTTAAAACAAAATAAACCAAAGACTGGAAAGATTTGTGTGTGGGTTTTTTTTTTTTTCTATTTATTTTTCTTAAGCTTGACACCAGAATGAACACCACTCTTATCAGGACTCAGAACAACCCTTTTATAGGGTCAGATCCTAAATCCCAAATTATTTTATTGCATGATTTAGAGAGAGAAATATTTTAGTGGTCAAAATAAAGTATGCTAGGAGTTTCTGGACTCAACTGAACTCTAATAACACACAGTTTTCTCAAAAGGTCATCACTACATCACAACATCCGTATTTTCAGAATTGGCATCTACTACTGTGTAGCTAGCAGGGGAAATAAAAAAAGAAATCTGTTTCTCATAATGCTTGGGACCACAGCTTTGTTTTATTTAGACTGAAGATACAAGCAGAGCAGAGGAAAACAAATGAAATTCGGCTCATTGAAAGTACTAAATCAATATGTTGAATTTGATGATAAACCAGAAGTATAATAGACATCAGCAAGAAGCATTTTCAGTAAAAATATAAACTTGATAAACCTAAAATTTTGTCTAGGTTGTCCTAGGTATTCTTTGTTGATAAGATAAATGGTCATACAGGAGCTTTGGATCTAGGGAAATTCAAATGAATAACTTTGACATGAAAGCTTAATTCCCTTTTACCACCCAATAATTTATCTCTTTAAAAAAATGATTAGCAAGTCTCAGAATAACATAATTACCTGGGAAGCATATCACAGGCTATAGAAGGAGCAGTAAAGCAAAGCAGATAGAATCTAACTGTACAAATCTCATAACTCCAAATTGATGCCTCATTAAATTGAGTTAACATGGATGTGCTTGACACATGCTGGGACTCCTTTTATCACAATTACTGCAACATCTCCAGCACTCCTTGCAAGTCTAATAGAATCAGCATGTTTAGGACTAGCCCAAGGTTTCTAATTGCAAAATCAGCAAACATGTTAATCATCACTTTGTTGCCCCATTGTTGTGAAAGGAGATTACAGATGTGTGTTAGAGATTACAGAGAGGACTAACAAATTGATTTAGCTACTGTACTACACGGTACTGTAAGATGCTTTTCATAATTACTTCTTTTTAGGTATATTTCTGTAAGGCTACCAGTGCGCTAATATTTGTCTAACAGCTGAGCCAAGTTACCAACTTTTATACATATTCTAGTACAAACAGGACTTCTCTTCCTTCCCCCCACCCAAGATTTCCTAATATTATATCTTATTTAATGAATATTAATGAATCCTTTAATTAATATTAAGATTACAAAAACCACAGATGAGAAGCAACCTCCTAACCGCAACACCCTTAAGGAAAAAAGGGGGCTTTTGGAGAGAAGGTATGAGGTAGGGGTAAGCAACGCAATGGAAAGAAGTGCTAACTCTCTCAGCTCCAGAGCTGTCATTATTCAGGCATTACCACCCATGGAAGAGTAGTTAGAGGTACTCCATAGTGATCGCTGAGTAGTTTCAGGGGTTACTGGGAAGGTTAGTATACGCTGAACCTTGAGCTTCCCCGTGCTCGCACAGAATGCCTCCATTCAACTACTGCACCCACTGGTTCTTCAGTGCTGAAAACCAAGAGACTCTTAGGCAGGTACGTTTTACATGAGAGAGAGTTAAATCCTACTTTCCTGCACAAGAGAAGGGGGATTCCACTTGAATGATGATCAATTGCATTGCTGGTTCTTTTTCAATTTATAAACTGCCTCTGTAAATGCACAATGAGAGACGTTGGTCTTGCGTTTTTCTTCACTCAGCCCTAACCATAAAACCCCAACTGAAGTAACTCTGATGCTTCTAAGGAAACAAAACAAGCACTGCATGTAAATACACATATGTATGTATATATATATGTTCATACATATGTACAATGCATTGATCAGTCCATTGCAGCAGTAGACAGAAGAAGGTAGACTCTCTCTGGGTATGGAGGCACATATCCAGCCAGTCTCACTTGCAATAAAAAAAAATAAAGGCGGCGGGGAAGACAGATCATAATTGTTAATTATTTCAGAATTTCAGATAAAAGAAAAGAATAAAGCATCTGCACAGACAGATGTTTACCAAAGCTGTTGTTCACTCCAAATACAAGCTTAAGTACTACATTGCAAGAGTCTCGAAATGTTTGGAATGAAATAGAGTCGAGATGCAAGATGGGAGTGACTACAACACTTAATTCCATCAATTAAAAGACAACAATGGCTTCTGTTTTGGTTTAGACTCTCTATAGACGAAAGGCCTGAAACAATTTGCAACCATTTCCACCAATAAAGTAGGAAGAAATATGCCAGTCCTACCCAAAGTCTGCACCATATTTAGAGGAATAAGAATCCAAAAACCTTGATACAAAAGCCGTCAAAGGTATAATCTGCAAAATAATCACTTAACAATCATTTTCCCTATTATTTTACCTCCAGCTAGGCTGCACCCTCCTCTCTAACTGCTTTATACCTTTCTTCAGTATTCACCCTATAGAAATACAACAGTGTACTCCAGCATAGCATATCCTTCCTTTTCTTTTTTTAAAACACCCATTGCAATATAAACCTTGAATAAAATATAAACTTGAGATTATTCATCCACACAAGCTACCACATGCAGAATGTGTAAGAATATGCTTAGATCTCATGGCCTTTAAAACTTCTTAGGTGGTTTCTGAAGGGCTTTGAATGGAGATCGAAGAGTCAATACATCTGCATTCAACTGCAATGGAACTCGTTCCTCAGAGTGCAATCCCGGCACAGAGAACGCTGTTTAATACCAGGAAATGCTGCAGGATGGGGTCCAGCAAAAATCAGAAAAGATGGTCCAGCAAGAAGAAACAAAAATCTCCCACAACATAAACCTACCTGATGATATAAATCTGTGACAATGTATCTAACGTTCAGTGAAAAAGCTCACCCTGTTGCACTGAAACAGCAAAAGAAACATACCTACCCGCCAGAGGATAATCCTCAAGACCAGATTTTATAAACACACATTCACATGAAATACTGAAATCTTGAATTAATGAATTATGACCAAATTATTATTCTAAAGTTTCACATGGGTTTAAAAAACAAGAGCTTACATGACCATGGCTTCGCTTTTTTTGAACTGAATTTTCTCCCAAGGTCAACTGAAGTTCCCAGCTTTAGTATTATTCTTCCCCTTTCATTATCCCACAGGTCATTTGTCAAAACAAGCAGGTTCACTTGTGGTGTTTTCCTCCTCAAAGACGAAAAATAGTTATGGATCATGTGATAATTTTTCATTTTTGTCTATTCCTGCTTTTAGGGACATGCACAATAATTGTTTTAACATCTGGAAATGACACATTTTTCCAGCAGAGCGAGAGGTCCTGAGAAATGAGAGCAAATAAAAGCCAGAAACCATTCTCAGGTACATACAAGGATGACATGAGACACCTGTACGGGGATCCCAAAATTTCGCTCTCGTCTTAGATTATGTAGAGGTGTGCACAGCAAAGGCAAGGTACCCCTATACCTGCTCTTGTCAAGCACGCAGGGAACTGCTTTAACTTCTCCCTTCTAATATTTTTTTTTCTTAAATTTGCAGGTTTATTTTTATGTAAAGTATCCCTCAAATTTGTAAAGATTACTGTGCACATAGAGCAAAGAGACTCAAAACAAACATGGTAGTTTCTGTAGGTACCTACAACAGTGCTTCTGATGCCAATTTTTTTTAAAATGTTCACATAAACCCTGGCAATACAACAAAAATCTGGGATGAGCATTAGTAATATTTTAATCCAGCTGCTACATCTTTCTTTTAGGTCCATTAAAATAATCCTTTCATTATTATTTGAGTAGTAGATTTAAAATGCATGTAGATATTTAGAATGCAGATTTCCCCTATTACTTTTAAAATATAAAGATCAGTCAACCTGTGGACTTGTAAATCTAAACGGTGTCATTTTAAGCAACATTAAAAGAAACTGCAGTGGAAAAGGCAGAGGCTGCTGTTCTGTTACTTCAAAACTGCATGAGATGTGTGGTTTTGTAGTATTTAACTGTTCTTTGTCCCAGCAAGTACAACAGAGATCTCCTGAGATACTACAGAGAACCATGAGGTAGTGTGCTCTGGCCACCTAATCACAGTGTGTCTCTTGCCCTGATGCTTGTCCTGAGGGAGTTAAATGTGTACGTTTACATTCACAGAACTTATATATGCTAAGACTAATTTGTTCTTTCAGGCAACCACCTTGTGGTGCTGAGAAATCAATGGGAAGCAGTGATTCAGGAAGGGCTGCTCATCAGTGAAATGCCTCACTGCGGGCTCTAACAGATTCTCATTACTATACCCAAGTGTCTTTTCAGACCTCTAAGAGAACTAAAACGGAAACTTAAGAAAATAAAGTTATTGTAGACAGTTTAGATACTAAATTTACATATTGTTGCTAATGAAAAGTTATTTCTCCCTGAATGAATAATTTACAAGAGTCCAAAACCTAGCATTTCTTTTCCCATGTCATATGTGGCAAAGTCAGGCTTCTTTACTTTTGAAATATGGTAATTACTACAGTGATGGGTTCACATAAAATTCCAGATAAAATGATCAAAATTACAATAAATACCTATCAGTTAAAAGAAGCAGAAACTGCTATCTGAAATGGAGGCCAAATAATAACAAAGCTAACAACAAAATAGAGAGAAACCCAATTATAGCTGCAGTTTCCCCTGCCCCTAACCCAGGAGAACATATGACATGCCAGATTTAAAATAATCTAATTTCGCAGAAATTCTTTATTTATTACTGCCCGCAGGAAAGAGGGGGTAGAGTCAAAACCTTTTTTTCAGCAGAATATTTGTCTGTAGTGGAAATTACTAACAAGTCTTCAAAGAAGCCTTTGATGATCCTCAGGCTACCGCTATTGATGATGTCAAGAGTTTTTGCACTACGGGCTTCAGTGGAGAAGTAGGAAACATGGATGGGGAAGGAAGCTTTGAAGTTAGCTCACAGAGGCGACATGAAATATAAAACAAATCAGGTTAAGGCTTGATCACGCAAACACAGATGTCAAAGGTAAAACTGCTCTTGACTTCCAGCATGAGCAGAATCAAGTACTCAGCAACGCTTCAAAAATATAAACAGATTGTTCTGAGTCTTCAAGATTAAAAATACAATATCTGTAAGGCTAAAAATTAAAAAAGGCACCTGATACGGCTGTCATTCCATTGTTTAACACAGATGCTGTCTGGTCAGCTGTCCACAGTATTCCCTAATATTATTAGAAATCAAGTATTCAGGTTGAGGCTTTTTGTATTGTTATAAATATATTTACTTCCTGCTGCTTCCCGTAATGGACATGATTGTCTAAGAAGCATAATCTTTTTTTTGTTATCAAAACCTCACTTAAGAAAAAGAAAAATTCTTGCCACCCATGAAAAAACGTTCCATGTTTTTCCACTGAAAACGCTACTAACATGCATGTGACTGACCTATTACATTTTCTTTTAAGACATTCTCTTTCTTGGAAGTACAAGTGGTGAGTCAGTTGTTATGGTAACTATTTTTATTTTCCTTTTTTTTTTTTAACTAACATATGACAGCCTGAGTGTCATCTGATGCTGTTCTGAATTAAGTAACACATTCACTTTTGTCAAATAGTCCAAAAAGGGCTTCTTGAATGAGGAAATAGTGAGGATAAAGCAGGGTGTTTTTCCCAGGTACCCTGCTTTAGCAGGTATAAAATTGCTGCAAATCCTTACATTATAACATGTCCGACTACATATGAAAAGATGCAGGTTTGGCTTGGCCCTCCTGCATGCTCCAAAGATAAATCATCGTATTTACCCGTTTCTGGGTAAGTTTCAAAGTATAAATTTCTGTAAAAGACAATATCTCACCACATAAACTTTCTCACTATTGATGACTAAAATGTCAATTAATCAAGTACTGCCAATTAAAGGACAATCCCCAAACATTTATGCTCAAATTATTTCTGTCACGGATTAGTACGCATTCTCCTGAATTACCAAGGCCATAAAGAAACCTTCAGCACTACTACAAACAAAATATTTTAAACATGGAGTGGCACAAAACAGATTACTTTCCCCACCCCATTATTTAGTTACATGCATCATTTTAATCCATTAAAGCATTTATTATGTGATTAAAGTCACATACAGTCTACTTTTTGTTAGTGTGGAGCTATGACATTATGATGTGAAGAGTAGCTCTTTTTTGTTACCTTTTTTGTTAAAACAAACTGCCTACAATTCCATAAGCTCCAATCTTGGAAATCAAGCCTTGTTTGTCTTGTATCCTAGTTAGCCGGTAATTTTAACGTAGGTCTATCTGAACTGTGATCTTTCTGCTTAAATGAACAACTAAAATTATCAGTTACTACTTCACCTAAGTGTGTTTTGTTCCTCATTCAAATCCAATGTTACCAGTTGAATACTCAAAATGGTAAAATGAGAATCCATCCATCCACAAAGAGCCTTCAGAAAGTAGCTGAATTAGATACACTTTTAGCAGAAGCCAGTGGAGTTAGTGGGTAAAGGAAGACAAAGTATCAAATCGTGATAGGCTTGAATTCTTAAGGCTAAGTAGTTGCCACCTGAGAACAGTAGGAGCCAAAACTTGGAAGTTTTTACAGCTCCAATCTTCTGAACAATGAACCAGCGATACATTTGAGTTGGCTTAATACAAAAGCTCTGTACATTCCTAGCCCTGGTTTCAATTGAAAGCTTGTTACTCAGCCTTGTAAATTCCCCTAAATTTAAGACACGTAGGACAATAACATTCTTCCACGCAGAAATATGAAAAATATTTTAGCTGATGCAGCAGAAATGTGATGATATGAAGCAAATGTAAAACAGCAGGATTAAAACAATCTGGACATAGCAACATTATGTCACTGTTATCAGTGCCTAGAATTTCTTTATTACACTGTGATGTCTTGTAACAACATCAAGAATATCCAGAACATTCTTCAACATGCACGCATTGCTTCCATCAGTGGAGCAAACTGAAGTTACCAAGATAACACTGATACTCTAAGCCCATTTAGTAATGTATCTAATGCTACTTTAAGCGGTTATTATTGTCTTTTCTAAAAAGTCTTGGAAAATAATTAATACTGAAAGAAAAAATGTAAAAATACATCACTAGTAGTAAGAAAAAAAACCAAACAACCAAAACAAAAACCCAAAGAGGCACATCGATACCAAGCTTACCAGCTTGGGCAACATCATGAAACTACTAGAAATTTATTTGTAAGCCTAAGATGCATGTTACTAGATAGCGACTAAAGAGACTTTCCAGTCAAATTACATCTAATAAACCTTTCATGGGTGTGCATCTCATTACCTATTTGACATATGGAAAAACATCTATATTTAAACAATAGCTACATATATGTTATTACTAAACAAAGAACCTCTTGGAACTCTTTCACTGACAGTTCATCAATACTGGATAAAAACTGGATGATTCTCCATCACTGCATGATTATATCCATACTATGGGGGCAGTGATGCATGAAAGCCTCACGGATCTCATCATTTACCCATCAGCATAAGTTACTCCCAAGGTATTTTGAGAGTTAGCCAACATTTGTCTCCAAAAGCAGAGATGAGAAGAATCTGAAGAAAAAAAAAAATCAGTAAAGCAATGGCTGGAAAAAAGAATCTTTCAAGTATTTTCAGGTACTTTCAATCTCCAAGTATTCTTCATTCTTCTTTCTTCCTTTTCTTTCTTACCTCCTTCCTTCCTTCTAGCCTCCTAGGCATCTTTTCCCACTCTTTCTACCACCTCTGCCTCACTTCATCTAAATTGCCTTCCAGCACCAATTACTCCCATGTCCCTGACACAATCCGTTCACTGAAATCAGTGATGATTAGTTAACTCTGATGAGTCCCACTGTTTGTCTGCCACAAACACTCAGAAAGACAATGCTATCTTATGAAGAAATCACTCTGGATGTGACCTCAACAGAACACTTAAAAACTCAATTTAAAAATTCAAAAATAAAAGCCTAATTCCAACTTGGCATTGTATGAAAATCACAGCACCATAAAAAACACTGTACTCTTAAATACAATCCATACAACAGAGTAGCAGGGTCCTCAGTCTGCTGCAGTTGACACTTTCTAATCACTAAACCCCAAACACGGAAAACATTTGTGGTTGAGGGTTATTTAAGATTAGACTAGAATTCTGCGGACCAAGAAATCCTGCTGAAGTAATGGTCACATTAAAGGACCATCACAAACAGGCATGTGTAAGGTAGCTTTGGGCAAACTTGACCTGTGAATAAGAGTCTAAAAATGAAAAATACCATGTCCCAAAGGTCCACATTTGCTTTATCTGACCTCATGTGTGATCAAAAGCACCTGAGCTTATAATCCTTCTCCCTTTCATAGAAGACTGATTCCTTAAATATGCAATTATAAAAGATTTCAAATTTAAAAACACATGGAAATTAATCTGCATTGTCTTAGTAAAGAATACAGAATAATACTGCTCTTCCTCCTCCTCCTATCACATGAAGTGCAACAGGAATGAAGCACCAACCTGATCTTAGGGTTAGGATTTTTGTGGAAGGATGACATCTGGGAATACTCTGCCAGAACTCTACCTCCACTACATCTGCTTTGGTGTCCCACAAAAAGAAGAACATGATTTTTGTGTGACCCCAGGGTCTGGTAATGAAATGCCCTTGGAATAAGCCAAGGAAAAGGAGAGCGTATTTATTTAATACTGATAATTTTGGAATATCTTTAATACTTCTGGTGTTAAATAATTGTTTTTCATTTATTTAGTTGAATTAAAACACAGCTGAAAAAGGACAAAATAGAACTGTACAAACTAGTAATTTTTTGCTAATTATGCATGCCAGTGTGGCAATCAAAATAATAAGGGTGGGACAGCGGGAGACACAGGGGTGGCTCAGATGGACGTGTGTGTGGCTGTTGCACAGTCACTTTGTTGTTCCATCTTTTTACAGGACAGAAGAATGTTTCAAAATTATGGAAAACAAAGCAATCCTTTGTACATATATTATTCTGTCCTCCTAGAAGGCACAGCAAAATGGATCAACTAGCACAAGTACATGTGCACATGCACAAAAACACACATACCCAAGCGGCGATGCTAAGACTAGAAAACTATGGTTGACTGCCTGCAACAAGAGGATGCCTCGAATCCCCAAAACTATCTTTAGCTCAGGGAACTCTGTAAAAGAATTACTGATTTTTGTTTTGAAGTCCTAATATTTAAAGCAAAACACATTTTCTGTTTTCTCTGCAATGCCATCTTTCCAAAAACACTGAAATGCCTCCTCTAAAAGTGCTCTTTTTCTGTTGTAACATATGGTATCCCATCCAGAGAGTCACAAGAGATTTTGTTTCTAATTGATTAAATTGCGTGAGTCACAGACAGGATTTGCACATGGACTGCAAAAGCAACTGCTTGTTTTTCAGGCATTTCACAAAGTAACACATTGCTAGGACAGTTACCTTTGCAGTCCCAGCTATCAAGCGGTCAACAAAAGGCCTCCTCGGAAACATCAAATATGAAACTTCAAATCAAAGCCACTGACTCTGGTCTCTGGTGATTTTATTACAAGGCCAGCAGTATTTTGTGGTGTTTTTTTTTTTTTCTTAAATCTCTTTGTTGCAACTGGGGGATCAAGTGAAAGCCTTATGCCTTCTAGTGTCACAGATATAGAGTAAGACACTGTCAATTCCAATGTTTGAAATCTCACAATATAAAGAAACAGAACCCAAATTCACCACCTTTAGAATCTCAATAAAACAAGCCAAATCAGGTCATGGGTGTTTCTGAAGGAAAAGTGGTTTAACTCCTCACTGCTTGGACTGGCAGTACTAGAACTGGTTACTCCAGCATCAAAGTAATTCACAGGTTAGAACCTGCTGGCTGTTCATTCCCCAGGAATTACAGATTGGACATGACAGGAAACAGAAGAATATTAAGTCAGGAAAAAATTAAAAATTTCTCCTGCACCATCTGCTTAAATATTTTCTATCAATGTTAAATGGCTTTTGCATGGACATAAAAGACTATATGGCTCAATATTTCTGATTTTTCCTGAAACTAGCACTCCCACAATTCAAGATACTGGAACTGCTGCAATTATAGGACCAGTTTCACGTGCCTGTTGAAGTTGTTACTACAAGTATGTGAAGTACCGGCAGTATTTCCGAACATTAGTGAAAGGTATAAAATCTGGACTCCAGATTCAAACTCTAGGCCCTATTTAATTCTTGGTAAATGAATTAAGACTGTAGAAATTATTACTTGAACTCTTTTGATCTTCCTGCACACCAGTATGTTTTGCCTGATTAAAATAACTGAAAAGAAACCCTAGGAGGGATAGATTGCTCTTATAAAATGGAACCAGTGTCATAAAATTTTGTTTCTATTTGTTATGAGAAATTCAGCACTCTGTGCAAAAAAAAAATAATCACTTAAGAACTGCCTGTTTGTATTATTGCTATGCAAAGATATTTCTTCATTTTCCAGTTAACTAAAAAGCTGAGTAGTCAACTAATCCATTATCTTTACTTACCATGCTGGCTGCTCGAAGCATCTCCTGCTCCATATAGGGTGTCAGATCCGGAGTCTGGCTCTGTCTCCCTTAGGGACTGGGAAATCAGCCCATGCAAATCCAGAATTGCTAATGACAGAAACAGTAGATTTCAGTTCCCAGATGCAACATATGTCAAAAGATAGCTTTTACACTCAAATCCAGTGAAGGAAAGTAGTTTTGACATTTTTGTTTGTGCTGATAGGTTCAAAACTCTTAATTAAGTCCAAAAATAAGATTAAATTCACTGTGACAGCCTTTATGTACTCAGAATATTAAATTTACAGCTGGGTATAGAAAACATACATTAAGCATAGTATTGAGAATTACCTCTCTGACAACTTAAGTCAGTTAGATTTTGTCAAACTGGAGAGACAGTTGACAAATGGGGATGTATAACCCATTTAGGTTACTCCTTGTGTTCTCCAAGTTCTGTTGAAGTACTGCACATGCCTAAAGCACTGGCTTCCCTAATAAACAAAGAATCAAGTTTCACACCTTCAAAGAAGGATTTCATCTGGTACTGTACTTCAAATATCTATTGTTGAGTATTTACAATTCTGACATCAGCTATTATCCTTGACAGGGAAAAAGAGAAAATCATTGCTATAAAAATACACAGAGAAACCAAATGCTAGGTAAGATTTCTGAAACAAATTTCAGTGAGAATTAAAGGTTCTTGGTTTCTTACAAGTACCAACACATTCATTGGTTTCCAGAGACTTCAGTGGATTTATGAATACTTCAGAAATCAATTATTAATTTAGGACTGCAAATCAATATTTAGAAGGATGATTCTTATAGTCCTGTCTTTTGATGACAGAACTTGCTGTATTTGCTTGATTAGAGAATCCTTCCTTGAAAAGTTAGAAGCCACCAGTTGGGGTGGGGGAGGGCAGTAAACAACTTGTACTCTTTAAACACTGAATGTTACACTAAAATTATATTTGACAATCACAAAAACACCTCAGTGTATAAAAAAAGAAACTGCTACTGTTTTTAGGGTCTAACTTGCTCATTCGCTGTACATTATGAAGTTGGCATACAACTACCCAGCTTTAGATTGCTGTATACACATATTAATCACGGGAAATATATAATGAATTTGGCTCTTCCCCACTCTACGTACACAGGAGTTGTCTGTTTCCCTCTCAGTTTCTCCACTTAACTCAAATAAGTTGGTTGCAGAACTTGATGGGATTTGGTGGTTTCTGATGCCAGCCCAGATCTCCAGACAACAACTATTAACAGCTGGTTATCAAAAGAACAACAAATAAATATTATGACACAAATATATACTAACTATCTCTTCCTGTTAGTGTCACAATGTTACAAGTTCAGGTAAAGTTTTTAAGCCCAAGTATAAAACACACTGACTGTACTTCTTACTCAAAAAGGCAACAGAACGCTCTGTTTTGGCCGGCAGCATTAAATAGAGGAAAGTAAATGGCTGATGGCAACGACTAAGATTAAAATTAAAGAGTGATGTTAAAAATTACGACTCAGGTGAAGGAAAATCTCAACCAACTTGGAATCAATTGAATGGAATGATCCATTCTAGCTTCATTTCTTACATCTTTCATAGCATGTGTGGTGGGTTGACCTTGGCTGACTGCCAGATGCCCAACTTTCCCAGTTAAGCCCTTTTTTCCCAAGCTCAGCTTCACTCCTTCATTCCCAACTCCTGTACCTCCCCAAGTGGTACAGGGGGATGAGGGATGGGGGGTTGCAGTCAATCCACCACACTCCCTCTCTGCCACTCCTTCCTCCTCACATTTTTCCCCTGCTCCAGTGCAGGTCCTCCACGAGCCACCGTTTCTGTCAGGAGAAGGTGCTCCTGTGTGGGCTTTCCATTCACTGCAGTTCCTTCAGGAAATATCCACCTGGCGTGAGGTTCCCCATGGGCTGCAGTGTGAATATCTGTTCCGCTGTGGTCCTCTTTATGGGCTCCACAGAAACACCTGCTTCACCATGGTTTCTTCCAAAACCTCCACATGCTGCAGGGGAAATATCTGCTTTGACACCTGGAGAACATCCTCCCTTCTCCTCCTCCTCCTCCTCCTCCTCTCACCTCGGTCTCCCCAGGATTGTTTCTTGCACCTTCCCCCCTCACTCCTCACTGTTCTGCAGTGCTTTGCCCCCGTTAAATGTGTTTCCACAGAGGTGCCGCCAGCTTTGCTGATGGGCACAGCTCTGTCCAGCAGCAGGTCTGTTGTGGAGCCAACTGGAACCAGCTGTGTCCAGCACAGGGCAGCCCCTGCCTCTTCTGAGAGCAGCCACCCATGCAGCCCCCACATTATCAAAACCTTGCCAAGTAATTCTAATAGAGCATTAAAAGTTACTTCAGTTAAAATATTATTCAGAGGGAAAAATACACAAAGAGTAAAATATTTTGCTCATAATTTTATCTTTACGTTGCTTGTTTAAGAAAGAATGCAGAACAGCAGGTTCTTGCATTAGCACCTGTAAAATTTATTCTGTCGTGATTGTTGTTTCAGGGAACGGGAGAAAGTGAAGGAAATAATTACAATCTTGACTCTCTCCTGACATAACTACTGTAAAATTGAAAGCAAACATATGTTCAAGTTAAAGTAATACAAATGCACCTCAACGACTAAACAGTTCACTTATACAGGATAAAAAAAAATAACTTGAAGCTTTGGTAGATAAACTCGGTGCAAAGTTCCAACAGAAACCCAGCAACACGTACGGGTAAAATGCTGCCCAAGACACCCAGAGTCTCCAATTGTTGCAAATGTCTCACAAAGACAGAGCAAACAATGTCATCTGCACGTGGCCTGGACAGTCGTGACATTAAAGAGAGCCTGTCTTCCCAGAAGGCTGGAAAGAAGGTATAACTTCATTCCTTTTAATGAAGGCAGTTTCTTCACAAAAGCCAAGCCATCGTTCTGCCTGAAATACTTGCCTAGACATTTATTTTAAACTAAAGTTCTGTGAATAACCTTGACTTCCACAAAAACACATTTCAAAAAGATTTAAAAAACAATTAAGTTTTAGCGATAAACAGGAATATCATGCTTCCTTAATACAGAATGTAAATGATTGCATTGCTGAGAAAAGGGAAAATTAAGTCCTCTGAGCACCCAATGAACAGGAGTGGAACAAATTTTCTCTCTTCAAATATATCCTTATAGTAATCTGAAGAGAATACTTCCATGATTGTGTAGAGATTTCTTCAAGACCTATTCAATTCCTTATTGTTCAGCTTACAGTGCCAGAAAAAAAGGCCTGTTAAAGTTAACATCTGCTAACTAATCATGAAACAGACCATCACAACATTTATAGGGTTTGAACATAGCTATGAATTTTGATTACTACCAACTTTGACTGGATTAGAGAAGCACTTCACTGTGAGACTTATGAAACCTACAAAAACTTATTCCTTTATAGGAAATGCTTCTAAAAACAAACATTTTCCTTCTGGGTTCTGAAAATATGATCTAGCATTACAAGAATGCCTGATATTATAGATAGAAATAAGACAATCAGGTGAATTATATTCTTCTGAGTTTTTAATTAAATATTTCATTTTTGGAGCGTTAACATCCTATAGTAAAGATTCTGACATGCAAATATTCTTGAGGCGGGCTGCTGCACAGATTTGTTCCATTCCATATGCTTTGCTGTTTGACACAAAGAGTACTTGCACACAGGCTGCATTTCAAGTTTTTGGATCGTTTCCTTTGAGATGATACATTAATATCTGAGTGAGGCAATAAAAAAATTTACTTATAAGCATCTCTTGACCAGCTGCACTCAAGTTGGAACTACTATATTCTCTGTAAACAGACCCCTCATGCAGAAGTCAATTGGATTAGAAAAGCTTTCTATTAAGTCATTGAGTCCAAATCTTTGCATTACGATGGGACTCATTTCTGCTCTGTGCTTAACAAATTATAACCTGCTGATCAATTCTTTAGCATTTCCAATGATGTAATTTAAACTGAGATTACTCTCAGTACAAACACACGCATACCGTGCGTGCACACAGAGTTTGTTTCTTTTGCTATCTTTCCAACTTTTAAATTCCAAAATACATTCACTTTAAAATTAAAAATCCACATTATTAAAACAAAAAAAAAAACCTCATTGCAAGAAAAAAAAATCCATTACAAGAACATTCGATACCTCACTGTAGTTCTGCATTTAATTTGAATGAACTGCTCCCTCCCTTCAGGAAACGTCTCACTCACATCTATCCCCCTTGCTCCAGACAGCTATGCATTCTAAGAGAACTGAGGACTCAGAGGATGCTAAACACTATAGTCAGATCATATTAATCAAAAGAGGGACAACCAAAGCATTATGTCAAAGACTTGTTAATAACCAGGGAGCATAATGAATGTATGTACCAGCAGGGTAGCCATTGATCCACAGTCCATCACAGATGTCACCAGAACAATCAACTCCAGCGCCCCGTTCATTGAATACGTCATTTCTCCACTGCCCTTTTAAACAGAAATACACACGGATTTTAAATTTCAACACCACCACAGCTAAATTATAAAGAAGGGCTTATTTCAGCCAGTTTTCAATAGCAAAGTGGGTGGTCCTCCAGGCTTTTTATAAATACCCTTCCAACATTTGTGTGAAAAGTTGAATAGGAGACCACACAACAACCGAGGATTATGCAGCACCCCTTTAAAGGGAAAAAGAGGGAGAATCAAACATTTCTTGCCCAAGGTTTGTTACTGTGGGATACTATTATGTGAGGTCCTTCAGTTCATATATTACATTGCATTAAATTACATGGTAAGAATGAATAACTGCTTTGTCACATACAGAATCACACATTATTTTGCTTTTTAAAGATTGTGAAAAGTGAAATAGTGTACCAAACTCAATTCCAAAAAGCTTTGGTTATTTAAATCTGGACTGCATTTGACCCAAGATATACCCTTTACATAAAATAAAGGTTTAAACATTCCTAAGACTGCAAAGCCAAATACCACTGAGGCTTAGGTATGAGCCAATTAAAGTTTCTAGCAACGTTAAACCTGCACACGTAATCATGCAATTTAGTATGATGTCATGATGAACGTGCAGATTTCCTAGTGCACCCTTTCCTACTCAGGGTAGTGTAACCTTGAGATGGTTAGTTCACAGCCACAATTTAACTAACATTAACTGATAGCAGAGTCAACCAATCCTTCTTTGTGGTCCTGTACTAGGGGAGGACAGGAAAATTTGTCAGACCTGTATTTGCTGACACGACAGGGAAGGTCACAGTCAGGAACACTGGCTTTAGTTTCAAGTGTGGGAGGAAAGCATTGTATATTGTAGCATGCATTTTTATTCCAAGTATAAAAAACATCTTGAAGCGTAGAGCTGGCACTGAAAATGAGTCTGAATTGTTCCCATATTACTGGAAGAGTTTAGAGTGAAGCTGATAAGGAAATCATCAGACAATGGTCAAAGTACAGTCAAAAGTCCAGGTATGGGAAGTAAAATAGCTCGGTAACAAACGTCACGTGTTTTATGTGGTACTAAATCCTATTTAGCTGTCAGACAACAGTCTTTCAATGACAGAGTACATAAGGAACTGGAGAATAAAAATATTTAAAATCTAAAGTGATCATACTTCTGTTAAGCTGGATATCTGGCTTTTTGTGTGATAATAGCAGAGGTACCAAATAAAGTGCTACTGTAATTCTAAAATGTGCGTGAACCCAGTTGAAACTCCAGATGGATTTAGGGGCTAAAATTCTAGCACTTTGTTTACACCTTCAGCAATTAGAGATGTAAGCTAGAAGATAAAAGCAAAGACAAAGCAGTTCTTTGGAAATATGCATCTTGATGGTACTTGCTGGGTCTATTCCTTCCATCACTTCGAAGCACAGGATGCTATTGTCAGCAGTTATCCCACCGATAGCAGTGCTGTTAGTAACTAACGCACACAAGCTTCAGGCTACACTGGCATTTTCAGTCTTCTCTGCCTAGTGGAAGAGACCTTTAAAACAGCAGTCAGCTAGTTATAATCCTGAATGTACATAGTAACTGGAAGAAGGTCTAGAAGAAACTCACTGTAACTGAACGTGTATCTAAATTAAGTACTGAAATCATAGGGCCCTTCATCTTGCATCCCTGTATGTAAACATGCAATAGGATTCAGCTGTGTACTGCTTCCTCTAGGGAAGGAAAAAGGACAGGAGGTATAAAATACGCAACCTTTGTCGGTGGTTCCTTATCACTACCTGTAAAGGCATTGTGCTTGCTTTCAATCAATTCTGATGATTGCCTACTATTAATGTCACACATTCTCTTAAGTAATTAACACACCTCTTTCTTAGATTTGCCTTTGTCTCTCTCTGGCACATTTCCTTGTCTAATCCTCTTTTCCAGATGGCATAAGGACGGGAGATAAGTGTTGCTAAAAGTTGCTTAGCAATGCAACACATGCAAGGTTTGGAAATGCTGACGTCCACATAAGCACTATCTATACATCACACATTTATGCAGGGAAATAAAGGCGTGAACAACCAGAGTGACACAGGGGCCTCCAGAAAAAGAGCTACCAGTTAGTACACAAACAAAGGGGAGCAGGAAATGGAAAAAAAGAAAAAGCTGCAAGCTTCCAGTGATGGGCTGTACTATGATGCGGAGTATTTTTGTTTGTGTTTGGTGTCGGTTTTAAGCTAGAACAGGAAATTCTGATTTAAACAAAACAAAAACTGTGAGTTTTAGTAAGGTCCTGTATTTTCTGTGACTCAGACATTCAGTAGACACAAAGACATTGCAATCTACTAATATAGACCCAAACAGAAATAAAGACCTTCATAAAGAACTCATGAAGGCAAAGCCATTTATCATCAGCTAGATATTGGCCACAGAAATCCTCCTATGCTAAGAACCAGTAATAAGAAATTTATTGTGGTAACAGCACAATGTAATTGTGGATTGTTTCTAAACTCTAAAGTAAATATCTTTATATGGAATTCATTTAAACCACAATTAAATGTTACAGGTAATAAATAAGAACATTTAGCACATGAACAGTAATAATTTCACAAGGTCAGATTGTCATATTATCATATTAATTCATTTCGGCAATAGGCTACTTAAATTGGTTAGCATGACTTATTTGGTGTTTAAAAAAAAACCTGAGATGTTAGGAATTTATTCATCATGGGGGACAACTTTGAAGCAACTAGTTCTAAGCAAACAACTAAGCAGTAGTAAGTCAACTGCAGAAATTCACACGTAGCTTTACTTGGGATAGTCTCTTCCTTAGCAACATTTTTGAATACTAACTTTGATATAAGTTTCATCAAGTTTTATTCTGGGATTAACAAAACTTTTAATGTTAGTTACTCCCAACATGGCATGGCAGGCAGGTATTCAAAGACAACTGTTTACAAATACAGAGAAAGATGTCATGAATGGGTCATAAGTAATTATCACGTGTCTTTTATTTCAGGAAGCACTTGCCAGTTAATTGATGACATTTCCACTTTTCAGTTAGTGGCTATTACACTTTTTATTGCAATTACTTCTCTTTATTTCAAATTCCAACTCGCCTGCCTCTACGCTCAACTTGCCAGCCTCTAGCAGTGTATGATTTCCACATGCTCTTATTCGGGCTTCTACCAATCATTCTCATTATTTGGCTTTAACCATTCAGACTTATTTGCATGGGCCTAATCTTAAATATAATGTTAAAATTACATAACAGATTTGAGTAATGGCTGAACCATGCTTTATAACATCTTTGACATTATAGCATATAGCCTCAGTTGACATTAATCTAGACAAACATATCTGTATTTAAATACACGGAGTTAATCCAGTATATCCTGACTATCTGCCTGAATTTGTTCAGATAGTTCATGCTATATAGCCTGGCTTTAGGACTTGGAAGAATCTATGTCTGTTCCAAGAACTATAGGTCAAATGTAAATCTGTTTATATCAAAAGACACACAAGGGTTTCTCCCCACCCCAAACATCAGTTTCTACACACTTCAAAGTTATCAACACTCAAATAGTTTTAATAAAAGAAAACACACTGGCTTAATATACATAAAATATAACTTTTCAATGCTTTCGATCCTTGAATAAAGTATTAATATAATTTTAAATCAAGACACATTAGAGAATAATGTTTTGCTAGCGTTTTTTATATAGGAGTGTGTGTGATCTGACTTATTATTATCTGACTACCTTATTCTTGAATCAGCATGCACTTCAGAATAAGACCAAACCCCCAAATTCTGCAGGCACTTTAGCACCCATTTTAAACACAGATTTCCTCCCTGATTAGATTTTTCATGGGTTTATTTCTGGTCTGATAATTTTTATCAAAACCTTACTTTATCCTTCTCTGAAGGCCTTTCATTATCTGTTTTCTACAGCAAAGGCGGTAATGGAAGCCCTGATGAGTCCTCTGTTAGGCTGAGTCAGGGAAGCATTCAACAATGTTTCTCTTTACCAAGACAGACTACCATAATACAAGATTTTCAACAAATCCTCAGTGTAAAATGCTGTATATTATGGCAAAATCTAGATGAACTACAGAAATAGTAGTTTGGTGGGGGTTTTGTTTTGCCTTCGCACACCCCCCCATTACTGGTCTTTATTCTTACACGAAGCCTGCTAATTACATCTTCCCACTGTCTTCTTGTCACATCTTATTATCAAGCATCAGAACCATGTATGAGCTAAAGATCACTAAAAAACACTCAAAAAGGCAATTAAATATACAGATTATGCATTCAGAAACATGTTCAGCACACTTCCAGGCCACTACTGGGATACAGTTAACTCCTAAAAATTACTTGAGCTGTGAGTGATGCAGTAGTCAGTGGTCCTATCCACAAGCAATTAAAACAACAGAGCTCAGCATTTACTCGTGGGGAGACTCATTCATAGCCTTTACAATAGCAACAGCTTTATTTATATTTTTATATCATCATATTGTAACTATAATCATAATCCAGATTTGGGAAGATTTATTGTATCTTCAAAATTCACATCATACAATTCTGAGCAACTGAAATTCCAGTAATGTAAACGCTTTGCATCAGAACTGAAATGATGACTCTTTCAAACAGGTAACTCACATGGATAGTAGGGGGGGTGGGGGAACAAAAGCCTGCAGGTGAAAAAGCCCATAAGGCTTGCCACCTGTTTAGAGTGGTTAACAGGTGTATCAAACAGCAGGCCTTCCTCTGGGAAAGAAGACAAACTAAACACTGCCAAAACACACAAAGAAGTAGCAACAGGGACAGAATGGAACACAGCATCTGCTTACTGGGACTCACGCAGCAGCCAGAAATGAGAAATCACAGAAAGGAAAACACTTTCATGGAGAAAATTAGTGTCTTACTTCATTAACCTCTGCAAGCTTAATTTACAAGTCATTGTTTTCTTTCACTCTCAAAGGTGCGCACATACAAACGCACTAAAACCAGACGGGCCACCACAGGTCTCTGGCATTGTTGTTGTTGGGGGGTGGGGTGTGTGGGGTTTTTGGTTTTGTTTTTTTCTTTTTTGTTTTTTAAATCAGCGGCTTTCAGAGGCTTTGTTTTGTTACATGTTCCCTAGTGTTCAGTTAGTTTCTACCTTGCATCTCCTGACAACTTTTTTACCCAATGTGAAATCAGTTTTATGGTTAAGCAGTAGATAAATCAGAGTTGATTGTTATTATTGGACTCCTCTGTTGATATAGTTATAATTATTGCTTGTTTATCAGACACTTAACCTGAATCTCTGAAGGTTCCCAGATTACAATATGCCATTAACTGACAGCACCCCCTTACTAAAAATTTATCACTTGCAAAAGATTGATCTAAAAAGCTAGCCCTGACATTGTTACGGTTAAACTGAAGAGGAAAACCAGACAAGCTCAACATTCATGCCGCTATTCAATCTATTCTATACCACACAGAAGCAATGCTAGAAGAATACCCTAGAGCTCAAAATATTTGCCCATGTTCTGTTTGCCCTAGCAGATTACTTCAGTATGTCCAAGGTGCTATTTCAGTAAAGAAAAATAAAAGCAAATCTTTTTCAAACCCCCTACAGTTACACACAGTTTACAAGCACAGAGCTACTTGTCCAAAGTATGGGTACACCAACCGATTAGCAATGAAGTGCTAAAAAGCAGTATTGAAAAATTTATATCCATTAAGTTCATGATTATTATTCTCAGAGTATATTATTGTCAGCTTTCTAATCGGAAATGAAAGAAGCGATCAGGCATACTATAAATTTTGTGAGAGTGTGACAGCGCCAATGAAGACTTAATATCTGAGACAGCGTTCAGGGCAGAGGGATAGAAAGGACCATAGTACTTATAAGACCACCACTCAGGGGAACGGCTCCACAAGCAGCATCCTGAAAGAGATTAGAATTGCAGAAACACATGGCTAACTCGTTCACCTATAAGGGGTAGGTCATGGGTATGCCTTAGACCCTTTTCGGAAGGCTGCTTAGCTCTTTCCTAAATCTATGGTGACAGGTTAAAAATGAACTTTAGCCTATTATTTTGCCTGAGAAAAAAGTATTTATATGCTTTTATTGTTTTATGTTAACCTATATAATGTGAAAGCAGTATATGAGCAAACACTTGCATTAAGTGGATGTGTTTTGTCTTCCGCATAATATAAGCACTAAATCAATCAACAAGATACTGCTGTCAGTACTGTTGGGTTTTTTTTTCTTTTGGCCAAAGTATCTTGTCACTTTTGAGCACATACCCAGTGCAAACTTAAATAGAGTACTAAATGCTTACAACCCTGCAGAGACAGACCAGTTACTGCACAAGTGTAAGCCTGAAGAATTAACCAATTCAGCCTCAAAACAGATGCTAGAGAGACACCTAGTGGTGCAAAGCTGTATGTGCACACGCGCACAGACAGAAACCTAGAATACACCCTGCATTCAATGTCTCAAGTGAGAAGCTATTATAACAGCACAATTTTTGTTTAACAGGGTTTAGGTTATAATGAAACAAATGGACAACAGCACTTGTACATATTTTTGTGTCATCTGTTTATCCAGCAAGTATTTATTGTCTTGTCCTACTGATTTTAATTCCCAATTTTCTTTATGTATATTTCCATGAACATATGATTTTTATACTGTATTCAGTAATTAAGTTTAGATCAACAGATTTAACTACAAACTCTTAATGTATATTTAAAAGAAATCCGGGGGTGTTAACAGATGCAAAACAAGAACCACACCAAAAAAACAAACCCTTAACTGAAAAGCCAAGATACCTGCGCTTATCTACACACCAATAGCAGACTGAACTGCAAGATACCCACGTGCTTTGTGCTCTGTTGTAACTACATAAACAGTATTCAGTAGAATTTTGGTTGTGATTTCATGTCTATAGGGAAAAAATCAGTTGGCTAGAGACACGTACTAAAGTTACATTGAATAGCCTTCCCCATAATATTAGCTTCTCCAAACATGTGCTACTATGAATTTCTACCAAGCCTAGGGAGACCCCTTCTCTTCAACAAGCAGGAAAACTGAATGAGGATCAAAGTCAAAGAAAGAGAGACTTAAATAATGAAATCAGTACTGGGTTTCTGAACTTCATTATAACTGGGTAATGAAATAGTTTATGAAGTGCCTGTTCCAAATCTTAATATATATCCAACAATTAAAGTTACTGCTTTCAAGTTCTAAAGTTACTACCAATGTATAAAATGCTACTTCTTCAAAGAATCTCTCTGTCCAAACACTTACCAGAGAAATTATGTCAAATCAAAAAAAACATTCCCAAGCACAGATTTGATCTCATTTAGTTGCTCAAAACGTCAGTAATTAATACCAGATTTTTTTTTAACCCTCAGACACTGTGATTGCAATGACAGAATCCCATTCTTGATTTGTCATGCATTAATTCACTGACAGGCTACAACCACATTTGGTCCTCAAGGTCATCTCACTGAATTACTGGAAAATAATCCACAGCACATCTTGTCCTGTTTTTCAGTTCACACCGCAAATGTATCCCCTGATCTTCCTACCTTGGAGTACGTGTCAGTGAGTGTGGGTATTCATAGGCGCTTATACATACATACCCATACATTTCCTCCCAGCTCCAAGTCATTATGTTTACTCCTGTTTTACAAATAAAGAATACTCCAAAAATAATCACAAGAAAACTCCCAAGTAGACTACACATCCAAGAATAGTTAAACTGAAATGGAATCTGAAGTTCAACTACACAAAATACTATTAGAATACGTTAAAAAATGAAATTTGAAGTCGCTTCATGTGTTACTCAAAAATGGGGACTGAATTTGCTAAATGAACCAACAGTACTAGTTCTAAACATAGACCTTTTCTGTTTATCTGCCTGAAACATCCTCTACCATGATCCTTTGAGCTTTTCCAAGCATACTTGTACAGTTTCTTATAAATCTTCTTTATGTACCTTATATACTGTTCCAACAAGGCAATATTCCATGACCGTGACATTGACAAGAGTCCAGGCTCCTTCATCATTGTCCTGACTCCTAAAACAGTGAAAAACAAATAGGAAATTCTTAAAGAAAAACAGATTTGGTGACCCGATACACTGGACTATCAGAGAAAGTGAGCCATTAACAATAAACAGTGGCAGTCAGGTCTAGTCCAGACGTTTACAGTCCTTTCCCTGCACTTCAAGCAACCAGTGAAAAGGCACAGTGAAATTCAGTCAACCACATTAGTACCGTCTCTGAATTTGGCCAAAGGATGAGAGCCCTAGAATTCACCTGCAACCTTTTTCATTTAAGCATATTAAAATATGTATTTAATTCTTAAACAGGAAAAAGTCACTAGAAGTAAGAGAACGGGACATAAAACTTTTTGTGATTAACAATTCATTGTGTTTGAAAACAAATCAATTGTATAGAGGCAATTCATTAAGGCAACAGTTCCATTTCCCATGCTAAGTTACTAAACTATTTGTATAATCGTGACAGTGCCGCTTGTTTTCTGAGTCTTAACATATCAGCACAGCCTTTTCCCTTGTAGATTATAGCCAGTAACAGCTTTTTTTCCCCATCTCTAAATTTTACTAAATATTACTATTTCCCAAACATTACTCTGCATTTTATAGCTCTTATTTTTGAAACAAAAAATAATTTCCACAGATTAAGTCAATGTAAAGTGAGAACAAGAGCTTAAGTTTCCTGGCTTTTGCTAGACCAAAGCCATCTTTGAAAAAATGAAATCATTAAATAACTGTATTTATGCAGCATAAAAAGGTCTGTTCAGTCTTGACAGCATAAATTTTAAACATAGGCTACTCAGAAATTCTAACTTACCTTCTCTTATTCCATAGAGGAACTCTCCTTCGTCTTTCCCACCATCTTTATCTTGCGATACTTTGTGTCCACAGAGCTTTCCAAACACAAACTGACCAGAGTAAGTGCTCCCTTGAACCAAATATATGAAAAAGTTAAATACAGGAAAAAACAACAGATCTGTCAAACATGGTTTAACTTTTTTAATATATTTAGGGCTCACCAATAAGTGATATTTTACTTACAGACCATGAATAGAAGGCATTCTAAAAGCCTAGAAGTTTATGATTAACAACTATTTATTTTTACTATTAATGCTGTTTAATGAAGACTATAAACATGTTCATTCAGTCTTTAATTTAAAACTAATGAATCATAATCCTTCTGGACTTTAAAGCTAACAGTTATGTGTTAAAAAGAAAAGATTCATACTATGTTCTTTTATGGTTAAAGAACGTATGAAAGAAGTACTTGAATTTCAGTCACCTTAACAGCTTTTTGATGGCAGGTACTCATTCAAATATTCTGTGTCAAAGCCTGACTAATCAGCAGCTTAGTACTAGAAGTACTGTACTGTGAATTTCCTGGTGTATGTGTGATCTTAGGATGACAGATAACTATTCTTCTGTCGAGTATTTATGCAATTTACTTATATAACACACTGTATTCCACATGGTCACCCTTTATTTTCTGTCAGCCTGACAGACTGTTGACTAAAGAGATAGGTGGGTAGAGAAGTCACTGACTTACCTGGTCAGGAATAAGCAGAAACAGGAGAAATTCTTTTCTGGAACAACTTACTGGGACAGATCTTTAGTCAACAAACTTCTTCCTACTCAGGATGCTAGAAGAGGGATGAATTCATTGAAATGTCCCCTTGGTAAATCACACATGAGATGCCCCGCCATAACAGTCTATTCAAGTTCTTTAAATCCATTAACATCTTTGGCCTGACCGTGTGGAGCACTTCATATAACCACAGGTCTATATATGTGTGCATCTTTGAAGGACTGAGACAATTATCAAAAATTGATGATACATGTTTCTGGTTTCTACCATTAACACGTTTGATTAACTTTCTGAGGTGACTGAAAGTTAATGCAGCCTAAGTTGAGAGGCCAACAAGAAAACCTGAAAACCACAACTCTTCAGTAAACACCACCAAAGACTAACAACTTGGACTAATTCGGTTTGGCTGCTTGTGAGATGTATTTATACATAAGAATTTAATGGGATTGGGACTTTTTTTAAAGGGTATGTAATAGCTACGGGCTCACCTGTCAACGCCTAGTATTGAAATCCACACCCTGTAATTTCTCCATTGACAAACTTGCCCTCATAATAACTTCCATCTTTAAAGAACTGCTTGTCCTCCCCTAGAAAATAAAACAATACTTACAACCCTGTTTACCAAACAAATGTCCACCTGTTTTCAACACATCAAAAGTTAAAACTGTCTTTTTCTCCCTTATATGACTGAGTTTATATCTATGTATTATTAGCACCTTCACATGCTTTAAACTTAAGACTTATTATCTTAGCATCCAAACATTGACCCCAAGCAAAGGGATCTACAAAGTACATATGAGGCAGAAATCGTAAATCCTTGAAATCAATTTTTTCCCTATTAGCTCTCACAGAACATAATGGAATCAGTTTTTAAACCTCATGAAGCCAAGGATCTGACTTTCACAGCAGTCTGTAAGCTCTATAGCTATGCTGGTTTTACTGGTAACAATCACTTACTGTGTTGTGTAAAAAGGTGAGGGGTCCGTGTGCCTTCTTGTTCTGCCTTATAGCATGCAAAAGATTTAAAGGCTACAAATTACCCTGGTTTAAAAAAAAAAAAAAAAAGGAAAACAGAAAGGATTGTTGCAAGCTCAATTCATTTATGCTCCTCAGGGCTCAGGGCCCTGGGTAGACCCAGCAGGCCCCAATTCCTCCACCAAGACCCACCTGAGGCCTCTCCACACACCCTGCCCAGCATATTAAAAGACAATTACTTAATTACTCAATTATTTAAACAATAAAGACTTAGGTTGAATATTGACTAGCTAGTAACACAGAAGTACAAGCCCTAACTTTACTCAAGGGCCATCATTTAAAAATTTCAGTATAGACAGCATTTACGTGAAGATACATATATGACTTTGCTTATATAGTCACTTCACATTGCAATGGGAACCCAGGCTCTTAAATAAGGTCACTGTAAGCGCTACAGACTACAGCCAGAAGCCAAAGCATTAGCGACTGCACCAACTCCACACAGAAGAACGCCACCATAGGAATTAAAGCGTCCGCATTTACATTAGCTTCAACACAGGAGCGCGGGCTTAACGTCTCTCGTCTTAACAAGAGACCAGACTTTGCGCTTCTGGGAAACCCGTCCTCCCCCCTCCAGGGCGGCACCGGGGCTGAGGCGGCACCGTGGCTGAGAGCCCTGCCCCGAGGAAAACTCGCGTCCCCAAACAGGAAACAGCAAACCCTGCACAGCTGAAAAATCACTACCCCTGACGCACCTAGGCGGGCTGGGCAGGTAAAATGGCGGCGGCCCGCCCCCGGCTCCCCGCCCACCGGCCGCGGCAAGAACCCTCTTGTGCTCATTGGCTGCGCGGGAGCGAGGGGCGGGACGCACAGAGAGCCGAGGAGCGGCCCCGCGCCTGCGCAGTGTCGAAGGGCGCGGAAACCGCCCCGGTGGCGGTGGCGCCGCCGGGCATCTCCTGCGCTCGGTCGCTGCTGCCGCCGACCGACCGCCCGCCCGCAGCGTGCGCTTGAGGCCACGCTTCCTCTACCGGGAGCACAGCGGCAGCCGCCCGCCCCTCTACCCTCGGCCGTCCTCACGCCCGCCGCCACCCACCTCCCTCCTCACGGCGCGGCGCCGCGGCAACTCCCACTTCCCCCGTCCCCGCCCCGCGGGGCCAATGGCGGGGCAGCACCGAGCCTTCGTCCCGCCCCCTCGCGGCCCGGAGGCGGAAGCAGGTCCCTCCCCGCCCGCGAGGCCATATTGTGTGTTGCGGGAGCGGGGGGCGGGGAGCGGAAGGCAGGACCCGGCTGGGCCGCTGTGAGTAGCCGCTGGCTTGGCACGGCCGGCGCCGGTCCGGGCCGCGGGTGGGCGGGGTGCTCCGAGCCTCCGGGAGCGCGGGAGGGCTTTGGGGGCCTTGGTGAGCGCTGCCGCACCCGCGGCCCGGGCGCTATGTGGGCCTGGTTGCCGGTGTTGCCTGCCGGCGGCGGGGCCGCGGGGTTGCAGTGGCCGCCGGGGGCCCGCTCCTTCACCTGACTGGCCACCTCGTGTCCTAGCGCTGCTTCCGGCCCCGGTGGGCCCTGCGCCGCCTCCCGGGCCTCGCCTCCGCCCTTAGGGCCTCGCCGCGCCGGCCCCGCGCGATGTGGTTTTCTCCCCAAAATGTGTCGTGTCGTGTTTGTTCCTCGGGGTTCGGGCCGGGCAACGGCAGCATCCCCACAGGCTGCGCTCGGAGCTCGGGCAGCGCTCGGGGCACCGGCAGCATCCCCACGGGCAGCCCGCCTTCCCGGGTGGCTGCGGGGAGCGCGGGGCCGCGCAGGTCCTGCTGGTCGTGAGCGTCTGACAGCGCGGGCGGCCCCGGGGATGGAGACAGTTAAACAGGGCCTTTTTTAGGGTAAAACCTAGTTTGCACAACCAATGGGCCGTTTTCCCTGTTAATAAATCGCCTTAGTGCGTGCTTTTCAAAGACGTTTCCTTTATGAGTTAAAGAAACTTGTATGAGCAGTGATATGTTTTTGCTAGTTATGCGCTTCGTTTGTATTTTAAATTTAAGAAAAATCGTATTGTAACAAGACAGTTGTCTGAAAATTTATCACCTGTCCGCATGTGACGATGCGAGGTGTAAGTTAAATGTCTTTACTGCCTCAGGGCCTGTCATTTTTGAGAGCTCAGCGGTGCAGTGCTATTTGTTGTGATATTAGCATAATAATTGTCATAACAAGCATAATTGTTGAAGGTCATGCATTCACCTGCTTGGTGTTTTTCAGCAGAGAAAACCTTTTCATATGATTTAGTTTTAGTAGCAGTCTGTGTTCTGCCAGTAGCAAACCACTCTATCGTTTGTTGTATCCACCTTTGTGTGTATTTCTGATTGCTGGCTTTGCTGAGGTGGCGGAAGGGTTATTGTAACTCTGTACGCTCAACAGCCAAGTCGTATGTTACGTTATGAAAGAGGGATCGCTGGTGTTCAGATTTGGTTATTCCCTGAAACTAGTGAGATCTGACTTGTGTTCTGAACTGTAAACTACCTTCAAAGCAATGCCAGAGGCTGCTTTTCTTGGTAATAGTCCAATTGCAAGCGTTCTTTAAATGTTTTGAATTGGTAAGGAACACTAATTAAAATTCTAAACTATGTCGTGTGACATACTTCAGTCTATGCTACCTAAACCGAGCCTGTGAGAGGTCTCTGTTCAGTAAACCGGCCAGTGTGAGCTGGTTGCTTTTCTTGATCTGCCCTGGAAGAACTGTACGTATGATAAACAACCACATGTAATCGCATCTAATGTAATCTTTTTACACCAAGCAAAACACCTACTCCATCATAAAGCCATCGGTAGCCATATGTGCGTGATTCTTCACTTGACGTGCGTAGGTTAACGTTTCCAAGGTTGTAATGTTGGGTCTCCTCATAGCCCTTGATTCCTATGGATGTATCTGTAAAATTAATTTTGAGGATATGAGCGTTTTTGTGTTTGTGATCTTTAGAGAATTGCTATCTGATAGAGAGATTGAGTATCTTTTTCTTATGGCTTTATACTCCAGGACACTTCAAAAAAACCAAAATAAAGCTCAGCTAATAATGCTGAGTAACTTTCTCCTTCTGCAGTGCAGTGAATGAGGAGAATAACAATTACTTTTGCCTGTAAAGTAAAAGTCTGTATCTATATTGTATAAATTTCTCTTTGATTTGTTTTCTTTTTAGCTATAGCTTGAACTAAAGCGGCCTGCAGCTCCTGATGCCTCATAATGATCCCCTTATCTTTCAAAGTGTAACAAGACTCCTTTTCTCTACCTACTAATTATTCCACAGGATGTAGTTTTCAGATGTTTACAGAAAAAGTACAGAACTTTAAGGTTCTGTGTCTGCTCAGATCGTCCTTCATCTCAAATTATTTTTTGCAGTAGTCAAGGTATTGCAGCATCTAAGATAATTTACATTTTTCTGATCTAGTAATGTTTCATGTATCTTTATTATCATGTGAGGCTCCTGAGATATTAATATAGGGCTGAAAGTACTCTGACTATCCCAGGGTTCTGTAGTCCCACCCACTGATGAGGACTCCAGGAAGTAATGTCAGGGATTGCTTTTGGTGATGTGGCAAAAATGTTTCTGTTTAGAATCCATTTTATTTCATTTGTTTTATATCTTAAAGTGAGCTGTAAAACTTAGTTTGAGCGTAACTGAAAAGAAAAATAAAGATCTTAAATTGGTAGCAGAAGCAGGTACCAAAAAATAGTTCCCTTGGTTAATTTTTTTACCTGAGTTCAGAATCCTGGTCCCTTTACTACACAATTGTGCTCATGTGAAAAACTTTTCTGTGGCTGCGGAGCTCTTCCTGTTCAAGAGAGAGAGAAAGTCCTTGAACAATTCTAGCAGTGGGCAGTGTTTTGGTTTAGGTACTTGTGGTGGAGGGTTTTTTGTCTGTAACCACTTGTGTACAGAGTCCTGAACTTATGCTTCTTCATTATCTAGTTACTCAGTATTTAAAAATCCTAAGCAGCTTTTAAAAAAATTATTTATTTTGGTTTTGTTCTTTGCCTTTAGAGGCTGAGGTGACAGGAGGGTGGTGCTGCACTTCGCATCTCAATGCTTAGATATTGTAACTCAGCTCCTGCCTTCTCAAGGTGAAGATGTCTAACAAGGCTCATTCCTACGTTTCTGTATGGACTTGGTTTTTCCCTCCCTAAAATGGATTGGATCCTGCCTTGCCTGTGTAAAATACCCTGTTCTTTGCTTTCTTGACAGTTTCTTTTGGAAAGTAATTTATTTTGGAGTAGAAGTCCTCTCGTTAAGAATACTTCATTAAAAATAATTTGTTTCAAATGGGCCAACCCAAAAGAGGATCACGTGTAAATGCTGTTCAGATAATGTATTGTAAAGCTTCACAGAGCTTAGATTTTTGTTTTAAATGTTACCTGTGTGTCACATTTTGTTTCCACAGCAACCATGTCAGAAGGGGACAGTATTGGTGAGTCTGTTCATGGAAAGCCTTCTGTGGTCTATAGATTTTTCTCAAGACTTGGACAGGTTGGTTTTCTCTAGGGTTTTTCTGACTCCAGTAGAAGCAGGTCTCGATGCAGCTTCCTAAAGTCATTACTTTTTGAATTAGTTCTTGAAATACTAAAATCTGTACAAAAGATTTCTTTTGAAGCCTTTATTATAACACTTAGCTTAATGGAATATTTGATGTGTGTATATGGGCCATTGCACAGTGAAAATATATGTTGGTGGTGGTGTCAAAAATGAGGAGTGACTTCAGATTTCATGTCAGATTCATGTTAAGGAAAAGAAACTGGAGTAAAATATGGTAAAATATAGAAAATTTAAATTGCTTTGTGATGCCCCAAGCATTAGGAAAATTTTTTTGCCTCTGTAAAAATATAGAACTTTTCAAATGCTTGTATGTTTAATTAAGTTTATTTGTAATAAAGAATACAAATGTTTCACGTTACTCTCCTTCATAAAATACTCTTCACATATAGTTACTGTTTCTAATGCTACCCCCTAATAAACATTATTCATTGTGCATTGCGCATTTTATAGATTTACGCTTTTTATTTCTTCCTAGATCTACCAATCCTGGTTAGACAAATCTACTCCGTATACTGCGGTGCGATGGATTGTAACTTTGGGTCTGAGTTTTATCTACATGATTAGAGTTTATTTACTGCAGGTAAGAAAACTGCATTTAGTGCTGACATTGTTTTAGATATCATTACTACTCTATTTTTTGTTAAGAGAGTTTTTGAAGTATGGTATTGCTTTGGAGTTACATATGGTATCGTTCAGCACACAGTAGAAGGTAAATGAGTGTGAAGAAAACACATCTTATTGGTGTTAAACTTACTGCTTCAGAATGGAGAATGTGCGAATGCTTGAGGATATTCATCTGATGGCAACAAAAAGTGGAAATATTCCATTAGTTCTGATGAAATCACACACTAAACCTCTGAAAACTCTGATGCAATTAACTTTTTACTTTTGCTTTTAAAGCTGTGTAACAACACGCTCAGGAGCCAGGGGTTACCTTCTGTCATGCAAACCACAGGATTTCTTTTCCAGCACTTCTATCGCTGCAGGCCAGTGGCAGACTGTTTCTCCACTAATCGGGTGCTTCTATTTCATGCCAGTCTGCAGTTCGGTTCAGTTAAGAACTTGAGAATTGGTATTCCCAAATGCTGAAGATCTCAGATAGAATGTGAAAGCTGTGCAGGTGGGAGTAAAAGGAAGATTTAAGCGACTGAGGCCTGCAAAGATGATTAAAAAAGTGATGGTTTTATGCTGTTTGCTTCTTTTATGCTGCTTTTATGACGTCTGTGTCTTGAAATAGAGACCGGATGCCTGAGAAAAAGCTTTCATATTAAATTTGTCAGTATGTGAGGGATTTGCCCTACTCTTGTTTTGATTGATGTATTTGGTTTACAGTAGTATACCATAGAAAACGTGTAGCTTGAAAAATGAAAACTGTTACATATGTTACCTGTCAGTATGCAACTAAAAGAAATAGGTTCATAAGATCACTTCATCTTCCCATAGAGTCAGAATGCTTACTTTATACAGTGAGAATTTTCAATATTTTTAAAGAAGTCTGGAAGACTTTTTGTGTTAATGTGAGAATGCAGAAAAGCACTTCTTAAGGAAGGAAAAAAAACAGGTTGTTTGATCATCTTGAAAAATCAGTGTCTGAAATGCATTTCAGGAAGACACTAATCTTAGCCTTTTTTTTTCCCCTCCTTGCTGCAGGGCTGGTACATTGTGACATATGCCTTGGGAATCTACCATCTAAATCTCTTCATAGCTTTCTTGTCGCCAAAGGTAGACCCCTCTTTAATGGAAGATTCAGGTATGACGAATAATTCATTTTGTGATAACTTTTAACTTAGTCAAACTTCCGGTCTGATACAATAGTATAAAGATGGGCAATTTTAGCATGAGGCTGCATTTTTAGACTTGCAGAAAATCTCTGCAACTTGACATCAGGAGTTACTGTAAAATTCGCATCTCTTTCCTTCAGGACTTGAATGTATTCCATGTTGTATTAGTTTTCTATGTTTTGAAGGAAGGTTTGTGTGACTTCAGTTCTCCCCAGAACAACACAAGTGACCTGGCACTCATTTCTGTTACCTATTTTGCCTTGGGAAATCAATGTTAAGTTACATTAAAACAGCCACTGTAACTGGAATCTATGTGTAACAGTGAAAGTTTTGTGTGGGTTTTTTTTTAAAGATAAAAAATAAAATTTGGAGTCCAAATAGTGTGGAAATTAGTCTGAAGGGGGTTTGTCGTTTTTGTTTTTTTGCTGTTTTTTTCAGATGATGGTCCTTCCTTGCCTACGAGGCAAAACGAAGAATTTCGGCCTTTCATTAGAAGGCTTCCAGAGTTTAAATTCTGGTGAGTTGATCTGTCTGCCTCTGCTCCATTTTTGAAAAATATAAATATCTGCATCAAATTAGTGGTAGCTGGTGTTGAAGGATTAATTGTTAATATTGTTTTTAAGGCACTCTGCCACTAAAGGAATCCTGGTTGCTATGGCATGTACGTTCTTCGAGGCTTTCAACGTTCCTGTTTTTTGGCCAATCCTTGTGATGTACTTCATTATGCTATTTTGTATCACTATGAAGAGGCAAATCAAGGTAACTTGGCAAGAACAGACAGTAGCATTTGTGATGTCAGAACTTAGTATTGATCCAAACTGTCCCTCCAGTTGAGCACTTCAGAGGTATTAAATGTATCACACACACCTCTTCACTAGAGGCACTTCAATAACTGACACCTGAACATTAGTTCAACATTAGTTCAAGTGTTGCATGTTTGCAACTTTGAGCAAATATTGACAATGGGAAACAAAAATACTTGGTAAAAGAGGTCTCCGTACATTAAGCCACAAAACTTTATCCTTGCTTTCAAAATTTCTTAGAATTCAATATGGTTTTTTTTTTATACAGGATGAATTTATAATTTCTCATCCACTCCCTTTCTTCATTTCACTGTGGCTGTTTTTAATTAAGAGGTCTTGTAGGATCTCTGGTGGGTGAAAAGGGAAGTTCTGACCAGTTGATGAGAGAAGGGGAAGAAGAGCATAGGCAAGTCATTCAGGCTGTTTTTAAAAAATTACTTCCGGTTTGTTGGCACTTTGAAAGGAGAACCAATATGTTTCCAGACATTCAGAATTTTGGATAGGTACTGTTATTCAAAGTTGTAAATGAAAGATAAAGGGTAGTAAAGAATTAACACCTGTATGGTCTTTCCAGTTCCCTGTGATTCCCCCAGTCAGTAATCTTCACCATACGGTATAAGTTGTCAGGTGTACCCAGATTTGAGATTTATACGGTTGGGCTCGTACCCCTGTTTTGACGTGAACTGGTGTATGATTGGCTATTCCATTACCTTTACAATACTGAAGAACTGTCTTTCTAGAGGACTTTGTAATTTACAGTGTATATTATAAAACAGTTTTGTAAATAGTAGGGAAGTTTCTTGCCTCAAAAATTGATCTTTTTCTCTTCACAGCACATGATAAAGTACAGATATATACCCTTCACACATGGCAAGAGGAAATACAAAGGGAAAGAAGACGTGGGAAAGACCTTTGCTAGCTAGAAGATGCAATCGACCTGTTGACCAATTCTACTTCTAACTAAAGGAACGATTTTGAGCCATTGTAACAATGCCTTTTTTCTTCATAAAAAATGATTAACAGAGTGGTGACAAAGCAGTTGAATTTTATTTGAAGAGGATCTTGCTATTTTTATCTGAAATATCAGTTTCTTGAAGAAACTGGCATTCTAACCAAATTGCATTGAGTTTATTATCTCTTGTAAGAAGTTGGAGAAACTTTGGATAATCCCATGGATTTGGGATAATGCATTTCTTTCAAGATCCATTGCACTGGAGGGATTAATGGCTTAAGAGTTGGGTCTCTTTACGTACTTCTGCACAATATCACCCTGAAGTGCTGTGCACGTATGTGGAGGAAAAATGTAAGATGGCAGCACACACAATGATGCCGTTTTCTGCTTCATGGCCATGTGCTATTTTCATAAAAAAAGACAATAGACCTAAATAGATGCAGGACTCAAGCCACTTTCTTAAATGCACGGTATAACTGAGTTATAATCAAACAAATACAGGTAGGAATAAGAAATCTACTAAATTATGGGGTTTGCCATAGGGAAAAACTACTCACATAGCTTCTGAGGTAACTCATTTGTGTGGGGTTTTAATGCCAGTTTCACCGTTACATCTCCTAGCAGATGCTAAACTTGGGTTCTTTCATGATGACTCAAAACTTTATTCAAATTCTATCACAATTTCCTTTGAGAACCTGGAATTATAAATATATATTTTAATTGTTATCAGTTGGAGTTTCTTTCGTACCTAATTTCTTGATTAATTTAAGCTGACTTCATGCAGCCCCTTCAGAATATACCCAAACTGGCCACAGCAGACAAACGGTGTGGGTTTTAGCACAGCTTTTCATTTTCTATGGGGAAAAAAAAAGAGATAAAAGACCTGCATGTAAACTTTTTCATGTGATACAACTGCAGTTTTATTAAGTGACTTTTTAATTCCAAAATTTATTAAAAGACAGTGTCCCCCTTTACTTGTTCTCTAACTTTATATACATGCATTGATCTAACAGTATTTATAGCTCCTTTTCAGTAGTGGTTACTCTCAATTTATGTTCATGCAATGCCTTTTTCAACTCTTCAGGGAGCATTCACTTGCAGAAAGTAGGAAAAGATTAGCTCTTTGAAGATTCTGAATGGAGAATAGTGGCAACTTCAGCAGACACCTGATTGGAAAATGTATGTAGGAACCCTTTCATCTGATTTTGTCAAATGAAGTCATTGTGGAGCTCTGGAGTTCAGCCTTCAGTAATCCTGGGAAAATGACAGGTAGTTTTAGTTCACATTGACCTGCTGGTTTGGTTTGTTTGCGTGTGTTTGTTTTATTAGCAGTGTGGAAACTAGTAATGTCAAAATTTAATATTACGGAAACGCAGTATCCAGAAAGGGCCTTGTAGAAGTACCAGTCATGGATGCTTGCAGCTCACCGCCTAAAAATCTGAAAGCCCCAACTTGGAGAAGCTGTCTTCAGGTTTGCTGGAGTTTCTGAATAATATGGGCAAATCAGGGAGAAAAACATGATGTTTATTAATGTTAAAATTGGCAACTGGGATGACTCCTACTGAACAACAGACTGTTAACAACATCCATTGCAAATTAGACATTTTTGCTGCCACTTAATTTCAGACTTCAGTGGCAGTTTGAGATTAATGTCTTCTCATTCTTAGGTAGGTGTCAATGCTCCACGGCCAGCGGGATTCACGGTTCTCAGATATGGATTGTAGCTGATGTTGGGACAACGGTCTAGTTCCCTAGCTGAGCCTCAGCATGCAACAACCAGACAAGTTTGGCATTTTGTTAAACTTTGCTCTATTTTTATTGCTTACAAGTGCTAAAAATAAATTACCCTTACAGAATGCCTGAAAAACTTGGCTTGAGAATATCACAGATAATTCCCAGTTGTTGACTGGTTTCTATTTGTTTATGTGCAACTAAATGTTGCCCCTATTTTCCTAGTAAGGAGACCAGGCAGTGACTTCCTTAGCTACTTGTGTTTTGCTTTGTGACATGGATCATTTTTCTTCCACTGTTGCCTTGACAGTGTTGAATAGGTGAGGGATGCCTGAAAGTTTTCCGGTGTAAGAAAGAGGTGGTATTGCAGTTCTGAAAATCACTTTTGTACAGTAATGATGAAGTGTTTGCATAGTCACCAGCAACTGTTTCTTCTTCCATTTATAGATATGATGAAAAGTTAAACTGATCTTATTGTAGATTTTATGATAACACTTGGAGATTTCATTGTTAACTAGGTAACCAGGACCTCTGCAGTACAAACAACCATCTTAGAAGAAGTGCTCTTACTGTAGCACGCCTGCCCCTGCCACCCCAAGTCCATGTTCAGTGCCATTGGTGACAGGTTTATTGAAACTGTAACTCATGATCCACAGAGTGGATCATCTGGCTTTTTCTCCCCATCTGTACTTAAAGAATACAAATAAATTCATCTTGTACATTTTCTATCATGCAAGAATGACAAGATGCATTAACAACAATCTTCCTTTTCCCTCCTGCTCCAAATACTTGTATAGTAGTAACTTATAGGATAAACCTTGACGAGGTGGTGCTGCTGAATCCCTCCTCCTTTATACTCTAAAATACTGGCTTAGCTGAAATGGGCCCTGTTGCCATGAAGAGGGGAGAGGGTCTTTTGGCTGGTCAGCTTCTTCCCTGTGTTACACTGTCAAAAACATCACACAGACAAGACTTAAACGGTGTTAAAAACTAAGACTTTATAGTTGAGCTTAGTTTCTATCGGTATACATACTAGGGCTCTTTTGAAGCAGTGCTTGTGATGTTGCTGTAGCCTGAATATCTAGAATGCTTGGTGAAAAGCCTTGATATCTAATAGTGATAGAAAAGCTTTGAGTTCAGAAGTTCCTTGATCAGCGTGCAGAGTAGTCTGCATTACTCTGGGTTTGCATTTGTTGCTTCTGTTGATCCAAGGGAAACTCAGTTTGTCAAACCAAGGAAACCTGCTTTGTTGTTAATGTTATGAAAACAGTGGTACATGACATACATTTATCATCAGGACTTGAACTACAGTTAAACTAAGGGCTTGTGTACCTCTTTTGTCCTTTTCCCCTGAAGTCTGCAGTATGGCCTTGTTATTATGTTACAGGAGAAAGGGAGTCTGACAAATCATAGGGTTTTACTAATACCTTAAGCACGCTATGAAAGGTTGGAAGACTCATTAGCCACGCTTACATTTAGAGAATGAGAATCTGATTTAAATGTTTCATTGTCCAAAGGGAAGAGAACTATTGCGTTTGTGTTAAGTGCTTTTTAGAATGACATATTTTTAATATGCTCAAGAACCATGTTAGAGGAAACAGAGGGTAGAGGCAGAAATAGATTTATTGTGTAGAACAGGAATGAAGTGCCACCTTGCACGGGCAGTTACCAGTTTCATAATGAAATCTTTGTCTTGGACTAACTCAAGCTGTAGGACAACTTTATAGAGGGTGTAGGAGCTGAGGCCCTTGTGAAACAGAAGAGATGTTTCCTTTAGAGTTGATAGTGACGCAGGTAGATCAGTTTCTGTGGATTAAACTTCTCTCTGCACAGTGGACATTCTGTCTACAAAAAGAAAATAAATTAGATAGACGTACTGAATTGCTGTATTAAAGTTTAATAAAATCCAAATATAACTATTTAGCTACTTCTAGAAAATAATCAGAATCCATAATTAAACAATTTTTCAGTCCAGTTTGTCATGCAAGCTTAACCATGTAAAACATTCTAAGTCACCCTAATTTAAAGAGCAACTTGAGGTGACGCAGGCGCTTACAAAATGGCCTTAAAAACATGGTCATTGTACGCAGAGTACAGCACCTTTGCCTGGAAGTAACTTGTTCATCTTGGGTAAATGTGACCTCTTGGATTTTCACCTTGAAGGATGAAAGCCTGTCTAGCAAAATCACTCAAACGGTCACTGACATTCTACTCACGTATTATGTTACTCTTGAATATTGCTAAATAATGGTCCAGTATACTAATTTCAGAGGTAACTTGTGGTTTGTTTTCCTTTTTCATACTAAAAATAAGTTCCTTTATTTTTACTTGCAGCTGAACTAGAACCAGCAGACTGATCGTCTTTTTATTGCTGTTTACAGAAGATATCTAGTATTGCGTTATGCGTGTTTTTACTCAAGTGTATTACAGGTCAATTCCATTGCAGAGTTTGTTTGCCTTGGGATTGCGGGCAGTTTCTCTCAGCAGCTTTGTCCTGAGTTTATCGTAAGCAGTTTCCCAACAAGGGCCATGCTTTTACCTGCTATTTAACAAGCATTTCCTGAAGCAGTAAGCCAAAACAAACTGGATGGATTCTTAACAGTTCTTTTGGTGTTTGGGTTGCTTTTTTTTAAATCTAGATGGCAATGCTCATTCTTCAGTTAATTTTGGTAACAGGTAGAACTAGAAAAAACTACAGTTAGAGCCAGTATGAGGATTAAAGATACTGACTGTGTGTTACAAGGTACTCTTAGTTCTCTAAATCACAGCTCTTAAGTTTTTGTATTTTTGTGTGGTAAATCCAGTAGGACATCAAAGGATTTACTAGGTCAGCCCATTCCCGAAGACTGAAAGTTAATAAAATGGTAAGAGTTGTTGTCAGTGTTAATTAAAAACAGGCTTAAGACTCTATCTGAAACAAAAAATCCTGTGCCATGGATGTTGAACTGTTCTCAGAGTAGTAAATTGGTCACCAGGCCTTTAGGGCAAAGAATAGGTAAAGATGCAATTTTAGTGAATGGATGTTTTCAGATCTGAAATATCACTGTAAAATGCATTTTTACTACTGTCTACCTACAGATATGTGCATCTGGAACAGCTTTAGAGTGGACAACAGTGCAAAGAGTAGCCTGAAGTAAATGTTCTCTAATAGATACAGCTCTCTTGTCCGCTAGTACTCATGTTGCAAACTGACGGGTACTGACAATTTCACTTGTCAAAGTGTACTTCCTTTACACTCAAATTTCTATTGCCTCCATGTTATTTGAAGATCCTTCAAGCAGGGAGTCAGCAGGGCAATTTCTAATGCTAACACGTTTTAGGTTCTTCCTTAATTTTCCAGTCAGAGGTGTTACAGGAAGTGAAGACTAATCTTCATTTGATCACAAGAATAGCTGTTTTAATTGATGCCCAAGCAGGTAAAGGGACCGCATAGCCTTGAACAAGGCCACAGTGCACAAGGATCACTTACCTAAATTATTCTAATAAAACTTTGAAATGCCTGTGAAAAACTTCAGTTCATGATGCTTCAGCTTCCTACTGGAAAGTCTAAAAGCCCAAACTAAAGTTTTGGGAGGCAGATACAACTCTGCCCCCCACACCCCATATTTGATTTTAAAGCAGACTAAGTTTTTTACTTTTTAATTTCAGATTCCTAAGAAGACAGTACTCAGGAGTTAATATTGTTGCATTAAGGATATTCAACAATCTTGCTTACGTCTTTCATCAAATATCATATTCTGAACACTGTAGGAAATCCATGAATGAGAACTATTCCTCCAATAACTCACTATTTCTGATAGCTAGCTGGTTAAGGAAATGGTCTGGAAGACTTTCTGTTACAGTCTAGCAGGAAAGTTTTAGTTTAAGGGGCTCCCTCTAGGGTACCTGCTTCAGTCACACTCTTTCTCAGCCCAGCGAGTCAGTTTTCTGAAGGAAGCCCCTGCTAGCTGTCAGTTCTGCATCACTGTGTAGTGAACTTGTGCATCCAGCTCAAACCTGGTAACATTTGCTGCCTCCCTTATGTTTCAGAAACAAACAGCTGCTAAGCTGAAAAAAAGCTAACTGGAGGGGTGGGTAGTATGGTTTGTGTTAGGCAAACTATATATTTAAAAAAAAAAAAAAAGGATTAAATGAATCTGACTACCCAGCAGTAAGAACAACATCTATTTTCACAGCCTTGGAAAACACATGGAAGTAATTCAGTGGATTACCACTCCTTCCCTGCAGCTGGTGAAAGTTTCTACCACAGCTTCTGACAGCTTTCAGGCAAGACTGGTGAGCAAAGTCTAGGTCTTTACAAGTGAATCTGCTTCCTGAATTGTGTCAGGGTGGTGTTAGGAAGGTGCTAGCTCATCGCAAGCTGCGTTCGAGTCTGTCTCTTCAAATGGTGTATCTATTATAGAACTTAATGCAGAGGCGTAACCTTGGTGCATTTAAAACCTGATTTTGGTGTCAAGATCGATTCTGGATCTTAGGGAAATTCTCTGAGAAGTTGTATTTGCTTGATTCTGTCCCACCACAGCCACACTAGTATCAGTGTAGGAACATTTAAGTAGATCACACTACTTATTTCTAGAACAGCTGCAGTAATACATCTGAGTTACAGCACAGACATGGCCTCTGTGGCAAATATTTTATCTGGAAGTAACACTTGATGCCTTTTTTTTTCTGGCAAGCAGTTTTCACTCTTTAGAGAAAATAAAAGGACAATTTTTTTCCACGTCTATAAATAAACCCTTTATGGATAAAAACTCTATTTCATTAATCCAGAGCAAAATCCAAGTTTAAAATAATATGCATAAGAGCTAGCTCAGTTTGGTTGTAACTTATCTCTTCCTTTTTATTGGAAGTCACGTGAAGGCTTCAGAACATTATTGCTTTTGCTGTTTCTTTGCAGTTAGAATTATAGCCAAGGTCAGTAGATAAAGGAGTTTTCTTCACGTCTGACTTCCACAGTAGTCCCATTGCATTTCAGCGGTTGGGACAGAAAACTGCTCGCCTTATTTACCTCATCTATGTAATGCATAGTCATTCTATTCTAATAACATATATATAGGTCCTGGTAAACTCCTGTGTGGGGGGATTTTGGGTGCCTTAGTGAGAGAAAGGGTATTATTTCAACACGCAGGCTGACAGGTACTTTCAAGCAGAAATTTCATCATGTTTACCCCTTCCAGCCTGCATTTGTCCTTCTGTACTTACTCTGGTGTTACACCACTCCATGATGCATTCCCAGCAGAACAAGTGGCCGCAAGGTGTGGCTGTTGTATGTCTCCGTTCTTCCAAACACAAAGTGCAGCGGGAGTGGCGCCCAGGAGTTTTTTCCTTGGTCATATTTCTGGTTAACATAGTTATATATTACTTAATTTTATTTAGCCTGCTGGTAAGAAATATTTGATAACACAATCCTAAAGTAAACCCCATCTTCAGGTATTAACCTTTTTTGTGAAGATCTCAAAAACATGAAAGCAAAGTGTGAAATCTAAGAGATGCTTCTAACAGTGAGGAATGCATCAAATGTCACATTACATCAGGCTCTAACTTGTCAAAGTGTCACTCTAGTGTTCCCCTGTTCATGAAAGCTATTACATTTCCCACCATTGCTTCCACCTTTTGCCTAGTAAGTAAAAATCATACTTCTGATGAGCAAGGTTGCGGTGCAGTTTCCATTCGTGCCTTGCTCTCTGCTTCTGTTTGAAGCTGTACATCTGAATGCCAATTGTTAGAAGAAGATGGAGGAGTGAAATTATTCCAAGAAACTTGTAACTTGATCGAATACTCTGATCTTCTCCTTGCAGTCCTCCAAAATGCAGCTGCATGGTTCACAGAAATAGAGAGGTTTCATTACTGCAGTTTTATGAAACTATGCCCCTCCCTCCCGCCTCAATAAACTCTTCATTTGGCATTCTCATTTCTGTCCCCAAACTTGACATGTTTCTAGGACTTATCAACCTGCTGTCTCTCAGGAGGTCTAGTGTGTCCAGGATACGGCTCATTCAGTCAGGCTACGCTTAACTGCTGCTTGTGCAAGGATCAGTTGTCTCAAGTTGTCTGTGTGCCCATCAGAGCTGCTGCTTTAATCGGCTTGTGTTTTTACGTAGCTCTGAGCTACACAAAACCACCTCTTTTCTACACTGACACTGGGAATTGTTGAGGGGTCTTCTGTCTATACGTGCTCCTGGGCCAGCGGCTGATGTTTTTCAGAAAGATACTGAAAAGACATGTGAAATTAAGCTCTTTGTATAGAAAAATGCTATTTAAACATGTAGTGATTTTTGTTCAAGACAATATGTAAGTATTTTCCATGGATTTATTAAGCTACTTCCCACTTTATGCGTATTTGTAGAAGACAGTCAGGACTAGGTAGTGTCCTGAAGTTAAACAGGGTATTAACTTCTGACAGCGCATTCATGTTTGTTAGGCGTAACCTTTTGCAGGACTCGTAACCCCTCTACATAGTATTAAAAATGCCCCCCTCAGTCTGCTCTGCCCATCTTATAATCAGCTACAGCTGAATTCTGTATGTTTTACATACATGGCATCCCAAAAGAGGCCAAAATACTACAGTGGAGGCCATCTTCAAACAAGACATACATCCACTTACATATGTGATCCCTGTGATTCTTTTAGACAGGTGATAAAATGTGCCGCTTATGTAGAATACTGCCAGATGTAGTCGATGAAGCAAAGGTATGCATTGTTTAAGAACATATGTAATTTGTAAGACCCTCTTCTTCTGCTGTTCTGTAAGGTCCCCAATTTGTTTCTGTATCCAGTTTCGTATTAGGGTCCTACTGGATAAGCCAATTGCAGGGTTGCTCTGTGAGCTTCGGGACTCATCGGCTTCCATCTGCAACTCATGTTCCAGGTGCAGCAATCCCTTTTCTAAGCAATAGGGCACTACAGTATGAAGAGAAACGAAGATGGCCCGTCGAAGAAAAGAAGGTACCCTTTTCTTGCTTGAGTCAACTTGAACAATGTTTACGTACTCTTCACCCAGAGTCTGGTAACCTAAATAATGCGTGTAACAGAAAGCATGCAGGTTAAGATGACAATTGCAGTGTCATTCCCTGTATGGTTGAGCAGTGGTGACAGGCTGCGCGGGTCAGAACACAGCAGGTTTCAGAAACAGTTGCATTTTTTTTGTGTTGAACGAGGTGAGCACTATGTCTACACCAGCCCCTGCAGCATCAGTATCTGCAATAGTTTTAGGCTTAAAACAATACTTTTTCATCCCCTTTTCATACCTTCACGCATACGTTTTTCAGAAAGAACTTTTGCTTTCAAAAGAACATATATCTGGGTTGATAAACTGCTGCATTTGAACTCAAACTTCTTGACAGTTTGATGGTTTCTGGCATTTATAGGAAACCAAACCAACCACCCACATTGAAGAAAATCCCTGTCAAGCAGCCTCACTCCCAGTCACCACCACACCGCAGCTGCCCAGGGCAGACGCCTCGTTTTTCACACGGGTGGAAAAACGCTAGATACGAAGTTATTCTCCACGTTACCTGACAAAGTGGTGAGGACGAAGTAGGCTACATCAGAAAGCAGTTCAATCTCTTTCCTCCATTCCAGCCACTTCTTGGCACCTAAGGGACCGGGATCGTTCCAGTTACCTGGCGTGGATTCACGCAGACCTTCTCCCCCAGTTTCCCCCAGGCGCTCCCGCGCCGATTAACACCCCCGCGATGGGCGGGCCCGCCTCCCTCACCCGATCCACGGGCTGCGGGGGAGCACGGGGCCAGGGGCCCGCTGCCACCGGCCGATTTCGGAGCGTTGACCGTGTCCCTGCCGGCCCGCCCGTCCGCCACAGTGCCGAGCCCGGCGGCCCCCCGCCGCCGGCAGGGCCCGGGGTGGAGAGGAACCCCCCGCGGGAGGCATTACCCGCCAGCCCGTGCAGCGCGGTGCCCGCCCCGCTCCGCAGCCCGCTCCGGTACAGCTCGTCCTTCTGCCCGCAGCGCACCAACCGCGCCGGTCCCGCGGCCGCCAACGCCATGGCGGGCGGAGGGAGACGCAGCTCTGCGCGGAAGCGGTGCGGCTCTGAGGGGGGCCGCTGCACCGCCCGCGCGCCGGCAGGCGCAGGGAGTTCGCGTCGTTACGGCCCGCCCCTGGGGAGGGCTGAGAGGGCGGCTGAGGCGGTGCTTCGTGAGGGAGCGGGGAATGGACCGCCGACGAGAGCGGGAGCGGTGTCCGCCGCCTCCCGCCGCCGTTCCCCGCCGCCCCTTGCGGGCACTCTGCGCCGCTGTAGGCGGCAGCCGGCGGGAGGTGTCTGTGTGCCCGCCCGCTGTAGGCTGAAGGGATCCAGCCCTTCGCAGCGCGGCGCTGCCCGTCCCTCAGCATCCATCTGCCGCAGCCCGGCAGGTGGGTGCCTTCCTTCTGTGGTTGATCCGCTGGTAAAAGGTGGGATAGGGAGAGAGAAAGTTGAGTGAACATAAGCGTTAAGGCCTTAGTCAACAGTTCTTCGAACAGGTTGTTCTTGATATTGTGCCTAGTTACCAGTTTTTTTAGGGAATTGAGTGTGGACTCTAAGGCTTATTGGCCTCTTGATGGAAACAGCCAGGTTCCCGTTACCCACCCTCGGGCGGCTGCAGGTGTGACTAGTGGTTAAAAAACCCCCAAAACCAAAAAGCAAAACAAAACAGGAAAAAAAAAAAAACCAAAATTTTGTTTGTATGCTCACTACAAACAACGGCCTTTTAAACAAAGGTAGCAGCATTCTGAAAATGTTTATTACCCATATACATCTTGGAGTCTGATGCATTCATTTTTGTCAAAACATATTTTTTGTTTTCTTAGTAGATTTTAATGTCATGTAGTTGTAAATTCAGCTTTGTAACATGCTTAAGTGAAGGCGAAGTTAAATGCAATTGGTGTTGTATTGGTATTACAAAACTACTTTCACTTGGAGTAGATGTTTTCCAGTAGAGTTTACAACTAATATTGCAATAACTCATTTGAAAGTAATGTGAAAGAGTTGGAAAACTTGTACTTGCTTTTTTTTCTTCTCAGTGCTGAGAAGAAAGGCTGCCTACTGACAAACATCAATGCAGGTAAACTGGATATTTGTAGTCCTTTAGTTTTTAGTATCCTGTTACTAGCAACACAGCTTGTGATATCAAAGTTCTTATTTAACTGTACCAAAAGTTGTAAATTTTAAGTAAAGCTGTGATTAATCTTACAGTTAAGTAATGCATTCCTATCTATCCTCTCCCTCCTTGCTCCAGGTGCAACTCAAATTTTTATTGCTAGCGGATGGAAGGGTGTATAAAATAAAAGAAGTTCCAGACTGTTCAATCTGTAGCTATATAATGAATGCAATTAAGGAAAAACACATTTTATTTAGTAAAACAGTAGGGGGAGCACCTGCATAAGAAAAAAATCCCATAAGAAATGGGATGTGGAACGTGAAATCTTCATATCTAGCATGCACTTCCCACTTAAATCTTGATATATCGTGCTGATCTGATATGTCGCAAGTTAAGAAACTTGAAGCTGCTACCCTAAATAATAGCATTTTTAAAAAATATGAAACTGAAGCCAGTTGACCAATCTTTGCATCCTTTTGTTCAGAATGGTTAAAATGAGATGACTTGGTAATCTTCTCACCACAAAAATATTGGTTGCTCTTTCAGCGTTGCACAGGCAGTGCAACAAGTGCACGCTAACTGTAATTTAATCTTTCTACCGACAGCGATAGGTAGTATTTCCTTTGTCTTGTGTCCTATGATTCCCTTCAGCAGTCAAGAGGTTAATATCTCTTAAATCAGTTGCACCTGAGAAAATTGGAACATAAGAAATCTAGGGGGAGCTGGGGCAAGTGGTGTGGGTGGTGTCTGCCTGGTTGTGAACAACCCTTAGAGAAGTTGATTAGAGTGCTAGGTACAATTTCTCATATGTGCTCTGTATGAGGTGTGTATGTTTTACTGAGCGTGTGGGGGAAATGTTTCTTGCCATTTTATTAAAGAGGGTAAATAAGGTTTTCTTGTTTTGTAGGTCAAGAAACCAAAGAAGAGCTCTTAATTATTAGCTTGGAACCCATTTATAAAGCTGAAGATAAGTTTAGGTGTCTGAAGGTCAGATTTTTATTCTGTAAAAATGTATTATTTTGGGGACATTGTGTGGTAAATAATACTCTTTCTTTGTAGTAGAGTTAGTTATTTTTAATGGCATAGTCAAAGTGTATCCAAAAGCTGTAGGAAGAATGTAGTAATAAGCTCTTATGGTCCAGTAGAAGTTTGTGTAACTGATTATGGGGTCTATTCCTAGGTTTTGTGGTAGAAAACCCAAACTGACCTTAATAACAGCTGAAAATGCAAACTGTAAGCAGTTTTCAATGCTATATAGTAACTGCTTCAGTTTTCTGTGTGTTGCCTGTTCGATGCATCAATGTTTTGTGGGGTCAACTCATTAATTATGTACTGATAGTTTTGGATTCACACATCAACTGTTCCTTATCACCTAGGCTTCCAGGCTGCCAAGACTCTGCTCCCACAAACGTTAAAACACGTGTTTAACTTCTCTGTATGTGACCATTCTTGACCAATTAAATGGATTTTTTAATATTCTAAAAGTTAAGTTAGTTTGTGATATTTTGAAGGGTGGGGATTCTGTCGAGTATGGCAATAAACATATGTTGTCTCAAAAGGAGGAGAGTTTTTCAAATCCAGAAAATAATTCAAAATATCTTTTTTGTTTTGAATTGAGGAGGTGACATCATGCTAAATAATCTTTCCGTCTTGGGTAGACAACTTTCATGTATGTACTGTTGAGGAGAATTGACCTCTGTTTTGCTTAGCTGCTTGCTGTGCACTGAAAGTTGCAAGTAAGAGGGACAGAACTCTCTTCCCACCTCTTGTGCGTTGGAACTGATTATTGTAGTAGCGAAACACATTCATCATTTCTTGATTTCCAACATTGTAAATTGTTTAGGCAGCTGCTGTGCTTCACATGAGGGGTTGCATTGATGTATGTGTATAACAGTAATGATTTTTTATACTACTTTTTTCATCGCTAAAATACATAATAAATCTATATCACTGTCTCTTCTTACAAGATGGGATAAATTGAGAAACAAAGAGGTGATATGACATCTAGAAATTAATGAGTTGGAAATACTCTTAATTCAGTGCTCTGTCTCCTGGAACAGGTCTTTTTGCCCATGCAGCATTGGTTTATGTTTTTAAGTGCTCTGGAGTTTGTAAGTGTGTATGTCAATATGTTGTTTGTAAAAAAATTAAGTACATAAATATATTTATTTTTAAACATGGCAAACTCCTGAATGCTGTCAGGAAAAAAGGAAACCATGTTACAACTCCTCTTATATGCTTTTGGACTGTTAGCTGTTATTGCAGGACAAACCCTTGCTGCTGATAAGAAGTTGCTCTTATGAATAGTTCTAGAGTAGACAGACTTTTTTTTCAGTAGTCCTTTATTAAGTGAGTGTTTTGTAGTCAATGATTTTGCTCTTTGTAAACAAGTAACAGTTAAGAAGTGTGAATATTCAGGGGAAAATAGAAAACAAGCAAATTAAAACAACAAAAAATTTAAAATGTTAGGTAGGACCGTTGAGAAGTAACCAAGTGAAATAATTTCATATTAAATGTTCAACCCTACAAACTCTTGGGGAATTTCAGGATACCTGGCTAATGAAAGAGATATCTTTGGTCTGCCTTCCACTTTTGCCTTATTTATTCTTTCTCTCAATTTTTTCTCTGTTCTTTCTGTTAGTGCCTTGGAGGTTGTGCCGCCGTATGTCATGTGATTAAATCTCTTTTCCTGAAAGTAGATTTTTCAAGGGAATAAAAACCACTGCCTGTTGAGGGCCAGTGTTGTGCTGCAGGTGTCAGTCTAAACTCACACTTGTATTCATTCTGCATATTTCAGGTAATTTCTCTGTTTCTAAGGAGGCTGCAGGAAACCAGTTGTCTTAGTTTTTATTTTGTGGAGTTGGACTTATTAACCAAAAGGCTTTAAAGTGCTACTTTGCACAGTGGTTTGTGACTGCTGATTAGGAGTGAGGCTGAAACTCACTGGTAGTGAATTCCGATCCTGTACATATACACGCTGAAGCAGATACTGTTCAGTGTTCCTGTGGAAGTGAGGGGCACTGGCCAAATCCTTCAAGCCTGAGAGAGGAAACATGAATTGGCAAATGTTTTACGATGTGTGGAGTATTCAATGAATTATGCCTTCTCCTTCCATTTTCTCACTTCCATATGATTCTGCATACTTCCTTTCTGGAGATTTTTGAAAGAACAGAGTTGTTCTATGAAAATGGATTTGTAAGTAATCCTTTCTTGATAGTCATGTGAATGTGACATGAGATGGCTCCTGTTCCAGCACTGTGCAGTGCTTCTGTGTGTTAGCATAGCTGGGGTTCGCCTCTCACTTGAAGAAAGTTTTATTAATCTGTATTTGCAAACGTTGCTTTTACCTTTTTATCGTTTCTAGTTTTTTATGTTTCTACTGTGTAGAAAGTTTGGATCTTCTGGGTGTAGCCCTCTAGCTTGTTTTAATGGAGATATTTCCCTTTTTGCTTCACAGAATTTGCTATGCCTAGAGTTTGGGCTAATGGAACATTTATAGGCAATACTATTTTGTACAACGGGGAACATATAATCTGCCAAATAAGAATATGTAGTCATCCTTTTGTGGGGACACGCAACTCCCAGACAAAACCTTCCAACAAATTACTGCTGGGACTGGGGAACAGTAGAGGGAAATTCTACAATTAGAACTATTTGCATACAGAGAGCTTCTCCACCCCCCCACCCCCCCCACCCCCACCCCCCACCCCCCCACCCTCCCGAAAAAAAAGGTATGTCATATGGTCTGGGATTATTCCTTGTAGATCTGGGCCAAACTTGCTTTTCCCATGCATTCCATCCTCTGGCAAAACCAACGTCATGAGTTAAAAGATTTAGAATGAGAGAAGTGGCTGATCTGAATGCAGACTGTACAAGTGTGTTTTTTGTAAGGAGAGGAAATATGCAATGTATTTACCAAAACAATAAACCAGCACTTTTTCCTAACCTAATACTAAGCACTTAAGTGTATTAAGCTGAAAAAACACAGTAGCCATACCTTAAGGACCTGAGGCTCTAGTACCTTTCAAATGCTGCCTGCTAACCTGATGAAAGTCTCTTGAACACACTGTACCATGAGAATTATTGTATAGATTGTTGGCCCACTATGGTCCTTTACCAATGAGATGGTTCAGCTGATGCTGGAAGTGACATGGTAAAACACCCTGGGATTAACGTGACTACTTGTTCCCTTCATCACACACAGCAAGACCTGACTTAAGGTTGTTCCAGTGATCTGCAACAAAAATCTGTTTCTTCTACTTTGTATTGTGACTGATACTGGCAACTGCAGAAAACTGCCATGTCTTTTAAAATTTACCTGCTGTGTTTTACTTAAGCTTTTGCAAGACAAATTTTTGCGCAGACTTTATTTCCATTGCATGCTTCTCAACTTTTCCTTACAACAGACCCGATAGGGAGTTGCTTCTGACGGTAACATAAGGAAGTCCAAAATGTAAAACAAAGTCGGGGCACAGTAATGATTAACTTCCTCCCACATGTTGCTTGTCTGCGCATCATTAAATATGGTTTTACCTCTGCAGACCTGTTAGTATAGAAGAGGTCTGGAGTGCAGCTTTCACACACGGCAAGAGGCAGATGTTTCAGCTTCCAACCTGAAGAACAGGTTCCGCAGACGTAGAAGGAACGAAACGTCTGTTCGGGATTGTTACCGCCCTCCGATTCCCTTTGCCTCCTCCCACTTTGAACTTGTTACCCTGGAGCTGAACTGTTTGAATAAGGACTGTAAGAGCTGCTTTGTGATCGGTGAGCTGAGAGCCCTTAACGGGTAAAGTGCAGGGGCGGAGCCTTCGTTCTCAGGCTCTGCAGTTCCCTCCCCCTCTTTTTTTTTCACGCTCATGAAGGTTCCGATGCACCGTGCAAAGAAGCCGGGGCAGCTCGTCTGCACTGTCCGGGGAGAAGAGACAAAGGTGTGTGTGGTTTTTCGGTTGGTTTTGGTTTATTTTAATTTGCTACTATCTCGTTCGGGAATAATTTTGGTGTACTTCTAACACTTCTGCTCACTCTTAGAAGTTAGCAACGAATTTTATGATATGCTACTGCCGGAATATATATAGCCTTATGATTGCAACAGAGTTTGCTACTACTCTGGCTTTTGCCTTTTTTTAAAGAAGAGGGAGAATGGAAAGAGCGTGATGTCTAATGATTGTTTTATTTTGGTAATGCTGTCTCTTGTTCATGGTAATGTTCGGGAACCTTGGAATTCTGGTAGTCCTAAGTTTTTCTTAGGATTTTCAGGGTTTTGGATTTTTCTTAGGATCTTAAGATTCTCTGAGCTTGTAGGGATGAAGCAAACCCTATTTGTGATTTTAAGTTTAGACTTTTCTAATTGGACAACTGCTTCTTTCAATATAACATTTGTTCTGAAATGATAACCTGAGCCTTGACCTTTCACAGGTATACTAAGCCAAAACTAAAACTGACTTGGATAAGAGAACAAGAATGTAAAATGATCTTTAGATATCTAAATAAAACAGCAGTTAAGTAATATTACCTGGCTGATTCTGTGACTGCAGAGTTGGTAAGTCTTAACTTGGAAGGAAAGACACACATGACCCTTCCAAAGGGTATGCATTGTTTGGCTTTTTTTTGTCATTGTTTTGGGCTGTGGAGAAGGAAATTTCTGTTCTTTCCTGGCATGAAAATGTGGGTTACCGTTGCAGAGATCTGGCAAATAATAAGGATGGCCAAATTGCTAGTGCTGTGTGTGCTTCAAATGACTCGAGCTCCAAAGATTAGATGTAGGTCTTAAACATATCCCAAATCCTAAGGGTGATAGTTTCTAGAATCATGTTTTTGTTTCATGGTAGAGGTAGATTCAACTATTAAAAAATAAAATAGAAATAGAGTAAGATTCGCTGCTGACTGCAGTAAGTTTGAGATAGGAAATTGATGCCATCTTCAGAATCTAGTTCAAAGTTAAGTTGTTTCTTTATTGTTAAGTGGTCAAACTTTTGTCTATTAAGAGAGCTTTTTCTGTTCTTACTGAGGGTGAAAAAACTTTAGCTAGGGAGAATTCTTTTTTGCCTAGCAAGATTAGGTATGAAGGAACTGTTTAGTCCAGATGAAGGACAGACATTCTAGGGAAGGTCGGTGACTACTGATGAGACGTACTGGTTATCTAAATGCGGGCAAGGCTGCATTGTGTCATAGTTATTGCAGTCTAATGACCTCAGTACCAGCGTGTGAAGAACACATGAATAAATGCTAACTTGTCTCTGAGCTTTTCAGTATCTTCAGTAGGTGGACTACTTGTTTTAGATTGTCTGCTTCTGGGGGCTGAGGGTTGATTATTTATAGACTAGAGACCATGACTGGGTATAGATACATTTGGCATGGCAGACCAGTTAACAGTGGGCTTTTTTACTTAATAAGCAAAATATTTTACCAGATCTCCTTTGATCATACATGCTTGTAGAATATAAGCCTGTAAAAGTGAATCTTGAAACACTAAAGGGTTGCTGATTCTTATATTTAATGACTGTGTTGGGAAGATCAGCTCCTATAATGCATCACATTTTGATCCTCCTTTGCCCAAAGAATCTGTCATCCTGATCACCTGCCTAAGGTATGGCTTCCTGTCTAAAGCCAGGAGAACTTTATTCTGAGTATTTTGTGTTAGTTTGTCTAATCCTTATGTTAGTCTTGGAACATTAATTTTTTTCTCTGATTGTCTGCAACATAGAGATTCTCATCTTACAGAACTGTGAGTCCTGTAGGGCCACAGATGCATGGATTGTTTGTTAACTCATGCTTTGTCATTGGTAAGTAAGTGAGACTTTTCAATGGAATGTCTTGCCTGTAAATTTGTGTGAAACCTATTAAATTCCTCCGTAGAGACCACTGCAAAATTTTCAGTCATTCCTTGCTTTAGGTTGGTTTTTGTTCTGGCTTTGCAAAAATGATGAGAACTTTCTAGTTCATGGCCAGGCTCCTTTTAAATTATCTGAAAAGGCTTTTGTTTTCTTCTTATGTGGCATTCATCATTTCTGTAATTTATCCTGAATTAAAAGCTGCTCCATTCTTACCCCAAATTGTCTGAGAGTATCTAAGTGAATCTTGCTGCAGGAAGTCCTTCCCACTGTGAGAACTTGCTGATAACATTCACATATTGTAAAAAGCTGTTGAGGTGAAAGACTGAAATTCTTTTGTAAAAGAATCTTTACTCTTGGTTAGGAATGAAAGATATAGTGTATGGTTCTTCTAAAGTTCTGGATTCACAGTTTCAGAACACCACAACCTTACAGTGGTTTTAAAATGTACACAGCACTCAGTTCCTAAATATCATTCAGAGGGGCCAACTTATTTGGGAATATCACTGGTGTTTGTTCTTGCTAGCCCTGTTAATTTGTCCAGAGCTGAGAAAATTACTGTATAAATAAATTTGAGTGGATAATAGGATAAGGCCAAAGAGATTTTTTTGGTAAAGACAGTCTCTCTGTTACTAAGGATCATCTGAATGTACTGAAGTACATTAGTCACACACCAAGATATCTCAGTTCTGTGTTAATGATCTATAAAATGACCTGCTGCTTCCCATGATAGACTTAAATGAGTCTGATCTTAATATTGAAACACATTCTCCAGTGTTACGCCTGAATTTTCTTCCACTTACTTCCGCTCTCTTGGCCTTATTTTTGAGTAACCTCTGCTCTCGTTGATATCACCAGCCTAGCTAAATGATAGTAAACTTTCCTGTATATCACTTTATATAAGTGTTATTAACAATTAAGAATTATTCACAATCAGTGAAATGAGTAGCAGGTATAGACCATGCATTCAGGATCAGATGACAGTGAATAAAAGGCCTTTAGACCGTGAGCCAAGTACTTTTCCAAAGGGATAGCTAGTCTCCCTCACTGGCCCTGGAACTAAGTATAGGCTATGTGGCCACTGTGTAGAACATCTCAGTATTTGCTGCAATTCATTATGAAGTTCTGGACCTCCACATTACTGTTTAAAACACAGACTCTAAATCTGTAGGGAATTTCCAAACCTTTTATTCATTGTTTAATCTGCCTCCATTTTGTGGGGGTGGAGCACTTGCCTTCAGCACATATAAGTACACAGTAAAGTCACTGGATAGGTACCTGTAAAACTGCAGGCTGTGACAAATCTTAACACGTGCTTAGGCAAAGTTCTGACTTTCCTTGCTGTTGTTTCCTCTGTACATTATTATTTGGCAGACTGCACTTCAGTCTGCATGTTTTTGATAGAAATTTTGAGCGTAGACATCAAAACCAAGCAGGTGTAATGCGTCAGTATTTTGAGAATCTCTGTTCCTATTGTTCTGCAGAAGGCGTAATGGCTAACAAAGGACCAGTGGTAGCTGGAGTCCACTCTTGAAAGGTCTTTGATTTTCAAATAGGAATTGAACCAAAACCCTAAAGTGTTCACTTAGAGATGAGAAAATGAAGAGGATAGGGTTCTGGATGGGGAGATGAAGTTTCAGGCTACGTGTCATGAACAACTTCCTCAGGTGCAAAATGGCCACAATAAAATCTCCTCTTTGAGCCAAGTGCATTGGGCTCTGATGAGAAAAGCTATGTAGGAATTCTGTTGTTAAGTCTGCAGGCTTTTGGATCTCGTTTGTTAAAGAACTCGCTGTTTGATCCATCTGAGGTTGGATTTCAAGCAAGCATGAGGTAAATGTTACAAATAAATAATTTAGAATTAAACAATGAAATAAGTACTGAAATAATTTTAGAAGAGCAGTTTCCCCATATCCATGGACCTGAAAGCATTAGCTGAGTGAGGTTTTCAGATCTGTTTGAGTCAGAAATAGAGCATGTAAATTGAGAGATTGATTTTTTTGTATAACTGGTTATGATCTGGCCCTGCATTTTTTTTATTTATCACAGCCTTGCTTGTTTCCATTTAATTAAGGAATGGCTTCTGGAGAATCTTCTGACACCTCAATAGTTGCCAGGGAGCTCTGGATTGCCTCAGAAACTAAGGGAAATCAGGTGGGAAGGAGAAGGAGCTTTAGATGTTAACATTCCTGGGAGAGATTGAAAGTGCTGCAAAAACTATGTAGTTCCTGTCCCCTCCAGGTGTTGTTTGCCAAAGGCAGTTAGGCAGAAACTTGCAATACCACTTTTTGTGTTGAATCTGATGTTAAGAGGCTGTCTCTTCATAGCTCTTCTTGCAAGACTAGTTACTATAAAATAACTTAAAAGAAGCTCCTCCCTGCCTCTTCTCCCCTCCAATGTGTGCACCCCCCCAAGCTTGTTATTCCAGATTTCCTAGTGCCTTTAGATGCTGGAACATATTTTCTGGAAGTTTTCTCTGCCTTTAACTGAAAACATGCAAGTTTTTTTCTATTTACTACAAAAAAAAAAAAAAACAAGAGGCGGAGCCTGAGGAAACAACGGAAGTATTCAGCTGAGGTGCCTAGAAGCAGCTATATAGCCTGCAGATGAGAAAGTGAAGAACAGAACTTGGGGTTGTGTTGTGTGCTGGTATTGTTTAGTGGCATTGCTGGAAGAACCAAGTCAAATATATTCTACTTGATTTGGTCTGTCAAGGATGTGCCCACATTGGATTGTACAGTGGTAGCTGGCAGCGGAGCAGAATAGAGGTTGTCAGATGGCTGAAATTGCCAGAAAGACTTGCATAAACTTCACTGGCTTTGGAGTGAGTCTTTCATAAAGATGGGTTTTAACAATTGTAATGCCTGCTTAGAGCTGGCCTTTAGCGTGTGGATTTGTGTGTTTTGTTTACTCTTAGAAACCACTTAGCGGATTTGGTGCTTCATGCCTTGGATAGTGAGATTGCAGTCTGGTTTTGTTTTTTTATCATTCTTCATTAAGTAACTTGATAGTATTTTTGTCTCCTACAGTATAAAGTGACCTATGCCACTTTCTTCCCCTCCTTTGAATTTAGATAGATTCAGAATGAGTCAAAGTTATTGAAGTAATGTTATTTATTGACTAAAAGTACTAAAGTCCATGATAAGGTGGCAAATGAGGCAGAGCTGTACTTTGGCATTTATTGGATTAGGCCCTAAGGACTTGCCACCTTGAAGCAAGGCCATCAGTTAGCGTTTGTGTGTGTCACTGCCCTCTATTTGACAAAATGAGAATGGATTGGGTTCCCAGACCCCTTCCTGCTCACGGAGAAGATTCATTAATTTAAGAAATTAGTTTGGATGTCTGGAGGAAAAAAAAACACAGGCTTTTCTTTAAGTTGCCCAGTGTAAGTGTGTCTGTCTTGTTTGCAGTATACACATGTAGCAGTCACTTTCACCAACTCAGTTTCTGTCTTTTAGTAGGGTGCTGTGAAGAAAGACCCACTTGAAAAGAGACTGTGCTTTTGATTCTGTTCAGGTTCCTTACTGTGGTAAATTAAAATGCTGCCAGCTCTGCAAATCCTGATGGAAAACCTTTGCCCAGCCTTAGGTCCAGGGTGGTGACTTACTAAGCTTTCAAAAATGTCTGATGATCTTTATAAACAATGGCAGTAGGAGAGTGCATGCAAAATATTTTTGTTATCAACTCATTTCTGAGTATTTATTAGAAATGAAGAGTGAATTGCAAGCCAAGAGACTTCAATGCTCCCCAACTCACCTTTTTTTTTTTTTACTGAAGGCACTTAAATGTAGATCAATTATTAATCTTAACAAAAAAGCAGCATGTGACCCTAAGGACAATGCAAATATATTAGACTTGATGTTCAAATTGCAGAGGAAGTTGGGCATCTACACTTATTTAAATTTCCAGTGTCAAATTTTTGAAGCAATCTAAGTCATAAGAGACTGGAGACAATCTCTTGTAATGGATTTGAAACCCCTCAATTCTGCTGAAGTCTGTCATTCTCTCTTTTGTGCTTGGAATTGGTGTTCCATGCTCTCTGCTCATCACCTTTCTCCCTGCCACTGAAGCTTATTTCATTATTTCTGTGTTCTCCTCTGTCTCTAGTTTTGAAGTCGGTCATGACTGGCTTCTACTTTATGTAAAGCTTTCTGGAAAGTAAAATGTTCAGTAGTAGTGTAGATTTGTGGAGTATTTGCACAATATTATAAAGAGGGAGCTGTGGTGTCGTTAAAGATAATAGTCCTGACTTCCATTTGCAGAACTTAAATACTAGATGGTCCTATTTTTACAGTTTTCCTTTAATGGGCTTGTGTACTCTTCTCCCAAAGCTGCATGTAATTAGCTCAGGTTTTTTAGTGTGTGTGCATGTGCTTGATATTCTCCAGTGGTATGAAGACTGCTTATTGGCTTTTACTTGTGTCAAACATGGGCAAAGTTTTATCCCTTTCTAGTTACCAGTTTTATCCCTTTCCAGTTACCCAGGGTAGGTTAGAGAGGTGAAATCAGGATGCAGAAGAAAGATGCTGTGTAGTAGATATGTACCTTCCCTTGCAGGGAATTTTAGCCATTTTATATTGGAAAATGTAGTCTGGATCTATTCTGTGCATCTGAAAGGTTTTAATTTACCCTGATTGGCTTTTCATGTTGTTCCAACCTGAGGTGTTATATATAAATTTCTGCTATAAACTTTTTGCCTTAGTAATGATGCAAGTGGTAGAAAACTACAATAAATATGTGCTGAAAGACAGCTGGAATAGGCTGGTGGAAAAAAACTTTTGCTTTTAATGAGGATAATGTCATTTCATTAACAATAGTTAAATTGCTTCCATTTTACCTCACCAGTTAGCTAACAAGATATATTAATTTTATTTCATATTCTCTCTTACTGTCCTCCTTCTTCTGCTTAGGCTTTTGTATCTGGTCCTACTAGGCATCCGCAGGAGAAAGCTGATCATTTACCACTGACTTGCAAATGGAGAACACAGGTTGCCACCTCCTTTCTAACTCCCCCAGCATAAGTTATTCCTTAATATCTAAGAGATTGATCAGTAAAGCAATAAACTGCTGTACAGAACTAAAGCAGCTTGATTAAAGGTCATAGGTGTTATTCTTAAAAGAAATTCCTGCCTCTTTAGTTGAGGATGAAAGAAAAATTTAAAACCAACAATTTGGGCTTCTGGAGAGTGACCAAGACTATGAACATAATTGAGAATATTAGCATTATTAGCATTATAGATCTCTTGATTACAAATGGCATTGGAGCCAACAACCTGCATCTCCTCTTTAATATGACTCACAAATTCCCATGTGTGGTAAAAGCTTAGTTTTCCAGCAGTAGTCACTTCCTGTTGGTCTCCTACCAAGGAGATCTTCCTCTCTCTTCCTACTCTGAGGCTTTTTGTTTTTCGTGGTCTGCAGTATGAAACTTGTATTTTCAAAGTACTTTTGAGTCAAATTATTGGATGAGATTTAGAGTCTTGCTTAATTATTCCTTTGCTCTTCTAATAAAAATTTCCAGTTCTCCCTGGCCAATGAGAGATGCAAATGTTCTTAAGAAGCAAGAGGCTGCCGTGTGCTATTTTCCATTGTCATTTCAGATAGGTCTATGAACTGGGTAGCAACAAGTAATGATTACGAAACTGAGAGGGTTTTTGGCAACTCAGGATAAATGGAGAAGAGGATTACAAAGGAGTCTATCCCATATATATAGAAAATTTTCCAAAATTCAAGTTTTGTTTTGTAAAGTAAATGCTAAAGTCATATGACAGTCAATATAAGCCTGAAATAAATTATTTGGATTTAGTAAGTCTCCTTATTTGCACAAGGAATATTGAGTTACATCATCCAACAAAAATGCAGGGCTCTCCTGCATGTGCAGCTCTGGTTCAAGCTGTAAGGGGGCTGGGTGAGGAAAAGCTGACAAATGTTAAGTGTTCCTTTTAAGTGGGATGACTCTGTTCTGGGTGTAAGGTGAATGCATCAGGCTGCCAGAAAGATATTCTGATGTCCTCTTTTCTTGACTGCCTTTTTTCTGCTTCCCCCTTACATTTTTAACTGAATTGTTTGCCAGAGGACTCTGTATCACATGCCAGTTTGTTCTGTGCATGTTCTGTCCCTTGGGAAAAAGAATGTTGTATCACACCCTAAGGTGTGGGCTTACCCCCTTGTTCCGTAGTACCGAAACAGACTTCTTTCATTTTGCAGTTGCTTTGGATCTGAAGTAACATGCCTGGGCGTGCAAGTTATCTCAAATGGAATTGCCCAGTGAATGGAGTTGCATTCTTTAAAATGAACAGCATGTCATACTGAACCGCAGTAGAGTCTAAAGCAAATCCCAGGTCTCATTTGGATGCTTTAAAGTATTTTTTCTCCCACTTGACGACACTTTGATCTTTTATCCTATTGATCTGCTTCCTGATCAAACTCATGTTTAAGTGATGACTTAGTTTTTGTATGTTGCGTCCACAGAATTGGTGTATCTGTTCTGGGAGGATATCAGAGCTTGTCTGAGTTCTGGTGGATGCCATGCAATACCTCCCTGAGCACAAATGCAGGTCTTTTGGGGTTCAACTTTAAATACCACAGTGATATAAAAATGGCTAAAGGATTATTAATGGTGTACACTGCTTTTTTCTTTTTTTTTGTCTGTAAGTGATATCTATCCTGCCTCTAGGGTTTTAAGTCCTGTTTTCTAAGGCAATATGGAACCTCAGATAATAATACTTAGGTAGGGCTCTTCACCTGAGCAGTCAGTTTAAATCTTGTTCATGTGGTCTGAACAGATACAGTTGCTCTCTTTTGGCTATATTGTGATTTATTTATTTTTTTGTCAATGAGCAGTGCTGTTCTTAGAGGCCAGTGTGTTTCCCAGTATAACAGAGGTGAAGTGTTTTCAGAGAATGTAACTGATATTTTTATCATACAATCTTTATAAGAAAATTTCCAGGAAAGCCTGGAAACTGAGCATCTTTCCTTTACTCGAATAGGAAGACTGGCCCCTGAATCTTGTTCTGAGATACTGGTTTGAATCCTCCTGTATTTTTAGGGATTGTGTGCTTTTCTGTTGGCTGCCTAGGATTTATGGGGTCATTCATCTTGCTGTATTGGGGAGAGGGGCTGGGCTTATTTTTTGTTGTTTTTTAAACAATACAGGTATGCTGAAGAGAAGTGGGGGGCAGAGTGGGAAGTCTGAGGACCTGTACAGAAGTGGTAAAAGGTGGGACTGAGTAAAGAAAAAACATCTTTTTTTTTTCCTGAAAATAAGACATTTAGAGACCAGCTGAGTCACAATAGCTTCACTTTCAGATCAGAAAGAGTAAAGAATGTGAGTTTGACATGACTCAAGACAATAAAATATTCAGCAAGCCACGTCCTCATACAATATAGAGTATTGCAGCTCATCTGGCTTCACTGAAATGATGCCAGTATATACCAGCATGAACATCTGTGCCCATTCAGTCTTCCTCACTCTCATGGATATGTTCTTTGGTGTATAATGAGTCACAGTGATTGAACTTCCTACAAAGGAAATGACCTCTCAAAAAACCCTAAAGCAAAGAGGTGAGAGACTCTAGAAAACTGACCTGTTCAACTTTCTGAAAAGGAAATGGATAGATCTTGTCTCAGTGTTAAAACGGTTTCATTTGTCCTAATAACTGTAGCTTCCTGGACTAATCTCAAGCTTAAACATTTAATGTGCATGTACCAGAAATGGTGCTGTGTGGCTAGTGGCTATAAAATTGTGACTGGGAGGAGAAGTTGCCAGGTGACCAAAGCAGACAGATAACTCACCTGCTGTGAGGCAGTGCCTGTCATCTGTAGAAGTACTTGCTCAGAGTATGCGATGGAGTAGCTCCAGAAATGCTGTTGACTGCCCTTTTGGCTTTTTCAGTGGACACAGGTGATCTAACTCCTGAGATGCCTTCTAACATCTAGTTTTGGTTCTGTCCTAAAGTTCTAAAAAAAAACCTTCTAGAGTGGTTTCTAATTTGTTGTAAATAAGGGGCAGGTGCAGTGAAAGCAAATATATACTGAACAAATGTGCAGTTGTCTATCTAATTATAGCTACTTTACTTCTTCCTTGTATTCAATCTACCTTTCTTGACAGTATATATTTTGTCATGCTCAGGAAATTTCGAAATGCTTATTGAGTAGGATGGGAAAGTTAGACAAGGAAGATCTGTTATCTAGCTTTGGTTTTGGAAGGTATAGGGAGAGGCTACAGGGGAGAGTGATAAAGGCAGGATCGTATCTTAAGACTTCCTCAGCTATTATCTGTCTCAGCATATTTTCTGTCTTCAGCAAAAGTTTATGTAAACACAAAGCATAAAGCATGGGAATAGTGGCCACAACAAATGTAATAACAGAAAGGTTTAGTCTTAAGCAAATATTGCTCACTTCATCTGAGAACAATGGCTTACTGTTAACGGCGTTTGCGTGCTTTAATGACGTCACTACTGGATAAGGCGATCATGTTAAAGGAATCTGATAGCTCTTTGTTAACTTTGTGGTCTTTGATAATTCTACAAAAGCCATTAACAAAATATTTCTCTTGTATTTTAGTCCATGTAAGGACTTGGTGGGTTATAGGGTCATTAATTCTCCTGCTGAGTATCATGCAATTTCTACTTCAAGTAATAAATTAATTTCAGTTCCTAGAATAATTCAAGCCTGTGGGGACCTCAGAAGGTAGGTTGGTTGGTACAACCTTCTGCACAAAGGAGGATCAACACTGAATGCAGACCAGCCTTTCCTTTCGGGTGAGGAGTCTGACTCTTGGTAAATTTTTTGCCCAGTTGAACACTGATTTTCAGCAACTATATTTGCAGATATCTTCTGGTCACTGACATATAGAAATGTTTGAGTAGCGTGTGCAATGACTGTTTTCTGGCTGTGTAGGTTTTTTCTTTGGTTTAACCTTGCTACAATGCTGTTGCCCTAGGTGTAAAAACTAGGATAATTCCTTCTATTTTTTTTAAACATGTTGTTGTTTCAGTTGCACGAACCCTTTCAGGAAGACCTGTACTAGGTGCTGTGTATAGGGATACCAAGGCTATCTTATTCCTAAAACAGTTATGTTTAAGCTGTAGGATTTATAGATAGTGGGTAGATACAAGCAGAAAGGGAGAACTCTAATTCTTTTTTAAAAATAAAGGGAACAGGGTATGCATGGCACATGCTTATTTGAAGAACAGCTACTAACTAGAAACAAAAGCTGCTTAAGATTTTCTTCCATTTTAAAATGTATCAATGTGTCTACTCACAGTTGAAACAGCCATACTTAAATTTCAGAAACTACTTTACCCCATGGCTTTCACATTGAATGGCAGGCAGAAAAAAGGCACTTCCCCCTCACCCCCACCCTTTCCTTTGACTACCTCTTCAGTATCTGCTTTGGATTCTAGAGTCCTCCAAAAATTCCATGTTTGAGAGTTGGGTGGGAGAAGAGAGGAGAGGACAAAGCATCATGACTAGGTGGTGATTGTTTCTGTTGTCTGTGGTGTAAGATGTGTGTAGGGATTGGATTGGGCACAGGTGAAAGGCTGCAGGTTTCCTTTTTGTGCTTGATTTTTAAAACAGCCAGTAAATCCATAGTAATATCTAGAAAGGATTATAGACTTGATACACTCAGAGTTTTGGCACTGTTAATCTGTTAGAGCAGCATTTAGGAGACAGCGTGTGAGACAAGTCAACCAGTAGCTATACGATGAGTTTCTCATATTATCACCTTATATGGACTAGAGAAATTAACCCAGGGTGTGGGGTTTGGTTTGCAAACTCCATAGTGTTGATCAGACAGCAGTTAGTGGTAACCAGGAAACAAGTGGTGTCATGTAGACAGTTAAATTTGAAAATACGAGTGAGATCAATAGATCTATAAATGCTTTTACAGGGTGATTGTGATAGCAGGCTACAGTCATGAATTATTCTGTTTTATTAGGTGCTTGTCACACATACGGTGAGTTGCAGCAAAAAGTTGGTATCTGCCCCCAAATTCTATTGGGAGATAACTCAGCCTTATTGCTGAGTTGAGTCCAGCATCTACTGTGTTTGACGCCTACTTGCTTCAAGTACCTTGTTCCTCCTCCTCAGCATGCACAGCATTAGTTCAGCTGAACACAGGATGCTTGTGATGCCATTCATATTATAATCATTGAAGATGTACCAGCACTTTTCACCAGATCAACAAGAGCTGAGAGAAACAGTTTGTTTCATCCAAACATCCCCAAATGAGCTGCAGCAAGAGGTGCACCTCCGCTGTTAAAATTGTGTGTCTTGCCAAGAAAGAGTTATGAATGTTTACCTTTTTTCTGGCATCATAGAAGACACAGCTTATGCATAGGAGCATAAGTAATTGTATAAGCCGAAGAGTTGCGGCTGGACTTCAAAAAGTGTCAGAATCACAAATGTGCCTCAGTAAAGGGTCTAGTAAAAAGTATATACAGGATAGAAAAGCTCAGAATGAGTCTTGGCGTGTCAGCTCTGAGTGTCTGTAAATATATTTTTTGGTATTCATTTGATTATTAACTTAAAGGAAAAAACATTTATTTTGGGATACACAAAATTAGTACATGGAAATGTATGAATAGTTTTCAGTCTAAAGCAGAATGTTTGCTCTGTATTCTTTTAACTAATTATGTATATGAAAATATCAAACAGTGATGAAGGGATACGATGACAGCATGTACAAGGAGGTATATTTTGGGGGGCACAGGGAGTATCTTTGGTAACCTATTACCTCCCTCCCCTTTCAGTCCAGTCAGTTTGCAAAATCTGTTGGAAGTGTATAGTTTTGGTGACTCTAGCCGTGCTTTGTAATAAACGTATTCTTTGCCAAATGAATTTCACCTACTGATATGCCCAAAACTATTTCAAGGCCACAGGAAACCCTTTGAGATATTTCCCATTTAAATGTGGAAACAAGTGATTTTAATGATACTGAATTTCTGCAGGATTAATATCTTTAAGCACTGCTGTCCCATATACGAAGTTGCTATGCATTTGGCTCCATGTATGGATATTACTTCATTGACTGACATGCTCCCTCTCAACAGAGGAGATTGTGACAAGATAGAGAACGGAGAAGGTGGGGCTTGGTGAAAAGATAGTCATAGAGAGGAAATGACTTCCCAAAGAAGCTCAATGAGGGACCAAAGAAAAAGACGAGAGGTACAACTTCAACCTGGCAGATGCTGTAACAGGGACATCTCTGTCTTTTTTTGCTACAGATGTCTCAACCCCCTCCTCTATTTCTACTCACTGTAAATTAATAGTGATGCCTCATTGCCCTCTCTCTTTTAAAATAATGTCAAACTGGATCTGTGCTTTCACAACAAAACATGTTAGGGCAATGTTTCAGAGCTCAACTTGTAATTACAAACTGAAGGAGACTCCCATAGATTCAAACAGTTACCAGCACCAGGTAGGATCCCAGGTTTCTGTCTTGTGTGATTGCTGTTTCGGAGTGAGCTTTTGACCTTCTTCCTCTGAGGAAGGTATCCGTCTGAAAGTTTTGGAAAGGTGAGTCTTCTGTAGCCAGTGGGCAGGAGATAGGTAAGAATAGGGAAGGAGAAGGCCAGACAATGATGAAGAGATACACTATAGAGAGAGCTGATGGCATGTAGGAGGAGAAAAGAGCTTTAAAGGGTAACAGACAAAACTGAAGAGCAGCCAGCATCACAGCAGATAATTCTCAAAGCTGTCCTTTGGGAATATAGCTGATACATTCACTTATGTGGAATGATTGAGTTAAGTGTATGTGTATCTATATATGTGTGTGTATATGTATATATAAAAAAAATTAAACCAGCAAAAGTAGTTTGGTTTCTGGAGAAGCTGCTGCTGGCAAAAGCATTCTTTTCTGTTATTATACAAAATACTGGGGTAAGGGGAAGGAGTTGGTAGTTTGTTATGTGAGGAGCTACCTGAGTATAAGCAACCGCTGAGGTCAGCCCATTGTATGCCATCTAGCTATGTTCCTGCAGTAAATATTGTATAACAAACAATTAAAGCAACTTCCATTATTTTAAAAAAAATTGTCTTCTTCAGGTTTGCAACATGCAAGAGACCCTGGGAGGATAGACTGAATGCTTGTAACTGTGTTGCTCCTGGGAAGGGCCATCACATCCGTTCTATCAAGGCTGCGCTCAGTGGCAATTCTTTCTCCACACCAGTACTATAAATTTTATTCTTCAATGCATGGAATATGTGTCAGCAGGGTTAAATCAGGACAGTCTCCTGAATGTGGAATTCCAGAGACGGCTCTTGCTGTGACTTCCGAAGTAAGCCCACACCATCCTGAAATTCTTGATTTTTCTCAGATACTCTTTTATTACTCAGCTGAATCTTTCTGCAGATATCTGTTCTGAAATACTTTGACTTGGAGCGAGCACTGTTGCTAGGCTGCTCTGAAAGCTTGAGATGGCTCTGACTTCTCCAAAATCTGCAGCAGGGGATTTGCCACAGAGAGAAGAACTCATCCTCCATGAAGGAAACTGTTCCCATTTCCTCTCTGCAAACATCATCGCAATAGGTAAGTGAAAGGTTACAATCCTTTCATCTAATAGCTTTGTATTGAAAGTACTTTTTTACTCCCAATTTACTTTTATTGTATTGAGATTTCATATGGGATTTCTAGTGCTTGTATATTCCTCGGTCCCTTTTTTCTGTGTAGCTGGTATGATGACTAAGTTTGGGTGAAGCGTAGTTAAAAAACCAGCCAAACAAACAAAACCCCAAATCAAATACCCCCTCAACTCCCCCAAAAAACCAACCAACCAAAACCACTAAGAAAAACCCCCAAACCAGCAAACAAAGTGTCACTACTCTAGCCTGTTGGGCCTGTTCCAGTAGTGACCAGGAGTCTGTGGCATATACAAGACCGTAAACACCTAATATAGGCTGGGAATGAAATGAGATGGTATTGGAAGGCAAAAATTGTATCAAGTTTAAATAAAATATGGAATATTACCTGATACAGTAAGGATAGCTCTGAATCAGGCTTTCTTATGGCCTAGCTTGTACACACAGCCTGCGACATTTGAGTCATGGGAAGGGACCTTCGTGTGTAAAATCACTAAAACTTTCTCATCAATTATTCTTAGACTGGGGGTTTTGCATGATCAACTTTACATTTGCAGTCTTAGGAAAGTTCAAGCTGCTTTTATTTGTTTGTCAGCACAGTGTTGCATTCACCTACTAGTAGCAGAGCCCCTAATGTGCTGGAAGGTATGATTTAAAAGCAAGCCTTTTTTTGGCTCACTCTTTTAAACTGACACCAAGACTAACACCTGGACCCTTAAACTCTTTTCTCCATTACAGTTAGTTCCTTGGTGATTTTAATAGAGGGTAAAATTTATGTATGTATTTTAGAAACCATTTTCCATGAAGGAACTATGTGCTTTTTCAGTGTTCATTAAGTATAGTATGAATTGTTATGAAAGCTTTTGCTGCATGATAACATAAGACCGTGACTCTAATGTTACCAGTGCTTCCCAAGACATGCTGGACAGCACAGTATTTTCATGTAACCAGTGATGTTTATGCTTGAATAGATGATTGGAGTGTTTTTGAGATGCACTTAAATAGATGGGAAACTGACTCCTGCTCCCAAGTTAAGGAAAAATACAAATGGGTACCCTCACCTAATGTGCTCATTAGAATCTTGATGTGTTGTGTTCTGTGGCTGTAAATAATGATATAGCAAAAAAATGGGGACATGGCAAAATTCACAGGAAGATTGAAAGGACAATGTAAGAGTGCTCTTATCTACCAGACCATCAAACAGCACAAGTCTACGCCAGTAACAAACTGGCTCTGAATCACTGTCTGACTTGTGGCTGAAGCGGGATACGCTCATTTCCCATAAAATGCCCAGATCCCTTCTGATCTTCAACTGAATCTCTCATGGCAGGGAATGTTTCAGTTGTTGGTTTGCTAAATATATGAAGTTTAAAATGCCTTCATATCTCAGTGAGCATACTTGGAGATACATCCCTATCTGCTTTTGAAACCGCAGATGACATGCACATCATCCACAATTTGTTAACAAAGAATCACAACATTGGTGCCTTTACAGAAACCAACAGATGCATCCGTGTTCCTGGCTGTGCACCTTTCATTGTATCCATGAGAATGTAAGGTCTATGTGTTTGAAAAGTAACATTTCCAACACAAGCAGGTCCGCAAGCATAAAACCAAGCAGCTGTACACAGGAAGTGCGCTACTGCTTTTAGATTTTCATGTCCAAATGCGGTGGGAACCCAATATTAGACTGCTTGCTTATCTGTATCCCTCCCTGTGCCCAACAGATAATGAGTATCTGGTTTAGTTAAAAAATGTGGCTAATAAAAGTTAACACTCTTCTGAAAGAATGCAAACCTCCCTGTTTTAAATTTGACCATTGCATTTTTAGCTGCCTTCCAATGCTGGTTAGCTGATTTGTTTTTCTGAGAGATTAATTAATTAGCTGGAATATCTTCAGTGGGTAGCAGTGTGGTGGCTTGTAGCTCCCTTTGGCAATTAATGTAGACTTGAAACAATACATGTAAAAATGAAGCTGACAAGACACAGAAACAGAGATGAGAGAGAGAAAAGGAATAGAAGCCTTAAAGTCTTGGTGGTTTAAGAGATAAGCACTCGAATTTAAAAAGAATGTGTATCACTTTTCTTTGCAGGACAGGTAGACAGAAGATGGCCAAAAAGAACTGGCTTTTGAATGTAGGTAGAAATGAGATCTGCCATTTATTAAAGGTTATCAATCATATCCTAATTAAGCCTCATTTTTAGGGTTTAATCTAGGAACTAGTAGAGAATAGGATTATATTTAGCAGGAAAATCTGTATCTCTTTCCTCCTATCTGACATTGCAAGTTCTATTTCCATAGATCTCTGAATCATCTTGTCCTGGTTGTTGATCCTAAAACAGGAGAGTCTTTAGACTGAAATTGTGTTCTTAAGAACTGTGGATTTGAGAGGGAGAAGGACTGCAGGAGAACGGACTATTTATAAGAATTACAGAACTTGGACTATGCAGCTTTGCTAGAGCAAATGTTTGTGTCTGCTGAATTCCTCTTAAGAAGGCAGTGAGGTATGCTGAATCTTCTTGTGAGACATAAAATTATTTTTCTTGTCAAAGCAATTCATACTAATAAGATAGAAACAGTGGGAGCCAGTAACTTAGCGTTATCTTTCTTGTGGCCGATTCTAGTGCGGTTGCCTATCAACTGTTTTTTGGCTTTTAACCAAAAGCCAAATCAACTATTTTTTGGTTCCTTTATTCAGGAGCACCAAGTGCTCCTAAATAGTTTATTCTTCAATCTTTACCAGATATATTCCAGAGGGAATGCTGAATGCTGGGAGAACCGGGAGGAATTATTGCAGTAGAATCCAGCTATGCAACCCATAAGAACAGCAAGGAAAACCCAACCTCTTTCTCAAAGCAAAACATTTTGGGCCCCCTATTTAAAAAAAAAAAAAAAAGTAAATTAGTATCATAGGATGAGACTGTCAAAACCAGTTGCAACTTTTTTCCTTGATTCTTTCAAGTGCTTCTGGAAAATCTTTCTTGAAGTTGATGAGAGCAGGATTTATACTGCCTCAGGTTGTGGCTCTGTGCCATGAAGATGTCTGAATTGAGCTGAGAGATACAGAGCTCAAAGAATAACTATTGTTAGCTGTTGCTCTTTTGAGTGTTGACAGCTTGCGCAGAAGAAAATGAGCTCTTCTCTTGGGAAGCTCTGGAGATTACAGATGTGATTTTGAACATCAGGTGTCGACTGGAGGTTGGGTAGGAGGAAGGGAATTGTGTAACTGATGTCTGTGGCAGATGAGTTTGTGCTGCAGGAGAGATCTGAAGGAGCAGGAGCTGGTTTGTTGCATCTAAAATAAAAAAAAAAGTTGATTTATCCCAAGATTTTAATCAGAACTTCATGTATTCAACACAAGACTTACTTGCCTGAAATACATTCTCACTTATGCCTACGGTCATGAGGTAGACAACACTAAAAGTTTTGGCTGGGCTCTCACAGGAATCAATTTAATCATTTTGGCCAACTTTCCAGCAGTTGTGAGATCAATTTAGCTTTCCGCTGGCTTACAATTTGGGCTGATATGTATATTTTTACTAATATTAATGGGGCTGAATATATTTGTATTGTGGTTGTATTGAAAATAGTTTATCAGTGAAAATATAATCCATAACTAACTGTCATTACACTAGTTCTTATCTTTATCTTGTATATTTAGTGATACTAGTTTTTGCTAGTAGAGGTAGCTATCACGTTTGATCATTGTCTGAATGTGCTTCTTGGGTTCATTGTATGTAGTAAGTACTGCAATATTCTAGATTTCTTCTTGAATTTATACAGGGAAGTGGAGCATCTGTTCACAAATAAATTATTCCTATGACTGCTTTTTTTATTTTTCAGAAATAACCACAAAGCATATTCTTAACTGAAAGGTAATCTAAAGGAGACAGATGAATTTTAAGTTCCTGCAAACAGTAACTACAGTTTTGCTGTCTTAAATGCATATGCATTTTTTCAGCAGTGTTGTAGGATTTTTTTTTAATTCTTTCAAAATTCTGTTGAGCCCCTGTTAGTGCCCTGTATGCAGTTGTTGCAGCTTAGGCAAATGCCCAAGCGCTTGGATAAATGAAGCTTTCATTGAGTGCTGTGATCACTAGTAAGGGAACAAGCACGCACTGAAGTACTTTGCCAAGTTGGGACCTCTCCTGATGTTCTTAGCTGAGGAATCCCTTCAATACTGAAGGCGTGTAGTGGGATCTTTAGCATTCCACTGTCCTCTCTTGCCTTTGCACAACGCCTAAGCTTGCTTGTCCTCAACTCTGCAAGCTGTTCTGTTTGTATCTTGTGGTTCCTCAGCATGTGAAGATAACGCTTGCTCATACGCTCTGGGGAAGGTTGCCCCAATACTACTATTATAACGTGTCAATAGGAAAAGAGAAATATTTTCAAAAATATTTTCCTGCCTCTCCCCTGCAGATCAAACCAACAATAATTTTTTTCTAGCTCTTTCTCATAGATCGGTTTGCGAGGGGGTTGAAAAAGAAAAGTGAAGAAATTTAGAGGTGAAATAGGTGTAATACATAATCTGTGTGTTTTCTGGCACTACAGAAGTAAGATGGTGTGTTCCAGTGATTGCAATATTATATAAACTGACTTCTAGGGAGCTACTTTTTGTTTGTAGGATGAATTGAAATTTGTTGCCTCCTGAACAAGAATTGTCCATTATATACTTCTATGCATAAAGCACATAGGACAAAGTGCAAAGAAATGGCAGAAATAGCTGGAGGGAGAGAAAGTCTTCATTGCGCCTGTGCAGCACTTCCAGCATTCCAATGCAAGTGGGTCTGAGCCTAAACAAAAGCTGGTCTGCAGCTCAGGAATCCCTTTGCAGACTTGTTCAGAACACCCACTTGAGTTTGTTCTTACCTCCCTAATTAACTCTTTATATGACTCAGTTTAAATGCTGTGTAGTGCAGGAGCAGCTTTTATCTTATTTTGCCTTTGTGTTGTAATAAATGCTAAGCAATCTACACAGAAGCGGTCATAATGCTGTTGAGCTGTTGTCCTGAGTAGCCTGTGCTTTCAGATATGACATTTCAGCTTTATCAAGCTGATGCTGTCATATGTAGTACTTCAGCTTTCTCATTTGGGTAAATAAATCTGCAAGAAAACTTAGGAAAGGATGGAGATAGAGAGTTAAATCACTAGTTGGAATAAATCCATGCAATTAAATAAATGCTCCTCAATTGATCATTTGGTCCCATAGTATCATAGCTACCTACAGTCAACTAATTCCTGTACCATACTTATTAATCTGAGATGGTTTGAAACTCTTAGAATTCTTCTGCAGTTTTCTGATTGTTTCATAAGTTGAGACAAACAGTTTTCAAAGCTTGTTGTAAGATCTGCTTTTCTGTGTAGGCTGTGTATGGATGAGGAATGAGATTGCTATGTAAAAAGGAAATCTAAGTGGAATGCAATGAACTTTTACATAATTTTGCTGTATAATGTGATTCAACATTATTATAGCAGCACTGGGAAAGTCCAAAATCAAGGAGGTATATGGCAAATTCAATAATCCTCTATTTTTCAAATATGTTCTGGCATGTCTAGACTCACTTTCCCCTGTAATCTGATGAAAGAGTGTTGTGCACAGACGTGCAAAATCCTGTTTGCTTAGATATATAGTACATCAGATTAGCCTGGAGAAGTACTTAAGATGGCCTTCAGCATGTGTCTTTAACATGCTGCCTGTCTGTATGAGCAGTGCTTCTGTCATGGCAGGGGGCTTGCGCTAGGTGATCTGTAAAGGTTCTTTCCAACCCAAACCATTTTGTGACACAAGTTTAGCTAAAGAACAGACACACAAGTGATATTATGTGCATTGGCATCAGCTGCCTGAAAGTAATTTTAAGTAAAGTTATGTTTCTGTGAAACTGCTCAACAGTTAAACTCAAATGTGGACTGATACTGTGGTTCTGCTAGTTCCGCATGTATTAGCGAGTGACTGAAGAATGGATGCTGGTTTGGTTTGTTTTTTGTTGATGCAGTTTGAATCAGATCTGAAAAGACACACTGTCTATCCTAAGTGTTTAAACTTAAACATATTCTCCTTGATTTGGCACAACACAGACAGTCAATACTACAAAATTCTAACACCGAATCCTGAAGTTTTTGCATAGTCTCAACATAAAAAATTATGTTTTCAACACCTTTTTCCTTCCTGAACGGGGAGTAAGGCTGTAGTGTCACAAACATTGCAAGCTGTTGTTCGTGCTCCTTTTTGCTGCAGAGGCAGAAATGAATGAGTGAGGCTTGCAGAATGCACTATTGTTTCCTTTGTTGGCAATGTCAGCTTATACTAATTTAAAGTGTTCAGGAGTCCATGGACGGTTGTAATAAAGGCATAAATCTAAGGATGTAATACTGGACTGCTCAGCAGACCCAGATTGTAGTTCCAATTCTGTTACTGACTTCTTGTTTGACTGTTTTTGTAACTTCACTTTGTCCTTCTGTCGTCTCTTATCTTGATTATAAATGGGAACTGCTATTCCTGCACAGCAGACACTTCCCAGTCATGATTGGATCTCTTTATTACCTGTGTAGAAATACAAATAATAATAACATTCAACCTAATAAATTCAGAAACGAAGTAACTGTGGTAAGATCTTCTAGGCAGTGACACTTGTGTTGTGGGTACCGATACCAGGTGCTTGGGAGCTGTCCTGCAAAATACAAAATTGCAGACCCCAAAAAAGTCTGAACCCTGGAAGTCTTGTGTAGATAGTAATACTGAGTTAGGTAACAGTAAGTGTGGTATGTTATTTATTCTCTTTCCTGCCAAAAAAACCCAACCAACAAACAAGCAAGCCCCAAATCCCTATTTAGACATACAGATTTTTAAAAAAATTAGATTTAAATGGTTTTCTATTTTTAAAAAAAAGCCATATCTTTTATGATGAAGGGCTGTTTAATAAGTGAAGCAACTGTTGTATTTGGAATGGAACCAGCTGGTTCCTCTCATCTGTTAGGATGAGGAAATGGCCTCAACCTGCATCAGGGGAGGCTTAGGTTGGATATCAGGCGCAATTTCTTTACTGCCAGAGTGCTCAGGCCCTGGAACAGGCTGCCCAGACAGGTGGGGGAGTCACCACCCCTGGGGGTGTTAAAAAACTGTAGATGTGGCACCTGGGGACATGGTTTAAGAGGCCTTGGGGTGTTGGTTTGGTGGCTGGACTTGATGACCTTAGAGACCTTTTCTGGCCTTAATGATTCTATTCTATGACTCTATGATTTATGGATGCCTAATTAAACCTACGAGAGGCTGACATGCTAAGAATGGGAGGGAAAAGGTGCTATTACTTTTGTCAGGTTAACATTTTAAAATGTTGGAAAAAAGACCTAGAGTAGGACTATGAGAAATGGTGATTAAGCTGTGTGCCTGTGAATTGCAGTGTGAACTGTCCCCAAGGACGGCAGTCAGCAGTTTCTAAATTCTGCTTGCTTTTTGCAGTTATCTAGGATAAGCTGAATCCTTGCTCTGTGCCTCGCAAGATTAAAATGGAGGACAATAATAGCCTATCTGTGTAGCAGTCAGTTATATGTGCCTGCTTCAGTTGATAGACACTTCCTAGTCTGGGTAGAGAATTCCCCTGCAGTTCCTCTCAGACATTTCAATTATATGTGGGATTTTTGTAATGTAAATTCTGTGCCTTAGATGTGAGAAGATGATTTCTTTGGAATTAAACTTGTGTGTATCTGAGGGGCAGAAATTGTCCTAGAATACATAAATAGAAAAAAAGGCTGTAAATAGAGGTCTCAAAAGTGTTTCTGCACGCACCATACTGGATGAATTTCTATTGAAGCTTCTGGGTGAGTAACAAATTAACAGTATTAACTTCATTTGCAGAAAAGGTGTGAACATTTAGACATTCATAAGTGTTAGACCTATGCTGCAACTCATATGCATACCTGCAGCTCTAAGGTTTAGCACTCTGTCTCAATGTCGGTACCTGAGAGTTGGAACAGTAGAGCTAAATAGATTGAGACTTATTCTGACATTACTCCTTGAGCCCATTTCAGCCTAGAATTTCTCTGAGTTCGGGCTTTTACTGCTTCCTATGCAGATTCAGAATGTGACTGGAAATCTCTAGCCAGACGTTCGGTTTCTTAAAACAAAATTTGTTTTATTTGCAGGCCTATATGCAAATAAACAGCCAAACATTTAGGTGGGTGTTTTGCCAGAGGGATCATAAACTGATGTATTTTCATCTCAGGTGGTGGTGGTCTGGGGCAGATCTGAGGTCTGATGAAACACTGAAACAATCAATTTTCAGTTTGTGAAAAAAGGCTGTTTTCTGTTGTCCATGCTCATGTAGCATTCTGTGATACCGTTAAAGTCTTAGAAGAAAAATTACTTGAATTCAGTCTTTGAGCTGTTTTATCTCCCACTAAGAGATGACAAAATTGTAAGAAATTGTGCCATTTATGTAATGTAGTGTGTGTTGTAAATGAGAAAGTATCATGAATTACTTGATGACAAGAGCAACTTCCAGTCCCTGGGTCATTTTGCAATGCAAAAGGTGATATTTGGCTACAACATGACACTAGAGGGCAGCTGTGTTCTTAATTTTATCCATACATTCCTTGTGCTGTACACATGCATGTTCCATCGTACATTATGTACATCTGGTGGAGGGCAGAGACTGGCGAACTGTGCATGATGGAAGGTGTCAGGAAACATGTGGCTCAGTATGCAGTCCCTGCTTCCCTCCCATCTCTCCACCAGAAAAGGGCTGAGCAGAAGGCTAAGTCTTAAAGAGTCTAGATTGAGCTGCTGGAGCAGAGGTTACAAGGCCTCAAAGTACTTGTTTCCAGCTGCAAAAGGCAGCTTAACAGTAATTTGAACATTAAGTTTTGTGATGGCTTGCTAGGCTTCCTCTTGCAGATTGTTTCAGCAGTCTTCACTTGAAAAAAAAAGTGGAAAAGTCACTAGAACTTAATATTCGCTTAAGTGTACCTCTCAAATATTAAGATTTACAAAACCATTTGAAGTTTGAGTAAGGTACAGACAATGACACATAAAGACAATGCTTAGTTACACTTTGTCACTTGTTCGCAACAAGCGATTCCATGTAAGTATCCCTGGTATGGGTTGTATTTCCATGTAATCATGCAATTAGAAAAAAATCTTATGGAAATGCACACAACTTAAATTCTTCTTTTGCAGCTGACTGAGGAGTGTTAATCTGAGAATTTATGACAAAAATGTTGAAAGTACTTTGTGTGGTTTTGTACATAATAGTTACTGAATTTATACTCATTGTATTAATCATTGTCATTATTAAAGGACCTGAATCCATGCTGCCCACAAAAAGGATAGCTGAGCCATCAACTCACTAGGAAACCAGCATGAGGAAACAGACTATGGGGAAGTAATAGTTGAAATTAATGAAAGCATGAGGAAAATTTAACTAAATGGAAAGTCTGGATTGATTGTAATACAATTGAACATAGCAAGGTAAATCTCAACCTCCTAGCTTGTGTTTAGACTAATGAGAGCACTCCGCAGCCTGGATTCTTTCTCAGCTGTTATCTTCCTTTACCTATTTACAGAGTGGCCTTACAATACTACTGTTCTGGTGTATATCTATTTCCCTTCCTTCTGTAGGATAAATGATGATACAAGGCCTAGCTCAAAAGTAAATCTGGACCAAACAGCCTGTGAGGAACTCGTGTGTCATTTTGACTGTGCTGAACATTGGTATCTTGTCTTTCAGCTGATGTGATTCATATATTCCATTCTCCTTTCTTTGAGGAATGTATATTTGTTTTCTTAAGGGTATTCGTTTGGATCAACTTGCCATTTAGCCCCAATAGATTCAATAGGCAATGAAAAACTGCCAAGTTTTCTAGATTCCTTTCTTGTTTTTGTTTGGTTGGGGTTTTTGTTTGCCTGGTTTTTAGTGAAGTGTATTGTAAAGTAGTTCTTGGAGGCTCTGTGTCAAGGTGCCTAAAGTTGTTTAGTCTCCTAACTGAATGTGTTGGAAGTTAGGAGCCTAGATACTATCGAGTCTGACACCTGCAATAGCGCAGAGAGGTCTCCAATTTGACTCCAATTCACACATCCCTTTACCTTGGGTAGTGATTTTGTTTGGGAATTGTGAAATACTAGTAACTACCTGCCTTTGTCTTAGTGGAGTTTTGCCAGGATAAATGTGTGTAAGGTTGTGAAACTGTCAAAATACCATAAGGATACTTAAGACAGAGGTCTGATTTGTTGGTCATTCTCCATTGTTGGAATATTACAGTTCAGCCTCACCTTTCTTTGTGTGCTATTGAAGTCCTGTGTCTATAATAAAAAGGGGAGAGTTACTTGGACAGTCAATTTATACGCTAGCTCTGCCTCTTCTGTAGAATTTAACTAGAGAAAACAAGACAAAGGCACTGACTGAACTATGTTGCAGAAACTGTTTTTTTCTGTCCTGGGGAAAAAAAGGCAGTGTACTCCACATGTAAACATAGCCATATGCTAGCTTCATAGTAAAAATCTGCATCTCAGATTTTAACTTCTGTAACTTAGAATCATCAGGCCTTCACTTTAAAGTTTGAAAAGGAAAGTAACAAATGGCAGGTTTGATGGGTTAAATCTTTCTGGTGAGCAGAAGCTTAACTCAGACTGCCTTTTTTTGAGGTGCTAAAGACTATTATATTACTCCAAGACAATTTAAAGCACTCTAGAGTATCTGTGAGCAAGTTATATTGCCCGTACAGAAATAACCAGTCCTGGAGAGGAGACAGACCAAGCCCCTCTTTACTTTAGGCTTAGATGGCAACAACTGACTAACGTGCTATTGATACCATAGTATTGTCTGAGCCAAGCTCCTGCTATGATGTTAATGGACCTATTTTCATGTCACTTGTGAAGCAGCATAATTCTTTTGTTGAGGTAAAGCGTGAGGCATGTTAATTTTTTTGTGTGCTGGTGTTAAGAGCTTTTTATGGTTGAACATGGATTAGAAACTAGATGACCTGAATGTGATCTTGTTAAATCTTCTACCTCTGTTACAATCTCCCCCCTCAAGTTTTCTTGCTCTTTCTCTTGTGTGTCTGTTGCTGCCTGTATGTTTAAAGTATGTGGAGGGAAATTGGACATTTCAGGCAGAATAAATAGTACTGTTTGCACACGCATTCCAGAGCCTAGGATAAGAATATTGCTGATGTAGTGCTGTGTCTGTATCGCTGGTGCCATCTACTGGATGAATGCACAAACGCTGAGCTGGCATTGTACAAGCAGCTATATTTTTATATATTTTTTTATATGTATATCTCTTCCACGGTTATTAAACAGTTCTTGTGAACAGTGCAGTGACAAAAATATGATGCATAAATATGGCTCTTCTACTATATATGATCTATATGCAGCCTATGCAGGCTTCCTGTGAAAGAGAAATCACAGCAGACTGCACTGCATGTGTGCTCATATCTACATAGCCTCCAAACATTCACTTCATCCTTCTAGAATGCAGGTTTGGAAAGTTTCATGCTGCCTTGGAACCAGTTCTGTCAGAGTACTGTTATTCCTAGAGCTGTTGTACCTGGCACCACATGATGGTCATTACCTAGGGCAACTGCTACTGTGTTCCCTCAAAACCGCTGCTAGTTGCAAGGCAGAATAAAGGTCCTCAGTAGGTTTGAGTATCTGGTAGCAGGGAAGTTGCATTTCTTTATAGTTCAATTCTTAGAAACCAGTGAAATAAGTAACAATAATGCTCAGCCAGATGGTTAGAATAAGCGCAGTATGTTTAGAGGTAGAAAACTAAGGTCTGGATTGACTGAACCAGTGCTGGAACAATCAAAAATAAAGTCTTTGTGATGCTGTGAGGGGAAAAATATGTTCCCTTCATTCATTTGGATGGGTGCATAGCCTGTGTATTTGTCAAAGGTGAGAGGGGGGTGAAATCCAGTATTCTTTGACAAAGTTCAACTATATTGGCATTATCTGTGGGAAGTTCTTAAGATACAGCCATTAGCTGTGAATAAGTCTGTCATTCAAATCAGCTCAGAAGGATGCTCTTGTAAGCACCGTAAATGAAAGCTGAGTGTGTGTCATACATTTTCTCACAATTATTTGTATCTGCTGATAATTCTGGTAAATTTAAACCCCTTGAAATTTGCTGAATGCAGATATAACCAAGTGACTCTTAGCCATTGTGTCTTACAGCATGGACTATTGTCTGGCTTTGATTTGCATTTGGAGTTTGGCAAATGGCTTATTAATATCCAAGCCAACCCCGACTGTGTGATACTGTGAAACCTGCCTGGCTGATACTGTGAAGCCTGCCTGGCTTTAGGTATTGCTTACCTCCCAAAACATTTAAATGCCCTTCATCTACAACAGGTTTTCTTTTTATCTTTGTTAACATCATAATCTTATCTGTCAGTTTGATCTGAGGTTAAATACTTCATCAGAGAGAGGAACGCTTTGTTTCTTGGGAGAACAAAAGCTTCAGTTGTCTTCTGAAGCAAATCATGGTGGTTTTCTACAGTTATTTAATTATGAGGAACTGCTTTATGTGTGACTGCTACTATCTTATAGGCAAATCCAGGGTTCTTTGGCTGCATCGCAGGCTATATAGTAAAAAAAAAAAAAGATAATACTCTAGTTTTGATACTCAAGATCTCAGAGATACAAACTGTGAATTAAACCTGTGCAGCCAATGTGAAGGGAAGCTGCTCTTCAAGCTGCATCGGCGAGGTTTAGATTGGATATTAGGAAAAATTTCTTTACTGAAAGAGTGGTCAGGCATTGGAACAGGCTGCCCATAGAGGTGGTACAGTCGCCATTCCTGGAGGTATTTAAATGACGTGTAGACGCGACACTTCAGGGCATGGTTTAGGAGACATGGTAGTGTTGGGCTGATGGTTGGACTCTGATCTGAGAGGTCTTTTCCAACCTTAATGAATCTGATTCTGTTATTGACCTTTTCTGCTGAAAATGCTCTGCACAAAATAGAACAGCTGTGAATGGTTTATAGAGAAAAGTAAACAAGATGGTTTTTGGCAATATTTTAAGTTATTGTTAATATTTTTCTCAGTGTGAGATAGCCTCCTTAGCTAGTGATCAGAATGAGTCTCAAGGATCATGCTTGCAATGATGGGGAACCATATTGCTGCTTTGAATGCTTGAGATTCAGTAGTATTAAACCAAAAATATCTTAAATGGCTAGAGATCTTTCTGAGAAAGATATCCTTCTAAGTTGACGTAGATGCTGTTGCTGAGAGAAACTAATGTTACTACTAATGATGAATCATAGAATCATGAAGCATTTTGGGTTGGAAGGGTCCTTAAAGATCATTCGTTCCAACTCCCCTGCCATGGGCAGGGACACCTTCACCAGAGCAGGTTGCTCAAAGCCCTGTCCAACCTGGCCTTGAGCACTGCCAGGGATGGAGCATCCACAGCTGCTCTGGGCAGCCTGTGCCAGTGCCTCAGCACCCTGCTAGTGAAGAATTTCTTCCTTATATCTAAACTAAATCTGCGCTCTTTCAGTGTGAAGCCATTACCCCTTTTACTATCACTATATGCCCTTGTAAAAAGTCCCTCTCCAGCTTTCTCGTAGGCCCCCTTCAGGTACTGGAAGGCTGCTCTAAGGTCTCCCTGGAGCCTTCTCTTCCCCATGCTGAACAACCCCAACTCTCTTAGCCTGTCCTCATAGGAGAGGTGCTCCAGCCCTTGGATCATCTTCGTGGCCCTCCTCTGGACTCGCTCCAGCAGGTCTGTGTCCTCCTTAAGTTGGAGGCCCAGAGCTGGATGCAGCACTGCAGGGGGGTCTCACGGGAGTGGAGCAGAGGGGGAGAATCGCCTCCCTCACCCTGCTGGCCAAGGCGCTTTTGATGTGGCCCAGGATATGGTTGGCTTTCTGGGCGGCAAGTGCACGTTGCTGGGTCGTGTTTAGCTTCTCATCAACAAACACCCCAAGTCCTTCTCCTCAGGGCTGCCCTCAATCCATTCTCTGCCCAGCCTGTGTGTGTGCTTGGGATTGCCCCAACCTGTGTGCAGGGCCTTGGTCTTTGCCTTGTTGAACTTCATGATGTTTGCACAGGTCCATCTCCCAAGCCCATCAAGATCCCTCAGGACAGCATCCCTCCAGCGTGTCGACTGCACCATGCAGCCGAGTGCTGAGAGCACGCTCGATCCCACTGCCCATGTCGCCGACAAAGATTTACACAGCGCCAATCCCAATCCCTGCGAAAGGCCGCTCATCAGGTGTTCTACGGAGAGACATTCTGCTAGCAAAAGTGTGTTCCTTTTTTCTTTTTTCTCTCTCTCCCTGTAATTCCTGGAAGAGTGCCTGCATAGTGTTCTCTAGATGAGAGAGAATGGCGCCACGCAACAGCATGTAAGAGCTTTTGCAGATAGTGGACTTAAGCTGCCCTATAAAGGAACTTACATAATGTGCATAGCTGGTAATTACAAAGCTGGAGCTTACCGCAACACGTGCTTGCCTTTTGTAGTGATGTTTCAAGTGTTTGTAGTGGTTTGCTGGGGGTTTTTTGTGGTGTGTGTTTTTTTTTTTTATGGACCATATCTCAAGTAACAAATAAGGCTTCCTTTACCCTACTATGAGTGTTCCTTGGCATGTATTTTAAATACAAAAAATATTAACAAGGTCAGTCCTTCATAGTAAAATGAAATAAGAAGTTCCTCTCTTCATTTGATATTGGGTGAAGTTTGGGAGACACTTCTCTGGGAGTAAATAGAGGCAAGGTTTAGGCAATAATCTCACCAAGGATCTCAGTACATTAGAACTTGTTTTGGCATTTTACTGAATTTTATATTATGTCATTGTGTCGATCTGCCTGTGTACTTGTATTTAAAACTTTAATTTCATGCTTTTCAATATTCGAGTGTTGTTGATAAAGTACTATATTACACTGCACCATCTAATTGTGAAACAATAAGATAAATATAAATCAGGTTTTTAATATTTGGCCATTTCCGTAACAATTTGATTAGAACAGTTGTCTGAATAATACTCATTTAACTGTGTCTAGGGCTAATATTAAAAAATTTAATGGAAAATTGAGGCTGTTTAAACCACTGAGAAGGTATAGTTTGATTTTTTTTTTTGATAGTCATAAGACATGGAACTATAGGCAGTGGATGGAATAGCTTAATCCAATACTCTATCACTTGCCGGAACTACTGATACTTCTCTGAAGGAACAATCTTTTCCCTCCCTGAAATGCTGAAGTTCCAGACAATTGGCTCAGTAAAGAAGACGACAAAAGATTTTGCACCTGTTTAGTGACCATCCTAATCCTCTTAACTCTGGTGTATCCCTTACTGAAGGGGAAGGGATGTGTTGGTTCCTAGTAGGCTAGCAGGATTTGTGATTGGATCTAAGGAAGAAAAAACCTGAGGTTTGTGTCACAGTGAGCTAACTTTGTGCTTACATATGCAGATACTTAGAATGTGCAAGACCATTAGTGAAAGTCAGAGGAAAATCGTTCCAAGAAAGCGTGCTCCAATGCAAGACGAATCTTTGTAGTAGTGGCAGATGTAGGAGCTGGGTTGCTGTCAAGATCAAGTTTAAAAGTCAAGAAATGGAGCTTCATGAAAGTTCAGAATGGTCACTTGCTGGAAGCACTGGCATTCAGATCCATGATTGCAGAACAGGTTTTGTTCTTATAATTTACCAGCAGAAATAAGGAGTAGATGGACAACAAAGTACTGTTTGAAGGAGGGTGGGAAAAAAAAACTGTTTGTGCCTAATCCAGCAGGCTGGCTGTCCTCCAGAGGAAAACGGTTAGTTAGGAAAATCTAGTTCTTTTGACTCATTTTTCTCATGCAGCTCTAGGTTAAAAATTTGCATCAAAGTTTTGCTGTGGGCAGGGACTAAAAAGTTAAAACTATCTCTTAAGAGATGCAAATATTTACAGAGCATATAGTACTCCCAGGAAAACACCAAACTAGTGAAAACCTTTGCAGTCCTGTTGATTATACTGAACTGGCTAAACTGTTACTAAACTATGTTTCTTTATTAGAACAGGTGATTGAGAAAAGAGGAGCAAGATTGTCCTTTCTTACATGACTGAATTCACAGCTAAGAAATTAATGTGAATTCTGTTCTGCTGCCTTGAAAACTGAAGTGTTTGGGGATGAAGGTGATATTTACAGGTGTACCCACACCTTATTTTTCTAAAGGCAGTGAATTTGTTTTCTTGGCAAATAATTTTGTTCCGTTATTTGGGATGTTCAGGGTTAGAGGTACTTTGCCTGAAGAAGCAACAAGTATTAGTTGGTGGAGAATAAATATCTACTAGAGACTTCTAGAAGTTTTAGAAGCCTTTAGTGACTGGATCACAGTAAACTTAGGAAGTTCATAGGATTTGTGATCCTTAATCATTCTGGCATAACTGAAAAGGGACACCTCCTATGGTTGTAAGAAATCATGGCTGTGGCAGTGTCTGACTGTAGCTCGTTGTTAAGCAGTGGAAGAGAAAAGCACAGGAAATCTTAAAAGAAGGAACATGAGCGTTAAACAGCTGTCATAAAGAATTCCCTGTTGCCTTAGAGAAGAGGCATTTCAGTGTCAGCTGGCACTGAGATACCAGGAAGGAGATGTCAGTCGATGAAGAGTTAATTGTTCCAGCAAAAAGTAGTTTAGATAAAATCCTACCTCTTTTCTCCCCCCACTTCCTCGGGTGTTGTGTATGATAAAGGAGCTCGTACCATCAGAAAACTGACAGTGATTCCTCAGTGACTGAGCTAATAAATGGAATGAAATTTAAACTGCCTTCTAACACAAACAGAAAGAGGGACTGGCAGAAGAGGGAGCAAGACGGAGGGAAAATGCTGAGTATTTTTACATTCTAACATAGGCAATTGAAAAAATAATTTTTATTTCTACAAGACGATGGATTTAGGAAGCCCACCGCAAAAGCACAGTAGGTGGATTTATTCTTTTTACCATATACATTAGAATTTTAGCTAGAGGATAAATTGTACTTGTGCTTATGGGCACAGTTGTTTTTTTTATTAGTACTTGGATAACATCACATTAATCTTCCTGTTTTCTGACTTGTTCAGAGATATTTATTTAGCTGTTTGACCCTGTTTGTTTAGAGAATAATACTTGTTAGACCTTATCTGCACACTGTCATTCGAAAAGCTCTTTTACCTCTCAGCAGGCATGTTTTATTAATGATGACCATAGTATCTAGATGAATAAAAAGACTGTTAGGTAAATGAAAATCCATTCCACTTACTGTAAGTGAAATACGTACTGCTTCAGGGAAATGGTAATGCTAGAGACAGGGCAATTCATAATTCTGAGAAATGTTTTTACTTCAGAGCAGTTTAATTAGCTGTAGACATTACATTTAAGTGTACCTTGCAAACTTTACTGATGGAAGAAACAAAGGTTGGCTTTTAAATAAGAGGGACTACACCACAATGCAGTATGCTGAAGTCTACGCGTCATTTCTTAATGGCACTAGTCATTGATATCTGGAATCAAATTGTTTATCGTAACTGCCATGTAGTTCTGATGCACCTGCATTCTCTCAGTGATTATACAGTAGTTTTGCTCTTGTAGGTTATGCTCATCAGTTTGATTGTGCCGTCACTCTTACCTTTGGCTGTGGTATGCAGATCATTTAAGCCATTAACATGTTTAGATCTCAGATTTATTCTCTGGTGTTGTGTGTTTTTTGTGGCTCTGTGCATGTGTCAGTTGCATGTTTGATGACAAAGCACATTTGTGCAGAGGATGATATTACCTGTATCTTTGTTCTGTTGGAGGATAAAGCTAACACATCTTTAACGATGCTTGTAACACTTCAGGTATCCTGTGTGATGAGCCATTTTGAGTAGGTAATTAGTCAAGTAAATGACTGACAAGTAAATTACAGCTAACACATGGGATGTCTAACTGCTAAAAGCACCTGCAGGCGTTCAGGTGCTGTGCGAGCCAGGTCCTCAGAAAATGTTATATGGGGAGATTAGAGTTAATTCTAAGCTCTACTGAACAACCACTTAACTGTCTTGCAGGGTGTAGCACTACCTTCTTGTTTTTTTCTGTGCCCACAGAAACAGTGACCTAATGGATATTCTTCCAGAGAACAGTTCTATTCTTGCATTTTTCTTCTGTGAGCTTTATGTAACCTTCCCCACTCTTCTAGCATGCATTTGCCACATTACTGTTGAGATGCTTATGATTAATCCTCCATGGGAAGAGGTTTTTTAATAGTGCAAGTACCAGATGTTAGATTCAAGCTTCTTACAGACAGGTAGGGTAGGGCTAAAGTCTGTGTTCTCTGCATTGTGTATCATGGCCATGATGTCCCGTAAATATAGAGTTAGTACCAGAGCGACTTTGCCAATAACTATCACCAGAGAGTCTGTGCTGGGTCTTTACTGTCTGGTTTAGAACCTGTCTGTGAATTCAGGTGACCTGTCTGTGCCACGTGCAGTTGACTGTTTACTTCTGGGTAAAAGTTGCTGACTGACTTTGGTCAGGTTACTTCAGGCAACATCCAAGCTGTGCCGATTTCCCACTCTGATCAGAGCGAAGTTTGAGGTAATAATTAAAAGTTAGAAGTGTGAGGAAGTTGTGAAGGACCCGTGATGCTTTTCTGTTATAAAACATGCAGCTTAACTAGATAACCTAGGGACAAGAGATGATGCACTGACAAATTGTTCCAATCCTTTTTAAATGGACAAATAATACTTATTTCTTTCCTCAACACCTGAACAGCTGATGCTTATGCTCTTGATGGATGAGATGGACTAAAAAAGTAAGGAGGCTTTGGAAGTTACCTGGAAGACACTAGCCTGCATTGGCACAGCTTTTTATGTCCAAGATTTATATTTCATGCGGTGGATTATGCATTGAATTCTTGTGCCCATGTACACAGTGAAATAATCAAAAGTTTATTTCCAGTTTCTGTGAAGTATGCACAGTCTGTAGATGTGCCATTCTCTGTTCCATTTCTAGCGTTTGACAGTGGTTGCACTTTTCCAGACTAATTCAAAGCCTGCCGAATTTGATGGTGGAGCTTTTCTTTCCATGGTGTAGTTACGTGTGAGTCAGCAGTGCATCCCTGTGGCATTGGGGCTGACTGCACCGGTGCCGGCCCTCGCAGGGTGTCCGGGGGGTTGGGCCAGGGGATGATTCCCCCCCTGCACATCACTTCTGAGGCTCCATCGAATACTGTGTCCAGTTTTGGTTCTTCGACACATGGGTGATGTTTCCAACTTGAGAGTCCAGCAGCACTTGATGAGATGTGGTGGGTCTGGAGCGTGTGATGTGCCAGGAAAGAGGGTGAGGGAACTGGACTTGACTGGCTTGGAGAGGAGAGACCAAGGAGGAGATGTCATTGTGGTTTTCCATTGCTGATAGGCATTTACAGAGAAGGTGGTTTCTGACTCTTCTCGGAGGTACATGGTGAGAAGGCGAGAGGCAAAGGTCACTAGTTGCAACAAGGGAAACTTGAATGTGGCGGGAGTGGGGAGAGAGGTGGACAGGGACCTCAATGGCAGTGTTAAGACCTGTTAAGTACTACACCAAGCTGCCTGAAGAGGCTGTGGAATCTCGATTTTGGAACATTTTCAAAAGCCAACAGAATAAGTACAGAGCAACCTGATCTAAATCTGAAGTCTTAGCCCTGCTTTGGGCAGGTGGCTAGGCTAGATAATCTCCAGAGGTCCCTTCCAACCTAGACTTATTTCAGCCTTTCTGAAGAACAATATTGTGAGGTGGTGCTTTTAACTTTTACCTCAAACTCAACATTACACTAGAAATTATAATTAGAGTAAGATCTGGAATCTGAATTCCTAATTTCTAATAGTTATGTCGTATCGGCTATACAGTGATTCAGGAAACCTCTAAGTTTCATGAATGCCATGGGAATTCCTCTGTAGAAGGTTTGACAACATAACTGTTGGATGTTATAGCTCTTGTGAAGTTTAACTAAACTGAATTTGCATCCTACAGCTGCTTCGTGTTTAGCCTGCCAGTATGCCTGTATTTTGTGACTACTTGTTTTTAAATTAAATTAGGAATAGTGGCCATTAAACAGATTGTCTGCTACGTCTCTAGCAAGTGATATGATTTTTATCAACAGATGCAACGCACAGTGTCTTAAATTTCCTTACTCTTCCATCTAGTGTCTGGGGAAAAAGCAGCTTCCAGATGTAGCTTGGGAAATTGCATTATGAAATTTATGGGTAGTTAGTAAGTTGCTGAGGAGCCAGGGCACCAAGAAATACGTGTCATTGATTTAATTGTAACAACAAAACACAAGCTAGACTTTTTTACATCAGGCTGCAAACGTTTCGGATTAACTGGTCGTGTTGTCAGTGCCATTATTCAGAAGTCACCTGCAGCTTTGGCTTCTGTCAGCTACCTGATAACAGCATAAAGCAATTTCTTCCTTCTCTTTGAGAATTGGAGAAATAGTAATTCTTACTTTATTAACCTAGAAATATTTGTATACAGTGGCTAAACAAGGTATACAGGCAGGTTTAACATGATTTAGTATTTTTTTTTGCCATTGCACAGTCATATTTTCCAAACCAGGCAGGCCTGGCAGTAGTATGGAAACTTTCATGGTTACCGTGTTCTCTGGAACTGTTCCAGTTCTCTGGAACTGATGCTAGAGATGCATGGTTTGTAAGCCTTTTTGTCTGCTAATAAATCCTCACTGTGAAGGTGCAATGTAACATGATCCTTTTTGGTTTTGCTTTTTTTCTGAAAAAATGCTTCAGGTGGTAGGCACTTCCCCTTCAATGCATTCCTATGTCTGTCCTGGAGGGAAACTGATTCCTTCAGTATGAATCTTTTCTCTGCTGTGGACTGTAAGACTTGAGAAGTTAACTTTTCTAAAGATTCTTAGAGGAACATATTTTACAAGGACAAAATATTAACACTAACAGTGAGATGTGAAGTTATTATACAACGATGTCCAATAAGCTAGGGGCATGGGAGGGCTGAAAAGGTACAGAAGAATCAACATGCACATGGAAAATGTTACAGTGGAAGTCTCCTTAAATCATTCTGTTGCATCATGTTTTAAAGAGAAGGACTGGTCAAAAAGTTGAAATAACTCAGATGGAATAGTCAAATGTGGATTTCTTTAAAGCAATGGCCCTCATGGAACATCTGTCTGCGAAGACTTCTGAGAGGAAGAAAGCTACCATTTAAATGCATTCTTCCTGCTCCAGGGCCATCTGCATCCCTTAGTAATTTGGACTTCTGGTGCACAGGTTTTGTTGTCACAAGATTTTGAAAGGTAACAGTTGAACTTGCTTGGTGTAAATCAGATCTGTAGAAGCTTCATTACATTTATGCATCCATGGGATGAAACTAGAAGTAGTGCTGCCAAGCTTGACCAACTTATGTGGATGAAAAAAGAAAAATGGCTTATCTATATAATGTTGGTAGCGAATTCAGCATGCCAGCTAATGATCAGAGATCTTTAGTAATGCATCAGAGATTGTCTAAAACAAATACTTCCAGATAATACTGGATAGTTTGACTGCTTGGGTACAAAGTGTAATCAGATAAGGCATCCAAGGAGGAAAGTGATTCCCCTTTCCTAGGACACTTCTTTCCTCCTTTGATCTGTTAGGCAAATTTGGGTTAATTTCAAATTTATTCAACTTTGGTCTAACAAGCTTTAAATGGATGTTCCAGAAATATACCTCACTTGTCTTAAGTGGAGATACAGCCTAATGCAGTATGGTAATTCCCTTTTTCCCCTTTCCAAAGGTATTGTTTTGAAATACAGTTTTGCAGATGTATTTTAATGCAGATTCTTTTTGCCTGAAGCAGCAGTAAGATCTCTGCATAACAAAAAGCATGAATTATTTGCACATGTGTTTATAAATTTGCCTCATAATGAACTACTGAGGAAAACAAAGTTTGTGATCTTACTAGGTGTAGCTGTGTGACTGTGGTTTGATTAGGTGAATATTGTCAAGGACTATCACTTATCTTCATTCCAATTTTCCATCATTATAAGAAGCTCATAATAAGCTTAGAAACTTCCTTGAGTGGCCCTTCTTCACCTTCTGTTTTATTTGCAGGCTTTGTATTTTCAAATTGCATGAGCCCTCTTGAACCAGAGCACTGTCTTTTGTTAGTGGGAATTAACTGCCAATATATTTCTGGTGAAAATTATCAATTCACTTGCTGCCTCTGTCCCAGTCCAGACTGACAGAAGGTAGTGAAGACCTTTACCCATGTGCTTCTAGCAAGTTTCTTCATTTGGGATTTCATTCTTTTCCTGCATTTCTGGGCAAGCTTTCATGCCATGCCCCTGCTGTTTAGCCATTCAAGTTCGTAAGAGGTTAGTTCTAACCCTTTTGAAAATTAAAACCCAGCTGGGGTCAAACCTGATAGGAAAGCTTTGATGCATGCTGCTGTAGCACATGATTCAAAGTTTAGTCCCCCACAGTTCTCTCCCCTCAGAGGAGTGTCTCTTCATTTATTCATACTCCTGGTGATTTGAGTAACGGATGTGTATGGGGGGGCATTCATAATTTATTACCAAGGATGAACAAACCGTGGCCTGTGGACAGTGAGGACAGACTAAATTCACTGGGTTGTTGCAGGCAGGGCTTTCCCTTCAAAAAAGAGTAGGGTTTTTTTTCATGCGTCAGGGCCATTGGTTGCCTTTAAGCTCAGCTTTTAGTAACGAAGGCTGATTCTGGGAATTTCTAAGGGCTCCGCCTGAGAGGTCAGAGCAAATGTAAAGTGGATACAGGATATCACTAAGAAAAGAGAAGCTGCTGCATGCAGGCTATTTTTTGGTGCTCAGACTGCCTAATAAAATAAACAGAACTCTGTGCTTTTGTTTAATGAGTAGGAAATAGCTAAAAGGGGTGACAGTAGTTCTAATTTAGCAGTGATATGTAGAGACTTGCAGCAAGTTCCTGTGCTAAGCTATGAATTACAGCACTTCTGTGATATTTGTAGGACAGTGCTAGTGCTTAGGAAGTGACAAGGCCTACACTCATGTCTGAACCCTCTTGTTAGCTCTGTTGGATTTTAGTTCAGGTTTATGTAGACTTTTCTGTTTCTAGTCAGGAGGTACTTGAAAAGACCATCTTTTGTTAACTTGAAAACTCAAAGCAGGTCCAGAAGAATTTTGTAGTAAACATCTAAACTAGAGATGGCTAGAATAACTTGAATGAAATCACTTCCTTTGGATCTCTGGAGTTTCATCAACTGTGAAATGTTTTGTCAAATTGAATTTTCATTTCAGAGTAAAAATACAAAAGTATTTGAACATTCTATGAAATAAATCTGATTCTTCAGTTTTGGAACAAAATGTGCAGTTTTTTTGGTGGTTTTGAAACATCTCATTTAAGGTTATATATATTGGTATATATTATATATTACTTATATAGTGTATATTATATATACTTTGTAGTATGTTGTATATATTAGTATATCATGTGCTTTTTAAGTCATTAACTATTTTGATGAAACAAAATATTTTGAGCCAAAATACACGTATTATTTTGGGCACTTTCCTCTGTAGAAATGATAAAAACCTTCCCAATTCTTTTTACAATTCTCTGCTGAGATGCTGTCCTCCGATGGTTCTGATATCTGAAAGACATGGTGCGAGATGATCAAATAGAGTTGTTACAAGACAATGAACTAAGACTTGTAACAGGGGTAGAACAAATATAACCGCTAAAAAAGAAAAGGGAATTTTGTAACAAAAATTCCCAGTCCCAGATGTTTTAAATCTGTGCTGGCCTGCATTTGTTTCATGGCTGAGTCTTCGGTTCCTTTTCAGGAGACAAACCAAAGTAAGACTTCGGCACACTTGCTGGTTCTTGGAAAGGAATTTGAGTTTCATTCCGAGTCTCTTCCATTTCTAATTTAAAGCCCATCTGTGAAAGACCAATATTCTGAGTTAAGATTTTGCAACATGGGTCTATTTCTGCTTCTGATATTTTTGTACAGACCAAATGGTACTGGTCGCATGAGTGTGACTGACAGGAACTGAGGCACAATCAGTTCTTTTAGTGCTGGGTTTTATTAATAAATAAAGATAAAAATATTGTCACTTTTAATTGTGTTTTCATAGCAGTATATGTATGTGTTTAAAAACAACATGTCACTGTGTAATTCTGCCCTGGCATTAGAATTAGTACGATAATGGCTGTATCTACACGTGCATACATGGTACAGCAGTTAACCGCAGCAGCCTCTCTGATGAATGTTTGCTTTTTAAAGACTCAAGGACACACACATTCTCTGAGTAGGGCATTACCTGGTACCTGAGGACCAAAAAAAAAATACAGCCGAGGGCAGAAAACCACACTGAACAGGGAATTGCAGTCCTCGCAGTGCCTTCCTAACAGCCCAGCGGGAGTGACCTGTAAGAGAGAATGAGTCTGTGACTTCACAGGCAAGCTCATGTGGAAGATGTCATGGAGCTGCTTATGGATGACAGGGCAAATGAATGCAATTATGTTATATAATAAAATGGACTTGGTATTTCGTGGTAATAGTCTCTGACTGACAGATGGAAGCAGGGAGGGAAAGGGAAGGTGAACTAGCTTTCTGGTATGACACAGAGCTTAATACTTTAGCTGCATAACACAGTTTAAATTCCACATATCTCTGTATCTTAGAGAAACCTAATTTTTAAAATCTCTACAGGCTTCTCGGAGACAGAAGATGCTAATTTTAGAAATGTGGCAGCTCGTCTTCTTCCCCACCCCCTTCCATTTGCTGCCAGAATGCCTAACAATCCAGTAAACAAGCTGTAGAAAAAAGGGGAATAACCTCAAGAGCTGAGGGTGTTTGCCTCTTGTCATGGCATTCCGGGGAAGGGCTTGCCCCCTGCCCCATGGGTCTGATTTTGAAACCAATTTAAAACTGAAGAGTAACAGTTGAACTGACGACAAAAAGAAGTATTTAAAGGTGTAGTAATCGGGGCTAGCAGTCTCTTTTCACTGACCTGATTAATTCTGCGCCAGTACTCAGGCTAGTCTAAATTAAAGCATTGCATAAGAAGAGTGCTTGGAAGTAAAGAAACAAGCCCTAAATTTTCAAGTAGCATTTGGATATCTCGTTCTGGGTGCTTGTCTATACTCTGGAAATTTGACACTGAAAATTGCACCCTTCTTCCCATAGTATCTGCATAGGGAATTTATTATATATTATAAAATGCAAAGTACTCTGGAGCAGCTTCTGTTTTGAAATGCCTTTTTACTGTGCAAAAGGGTATGTTACTCCATCTAAATAAGTATCCAGATTACAAATCGGTGCAGTTAGTGAACTATGATTTCCACACTCTGTACTGATCTCCTTCTGTGAAAGCAAAGTTTGGAAAATGTTTATCCAAAATCAAATGTATTAGAGTTGCAGCTATCTAAATATGAGGCCTTATAGTGTAAAATGTTCTCATTTTGAGAGCAGGCAGAGTCATCTGAGTGTGTTAGCTAGAATTTTCCTGTTTAAAAAATTTTCATGATGAAATTTCTTATTGAAGAACTTCCACTGCAAAGTACGCAAAGTTGTTCCCTTTGGCTCACAAATGCCCAACACTTTTGGAAGCCTGTTTTATTGTAATTGTGCTTGTGGCACTTGAAGTTGTGTATGCAGAAATAAAAAGCTATAGGAAAATGTTTCCAATCAGGCATTCATTGTTACTTCAGAGTATCTATATGACTAAAGGTTTTCTGTTAGACCTATGCAAGACTCACAAGTGTGTTCTGTTTAGAGAATTTGCTATTTTTAAAGTAGGAAATGTAAGGCAGCGAAGTGTTCATTACATTTAGAACACGTGGATAATAAATCTGCTTGAATTTAACATGCATCATAATTCAAACACCCTCGAGTGTCTGGAGAGTTTAACAAAGCATGAATGCTTCATCTACTTAGTGATTATACAAAGCAATGCGTTTATCTTTTTCAATTTATTTGGAACAATGGAGCAGAGTGCAACACAGCTGCTTTTTATATATGCAAACATATGTTGTTTTCTATTACTAATTAGTAACTGAGACCACTTCACTATACATTTTTCAGCCCTTTATGGCTCAACCGTCTGAAAACTCTGTCTCTGTTCAGAAATCCAGGTCATAGTTGTGACTGAATGAATTACAAGTTTTGATGTTGGGGGGAGAATTGGCTCAGGACAGGCTTCACTTCCAAATGCTACTTACTGTGCATGTTTTGACATATATGTCATATGTTCTGTCCACTCTCTTCTGAGAAATGAAAAGATTAACTTGTTTCTTTGCTCCATTCCTGTCTCTGGGTATCTTGTATCTTGTCCCCAGCACACAGCAAAGATGTGGTTTTTCATGAAGCCTGTTATTACGTGTTTATAAGGACAATTCACGGAGCTCTGGCAGTCACGATTCTCTTATGACTGTGGTTGTTTTGCACCTTTTACACAGCTCTAACAGCGCTGACACTAGCTTCTTAGAGGAAACTGAGCTTTACAGACAATAGGCTGTAGGGTGAAAGTTTTTTGAAAGCACTAACACGAACAAGCACAGAGAAGGGAGCTGTGAGCATGCTCCCTTCCACTGCTAAGAGAAGAAAAATGGAATAAAGGAATTGTGTTGGGCTGCTCCAAGCAAGAATTTTTAAAACATTTCTGTTTTTGAGGGGAAACAAGATTTTGTGGAGAAACAAAGGAATCTGAGGTAATTTAGTGTTAATCTGTGTGAACTGTGTCTCCTTTGCTTGGATGCATCTGTAATAACCGGGCCCATGCAGTAGTAGCTGAGATTTAGCCCCTCACCTGAGGAGTTTACAAAACTAAGTAGAAAAGACAGCGAAAGTGTTGGGAGGTGGAAACAGCAGAGTCACGGGGGAGGGAAATGATGCTCAGGTTAGTAGCTGAACGAGGAATTAAGCCTGATGTCCTGTTCAGTGCTATATGTACTCAAACACATGCCCTTTCGTGGCAGAGTAGAATGTGCGGAAAATCGGTCCCGTCAGATATGCGTGTGTTCCCCTGCACTGCTTCTCAGGCTGCAGTTCGTGCTTGATACTGGATACAGTCCTGACACGTGCTAACAAAGGTCAAAGACAAACCCCTCGCAACTGGTAAGGAATGCCATGTACTCTGGTCTTCCCCTCTAAGGCTGTACTTCAGAGGTGTGACTGTAGAATTAGATGAGGTTTCTTCTGAAATTTTTTTCTTTTTTTTTTTTTTTTTGAAATACTACTTATGCTGCTTCTAGCCATTTGGGATTAAAGAGCAGGCTATAAGCCAAGGGGGGACATTCAAACAATTCAAAGTTAGTATCAATGGCATGGTCTGGAGTGATTAATACAGCTGCTACAGTAAAGTTTGACTTGGTTTTCGTTAATGTGAATTTGAAATTTAGTTAGTGCAGCTTTCACAAAAGTATGCAAGTGGACTTTACTCACTTGATAACAGAAAGCTTTATAATTTGCCTAAAGGCAGAAGCTTAAAAAGCTCTTTTAATGTCATATAGATTTTAAAATTATTTGCATTCCGAGATATGTGTAGGCAGCTAATGCAATCTCCAAAAGTTCTAGATGACTGAGTCTTCTTCAAGTAAATAGGAAGTAGATGCCTCTTTGGTTCTGAAAATGAAGTACTTATGTACATGTCTGCTGGCATAAACATCTTTTAAAATCTGTCAGAGAGTAATTAAGTGGCTTATAATGTTCATCAGGAAGGCTGTGACAGAATGAGGACTTGACCGCCCATCTCTCCTAAGTCTGTGGCTGTATCTGAATGATTGGCATATGCATCTTGTCACTGAGACATGTCCTTCCCCTCATTCCTCCCACTGGCAAAAAGGTTTTTCAAAGAGGGACGATAAGACTCCAAATTCTGAGAGTGACCTTTAGAAAGGCTTAGTAGCTACTAATCTTAAATAAGCAGAAGCATCAACATTTCACTGGTTGATGCATTCTAATGAAATACTCCTGCTCAATGTTCAGGAGGGCACTAGCGATTCCTCACAAACACTAACAGTGGGAGGGTTCCTGCCTGGATACTTTAGCTTGGCAGTATAACTTCTGGTAGGGACTTAATCTTTCTGGGTGAATAAAAATATTTTGCTTCCCTTTTTTCCCCATAAATTATAGACATTAGGAATACCACAGTGCAGGGTGGCACTTCAGACACAACTCTTTCCTCATGTACCTTTAAGATCTGCCTGCCCATAGCTGTCTGATTCCTGAAGGAAGGTAGGTGTTTGGCTGAGAACTCTGTACAGACTTAATACATTTTGGAAACAGCTACGGCTGGAGGCGGGGCATCTGCATAGCCACATAGTCACTCAGTCACTCTCAAAGGTTGTTTTTTTACTGTTGAATATGGGCTGTTGTAGTTTGTTGATGTTTAATGATATTACAGTGAAAGCAATTGCATGGTATTACAGCAAGAGCAAGATATAATCCAGCATTTGACTTTTCAGTTATAAAACCTGAAGGCACAAAGAGGAGCAGCAAGCTAAGGGATTTTTATATTTTGCTTTTAATGATCTTAAAATAAGTAGCATGCGGTCAAGCAGCAAACAGTCGAAGCCTGTATCTGTCTGTCTGCAGCTGTCATTGAGGCAGCTGTAGATTTTATCTCCTGCAGACAATATAAACTACTTAAGCAAGGTGGCCCAGATGATAGTGTGTCTCTCTCATTTCCAGATTCTTAGTCAGAAGTTTGAAAACATGTTGGAAGCTTGTTTATAAAACACCACAGGAAATGGAAATGCTGTGTAAAGGCTGATGTGGTATGTGTGTTGGTGAAGTTGTAGCACTATGGAGTATTCTTCTCATTGAAGAGGTTGAGAACTCATCAGTACTAGTTCAGTGTGGTACGTAGTTCAGCTTTAGTTCTTAAGGCTTTCTAAGACCCCAAGATCTATTTAAAACTGTCTTTCATTTCTTTGTTGCCTTTCCCCCTTCTTGACTAGACACAAGCATCTTCCAACCTTGCTTAGTAGAGATTTTCTGGAAAGAATGTGGGTTCCCTGAAAATCTTGAATGGCCAAGATGGTTTATGGGTCTTTGAAGAAAATATGCCAACAACGTATTTAAGTTCTTCCAGTCCCTGAAATAGAAAAGGAGCTAAGGCTGGACTGAAGTAATAAAGGTTGTGCGTGTCGTTTATTCAGGCATGCTGTGGTGAAAAAACCAGGTTAAACCAGCTCAGTTAAAACAACTTTCTCGGTGTTCTCTTGCCTTCTAGTCTTCAACAGAAATGTTACTTGTTGGACTTCGAAATACAAAGCATTTCAAAGAGCAGCAAGCCCACTATAGCTACCGTGGAAAGGAGTGGGCTTTGCTGTCAGTACCAATTATGGGAAGATTGTGCATTCAGTTAGTAGTTAATTGTCTTGCCTGGAAACAACAGCTATTTGGTAACCCACAGAATGTTGCATCAGTAAACTGTATTCCTACCTAAACTCCAGTGTTGCGGATACTTACAACATAGTGTCAATTATTAGTACGATGCTTAGCTAGAGAATATTTTTTCTCTCTTTTGAAAATCTCCTTTACTCGTAGGGTTCCTATGCTGTTGGCTCTGCACGTTTATATTTCTTCTTTTGCTGTCTCAATGCCTGGATCTCTCTCTGCTGATGCTGTCTCTTATTTGCTTTATGTTTCCTATTCCTGATCCGGTTGTCGTCTCCAGGCCAGCAGTGGGGGTTCTGAGAAGCTGCTGGAGACTGAATACTTACTGTAACAGTATCATTTTGCTAGTGAAAATGGTCAATAATCCAGGATTTTACTAGTTACCTAAAGGTAAATTTAAAAGCTGCTTTGTGGCCTGCAGTAAATAGCATGGGTTTTAGAAAGATTAGTTTTGACATCAGCTAGTATAATGGAGAAAATACCTTCGCAGCAGGAATTGTTAGGAATTCTTTTTATTCAGTCTTAATTGACACAGGGGCAAACTGTGTTCTGAGATCAGCGGAACAAGGAGCTGATAAATATTTTCTTAGAAGTCCATCTTATTCTGAGTCTAGAACATTAGAATCCCTTCAGTAATAAAGACACTGGAGCTCCAGAGGAAACCCCAAACAGCTTCAAGTGGATGCTTGCACCTTAGATAAAAAACGAATGAGTAGGTTGAAAAATACCAAATGGTGGCATAAGGCCACTGCAGCTGTTACGGGTATAAAGTGTTGTTGCTGCAATGGTGGTACAAATCAAAGTCAGTCAATCTGTTTTGCATCTAGGCTGGTGGAATTCAAGAACAGAATTTGCCCTGTTGTGCCTGTGGAGGCTGAGCAGGCACAGTTCATTTAGGCTACTGTAAGTTGGAAGCTGAAGAGAAAGATGGTTTTGTTTACTGAATGAAATGGGACTGAGGAGATCCGTATTCAACCTCCTGCTCGCTCAGTTCTAAACGAATCGTTTAGAGCTTGTGGCAGAGCCCCTTCTCAGAAAATCCTGTTGGCTTCTGGGATCTTTGGGCAAGAGGTGTAGTCTTTGTGGGCCTCTATTATTCCATTTTTAAAATCAGAATTGCGGTGTGTTCCTACCACTTTGAAGCTTTCAGTGATGTTTGATGAAACTGTTACATGTCATGTTAGATCTGGGTGCAGCAGGGTACTGCGGAGAGGGTGCGAAGGCAGAACACCTGGTAAAAATCTGCAGAGCAGCATGGTTCCAGCTTCCCAAGCCACTAAACGCTGCAGTTAAGGCTGGAGTGCTTCTTAGAATGTTGTCCAATTCATTGGATGATGAGAGTAGCCTGGAACTTGAACAGGTTTTTTTTATTTCTCATTTGTAAAAAGTGTCTGCAGAAAAGATATAGCAGAGACTGAGCATAATCAAAGTAAAATTGATTTTCAAGATAAATCTAATGTTCATGGAATTTTCCTTTCATCTTTCCTACTGCTTCAAGAAGTTAATTATAATTAACACTATTTTTTCAACATTTGGGGTTTAAAAAAGCAATCTGTTTTCTGAAGTTTCAATGCATGTTAAACGTGCAATTAACATAATCTGTCCAGGGACAGAAAGGATGAATTCTGACAACGGCCTGTCAGTGACTGAGTTGCTGCAGAGAGCAGAGGCTTAAAATCCCTGTTACATTTATTTGAGTAGGAGAGAAGTTCTCAAAAGCCAAAGGAACAGTTGTTATGTCCATGCTAGAAATAGGCTGGTGAGCCCCAGAGAAATGAACCAGTCAGGGTTGCAGAGGATTTCTACAGCAGATACAAAAATTTAAATTAAGTTCTAATTTCTGTGCTGCTGTCATACATAGATGATAGTAAGTGAGCCTGTAGGCGCTGGGCATGTGAATGGCATTAGCTTTGTTCATCCACCTTGAAGTAAAAGGTAATGGGCAGCACATAGTACCACAACATCTTGTATTATACACAAAGTCATGAAACATATTAATGCAAAGCATCATGTTGTTACTTGCAGCACGTTCAGTGCCAGAAAAATGTCAGTGCATTTTACCTTCTGTTTTAGTTGAAAATGGAAAAAGTATTACCTTGCAAGCTGTGATAGTTTTGATAGAGACTTTCAAGTAAATTGTTGTGTTGGTTGAACAAACTGTTGGTGTTTGTTTTTACTTGTTTTATCCCACAAAGATAATTTAGTTGCAAGAAATCTATCTTGTACGCAGTGTGCTGGGCTGCTTTAACTTCTCTCTGCAGAAAGCAGATGTAAAGGTATCAAGGGGACCTGGGGAGTATTTAAAATTACAAAAAAATAGGAAACTATATTTCCACACTAGATGTGGATCCCCATGGCATCATCAGATGCAAGGCTGGAATTTAATAATTTTACTGGATGTTGTTGAATTTACTGTCAACTCAGTAATAAATGTATGGAGGGATCTTATAGCTTGCTGATGTGATTGTGTTACTCTTGGTAACTGTCTGTAAACATTTGGCAATAAAATCTTAATTGAAAGTTCCCAACTCTTCCTATGTTAAAAGACTGGTGATTTTGTTCTGTGTCTAGCCACCTGCTGTTTTCTCCTGTGGAAAAGTACATTGGTAACTATGGGAACAAAAACTTAAGAACAGACACCCACATGTGTTAAAGTTGAATTGTAGAACGTCTTGAAGTGATGCCATGAATTGTGAGATACGGAACTATCTGGCATGGAGTTTGATGGCTTCCAATGAGAGCTAAATATTTTACTTTCTTAAGTTGTTTAGAGTGTCCTTGGCACTGTGGATGTTACGTTCTCTGCTTTGTCTTAACTGCAGTATAGTGTTGTTGTCCTGCGTTTCCCAGTTGCCTTATTTTGTCCCCAGAGGTGGTAACACTCCTCCCCTGGGTTGGGCAATAAGATCTGTGATTTCTATCAGGAAATAGGTCTTAGAATGGGATAATATGTGACAGCAGTACCTCTGGAGCCTCAGGCTGAAGGATCAATGTGGAGGTGTACATATAGTCAAATTATAATGTAACCTTAGAGCGTGTAGCGCTATCACAAGAAAAAGCCTAGGTTGTTAGTTGAAGCTTAGGTAATTCCTGCTGTTGCTCTAGAAGCGCTTGGTTCCCTTCCTAGTTGGCTAGCGGGGACGGTGGCTGGAGCCAAAGTTCTGTGGCTGTGTAGTAGAGATCTGTGATAGGCTTGCATCCTACATAGACTGGGGATCTACAGTTGCCAGTGAGTCGCAACCGTGTGATGAAGTTGCATCCAAATGAAAGTTAAGGACACTAAAAAAGGTGCTGTATTTTACAGGCGAGAGAGTAGCAGTGCATCAGACAGTGCTGTGCTTTCCAGCGTTGGCTGGACAGAAGTGAGGTCAGACCTTTGTCACATAATGGCTTAGCTATTTTAACTAGATGTGTTAGCTGGTCAGCGGCATCGCACTGGGCTTTCTCTCCGTGGTTGGGAAAGTAGGAACTGAGAGAATTCTTGTCCTCTTTTAGTCCCTTCTTAGGACTTAAATCTTTGTGATGTGATAGCGCCACACCACAAGTCACTCTTCTGGTTAATAGAACTAGCTAGTTGAGAATGGAGAATGAAGGAATTGGGGCATGCCATGCTTTGTGTAACACGGAGCTGGCAGTGGCGTAGATCTGTTCCATGCTAGCACTGTGCTTTCCAAACAGGAGTGCCTGCGACCTTTCCCTGTCACATACACACTTCTGGGTGTGGTTCAGAGTCCATGAAAGCCAGATAAAAATTTATAATTGATTTCAAGAGTCAGTGGATTGGCTTTTCATACAGAAATCTCCTGTGGTTTGGACTGCACATTACTTGGAGTGAGAGCATCTTTTAGTTGCAAAATGCTTTGGTCTCTATGATAGCACAATCTGTGTTTTCTTTACTTAAAAAAATTTGCATGTATTGTGAATGTGTTCAAATGTTTCTCAGACACTTGTTTTGTGACCCTGGTTTAACTGCATAGCAAAAAAACCCCAGAGAAATAAAGCAATTTACTTTATGAAATTGCTATGATGCAGTAACTAAATACTGATGCTGCATCTATTATAGTCTCAGACGTGAGTAGTTTTTTTTTTTTAAAAAAAGTAAACCCTGGAAAAGCAACAAGCTTTGATGAATTTGAAATGGCTGATCAGTGAATTAGTTGATCAGTCTTAGCTGTTCTTTTAATTTGTTCTGTCTCTTGATAAAGTTCTGAAGAATAGACGGTGTTGAATGGGAGATTTGCCTCTAGGCCATGTACTGAGCCTGGCCTGCAGTGTGAAAGCTTCCTGTCCCCGTATTCCCCAGAGATGTTTTAGAGACATTTTCTGGGCCTCAGCCCTTGCCGTGCTTCTCCCTTAGATGCAAGACAGTGATTTGTTGATAACCTGTACTCACCTACAGGAAATCAGAAGAGCGGCACAGAAATGTTAGTTACTTTTAGGATAAACCTGGAACATTCTATTAAATGCATTGTGTGATGTAGTTGTCACTGTTAAGAGAAGGGGCTTGGTGGCCCTGTGAGTGCAAGAAGCCTGAGTTGTTAAAGGATAGACAGAAATGCAATCTGGAAAGTCATTTAATAAACGGACTTTCTTGATAACAGTAGTCTGGATGTAAGGAAACTTTCATTGTTATTGTCTCTTTTTCTAATTTCTTCTCTTTCTGAAGTTCCAGGGCAGCATATGGGGTTCATGTTGCCCTGGATTCAACAGAGAGGATGAAAGAGAAAAAGATAAATTAATAATTAAGAAAAAAAGGCAAGATAATTTGCCACACTTCTATGGATTATTTTTCCACACACCAACAAATCAGATCAAAATTTTGTCATGTTTGTGCTCTTATCAATGGATTTTGATACATTTTCATCATTAGTTTTGGAGCTGCCTTTCTTGTGGACTTGAAAAGTAACCATCACATCGAAATCTGTTGGCTTTGAAAGGTGAAATGTTACCTCCCAAAATGATTATCATCTCAGCATTTTGCTTTAAATAATAACACTTCCATCATTGAAAGTCAGCTTCCCTCATGGGCACAGGGCAATGTGATGTCCTTCATAAATGTGTTCTACCTGTTAGGTTACTTTATTTAAATTAGATATGCAAGTCTAAATTGGATGGGAAACACTGAAGGAATACTGGATCCTGTGAGGATTTGCTGTGTACATTCATAATATATACAGATGCTGCACATATTTTGCTTTTAAAAAATTAGTTCATGACTTGATTTTGGTGAGGACTGGAGTCTTTTACTAACAATTAATTTACTAGCACATTAAATCTGTATTGCTTTCTGTGTAGAGAAGTGTCCCTGATTATCCCTGAGTAAGTGGTGTATCAGTAGTCAAACAGACGATATGAAACAATCATCTCTTTCAAAAGCTTGGAGGATAAGGACTGCCAGACTTCAACCTATTAAGCAGTTTATGGTTTCTTTATATGTAAAAAAATCATCATGATGTATGCAGTATCTTTGTGCCTTCTGCTGGCGCCGCTGTCATGTATATTATGTTGGCTTGAGCTTGCACAGTGCGGTAGGGCAGCAAGGGTCCTCAGTATTTGCCCTGAGAAGCATGTATTAAAAATGCAGTGGATGCCACATGACCAACCCAAATGTAATGTGGTGCAAATGCATGATGCCCCAGGAGGCTCTTGGAATAACTGCATCTCAAGTGCTCCTGAACTGGGTTGCTCAGGAGATGATATCTCAGGGGACATAGCTAGTGTTGAAAACAAGTGAGCAAATAGGATAATGTTTTGCTGAAAATAGACTTGAGCCAAATTCTGAAATCATCTCTTAGATGGTAAGGACAATGGAATTCATGCCTAAAGGAAAATATAGAGGGTTTGTGTCAGATCTTGCAAAGATCTTGATCTGTCTGGAATGCTGCCTGATGCCTAAAATGCAAAGATGATATAGATTGAAAACAGCAGGACAATCTAGCTGTAACGGCTGGAAACTATGAATGAGACTCAACATTTCTAGTTTGGAAAGACTGAATGGGGTGGGAGAAAGATAATTGTAAGCATTACGCAGCGCCTCACATACATACTTAAGTAGGTCGAGATTGAAATGAGGTGTTATAAGGCAACAGAGCGATGTCAAACAGCACAAATGGATTGACCTCACTTACTGCATTTGGAGTGGGGAGAACAACAGCAGCGCCTGCTGAGTCTGTGTGGGGTGGGTGCCTGCAGCGTTCTGCAGCAGATATGCCGTGTATTTTGAGCAGGATACCGTTAACCTTGTTACCCTGCCCCATGCATCAGTTTTCCTTTTCTAAAGGAGAAAATATTTTTTCCATGCATTTATAAAGCCTGTTTATTTAGATTTCAAGTTCTTAAAGGCACAAATCTTCTTATCCTGTGCATTTCAGTGGCATGTAGGATGGGCAGGAACTATTCCTGGTTGGAACTTTTAGGCAGCACCATCATTTAAAGATGCCGAAATTCTTCTCCAGAATTTAGACAGACCTCAAAGGTCTGCATCTGCCGTCTTGGGACACAGCATGCAATAATGTGCAATGTTTGCTAGCTGTTCTCCATTAACTCTGCATTCATATTTCCTTGCAAGTTAAAAAGGAGGGAAATGTATGGTCTTTGCCAAGAAAAGAAATCAGACAGAAGTCCAAAGAGAGCAGCTTGCTTATTCTTATCAGTAACCATAGACTTGCTTTGTCCACTTAAGCAAGTAGGGGAGGGTACCTTAACTGTGTGTAGGATGCTCTATGGACGCAGAGGAGGCATTAAAATAAAAAGAATTTTTCCTCCTTCTTACATGAAGTAGCACCTCACTGATGCTTGCTGCCTGATGAATGAAATAACTCACTTTTCATTCCTCTGGGATGTATCTTTTGTACTTATTTCCTAACATCCACAAGTTTTTCCTTCAGTTCTTATTTGAAGGAGTGATGAAAAATGCATCCATGTATCCTGTCTGAGAGTCGGGAAACAAAGAGTTAATGAACGATTATCCCAGGTGGCTGAACACTTGAGTTGCAGTGAAAGGCTGGTAACATTCATTGAGCTCCTGTGCTGGTTTCTACCTGTCAGCAGCTCCTGATATACTACTATACAGGGAAGGAAAAATGAGCTTGCTCAGACCAGAAGCAGCAAGCATCCTTAGGAACCTTCTGATGTTACATTGAAGACCAACGTGCAATGTTATTTTTCTCATTATTTAAAAGTGTGTTTTGAAATATCAGTGATGTACATATGGTCTTTGCTCCTTCCTCTGGTGTTTCGTTCACTTGATTCTGTCACTGGAATATGGATGATGCAAGCACTATTAAAAGCCTCAGCCCAGATAAAGGTAAGGGGGAATGTCATTTTAACCACCTTTTTGAGGGAAATTAGCTTCACTATAGAGAAAAGTATAGTTTACAGAGCTTTCTTGGACACTTGTTTTTTGTTATTCAAACTTAAATGCTTAAAACAAATATATAGCAGTTTCTTAAGGCAGCCTTTGCTGTACCATACCTTTGCTTCCTGTTACCACCAAGCCTTAAATAATACATGCATCTCTAATGGCTGCTTCTTCCTGCGTGAAGAGTGCACAGGAGTGCACCAGGTATATTCATGTCTCTCTGCTGCTCGCTTAAGTAGCTAGCTGTCACTGTAAAGAAAGGCTTTCTATTTTTAACTGTAGACCTTCGGCCGCCCACGTTAGAAAAGAGTCTCCAGCACTACTGTGAGTCAGCTGTATTGTTTTAATTTTTTAAAGTATCTCATTTGCTTCTAAGTAGTTTATACCCATCAAACAAGAAGAGTGCAGAGAATCAGGTCAGGTTGAACTTAGATGAATTCAGTCCTCTCTGAACTGCCTCAAGCTGTTGAAACTATGGTGCAGTTTTCTGCAATTTAAACTTAGAGGTCATACCTCCTGTACTGATGGCTTCTTAAGAAACTATATTAATTCAAGAACAATTCTCAAAAGCCCAGTTTTTATTTTTTTAAAAGCTTTATATTCATGTTATTTTATTTGTTAAAAGCCCGGAGAGAGAAACCCTTACCTGTAATATATTTTAATTGAATCAAATGCCTAGTTGCTTGTCTCTACGCATTTTGTATTTTATGCCTGTTAGGCTTGTGGATTTACAATAGTTACGCAACAAGTAAAGTAGTATGACTTCTGTGCGTTCAGAAAAGCTGCTCTGTGTGCAATGGATCCTATTCAGGCACCTTCGTGTCTGTGGGAAGACAGACGAGTAGCCCTGACTCCCTGTATTTTCAACTAATAAATAGTCACAAGTTCGTGAATATCTTGCCATATCTGTTGAAGGACGCATTCATTGAAGTTTGCTTTTCTTCTGTAACATTGGCTGAAAAAAACATATCTAGATTAAAACTTCACCAAAGTGGAAAAATGCTTGGATCTAACTTGATGTTTAGCTGTTGGAACTGGACCTGGTATCCATTAACTCTGGTTTTGACTCCTCTGTGTCTTTATTATTAGCATATCAAAAGTAATCCAAAGCAATGCTATTCGTTCAGAAAGTGAGACAAGGTGATGCAGGCAGGTGTGGCTGTACCTGTGCAGTCACTCATCACTGCAGTAAATACTGTTCCGGTAATTGAAGAAGGATGTGACTGTGAAAATTAGAGCAAATTGACTTGGAAAATTCTCATTATAGAGCAGAATTGTAATTTAAAAAAGAGGATGTCCATAGAACATCACGTAGAAAAATCTACTGTGAATAGAAATGGCCATTGATTTTTCCATATTTTATTACCATTTTGGTAATTATATTCTTTTTTAATAAAAATAATATCAAATCCATGAATACTGGTAGTCTGTGACAGGTTTAATGATTGTGAGAACTGTGCAAATAATTCAGGTAAATAATGAGAGAGTCTCAGTCTGCATCAGAAGAACAGGAAAACATTAACCAATATTTTCCTCTGAGATTTGTTAAGAACGAAGCAGAGATGATGAGATGCATTTAGGCATTGTCAGTGTTTATTTAAATAGCAAAAAAACTAGGCATAAGGGTTTATTTACCTGTGCCACATGTGCTGACGTAGAGTCTAGAGATTTAGAAGCATGCAAGCTTTAATTTAACAAGACGCTAAATAGACAGAATGGTGAGAAACTGTTTCCTACGTGCAAGAATTTTTTTTGTTCCGGGGAGCGAAGGTGATTTTCTTAAATCTTCATAAGCTGCAAATCCCCAAGTTTTGGACTGAGTTGACTGAAACAGTGCAGTTTGATTGAAAACTTTTCATTTAACATACTTTTATTGATTGCAGTCTCTAACAGAAGTGTCTCAGGACTGAAAACCAACATGTTTTGGTTTTGAAAACGTTGTGATGGGACAGCCTGAGTATTCCTCATCTAATGATTGTTCTCTGAAACCTGGTGTACCATTGTGGATTCGTTTGTGCTTTAAACAGACAAGGCCCTCAAGGAAAGTACAACGGAGCAGGAATTTTGTCACCCAGGGCCCTTTTGACTTCTTACACCTAGGTTCAGCTTCCAGCTTCTGAAATCAGCTATGATATGAGGATCCACCTGGGGAATCATCCATGTAGCAGTAATTCAGGTTCATTCCTTGTTTGTGGTTAGAAAATGCTGAGACTGAGATTTAAGGGTGTTCGCTAACTCAGTGTTTCTGCCAGATGGTGTCGTTCCAAGCCAGCTAGTGGAAGCACCTTGAAAACAAATGGGGTAAATTAAAAGAGCAGAGGTTCCATGAGCTGAAGCTACAGGCAAGGTGCTTGAATGGAGTTTCTTTTTAAAGGGTGGCCACCTTCTTGCCATCATGTGTAGTATTAAGAGGAAATGTGATTCTCCTCTCACTTAGCCATAAAATAGTGGTGATGCAAGCGAAGCCAGTAATTCCATAGTATGTGAATGCCTCTAGAAGTCTTCATGTGATATCCTGTTAAAAAATTTATAATGAGAGCTACTAACATGCTGGCTCTGAGGACTTCAGTACTCTAGCAACTTGCCGTTCTTACCTATTTTTAAGAGGTTCTGGCTGCCTAGAAGCTAATGAGTCATAGGTGATCATCTAAAAAATTACTTGCTCCCAGTAATCCTGAAATGTTCAGCAACTGCTAAAGAAAGAATTCATACTGTCAGTACCATCGGGAGAGGAGTGGGCCACATACCAAGTAAAGCATCTTGTCTGGAAAGGTCCTTTAGGAATGTGATAGTTGGCAACTGCCTTCCAGTGTAACACCTCATGAATCTCTGGAACACCTGACTAAGGCTCGTGTTTTCTCTTGCTCTGGTCTATTTGGTGCAATTGAAATATGTGATTTTTCAATGTCTTTGCTTTGCCTGCTTTGTGACCTGTTGGAGCCATATGCTGTGTGTCCGCTGTTTGCCCACTTCACAGAGGTCAGGAAAATATTTTCTCAGAAAAAGTCATTGGTGAAGACTTCGTCATCTTTATATCGTTATTAAAACCATATGAAGAGTAGTTGTTTTCTACCTTTGCTGCAGCTAAGGATCCAGTGTAATAGATACTGCTGAAAACCCAAAGTTGGTAGTACTTTTTGGGTTCAGACTGATGGTCCTTGTGCTCTGGGGAGAGGTTGGAAGACTGGGATTCTAGGAGATGGTTCTTCCATCCTTTTGCCAAGCCAGTTAGAAACTGGCTTGAGCATGATTTACCTGCTTATTCTGTGTATGGTTGATCATATCTGTGCACTCTCAATATTTATGACGAATGCATATATTTTCTTGTCAAATAAAAACGTGTATTGCTTACTCCACATTTCCTCTGTTACTATGATTTAGCATGACTGCTTTAGTTCGGACGGAAGTTGTTTCTGCCTCCCATGTCTGAGGAAGTCTGTGTTTGTGTTGAATTGGACTTTGGTTATGGAAAACATATCACTCCACTGACTCAGCTGGATTTGGAGATGAAATCCAACATCCCTAACCTGGAAAGCACAAGTATTCTGCTTTCAGGTTATCTATTGTAAATCAGGGTAACTTTTTAAAATGACAGGCTCTACACCATTTTAAGGATTTACAGCATCTTAATGGAAAGCAGAATCAGATCCACACTTCATAGAGACAAGCTGGTAATTGAATATGAACAGAGTGAGTCTGTAGGATCTTTTATTGACGTTGTAGTGACCCAACTACTCAAATGCTTCTTCAGTGCTTCCTGTCATTCCTGTCGCTGTACTTGATCCTGGCTGCTCATTCAGCTAGTGCAAGGTGAAAAATACCTTTTGTGATGTTTCATGTCCTTTTCTGTTAGCATACTTTACCTTTTGTACTGAGGTTGAACACCATTCCACCATCACTTTCTGATTAATACTTAGTCCTTCTCAAAAGCAACATGCTCCTGCTTCTATTATGTACAAAAATACAGTAATACAGTCTGGTTAACTATTTCTATGAACTGGGGAGGGTTAAGAAGCTGGAGCTCCAGATCCAAATCTGAAGATTCAGACTTTTGGTTTGATGAGGATTAGGACTTGTCAGTGGACTTGTCTCACCTGGGAACGAGTCCTGTCTCGACTGAGACATTAATTCCTTGTCTTGGATCATCAGTAAAAACCACAGAAACCTCAGGTGAAGAAATGGAATCTCAAGTAGCCCCAGTGATTTCAGACAGACCTTGAATAGAAGAAAATTATTTTAAAAGTATAAATGCACCTTCTGTGTGTAAAATTTTATTTTCTGATGGATCTGTAACTGCATGCCCTCAGCTCCTTCCTAAGCTTGGAAGCCCATTTTTCCTGGTGTGAAGGTAGATGTGACAATTATCTTCTACCAGTAAATATAAAAAAAAGGAATGATCTTTTAGACTAAGTACTGTTGTTATTCCTAGAAGAACTGAACTCAGTTCCCTTCTCTATTACATCGTATATCTGTGTGACTTTGGAAAAATCATTTCATACAGTCCATGTTCAGATCCTTACCTAAAATGGGGATATTGCTTTTGAATTATGTTGATGAGAAAAGAAGCCCATTTATGAAGGTTGTGCTTAATTGCTGTGGGCTTCAACTTAATACACTGTGGTGTCACTTTAAAATTAGCTTAAGTGTTGGAGGGTGACTATATTACAGCATCCTGGAAAGGCCTAGGTGATATTATTTTCTGGTAGTGTTCCTGTTTGTGAGAGGGAGGGACAGCTTTTCTCTCATTGATTTAGCAGGAGGTTTAGATTATTTATAATTAGGTCTGGAGAATAAAAATGTGACCAGAACTCAGTTGAAGAAGCTAATATATCCAGCTGCCTTTGCTCTACTTGCGTGAGTGCAGTGGAGTGAGAGGAACAGTGAGCATCATGCATCTATTATGCGAAAGAAAGATCAGTGGGGGGAAAAAGAAAAATCTTCTTTTTGTCTTCAGAGAACACTTCAGGCCCAATTTCTTACTGACTTGCACCTTGTGCAGTCAATTGCACTTGTAAAAAGCAATTGAAACATGTTTCTGAAGCTCAGTTCTCACCTTGCATCAGTGGAAGTACTCATCAAATCCCCCTTTCACAAGCAGAAATGATGACACAAAGTGCCTCCATTTTTTGGAACAGAGATCTGAAATTTGCTGCAATGCACCTTCTGCTTTCTGTATGCAATTCTACCTGTTTGTTACAAAAAAAGTAATGCAAAAAGTCTGAAGCTATTAAAGAATGAGAAGAAGAAAGCATGGTTTATTACTGACAGTGTAGTGATTTGATGTATTTCTCGTAGTGAAGTCCCGAGGCAGCATGCAGGGAATCATTCTCAGGCTTTTGTTGCTTTATGTGCCTTTGGAATAGACGTTACTTACACCTCTTTCCCTTTTTTAAACACTTCATTAATGTATTTATTGCTCTGATAAAGACCAGTGCTATTGTTAAAAAATGCATATGTGAAACTAAGTGAAAATCAAAATGTAAATGTTCACAAATTCAGTAGACTGGAGAAAATTAGTCTACCTTGCATCCTCTTTTCCTGTCAGAAATTTTTGTTCTGATCCAGAGAAAGAACTCTGGCTTTTTCCTGCTGTATTCGGGCACTGTGGGAAGAGCAGTTATTCTGAACAGGCTCTCCAGTTCATAGTTCTAATGCATTTCTTCCTGTGGCGTCATCTTCTTTGATATGAGTAAATTAGTTATTATTTATAACACAGAGTAAAAGATAAGAAGTCCAGTAGAAATCAGATGCAATGAAATTCTGAAAGGGTTTAGAATCATCACCATTTATAGTAGAATGATTTATTTTTTTTAACGTGATTGAAACTCTACAGTGTGTCATTCAGCATCCCATTAGTTGAACTGAGGAAGGAGCCTGCAAAAAATAATGCCTCTGAAAATAGCTTCTGTATTTCTTAGCACAAACTAATGTTTTCAGCTGTATTTCTCAGTTGAATTTATGGAGCAAATATCTTTTCAGGGTTTGTTCATTAGTAAGTCTAGAAATTTTAAGCAGATAAATTATATTGTTTATTTCTGATCAGCTGAAAACCCAAGAACTTACAGTATTAATAATGTAATTGGAAAGTTCTGTACAGGATATCATGAATGTGTGATTAAATTTTTTTCTTCATTAGCATTTATCTATATGTGGGAAAAACAAGTGCACAATGGCGATGAACACTGCACAACAAATTAATTTTAAAGGAATATTTACTGTAGCTCTTGTCATTGACCAAAATTCTCTCTTGTGGGACTGCTGCTGAATGCATGTATGTACGTTGCAGTAATTTGTTAATTTCTTGAGCTGTTAGGAGAAAAAAAAAGCAGAAAATATTCTGAGTATAACTATCTTTTTCTTGCTGTAGTTTGGGGTTTTTTGTCCAGCTAATGAGAGGCCTTTGTCATGTGAAGGGAAATGATTAATATCTAGCTTCTAAGAGGAAGAACAGAACACTTCCTTAAAGGTACAGTTAGCTATTGTGAATCCCTAGCTGAGAAATTGTATTGTGCTTAGTATAAATAAAAAAGGAGTTTTTGTCTTCAGTAAGACATAAGAGAGTAAGGGAAGGCCTGGTTATGGCGTGATGGTGAAAGATGAGGTGCTTAGCGAGCAGAAGTTTTGAACCTAAAGCATAGTGTGCTTTTTGTTTCGTGGTCTACTTCAGTTAATTTTTGTATCTAGCAGTTGTGACATCTTGCAAGTTCTTCTCAGGTCAGACTTCGTGGTGAAAAACATAAAACATATATCAATATGGATCACTTATTTTGACAGGCATAGAAACATTAGCAAAACAAACTTACTGAAACATCTATTTTCCTGTTCACTAACATCATGGCATGTCCCTTTTTTTTTTAAACTCTCCTGTATTGTCCTGTAGCAATAGCTGCTCCAAACCCCGCTGCAGGTTGGTGGTGGGAAACAACGAAGCAGGGGAAGTGCAGAATTTCTAAGGTGAAGATCATAAACATCAGTGATGACGTCATTTGTGTCTCAGTTTTATCAGAGTCGGTTTGCTGTTGCATGATGCTGGTTTGATGGAGGTATGATATAAGAAGGGAGGGAGAAGAGATGATGCATTTGATGCTGATTTTTATATAGAGCAACTGCCAGTTGATATTTCCTTCAAGTACGTCCCCAGGGTTCTTTCTCTTTCTGTCTGAGTTCCAGTAGGTTTTCAATTTTGAAGTAATTGTTGCTCTTCGGGCTGAATATCAACTTGTTATTGGTTCATATTATGACGTCTGTTGATTTGTTGAATGACTACAGTTTTGCTTTTCAGTTATATTTTTAGAGATTTTCTAGTAAAAATATTTCAGTTTTCCTGCTGTCACTGTTAATGCTAATTTTATGATGAAGTGAAAAAAAGCAGCAAAAAGGAACCAGAATTTGCTTTTAAGGTCCTGATACTCACATGGCTTATAATTAAACTGACCTACACAGGTATGCTCCACCTGCTTAGGTATTATTTCTGTTTCACCATTTGCAAGGGTTCTTTAAAGGTCTTCTGGTGAGGAGTTGATATAATCAAGGTGATTATTGTTGGAATGTAGGTCACCAAAGAAAAGTCAATACACAGGTGTTCTCTCTTTCTCCAGCATCCTATCTATTGATTTTGTCTTGTTACTAAAGATGCACATACTTTTTTTCTGTTCTGACCTCAGTTATAGATGGTTTAGAGATGCCTGATCTTCAGTTTGATTTAAAAAAAAAAAAAAAAAAGAGAAACATTGCAAAGAACATTTCATGTTAATGCTAAGTGGATAACCTGAAAAACTGATACCTGAAATGCGATTCTTGTGATTAATAACCTTTCTATACCTAGATAGAATAGTTTGTATGGCAAATGTGAATTTAGTTCAGCTAAGAGGGAAAGCTTTCCCATTTTAGGGAATTACAGAAGGAGGGATAATCAGCATTGGCCTCTGCAGGTCTAAAGGCATTATGTGGCGAGAGCAACTAAATTTTATGGCATGACATGGCCTGACACGGAATGAATGTGGCCCAGCCCCATACTGAACAAAGTCCAGAAACCCTGTTAAATGTGGATCTTTAAAATATGTTCCGTGGAGCCCATTTTCACAGTTCAGCCAGCAAGCTGACTCTTTCCTCCGCCTTCAGATGCCTGCTTATCTTCCGGTTCTAAACCCTGGGGGGAAATGAATCTGTCAGACTGCTTTGCTTCAAATGGAGGTAGATATTGGAGACCATAGCAGAAGGTAGAAATACTTTTTCTGTAAGAGCCCAGAGCAATTACTTTACTTCCTGTATGTTTACCTGAACTATACTGAGTCCAAGACTAAAAACAAACTGGTGAGTAAGCTGTACTGACTTGCAGTCACTAAGCTTGTTGTGGGCTTCGGCCCAGCAGCCTGCACTCACTGTCCAACTGTGCTTCTTACTGTTCGTTATCTTTCCCCTTCAGGAATTACAACAGGTGGTTCCTGGCTGAAGAAAACCACAATTATGGTTGTCTTTCAAGCTTACAAAAGGACCTGCAGTTGGTTTCTAACACTTAGAGATGCTGGGTTCTGTAGAGTGATATGTTTTTGAAAGGAAAATAAGTTGATGAGTGACTGTGCTTTCTCAATACGTCTGTCACAATTATTAAAACCTCCAACTTCTTCAGAGTGGAACTTGAGGCAGTGTTCTCCCATGAAAGGGCATTTGCCTTATTTTAGCCTATGGAAGATTCAGCTCCACTTCAACCTACACCTTGCACAGTCAGTGTAGTCAAGTGCTACGGTTACAGGCACTACTGGAGATTTCAGTGCCCTCCATAGTTTCAGGATCATGTTTCGTCTTCATTGCTCCGTGCTTCATGCTCTCTTTTGTTCAGAATACACACCGATTGCATATTGTAAACCCTGGCATAGATTCAGGTTACAAAATTATTGCTTTACCCATTCATTTCAGTTTCATGGACAGTCGCCTGTGAAAATGTTAACGAGGGGTGTGAACATGAGCTTTGTGTTTTCTTACAAGGTAGAAGCAAGGAAAAAGGATTTATTTTCTGAAACAGCTAATAATTAATGAAAAGTATATTGTCACATCCCCTCCCCTTCTTGTTCCAGTCCAAAGAAAATGTCCAAGATCAGGTAAGTAAGTCCCTGTGAAAGTGTGTCCTTGTTAACAAAGGTCAAAGCCAAAATATGGTTCTGAACCAAATCTCATTTTCTTCAAGTTATTGTGATGTTTGAAATTTAGATAAGTAATTATTGTTTGTCATGCCTACCAGTAGAGGCTGGAACTTTGTAATGTCCCTTGTGATGGGAAGAAGAGTGCCTGATTATTGTAATTCATCGGAAGAAGTCACAAGGATGGGAGGTGGATACATTTCTTCACTGAAGTTCTTGGGCACAGGAATTCCTGGCTCACAGATTGTTTAAATACAAGCCATCTGCTTTGCCTCACTCAGATTTATAATTTTTTGTATTAATGATACTGACATTTTGTTTTCAGCAAAAGATGGACTAAACTAGTGGTTCTAGAAGCTCTCCACTGTCACCTGTCAGCTGCGTCCTCCCAGAGTAACCCTTGGAACTGAGCAAGCACCTTGCAATTTCTTTGTGCATCTGCAGCTCTGTGCTGCCATGTGACCTGCCTGTGTTTCTAAGAGAGAGCATGATGACCTTCATTGTGGATTTAAGCTTGGTGGCTTAATCCCACTGATTTCTCTTGATTTACAGTATATGCTCATAAGACTGTCTCTTGGATGCCACAGAAGCTGAGGAGAGCATTGAATGAAGACAGAGGCTGAGTTATTCCTAGAGACAATGCAGATCCATTTTTATCATGTTGCATGAAACTCGTGTATCTTTGAGCAATAAGGAATCTGTCACATTTTTAAAATGTATATGGCACAAAAGGAAGGTCTAGAAGAGTTCTGAATCTTTCACAGAATATATTCTGTGTTCTGTATGGAATATGGAATATAGAATATATTAAAATTCACCCCAGACAGAGAAGCAAAGTTTGTGAGTTAAAACCAATTAGTGGTGATGCATTTCAGTAGCAGATGTCTTTTCAGAATGTCTTTCAATCTGTCTTGTCTTCCTGTACCAATTTTGCCTTGGAATCTTGAATTTGTAGATGTGTTTTCATAGAAGGTGTTCAATAATATTGACAGATTTCTTCCCCCCCAACCTGCCTTAATCTCCCTTTCAGTGTTTACGACCCATGTCACTGAGCAGATGGCAAAGTGCTGAAAGATCTTTAAATGTAAAGAGTTTAAGATCTTACTTCAATTAAGTGTGTAGGGACATTTTCTTAAACAAGTCAGAGGTTGGAAACAAGGTGACCTTAGAGCAACATTTATAGTGTTAGAATCTTTATGTTGACATTTTTTTCTACAATCATCAAATTTTCATTATTACAGCTTTGCAAGAAAAGAAGTTCAAATAGCTTTTAAATAATTTTTACTGAAGTTATCTTGGAAATGGAATTTCCTTTGCCAAAACCAGCATAACAATTCTTAGTCGCATTCGTTAGTAGACTATTGTGGTTATATTTTAATCACTGAAGGCAAAAACTATAGAAATATCTCAAAGATGGTGCATGCTTTAAATGGAAGAGAGTTGTTAATATTTCTACAGTTCCAGTGATAAAGCATGGCACAAAAATCCTAATATGTTTACTAAAGAAACAAACCTCCTTAACACAAAACCTGCTTGAAAGCTCAAAACACAAAGCCTATTCTCACTTAATTAAATCCCATAATTTTGCTCAGATGAGCTCAAGAGAACTAAATATCATGGAAGGAGGCAGAATAATTGTCGTTAAGTTAGTGCTGTTGTTGCTAATGGGTCCCAGTTCTACAAATATTCCTTCATGTGAATAAAGTAATTCCAGGGATTTCAGGATCAGTTCATTTTAATAATGCGACTTTCGAAACAGTTTTGAAAAGCCCTGGAAATATTCATTATTTGTTGTTGCTTAGCTAAAGCAGCTGTCTCAGGGCTTACCCATTGTGAACTCCAATAGCGAAAGGATGCACCAGGACACGCAGTGTTACAGTCACTGCTGTTTCTCCCAGTGGAATTAGGGGCCTTGTAAATTGATGCATACTGAAGGCAGATGTATTTCAGTCAAACTGAATAGCTTGAGTATATTCTGAAATGCAAATATATGCAAAAATATTAAGCTTTGGAGCATGGCGGGTGAGAAGGAGAAGCTAGTAAATAACCTGGCTTCCACTTGGCCACAGGCAAGATGTGTGCCTTTAATCTTTGGTGTGGATTACTGTGCTTAGAGTTGCTGTCCAGATGGTCTAGCAGTCTGTAGTAGACTATAGCTCTGTCTGTGTCCATGCCAAAGGTCACTAGAGTGGGGTTATGTTAGGCTTACAGAGAAGGCAGCTTATATACAGTTGGGATAATGTTGTGGTCCAGCCAGTGCTCTGACCTCTGTGAGCCTGCGAACAGGTGATCAGATGAGTGCAGGAAATTTGGTTATAACTCTCCATGTATCTGAATTTTGCCTTCCTTGGAAGCTACTAAAACCATCTGAAAGTGATTGTTTTAGTGAATTCTTGATATAACTAATGCAGAAGTTTTTAGCTGTCAGTCAAAAGTCGAAAATGTAACATGCTGTCTGTGCTCCATCAGCACACACTCCCCATGTTCCTCTGCTTGGGAAGAGGTCATACCAGAAACACAGGCAGCTGTTGCATACAGACACATAGCAGTAGAAGAACCTGGAGTGCGATGGAAACCCACAGGCAAATGCCTCCAGCAGAGGAGAAGCTGAAACTGAGTTGACTGGTCTTGCTCTCTAGATTATGCTGGTTTAGACCTTTAGGAAGCAGCATTTCTGGGGGAAAGGGAAGAAACGTAAATCACACATTTAGAAGTAGTGAATGACCATCGTGACATCGGCTCATCAAGTCAAGCTTTCTGTGCTCCTGCTGTTTGTGTTTATATAGGTTGGGATTTGAACCCTTACCGTAATTCGGATGTATTTCTAAACTGTATTTAGTGATGTGCATTTCAATGAGATTTCCTTGCTTTTGTTACTTCCCTTAGAAACGTCTTGGCGTTTAGTACTTCAGGATACAGTAGCAGACCTACTAACTCATACGGAGATCTTACGCTGGGGTGTCTAAGATGTAGCTGTAATTTCTGCATTTTTTTCCAAGGCTTTTTTATTGGTGTTTACAGCTGAAAGTGCAACGGGGAGGACAAAAGTAAGTGAGAGAGAGACAGTGTACAGATCAACGGCAGTGTGGCAGATGACATTAAAAACTTTGGTTTCCTCCTTTTATTTTATGACTTGTGGGTTGGCAATAATTTCTTTTTATTCTGCAGCCACTAGAAGCAAGATTTCTCTGGATGGGAAGTGGGAAATAGTGATACCTATATTAAAGTTAATATGTGTGTCACTAATTGCTGCCCATGTGTTTCCAAGTATTTAGAATCAGCCTCTTGTGAGAAGGTTAGTTTGTTAATCTGGTAAACTGGGTCTGTAGTGCGTTCATGTAAGGATAAATAGAGTGCCTAGCTGTGAAGTTACAAATGTAATCCTTGTGGATTTTCAGCTTAATTATAGTATCAGGTCTGTAATATTTAATGTTTCTGGTGATTAATATACTGAACTTTGAAAATCAGTTTATTAGGTACACATGAAGTCTTCTCTGTGACATCTCGACTGGTAGCCAGCTGAAGCGTAGAGGTTTTGCCTGCATGCTGTTACCCAATACACTCAAGCTTCTTGCTATGCTGTGAGCCTGAGTTACTGCTTGTGTTGCTTCTTTGTTTTGCCTTCTGCTTGAATCCTGATGTACAGAATACAAAAGAGAGATCAGAGTCTGGCCTATGTATCGAAATTTCCCACCTTAAAATTTTTAGTTTTGTCTTTTGTACTTTAAGGGCTCAGCTGTCTCTGTATGTATTAAATAATGACTAAAACTTTTTCCTTCCCTCAAGAGTAAAGCGTGCAGGTTGGAAAGGAATCCATCCATCCTGATGGAGTGTCTTAATGATAAACCCATTTGTCGCAGGAGGATCTCCGCTTTCCTCCCTTTTCTCCATCTTCTAAACCATATGTATATTGTGCTGTTATATCTTCTGCAAGATGCTTGTTCTCTGTATGCTGGAGCCTGGCTTTTCTGCCATTCTTGAAGCAAATATCTTTTTCTACAAGACTTTTGACATTCTAGCATTGTTTGTCAAGTGTTCTGAATTCTGCTTTCAGCTAAGCCACAGGCCAGCCTGCAGACTCAAACATGGCTGGTTTTCAAATCATTTTGTGGCATGAAAAGCCTTTGTTGCACTAAGAGAACAATAAGTTTCTAAAGTGCCATGGAAAAAAGTCTTTAATCTGCATGTTGTGAGCAAGGTGAGCAAGGTTTTTCTGAGGATGTCAAGTGAGGCAAGAATAGAAACCCATTTCAATAGGCTTATATCTTAAGCTCTGTACGCTTAAGAGTTGGGAGAGGGATTATGTCACATTTAACCCTTTGTTATCTCCTGTTGCTTTCCCACACTGTTACCTGCTATTCAGCATAATTGCTAAATAGAGGGGCTGTTTGAAAGATTTTATGTTTCTCTGTCTATGTGATCACCTTCTTAGGAGGCCTGAAGAATGGATTGACATTGCCAACTAAAGGGATTTAAATTACCCTTCCATGGGTGGGCTTTGGATTACAAATCGAACTTTAACTTGAGCATCGAAAGAGTCTTGTTTTCTGGTGCTATAAATCACTGGCATTTCTCTGTAGTCAAATAAAAAATCCAGATTTAAAGTCCTGCTTGTGCAGAATTCTAATTCTAACTGTGAAACTAATGTAATAACTTCTCTAAGGCCTTGGGCACGGTCCCCTGTAATGTCTCTCTCCTGAAATGGAGAGATATGGATTTGATAGGTCAACTGTTGGGTGGATGAGGAATTGGCTGGATGGTTGCATCCAGAGGGTAGTGGTCAACGGTGCAATGTCCAGATGGAGACCTGTGACAAGTGGTGGCCCTCAGGGGTCCCTATTGGTCCATATCGGGACCAGTACAGTTTAATACCTTCATCGATGACATAGACAGTGGGATTGAGCGCACCCTCAGCAAGTTTGCAGATGACACCAAGCTGAGTGGTGCGGTTGATAGGCCAGAGGGACGGGATGTCATCCAAAGGGACCTGGACAAGCTCAAGAAGTGGGCCTGTGTGAACCTCACGAGGTTCAACAAGGCCAAGTGCAAGGTCCTGCACGTGGGTCAGGGCAATCCCGGGTATCAACACAGGCTGGGGGATGAAGGGATTGAGAGCAGCCCTGAGGAGGACTTGGGAGTGTTAGTTGACAAGAAGCTAAGCATGATGCTGCATCAAAAGCAGCATTGCCAGCAAGCTGAGGGAGGTGATTCTGCTGCTCTGCTTTGCTCTGGTGAGACCCCACCTGAAGTGCTGCAACCAGCTCTGGGGTCCTCAGCACAAGAAGGACATGGATGTGTTGGAGCGAGTCCAGACGAAGCCACAAAAATGATCTGAGGCCTGGAACACCTCTCCTATGAGGACAGGCTGAGAGGTGGGGTTGTTCAGTCTGGAGAAGAGAAGGCACCAGGGAGACCTTGTTGTGGCCTTTCAGTACTTAAAGGGGGCTTATAAGAAAGACGGGACAAACATTTTAGCAGGGCCTGTTGCCGTAGGACAAGGGGTAATGGTTTTAAACTAACAGAGGGTAGATTTAGACTAGGTCTAAGGAAGAAATGTTTGACAATGAGTGTGGTGAAATGCTGGCATGTGTTGCCCAGAGAGGTGGTCGATGCCCCATCCCTGGAAGCAGTCAAGGCCAGGTTGGACAGGGCTCTGAGCAACCTGTTTTAGCTGAAGATGTCCCTGCTTGCTGCAGGGGGGTTGGACTAGATGTCCGTTAAAGGTGCCTTCCAACCCAAGGTACTCTATGATTCTAATATCTTGGGCAATGCCACAATAGAAGTTACGTTTCACTCTTTTTCTCCCTACCCTTTGTCCCCAGGTTGATAACACATAAATGGTTAATGCAGACTCTAGGATGTCCTTGCAGAATTAATTTTTTGAATTTTAGAAGGAGTACCTTTTGCTGGCCAGTGTACAGAGTGCCACCTACTAAGATTTTGTTGCATGGGTGACCTGGAAGACTGCAATAAATCCTTCTGATTAGTGCTGCAAGAGGAAAAAAAAGGAGCTAAACAACTGCAATGCTTTTGGCTGATTGCAAAAGTTTACCTTAACTCTGTCTTCTTATAATTGAGAGCCTTGAGTTTAGTTGTAGCTCTTCCCTTGTGAGGTATAACAGTGTCATTCTCCCCATTTAGGATCTTATGTCTATAGCGTGGAAATTACCCACAGAGCTGTTTACTGATTTGTTTAAGAAATTCAGAGAAGCATGGGGTAGAGCAGGTAATTAAGCTCACATTTCTCAGGTCTCATTCTGCCCCATGCTACATCTTGCTTTCTCTGAAAAAAAGAATTCAGGTCTTTAGAACAATACTTCATGGGTTCCTGCCTTCGGTGTAGCAGTTTTCTGTTGTACACATATACGCTTCTTAGCATTTTACAGAAGAATTTCCTCCTCCTCTGGTAACAGTGAGTTTGCAGTCATCTCACTAAATTACTCTTGAAAGAAGCCTTAGGAGAATGGAAGGCTATTGCTGAAGAGTTTGAACAAATACCAGGATGTGGGAAGAGTATAGGTAGCATTATTGCCACCGTTGACCCTTAGCGCAGACCCACTGTGTTTTTTCTTCGGAGTTAATCTGTAGTTAAACTCTTGAGTCCAGCCTAATATAAGAACTCTGGGCATAGGTGGTGAAATAAACAACTTCTAATTGAGTGTGAATCATCTCTAGAATTAACTTCTCTGAAGCTTTTCAAGCTGTGAAAGGAGGAGTAGGAAGCACTTAATGAATGTCTTTTTAAATGGACAATTTGTGTTTAGCTCATCAAGCTAGAAGCATATTAGGCTCCTCGCACAGATCACAGATGGCAAGAGCAATTGTATATTGTACTTAAAACTTAATGTAGATTAAGAGGTTGTGATAACATAAATGATAGATTTCTGTATTTGGAGTTTAATGGATGCATTTCAAATGGAATGAGGTAGTGACTTAGTGCTTTTTAAAAATTAATCCTTACCTGCTTTGATCTCTGTCAGTTTTCAAGCACCCTCACGGTTCCTGGTTGCCACGCACAGAGTTTGCCCTGTACAGTGTAGCTGCCTGGCCTGTGTCCCGGCATCTTCTGTGGGGTTGTGTCAGTTTGTAAAAACATTCCTAAATGGCTTGTGAGATGGAAAGATGCTGCTAATACAGGCAAAGAAAAAGAAAGCACCTTTTTTTTTAACCTTCTTTTTTTTTCCCTAGAGCTGTAATGTGTCACCTAAATCCCTGACTGGATAGGGCAGAACCACGGCTTTAGGATTAGTGCGTATGATGGATTTAGGATTTCAGGCAAACATGTGTTGCTGTGTTTGCATCGTATCTAGTTTTTACTGCCTAGAGAGAAATGTTCTTTCTTTTATCAGGCATATCCACTAAAATACTGAGGAGAATCTTCTCAGAAAAGGTGAAGACTGGTACAATGATATTCTGAAGAGCCGTACAAGAAGAAAATGTGATTGTTGTTCTTTTTTCAGACCTGGAAAGAGACTGAAGAGCTGAAGCACCTGGAAAGATTCACAATGAAAGGCAAGGGTGGCTCAGGAGGGCAGAGAGGGGAATGGATTGTACTGTTAAGTTTGCACTTATTTACTGCAATGGATATTGTTGGTTGGTTTTGAAGAGCAAGTAGAGCCCTCAGCAAGAGTGGGACTTGCAAATCTGTTAGTAATCAAATATATAAAAGGGGTACCTCTAGGCATGAATTGCTGGAGGAGGAGGAAGCGGCATGGAGACGCCAACAACTGTAAATTGGTATAATGTCTTGGTGGATGCTTAGCAGCTGGTAGGAAAAATATCATCAGGAGGCCTTTCTGTCCAGAAATGGATTCATCTACATGCCATCTCACCTCACAGCCCTGTCTCCATCATGTGTTGTCTTTAAAATGGTGAACTGAAACCCACCCAATACTCAAAGATAGACTCATAGAATAAAAAGGATTCTGGTGGGATTTTAATATTCTAAATCTGGACAGGGAGGAGGCCTAAATTTACTGTGAAACTGTCCTGTAACAACCTGAAAAATACCACTGGAATTTGGAAAGCACCGATCATCTTGTTTTTTCCTGATAATATTTTTGTGCTATTGCATTGAGAATGCGTACTACAGAGTCTTGATCTCTGCTAAGGCCTGCAGTTCTCGTATTCAATTCTGAAGCTGCCCTTTGTCTCAGATATGGATGCCTCAAAAACTCCCTTGCTGCAAAATAAGTTCTCAGTGGCCCGTCTGGCTGAAGAGTTTTTCTGGGTTGGTGGCATTATCGTAGCTTCCCCGAGATGGAAAATCGGCCATATTGGTAAGGTGCAGGCTGAATACCTGCCACTTAATTGAACCAGATAGTATAATCTTGAAAGCTTTCATGCTTAAATTGTATTTAGTGACAACTCTGTCAGGCAGTACTGTGGGGGAGTGGAAGAGAAGGAAGAACTTGAGGCATGGTGTCATGGTTGCTAGTGCAGTTCTTTTCATCTTTCAGAAACCTCTCAGTTAAAATTTCATTACTGATTACTTTCTTCTGGAAAAGCAAAGACAAAGTTGTACACTTTGACATGTGCAGACCTTTTGAAATTTTCTATTGCATAGATAGAATGTATGTCCCTCTCCATACCCACAGTAAGACAGGTTTGCTCTATGCCAGAATTTGTACACCTCTTAACTCTTTGGTTTTTCATGTAATATTTGTAGTTTTCAGTCTTTGAAATGAGCTTTTAGAAGTAATTCTGTTGTCTTCTTCCATAGTAGTTCACAGGGCTCTTGAGAGTTTTTTTTCTGAATACTGATATAGAATGGCTTAAGCTTCGCTAGCTACCTGAGAAGGATCCATTTCTGCTTCATAGCAGCCTTTCTTTTAAATAGGTAATAAAACCACCAAACCTAGCTGGAAATGGCTAGATAGATGAGATGTTTCCTCTTCTAGTAAATGCATTTTAATAGGAGTCTTCCCGAGCCACTCATGTCCAGTAAGGAAATGTGCAGTGACCTTGACCTGTTGCCTTGGAAGCACTTTTTTGTCTACTCATCTGTCAGCTTCACTAGTCAAAGATATTTTTTAACAGGAAAACTGGAGGTATAGACAGCTTAGATACTAGCGGGAATTTTTGCAGAGGTCCAGAATTGCCATCCTACTCTGCTTCTGCATTTCTCTGCATCCAGATGGCAGATGGAGTCTCACCTGAGAGCTGGAGAGCTGACAGACTGACCTCAAATTAAGCATCCTAATTTCCACAGGTTTAAGAGCATCTTTTCTCCCATTAACACCTCATCTGTTAGGGGTTGTGTGCTCTAAGGATGGGTTCAGTCTTGCATTCTGTCTTGTATGCAGCAATTTTTTTTTTTGCCAATGAAAGGAATAGTAGAGAGTCCTAAAATTTAGTGAGGGTTCTTCATGAAACACATGAAGATTAATGAAGTTGTATGTGGTCTGTTTTTTTAATTGGATCCTGGCATAATGGTGTGAATCAGCCTGTCCTACCTGATCTGTGGACACTAGACAGAAAATACCGTAGGTTAACTCTTGATCATGCCACTCACTGCATGAATGAAACCTTTTTTGGTTCTGAGGCGGGTTTTTGGAGGGTTTTTTTTGTTTGTTAGTTAGGTTGGTGGGGGTTTTTTTTTTGATTGGTTGGGGGGTTTTCTCTGTGTATGTGTGTGTATGAAGTAAAATTCACCCAGTAAGAACAGTCAGGTTTTTATGTAAGAGAAAACTGAACCAATATCTCTGTCAATGAGTTCATGCTGAAAGGAAAAGACTGAACTTCACATATGTAATAATAAAGAATATCTAAATATAAAATGAATAAGTAAAGTTCAAAGAAAAAAATATGAAGACTGCTCCATTATGAACCACGGGATGCTGAATTCTCTGTGTAACAGAAGTTGTTTTTAATTGCAATTCATTTGGTTCATAAGGCAATGTGTCAAGTAGGAATTGCTATTGATGTATTCTGTTAGTGGAGGTACCTGTATAAGGAACAAAAGCAGGCTGCTGTAGCCAACAGTTAATGTTAAAGCTTCTACGATAAGACCATCACTTGAGTGAATTTTTTCAGAGTCAGAAGTGACATTCTGGGAGCTTTTATTATGACAGTGTGATGAACTGTCACGGAGATTCCTCAAGCTCACAGAAATCAATAGTACAGCTCATGCAGAATATTCAAAACATCTTCTAATTACAAGACTTTTCAGCTGAACAGAATTCCCACCATGCTCTACTGGATATATTGTATATATAACCTACTCTGTATATTTTTATATTATTATATTTATATATTGATTTTAAAAAAGATCTGATGACTCCTGTCTAAACTGGAACTGATATTCCTGGCAGGGGTAGCTGGAGCCAGTCAGTTTGTTGGTTTACCTATTGATGAAGCAGTTAGAGCTGCAAAACCATTTCCAGTGAGACATTTAAAAAACATAGCAATTATTCTCTCTTCAATGGATTTGCACTGCTAAATGTATGACAAGCGTGGGAGCCCTCTGTTTGCATGTGGGAAAGCTGTTTTGGTTTGGTAATATTTTAAGGGAACATCTTGCCCTTATAGTGCAGATGTACTGGAGGGGTTTCTCTAGGCTCACAAACACGTTGCATCTTCTGGAGGCCCTGAAGAGAAATAAGCCTGTGAAATCTATTTTCCTCTCCTTAGAGTACTTAGAAGAGCGGTTGTTTTAAGCATACAATCAGGATGCATCTTGTCAGAATCTGTTAGCAGGGCAACTCGGCAGAGCTGTGTGACGCTGGCCTTCGGATGGAAGAGACTGGCAAAGGCCAAGGCTGTACCACATAACCTGGAGCCATATTGAACTTTGGGTGTGAATCTTTTGACAAAGCTCGTCTGTGTATAAAAATACTCAGTGACTCAATCCCTCTAACTTCTTTTCATCCTCACATGCTAGAATACTCCCACTCCTTCACACATTTACTTCAATCCCAGAAACTCCTAAAAGACAATAATGCTACTTAACCATAAATAATTAATTAACAGAGATTAGAATATCTTTCTAACAGTAAGCACGAAATTGGTCTCTTTTTTTTTCCTTGTAATAGGACAAATTGTAGGGATTTAGGATTTGTGTAGTTTTATTTATTGTTACTTTAAAACTTTTTAGAGTAACTATAAATGTTACTGTGAACTATGAAAAATCACTTGGAGTCTTTTTGCTGCGTCAGCCTAGGGCCACTTTGCAAGAACACAAGAACGGACCTAAGTTCTGTGTTCCTGTTTCCTGCTCCACTGTGGCATTGCTTTTTGCTGCAGTACAGAGATCCATCTTGCCCCCATGACTGGATTTTGTCCAGATGCGAATTGAGGTAACTCCTTAGATCAAAAGAGCTGAACCTCAACTGAATTCTGCAAAAAGGTACTATTGAAGCTCAAAATATTATTTAACCAAGAAGAAAACTTCAGCCTTAATTGAAGGTAGTTAGGAGCTGTTTCTTCCAAAAAAAAAAGATTCATTGCAATACTGAGGGATTTTAATTTCAAGTATAGAAATGAATCCTTAAAGAAGGTATCTGAACAATGGTAAGGAGAAGCAGTTATATTTGTCTTCTCCTCAGTGTGCTGTTCTCATTTACATGCTGTGAAAGACTTCAGAAGAATAGAGTTTATCTTTTCTTTTATATAAGTACCACTATGACTACCCCCGCAAATTTTTCAGCCAGTCTCTTCAGTGCTCGAAACTTGCAGTCATGCAGGCAGGCGCAGGTGTTGCAGTGCACGTACATACGTAGAGATGGGGGGTGCACTGTTTCCCTTCTCCCTCTGTCTCCTGGTCTTTGTCTGGCAAGCCCTAGCTAACGCCTCTGCATTACTGTAAAGGTTTTCTTTCCCGTCCTGTTGGTAGGATCCAGAAAAGCTGTTGTATTTTTCCTGACAAGAAGGAAGACGTTTCTTGTGCTTTCCTTTCCTTGTGTCACCAAACCCAAAAAGATAACAACAGATACTTAGAGCAAGCGTTGGTGTGGTTTGGCCATTCAGTTGCCAGGTATGCTGAATAGAACTGAACTCGGGTTTGTGGCCAGAACATTAATTGCAATTGTGCGTTGAGTCGCCAAAGAACAGCCCGTGACCAGGTCAGCTGGAACTGGCAGCAGTGGCTGCTGAGGTGCTGTATGCTCCGCGTAGCGTTGGGTGAGCAGTCCTGCAGCAGAAGTGAACAGCTGCATTTAAAAAGCTCTCTGAGGATGCTTATTAAAATATTAGCAGCCAAGGGGTATATTCGAACTTCACATAAAAACAGTGTGTTGCATAAAATGTACTTTTATTTTGGTGCTTCTTTGTTATTTTCTGCTTTGTAACAATGCAGGCTTTGATACTTCTCTCATTTCTGCTCTTCTCATTTCTTCAGATAAAAATTTTACTGCAGTAACTTCCAAAGAGGAAGTTGGAAACATAATGTGGTTTGAAGCCTGTGTGATTAGTGCTGCTAGAAATTTTATTGGCTATTTGACCAAAAAGTTTTTTTTCAGAAAAACTATAGATCTTGTGAAATTAAAGTAAGTTCAAGCTTTCTATAATTATTATCTTGCAGTAAATTTAAGAATTGTTTATCTTTCTTCTGAATTGGAATGATAGCAGATGTTGAAAAGACTGCAGTGTCTGGGAAATGGTTGAGCCGAGCTTGAATCTACTTTGGACCTGAAGTTGTAGTGATTCCCGTACACCGGCATTCCGGTAATGCTTCTGAGCTGCAGCACAGTGTTCGCTTTTATGGCTAATACCTGCTGACCACATTGGTCTCATCTAGGGGCATCTGTGATCAAAGCCAAGGGATCAGCTTCAAGAAATAAAATATTACATGAAGGATTAGCTTGTTCTTAATTTAACACCTTTTCTTCGTAAATATTTAATTAACATAATCAATGTACTCTACAGAATTGTGGGTTTAAATTTAAATTTTCTTTTATTATTAGCGATCTGCTTTCAAATTAACCTATTTTGTTGAACTTTCTTTTCCTGAGTAAATCAATGGAATTTGTCTGAATATAAGCTCTAAAGCACACGAACGTCAATGATTTTTTCAATTTCTTTTAATTCTACCTTGCTGCTCTTGGGTGTTTTTGCTTTTGCCTGAGAGGTAGACTTGAATCACCCCAAAGAATTGTGTGTGGGTTTTGATGCATTTTTTGGAATACATGGAAATGAGTATTTTGGTTTGGACACTGTTTCATCTGTAATCTCTGCAGATTGCTAAAAGAGGAGCCTGACCTCAGAACTGCCTTGTATTTAACGTTGTCAAGCTTAGTTCCTTGCAACAGCTGACTTTCAAAAGAATGTCTCGTATTTGAGCAGGCTTAGGCATGGCCCCAGCCTTGCTCCTGGGGGCTTCAAATGCAAGAGCCTCAGCTGGGCAGCGGTTCCCAGGGAAAGGGGAGGAGCCCTGCTGGGACAGGGCTGAGCTCTCCAAGGGAGCTGCTCTTGACTCGTTTCTTTGAAGGCGCTGGCTGCGCTGTCTGGGATGCTGCCAAATCCCCAGGAGGGGAACAGGTTTTAAGGGCCCAGAGAGCAAGTACAGTATAGGTGAAGGGCCTCCTCCTAGGAGAATGTGGTTTTAAGTGATTTGGAAGAAGCAAAATCTGTTAGGTTCTTGCTACAGCACCTAGAAGCGGATCGGTAGGAGCAGTGACTTAATCCATAGAAGCAATGGGAGGAAAAGCCAATACTCTGTCTCAACTTTCTAGAGTTACTGTTTCCAGAATGTACTATTTTCTTTCATCTGGGTGACAAGTAAAAGTGTGATGTAAACAGCAGACGTGCAATGCCTTTGTGATGGCTCTGGATGTAATGACAATGGGCATTCTTGCTTCTGGAGATAAGTAAACATTTGGGCTACAAAGATATTTTTTGTAGTTTGCAGAAGGCTTAGTGTTGTTCTGTCCCTCTGAAAATGTCGTATTTATACTAAAGTAGCTTCAAAATAAGGTTGCTGATAAATTCAGCTTAGCTTTGCCTCAGACTTTCTCTTGTGAAAGATGAAACATTTTCTTTACAAATCTGGTTTCCTTTCTGCAGATATATTTTGATACCTCGGTGTTACCAAGGAAGTTAGGAAGGTTGTTTGAATTTCCTTGTGCTTATTCTAGAAACTGATACTTGATAGTAGTTTGCTTAAGAGTGTGATCAGAAGGCGAATATTATTAGTTCTGCTAACTCCCCCCAATTAAGTGTGCTGCTAGCAGTTCTGTTATACTCTGCTTATTAGTGTGTTTTTAATGTGTTTTGCGTTTCATCAGTTACGGGTATTGGCAAACAGCGGCTGAATGTGTATGAATTGGGACTGAATGCTAAAATATAATTCTATAGACCCACTGGGCATTTTGGGTCCTAATCTTGTAACTGCTTCAATAGGGAGAGGAGTTTTTCTGAGTTTGCGTGTTAGGATTGTTCACAGGCTTGGGAGCAGCTGATCTGGGTAAGTATTTGTAGAATTGAGCTTCTGAACTCAAGATGCTTATAAGAAAATTACAGGTGTTCCATAGCACCAGGTTATGGGCTACAAATCCAACTTTGTGAGCATGCAATGTTATTTCTAACTCAGTCATAAAGAACTATATTTAACTCATATTTTGGATCCACCCGAATGCAGTGTGGGGATTTACTCATAGTATATGTTATAGGACAGGAAAAAAAATACTGATAGTTCTTTATTCATCCTTATCCTTGTAGAATCTGAGTGCCTTACACAAAACATTTATCAGTGCAAATAATATCTGCTTGGTATTGTTCTTTCAGCTTCTTCCCCGGAAGAAAATTCTGGAATCTTTTTAAGGACAACAAAATATTATTTATGTTAGAGAAGGCAAATCAAAATAATGCCCCCTTCTACTTGTTAGGATTGTTGTTTGGCTGACTGGTGTGGGATAAAATTACTCTGTTGTTGACCCTAACTGGAGGTCTCTGTAAGGATGTAGCCTTTGAAGCTGGCTTCATCTTTGTAGTCATACACTGGATTCGAGTCACCCTCTTGCTGTTAATTTTTAAAGCAGTGAAAATGGTTTAACTCGTAAGTCAATTGTTAATAAAAGCCTCTGAATTATTTTTAGGGTTGCTAGAATATTTGTGGTGACCAAGTTGGGTAATTACTTTTTTTTTTCAATTGGGTTTTGGATAGACAGAATGCAAACTAAATAGCTTCATAAGAAGCCGTGGTAGTTCTAAATGGTGACACCGCTGACAGGAACTCCAGACTTTACAGAGAGCAATGTGAAAAAAACTTGTTGAAGTTATGCCACAAAGTTACTGGATATTTAAGAGGGAAAAACATGAGGCCTAATGAAAATAATTCTCCTGGCACGGATGGAACTGTGCTAGTTTTTGCTGTCCAAGGAGCCGAGCTTCCAGGAGAAATTTCATACTGTGTCCAGCACAAGTTTTACATATTGTAGGAGCTCAAGGTAAGCGTTTGGGGTGGTCTTAAGAAGCGTATGTACCTTGTGCCAACGCCAACATATGTATGTTTCATACCTATTAATATGGGAATGAAAACTTCCACATTTACAGATCAGTCCACAGTTGCCAAGAATCTTTCTGAGTTTTTGATCTGATAACCTGACCTTTTATATTAGATGGTACAGGAAATCTGACCCTTTGACCTGAACTGTTAATCGGGCAGCTGCTTAATATATTTTCTTCCTGTAAAGGCAAATTTAAAAGGAGGAAAGTCTGACTTACTGATATAACTTGATTTCTCTCTTCAGTGGAAAGATGTATGAGATCCATGCAAGCCGGTACCCAAATGATCAAACTCCGTGGCAGTTCCAAAGGGTTGGTCCGCTTCTATTACCTGGATGAGCACAAGTCCTGTATTCGCTGGAGACCCTCTCGAAAGAATGAGAAAGCCAAAAGTGAGTGTCAGCCCCAGGACCTTTCTTCTGATTCCTCCTAGGGTCTTGCCCTCTTGCAAATGAACAAGCATGAAGGATTTGGTTCATTCACAGGTGATCAAGAAGAATGTTGAATTTAAAGGGCAGTAAATGATTTTTTTGATTAATAGTTTATGAAGATTAGGTCACTGTTGTTAGCTAAGCAGGTTGCAGTAGTGTAGTATGTTGTAAATGAGTTGCAGATGAAACCTGTGTGAATTGGGGACCTTGCCATGTGAGGTTTGGGACCTTGCTCTACAGGACTTCTCTACAGGATAAATGCATCCTGTCTGGTCCAGGGCATGCACACAGTCATTAATGAACTATGTGCTTTTGTCATTCTAGTTTCTATCGACTCTCTTCAGGAGGTTTGCGAGGGGAAGCAATCGGAGATCTTTCAGCGCTATGCCGATGGCAGTTTTGATCCCAACTGCTGCTTCAGCATCTACTATGGAGACCATATGGAATCTCTTGACCTGGTATCTTCCAGTGGAGAGGAAGCACGCACCTGGATCACAGGGTTAAAATATCTGATGGCAGGGATCAGTGATGAAGACAGCCTCTCAAAACGCCAAAGAACCAGAGACCAATATCCTTCTTATGCTACCTGAGAGTATTTCCCGGTGGTGGAGAGCTATCAATAGCATAGGGATTCCTCTAAGTAGTTGTTTTGCTAAAAGTAAGAACTAGGCTCAAAGCTTCAAAGCGGTTCCCGTTGCATTCCCTGCTTGCAGAGACCGAGAGGAGTCCGTGAAGAGGATTGTTCTGGGCAAGATTTGGAGACGAATGACGAGTGGACTGAAAAACATACAGGTATATTCTTTCATCTGTTACTCCCTGTGTAAAGCTGTCCGTTTCATTTGGTTATACACGACCAGGTGTTATGCAGCATTGCAGTTTGCTCAGACGTTAGTTTTTCTGTGCTGCAGCATGGGTAAATAGCATGTGTTGTATGTTGAGCAGAGCAAGTCTAGAAACTGTTACTGAAATAACGAGTAGAGTTTTGTTACATTTTACCTTGAACTTCATTTCGTCCCCAGCCTCATAGACAGTCTTTCCTGACATGAAATAAATCATATATACATAATCTTCAGTTATATTCCTTGATATTCCATGCTCTTCCTTAACTCCTGTTCAATGTGGTTGAAGCAGACATTTGATGAGGCAGATAAAAATGGTGATGGCAGTCTGAGTATTAGTGAAGTGCTCCAGCTAATGCACAAGCTGAATGTGAACCTGCCCCGGCAAAAAGTCAAGCAAATGTTTAAGGTAAGAAATGAAAATATTTTTTTTTCTAAAAGGACAAGGATCGAGCTGCTAGAGAATTAACAGGAAACCTAATAGGAGAGATTGTAAATACTTTGGCAGCTGGTTTGTTTCCACTCTACTAAGAACATACTACACAGTCCATTTGGTAAATTGAAGAGACCTCCAGAAACACGTCATAGATAAAATTCATAGAAGACGACATTACACCAGGTACCTTCTGGTGTTACACAACATAAAGGGACACAATAAAAAAATTGCTTTTTGCTGTACTTGTTGATACTTGTTGTTCCTGGTTTGATAAAGTACTTATGGAATGAAACTGCCTGGACACGTATGTGTCCCTGTTGCTGTGTGGCTAGAAGACCACTTTGAAACAAATAGTCCTTTTGGTATTGCTGAAGAAAAAGAAGAAAAATTCCTGTTTAATTTTTAATCTTACTCTTAATGCACTAGGACAAGAACTTTAGAAACCTTCACTCCTATGAAATAGAAATCTGAAATTATATCAGCCTCTTTGGAATCATTTTACTGATTCATACTAGTCAATGATTGCTTTTATTTTGACATGATCTCTACTAAGATGTAAAAGTGAGGCTGTGTTTATCATTTAGGAGGGCTCTGTGTCATTCTTCTGAATTTAGTGTTCCCTAGACAATTACCTACCTGTGTGTGAAATTGATGGTTAGAAGTGTAAACCCTAAGATTCAAGGTTTAGATGGTGTTAAGAACCTTGAATGAAAAGCACTTTTGCTGGCGACAGCCACTAATTATAGAATTGTTCCATTGCTAAAGAATAGTAAAAACTAAAAAGGAACAGTCAACTGAGGCTTTATGATGCAATTCATAAATACTGTGCAAATAAATGTTAGTATGTTGGCTCTTGTTCCTTAATAAACTGCCATAATATTGCATAGCTCAGTGAGTCCTATGTGCTGACCTCATGGAAACATGGTTTCCTTCCTCAGTGGCAGTCAGCATGAGTTCTGAGAAGTCAAGTATTTTAACATGAAACTGAACAACAATTGGCTGTGTACAGTTGGATGGATGTTTTTGTATTCAGTTTGGACACAAAGCTGTCGTTCTTATATTGTAACTTACTCCTGAGAAAAGAAAGGGAGGCAGAATTATCTCTTTCCTTGGTTAGAAGCCAAAGTAGCCACTGTGTTCTGCCAAGGACGTTCTTCATAGACCCACTTTATGGCCTCTTGGTTATGGCCTCTTAATAGCAGAAGAAAAGAGTGTTAGGGAATAATTTGGGGGAAGCTCGGAGTGTAACTTGGAAATCTTCTGACTAGTTTAACTGAGGAAAAATGGGCCTTGAAAACCTTCTTTCTCTTCCATGGCTGTACATATTTATTCTAATGCCTCTGGGTTGAAGGTATTTTTAACTTACATCTTTCTGCTCTTTCTTTCATCCTGCTGACAGCTGATGCTGAAGCCTGCCTGGTTGCATCTTATGTGCAATGTAAATTCCTTTGTGTGTCCACAGTGGTAAAATATGCTCAAATGGAGCATGGAAAACAGGATAACTCTTCAAATCACAGCAACCCAAGGTTATTGGGAGGGAAGGAAAGGCTATTGGAAGGTCTCCAGTAATCAGCTGGTACAGGTTGTCCTAGTGCATGCATGAGGCTGATATTTTACCCATCATTTGGGTGAGTTGTTCTTTAGGAGCAGAAAATCCTACAAAAAATGAGTTTGCAGCTAGAGGGGAAATGTGAACAGAAGTTTAGAAGTACAGTTAAAATACTGGAGTATTTTTTTTTGTATGTTACTGAATAAAAGAGAATTAAAAGGTTTATAGCACACAGGTGCCCCAGGAAGCTGGGTGCTCATTATTCTCGGGCTGCTCTTACTATGCCAGCCCTCATTTCGGTTACTGTTTTCTGTTTCTGTTGAATTTTGAAAGTAGATCTGTCCATGCTGTTGCACACTGTTGCATTATAACACCACAGACAATTCCAAATAGAAAAAGAAAATTTTAAAAGGAGCTAAATGCTAGTCACCAGGAACTTGCCTTTGGTTTTGTTTGGGGGAGGAAAAAAAGGTTAGTTTGTGTCTTTTCCTTCTGCAGGTGATAAATTATTACATTGATGGATTAAGACCTTTATGGTTATGACCCTAAACAATTTTACATGAGGCTATTGCATTAAACAGCAGTTTGTGCAAAACAGATATCTTCTTCCAGCTGAAAGTTCTTTAAATTGCAAAAGTACTGGCTATTGGGACAAATCCTGTCTCTGCAAGGGTATACACTTCTGTGTAGGTCCTGGCTGTTTCCATACACAAAATTGTTACCTCTAGGGTGCAGTCTGTACCTTCAGAGAGGTGAGGACTTTTCAGCTACTTTAATTTTTCTGATGCAATGTCTAGACAGAGAATGTATGTACCTCAGGGAACATAATGTACATTTAGGTGCCTGAAAATCTCACGGTTAGAATGGCAGCTGTTTGAGCACCACTACAAAGTCATGCTAGCCTAGTGATCGCTGGATTTTCAATAATTCAGTTCTGGGACACATTCCAGGCTTAAAAGCCTTTAAGAATCACGCATATACAGCCAGAGAAAACCACCAAATACCAGCAAATACTAGGCTTACAGAGGTAGCTCAGCGAAGAAATGAATTGAAAAGCTCATTAAAATTAGTAGGTTGAAGTGACTATCGTTCCAGGACGAACCATTAGGTTTCATGCAAGCCAAATAGAAAAGATTGCATAAAACTTTCCCAGGAAAAAAATTGTGCTGATTGTATGCTGTGTTCTGGTTCTACTGTTTGTAATCAGTGACAATTACTACCCATACCGGGTGCTTTAGAAATGCTGTTAACAAAGAAGAATAGGTTTGCTTTTTCCACAGGCAATGCATAATTGAAACTGAGCTGGTCTCAACTGAAAACACAATTGCTATTTGGTAGCTTAGAATCAGAATATTAAGCAGCCTTGAAATTAAAAATCAAATATCTCGGTTAATGAAATAGCTACACCAAGTATTTTAAGATATAATAGGGTAGATTATATGTAGTTGTTGAAGAAAGTTACCTTGAATATTAATTTTTCTAGTTAAAAAAGTAGTGAGTTTAAAAAAATCTTGCCATAGTTACAATTGGAAAAGCCTTTTTTTCTTAGCTACATCTTGCTCACAAATGCATTCATATTTTCACCTAGGGCTCATTTCTAAAGGAGCTTCTTCTATGACTTCATGACTTCCCATTCTTGCAGTCACTTCCTCCATAACGCTGTCAGCTTCAGTGTTGTGGCTGATAGAGGCTCTGAAACTTCTGAAGTGTGAGACTGCAAGAGAAAAACAGGGAGGTCTATCAAGACTAAAGAGTAGGGAGTAAGTGCTGGGTGTCCTTTGTGAACAAGGGAAGAGGAGGCTGTTTGTGTAAGTTTTTAAAAAACCTTTGTGGGTGCGTTAAAATAACCTGCAGGGATACGGCAGTACGTCGTTCGTGGGCAAATAACTGTGAATTGATGGCAGCCTCCCGGGCAGAAGTGCCTTGTGAAGGCTGCTCATTGCTGCTGTCCATGGTTGTGAGCGCTTATCAGCATTTTCCTCAACTGGTACAAGTACACGTGGATGGCAGTATGTGAAGGAAATTCAGTGAAAAACATGAAGCTTTGGTTTGCCTCATTTATTTATTTTTAAACATTGTGACCTGAAATATGCTTAAACATGTCTACAGCGAAGGTGAGCAAAGCACTACACTGAGATGCTGACTACTTCGTTATTGAGGACACAGCAGGGAGTGCTGCAGAAGCTTTTTTTTTTTTTCTTCCATAAATTATGCAAGTGCTTTCTATCCTGTTTGGGAACCATTGCAGCTTTCCTTTTTCATACTTTCCCCTGGCAGAATTTCTCATTCATTTTTTCATGCTTCTAGGAACAGGCTTTTAGGAAACACAGTAGTTCCATAATCTCTCCTCTGAATAGTTGTATCATTGGGCGGATCCCATTGTGATCAGACTCTCACAAGCGTTCTTTGAAGAAATTCTATCCCCACTGTGTGCAGATGGTAAGCAGTAATGCTGATACAACTGAGGGTGCTTTGGATCAGCCAGCTGGGGTACCTGACCCCAAAAAGAACCATGAAACATACATGTTTGGGGGATAGATATACCAGAGAATATAGTGTCATTTACTGATGCTGATTTACTTGCAGAATTAGTATTCTTGCAGATCTTACTAGTTTATGGACATGGATTAACAGACATCCTCCCAAATCCTGACTATAAAATTAATTTCAAGATGACTTGGGTTCTAATGATCTTCTCAAGAAAATACAAATGGGTAATTCTGCCAGGCATATGCATGTTCTGTTCTCTGTTGTGGGGTATGCTGTCTTACTTCATTGCCATAGATAGAAGTCCTTCAAGCAGGGTTCCCTGTGCAACAATAAAGACCTTGAAAGTTCTTTCTTGGCTTATGCACTAATGCATACATTTAAGAGCTTCAAAGGGGAAAGCTGTGCAAAGCATTCATATGACAAGCATCAGCCTGATAAAACCAGTCTGTTCTAGCAGGCCATACAGTGAGTAGCCACGTCAGGCAGCGTCAACCTGCATTTGATTTCAGTGTTGCTTTTTTTCTCATGCAGGAGTTTGTTTATTTAAAGTTTGTTCATGCGATGGCTGGGCAACTGGGTTTCTCATTGCCTTATTGCTGTGTAATGCAGGAGGCTGATACAGATGACAACCAGGGCACGCTGGGCTTTGATGAGTTCTGCGCCTTCTATAAGATGATGTCAACACGACGTGATTTGTACCTGCTAATGCTCACCTACAGCAACCACAAGGACTACCTAGATACAGATGACCTGAGACGCTTTCTGGAGGTTGAACAGAAGGTAGGCCCAAGCCAGGAAGAGTCTTCCCGTCTGCGTGCCTTTCTGTTTGCCACTGGGGGTGCACTGCCTTTTAAGAGGGGTGGGACCTTTGTTGTCATGCATGTGAAAGACAGAGAGTTAGATGCCTCTTGATTTTCATCTTGTAGGCTGGCATGACTATTTCTTGAATCTTCTTGCTCTCGCACCCTCTTTTTTTCTGTAGGCTCTCTTTGTGTGCCCCCAGACAGAGTCTCTACAGTTTCCTTCTTTTTTATGCATTCTCTTAGGACAATTCCATCAATATCTGACTTTCCCAAGTATTCACAGAATCACAGACTGATGGGGGTTGGAAGGGCCCTCTGGAGCTCACCCCGTCCCACCCCCTGCTGGAGCAGGCACACCCAGAGCAGGGGCACAGGGCCACGTCCAGGCGGGGGGTGAATGTCTCCAGGGAAGGGACCCCACAGCCTCTCTGGGCAGCCTGTGCCGCTGCTCTGGCACCTGCACAGGGAAGATCTTTGCATCAGTAGCCTGGTACAAAGATGCTCTTTCTGGCTTTGCTTTTGACTTCATGCATATTCCATGATGAGGCACTGAATTACTTTGTCACACTAGCTCAGTTTGTAAAGTGGAAGATTATGTTTTGAAGAAGTGTTGAGAGGATTATTTGTCTCTGGGAAAGTTTTTTGAGGAATATATAGTAGTACATATTAGTTGCCTCTTAGTGCTTTAACTCCACTGCTGCTGTGGGTTTTAAACATTTTGCTTTTAAACATTTACAGCTCTTAAAAGATGTTAATTTGTAGCTTTTTGATCTTTGCTATTCAGGTACTGAAGTAAACCTATACATTGTGCTTATAGTTGTTTATACACATTCAGCAAAATATCAGCAAACTGTGTGCTGTATAGCAGTAAACGCTACCCGCTTGTGTTACTGCATTAAACAAGGGGGCTAGCCTACCTCAGTCACATTCCAAATTTTGTCCCTCAGTCATTTGTGCACATTGAAGTTACAGAAGTCCATTTTTTGAGAGTTCATATATGTTTTCATTAAGAAAAGAAACCAGTGTTGATATAGTCTTATCTTCTAATGGTAAAAGATAAAAGTTTCTTGTCTCTATGTGTATGGGGCACCACCTACATGCCCAGTGATCTGCTTCCTCTGTCATTGGCTTGAACCTTTATGGCATTAGGAATCATAGCATCATGGAATAATTAAGGTTGGAAAAGACCTCTAAGATCGTCAAGTACAACCGCCAGTGCAACACCACCATACCTCCTAAATCATGTCCTGAACTGCCATGACTATATGTTTTTTGAACTACCTGGATGCCTAATATTTTACTTCTATCCCAAATACCCCGTGGTCAGAATAAGTTTGGGTCTTTCTGGTACACGGTAATTTGGCAGACCAGGAAACGGCAAGGCATGTGATATCGCTTTCAGGAGGACATTCATCCGTTGGAACAGTTTGCCTAGAGAGGCTGTGCAGCCTCCATCCTTCGAGGCTTTGAGGACTAGACTAGGTAACCCCCTAAGCTAACTGATGTGACCTTGTAGTTGACCAGGATTTTGGGCTGGATGACTTCCTGAGGTCCCTGAATGATCCTATGATCTTTCATCTAGAGACTTGTGGAAGATTCTGAAGTGAGGAAAAATAATTGGACAACAAGATGCAGTCAGTGCAGGAACAAATGCACTGGATCGTCTTTGTCTTTTTCCTCTTGTGATGTCTTTAGAAGCTGCATGCCTTTTGGTCATAAATCTCCATCAGTTTCAAAATTGTCTATCGAATGAATAAAAAAGCCCCCTCTCAGGCAGTTATCCTTTCAGATAAGTGGGGTATGTTTCCATTTCATTGGTCAATCAATGCTCTAGATGGTGAGAGGAAGATGAACCCTTACCACAGGACACAAATCAGCTCAGCTAATGGCTGATATGGACAACTCATGCCTGTGGGGCTTCTCTCCCTTGCCTAGTGCTGCCCTTTCTCATGAGATACGGACAGGGAAAACAAGTGTTCATTCTGTGCGTTTGAAACTGTACCAGAAAAACCTGCTGTTGTTCCAGAGCTTTTTCTTTTGAACTCAGCAAACCTAAAATTTATGGGCAAATAAAGGGTTAGGGTTTTTTCCTTCCTCCTCTTTTACATTTATTTATTAGGTTTTAAACTACCCCCAGAAAAGGCATTGATCTGGCAGCAGATATGCTGGTGGTTTGATTTCCCCCTAAGCAAAGATTCCACGTTGCCAAAACAGTCGTCAACTCAGTTGCTTTATTGGCAGTCCCCTCTGGTGACAGGGGCTGTATTTTCACGTCAGGTACAGCATCTGATGGAAAGGATTTGCTGGACTGCTCAGGACAGGAATATTAAATGATACCAGGGTAATAATTAGAGGATAAATCAACAGTAAATAGCAGGAATATTAAATAATAGTGATAAAATTGAATTATTAAAACATTGCAAGGTAAAAAAGCTACAGCTTATCGTAAATGGCCCTTTTTAGATAAACACTAACATTTACAAACATATATTTCCCTTTGTACTCTTCTTTTTCAGTTGAAAATGCAAAACAACCTTGAAGTTAGCAGATTTCCTTAAGGAGCTTTCTAAGAGCATCATGTTCTTTTTCTTTGTTACCCTGCTAGTAACTGATTTTTCTGTCTTCTGCATGAAGATGTGCCATTTTCTTGTTTTATTTTAAAGTAAAAACCTTTTGATAATGCAAACTAATCCTTTAATCCTACAAAATAAGAAATCCCGTTGGTTTCTGACAAAGCTCGTTCTCTTCAGATGCTTTCTGTGCCTAATGACACTCTAAACAGACATGACCTACAAAGCAGAACTCTGACTTCATTGACTGTGATCAGACAGCTGCCAATAGGACAGAAACTTTTCACAAAGCAGTCTAGTTCTCATCTGACCTGACACTGATTGACAAGAGTGAGAATCTCACTGGGTAACTGGAAATCCTTGGTACCGCTCTGGATGAGTGGCACTGGCACAGGCTGCCCAGAGCAGCTGTGGATGCTCCATCCCTGGCAGTGCTCAAGGCCAGGTTGGACGGGGCTTTGAGCGACCTGCTCTGGTGAAGGTGTCCCTGCCCATGGCAGGGGAGTTGGAACGAATGATCTTTAAGGTCCCTTCCAAGCCAAACCGTTTTATGATTCTATGATTTGGCCAGTTGTTAAACTGTACACAGAGAAGAGCTGGGAGAAACTGTGATTACTAGTTAGCACTTAATTTTTGCTACTTTTACAGATGACGAATGTGACTAAAGAACACTGCCTGGAAATCATCAGCAAGTTTGAACCATGCCTGGAGAACAAGAAGGAGGGGGCTCTGGGGATTGATGGTAAGCTGGCTGGTGTAGCTTTTCTAGGAGAGGGACAACTATTTAAATGCTTATTAGAATATTGCATTTATTTGCATGATATATAGTCATAGAATTTTGTACTGTTTTATAGAGTATGCTTTTTAGTAGGTTTTTTAAATATCTATTATTTGACGAGGAACTTAAAGGGAAATTGGTACTCTTTGGAAGAGTTTTAAAGGTACGTGTGATGAAACAGCAGTCATTGAAGGTCAACTGGAGCTGATGTGTCCTTATTTGTGCTTTTGGAAAATACAGTAGAATTGAGCTGTATCATTCCTGCAGGTATTTCTGGAAATCCTTTAAGTTTTAATAAGAGGAGTGACGTGATCCAGAGTAAACATGTGAAGTGGGATGATAAATGAAATTTGTCTAGTATCATGCTTTGATGACCTTCTGTGCTAAAGCCTTCTCTCTGAATATAACGATGTTGTAGCGTCATGGTGGTAGCTGTTATTTTGAGGACTGATTCTAAATCCTTTCCCCTAAATAGTAAATGTTCTGCCAGATCTTGTTGACTCCAAGGACAGAGCATGTTCCTCAGGAATTAGATTCTGTGCAGAAGCTCTAGGACCTTTTGAAAAATCAGTCTTGGCCATTTGTGTGGGTGTGTTGTCACAGTGAAAAGTGGCAAAATATAAGTTCAGTTTTGTTTACTGCACAGAATCGTAGAATCGTTAAAGTTTGAAAAGACCCTTAAGATCATCGAATCCAACTGCTAACCTATCACTGCCAAGGATACTAAACCGTATCCTCAAGCACCACGTCTACCCTTCTTTTAAATACCTCCAGGGATGGAGACTCAACCACCTCCCTGGGCAGCCTGTGCCAATGCCTGGCAACCCTTTTGGTGAAGAAGTTTTTCCTAATATCCAACCTAAAATGGGGAGTTTCTGGTATATTGCGTAAGGTGGGGTTTTTTTCAAGAATTGATGGTTGCTTAGGATAGGTTCAGGTCTTTTCTACTTTCAGACTAAATTTTCAGTTTATGGTAAAGCTTATACTAATGCCAAGTGAGTGTAGCAGGTGACATATTCGTGGTTTTATTTTCTGGTGCTTTACAGTCAGAGGCAGTCACATGAATAATGAATAACCAGGTTCATTATCTTGCCTTCCTCATGCCTAGAAAAGTCAGACTAGGCTTTTCAAACAATTGTAGTTTTTCATATGGGAAAAAATTTTTTAAAAGCTAGCTTGATCTATTAAATGGCTTTGCCTAAGAATGGATGATAACAAAACAGTTGATAATTTATGGGTTAGGATTAGAGAGCAGTCCAACACAGGTGACATTCTGCTGGGTGTCTGCTACAGAACTCCTGATCAGGAGGAAGCAGAAGATGAGGTCGTATTGAGACAACCCGGAAAGCTTCACATTAGCAGGCTTTACTCCTTATGGGAGGCTTTAACCACTGCAGTATCTTGCTGGAAGTGCAACAGAACAGAACATATCTAATCTAGAGCTCAACTACTCAGGAGATTTCTGGAATGCATTGATGATAGCATCCGAACAGAGGTGACTGAGGAGCTGACGAGGGGCACGCTGCTGGATTGGGGACTGACAAAGGAAAAAGAACTGCTTAAAAACCATAGATATGTATCTGCATGCAAATACACGCATGCACATGTGTGCGCATGCACGCACGCACAGAGAAGTTATTCTTTTCTTGTCTTTGTGTGTAGTTGATACTTTAAATCCCACTTGTCTTCCAGAAAACAAATCAGGTGCTGCCTAGGAAGACTGAAATACAACAGCTATGGAAACTGAAGCTGTATGTTTATTCCTCAAATTTTTACAGCCCAGCCAAGAGCATCCTGCCCACGCTTAGACCCACTTCAGTAGTAGTAAAGTAATAGTACAGTGTTCTTTGCCCATTCATATTCATTCCTCTGTCTGTATTGCCTTGCGTCCTCAGCTGTGATGGCTTGTATCATGGAGAATCCTGGCCTGGCCCGTGACAACTAGCTCATTCAACATAATCTGGCAAAAAACCGCTTACCTTCCTCTGTTGATCAAAATACAGCACTGTGTCAGTACACTTCTGAGTGTGTAAATCCTGGACATCTGTGGGTCACACTGCTGACAGTATCTTGATTCATTCATATTTCTTCCTCCTAGGGCTGATAGATCCAGTTACTGTGAACTCATTATAACAGTCTTGATATTTTATTTTAACAAGTGCTTAAAGCAAACAATAGTGGTTTTTCAGAGGCCTCCCTAACAGTGGTGTGTGGAATTAATCTTGTAGCAGCCGACTGGTTTGTAGTAAGAAGAAAATATTAATTTGCCAAGTCATTAGCTGTATGTTTGCTGACATACACTGTGCCCTACCAGTTGTTCATGCTATCTGCTCTGATTTGGTTAGTCTTTTGGTTTCACTCTAGCTGTATTACTGGTTTGCTAGTTGATCATGATATGTGCCTTGAGAGACTCAAATATTAGGCCAGACCGAGGCTCCTTGGCACCATTTCTTAGTGTATTGTTCAAAAAGTTTTGGCTGCTATTTGTATCTCTCAGCTTTTTTCATTTAATAAAACCTTCATCGACACAAAATGTAAAGTCTATAAGAACCATCATAAAGGTGACATTTTATCTTCAATTTGATTCAAGCTCCATTTCTCTGTATTCTGTAGACCAGTATTCTGAGGCTGATTTGGAGGACTGGAGTTATTTTGCCTTCTGTAGCAGAACACCAGTCTGTGCAGTCAGAGAGAGTGCGTTAAGACCTTTAGAAGTTTGGCAGGATTTTTACATGGGCACTGTTTTATTTATGGAATAATGAGTGAAATGTCAGGAGAATTAGAAGTCTTGAAGCAGAGACCTTTTGCATAAAGGTGTCATGGCTGTCAGCAGCTGTTAAGCCAGGATGTGAATGGAAATCTCAGTCTTTCATTGGTGGTGAATGAAAAGAATTTTGGGGAGACTTGAAATGGAAGTTACAGTTTTTAATGTTAAGTCTGTCGTGTGAAAGTGTCTGTGTATATGTGCACAGGTGACCTGAGAGCAGGGATTTCATACAAAGATACATACATAGATGCAAAGATAAAAACTGTAACTTGCTAAAACTTTGCTTCTGAACAAGAGCGGTGATTGCAGCACAGAAATTGTCCAGGTGATGTAGTCTGCATGACTTGCAAGCATCCCACTACTTCGGAAAATAAATTCTTCTGGTAGTATCACTGAAAGTGCTACAGATAATCAGTGTTTTGGTGTCAAGTCTGGAGTGTTACAGTGAACTTCAGTCTCATAAAGTGACAGTAATGTGATACTGCAGCTCTCTCCCATCCACATGCACGCGGTGTCATATCAAAATTAGAGACTGTTGCTTGTACAAGCCAATGTGTGGTGACGTTCTGGTCTTTTTGGGAGAAATAGAGGAGGGGAGAAGTATCTCCCTTGCTTCAAACTGTGCTGGGTCACTGGAAACTATCTCTAGGCTGTACACAGCACATATCTTTCAACTCATTTCACTGAGAAGCAATGCCAGGATATGACTGCAGAGCTCTGGAGGCATTTATATGCTACGTGACTTAATGTCCCAGCAGAGTCTTTTGACAAAAATTATAAGCCTAAAATGTCAGTTTGGGTTAAATAGACATATTTTTTCAGGGAAGGCAGAGCAGGGAAATACACAAAGCAACTAGAAATTTCTTGAAAGCAATAATTGCAATTGGTCATTGTGGCAGTTGGGTTGTAGCGGTTTTATTTCTTTATCTTACATGTTCATGAATGTGTTGGTGAATGTAGGGATGCATTTTTAGGCTGGTTTTAGGAAGGCTACGGCAAGAAAAAGGACAAAACTGTATTATTTATAGTATTGTTTGTTTACAGGTTTCACCAATTACATGCGGAGTCCATCAGGGGACATATTCAACCCAGAACACTATCAAGTGAATCAGGACATGAGTTATCCTTTGAGTCACTATTTCATTACCTCTTCACATAATACCTACCTCATGGGAGATCAACTGATGTCCCAGTCCAGGGTGGACATGTATGCATGGGTGCTACAATCTGGCTGTCGTTGCGTAGAAGGTAAAGATCAAAAATAATCATCAGTAGGCTCTGTAGTTTTGTTTCTCCTCTTTAAAGGAAGACTCATTACTTCTGCAGAAGAAATGGTAATTGGGTAGAGGAAAAAGCCTCATAAAAGGGTGTCTTCCCTTCATAAAGAACAAAAAAATGTTGCCATATAATGGATAAATTTATTGAGCAAGGAAATAAGACAGACTTTTGAAGACTAGTGTTGTTGGTACTGAGGAAAAATATTGTAAATAAAGTTCTGTAGAGAGGATATTAACATTCAGTAGAACGTATTGGTGTATGTACTTTCTAGCATGTGTATGGCAGCCGATCGGGCAAATAGGGCAGAGTTCCTGCTACATGTAAAAGGAAAGCCGATATTTCTGATAAGGGAAGTAGGGTTCTGGTATGTGAAATGTTGACAGTCTCTGCAGTGACCAGGAAGCCTTTATGTGCAATCCCTTCTGTAGTGCCTTTCTGAGGCAGTACCTGTTTCATAATAATCTTAAATATCCTGACCATCAAAGTGTTTTCACAATTTTTCAGAAGGCCAATATTATGGTTTGCTCAGGTGAGATTGTGGACATGCCAATGGGTGCTTCAGAGGAGTAAAATATTTCATGGAAGTATGATTGTAAACAAGTATGAGGTTAGGCAAAATCCAAGGAGAGCTAGAGATGCCTAAGTCTTGGTTTTGCTTGTGGTGTGAGAAGCTTGGCCGAGATTCTCTGCTTTCCTTTTCAGGCTTAACACTAGTATAATGAAAGTAATGCTATGTTATGTCAGTCTCTTTTCCTGTCATAATGCTCCTCAGCACTTGTTAAAGGAGATCTTTTTTGCTTGGGGCTTTCTCAAACAATGGGAACATTCATCCGTACACAGTAGAATGTCAAGGCCAGGAAGTGCCTTCAGAGGAAGGATGCTCAGCACAGTGAGGAGGGAGATGATGGATGAAGGGTGGGAATAAACCTATACCCTGCTTTGTTGGGTACACGTCTGGCTGGGTTGCTGAAGGGAGTTGCAGGGTCTCGTAGTCTTCCCCAGATGGTGGCCCCAGATGTTACTTCTCTGATGGGTGTCATTGTTTCTGTTCTACAGTTGACTGCTGGGATGGGCCGGACGGTGAACCAATTGTCCACCATGGATACACTTTGACTTCCAAAATTCTCTTCAAAGATGTGATTGAAACTATCAACAAATATGCCTTTATCAAGAATGAGTATGTATACAGCCTGCCAACTTTTGAGTCTTGGGGCTAGAACTGGAGAGTTCCCAGACATCCTTGTAAAGGCAGTCAGTGAAAATCAAACCTGTTTCTACATATGCCAGGCAGAGTTCTGAGTTGTTTTCTGTGGGGAGAAAGCCCTCAGACAGAAATAACAAGGCAAAACTGACTGAGGTGGGGCATTCTGTACATAGTTGTGGGGCTGTCTTTATCCCATTCATAGAAGACAAGAGGATCAACATGTTTTGACAGTGACTATTTTTAGTGAATAGCCGACAGTTTAACCACCTGTCTCCAGTGGTTTGTACTCCATTTGTACTCCAGTGGTGTCCAGATTACCCTTGGTTGCTCCAGGGATAGGAAGCAAGTCAGGAAGCAAAGCAATACAGAGAGACAGTAGCCCAATTGTGGAGAAATCAGACTGTTCAAGAGAAATAGGTTATTTTCCCTAGCTGTACATTGCTCAGGAAGTCAGAGCATTATACAATGGGAAGTTTCATATGCCTTGGCAGTACTGTCCTCCTCCTGAGGGTCAAAATGTGTGTGTCAGCCTATCAATTCTTTTTTTTTTTTAAGATAAATGAATTTATCTCTGTAAAAATTTTCCAGTAGCTTCTCCAAAGCAGTCCCTCTGCCTTTGTTAATAGAGCTAAACATGCACTGAAATTTCAGCCCAGGTTAACTTATTGTGAGCCTGACATTTTTGGAGTTTGCCTGAAGGCGTGGTAAATAAAGCCAAGGGAAGTTGGCCAGCAGAATATATAGCAATGCTTCTCGAATTGTTGCAGTTCTGAAAAGTTTTACAGAAAAGTTAACTGGAACTGTGTTATAACTTACTATTCGTGGCGGGTTTTCTTCTTGGTAAGTATTGATACTCAGTCAGAGTTTGGTACTGAACAAAACATAGTTCAGACTTGTAGGTGTTTGCTTGCCCTGGGTAGGCTGGGGGCATAGCTATTGGTAGGCTGCAGATTCAGCTAAGGAATTGCTTCAGGCAAAGCTAGGAATTTAACTATAATCATTAATTGGGAAAGTTTTGTCCTGCAGGCACTGTCTGACTGAAAGCCTCCTTTTTCCTGATGAGGAGCTAATGAGGGCAGGTGTCAGGATACACATCTTTTTATTCATAATTAGTTTTTAATTAAGGAATCCCTCGTAATTCAGCCCTACAAAACTGCACTGTATACTGGTTTTGGTGCTTGTGCTAAAAATGCAGCATCTCTAAATAGAAATCCATCTTCAGTATGCTTTTATATGGCACCAAACACACTGGAATCGATGTTTCACAGATGTTATCTTGATGCCTTTCAAACAACCAGGCATTGTTATTTCTTGGCCTCAGCCTGGAGAGTCAACAATAAAAGAAAATCTAGAAGTAATACTGTCTTTGTAGAAGAGGCTTTATCTGCAGGTGAGTGTGTATGATACACCCCTGCTGCTAGCTAGAAAAGTTGCCATAGAAGAACTAACAGAGCAGGTTTATCACTTGGTTGTTGGAAGCGGGAAGGTAAAGACAAAGACCCTTTGGGGATCTTCTCAGTTCTTGGAACCCTTGTTTACTTTTACCTGTGACAGTACAAAAGGGCTGAAGCACTGACTGGAGAGGAGAGTCGAAGGCACTGGCTGTTTAGGTTTTCCTTATGAATGGCTTGCCAGAACCTCTTTGATAAGAAGTGGAGGTCAGGACTGGGTGGTCTAAGCAGGTGAAAAGTGTGCTCTGGAAAAAAACAAACAAATGCATCGCATCAGATTGCAGAAGTTTAATTATTGTGTGGCTGTCAAAAATGGACCCTTCAGTTTGGAGTGAGTAGTGGGGGTCGGTCCTGTGTCCACACTGGTTTATCTAACCCCTGTGGCTTTCTTTGGTGGTGATGCCTGTTACAGGAATGGCTCAGACAGTAATAACCCTTATCCTCTTAATGCTATAAAAGCTAAATTTGCAGCTGATGATACTTGCTTATGTCTCTGCCAGGTACCCTGTTATCTTGTCAATTGAGAACCATTGCAGCGTCATTCAGCAGAAGAAGATGGCTCAGTATCTTACAGAAATTCTGGGAGACAAACTGGATCTGTCTTCTGTGCACAGTGATGATTCTACCAAGCTCCCTTCACCAGCAAGTCTTAAAGGAAAGATACTGGTTAAGGTAAAAACCTGTTTCGTTTGTTCCATCCCTCTTTTTGCTTGTGATGGTTATGATTTGTGCCTGGTTATCTCTTATTACTTAACTAATTTTACAAAAAACAGTCTTTAAGGACCTGGTACTTAAGGTTCTGAACAAATGTCTTCTCAATCAATAAGAACCTGGTTGCTGCTTTGAATAATTTTTTTTTTTTTTTTTTTTAATGTGTGATAGCAAGAGCTGCATGCTTACCTGCCTCTGTAATCATTTTATCTTCTAGGGGAAAAAGCTTCCAGCCAACATCAGTGATGATGTGGAGGAAGGTGAAGTTTCTGATGAGGACAGTGCTGATGAGATTGACGATGACTGTAAACTAATGAATGGAGATGTAAGCTAAGTGACCATTTCAGTGTAAATGTATGTTAAGTTTTCCCATCCCAGTGAGAAGAAACATTGTAAGAGTTCTCTGGAACGTGGATGTGGTCTAATCTTTGGGATTGGTCACAAGTCTTTTAGGTTCTAAACCTTCATGGGGACGGATTTGTCGAAAGTGGGTACTGGGCAGCACCAGTAATCAGGGTTACGTTTCAAGTTTGGAATTTTGTGTCTTTTAATATCATAAATCTCATGACTCTTTACTGCATCATAGTGTTCTTCCCCTCAAATGCAGAAAAGAAAAGAAAAAAATTCTACTTGTGTCAAATTGTGGTCACTGTTACAGAGCGGCCCTTTAGTCTGCTGAAGGCTTGGTTTAATTGATTTTTACTGTAAGGAGGTGTTAAAAAGGAAGAATATTTTAATGTCTGCTTATGTCTACATCCTTTTAAAAATAATCTTTTTGTCACTTTAATCTTCTGGCAAAAGACATTGCATCTTACAGAAACAATATAAAATACATGGCAAAACCATTTAATAACATAAACTAGATTGCCTTGGAGAGAGATTGCATTTTCAGTCCTCTCTCCCTCAGGCTATTTCCTCATTTTGTGTTATGGATTTGATCCTTTTCATCTAAAACTAAAAGAGAAACTTCTTAATGAATAAGTCTACCAAAGGGGAAAAATAATTTGTTTGGTTTTTTAAATTATCATGTTTTAGCATATCACTTTTCAATATTTTAAAGCTGAGATCTGTGATGTTTTAATGCTTCATGTTTTTTGACACTTTCTTATTACATGGTGCATCTTTTCAAAGTGGAAGGTATTGTACAGCCAGTGGTGATACAGTTCCGTCCCGCAGGCTTTCAGCTATATCACATCAGACCTGGTGTCATGGCATAACCATTTTGAACAGGGAGGAAATGAGCTGAAAGCCAAACCAAAAGCTTTTACAGCCCACTTAGGGGCTACCTATGTAGTTGACTGTACAGGGAAACTAGAACTACGCAAGCTGAATACAATGAGGATTGGACATTTCTTGACTTTGAAACTTCACTGTGATCAACAATGTTCACTCAGCCTGTTTTCCTGTGTTTTCTAGTTCTTTTATCTTTATTCCAGGCATGGCAGACTGTTTATAATAGCCAAAGGAAACAAGGCAGGTGATTTGACAACCCTGCTGAACTCAGGGGCGCTGTGGTACTTAAGATCCTGATTTTGCAAGTTTTCCAGATGATTTATAGACTTAAAGATGGTTTGTTTCGAGAGGATCCTGATGCAGATACTTGAACATGCAGAAATGTTAACAGATCCCTCATTGCTAGAAATTACTTTTGCCATGATTCTTTTCAACTTAGCCCACACGTATGCCATTGAAAAAGAGATGTCAAATAATGTTTAGTGTTCTATTAAATGGATGGAGAAATAAATGCTGGTAAGAAAAGTGTCACCTTTCATAGTGAAATTAGGTAGTAACGTTATGGCTGGGTGTATTATTCTCACTAAAGGCTTGGTAGGTGTTGCTTTGCTGACCTCATTGTCTTTGTTACTAATAGTTCACTTTGCTGTGAGGTTTACTGATGCTTTAAATCTGAGATTTGCTACATCTGGTTTGCTTTCCAAGCCAAATTTTTAAGAGCTCAGAAAATCATCGCTTGTTTCATGACAAATCTAACTGCAAATTCTTAAAGCCTACTGAGAAAACAGTTTGTCACCTCTTAAAAGACCTGGGATTGTGAGTTTATGCCTCATGGATGAAAAAGAAAACTCTGGATTTTTATTTTTGTTTCCCCCACTTCCTCACATGGGCTATGATATACACAGAAGGAGGGAACAGGAGTCCTCTTACGTTTTGCCCTGAACTGCTGAAATCAAGATTCTAAGCTTGGCCCACCCCATCCAGCAGAATCTTGCATCTGTTGTAGCTGCAGAGTCAACCCTGACAGAGCATCCGAATGCTCTCCGCCAGCCCCAATGTGTGAGAGAAATACCGCTTGCTCAGTTTCCACATGTATCCATTACTGTTAAATTTCCGTGAAGAATAGCTTATTGGACAGCCCAATAGAATCGATCTTTTTTTTTTACTAAATATGTACGACAAAACGTAGCATATATTAATCCAGCTCAGCACGGGGCATCATGCCTGTAATAACTATTTCTATGTTAGCCTTGTAACAGACGTTACACATGAATAGCGCTGCTACCAGTCAGTCTTGGTTTAATTAGAACTGGTTTAATCAGTTTTTAAAAACTTCTCTTATCAGTTTATTTTTAAGCTCATCACTTCAAAGAATCTGTTTACACTTTAGATCCAACATCTACTTCAGGGCCTCATGTACTTCCACGCTTTACGCTAAGTCTGATACCGAGCTGCAGGTCACTGCTGCACATCATGCAAATGAAGAACCTCTTTTTTTTTTTTTCTTGCAGATGACATTTTAGTTTGCCTTAATCCTGGGTGGAATCACTAAGACTTTTTTCATCATTACCTAGTTTAATGATTCTGTTTTGTTCGTAGGCATCTACTAATAGGAAAAGAGTGGAGAATATAGCAAAGAAAAAACTTGACTCACTGATAAAAGAATCCAAAATCCGTGACTGTGAAGATCCAAACAATTTTGCAGTTACCACTCTACTATCGTCGGGAAAGGCTGGTCTGAAATCAGATAGTAAGAAGGTGAACATGTTTTATTGTACTTCACGTACCCCTACACCTGACTGTTGTTTTTGTCCCTGTAGCTACATAGTACTGTTATTTCATAACAATAATTCTTGTTCTTTCAAAGGTGGATGTTGGGCTTTTAAATCTGTTTTGAGGCTCCCCAGTAAAGATAGCTCAGTTTATCTGAGGTGAACATTAGTATCATAGTACTAATGAAACTAAAGAATGCTCAGCACTTCCTTAAAACAAGATAGTGTGAGTCACACGACGAATTTTGTGGAGCGTCTTTGCCATTAGGTCCCTGTCTCCTCTGGGTTAACTAGGATAATACGACTCAAGAATAACCAGGTAGTCAAAACATTCACCTGGGATGAGGGAGATCCAGGTTCATGACCCCAGTCAGGCTTAGGTGGAATGGGGATTTTGAAGCTGTTTTCCATTCTTGGATGACTGCCCTGACCACTGCTATTTGGCTGTTTCAATATATGAGAAAATATATTCTGTAATATTTCCTGTAACATTTTGTCATGGCATCTTACAATGCCTCACGTTGGTTATATAAAAGCTATGTTACAAGGAAGAATGTTTTGCATATCTGTCCATTTAGTAGAAGCTTCTTTTTAATTTGCTGACAATGAGATTTTAATTGTAGCTGGTTTTATGATTCCCACTTGAAGCAGAGCGGTATTCTGTTATTGCAGATGAATAATGAAATATGGCAGTCCTTCAAAATAGAAACTGCTATGCTAACCGCCTCCCCTCCAAAGTCCAATGATTTTCTTCAGTGACTTCATAGAAAGTGGGTTTTGCATTTCCAAATTTTTGTGTTTTATTAGCTTACTGAATAAATCATATATTGTTGACTTCAGATTCATAGCTGAATTCATTCAGTTAATGATGATGCCAGGTGAACATCACTGTCAGATATGCGAAGGTTTTTTCTTGCTCACACAGCAATTGGAGCATGAAATATATGCATGAAGTGACTTTTCAAGAGAAAGAATTTTATATTCCAATATAAAAAGTGCATATGAAAGTTGGGCTTTTCCCCCTTGGTTCTATGTATTTGCGTTTGTTTTAATTTCAAACTAATATTTATTTATAAAAATGTAGTCAGCCCACAAATACACTTCATGAACTTGAGACATTGGCATTTTAGAATTTGTAATAAGCCACAAAAAGCTGAGGAAGATTGTTGCATGCAAATGAAAAACATTGGAGATCTGCCAATAATAAGCAGGTGTACTAACTAGGGATTAAAACTAGATGAGAACTAAAAATCAGCTTCCAAAAACTTTCTATGGCATGAGTTTTGTATGTGCTTTAATGATTTACATAATATATCAGTTATTCTTGTAAGATCCACTGCAAGGCCAAGACTTCAGGCATCCTTTTGCATAGGTGTTAACCAGAATAGTCTGTGTTTTATTAGTATAGGAAACAATGAAACTTGTAAGGTCATATTAAAAACCAGTGGCCCCAAAGAAGTGTATACAGTTTCAGGGATTATGAGAGTTTCATTTCTTTCTTCCCATGGAGTATCCTACTAAAACTGTGTAATTGGCAGAAATAAGTCCTGTTAAACTATGCTTTTCCAATATTAAGATGCAAACCAGTCTGGTGTCAATTAATCTATGTGGTACGGGGGCATTCAAGCTTTGCTTGGGTGAAAATAAAATTGGGGTTAGGTATTTGTCCGATTTCTGTCTGCTCTGCAAGTTCCCGTGGACAAAGGTTTTGGCAGTAATTGCCAGGATACAAGGTCTTGTACTCAGCTTGTGTTTAAAAAAAAGTCTGCCTTGGTCTGCTCCAGTTGTGTTGACGCTTTGGGGAGGATTGCTTCCCAAACTATTTCTGATGATATTCTAATAAGCCGCCTGTAGCACTCTATTTGGTCTTGCTACATTATTCTTTCTGTTTGGTTGCTTCAGAATAAACTTGAGGATGATGTGGAATCTGGGGAAGACTTCAGTACCAATAAAAGGCACAGCCGGTCATTGATGGGCAGTTTTTCTAAACGCAAGGTGAGCCACTCTGTAGATTAGGTCTACACTAAATATTGTAATCTTGGATAGGTTTTTTCCTTGCACACAGAGGTGAAGAGGAATATCATAATTGCATCGTCTGGCAAAGCCTTGCTGTCAGACTGTTCACTGAATAGCTAGGCTGGATTACTGGTTATAATTGTGCATAACAGAAAAACATAAAAATTCATTTGCACTTTTTATCTGAGGATTTGTGAGTCCTTTATAAAAAGGCTCAGACCTTGGGCCGAGTCTTCCCCATGTGCATGCAGATCATTCGGTAGTACTGAGGGTTACAAAAGCTGTCGTCTCCCATTTTCTGTAACACTCATCGGTGTAACAAAGCAGAAGTGTATCCAGCTGCTCAAATGCCGATCAGATGGTTATGCTATTATGGTTTTATTTCCTTGTGGCACAGAAAAAAGGAAGCAAATTGAAAAAGGCAACGAGCCTGGAAGAGGGTGAAGATGATTTGGATTCTCAAGGAAATTTAGCCAGGAGCTCTGTACATTGCAACAGGTTTGTTAACAAGTGATTTGATAATTTTGCTTCTAAAAAAGATACCAACATAAATGTACCCACTAAACAGATATGCTTCAGGTCTAGAAACCAATTTGTTGAAGGCTGCAGGCACGTGACAGGAATCTGGTGTAAGGGTAGATCTGATGTCTGTGTAAGATCATCAGAATGATCTCTTGGTGCCACTCAGACTAATTAGCAAGGTACAGTGGTCCTGGTATGTGTTTTGAGCTCTTACCATCTCATCCAGCTGACATGTAGGCCATTTGACTGGTGGCCCAGTGAATCCATTAAGGTGGATTTGCAGTGTCTCAAGTCCCCAGCTGAATTTTTTTATTGTTTTATGGTTTGCCAAATGAAGTTCATCAACATTCAGGTGATGATTCTGATTTTTCTTTTGAAATTGCCTCTTCAAAAATCCTGACATCAAAGATCCTTTGCAGATTGGTTGCTTAAGCATCAGGCTTCAAAAGTCAGAAATCAGATCAAGTAGTTCTCTAGGATACTTTGGAGCATTCTTTGGGAGGTTGGTAGATATGATGTTAGTGAAAACCTGCAGCAAAGGTGGAGGATCAGAGCGTTACTTTCTTACTATTTCTTTGGGATTTAAAAAGCTTTTTCATTAGGCCTTGACTTGAGAAATAAATATATTATATATATATGTGAATAGATATTCCTCCCTTTGGTCAAAGCAATTTAGAGCTCTCCCCACCAGATCTTAGTAGGTGAATACTTATGTCTGCCATTAACATGTAAGAACAGGACTGACTTGTTCTGTATACTTTCATGCCATTGGTTCCACAACTTCTGTGCCTTGTCAATGAAGCTCTATGTGGTATAAAACTAGTAGGTTCCTCCTTGGTGAAAGAAAACCTCATATTTCTTTACACTGATGTATTTTTAAAAAGAAAGATAAAATTTACCCCTCAAATAATGGGAAATTAATTTGGTTTATCTTTCTAGGACAAACCGACAGAAGAAGACAATGAAGCTGTCCAGGGCTCTCTCTGACCTGGTGAAATACACAAAGTCTGTTGGCATCCATGATGTTGAAACTGAAAGTAGGTTGAACTGAAAGTCTGCTGAAAATAATTGCTATACAAAGGAATGGAAAGGTTTATGTTCTTACATATCTTCTTATTAAAAGCTGATTTTCTGTCAGTTTCTCCCTCACCCTGAAAAGATTTTAACAGAAGAGCTGCACACAATAAAGCTATACTATTTTGAAGTAGCTGACTACTTGCCATTCAGAGTCCACTGTTGTGGTTTAACCCAGCTGGCAACTAAGCCCCACACAGCCGCTCGCTCACTCCCCCACAGTGGGATGTTGGGGGAGAGAACTGGAAAGATAAAAGTGAGAAAAGTCCTGGGTCAGGATAAAGACAGTTCAATAGGTGAAGTGAAAGCTGTGCACGCAAGCAAAACAGAACAAGGAATTGATTCACTCCTTCCCACGGGCAGGCGGGTGCTCGGCCGTCCCCAGGAGAGCAGGGCTCCATCACATGTAACGGTTACTTCAGAAGGCAAACGCCATCACTCCAAATGTCCCCCCCCTTCCTTCTTCTCCCCCCAGCTCTATATACTGAGCATGACGCCCTATGGTGTGGGACTTCCCTGGGGTCAGTTGGGGTCACTGTCCCAGCCGCGTCCCCCCCAACCCCCTGTGCCCCCCCAGCTACTCGTTGCAGGGTGGGGTGAGGAGCAGAGAAGGCCTTGGCTCTGTGCAAGCCCTGCTCAGCGGGAGCGAAACCATCCCTGGGTTATCAGCACTGTTCTCAGCGCAACTCCAAAACATCCCCCCATACTGGCTACAACGAAGAAAATTTACTCTATCCCAGCCAAAACCAGCACATCCACAACATGAGCCTGGAGTTGTGTGACAGCTTCTATAAAGGAGAAGTTGTTACTGTTGGTAGTAAGTAGTACACATGTATTCTTTGCTAGCTTGTACAAAAGCTGCTACACAACGCTTACATCCTGGGAAATAACCGAGGACTTACTTGTGCTCTTGGGCAGAATGGTCTGAAGAGCATTTCAAGCTTAAAGCTTAGATTTTTAAGTCAGATCTGAGGAAATATCAGCATTAAATTTCTAGAATATTTCAGTCCTCTTTCTTAGTTTTCTGCATCTTATTTTGTCAGGAAGCAAATTTTAGTTAGAAGTCTCAGAAAGAGAGAATTGCTTGCCAGAAAAAAAATACTTTCCTTGAGCAAATAAAAAAATCTTACAGAATTTTTTTACAGCTTCTAAATGAAGATTCAGGTAATTCATTATATTCAGCTTCATTTTCCCAACCATAACTCCTCCAATAAGCACAGATTTTGCTCTAATATAAGACAAGCATAGTTTGCTCTGAGTGGGATATATTCAAATGACGCTTGATAGTTATAAGGAACCAGTGCTATGTAGTTTTGAATGCTTTATCTAGCTGATAAATAAATAAACAAGGAGATTACCTCTAATCTCCTCCTCTCCTCTTCACAGTCTCTTCCAGCTGGCAGGTTTCATCTTTCAGTGAAACAAAAGCCCACCAGATACTGCAACAAAAGCCAGAACAGTATCTACGTTTCAACCAGCATCAGCTGTCCCGCATCTACCCATCTTCTTATCGGGTGGACTCTAGCAACTACAATCCCCAGCCATTCTGGAATGCTGGCTGCCAGCTTGGTGAGCAGAAAGAAAACTTGTTAATTTTTGTTTTATTTTGGGAGACGTGTTTCAGTAGGTGCTCTGGAATCACCCCTTAGAATACACTGAGTTCTCCGCTCATCCAGCTTCACTGACAGTTGAGTCCTCCTTGTTACTTTCTGTGTTGTTACCCAGGCAGATTACCTCCAACATGTGTCTTACGTGCAAGTGGTTGTCTGATAAATGGAAATAAATGAACTTCTCAAATGCAAGAGGACTTCAGAGTTCAGACCTTTTGGAGAGCTTCTCTCCCTGAAGCTGTGATGTATGTTATATAAGAGAACTCTTTTTCATGAAACATTTGAGTTTTTGCATCAAAGGAGTCAAATGTGGAAATGGATTTAGGTGTCCTTCCTTTAACTTGGTCCTACAAACAAGAATGTTGTTAACTTACTCAGTAAGTAATATCACATATTTTTTTTTTAAATAGTTGCCCTAAACTACCAATCAGAGGGGAGAATGCTGCAGCTGAACCGGGCCAAATTCAGTGCCAATGGGAATTGTGGCTATGTCCTCAAACCGAGCTGCATGTGTCAAGGTAAGAAAAATGAACAAAATAAGCAGATCACTTACTGCATGAGAAGAGTGGGTATGGATCCTCTTACAGTTTGTTTAAAAATGCATTTCTGGTGCTAGAAGGTACTTATAACTAAAGTCATCCCCAAAACTGCACTTCTTTCACATTATGTGACTTGTTATTCTTTCAGGTGTCTTTAATCCAAATTCTGAAGACCCACTGCCTGGCCAGCTGAAGAAACAGCTGGTTCTAAGGATTATCAGTGGTCAACAACTCCCCAAACCACGTGATTCCATGCTGGGAGACAGAGGAGAGGTATGGGACAATCAGTAATTGTTCTTTGTGTTGGAGAAGGTTCATTTCCATGTTGGCTGGGCTAAGGATGAGGATTTAACTTCCTGCAGTTATCTGTCCGGAGATGTAGAACATGAACAAGCTGGGTCATTAGCAACCTAGACCTTCAGGTGATATTCTTCACTTCTAAGCATCACAGCAATGGATTGATGTTTTTCCCCCACTGCCAATGCAGTGTCTCAAGGAGAAGCAAAAAAGGCCTATAATCTCATCATGATGACTTTCTACTCACCATCGTACTCAAATGTCCTCCTTCCTCCAAGACACCCTTGCAAACAGAGCCAAGTCAGTCTGCCTCTTAAAAAAAATAAACGTAGAAAACTGCTGAGCTTGTCAGGCAACGCAAGCAGAGTTACCTGGGAGTCCTTCCCTCTGCTTGCATGAATCTGCTCCTGGTCCTCCATTTAGCACAATGTTACTACTTATTTTCTTTCTGTCCTTCATTTTGGCTTCTGTTGTGTGTTTTTTTTTTTCTTCTAGTTTTTGTTTTGGTTTGGTTTTTGTTTGTTTATTTGGTTTGGGGTTTGGGGTTTTTTTGGTGCTCCCTTAGTTATTTTTTAAAACCTCTGGCAAATCCATTTAATGAAATACCAGACTAAAAGGAGCCAGATTCCAACCTCTTGGCAACTTTTTGAAGAGGCTTTCTTCATTTCTTGTGCTGTTTGTTGATGCCGCAATGTCATCCACTTGACTTTATTAAATGTTAGTCTTTAATGAATGAATTTTTGTCAGAATTAAAATTTCCTTTTAGCCTTTTGCAATTAGAATCAAACCTTTCAAACGAGTTCTTACATGCTTGAATTTTATATGAATGGTGCAGTCATCTTCTAAATACTCCTTCTCTGTGGAACTCTTTAGGTGACTACATCAAACCAGATAAACTTCCCCAAAAACCAAACACAGTAGAGTCATGCTGAAGGCTTAGTGAACCTATCTAGGTTTTAATTCGTTTATTTACATTTCCATTTCTTTATTTCTATTTTTATTAATATACCATATGCAACAGCATGGAATTTGTCCTAATTCAGATTGCATTCATATTTCAGAAGATGAAGAATAATCTGTTGGAATACCATTTATCTTGAACAGTAGGGGAATTAGCTCATGCAGAACATAATCTTGGAAGAAAATTAGCTGAGCCCACGAATCCAGTTCCCTACAACTGCAAACAGTCTTGTTTTAAGTGATTATTCTAGAAGTGCCCGCAAAACATAGGAACTTACTTCCTGTGTCAGGACCCAACAATATATAGAAAAATTAACACTGTTAAGATAAAATGCCTAAATAATTTTGATAAACAATCTGCACCCAGTCTGTCCAGGTAGCAAACTTGCAGTTAGTTTAACCCTGAGCAAGGGTTAGTTTAACCTCCAGCCGAGCACTTGTAGGCTGGCTCACCCTACCCATTTCCTGTGCTCCCTGATTTGGTGGCTGTTAGTGTGTGAGCTAAGTCAGGTATCTACGCTACACAAGCCTGACCTGTTGAAAGCTACACTAAGCTAGGTGGTGTTCAAAATTCCATGTTTCATCTTATATGTTTCTTTTGCATATAATTATACTGGAGAAAAACCAGACCTTTCCTGTGCTGACCACAAGTTATGAAAAAGATTTTGTACAACAGAGCTGGGCAAACAAGATAAGATGTTTGACAAATACACTCTCTAGTCTTTCTTGTGTTCTTTGGAATTCTTTCCAGGTGGAAATGGAATTCCAATGGAATACATGCTTTGAATATAGTAATTCCTCCAGAATGAGGTGTCTTTCAAAGAGTAACAAAAAGCAGATATAACACGTCTGATTTTTCTTTAGTGGTAAAGGATTCTATAAGGTCATGGGCACAAAGAATATTTGTGTTCTCCTAAGCATAAAAAGGTTCTTCATTCTTGCTGAGATCACATCGGCTGTTTATGTTCTTGGTATGCGAAAGCAGTAACAAGTTTCCAAAAATCTAATAGTTGATTACAGGTACTCTTGTCTTCAGTGTAACTTACAGGTGGATGGTGGACTTGTGTATCAGGTGGCTATTTCAAATGACATATAACTGAATGGGCCCAGCATAGGTTTTTATATGAGTCACATCGCAGGCTGGAACAGAGATTAATCTTTTAAAGCTACCTGCCTTTTCCCACTCCATGTGAACAGGGATAGAGGTGTCACCCTGAGACTCAACTCTGTCAAAACTTGTCATCCTTTCAGGGAACACAAGAGAGACTTATACACTAATTAGAAACTGTAGAGGTTCAGGCCAATTACAGGAATATCTTTGTGGCTACCTAGTAGAATGTAAAGACTCTGTGCCAGGATGGTCTTCCTCTGTGATCCCCAGAATGTCCTTCCTACCGTTGCCTTCAGGGACCTTGTCATTCTTTTGAGGTTCACGTTTAATTAAAAGAGGTCTCAAGAGAGCCAAAGGCTTCTTAGTCTTAGGTAATTACAGCAACCTTCTACAAGACATGCTCTAGTTTTTCAAGCTTACATTCTAAGCAGACTTGCTTCCAGAAATGTAAGGTAGTAATTAGGATATGTTTGCCAGTCAGCCACAGGTAGAACTTATATCTCCCATTTGTTTTGACCATTGCCTTGTCCATTGTGCCATGATGGCACTGAGAGTTTTAAGAGATGGTTCTCGTGGGGATTTTTAATGTTGCTGCTTTAGAACTTGTTTATCATAATGTCTGTTATCATAATGTCTGTTTTGAATATATTTTAAAGCTTCTACTCAAATATCCGCTAAAATAGAAAATGTTTATATGCAGACCAGTGTTTAAAGTTCATTTTAGAAGAGAGAAATAGAACAGAGAAATTATTACAAATGCATACAACGTGATTGTTCTAAATTATGCTTTTAGGTGACGTAGCCAGAGATCTCTCATCAGCATAATAATCTGTTACAGAAGGGCTTCAGACCAATAATTATTAAGACAATAACATACAATGCCCACATTGTAAAAGCCATGTGCTAGAATCTAAACTTTGTCACTCTTTCTCTTCAATATTTGTTACTTTCTGTTTTCCAGATCATAGATCCATTTGTTGAAGTAGAAGTTATAGGCTTACCTGTCGATTGCTTCAAAGAACAAACTAGAGTAGTTGATGATAATGGTAAGATTCCATGGGTTTTAGGGGTTTTTTTTTATGCCTGAAACATCCTCTTTCAGGAAAGTTTTGTTCATAAAGATACAAGTAGATGAAATTTGGTGCCTATTATGGCAAAGCACTGAAAAATTGGTATAAACATTCTTCATGCTAATCAGACTTGGGTCTTGAATTGTTCAACTGAGTTGGTATAATGTTGTGAAGGTCTTGGTGTAAAACACGTCATTTGCCTGACTTCTCATTGTGTATTAGAGAAGGGTATTTTGAGCTTGCTGTGGTCAAAAGAAAGGTTGTCCAAACACCTGCTGAAAGCATGGCCAAATTTAAGAACCAACTCTCTCTTTTGCAAATTCTTGTGCTGTTGTGTCTCCTGCTGAAGTGAGTGGGAGTACTGGATTTTCCAAGAACAATGATACTAGAATGATGTTGCTGTTTAGGCATGTCTTATGTGGGCAATCTTCTTTCTTCTTGCATCTTGTGACCAATATATCTAAAAGCTGATTCCTTCATTCCAAGGTTTTAACCCAATGTGGGAGGAAACGTTGGTGTTCACAATACACATGCCAGAGATTGCACTGGTTCGGTTCCTTGTGTGGGATCACGATCCAATTGGGCGTGATTTTATTGGACAGAGAACAATAGCTTTCAGCAGTATGATGCCAGGTAAGACAGAAATGGTGAAATCCCAAATCAGTTGGCTAGGACTTTTTTCTGGGATAACTGAAGCTGCAAGTGCTGGGTTAACGTGTGTACATGTGTCTGCTGCAGAAATTTCTAGTTAGAACAGGAGACTGGGAGTTTGGACCTTGAGTTCTCTACCTTGGTCCACTACTGACTTAGAGGATGATGAAGACTGAATCAATTAACTCTATGGGCCTAGACTAAAAAAAAAAAATAGGGTAAGATTGTCAAGCAGGATGGCTAAATATTGTGGGCTTGGAAGACTACCTTACCATACAGAATCTTTACTCTTGTTTATCTCATACTGCTTTTTCCTCCATTTTCTTCACACCAGTTTTAGAAAGACACTAGAGTTTTGATTAGCCTTATTACTACCAGTAATAGTTTAACAGAGAACAGGTAGTTACCTATTCTAATGATGGGGTCGAGGTTATTAAATGCCATTTTCTGTCAGTTTCTTATTTCTGTTTTAAGTCTTCTTTCATATTAAAGCTTCTTCTGTATATGTTTTTCTTTTCTTTCAAAGCAAAGAGAAAAGCTTGCTTTAAGATTGAAAACAACCATCCAGTTTCAATAAAATGAACTTTGTTGAAATGTTTGCAGTATTTATAATGGACTGGAAGCCCCCAAGAGAGAATGTAGTTAAGTCACAGATTGACAGCAGCAATAATGGACACCATAAAAAACAGGACACGGGTTTTTTGTAAATTAAAAGGGACAAGAAGAAATGGCAGTTAAAGTTGTGAGTGGTGTGACTCATAGGTAACTGCGTGTGGCTAGGTGATGCCCAAGCCTGGATGAGGATGGAGGAGCTGGTTAAAAAACGGCTTCATCTCTTTTGCTGTTTACAGGAGAGTCTCTAGATGTTCTTCCTATCCCCTTTCAGCTCCTTGTCAGCTTTGCTCACTCTGTTTCAGGTTACCGACACGTGTACCTGGAAGGTATAGAAGAGGCATCCATCTTCGTTCATGTGGCTATTAATGACATCTGCGGTAAGGTGAGTGCCTTCAGCGTAACGTCATCCAGCATGCATATGTAAATGAACTGACAGGATTTTGTGTCACTCGAGGAGCCCAGGGGGTGAAGGTCCAAGCTAACCTATTTGTTCAACTCGAGTAAACTTCATCTCTGTGATTGCCGTGGTAGCCCGAGATCTTTCTGGATATACATAGAGATGAAGGCAAATCTTAGGGAAAGTTATAAAAAGAGATTCTTGCAGTGCCATTTTGAGGGAGCCGTAGGGGAAGGTCATTTCGTTGCAGCATGCACACATTTATGTAAATAAGGATGGTTGTGTCTAATAGAGTAAGTGCACCTTGCCGAACAAAAGGTTATACACCTGAACTGTGATCACTTGTTGCCTGCAAAGCTTATTCTATGAGGGCTCTGTCAGGCTGATGCTTTCACATTTTAAATTTAATTAAATTCTTAAGGGTTATTTGATTTGGGGATTTTCCATAATAACACTTAAAACGCAGAGGAAAGATGATTGTTGGAAATAAGTCATTGGACATATTTTCACTGCTTATCTGTCATTAATATTGTGTTTGCTTCACATGCAGGAAAAATACAGCTATCTGGGTGCTATGTCTAAATTCACATGAATAACTCCAAGTAAATCCCTAACTTCAAACTTTCTAGGCCAGCTGAAAACAAGATAGATTCTTTCCTCACAGTGCAGTGGATTTAGTTGCTTCTATGGTATTAACGTCAATGGAATTCATGTAGCTAAGTATCTTACAGTGCCTTGAGAATCTCAAAACCAAGTTGTAATCACTTGCGATGACGCTGAGCTTTCTGTGTAGCAAGCTGTAGTGCCAGCGTCGTGACAGCAAGAGGCGGCATTGAACAGGCTGGGAATTCTGAGTTCCTTTTCTGTGGTGCCGTTTCACCTAAGAGGAATTAAAATAATTCTTAAAAAGGAAAGCAGCTTTTTAAACTGCTACATTTTAATCCAAACTTTTGTGGGCTGAAACAGAGATAAATCCCAGGAAAGCTTTGCTTTGTATTTATTTGTGGGGAGAAGGGCTGTTTCTGGAAAGAATGGTACTTTAGACATTTTAGCTCAGTTCCTGCTTTTTTAATTTGATGTCTAATGCAAAACCTCTAGGCAGGTATAGCTTCATCCTGAAAGGACTAGGAGTCTTGGCTGAAACTCCCAGTGATGGCATTATGAATCTGTTTGAATTTAGCTCTATTGAGCAAAAGACTTTAGAAGGTTTAGGTGAAAGAGAAGTGGTTGGTGGTGTAAGCAGGACAGACCAGATGAGCAGTGTTTCCTGTCAGACTGTAGGCCCTGCCACAGATAAAAGGCTAGCACCCAGGTTATGGTGAAAAGGTCATTTAGTCCCAGGCTTCAGGGAAAAGTGATGGCAGGCTGAACATGCCAATGCTAAGATCTTTCCTGACTGTATTTTTGGGTTCAAGGGAACTGTATAGGACGTGAGTCATGCCTGTTTTGGCTGAGGGTAGGGATGCAATTGTCTCAGTAACCTTACAGACGCTTGCTGGATGCACACATTGGCACTGATTAAAACAGCTTTAAATTTTGTTGTGAACTTCTTGGAGCTCCTGTGTTCAGACCTATTGTTCTTTCTTGAGTAGTGCTATCAAAACCTCCATGATTGTAACAAGAAAGTCAGACAGCTCAGCCTCGGGCTGAGGCCAGTGGGCATTGGATTGATCTGATTAGTGACTGTGTTCCTCACCTCTGTCCTTTAAGAAAAGCAGGCATCTATTTTCTGTGTGCATCAGCAGGGATGATGACTGCCCTGGTCAGCCTTACTCATCCTTTCTGTAAAGTCTTCTTTTCCGTTCTTTTCATAGTCAAAATGATGGAGCATTGGCAGATTCTCCTCCTCTTCCCAATGTTGTGTGCGTTCATGATGCTCCAGTTGTTTGCTACTTTCAGGTGATGTCCTCTGCACTCGGTGCTATTGTAAGGATAGCAAATATTTCAGTATCCTTCACTGGAAGTCAAAGTCTGGAGCTTAGTATCCACTGGCAAATGGGATTTCAAAATAACAGACAAACTGGGTCTGCTTGCCTTAATCACTGGCTAGTTAACCCCATCAGCTTCCAAGTCCCTGCTCTTGATAGTAGTGTTTCTTGAAAGAGACAATGTTCGTAGCCTTTGTGAATGTTTTAAGAGTTTTCACTTCCCATCATCTTTGGCAATATTGCACGGCATTATCTCTCTTTTAGTCCTTATTTTACATAGCCTTTCATAATTATTTGCTCTTATAAGCCAATAAGTAGCTTCATGAATAACTGGCTGGTGATAATTTGCAGTAGGGCAACACGCCCATTTAAACTTTGGCAGCTACTTTGAGGACATTAGATTTTCTTGGTAAGTGTTTTAAATAACTGAAAGACCCTTGTGTATGATGATGTCTGCTCCTGTCCTTATCCACTAGCTTCCAATCTACTGCACTGGTTGGTTTTTTTGATTGCTTTGTTCCCTTTTCATGTTCTAAGTCTATTAGACATCCCTTATTGCTTCTCATTGTCATTGCAGTCTCTCTGGGTTTGCTTGTGTTAAGATGCTGGCGCTGACGTGACTAAAATACAAGGATTTGGAAGGAAAGATTGTATGTGGTTTTTGGTTTTTTTTAATTTTTAATCATTAATGAAATCTACTGACAATATGGAACAGATATTACCCAGCCCATTCTGGTTTGGTCTCAGTGAATCATGTTCTGTTTTGCTTTTTCAGTTAACAGCGTTCTGTTAAAACTAGAATTATTTCCCTGTTTCCCCTCTCTTAACTACAGGCAGAAAAACGGCCACAGTTATCATCCTGGTTTTACCCATCCTTTGTTAATTCAAATATTCTAATGCAAGCATTAGCTTTTTGGGGCTTTTTTCTAAATGTAGCTGTTTGACCCACTCAGTAGTTTGATATTACTAAAGCAGTCTTAGATGATATTTTTTTCCACCTTAACCTGTGTTTAACTGAAATCTCTTTTAGGTTGCACTATTTCCTGGAGACGCTTTTCTTTGTCTCTGTCTCTTCTGTAGTCTCTTCATGTATGGCTGAATTTCTTGTGGTTTTCTAGATGTGCATATCTCTGCGATACTCCCTCACTGTTGTTTTGCCTTTACTCTGTCTGTTTGTGATTTCAGTGGGCTTCTCTATGTCAAAAAAGTCTACTTTTAGAAGCAGAGCATTTTTAGACGCCTCGAAGGTACCCCCTCCCGCCTCAGGGAGGTGTAGTGACCACCACCACACACCTGCATGCCTCTAGTTGCTTCACTAGCATCAATGTTTCCTTATTCGCATTTTGAAGCTCTTCAACTCATGTAACATGAATTGTGACATTTGACTTGGCCAGTTCTGTTGGGTCGTTGGTCAGCCAGAGGGCCCTCCGTGTGTGAAGCAGATCCAGGATAAAAGTCCTTCTATGCCCTCCCTTTCTCTCTTCTTTGAGTCTCTATCTCTACCCCTTCTCTCTGGGGTACTATAATTCAAATCACTCCTTTAACATGGAAAAAAACATTAACAGTGAATTGTTTGCTAAATTGTGGGAAAGCCTCTTGTGCTGTTTTTCAAGTTTGTTTTAAAGAATGAAATACCCCTGTAAAAGCTGGGCTAGAAGCTGAAAGTGCATGTTCTGGATCTCCGTCAAAATGGCTCTCTTTTTTTTTTTTTTTCCTCCTTTTTTTAAAACTTTTTGTTTTCCCCTAAGTTAACCAAATTTGTCTGAGTCCTTGAATCACTCCCCTGATTCAAGCAACAGTGGCTAGCTTAACAAAGATGCACCAAATAAGCTAGAATGATACCTGGGGCCCTGTACTGTGTCACCCATTCCATCAGTGCTTTTCTTTTATTTTTGTGGGATATTATTTGTGTGTGTACATGTATGACGATTTTTTCTGGGTTTTGCAAATATGTATATTGTCTGATTTTTATAGCAATAAATTCATGTACTTGCCAACTTGTCTCCATTGGAGGATAACACTTTTTTTCCCTTCACTCCTTAACAAATGCATAATCTCGTTTGGAAGCTTCCTAGTGAAAGTGAGTCCACAATGATCCAAGCAGACTGTTCAATACTCTCGCTCTCATAGAAGGTTTATTAATATTTAAATTACATTTTCTTTGCCTTATATGGGAAAAATCAATCCCTACCTTCTTTGTCTTATGCTGTATATACTTTTAAGACCATTTTAAGTCTCCTTTTAATCACCTCCCCCTCATGCTGGGCCTTGGCATGTGGTAACTAAACTTCAGTCAATTATAAAAAGAATATTCTGAATGCTTTCACTGGGCTTTGTGTCAGGCAAATAAACCTTGATCCCATATGCCAGATTGCGCAGGACACTTATGAACAAAAGGCTTACTGTACAGTGCAGCTAATATCTATCCATTAAGTCCTACAAAGCAAAATTCGAAATGCATGAGCACGCACTCGAATATTTTGGGGTGAGAGATAGGCCATTGTAATTGAAATGAGACATTTCTGTGCCATTGTTTGGCACTGCAGAAGTATGACCTCACATGACATCACGGTAAAAATTACGCTGACAGCAAGTGCCACCAAGCATGGATGCTGATCACATTTTATCAGGAGTTTCTTACTCCTTCTATCGAATTTCAATCATAGGCTTATGTACCCTATTTTTATTCATTCTTTACGCTACAGCTACTAAAGAGAGTCTGATCTAACTGGGAAATAAAGGGAACAAAGGAGGAGTAGATTAGAAGGGAAATACCTCTTTTCTGCTTTAAGCGATTTATGCATACGAGGCTCTACATACAGAGCAGAACCAATGTCCTCTTTATCAGGCATCAGCCTATTGCTTTAAAAGTTGGCAAGTACACCTGGAATGTTTACAGGAATGCTGAAACTCTCTGTTTCACTGAAATGTAAATCAGTGGTATGATGGTGGGAGATATATGACGGTGAATATATGTTTAATGCTTAAATAAGTACTGAAGTATATGAAGTATTGTATTATCACCCTGACTAACTTCACTTGTTTATAGCATGTTTCTTCAGTGATGAAAACATACATGAGTATCTTTGGATAAGTACTGTATGGTAGGAAATTATCAAAATATAATCACACAGGTAGAAAGTAAAATATTTTATGATCGTTTGCCATGTTCATGACATCCATGTCACGCTCATGACAACATATAGTTCAACTGGTGTTCATGACAGGTCTCAGTTCGACTGAAGTGTACATCTCCTTTATACTGAAAAAATATTACATTCTTACATCCACTGGTTATTTACCAACAGTTCCCAAAGAATGTAAATCTCCATTTGAACATCCAATTTATTATTATCTGTTTTAAGTCAAGAAATACTTTAGCTTAACAGGTCACTATCAGCTACGTTCTGTAACGAGTTCATGTTGCATGAAAAGTAAAATTAAAATTATTTTAAGGTAACTTTTAAAAATTACCATAATTTCTTGGTTTGGGGTTGTTGGGTTTTTGGGTTGTTTTTTCTTTATTGTTTCTTTTCCTGTTGGTTTTTTTTTTGGTTGGGGGTTGGGGTTTTTTTTCCAGTTTCTTCTTTTCATTTACTCAGTGCACTCAGTTTTGTTCCACAGCTGGGACCTCTGTTCCATGCCACAAATTTCTTGTCTAAAGTTTGAGTGCTAGTCACTATCTCCAGTTTAAGAGACAGGAAAAATGAAAAATGAGGTTTGACAGCATCTGATGTCCAGTTCTGCCCAAGTATAGTGTTCTACACAAGGCAGATAATTCAGCTCTATGTTTACAATTTAACTGAAATCTCCAGGAGTTCTAATTGGCCCAGTCCTAACGTGTTTAAGTCTACAGAATGGCTGGTGATTTATTTTATTGAAAAATGTGCTTAATTTTTTTTTAACTACTGCATTTTCCAGCTGGACTTAACTTGGGCAAGGCCCCAAAGCTGATAATGACACTTTAAGACAACATAAGCCTGCAGCATTTGTTGCTTTATTTGTATTATGGTGTGGTGCAGAAGCCTTGTTCAGGACTTCCTAGTAGAGCACAATTTGCTGGGTTGCACTATTTCCTCAGTGGCCATTCAGAGGAAACATTTACACCACGTACTTTAAATATTATGCTTTGGGTGCCCAGATTACAAAGCTGGTCTCTGTACTCCCCCTCTACAATCAGTGGTGGCCCATTCAGAGGTGGTTCAGAACCAGAACCTATTTTAACTGTTCCATGTTGCCCTTTGGGATGTACTGCTATTCTAGTCGATGACTTTGGGAATCTAGGAAACACCTTAAGGGGCAGCTGGGGTTTTTTTGTATAATTATCACATAACTGCTCAGGAGTACATTTATGTTCGTTTCCAAGTACATTCATAGAATCATAGAATACCTTGGGTTGGAAGGCACCTTTAACGGACATCTAGTCCAACCCCCCTGCAGCAAGCAGGGACATCTTCAGCTAAAACAGGTTGCTCAGAGCCCTGTCCAACCTGGCCTTGACTGCTTCCAGGGATGGGGCATCGACCACCTCTCTGGGCAACACATGCCAGCATTTCACCACACTCATTGTCAAACATTTCTTCCTTAGATCTAGTCTAAATCTACCCTCTGTTAGTTTAAAACCATTACCCCTTGTCCTATGGCAACAGGCCCTGCTAAAATGTTTGTCCCATCTTTCTTGTAAGCCCCCTTTAAGTACTGAAAGGCCACAACAAGGTCTCCCTGGTGCCTTCTCTTCTCCAGACTGAACAACCCCACCTCTCTCAGCCTGTCCTCATAGGAGAGGTGCTCCAGCCCTCTGAGTTTTTGTAGTTGTCTTTTGGACCCGCTCCAACACATCCATGTCCTTCTTGTGCTGAGGACCCCAGAGCTGGTTGCAGCACTTCAGGTGGGGTCTCACCAGAGTGGAGCATACGTGGAGAGTCACCTCCCTCAGCTTGCTGGCAATGCTGCTTTTGATGCAGCCCAGGATACAGTTGGCCACCTGGGCTGCAAGCGCACATTGCTGGGTCATGCTTAGCTTCTTGTCAACTAACACTCCCAAGTCCTCCTCAGGGCTGCTCTCAATCCCTTCATCCCCCAGCCTGTGTTGATACCCGGGATTGCCCTGACCCACGTGCAGGACCTTGCACTTGGCCTTGTTGTACCTCGTGAGGTTCACACAGGCCCACTTCTTGAGCTTGTCCAGGTCCCTTTGGATGACATCCCGTCCCTCTGGCCTATCAACCGCACCACTCAGCTTGGTGTCATCTGCAAACTTGCTGAGGGTGCGCTCAATCCCACTGTCTATGTCATCGATGAAGGTATTAAACTGTACTGGTCCCGATATGGACCAATAGAGACCCCTGAGGGCCACCACTTGTCACAGGTCTCCATCTGGACATTGCACCGTTGACCACTACCCTCTGGATGCGACCATTCAGCCAATTCCTCATCCACCCAACAGTCCACCCATCAAAGCTGTATCTTTCCATTTTCAAGAGAAGGATGCTGTGCGGGACTGTGTCAAAGGCCTTACAGAAGTCCAGGTAGATGACATCCGTAGTCCTTCCCTTGTCCACTGATGCAGTCACACCATCATAGAAGGCCATGAGGTTGGTCAGGCAGGACTTGCCCCTGGCGAAGCCATGCTGGCTGCCTCGAATCACCTCTCTGTCCTCTGTGTGCCTTAGCATGGCTTCTAGGAGGATCTGTTCCGTGATCTTCCCAGGCGCAGAGGGGAGGCTGTGACGGGTCAGTAGTTCCCAGGGTCCTCCTTTCTACCCTTTTTAAAGATAGGTGCAATGTTTCCCTTTTTCCAGTCAGCGGGGGCTTCACCTGACTGCCATGACTTTTCAAATATCATGGAGAGTGGCTTGGCCACTGCATCAGTCAGTCCCCTCAGGGCTCTGGGATGTATCTCATCAGGTCCATAGACTTGTGTATGTTAAGGTCCCTCAGGTTGTCATGAACCTGATCTTCCCCTACCGTGGGAGGGACTTTGTTCCCCCAGTCCCTGTCTTGCAGTCCTTCCATTCAAGAGGTGTGGGAAGAGAGGTTGCCAGTAAAGACTGAGGCAAAGAAGTTGTTGCATACCTCAGCCTTCTCTTTGTCTGTTGTTACCAGTTTGCCAGTCTTGTTCATCAGGGGGATACACTTTCTTTGGCCTTCCTTTTCTAGCCAAAATACCTGTAGAAGCCCATCTTATTATTCTTTGCGCTCCTTGCCAAGTTCAGCTCCAGCTGCACCTTGGCCTCCCTGATGCCATCCCTACACAACCAGAGAGCATCCCTTTGCTCTTCCTAGGATACCTGTCCCGGCTTCCACCGTCTATTACCTCAAGAAGTTATCCTTAATGCATTCCAGGAGTCTCTTGGATTGCCTATAGCTCACCATGCTACTTTTCCAGCAGGTGTTGGGATGGCTGAAGTCCCCCAGCAGGCCAAGAGCCCACGAGCACGATGCTGCCTATATCTGGATTGAGAATACTTTGTCAATAGACTCCCCTTGACAGAGGGTGGCCTGCAGCAGACACCAACCACAAGGTTCCCTTTATTGCCTAGGTCTCTGATTTTTACCTATAAGCTTTGAACCTGCTCGTGGCTATCCTTCAGAGACAGCTCTTCACACTCTGTCCATTTCTTGATGTAGAGGGCAATGCCTCTGGCCCTCCTTCCTCACCTGTCCCTTCTGAACAGCCTGTAGCCATTGATAGCTGCACTCCACTCATGGGATTCCTCCCACCAAGTTTCAGTAACGGCAGCTAGGTCATAGCATAGACTCTTTAAAGAAAAGACTTAAGGTTGCAACAAATCTGCAAGTCTCCACTTGGCCTTGGATTCCTGTAGTGAATTGATTTCCTACACCTCTTCCAGGTTCTGCAGTAGATGCATGTCATTAAACTGTTGGGACAGAATGGTTTTAAATGTGCACATTGTGTTGGAGAGCTGCCCCATACCCCACCGAGCTTTGTGTTTAGAAAAACAAGACCAAAACCAGACAACAAAACCCCAGAAAGCTGTATTGCTAAAAAGGAAGCACTCTGACTTTAGTCTTAGAGAGTCTCAGATATGTGGCATTATACCTCAAGCTTTGTGGCTTTTAACACACACGAGAAACTCTTCATCTTTCAGAATTAGTTCCTTGTAGACCAAAAGTATTTCCTTTTTTTTTTACTTTTCAATATCTGATGTTTATGTTTATGTTGTAAGTAGCTATATGCTAGTAAGAAAATTATGACAAATACAGAGATAAGCCTGGTTGGAAAATTTTATCTGAAGACATAGTTGAACGAAAAAGACATTAAATTTCGCAAAGCTGCTGTTACTGCTTTTTTTTCCTCTTTTAATCTCTGTCCTATTTCTGATTTAGTTCTCATGCTGATGGTAGAAATATGCCAGGAGACTCTGTATATGCATGCGTATGTGAACTGATCATTTGTACATGAGTTCCTGTGCCCAAAGAAAGAGACTTGCATTTTCTACTAAGGACTGGTTTTTTTTTTCTTCTAATTTTCCAGGCCAAACAAGCTCTAGGCCTAAAAGGCCTGTTTCTCAGAAATCCAAAGCAGGCCTCTCTGGACAGTCATGCTGCTGGTCAGCTTCATCGCAAACATTCCTTTAGCAGCCACATCTTGAGACGGACAGCCAGTGCACCCACCAAAAGCCAGAAGAAGAACAAGAAGGGCTTTCCTGAAATTGCTTTTGACACAAAAGACAACAGCTCTGAAGGGGCCGGTGAAGACCATGAAGTGGAAGCTGCCTCACAGCCTCGCTTTGAGCAAGGGCCAGAAAGGGCTTCTCTGTCACCGGCTCCCAGAGATGGTGCCAGTGGGGAGGTACATGGCAAGGGGTTGAAAGGTAAGGCCCACAGTTCTCGTAAAGCCAAAAGCCAAAGTTGTGCTCAAGGGGGTGCTGCTTTCAGTGAACCAATACAGAGGTCTAACAGGGTCCGGCTTCAGGAGCACCAGAGCGAGAAGCAGAGCGTCTTTGCACGCTGTGCCATCAACAGCTCTGGTAGGATCGGAGTGGCCACCAATTGCATGAAATGCATGATTGGTTCCAAAGAAAGCCCAGATCTAGAATGCAAGTGGAATGACCATCCTACCAGGCCTATTGCTAAAGATATAATTCACCATGATCAGTATAGCAGTATAACTGGAGAAGAGAGGTTAGAGCTAAAAAACTGGGCTGTTAAAGGCCAGCCCAGGCGGCAATCAGATTTGCAGTCTCACAGCAGCTCTGGAACTGCCGATGATCTAACAAGGAGCACCCAGTCTTTTGTGACCCCAGGGAAGAAAAATGTTGAATCTAAATGTCACGGAATACAGGCTCATTCCCGGCAGCGGTGGCAGTGCCAATCAGGTGGCAAGTATGGAAGCACTGTCAACTTGGTTGCAGCCAGCAATGGCTCTATATCCTCCAACTCGAGCAGTCTAGAAAGCCTTGGAAGCCCAGAATTCCCCAAGCGCTGGTCTGAAGCTTCTCGAAGGCAAGTGGGCACCCTACAGAGGGAAATGAACGCCTTGTTCGTTCAAAAGTTGGAGGAAATTCGAAGTAAATCCCCTATATTCTTTACTGGTAAGACCAGATTTTCTTCACCCTTCTCCACCTTAGATCACATCATTGTCTCAGCTTCTGCATAGCATCTTTACTTAGAAGCTCCTGTATGTTGTTTTGCTGTCAAGAGCCCGTTTTCTTTATTTTTGGCAATGATAGAAAAAAAGTCTGCATAAATATTTTTATTTTATTTTTTTCCTAGATGTGTCTGATTTAGATTAGTGCTTTCCATGCCTACCTAACCGTCTGCAGTAGTAAAGTGCCGATAGTCCATTAATGTTTGGATTGTTTGTTCAGGGTTTTTTTGTTTCCTTGTTTGGTTTGTTGTTTCTTTGTTTTTTTTTTTTAGTGAATGTGGTATGATACTAAGTAAATTTTAAGATCCAAACCAGAGCATTAAGTAGAGACTGAATATGGGAAAACCATACTAACCAACAATATTTCTGTTATCAGTATTTGTGTTTCACGGAGGGATAACCACATCAGAAACGATACTTAATGTGCACTCTATTAACAATGAAACCAATTCCTTCCTCAAAGAACTTGCAAAATTACCGCCATCAGTTCAGGGATTACTGGATGGAATTCTCTAGTCTGGATTATTCAGATCACCCTTTATGAACAAAGCAGACCATTCTGGTCCTCAATGTATGAATCCTCAGTATGCAAACATTTATAGATGTGCTTAACATTACGTATATGATTTGACTGGGACCTGAGGGCACAGCTGCATAATATAAAGAAGCAAGGTACGTGACCTGATGTTACTTGACCAAGCTAGGTGGGCTGTTGGCGTTTCCCAACTGCAAAGTAATATGTGTCCGTTCAAAGGAAGGCTGGTTAAGCTACAGCATTTTGTAGCTGTTTCAAGCCAGACCAATGTGCATGTGGTCCCTGGGATCACAAGACTGTACCTTTACTTATGAACTGTGTGCTTGTAAAGATGGAAAACAGGAAGACAGGCAATCAAGGTATACATTTTAATAAGGAAATTGGCTTTTTTCCCCCCTGATTTGGCAGGGAGGAGAGGGGAGGGAAGAGATTTTGACAAGATTTTCTGTTTCATAGAGCTGTGAAGGGGAAGCAAAGAAATACAGCTTTTCTTTATGACTACAAGAGCTTCTATTCAAAACCCTCCCCTTCCCCTTAATTGCCCAGGGATCTGGACATTGATGGTTACATTTTCAGGAACTGTTAAGGGAATTCAGTGCTTCTTAATATGTAATCCCTTTTTAAGTAATAGATTCTGACTGCCCACCTATAGTGGGCTTCTTTGAAAGCCTCATACAGAAATCTTAAATATTCCATTTCTTTGATCAATTTAATGAGGGTGGGTGTCTAAAATTTTTCTTTATTTCTCTTTTTAATATCTTTTTTCCAATATCTGCTTTGAGCTTTTAGGAAAATACCAGGACAATGGGAGGGGGAGGGACGAAGTTTGCTGGTTCCCGTGACCTGAAATTAATCCAAAGCAGCAGAACTCTTTCTATGCTTAAATTATTGGCATTAGGCTTTTCATAAGCTCTGAGTAGTGTGACATATGAAACCATTTCCCATTATCAGTGCCAGCTCCCCCGCCAGCCCCCCAAGTCACTAAATAAATATTGTGATATGCTTGAAATTTGATTAAATCCATCTGACTTCCCAAGCATGGAATCGGCAAACCTTTAAAATGGTGAAATACTCGCTTGGACTGGATGCTGATGGTCCAGTGACAAACACTATGTTTGCACAAACAGTGCGCTTTCCCCATCCGCCTGCTATTTTAGTACCTTGGGCCAAGAAACCAAGGAAACCAATAACGTTAGCCTAATATGGCTGCATTTCGTAATTAACATTCTGTCGATGGGAAGTGCCACAAGGATGAGACAGGAAAGTATAGTCTCTAGTTGTCCCCTTCATGGCAACGGCATTATGATTTCCAGTATTTTGCCCTGTATGTGTGCCTTAATCTATGCTGAAGGCCTAGCCTGGATGGGAAGAAGGAGAGCTCATTAGTCTGATCAGCTCTGGACTCACCCCAATATTCCTGCAAATACCAAAAAGTCTGCTGTGTTGTGAACGGTGGATTTCGCTTATGGGCACGTGTGCCTGCTTCCATTTTAACACTCCCAGCTAATGTAATATAAGCCATTGAACAGCTGTCTCCATTGTTAAGCTTCTTGTCACAGCTCTGGACTGGAAATACTGGTGCTGGAAGGAAAGGCCCAGTATTTCCTTGGCTTTTTTTGGTGTAACATAGATTATTTTTCCCATAGCATTAGGAAAGGGCTTTGGGGAAGAGGAGGCTAGCTTCCATTCCCCAGTGCAGTGGAGTGTGTTCCTCGAATAGCAAAAATTGCTTTTTATTCTTCTATGACAAAATAATGGACTTAATACCCATCCATTTATGGATTCCATTGAGTGCTCTGGTTGGTCAGAAATTCTTAGGATCCTACAAAAATGTGTGAATATTTCTGTCTGTTTCCCTTCCCTCCCTCAGCACTAATTTATCCTGTTATCTGCACCTGCCTTCCCTACATTAACTGGATTTTTCCTCTGTTCTGTCCTATTATTCTACATGCACACTCTCTCTCTAGTTAAGAACTGAAAGGACAAGCAAGTCAAAGGTAACTGTCTACCGAGTGTCACTCATTCAAGCACCTTGTTGCCTGTAGTCCTGGTTGTTGTTTGTTTCCTGCCTTATAACGATCTGCTCCTGTATTCTGAAGGTGGTTGTCCGGCTCGGTGGTGCTTTGCTAGTTCTCGAATGCATGTTTGCATTGTGGTTTGGAGATACAGGAAATAGTCTTTTTGGCATGATTGCTTTGGCTCTTAGGGTACAGATTATAAACATTGCAGATGGACGGAGCATTTTCTTCAGGTAATTGGTGGTCGTAGTGATTCTTCTGGATTGTACTGTCAGCCTGGTGTTCATGAACCATGTGTCTGTAGTTTTTTGACAAAGAAACAAACTTTTTTAGGAAAACAAAGTTAGTCCATTTAAAGATTTTGTTTTGTTTTTAAAAGGGCCATTGACTACATTCTGTTGTCTGCATACAGATAATTTTATTTGTAATCTGCTCCACAAGTCCTGTGCAGCTTCTCTTCTGTGTAATTGGTTACCGGGACCATATCTGTTGGCTGGGCAATGGTGTTCTGGTTATCATACAGGGGCTGATCATGATCCGATATACTGACATGTTTGAGTGCTGGAAGGAAGGGAAAGAGCAGTTCAAGTGGTGCTGGATGGTGGAGGAAGAAAAGTTATTTTATGAGAGGGGACACAAAGAAATTGATGGGCACAGTTGTTTGAATAAGATAATCAGAAAAGTATATGGTGCTACTATGCATGGACTGAGATGTTTTTTTAAAGCAACAAGGCTTTGGGGCAGCTAAAACTGAATGAGCAGAAATTTTTACTGCCTTTAGTCAGGCATTTGAAATCATAAGTTATTTAAAAAATAATGATTAATATATGCAACTACTACCTTAAAAACAAAGTGATAACACATAAAGAATAAATCTTCAGCTAAACTGCAGTTTGTTATAGCTAATTAACCCTGTATCTCTGTTTCTCTTGTTTCCTTTTCCTGTCTTTTCGTGTCTCCCAAGTAGATGTCTGCCATTTCTCAATACAGAGGTCAGTCACTTCTTTATGCAGCCTAGAAACTATCACTGAAGAGCCTGTTATTGCCAATGAAAACCATCATGCCAGCCTTTTCTTCCCTCTACCCATTACTCCTTACAGTGATTCTGAAGAAGGGTCTGTGTCTGATCATTCCACTGAATCTCGATCAGAAGTAAGCAGCACAACCAGCCAGCCTCAAGAATCTCTGCTCATTAGAGAGCAAAGAACCAACCTGGCTGCAGAAGATCAAGTGCAGGTAGTCACAAGAGCAGCTGACGCAAGTTTAGTAGTCCAAGAAGATGAGAGGACAAGCGTGGCAGGATGCCTCAGAGAAGAAAACGGTTGGACACAGGCATGCTGCAATGCTGAAGATCAGTATGGATTGGCAGTGCGTCCTCAAAAAGCCTGGCTGGTAGCAGCAGCAGGTAAGACTGCCGGCCAACCTCTCGAAAACTGCCAGAAACAAAATGACCAACCAGGTCAGGTATTAACAGATATGAAAAGCACCATTGAATCCAAAGGGCAAAAACCTGGTGCAGCAGCTGTTCTACAGCAGCAAAACAACGTGATTTACAGCACACAGACAGCTTTGCCTCCAGATACTTCCCAGAAAGCCCAGGCTGCACAGCCTCTACCTGTTTCCGTTCCTCAGGCGGGCTCTTACGTGTTAGTAAGAAGGTCAAAGACTGAAGGACTGAAGACATCGGACTCCTCAGCCTTAATAAAAATTCCAAGTAGCCCGTCTCCAGCAGCAGAAGTATACTTCGATGCCACTATTAATGACCAGATCTGGAGCAAGCTAGATTGCAGCAATCATCGTGACAGCATGTCGTCTTCTTCCAGCATGTCCTCCAATGACACTGTGATAGATCTCTCTCTACCCAACCTAGCTCGCAAAAGCCTCCCAGATCTTGGCATCCGTCATGAAAATTTTGAGCCCCTTGCCGTAAGAAAGGGTATGCGCCCACGATCTGCTACAACATCTGGCAACGAGATGCCAATGGTGAGCAAGAGCAAATCCAATCCTAACCTGAGGTCTGGCCAGCTGCCAGCAGATGAACTGTGCCCCCGTCCTCTTGCCAGGAGCCCTCCAGACGCATTCTCATCCATTCCTAGAAGGCATACCTGGAGCAGGCTGTACATGGAAAGTCTCAGACAGTCATCTAACAAATCCAAAGCACATGATATGGGTGGAAACAACCAGGCAAAATCCAAGAGTCTTGGAGACCTTACCTCTGATGATATTGTGTGCACTTTTGAAAGCAAATACCGTAGCATCAGCAGGAGTTTTGTCACTCGATCAATGTGGGAGCAGCGCCGCTCTTCAGGCCTGAGATCCTCAGTCAAATCCCAGGATGAACTGACTGAGCAGCTAAAGAAGCTGACAGCCTTTCAGCAGGAAAACGATATCACTTCCCCTATCAGTCTTGATCCAACTGAATCTGAAGAGGAAGGGGAGAGCTTGGGACTCCTTCGCAGGTCTTCATCTCGCAGTCAGAGCAGGGTGCGGTACATTGCCAACAGGGCTAAGCAAGCTCAGGAGAGACAGCGGCTGCAAAGCCTGGGCCAGCTCAGCGGGAGTCCCATCGAGGAGAGGGGAAATCCAGAGGGAGCCTGCAGCGTTGCAAAAGCAGTTTGTATGGATATAGCTTCTCCTGCCGTGTTTACATCCCAGCCTAAGAACCAAACTGATTATAACACTGACACAGAAGTCTTCTTTATGCTGAAACTGTAATTCTGGGGAGCACTGAATAAGGCAATGTTTACATTCCTATCAAAACAAAACATAGTGACCCGAGAGGCACAAAATGTCCTCATATGGCTTAGTGCTTCCTGGCCTTCCCTTGACTGTAAGGGTACTTAATATCACGACTCTGAAAGAATAGATGAGGGTTAGATTTGTCAGCAGTTTGTGGAAATAGAACAAGCAAGTGAAATTGGAGACTTATATTTTTACAGTCCTAATGATCTGACGTCCTTTTATTTTTTTTTTTAATTACACTTTTTCCAGCCTCAAATTTGGCCTCCTTTGTGTGTGACCACTTCTTTGCATTTGCAGTTTGCTCTGTGCAAATCTCACGCTCTTTACTAATTTCAGTAATTGCTTCTTGTAATAGGTAAACATCTATGTGATGTTAATGACAGCTAAGGTAAATTTTGCTCTTACAAATTGTGGATCCATGAAAAGAGGCTGGATTTAAAATCATGCTCCCTGTTCCGTTTTATTTTTTTGAAGAGTTTGAGGCCTCTGAGGGTGTCTTCTCTGGGAAATACTCAAAAGCGCGGTGTAATTGTTTCATGAATTAATAACGTAGTAGATAAAGTCCATCTTCCATCGTGGACCGTTTATTTCTGTGAAAATCCATATTGTCTCACTCTCTGAAGAAGAGCCCTTACTATGTTCCAAAGCAATGCTTTTTTAAACCAAGCCTGTTTATAGATCTATAAATATATATGTACATCTGTGTGTATGCAAATATATGTCTGCACATGTATGTACACATGCACACAAACTGAACTGTGACTGTTCCTTGTCTCAAAACATAATCTGTGGGAATGAGACAGGAGAGAGAAGGGAATTACTAAAAACAGGAAATATCTTCTGACTTTAATTCAGAAATGGCTAAAAAGCATGCTAGTCTTTCCTTGAAAACAGCACTGTCCCTTCTTTACGGTATTTTAACAAAGCTGCTGTACGTAGCACTTTTTGGATGAATTTTACTATTTCTGTATTGCACTGCCATGAAAAATTTTCAATTATATGTTTTAAAAAAAGATATATTTAATTTTTTTAGATGGACATATTTAGAATTAAATACCACCCTAAACAGAATAATAATTTTTCCTCCCCATTGTTTTTACTTTTTATTTTTAGGGATGTCGTTCATCTGTTGTCATCCCCCTGCGCCCCCGTTATGTCATTATAGATGTACATTTTATCAGTGATGGAGAAGAATGTTTACTGAGATGCATTTTAAAGAGAAACAGAGGTTTAATTTTATTTCAGTCTGCATAGAGTCCCTATTATTGAGAGGATATTTTGCTTTTGTTTGTAACGGTTCTTTTGTGTATATTGCAAAATCTAAGAATTTGTTTGTAAAACCCCCTTACACTACTAAAATAAACATATTTAACCTTCCAGCTGTTGACTCTTTAGCTGTAATGTAACACTTTTATGCTGTCTAGAAGTTTGCGGTATACAAACATGGTTAATTCCCTCTGTCTGGTTTTAAAAATTCCTTTGTGGATAACATTTAATTTTAATCTTTCAGAGTCCTAGCCATTTCAGATCCAGCTCAAATTTTGTCAGGTCCACCAAAAAGCATGCAAGTATTGGTAGAAGCTGGCGTTCTGTCGTTGTGTGATACCCAGCACATGGATTGTGTCAAAGTGATGTCTGTCTTTGGCAGCTGGTGATGGCTGTGCAGACGAAAATTCTACGGGAACTCATGGAATTAGTAGCCAAGCAGACACGATCCAAGGACCTAACCTATGCTGTTAGAGCTCTCCAGTAAGAGAGCGAGCCCCGTTTCATACTGAGGTTGTTTAAAGTCTGGCTGTGAAAATACTGCAACAAAAATTTGCTCTTCATCTGTCTCATTCAAAAACCTCTTCTCTTCCTCTCCCAGCAAAGTGCACAGTGAAAGTGCATGTTGCTTAGTTCATACTCTCTCCTGGAAAGGTTGGCAGCTTACTTGTGGCTTGGGGGGCTAGAAAGGAGTTCTTGGTTACTAATTTTATTATCATTTGGCCACAAGCATTTAAACTCTGAGATATCAAAATGTAAGGCTAACTGCAGCTAATGTTATCATCGTGACATGGAGGTAGAGGCTGGGAGGGGTTAAACTCCCTGATTAAATCTTTTCAAATGGTCTTCAGTATGTTTTGTCTAAAAATATTCTCTGTTTTCCATCCTGGCTCAGATCTTCATTGCTTGTCTTCATAGTTTGGATGAGAGGCCCTTGAGATTTGTGCAACAAAGGTTTGGAACATGCACTGAAGTAACCCTACAATATCTTTGCAGTCTCTGAAGGACAAAAAGGAAAATCAGCAGCAGAATGTGTGATCTGCCAAGAATAGCCTCACATTGTGTCTTAACACAAAGCAAATTTCATTAACATTCTCTAGACGAAAAGTCACTCTGTAATACTTCAGTTTGGGGCTGAAAAGCTGCAGGGAGTTGCTGCTTTTTTATCTTTAAAGCAAGTACATACAACTTGACAGCTTTAGAAAGTTAATGTTTAAAAGGCCTATTTGTGTCTTTTCAAAGACCAAGTTTCACAAGCAGATTATTTTTATCTTTAATTGATGAAGCAACACCTGTTAAATTAACGCACCTCACAGAAGGCAGTGTCATGTAGCGCTTCAAAACATTTACCTTTGTTCAAATTTTCAAAAACAGTGTCCGGATTTACCTCCCTAGGGCACGTGTGAATTCTGCTCTCCTGCTTCCAAATTAATAGTAACTAACCTTAGAGCTTGTTTTGTTACGCTATGCAAGACCATTAACGATGTGCCCGTTTATTCTTTTGAATTGCATGTGTTTCAGGGTATCTACGCTGTTGAGTAGCAGAAGCTCGCTGAGCAGTTTTGCTCTTCATTCATCTGGTCTTTACTGGGAAAGAGGAAAATTGCTTATTCAGATGATCTCAGCAGGCAGGGTGCTCTCTGAAATGGTAAGGAAAGCAATAAAGTGACAGTGGAGGGAGTCAGGAGTTGAGGTTCCAAGCAGCACTGACTTTCATTTTATGAATGCCTCACTGCTCTTATTCTCTCGATGATCTTCTCTACCATTCATATGAAAATCAAAATGAAAAAGCAGATTCTCCCTCCTCCATGTGAAATTGCGGGCAGATACAACGTACACACAGGTCAAGCATGAAAGCACAGCGGTGCGTGCGTGCCATCTGCTAAGGCAGTAACATTTACTCTGCAGTAATTGCTGCTTGCCACACAGTAGCTGCAAATTTTTACTAGAATCACACGCTGTAGTGCAACAGATGTAGGAATCCATAGGAGCCATCCACATCTAGGCCAGAGGCACTTGCTAATACGGCACAATGATTGTTTCTGTGCTCCGTTTAGGATGTCACGCTGTGGAACAAAAGCCTGGCCACAGGTGTGAAGGAATTCAGAAAGGCAGTTGAAGTCATTATTCTTCAAGGTCAGTGACTGACTGAAAAGCTACTGAGGTAGGTCTGAGAGTCTGACAATTAAACTGCCGAACGAGGGTAGGGAAAGAAAGGCAGCATGGGTAGGGGGGTTCTCCGAACGTGTGAGAACACTTCCTTGGCTATGCCTCATCTGTCAATCAAATTGATAGCGCTGCCTAGAGAAAGCCCATTTTGTATCCCTTCCCGCTGGCTTGTACAGAGACAGCAAGTGTATTCCCTTGCCCAGAGCTCCTGTGAGGCCTCAGGCTCCTCTCGTATGTGTTTTTCAGTTCATTAAACTGTAAGATTAGAAGCCCAAAGCTTCCGAATTACAAGCAGTATATTATAGATGGCTGAACTTGGGTTTTATGGTCTGTATTCCTGCAGCTTAGTGTTTAGGAACTCTGATGATGAACATCTGATTGTATCTTTAAAAACTGTTTTTGTCTGTGCTGAGATGCTTTCAGCTGCTTGTAGTTGAGCTTATCAGCCCTCATTAGCTGCCAGCTGTGAAAAATCACATACCATAATGTGCATCTTTCCAAAGCCTAGAAAATATTCATGAAAAGCAGCTGGAGGCCTCATCTTATCTGATTTTTTGCTAACTTCCCCTTACACCCAGCCCTTTGCCAGAATCTCTAAGGCATAGCTACTAATCACATCCAGACTACCAAAGTTACCACCTGGAAATGAACCTGTAAATGGGTCAAAGCCTCAGAGGGAAATCCAAGGTGAATAGATCTTTCTGGATTCTTTTTCTCTTTTGTCCTATAGAGAGGATGTAATTGTCGTTTATAACATGTCTTAGCATCTTGCCATCATTTAAATTGCAAGAATGAGTTACACCATCTGAAGTGCATTAGAAGTGATCTAAGGACTCCCCGTAATTGCAGTGAGTTATGAGTCAAGCCCTTGAACTCAAGCTTCACCGAGTGCAGTCTTCCAGGCATTTTTTAATTGAAATGTAAGCAATTTTTGACTCTGCAGAAGGCAAGCTGTGTTGATGTTTAATAAGTGATTTACTCAGTGGCATGTGCAGAAAAAGCTCAGGGAAGAAGGCCAGGGTGTGCAAGCTGCTGGAGAGTTTTCCATCTTGAAAAGTGCTTAAAGTCAAGTGGGGAGTAAATTTTTGTTTCTTATTTAAGCGTGGACATGTTCCACCTCCCCTGCAGGATGAGCTGTAATAGTTTACTCTGCTGAATTCCTCTGAAGGCGCTTCTTTGCTGTTACAGTGCCTTATAAATGGCCTGGCCCAACAAAACCAGCCACCTGGCAGGATTGTACTTCAGCTCACTATTGAAGTGAAACCCGTACATGGGAGGATGAAGGGGACAGGAATTTCACTTCTGTGCCTCTGTATTAAACAGAACCATACAATCCAGAGAGGAATTTAATGGTTTACCTTGAAGTTCAGACCTTCCTTCAGCTGTGTAGGCGTTGTGAGGAAATACTACGTGTATGTAATGGTCGGGGGGGGGGTGTGTGTGTGTGTGTGTTTGGTACTCTATATGAGTCCCCTAGGTGATCTCCCAAGGCGGTCACAGAGTAGAGAAAGTCTTGAGCAGCTTACGCTATCCACAGACAGGAGAGATGGGCACAGCTTCATAGGACACTGTCCTAAAGAGAGAGGACTTTTACAGGACCACACAGCAGGCCAGTAATAGTATTTTCTGAGTCTCAATGTAATATTCAGCTGCTGGACTAAACTGCTTCCAAACGTTGTCGTTTTGCTTGGTGTAGTCTCCTCCTCTCTTTCCCAAAGCCCAAGGTGCCCCGAGAGCCTGCAGTACCAGCTGGCATGTTCTGCAGAAGCCCCTTAGCCTGGCTCCTCCCTCTCTTTTATCTTTATAATAGCATTGAATGCCTGTGAGCATTCAGTGTTCCAGCAGTTTCATTGTGCCTGTTCATCGAGGGGCTTCTGCTAGTACCCAGTCAAACGGAACTAGGAGAGGCTAAAGGAATTGCTGTAAGTGAGATACTGCCTTCAATCACTGCTGTTCTTGTTCTAGATGACAAGGATCAGAGCCTGTGCAACAGGCTGTCTCCTTCCTAGCTGGCGGTTGCTCATCTTTTCCACTGCTCTTTTAATACTGATGCCTTCCTTCAGCACTGTGCACAGAAGACTGGTTGAGGAGTAGTGTCGTGGTTTTGGTTTACATTTTGAAAGCCTGAAAACCTTCTGAGGAGTGAAAGCTGATTCTAGCAAAGTAACTTTTTAATTTAGTTTGTTTTGCTGTAAAGCCAGCATGAGGAAACTTGGTAGCACCTCCTCAGGTAGATGGTGAATGGATATTGCAATGGTTAACTTAAGCAGTGTGTAAGGAACTCTTCGCATGCTGGAAGGCACTAAACCCCTCTGCCCTCCCGTTATTCTCTCTCTGACTGATTCCATTTGTCCTTAAATGATTCTAGTACTAAATCTGAGCTGTGGAAGTGTATTAGCCTTTGCAAAAATTCTTTTTTGTTCATATTTACGCTCCATTTGTTGCTTTAGACAGTCAGCAGCCAGTGTGTTGACAACTCCTCCTTTTCAAGGTGATGCAAGCAATATATTTATTACCAGCTCTGATTAGCGCTTTTTTTTTTTTTAAAGCTTGAAATAAAAGATCATTTTGTAGTATGTGCCAAATTGTAAGGAAAAATTAGCAGTAATTTACAGGTTAAATCTACCAGGAAAAATTCAGTTCTTCACTGGCTCATCCTGAAGACTACTGCTACTTTTCCTTTATGTGCCCTGGTGGGTGATTTAGCTCTTCAGTTCATGTGCTGCTCTGGCAACAGCTGACAGTATTCAACAATTACTCTTTAGAAAACGTAGGCTCATCCATAACTGAAATGTCAGCCCTCTCCTTTGATCCTTTCGCAAGGATCAAAATATTCCCGTTTTGAAGTAATTTTTACAACAACAAAAAAAAGACGACGTTTAAATTTAACCCAGAAAGAATTTTCTGTGTAAATTTTATTCACCTCTTTTATTAAGTGAAGAATGTAGAGAAAATGAGCGAGGGAAACCACTGAGCTGTACCATCAAGGGTTTTCACAGGAGCATGGGTTTGGGGAAAATTTAATAAAAGTTGATGAGGTAAGATTCACTGAAGCCAGTGTTTTCTGAGCATCAGCCAGAACCAAGTAATACCATATGTGGGATATTTTTGCCTATGTAGTCTCCTAAATGGCAAGTTTTCTTGGGCAATTTTAGTACGATTTTTGTAGTTGCTGGGGTAGTGGTGCCCTGAACCTTGTTTGACACTAAATCAAAAATATTGCAGCAGCTTGGGACTTGACATAACCTGGCATTGACTGTTTTTCGTAGTTCTGTTGGTGTTTTACAATGACAAATGTACAATTATTTCAAGCCATGGGGAGATTTTGATGCAGAATTAAAAATGAAAAAAGTTACTAAAATATGCTGGGTTTCACCCTCCCCTCCCCACCCACCCACCCTTTTTTTTTCCTTGTTCGGTTAAGAGTAGGAGGTTAAGACAAAAGAGGACTTCAGAAGCCATTTCTTACATCTTTTGATGCAGGGCGAAACAGCTCTGTTTCAGATTGTTTTGGTGCAAATGAAATAAACGCCTTTGCTTTCTGCAACCCGAATGGAAAGTGAAGTTAAGGTTTTGCTTTTAAGCCCCCCAAAATGAGAACCTCCTCAAGGAGGTTGTTTTATTAGTGCCTCCACTGGCTACTAAAATTGCTTTAATAGCACCTTCCTATTTCTCAGAGCATAAGGGCCTAGTCAGGAGCCGTCCGCTTCAGTTGCTGCCTCTCCTTTCCCTGCAAACCCGTGGGTGGGTGCCTCGTCCAGCCCCTCGTTACTGCACAGACCTACAGCGGCCTCTCTCCAGAGCCTGCACACTGCTAGTGGCATGCCTCTCCTTTGTGCAGAGCCAACTGGAAGAGGAACAGTGCAACAACCAGTGGATAAATCCACTTTATAGGGTGGTCATATCCTTTTTGCTGCAGCGAAGTGTTCACCAGCATCTTCTCTTTAGTGTTTGATACGGCTGGTCCCAGAAGTGACTGTGTTTTCACCTGGAGACCTTTGTTTCAGTTGGGACTCTTCAGAATGAGGTGCAGAAAATCCAGGACACACTGATTTTAACCCAGCAATGAGGAACTGTAAAACCAGCTTTAACTACTTGCCTTTCATCTCTAGCAGGAAGTTTCCTTTAGAAAGTAGATATTTCTGCTCCAATGGACAAAGGTCTTCACTTCATGTTCTGTGTGATCGCAATCGTGCTGCTCCTGAGAGAATCAAGCCAAACAGGTGAGAAAAATGATCCAAAAATGCTGGCTGCATCCAAATCTGGTTTTGTTCTTCATGGGGTGTTAATTATTTCAGTCTTTAGCTGCTAATGCTTACAGGATTTTGTCTTAATCTAAGAATTTGCTTTCGAGTTGGTTGTTAAGACCTCAGCAGGGCCTACCTTCTCGTTACACCTTGTGATTGTGACTTTATCGTGTTATGAGTGCTGTTACTAAGTGTCTTTGCTATAGTTGTAAATTAGATGACAGAGATGAGAGAAGCAGAAAAAGCCTAGGAAAAAGGGTAGTTAGGAGTCCTTGAACACCGTTATTGTGGTTAAAGCTGCACTCTGAGTCTGTGGTCCCTTGAATTGCAGATACACTGATTAGCTTGTTCTTCTGTGAATAACGTTTCTTGTTTAGCCCCTCTGCTCATGGCACGTTTTGGGAAGAAGAAGGGATTTAGTGCATTGAAGTTGTCAGCTCTGTGAGTCCCCAGACTTCTGTAGGCAAAGGGTAACACTACAGCCCCCCTGAAGTTCCTCAGGGACAGTAGTAGGAGCCTGCCAGGGACTTCTGCACAGTGATCAGCCAGTTGGATCACACTTCGCTCTCGGTTTGAGGAGCTGGGGAGCTTGCTTTTGCAACTGAACAATGAAAGCTATTGTTTTGATCCTGTTGTGGCTTTTTGGTGTTCCACGCCTGGAGTGCAAACTCAGGCTAAGGAGTAGCTTGACCTTGCAAAATTACTGAGAGATAAAAATTGGCTCTGTTTTGAGGGATGGGAGAGCAACGTCACTTCCTCTGCTCTCCCTCCTGTCCATCCCACAGCCCAGTCTCCTGTCTGTCCAGAGCTGGTATGTGCATAGCTATGGTAGCAGCAGTTCACTCAGGTTGCAGTTACTTCAGCCCTTTGCTTCTGTGAGGATGGTCAAATTCTCTCACACTGACAATTCTCTCACCCTGAATGTCCCAGTGTACTCCAAAACTGTAATCCACCTCGCCTGTCGCCTCTTCTTTTAGTTCAGCTGTCTCTCCTGGTCACAAGCTGCAAAAGGGGGAATGCTGGCAAGGACTCAAAGGCAAGGGTGCTAGCCTAGAGAGGGAGGATGGGGTAGAAAACTGGGGTGAGGTAGCCAGTTCTTAACAGTGCTACAAGCTTTTTCAACACGACCCAGCGCACAATGTGCACTCACAGCCCAGAAAGCCAACCATATCCTGGGCCACATCAAAAGCGCCTTGGCCAGCAGGGTGAGGGAGGCAATTCTCCCCCTCTGCTCCGCTCCCGTGAGACCCCCCCTGCAGAGTGCTGCATCCAGCTCTGGGCCTCCAACTTAAGGAGGACACAGACCTGCTGGAGCGAGTCCAGAGGAGGGCCACGAAGATGATCCAAGGGCTGGAGCACCTCTCCTATGAGGACAGGCTGAGAGAGTTGGGGTTGTTCAGCGTGGGGAAGAGAAGGCTCCAGGGAGACCTTAGAGCAGCCTTCCAGTACCTGAAGGGGGCCTACAAGAAAGCTGGAGAGGGACTTTTTACAAGGGCATATAGTGATAGTAAAAGGGGTAATGGCTTCACACTGAAAGAGGGCAGATTTAGGTTAGATAAAAGGAAGAAATTCTGCACTCTGAGGGTGGTGAGGCACTGGCACAGGCTGCCCAGAGCAGCTGTGGATGCCCCATCCCTGGCAGTGCTCAAGGCCAGGTTGGACGGGGCTTTGAGCAACCTGCTCTGGTGAAGGTGTCCCTGCCCATGGCAGGGGGGTGGATCTAGAGGATCTTTAGGGTCGCTTCCAACCCAAACCATTCTGTGATTTTAGGATTGAAGGTAAGGGGGAGGTCATCTCCTCTTAGAAGGCTGGGCATGCTCAGAGTGGAAGGGGTACAGACAAGGCTGATTTTTGCAACCACAGTTATTTCCTGCAGCCACCAGCCTTTGGGGAACAAGAGTGCAGGGATGAGCCCCTTTTCTTTGTCTCATGTTTTTGTAGACGCTCACAAAGGATTCTCACAATGAGCACTTGGCTTCTGAGAAGTGTCACTGCAATGAACTTCAAGTTAGTGCTGCAACTTGATTACTTCTGGTCCTTTCAGGAGTCCTTACAATGGAGCTTTGAACAGCTGCATCCAGTGCCACTGTGGGGGAGCTGAAGCCCTCAGTACAGACTGTTTTCTTCCAAGAAACCCTAGCAGGTCTTCAAAAAGGAGCCTCAAAAAGCTTTTACTGGCTTTAATGAGTTTCTAAAGGGAGACAAGAGAACTCCTTTGTGATGATTTCCAGCTCCCATGGAGAACTGTAGTGGAGAGGGAAAAAGCAGGTTTTGTTTTACAATAATGTAGAGTTCAGTACAAGGCCAGAAAATGCAAAACCAAAGAATAAATAATACATAATGAATGAATATCTTGTTATGTTTGATGAAAAACTCACAGCTTTTGCTTGAAAGAGTAAAAACAGCCTAAATTTTTTGTTTTATTTTGAGGGATTTTTGGCTTCTGCACTGTGAATTCTTTGATTCCGAGGAGCAACGCTGCACACATTCTAGAGAAAACATCCTGGGCAATTAATGAGTCATATAGTGACACAATTGTGGTTTTAGTTCAGCATCTCAGTCATTGTGGTTTAGTTCTCTTGCAGATAGGGTGGGATTGAGGTATTCTCTTGAGTGTTATGAAAAGGGAAGCTGTGGATCAAATAATATAACAGGACTTGCTAAAAGTCCCAGAGCAGAGCAGAGAGCAGAACCCAGCAGCATGATTAACCTCTGTGATGGTACTTTTATGGGTGCATCCTGGTGTTTTTACCAGAGGGGAGTATCATTAGCTTTGTTTTACAAATGGGAAACTGAGGCATAGGAAGGAGAAGTAATACAGAAAAGGTCAGTAGCGGATTTGACAGTTTGATATTTGGCATTCACTCCAGGGCAGTCTACAGGGTTGCGCTGGCTCTCATCTCCCTTAAACTCTCCGTCAGTTGTATGTACTTCCCTCACTCCCTGTTCCTTGATGGGATACAGGGAACGGGAACACAGAGCAGGCGTCCTGGTCCCTCTTTCTTTAGCGCTGTCACTGTTGGTCCCTGGTTTTGGTCGTGGCCCTTTTGGAGGTTTTAATTTTCACAGTAATGAAAAGTCAGGGTGCTTATAATTTGAGGGGGGATGGAGCAGGACGTGGTGGGAAGGGTTTCTACCCCAGTGGTTGCAACCCCTTTGGCTGCTTTGACGGTAGGAACCTATCATTAGTACGGGAAGGGAAGAATAAGAAAACCTGGTGTCTTGCAACTTAATGGTGATGAACTTTTGGTTGTTACAGGGTTTTATTTAGGCATATAGATCAGGTTTTGTCGGAGTTAGGGGGAAATCTTAGTCGTGTGAAGTAGCAAGAGAGCTGGCTTTTCACCTTGACAGTGACAGCAATACAGAAATAAGGCAATGGATTCTGCAGAATCCATTCCTCAGTGTGTGACAGCCATGATCATTAGGTTACAGTCAGAACCTTCCGCAGCCTGAATCTGGCTGTGTCTATTTCTGCTCCTGTTTGGGTCACGCTGATACTGTGCTGTGACTGAGGAAACAGAACTGCTGCAAGTCAGCTGCGCTGCGAGCTTGTGAGGCGAGGATAATCATTCTGTTTGTTTAAGTGCAATATGAAATGCAGGTATGAAACTTCACTTTTAAGGAGCTGTAAATATGAGCCCTGCAAGAAGTTGATTTTGTTGGCTTTATTTTTTTCAGGAACTGCAAGGAGTGATGGTGCTGTGAGTAAGGTATGTTTAAGCTGATTGGTGCAGAGCTACCAATGAAGGCATATGTGAAAAAGGTCTTAACTTTTAAATCCAGGATGTGAAGAGTTATTATTTTAAATATACTTTTCGTGGCTAGTGATGGCCATTTCTAATGCTGTCCGTGTGTCTATGCTTTGTTTTTACACAATCTTTGGTCCAGACTTCAATATTCAATGATGCCCCAGGGAATAATCTGCCTATAGCCCTGTCTTTATGGCTTATAGAATTTAAACCTCAGAATTATTGCCTCACTTATGATCTTTATAAACTTCTTAACATCGAAGAAAGTTCAGACACATACGAACATGCAGAGATACCTTTATTAGTTCTTAAGATTTATGTTTCATTTCTAAAAGTTTGCACTTAACATTAAAAGGGTCTGTGCAAGATGTAATTCTTCAGGCTTTAGAAGAACGATGGCAAATGTCACTAAAAATCAAACCTGCTAGAACATGTATATAGTCACATAGTGCAGGACAGTGCTTGTCCTAAAGCCATTCCAATCAAAAAGGATGGGAGAGTTGGTTATGGTACCACTGGGAAATGAAATTAATTGTCCAAATGGCACATGTGGAGGCAGAACTTGTGTCACCTGAATCTCAGCTCATTTCTCAAGCTCAAAGCATGCTGGATGCCCGTTGTGTGCAAAAAAGAGACCTTTTGGGAAACTCATGGAATTTCAATCAGTTTCAATTAGCATAAACTTCCAATTGTTGATTCTAGCATTGAGAAATAAACACAAGATAAAATATACTCCAGAGAAACACATCTCAGCTCCCCTCTCGTCCTCCCCTCTTCTGGTCTCCAGTCCCCTCACTGCACACATTTTACCCTCGGCCCCTGTGGTGAGGCGTCAGAGCAGCACGGGAGATTGGGGCCAGTGTTCTGTGGTTCCTGCTCAGTTGCTGCTGTGCAGGTTCCTCCAGGGACTGCAGCCCCGCTACAGCTGTGCCTCCTTCCACATCTCCTCTCTGTCCCTCCTTGCGGTGGCTCTTGTGCTTCTGCTCATGCGTGGGGCGGCTCTTCTTTGGCCTTTCTCCCAATCTCCTCTCCCTCCTGCTCCGGGAGCTTTCTTCTTTCTCCTTTGCCCCTGCTAGGGCAACTCTCCTGACCTGACCTTGTCTCTCATCCAGCAGTTACCACCCTTTTTTAAAGAAGTTTTTGCATAGGCACCATGAACTTTTTTGGTTCGTTCAGTTCTGGTGCATTGCGGGTCTGTTTTGTCCATTTCTAAGCCAGCTTGAACTGGCCGTGCCCAGCGCTGGGCAGCTCGTGAGCTCCCGCAGAGGTCACCCCATGCCACCCCTCCCACCCTCCTGCTACCAGGACCCTGTGACTTTGCCCAGTAAAATACTCTTCTGGTATATTTACAAGAATTGTAGTATGTTGTTGAGATTTTTTTAAGAACCACTTTGAAACCTTTGATAACTACTGGCGAAGCCAAGCGAGTGGGATAGGTCAGGATTTTTTTGTATTTTGTTTTATTCACCCTCTTGTTCTGTAGGCATAAATATTTTGAACAGACCTGAAAAGAAATGTGACTTTTTCTGCTTTGGTCTAAGAGCAAATTTTAGCTTATCTGACAACAGCAGCATTGCTTCCCAAACACTCTGTGTTGGGTAACTTCTGATCACAGTTTCAAAGACAAGGCTCATCCCTCGAATCCTTTTATTGCAAAGGGAGAATTGAAACAAGATCATTCAGCTCCTGGAAGAACTGCAGCTTCTTTTGCAGGTCTTGTACTGCATATATATATATATATATATGTGCATACATATATGTACATATACATGCTCTCTCACACTCTAGCAAAATTAGTGTGTTATTAGAAGAATGAGATACACTTAAGACCAACAAATCCTACAGAATTAGACTGTGTTACTGGCAAAAACTTGAATTGTTCTGAAGTTCTGATCAGAAATCGTGTTGAGTTGCATGACTCTAAGGTTGGAAGATGCACTCTAGGATCCAGCGTTCTGCGCAGAAAAGAATCCACGTTTCCTCTCAGGTTTCCTACTGTTCTGTGTCTCCTGCAATTGCTCTCTAATGAGACCTTAATTGCCCGCTGTTTTACCGGCAACATGAATTGCTTTCTTTGGAAGACCGTATGCACTGTGTACCTGAAGAATTGTGACAACATTTAAAGTGGTTTTGATTCGGACAAATTATGCCGACAACACGCAGTAAAGTGAAATGCTTGTGATTTTATTGATTACGGTGAGGGAACGGTGGTGGTGAGATTGCTGCAGTGTCCAGGGGCAGATTTCTAGCTGGTTTAACACATGTCCACACCCCTGCACCCTCCCCGAGTCATAATGTACACTCTAGATAGGTGGAGCCATGTCAGGGACTTTAAAATCCAATTATTTCTTCTTCATTTTTTGATTTGCAGGGCACTGACTCAAGGGGACCAGGAGAGGGTCTTCCAACTTTGACTGTCACAACTATCCTGGTAAGGCACAGGACAATAAGACACAACACTGGGAGACAGCTGGAATTACATGTTGCCTTTTTTTTTAACACCCATATATTTGCAGGTGCTTTTTTGGGCTGTCCTTGACACTGATACCCCTGTTCATCGCAGGCAGTGTTTCTGGAGCACTGGCTCCAAGGTGTACAGGTGCAAGCTGCCTGTAGTTTGCAATGGGAGGGTTCCAGGGCTACCAAAGTCAGCCCGCAAACGGACGGGCATACGCTGCTGTAACTGACGGCTCTGTGAAGACGGCCAGGCCTCTTCACTCTGTTTAGCTACGTCTAAGTGTTGCCATGTTACCTACATGTTGTTTCTGTCCTGCAGTGGAAATATGTACAGACCACATGTGTGCAGGGATTAAAAACAGGCTATAAAAAACAAAAAACGCATTACCACATGCTGCAGGCAAGCAGGACTATTCAGAAGAAGTTGCAGCAGGACATTTTCTGATTCTGATGTCAGGTCCTGCACCAGCATGTGACCCTCCTCTGACGCTTTGATGGGCCAAATGAAATGTGTTTGGACTTCTAGGCTAAGATCAGCGCTTACTTCGGTGGCACCGGTGGCTTGCAGCACGCAGCTGTCCTGCCGGAGCTGTAGTCCGTGACTGGTGGTGGCACACAACTCCAGTGAATATGTTTAGAGTTTGGAAACATTGTCCCCCCATAGTGTGGACAGAGGTCTTCAGGGAGGGTTTGCAAAAAAAAAAAAAAGGTTTAACTCACAATGAGTTGCAGAGCAGATGTGGGAGCATGTAATTGTGTATTTTTCTCTCAATATGCAGGAAGACCCTTATGTCATGGTGAGAAGTGCAGAACTGGAGGGATACTGCATTGACCTGCTGAAAGCGCTTGCTGCAATGCTTCACTTCAGCTACAAGGTGAAGGTGGTGGGAGATGGGCAGTATGGCGCTGTCTCTTCCAACGGGAACTGGACAGGCATGATTGGCGAGATTTTGAGACAGGTAATTTTCAATTTATATTTTTGACGAAGTGCAGCTCTAGAAGGAAAGACCAGTGCTAGCAGCTCTTGGACTTCATTAGAGTTTGCTCAGGGACTGAGCAACTTGGAGTCATTCTGCCTGTTGTATAGAACTGAGGAATAGCAAGACTTGGAGTTGGTTTTGTCCTGCAGATACAGAAACTGAGGAACAAGGAGACAATGGCCATAGCAGGAAATCACCGAGAGCACCAAGGCATGCTTGGTGCAGGGCTTGCCATGTCTCAGAGGCTACTCGGTGTTTCTTTGTAGTCTGAGAGACTGTGCGGACACCTTAGCTCACTAACGAAACAAAGATAATGGCTTTAAGGGGAACTTACCTTGAACTTAACCACTAGGTGAAATGGGTCTCTTTGAGACCGGTAATCCCTTAGGCTCTTCAAGGAGATGCTTGAACGCACATCTTACCCTATCATGTGCCATTCCCTCTGGCTAGATTTCTGTCATCTGTCAGTAACACTGGAATTAAACCTTCTTTGCTCCTCTGAACTCAGTACTGTGACCAGCTGTCAGCAGATGCTGCAGCCAGAAAAAGAAAGGAACATGCCTTCTGTTTTTGGTAAACAGAACCACTGTGGTTCATGGTGCGCAGCCTCAGCTTGTGCGTGATGCTCTCGCAGGAAACCAGAAGCCCCAGATACCAACCAGCATCCCACTATCAACAATGCAAAATGGAAAACTCTCCTATTTCTTGGAGCTCACCGTCGCAGTCTGTTGCTCTCTGTTGACAGAGGGAAGTGATTTGCTGTGTAAATTTATGCCCGCTCACCTTGGGAAGCATTCTGTTTGAGTGACAGAGATCTTCAGGTAGTTTGGATGGTTGATTATTTTTTTTATCTCCATCTTACAGGAAGCAGACATTGCAGTGGCTCCACTGACAGTCACGTCAGCAAGGGAAGAGGTGGTCTCCTTCACCACCCCGTTCCTGCAGACCGGGATTGGAATCTTGCTTCGAAAAGACACGGTCTCTCAGGAGATGTCTTTCTTCCACTTCCTGGCTCCTTTCAGTAAGGAGACCTGGACTGGCCTTTTATTTGCTTATGTGCTGACATGCTTCTGCCTCTTTCTTGTTGCCAGGTATAAATGAATTTTTTTCACAGACTTTGTTCAAGTCAACTGCTTTCTCAGCTATGAAAAGATCTTGGTTCTAAAGAAAGGTCCAGGGTGCATTTTGCTTTGAGGAACCTTCAGTGCAGGTCCAGAACTAGGGCTAATAAAGCGTAAGGCATGTCAGATTAAGACAGCATTAAGAGTAGGATGTCCCCAGGAAGAGCACCATATCTCTTGATGTGGATTACCCAGGGTTACTAAAAGGACTGTGTGTTTGTATTTCAGCTCTTCTTTCTCACTTGTATCAGAGTTTGTTCTGAACTACGACCATGCACAGACTATGTGCAGGTCGCTGTGTCCTGCACTGACTTGTGGAAGAGATCCTGCCACCAGTCCACCCCTTCCCAGGGGACTCAGCTTTCTCCCCCTTTCTCGATGAGGCTGCACCAAGGCCCCTCGCAGCTGCAGTCTGGAACAGAAGCTCTATTGCTGCTTTTCTAGTTTTACACATAATCTTTATAGGTAAGGATTTGCTCCAAGGAGCAGCCTTCAGTCTGATATTAGGGGACAGAGCCAGTATTGCCACTTAGGTGTGCCAGGGAGACCGGATTATCCCATGGCTCAGGAAGAAAATGTCCGGCAAACCTGTGACAGGACCCCTGAGCCATCACTGTTGCAAACTACTTGAGCCATTGTGCTGGAGTACTTTCCTCTGCACTGGTTAAACTGGAACTCAAGGGAAGGAGGAGCTACCATGGAAGGAAAGGGTGTTTCCAGGCTATTGGCACTGCTGCAGTCACACTGCAGGATTATTTGTACTTTTTCTCCCTGAGTATCTGGCTTTATCCTGTATTTCCCAGACTCAGCCCCTGTGAATGGAATGAGCCAAAGAATGAAGAGAACCACTTTACCTTCTTAAATAGCCTCTGGTTTGGAGCAGGAGCACTTGCGCTGCAAGGTGAGCTGGGAGGGCTGCGACTGGGGAGCTCTGGGAGCAGGATGGGTTTTTAAGCTGGTCCTATCTCCAGCTCTCATCTGCCTGTGACACGGGCGTGCTAGCCTGCTGAGGGAGAAGATGTTCCGACAGGGACGCCAGGCAATGCTGAAACTCCCGGTTTGGGGAGTTTTGATTACAGACTTGTTGGAATTGTACAGATGGCTGGCTTCACTTGAGGAATGCGCCTTTTCTGCTGTAAGAGTTGCCCTAGGGAATGCCAAGCCAGCCATTGCACTGGGCTTTGCAGAATGGAGTGTGTGGTTGGCTTTGGCCACTGATGTTCCCTCAGCTCTGCACTGCACACAGTACTGATGCAGTTCGAACCAGCCATAGTAGGTCTTTTCAGGCTTGTGCATTAAGTAGCTGCAGGGCAAGTTTTGCAGTCTGGCAAAGTTGTTATTACAGTTATTTCAAAGGAAGTCTTTAACTCAGGCTCATGGATGTAATGCGCTCTGGCTCTTTCTCACTGTACGTCACCTCCCATACGTTTTATTGGCTTCTGGTCATGCAGGTGTCACCCCTCGGCCCAAAGCGCTCTCTGTGCGGGTCATCGCTGCCGTCTGGTGGCTCTTCACCATCGCCTTGCTGGCTGCCTACATCGCCAACTTCACCGCTCTGCTGAGCTCTGGCAGCGAGCAGCTCCCAATCCAGACTTTTGAAGATCTTGTGAAGCAAAGAAAGCTTGAGTTTGGGACACTGGAAGGCTCCTCTACTTTCTACTTCTTCAAGGTGCAGAGAATCTAATTGTGCACACACGCGTGCCGTAGAACTGCTAAGCTGGGACCACGTTGACTAGCTCATGCCTGATGGTCCTTACGCCACCCTTGTCACTGGGCTCCATCAGTTTTCCTGTAATATGTCAGATAATGTGATTGGTGTCTGTTGTTCGCTTCTTCCACATTTTCTTCAGAGAGAAAAGCATGCAAAGAGCTACATTTTTATAGTGTATTCTATTCCAAGAAAGTGGTGCTAGTCTGCAGGGTTATCCTTGCGCACCTTGAACATGAAGACTGACGTAGGCAGTTTCTGGATACGTGAACTGGATGCCTGCAGAGGTTGTTTTGGGAGTGGGTGGCAAATATTGAATACTTACATCCCTGTAGCACCGTGCATTAGAGAGGAAACCTGTGCTAGCCGAACGCTGGTTTTCAGTACAGAGGGTTCAAAGGGCAGTGGTTTGAAGTACTCCTATTTTCCAAATTGTTTTGCAACCATTGCATGTTATATGCAGATTTTTCAGATGATTGTTTTACACTTCAGTTTGACTCTTGGATTTTTGGGCTGCAGAACTCCAAGAATCCCATCCATCAGATGATCTATGAATATATGGACAAGAGACGAGACCACGTTTTAGTCAAAACATACCAGGAAGCAGTTCAGCGTGTGATGGAATCAAACTATGCCTTCATTGGTGAATCAATCTCTCAGGACCTTGCAGCTGCCAGGCACTGCAATTTGATCAGAGCCCCTGAAGTTATTGGAGCCAGAGGATTCGGCATTGCCACCTCCCAGGGTTAGTCACTGAGCACCACCTGCGTCCCACTTCTCCACTGGGGTTTCATGGGGCTGAAGTAGCAGGTGGACAGAGCAAAAAGCCGGGCACAGCCACCTCCTGAAACTTGCAGGCATTTTCTGCACTGACACTAATAACGTGGTATAAACAAATGGGTGACCCTGCTACGCAATGCTTTCATTCTGTAGATGAATTACCACTAGCACTCGCCAACTCTTACTTGGAACTGTAATGTGCAAAAAGTTCCAAGTCTCGGGGGTGTCACTGGCTCCTGGGGGGTTCTGGGGGGTTGTTTTGGTTTTGCCTCGGTCCCGGTAACGCCGAGCCCCCCATGCAGTTAGCAGGGCAGCCAGCTTGCTCCGTTGTGGAGCGCGACTGCTTGTATTTCTCAGATTGACTCTGTCACTACTCTGCAAGCGTTACCGTACCTCTGTGGGTAGGACAGGCCTGGCTGGTATCTGAGAAAAGCACTTGGCTCAATCTGTTGCATTCTGTTTGCAGAATGAGTCCCTGGCAGTCGGGAAGCAGCACCCGGCTCACCCTGCGCGGTCGTATAGCAGCGGATTGCTTAGAAACGTTATCGTGGCTGTGATCTCTCCCATGCTCTTCTCTCCCTCTCTTTTTACTGCTGCCAGCATCCCCGTGGACTAAGCAGCTCTCGATTGCTGTCCTCAAACTCCGTGAATCAGGTGATCTTGACTACTTGCGTAACAAGTGGTGGGAGACCAGCTGCCTTCACCAAAGTAGAGACAGATGGAGTCCTCTGCAGCCCCAGGCTCTGGGTGGGCTCTTTCTTACTCTTGCAATTGGCCTTGCCCTGGGAGTGATTGCAGCTGTGGTGGAGCTGTCAAATAAGAGCAGACACGCTGCTGGACATGTCAAGGTAGGTGATGGTTATTATCTCCCTCCCCGCTTCCCCGTATCCCTCCCGTTCAGCACGGACAAGCTGGGCATGTGCCAGCAGCGCTGGATTCCCACAGGGATCTTGCTTTGTCTAAGCAAAGTGGTGCGGTGTGGCGAGGGGGGAAGACATGCTGTGTACTTACTCTTCAAAGCTCTGAAATGTCATAGCTTGGGCTGTGGGATAGTTTTGTAGCCAGAACAGGGTAACAATAATAAAATAACACCACCCCATCCCCCCTGATATTAAGTAGAACCATATTCCGTGATTCCTCGGCAGCCAAACTGCATTCCAATACGCTGAGCGTGTACAGAGGACAGTAAATCGTCAATAACAAGTTTATTCTCAAGTATGGCTATTCTTCAGTCATTTGACAAGCAGGAAAACACATGTGAATGAAACTGCACTAGTATCGGACCGCGCACCTCGGCCTCCCTGCTCTCCACCCATTCCGGCGATGGGCTGCGCACGCTGAAAAGGTGGATTCCGTGACACAGAACAGCTCACCCCCTTGTTTCCCCCCCTTTTCTTTTCCAGAAATCGTGTTGCTCTGTTTTCACAGAAGAAATGTGCACTCGTCTACGTATAAAAGAAAATACAAGACAAAGCCAGGAGACTTCAGGGAGGGCTAATGCTTAGGAATTTTTTGCTTGAGGAATGGGCATGTAGTAGGTTTATACCATATATATTTCATAGGAACTACATCACTGTAGAAAGATGTTTTTCTGCAAGTCTAGAGTGTTAGTTTTCTAACACAAACACACACCAAGAGCACTTCTGGAGCTGGATACGGAAGAAAACTAAGTGGCTTGGAAGAATTTAAATTGATAAGGGATAGAGTGTAAGTGTTAAAAATAAGGGAGGTTAACAACTTGGTAAAATAAGGTTGAGATGGATAAGATGGTGGATCCATAGTTAGTCGAGAAGTTTACTGTGTAAGTACATGAACTGCCCGTAGGAGTAAGTGACTTGGGCTAGGTTAATATGAAGCCTCTGCTTATTAATTCCAGTATGAGGTACAATCTTGCCAATTAAAGCTCTCTTCTGACTGCTCTGATCAGGAACAACTGCTTCTTAAACATTAGTTATAGATAGACTGCACGCCTCCCCTCATCTAAGCAGAAGATGCTGGTCACTGGGGAGGTCATTTCTGAACCACAAACGACAGCATTGTTGCATAAACCCCCAAAATGCAGGCCTTGACTTAACCGCGCTCCCTGCGGTGGCCCCAGACTGAGAACGGGAGGCCACGCACCTACGGAACCACCAGACTGAGGAAATGCAAGACATGGCTTGTCCTTTGCCAGGTTCCCATCACAGGATAAGTTTCCCCGTTTAGCTCTAGAGGATTTGTCCTAGCTGACCTGATCGAGAAGTACTTCGGAAGGAGCGCGATGCCTGCAACCCAGCAGCAGGAGGGCGTGAAGTTTGGCAACCAGTCAGTGAAAGCACAAGTTCCCAGGCAAGGGCGAGGCAGCGAGCAGTGGCTGTGTGCGGTATTCGCGTGCTCTCAAAGAAGAATCTGTGAAATTCATGGGGAACAATTATCTCGGTTGCGTATTAAATAGTTTTCTAATTGAGCCGGTTTTCATTTCAGAGCTGGGCTGACTGATGCATGCGGGCGCTGGGTGGCAAAGTCATGGTTAAAGCACGCCACTCACGTACTGCATGTTTGATGGAGGGAAAAAAAATAAGCAAATTCAGTTACTTGGAAATGGCTTTAACTGCACTGTGCGAGCAAAGAGCCTAATTCTTATCAGTCCCAGCATTAAATAACTGACGGCAACAGAAACTAACATGCCTGTGACAGGACAGTAGCTGTGTGCTCCTGAACAAAGTGCTACACGCTCGCTTTGGGGGTAACTTAGTGAGACTCAACTGCCAACTCCTGCGAAGTAATTCAGCGTAGGTGCGGAATTCCCCTCCCAGCCAACCGGTAACAAGAACAAGCAGTGAAAGCAACAGGCGTTATGAGTTCTTCCACCTGTCGGTGAGCCGGAGCTGGCCAGTTGGCCGCTACGCGCTCCCGGAGCCTGGCAGCTCTGTCCTAAACACAGCGTAAGCGACGTTTGTTAGGTTAGAAGGTGGATCGGTCCTTCGATGAAATTCACTGCAAGAGCATGAAACAATTTAGGTAAGTTTAAAAGCTGACATGGAAAATGCAGTGTCAGATTCACTCAGCACTTTAAAAACTATTTGGTACGTGCCGTGTCGTTGCTGGCAGAGTAGGCAGAGATGTATAAAAAAAGGTTTCATTGACATTTAAATATATTTCTATATGAATGTCTCACAGAACAAAAAAATAAAGTCTTTTCATCACAAATACTGCATCATTAAAATAAACACTTACCAAAATAAACAATGAGTGATATACATATATATATTTGAGTGTGTATACTATAGAGTGGATCATATTGTTGCTTTTTAAGTCACAAAAGCACAATATAAATACGGAATTTCCTGTGAACTCTTTTTCCCTGTTATAATAAAAATACATTCTTTACAGTTAAAGTAAAACTAGTGCAAGTCCGTTCCGCGGCTCCTGTTCACCCACTCGACCAGATCCATATCATTTACATGGCACTTCATACTTAAAAATGACGCTGAAAATTTTCCCTCCGAGACGATCGGCAAGCCAGGAGTTTTTGATAACAGCGAGCTTGAGGCTCTCACACTTCAAAGCCGCGTAGTAATTCGTGTGGATGGCACGACCCATGCCTTCGATGATCACCAAGTCCGTCTTCCGTTCTCTGACCAGCACAGCCAAACCTTTATCCAGCCGGCTGAAATGAGAGGGCTGGTTTAGAAACAGTCGTCCTTATACACCCCGCGAGTAAAGCCAGGCTCTACGGGCTTTATCATTTACACAAAATGTGGCGGGATACGGAATTTCGGATGGAATTATTGCTGCCAATAAACAGGAACACTTGAAATCAAAGGAAATGAGATGGAAATGTAGTTTTAAAAGCTTCACTAAAAGCATGCAGAATTGGGATTTCCCAGAAAACACAGGTAAGTTCTGCCTCCAGCACAGAGACGTCATTAAAAACTGACAGGTTAACAGCATGAAGTGCTTCTCATAGTCAAGCAGATTTCTTGGTCACACGCAGGATTTTACATCATCCATAACTTAGGCTGACAACGGGTCGCTGCTGAACACAACCGTGACTGATAAATACGATGGCCAACAACTAGGAAGGCTTGGTCAGTGCTACAAGTCCGTAAAGCCAGACTAAGCAACCCTTAATGCTTTTGTGAAAGTGATTCGTAGCAGGAGGGGGCGGCTGAGCTACTCCAGAGCTAAGGCTCTGCACAGCCCACAGCTGGGGGGCACGCAGCGGCGTGGTTCTTCGCCAACATACCTTAGATCCAGACATGGGGAACTCGAGCCTGTCTGAACCAACAGCAGCTTCTCTTCCCTCAGGGCAGATCTTTATTTAAAAAAAGACAACGACAAAAATGTTAAACAGCTACTTGACCAGGGCCACGCAGCTCCGGCAATCAGCCAGACGACAACTAGCTAAGCCTTCTTTTCCTGCTAGGACTTCACCAAGAAACACAATGTTTCCTTGAGCAAAAGGATTACTTAGTCACCTCTGTATCCGCCGCTGGGGATACTCTGTATGTGAAATACATTTATTTTCCTCCACTCTTTTTAACACAGAAAATTTATGTTTTAGTAGCTTGAGTGCTTATCAGCAAAGACATAGACAAGAAATGTAATTAAGGTGTTCGAGAAAGATCTGATTTGTCAATTTTTCACCTTTGTGAAAGTAAATGATCTACCTTAGCTTACTTCCAGGTTCCAGATTTCAGACACTAATAAACACAGTTAAATATGAACTAGGACCTTGCTTTTTCCTTCTGCACATTGTATGACAGGTAACGAAGGCTGGTTCCACGCTTACTGAATCACTGGATCCATCGCTGCTATCCGTTCCGTGACAATCAAGGACTCACTGTAGGTGACATCATTTAGGGCAGGGCCAGAGTTACAAGCCAGTATAACCTGAGGTGCAGAGGTCAGAAGAGGTCACCGATTAGTGCAGTCCACAGGTGGTGTCAGAGCTGCTGCTTTGTTTAAAAATCACCATTGCCTGACTGGTTTCACAAACGAGGAGAGAGGCTGGGCCCCCGCCCTCATTTTCCCTCAGTTAACCAGCTATTTTCGGGCTTTTAGCACTTCAGACCCTTGTTCAGCAAACTGAGGTCTGACTGCGGCCCCCTTTGCTTTGCTGCCTTCCGCAGTCTACATAAAGTTAGACTTGGGCGTTGCAAGGATTGGGATTATTTCTAGTTTGGGCGTTAGGCGCCGGTCTGGGGAAGCGCGCTCCTGGTGGGTGGTTAGCGAGCCTTTCGCCGATGAGCAGAGCTCTGTGACACAGCGAATGCACGCTGCAAACCACTTACCTCTGTCCCTCTAGAAAGGAGCTCTCTGACAAAAGGGAAGACTCCCAAAATTATGTCTATTCCACTGTTATCTGCGAAAATTAAGGCACATTTATGAGGGGGACCCTCCTGTAAGAGAAAACCAATGTATTCAGGATTGAGTTCACAATTCATTTCAGTGAATAGCTTGTGTTATTTAGAACTACTCGCTTTAAGCCCCCACATTTTATACCCTTAAATGATTGGCATTTTTGGTTATCTAGTAGCAGCATAACAGCACCTATCCTTGACCTTAGGAGAAATCGGTTTCCCTAACGCTGTCTTTGCGTGGTTGTTTAAAACAACCTTTAATTGACATGACTCTGTTTGAGAGCGGTCTTTCAAACACTCTTAATAAACCCTAAACCTGCCGAGTACAGCCATGCCTAACTCCAGCAGCTCCAAACAGGCGCCTCCCTCAGCGGCTTCCGAGCGGCGGCCGTTCGGCTGTGCCCCTCCTGCTGGGAGCGGGATGGCGGCGAGCGGGTTCTCACGCTGTGCAGCTGGGGAATACTGGTCTCTAACAGGGAGGCAGCAGCAGGGGCAGCTGCCTCCATGAGCGCGTTGGTTATCAGGATAAACCTACCTTTGTGGCTGTTTTAAGCTAGCATGCTGTAGGGTGAAGAGGATTCCCTTCTGCCAGGAAAGGGCAGGATGGACTGCTGGGGGCAGTGACATCCTAAAATGAAAAGATATTTCCTATTCTCCATTAACCTTTTCACTTGTTCTGATGTTATGAAACATAGTTCACTCCAGTTCATACCAGTAGAATTTTTTACAGTGAACAATGCTTAATGCCGAGTAAAAAATTGTGAGGACAGCACTTGAAGTTCCTTCAGCCTCACTGTTTTGTGAGATTAGCTAATACTTTTGTTTTAAGCTGTAATACACGATGATTTGCAATAGTCTACTCATACCACACCTGGCTATCATTTCCAACACAGAGATTTACACAGAAAACCGAAAGCTTTTCAATTAACCTTGGTTAAATAGTAATAGAGGTCACATGGGGCAAAAGGAGCTTTGCTAATTAACATGTTATTTACTTTCAGCAAGCTCCTAAATTGATGTCATTTTTCAACTGGCTGGTCAAGGTAGAGGAACAATCCAAGCTCTACATTTGGGTGCAAGTTGTGAAAATTCTGTGTCTAATTGTAGAGAAATAGGGGCCCTGATAAAGGAGGGATGCGACGTGGTTACTCTGGAGCAGCTCTGAAAGCAGCTGGGTTCCAAATGCTGCCGTTCCTGAAGGAATTCAGCTAAGAAGCCTGGTAAGTCATGAAGTGTCAGACTAATTCCTTTCCTTCCTTTCTTTATGGTAAGGCTGCTGAATTACTGATACTGTGTTACCAGAGTTTCTTTGGAGTTGTCTGAACAGATTTCTTTTAAATCCGTTAAAAAAACCCCAAGTTTAATACAGTGATTTTACGATTAATGTATTTAATTGCTCGATGGTTAGTAAGTCATGGAGCCGTACCTTCAGTCGCTCTAGCCACTGACTGTAGGAGTCTTCCAACCAGGGACGTTCTGTATCACAGACAAAATCACGTTAGCATTTCTTCTGGGCAAACAGCAATTCTGTACATTATGAAAAGCAGGAGGTGTCTCTTTACAGGTGCTTCAGCATTAAAGCATTTGAGCTCAGGTTTTCATTGTTAAACGTGTAGATTCAAAGAGTTCCTGAGCTCTTGACTATGGGAGTAGCTCGGTTACAGCAGTAACCGTACCGTTTCTTATGAAACGGAGTTTTTATAAGAAAGCAATGGAATCATGTAACTCGTCCTAGGGTGGATGGTGCTGCGTGCCCCAGGACACTTATCTGCTTGACAGGACTAGAACAGATATGAAAAATAGCGTGGGCAAGGCAGGCTGAGTATCTGTGTGGCTAAGGCTTCTGCTCAAGGAGAGAAGCATTCAGATTTCAGTTCCTTTGGAACGCAAACAGGAACATCCCACCGAGCCTCTGCAGCCCGTACTTCAGCTGACCCTAGCAAGTACGAACGATGTCATCTGGGCAGCAGACTTGCCACAACGAACACGCTCACACTCATACTGACACAACACCCGGTTCCAACCACCACCGCAGATCTCCCTATACCTTGTAGCTTTGACTTGGCTTCTTCAAATCCAAATTGTGGTTCAGACTCCAGAACACTGTATCAGAAGAGAAATAAAGGGTGCGCAGTTAAGCAACTTCATCTCACATAAATATAATTCAAGCATTTCTTTAGCAGGCCGTCAGAAATTTCGTTGCATTGCTTATAATGGGGAGTGTGGAAAGCGCCAACAACCGAGGAACGGGTACTTTGTGCTTATGTTAAAAACAAAAGGCTCAGATGTACATTAAATTAGAGCTCTTACGCTAAGAGAAGCGGGCTTCAGCAATCTACAAACGCTTGCAGGCACCAGACCGCAGGCAAAAAAGGTATCTTTTGGTCAGCAGACCACCGTAAAATGTAGTCGTGATCTAAAATATCTGCATGGTAGAACAGTGTTTTACAAAGTCTAATTTGAAGACTGGCCTACAAAAGTTCTTTAAAGTTGTACCTTTGTGGGAGAAAAAGGAATTAAAATAACCAGATACAGGCTGTAAAGGCTCCGGCTATTGGCTATATGTGAAGTAGCCCCGAACACTCGTGATGAGGATTTACCTAACGAGGTGGCTAGATTCTAAGCTGTCAGTTAAAGCATTGCACCACGTGGGGAATGCTTGCCGCAAGTCTCCTAAAGTTCTTAAATCTAGTACTAAGTGACATTTAACTTGTCCGTAGCTCTTGGTTCCTTCCTTAAAAAGGACGAGAGCCACACTAACGCGGGTGGCGCGCAGCCTAACGGCTCCAGCTGGCGTCGGTTCAATTTCTGGTGTGGGCAACGTCAGAAGTAGCCTTGAATCACCTCCCTGGATTTAATCAGAGGGAAAACTCCTCAGAGATGCAGAAAGGGAAAGGAAGTGCTGTAGAGCAGTGCCCCTCTCCCATGTATTATCAGTCCCACAAAAAGAAGGTTCTAGATTTGAAAAATAAAAAACTTTTCAAGACTGTTGGCATTAATATTCTCCAATGAATTCGTGGCTGCTGACAGGATAGAAGGGAAAAAGCTCTCCGAAGAGTAATAGGAATGTACGTTGATTAAATACTAATTGGTTTTGGTCATCCGAAGGGGCCGCCCAACCTAACTGACAGCCCACTGAACAGGCACTGTGACATCGGGGCAACAGGAGGCTGCAGAAATAGAGCATATCTGCTGTTCCAGGAGCACACGCCCAAAAGCAGCGCTGGTAGCAATGCTACAGGCAAAGAGCCGGGCCGGACCATCAGATGCTTGACCACTTAATTCAAACATTCACAGAGACACGACTGCCGGATTTAAAGGGTGGAAGCACAAACTGTCCCGCACCACAACAATGCTTGCAAATAAACAACGCTTGATAAAGGTGAAATACAAACTACGATTAAAGTTAGATTGGTGCACTTCATTTTAAAAAAAAAAAAAGAACAATCAGATATTGTGTGTCTTAAAAGGGTGCTTTGAAAATATTGAACACCTACTCTGAGACTGCTTTTGCTCCCCAGTCAAAGACATTCCCCGCAAGAAGTCCTTTCACCAGAGCAAACTGCCTCTCCTCCCAGCCTAACGAATCCAAAGATTCGATTACGCTTTGAAAACATTTTAAGGCTATGCCATTTTCTTTCTGCTTTACCTGTAAGAAAGACATGAAACATGGGATTTATAGACAAAAATTTCTTACCCATCATTGGTTGTCTCAGTCCCAAGACCGCGTTCAAGCATTCTCCTCTACGTTCATGGCCTCTAATGGACCAACAAGTTACTGTTATCAGCATGCTTAGTATCAACAAGAAAAAAGTTTCCTGGGATTCTAATAAAAAGCTTCATGATATGACCTGTAGCCCAAGAATTAACGATTTTTTAATACATCAGAGGTGCAATAGATCTTGAGCAGGCTGGGGAAGGGGAGTGTGGGCACATGAAAAAATTTTAGCAGAGAGAGGATCCAGCAGACCCAGGTAATAACCGTGAGAAGGCTTACCGCTACCAGCTTTACAAAAACTGGAGAAGATTGTCTTGATTTTTTGCAACAAGAGTTGCACCATCCCAGATGCTTAGAAGCTCTCAATTTTTTTTTCTCTGCTCTGTCTCCAGGGAGATAAGTGTCACACAGCTAGTTATCCTAAAGCAATGTAAAAGTGCTACCGGGTTCCAGCTTTACATCACCATCTTTTCTTGGCAATATCTTGTCTGAATTACCAAAAAGCAAATGTAAGTAAAAGCCACCTCACATATTTTTTTTTACCTCTTCCTGAGAGTGAACGTAACACCTGACCTTACAGCTAGGGAGAACCTTCTGTGTATTTTGTAGAAATATATCAACAGTCAGAAAAAAGCCTCTAACCAGACACCAGCGCTGTTACTGTCTGTATGTCTGCGCAGCCGAGTGGGGAGGATCTGACCTACAGAAAGTTATTTCTCATACGTCCTGCTTTCACGTGTCCTCTCCCCCAACCATATGACGTTACAGAATAAAACAGGCAGTAAACAGCTGCACAATGGCAACAACCATTGTGAAGAGCTACAGGCTATGCATGGCATATGCTCCAACCCAACGCTGCTGAGTTCCTCAGCACTTACAAAAGTAATCAAGAATCCTTTGACAGCACGGCAGTAAATGAAACCAGAGAGTCAGCCGGAAAGCAGCGCCGCTTGGGTTAAGGACGGATTGCCTCAGTGAGTAAGGGAATGGGCGAAGGTTTGCGGTTTTTTTCAGGCCTTTTTTGGACGTGATGAGGTCGGGGAGGATGACTGTTTATGAACACCCCCCCCTTTTCTTTCCTTTGTGGGGTGGTGGTGAGAAGAAAACAGGCTTGAAGGTAGTTAAAGGACCACAGAAATGTGGGTTGACAGCACTGTGGTTTTTGCGTGGAGCTGCTGAGGTCGTTAACTGCTCTACAGAATAACAATGCCAAGTGTGTTTTACAACTGTCTGCAACGTACATATTTATTGGAAAGTACTTGCATAGCTACATATAGCTCTATATTTGAAAATGGTTTCCACACCATGAAGAGAATTATGAGAATGAGGAGGAAAAAAATGGAAAAATTCCTGAAGTCTGCCAGACGGCAGTAGTAGCCTCAGTATAAGGGGAAACAAACTGACTGTCCTCAGAACTGACATTCTTGGGTCACTTGTGAGGTACTCCCGAATGAGAAGCGCAGGCTTCTCCGTGCAGCTTCCTCAGTTCTAAACTGAAGGAAACACCCCCTCGCCAAAGGAGCAAGTTACAGCAGTATCTGATGACAGACACCAGGCACTCATCAGGAACTGGACTGACACCATCAATTCACTTCTCGGATCCATCAGACAAGTGGAGCTGCCAATATTTTTGGTTAGCATTATCCTCACCACGAGCACCTTAGAGGTGTCAAAGGCCTTACATCCCAGCACCCGGTGCTGTTTCCCCTCAGTGACAACCACCGGCTGGTTAACACTGCTGCAAGGTGGCCAGTTACTCATCTCTCCCCTATAGGCTGTTACTTATACAAAGTTTCAGAGTATGGAAAAAGTGTCTTGAACTTACATGTCGTCCACCCTGTAGAGCAAGAACAACTTACCTTTGAATAGGGATCCGGAAAATTGAACTCGTTTAAACAGTGTTCCCTTGTATCCAAAAGACTTCTAACTGTTAAGGTACCATATGCACTTTAAAAAGGGAGAAGGGAGGGGAAAAAAAGAGATAGAATCATAGAATCATTTAGGTTGGAAAAGACCTTTAAGATCATCAAGTCCAACCGTTAACCCAGCACTGCCAAGGCCACTACAAGATCAACTACTTCAAACAGAAAAAAGTTATTTTCTCCTGTTTCCTCCGTAAGTCAAAGCACGTCACACAAGCGCTTCAGTTAAGTCTTTACATGCCACGTGTGCTAAACACTGCCTCTAAGTGGTAAATCTACTCCACAGTTTATTTAAATACAGAGAGGGAAAATGTTCACAGCAAAGCTAGATACTTAAATTAACATGCTACCACTTTAATAACCATGTAATAGCTTTTAATAACAAATTTTTCTGCCAAGAAAATTTTTTCCATTGAATTCCAATATATGAGATCCAGAAGTTCTGTGCAGAGGACCTGATGTTTGGCACTTGCTAGAGCCTTCAGCCTACTTAGCTTTCAGTTTGCTCTGCTTCATAACCTAATTAGCTTTCAGTTAGCTTTTAGTTAGTTTTTCGTTAGCTTTTAATTTGCTCTGCTCAGCAGAAGCAGCAAGTGATGAAAAAGGGAAAATGAAGACACTTACAAAGGCTGCTGCCTGAGTGTCTGGAGCTTATTCCAGTATTTCTGTCGGAACTTTTCAGCTCTCTCCACGGCATCAATAGAGTCTGGTTGACTGGCTGCAGCGCGCTTTGCTACCTGGTAAAGAAATGAGGCAAGACCGGAGTTACCAAACGAATTCTTCCTCCGTGTAACCAATCTCAAGTTCAGCCTGAAAAATAATCCCTGTTTCTGCTATCCCGTTCAGTGCCTGCATGCTATCTAGTCCCTCCCACGCGGCATCTTCCAGCTTTCCTTCGCTCCAATCACCAAAGAATAATTTAAAATACCTCCTTTCCTACTGGAAGATTTAGTTTACTTTCAAGACTGTACCTTCAGAAATGGATCACAAGTTCTAACTACTTACAGGAGGGGGAAAAAAAATAAATGCACACACGCGTGCGCGCACACACACACACAAGAGGAGAAACAGGCAGAAATTTAACAGTCCACTTCAACCCCGTGTTCTTTTTTTCATTACTACAGTAAGGTCAAGTCAATGTGTTGCCCCTGTGTTTTTCCTAGCCCTTCTCCCCCTGAAACACACTCGTGAATCTTCTGATTTGTATTTCCTTACTAAGCATACATAGCTCTTAAGTACTACCATGCACTGACTGGATCAGTTCCACAGTGCAGAAGAAATAACTCGTGTCTGATTAAATAATGCTCTTTTAATGCAAAAGTAGCTGTAAGTCGGAAGGACTGTTCCCAAGAGTAAAAACAAGGCAAGTATCTTTGGCCTTTGCCTTTTTGGCCTTTGTATATCCATCCTGCTTGCCAGCTCTGTATAAAGGGGTAGTAAGTGCCTTTTCAGAGAGAAGGTGCTTTGAAAACACCTTAAAAAACCAAAAAGGCACCACAGGAGAATACTTCTGCCATGGAAGGTATCAAGTGCTTCTTTAGGAGACTGGGACAGAGCCAAATGCCTCTGTTAGCAGGGGAATGAGGGACTGGACTTACACACAGCAGATATATTTAGAAGGTAAACATGTTAGTCCACAGAAGATTCGTTTGCCAAATATTTGCATCATTCATACATATGACTGTTTTGTGACATTTACCCCATCCAGTGCCTCCTCAAAGCAGGTGAGCCAGTATTTTCTGGCCATGGCATCATCTGTGAGGTCAACGGTGTCCGGAATATAGGTTGATGGGTCTTTCAGCAGTGGCAGGTTAACAAGCGGTCTCTCCAACCTATCCATTTCAAGCATGTCAAACTAGGTGAAAAAGGAGACATTTATTAGAACCTACTCAGTAACTGATTGGTAACAAATTAAGCTAGTACAAGGGCTACAGAAGTCCATCCAGAGTGAAGACTGACAAATTTGCAGACAACTAGAGAATATGCCATCATAAATAATGCACTCTCCTGCCTGGATTGTTTATTCGTGCCCACCCTCTATCTAGAGATTATCAAGTTTCATGCTGAAAACTTACTGTAGGCCCTCTGTTTTATTAGCTCCCTTGCCTTCCATCCCCAGTACTGTCAGATCTGCTGGGCTATCAGGTTCAAAGACAGGAGCAACAAGAGCTGAGCACAGGCTTATTTGTAAAGGAATGTTGCTGTGCTGCTTTGTAACTTCCCTTTACAATTCTGATCAAGCCTCCAAAACTTTTCTTTACGCCTTGTGAAAACAATGCTTGGGACCAAATTTCTAAGGATGGAGATTAAATTAATGTGAAATATGTAGAGTTACACAGCTCTGTACATAAAGTGTGCCTTATTTCTTGTGTCTAAAAACAACCCGTGCACGTTTATCTGTATTTTATACAACCGTCTAACCGCATTGCATTTGTGAACACTGCATGGCCTAGAAATGCTCAGACTAAGTGAAGATTAAAGCTCACAACGCAACAAGACTCTGTATACATAAACCAAAGTGGTTGCTATAGAAAGATTGTCTTCAGTATTAATTTCACTGCTGAAAAGTGGACATTTCTGAGCTTTGATTGTTGCAAAGGGATTTCACTTTATGTGAACAAAGTGAGCGCCAGCAACAGAAGAATTTGAAATGGAGAAACTGTGGACAGTACATCACAGCTGGCTTGAGACTCCTGCACCACTGCCAGCATGAAAGAAAATAATCTTTTTGCAGATTAAAGGGTTGATAAACAACAGGAGATCATTACATCTGCATAAATACTTTTCAAAATCTGTCATATATTTTATGATTAAGAAGGATCGTGTTATTTTTTTGGTCATACCTGTAATCCACAATTTCATTACAATAATGTCAGTTATGGCAGAGCTTAAAACTAGATCTATTTTTTATATATAGGACAACCCACAAAATCCATCATCTGCAGCTCATAGTGGACTTAAATTAAGGCTTGGCCTGGGAAACCATTCAGTAAGAGTTGCACACCTTATCTTCCAGCCTAAAAAAGCCTAGCAACCAACAGAAAACAACTCGCCAAGGCCAACACCTCTCCTCCCACCCCACACCCTGCAGCAAGTACATGGAACTAATTCCTGACAACTGGGAGGAGATAAATCAATGATGGAGGAAATTTAAAAGAAATTTGACATGAAAAACACTGACATGCAAACCGGTAAAAGACAGTAAAACACAATGAGCTCCACTATTCTAGCTTCTTTTCAAAAGCACTTCAGAAGATGCAGTATTAAGAATATTTTAAGAACCTTAATGTATTTTCTGATTGCTTACTGTATGCCAGTTTCACTGTGAAATCGGAATTACTGTTTTGTCAGTGTATTTAAGAGATGACTGGGCTCATGCTCTTCTGTCCAATTATATATTTCTCTTCTCATAGGAAGTAAATAAACTCTGCTTAAAGACAGTGGAACATCGGGTTCAAAATTCTGAAGCACATTTCAACTGTAGCAAAATCCAGCTACTTCAGAGAAAGGGTAAGAGATGAATGTTCCCCCCCGCCCTGCTTTGGTGAAGGAGAATAAGACAAAGTAGCAGCCACAATCTGTTGTTATGAGACATTACATCAAACCATTGCACGAGACACAAGACAACATCACACGTGATACAAGACACGGTATTAGTCACTTCTTTTGGTAAGCAGGAGTCCCAGGGGCAAGAGGCAACTAACTTGAGAATGATCATCTACTTTCAAATCTAAGAGATTCTTCTAAGAGAAGGCACTTAGTTCTAGAAAAGACAACCACATACTGTACCACTCCTGGTTCTCTGCATAAGGTAAACATCAGGTGATGTGCTCATAAGACCAGAACTCCCAGCATAATTCTCTCCCCAGCTATACTGATTTGGATCTAGAAAAGAGAAAGACAGAGACACACATAATCTGAAAATAAAACTGAAAATACTCCCGTGAGTGACTCTAGAGTTAGCATCCCTTCAGAGAAGCTGCTTCACTACAAAAGCCGTCTTCCCTTGTCTTTATAAGTAAACATAAGTTTCCCCTCTATCCCCCAAAAGAAATGTTTCAACCACTCAGTGAAATTACCTCGCTCTAAAAAGCTTCAACCTGAATGAGACATAAGACAATTACAGTTCTAAGATCATTCCTTTTTTAAATCCCCTTCCCTTGTCCTTAAGGGCTATAACCAGCACGCCTTCAAAGCACTATCACTGATCGTAACTTCTTATTTTTAAATCTAGACCCATTATTAACAAAATATCATTACAAAACTCTCAAAGCACAACGTAAGTTTCACATAAACACTAAAGTTATTCTAGAAATCATCTTTATTTGAGAAGTTTAATCAAGGTCAGAGGTACAGTACACGCTGCAGAAGCAATGTGTCTAATTCCTTGGTAGCTGGTTCCTTGCCCATATCTATTAAAAGGGTATGAAAAGAATTCCACATCCATTATTCTGAGGTGTATTTGATATTTACTCACATTAACAACCTTAATTTGTGTTCCACTATAACTAATATACAGAATGGCTTGCTAGTACATCAACAAGAAAAAAAAGGAAATGAAAATGGCAGAATCCAACCAAAGCACCCTATACCCAAAGAATGCTGGACAGAAGAGACTCATCCTTCATAAATGTCTGTGAGGCTTTTTGCTCTCCAATGAACGCAGTTTTGAGATGCTGGCCTTCTCCAGTACATTAACTGAAGTCAGACGCTGGCCTCTTAGGGGGGGAAAGTTCTCAGAAACCGCATTTCCCCAATTCGCTTTAGAGTTCTAACTGCTCTTTGCAGAAATGCAGGATAGGGAAGAGCCAAATCCTGCCAGCTTCTCAAAGGTGAGCAGGAAAAACAGTGAGAAATTAAGATGCCTCTGCCAGAATATATAAAACCAAAGCCCAGCATCTGTGTTTATTAGTGCCAAATGTATTTATTTAGGCAATGACTTACATGCAGCCTCTTAAGAGAAACTTGGACATTACACTGACATTTCAGAACACAGCATATACAGAACAGAGCAGTGCTGTACTTACTGTCTTGTTCAGCTCCTTTTAAAAATGCCCCAATGGCTCCCAGGTAGCCTTCATGTCTCAGGAACAATGCCTGAACCTCTCCCTGCCACAATATGAAACATTGCAATTGGATGGTCCCTGATGGCTAACACGTACTTCTTTGTCACTAGTTTTACACTTAAATTTAATAGAAACAACTAGAAGATGGTAATATTCATTTGTGCCACATTCTAACACATTCAGTAACTTTAATGGTGCTTCTGAAACACAGCTTCAGGAGGAACTGCTTACATACATCATTCCACAATTATTAAACAGCTGGGGGAAAAAAACACACGCAGAAGCGGAGTGTATTCTGCGCCTGCACAACCACAGAAGCAGAGGGAAGCCAGTGCCTTCATTGGAAAAGACCACTGCATCATTCCATCAATATTCAACTCCTCTTGCTTGAACAGACTGGAAGTACGAGGTGACCCGACTTCTAGGTCATCAGCGTTAAGTGTGTGCCATTGCGCATCCAACGCATTCAAGACATTGCTCGTTATCTTTCTTTCATTACACTGCTATTCAACATTCAACAGCATACAGACACTCTGTGTATTTTCCATAGGCAAGCATTTCCCCCATTGGATGAGTTTAATTATTAATATAATACACGAAAGCTAGGGAGAATAATCACACCCTCCATCCCAGCAGTAGGGTCCCCTGGCTTTCCTCGGCAAGGCTGGGTGAGATGCAGCCTTCCCTAAGGGAATTCAGCTACGTCTGCAGCACTGACTGTAGGAACAGACAGCGCTGCTAGTTATAGTAAAAGAACAGCTACAATTCATGGTGAGATTTGGATTTGAATCGCTGATAAAGCTATTCTTACAAGAACCTAAAGCTGTCGTTTTGCAGTAGTTTTCTTGAAACCCAACAAAGTTTTACAGAAAGGGACTGCAATGGTGAAATAAAGGGGGAAAAATGCAGCATACAGGAGTCTCTTGCCTGAAGCACAGAGATGAGAAAAAAAATGTGTCATCTATTCCATAAAATTGGAGAAGCGCAGGAACGAATCTACCTGTAACAACCATTCAGTAAGCTTTTGGACTTGACCATTTTTCTAGTGAAAAAGCTTCAGTATTTTCCACAGCTTCAAAACCTGCTAAGAACTACAGCTTGGTTGTTTTTTGGGGTGGGTTTGGTTTTTTTACCAACAAAAACCCCCACCCATACTAACTGCTAACTATCTCGGCAGAACAATCCCACATTGCATAGCCTAGGGGGTGAAAAGAAATAGACGCAAGTCAGCAAGAGGAATTGAATAACAATGGTAGCTATCTAAGAAAATCAGTGAAAACTCATTACTTGGCAGCTACAAGACACTGTCAATCAAAAAATAATAATAAAGAGAGAGAAGGAGGGAGACAGAAAGAGAGGCCAGACAGAACTCCCAGCCAATTCACATTTATTTTACCCCTCCCACAACAGATCTTTATAGCCCTGCCTTACCTACCTACACAGCAGCCCGCTAAGCTTACTTTGTGTGCAAATTCATTTATTAACATCTCCCAACAACCTAGAAAAATAACTAAACACATGACTTTGCTGTTAGGAAAATCTCTGTTTTCATTACCTTGGAGAAGAAGTTGATACTGTAGGTTATTGTGCGCATAGTAACAGGGTGACCCCGAATAAAGAATCCTCCAAAATATATTTTATCTAAGTTATGGAGTTTGGCATAGAGGCAGGCGAGTTGACCAATGTCATTGCTGATCATATGTAGTAAACTTTTTGCCATATCTTCTTTGGAAAATTCTTAAAGGAAAGAAATAATAAACCAAATTAAACACAGCTGAAGAATGCGCACACGGACCGTACTTTTCTAACAGACAGCCTACAGCTGGAAGAAAAAAAAAAGAAAGGAGTTTGACCAGTCTCTTTATGTGTGTAGAAGAAAGGTGTTCCCCCCTGCCAAAAACCTTTTATAAAAAAAAGTACTTCAAACAACAAGGGCCGTGTATTTGACTGAAGATATCACCAAAAAAATACCCCACTAAGCCTCTGAAATATTGCTTGAAAGAAACCTGCTTGTAAGGCCAACAGCAAATGGCAAGAACTCCATTTCTTCTCTCTAGGAACCACGGATGATGGTTCATCCATCCATCTTGACCTGAGATGCACTGCAAGCATTTCATTATAATACTGCAAATAAAATTGCAAATTACAGTAAATCACCGCCATAGGTCCTTTTCTAGACCAAGAAAGCCACATACAGTTCCCACATGAATGAATTAACATTGGGCTAACTAGACAGCTGTTTTTGTTCTTTCCCTAGACTTATGCAATCCCAAACTGAAAATCTGAATGTCTGCTTGTAAGGCAGTACTATAGAATATTTTTAATCAATAAAATATTGTGCAGGCAAAACACACGTCAGGAAGATCATGAAAAGGACTGGTGGTTATTTTCCGGCTTTACTTCTTAGATCATTATAAATATCAGGTTCCCAAGGGCCAGAGGAGATGGTTGCGCTTCTTCTCATTAGTTTCAAACAATAACTCCAAGTAACTGGAGCAACCCAAGCAGTGCTCCGTGTCCCCTCTCAGCCCAGCATGCATACGTAGGGAAATGGATAAGACAAGATATGTTTATGCTGATGAAGCTGGCAACTACTTTTCCATCCATTTAAGTGTTCACAGGAAGCTGGCACAAGCAGCAAATTCACGCTGACAAGCAATACAAAGAATTACTTGTATAGCAAATCTTGGGTAGATCTTCTATATACCAATACCTTTATCTGCTGTAGTAGATTTCCCAAAGCTGCTAGCTATCAGATTTCCACTCAGCCCCAGGGTCTGGTAGGCACCTCCATACACATCTTTCACCAGCATGTCCACATTTGTGTGCTGTCCCTTTGAAGCGAGTTGCAGCAATTCATCAAATTTCTGAGGATGAGAAGCAGAGTTACTCTAGCTTTCCTGGACAGCCAGAGAACCTTGCCCATAAACCCAGAGTTCTGCAGCAACTTTACTGACCAAAACTGGGCGTTTTGGCTTGTCTTAGAATCAATCCTGCCAGCAAAAGATACATTATTTCTAATGACAAGGACTCATCCTGAGTCCACATCTTATCAGACGGACTATCTTAAATGGAGCTCCTTTAATGATGAAAAGCACAACTGCCCTCTTCAGTTATCTGCAAATAATTTGTTGAATTTCCCCTGAAAACTAGAGATGGATCCGCACATATAAAATAGTCAGAAGCCTCATGCACCTATTCCCTTGGAATAAAGTCAGAAACATAGTCACTAAGAGCAAACAGAATTACGTCTTCTTGAGGCATAAGAAAAAAAATGTTTTAAACCCAGAAGACTACATCTGCCTTTACTGTTGCAGAAATGCATTAACGTCCCTGAAATTAAACTTGCATGCATTCTGCATTATACCAATACCCAATTTATAAGTCTGTTAACCCTAATTTCTTCCTCTACAAAATCAGTGAGAGTTAAGAGCAGACATTCTCATGTTCTAAGATTTCTTTTTTAAAAGCATCAAACAATATATTGCAAGTATGGGCCTTCCCTTTGACATTTCCCTATTTGGTGTGTGTGTAACTGTAGCTTTTTCTACACCACTGACATTTAGGGACACCTATTTAAGCCACTTGGATCTCTGAGACAGGAAAAAACACCATGATTTAAGAGCTGAGTTAGGCAGAGCAGTACTAAATCAGGCCTTATTCTGGCAGATTACCACCCTGGGATTTAAGTGACGAACCCCTGAAACTGTAACGTGTAACAAAGAGAGAGAGAATTCCTCCCCTCTACTCCCAGACATTTTGCAGTAGCTGGGTGCCCTCTGCTTTGCTTCCGCAGATTATATTGCAGGAACTAAGGGGGCATTTGGTGGTGACAGAGAGTACAGAAAATAACAGGCCACTTTGAGGAGGCTATTCTCTGCGTTAGACATTATTTGTCCTTGTTGAGAAACTCCTTGAGTCCCAAGCAGATTACTATTTTGCCACTGATGAGCACCAGAATGAGATGAGAAATCTTTTATGGATCAAAAGAGTCAAAAATATGAACATAAATCAAGGACTCAGCCTTATTATCTAACAGTCTAGGACCACAAGCACCTAATGGAGAGTATCAAAATTGTCCTGAGCATTGCAGAACTGCCTGGCCTGTTTCTGCACAAGGGCAGCAATTCTTTGAATAAAAGGTAAGCTCCCCCAAGAGACGGACATAATTTTTTCATCTTCTAGTACAGTGATGTTGGTCTTCTGGTTTCCATGCAAACATCACTTAAAATAATTATTTCTCCCTATTCAGAGTGCTTGACATTCCAACATTTCACGCTTTCTCTTAGCATCCCATTTAATCCCACACCCCCGAAAACTGACACCTCCATACCTTTGTTTTTGTGAGCAGCGCTCCAAGACCCCAGAAGGTTCCACCTCCAATTGAGCTCCCGCCAATCCATTCAAATTTGTCTTCTGTTTCTACCTGTCAATAAAACAAGGCAGATTTGTCTAGAAAGCCCTGTCCTAACTATAAACACACAATTAGATGTGAGAACGTGTGGGGTTTTTTGAACAGTGGAATTAGTGTAGGCGGAACAGTGGAATTATGTAAATATCAGGTGAGAAGTTCTCCACAGGTACATGTTCCACATACTTAAACCACCAGCGGTTTCTGAAATCTTTGTATTTAATTCTTGGCCAATAATCCTAAATATAGACATTAAATTTGGTCCCCTCAACAGTGTACCGAAACAAACAAATATTAAAAATCGCTCCAATCTGACTGCTTTTGTCCTCATCAGTTAATATAACAACTGCTCTAAACACCAAATTAAATGTGATTAAAAAGAAACTATGACAGTGAATGGAAAAGAATTTATAACTCTGTAAGAAATGGAAATTTTTTCTAAAAATCATTATTTTCTTACTAAACTTTTTATTACCCAAGAGGAAATAACTATAAATTTAGAACAGTAGGACGTTTCACATCACCTTTATCAAAATCTACATTAAAACATTTTAGCGACCACTCACCTTCACTATAGAAACCCCAGAGCCAATATTCACCAGTAAATAAGGGAAAATATTTGGGTGGTTCGTCTGAAATCGGAATTCTGTATCTGAATCTTTCTGGTATGCAAACACTTCATGGGGTATGTTCCTTAGCACGAAGTTGCATCCTTTAATTAGGCAGGTCATTACATCTTCTTTATCTACTCTGAGGGGACGGGGGAGAAAAAACACCCTTACATACATGTCACAGTCCTACTGATAAGCAAGTATGCTTTTAGAAGAGTAGTTCTTAAAGACTTTACCAACAGGAGATGGTACCCACACCAGATGGCAATAGTCCAGATCTCTTAAAACAGGAGACCTACACCTGCATGTGTTCTGATGTGCACCTTCCGTGCCAGAACACACAGTCGAGGTTAGACTTCAGTTACACAGTAACTTTAATCTGACATTAATCGTGCTGTTGTTCAAAATAACCCCGCTCCCGTTTGCTTGTTCACATTGCCTCTGTGGTGTCCCAGTGCCAGCACAAGCGTACGGGCAGCCGGGCAACAAAGTAGGTCAGGAAACTTAACTGGAAATTAACCTAACAAAACAATTTCCTAATATGGATTAACTTTCTATTCTCTTCCCCTTCCTCCCCAAACAAGGAAAAAAGGCTCCCCTCAACATTTCAGCACTTGTTTATGGCAGATTAAATTGACTGTGAGGAGCCTACTACTGCGATTACCAAACACAGGGAAAAGAGACTTCCCACAGGAATAATAGGCTTCACAACAGTATATATCCTGTGTATGGAGCCTAGGAACATGATACATCATTTAGATAAGATGAATGATGTCGTTAAGTCAGATAACCCCTACTGATTTCTGTAAACTTCTATATCTTACGTATTGTTACTGACATATGGTAAATTTCTTAAATGAAATGTGCTAAATTTCTTACACAAAGTATTATAAGCCTTGTTGAAAACACGTAAATCAACACACATACATATCTCAATTAATACAGAATGCTTTATGTTTGTCAGGATGGGGAAGGTTCTGCTTTCTGGGCCTGTTAAGGACCAATGAAGTGAAAGCCAAAGGAACAAAACACAGGTGCACTGCATGAGAAGAGGGGGGAACTGCTTCCTTGTCTTGATTAATTGGTACTTAGTAACAGGCACTAAGGTACTGATGTAGGCTGGTTTGAAAAAAGCTTAACAGAACCCTACCTATTAGATGATGACAGTTATTTGAAACAGTCATATAAAAGAACATGCACACAGTACCTCAGGAACTGAAGCATGTACTGCATGGAATTACAGCATGAGAAGTGTCTTGAAGGTCTTCCCAGTAACATCAGGTAATGTTTTGTGTTGGTGTAAACGAATGATATCTTTATCTATACTTACAGCAGCTTTTTAGCATATGGTGCTTGATAAAGAAGTTTGAGGGGTAAATTTATGAGGCTGTAAATTTATGAGACTGTCCCTTAGTCTCCTGCAAGTCTGTGCTTCTGCATGAAGCTTATGGAGGAACTATGCAGTAAGTACATCATATTAATTACTTCTGACATGCATAGAAATAGGTTAGAAGCTTTTGGAACTCTAACTTGAGATCCTAGGCAACTACAGAGATTAGATACAGCCAGGGAAAAACAGTGTTTGCCAACAATATTTTGGCTCTTAATAATGAAGTTGTCTTGTGGATTTCATCCTTAAGCTTTTAAGTAGAAAGACTGATACACTTAAATGTACCTCATCACAGTAACTGATCAAAGATTAAAGTTCTTGTTAGTAATGAATTTACTAACTACTTACTACTTTATTTCAAATATTACTTCATGTTATATACCACTGTAGGCTTTTGTGTATTTGGATTTCTATTCCAATAGAGTTCAACAGTATATCCCAAGCATGCTACCGATAGCTACGATACTGTCACTGAAATGCTTCTAGTTGTGAGGTGGAAAGTAAAAACCATTACCATAATCATGACAGAGACTAATTTAACTTAAAAATGGAGTAGGTGCAAGTTAAATCCTCTACAGAAAAAAAGCTATGATAATACTCTGTTTTCTTCTTTTTACTGCCTTTCTCCTGAGCCCTGTGTTCCTGTCTGGCTCTGTTCCTGTGCCTCTATGTGTCAGGTAGTAGGTACAGCTGTATTTTTGCAGCTTATGTTCACTAACAAGTCAATTCAGCCTCGTCTGACCAAGATGCATACACACATTTTACAGCTTCACTCTTGCAGTGCAGATGGCTTTTGAGGGCAGATGGGCAAAGGGGCAAGTTAGCCTACTAAAACATCTTCAAAGAAGAAATATGCTCCTAATAACTAAGTTGAAACAGTTCCACTTACTTCAACCCCAATTTCTTCTCGATAAGATCTTTAAATTTATAGGCACCACCACCTGTAGCTTTGATGACTTTTGTCTCTGTATTGACAAGATGGTCTTTGATGAAATCTAGGCAGGCTTCAATATAAGTGTTTTCAAATTTAATGAAGTGAAGTCGAGCTGTAATTTCCTCCTGCACTGATATTTCATACAAAGGTTCATTTTCTATGTCCTTTAAAAGAGAAAAGAATTTCTTATAGATCATTCAAAATCCTTCCTTGATAAACAAGGTTATATGCTAAACTACTGTACATCAATAACTGGTGCTTCCTTTGCCTTCAAACTGTGTTAATGCTATTAAAAAACATAACATCCTAAGCTACTTTCAGAGGGGAATATAGTTTCAACATATCTTAATACTCCTTAAGCTGAGAACATAATAAATTCTCCCATGCATTAGACATGCCTGCAATTTCTCTGTACAAGAAAAGTTGTATTTACATGGGAGTATGCTGTGTTTTTTCTACAAAATTACCATACTTACCTGTCTAGAAAATAATGATTTCAAACACTAACTGGCAATACAAGCAATTCCAAGAAGGCAAGGAACAAAACTGAGTTTGGCCGTGCATGGGCTGCATAACTCCGAAGCCCTGCAATTGGTCTTCCAGTAAAGAGAACACATACACTGTATCATCACTGAATGATGCATTACACCTGCAAAGCAGAAGTAACTGCCAAACCCATACTGATAGCTAATTTCCTGGGAATATAGCAAAGAGTTATAAACAGGAGCCACACACTCATCTAAGCTGCAATACAAATGCTTAGTGATGGCTGTAACTGTTAGTACATACTAGAATGTGTGTTTACGACAACCCTTTCAGTTGCGACAACTTACTTCAGAGTTACAGACATTACAGAAGGTCATACTTAAACTATAAGAAAGTTCTAGATAATGTCTTTTATAGAATAAGTTACTAATGGCTTTCATATGAAAATTCTATGATGAGAAGCCAGTTCAGTGCTTCACTCTCATGAACCAATTGCATGCTGCTGATTAATGACACAATTCTTACCTTTCCAGAATGATCAAAGGATCTCACTCTTGCCACTTTGTGCTGCACAGTTGAATAATAAGCCAACTTGGTTAATGAACCACCTGTTATTAACAAGATGACAAGTTATGATTAATGCTTTACCTTAGAGCAAACAATATAACTTATGTTTATGTATGCTTATCTAAGAGTTCTTGGTTTTTAAGATCTCCTCAGCTAAAGCCAAATATAATTAAGCTAAATGCATAATGCAGTGAGCCAAAGAACCCTTGTCTAGAAACTGATTTGGCATGGTTAACTCCAATGCACTACTCATGGGAAAAGCTCCAGCTGATGTGGGGATGGCCGAAGATGAGCAGATATAAGTGGAAGTTCTTAATTGGCTAAGCTAGTACATATAGCACTGTTACTTGAAAACTCTTTATAGAAGCCCCCAAATCTCTTGCTGACAAGAGGATTTTGTAAGTAGGTTTGCCACATTGAGCAATGCGTGCCATATGCATAAACAAAGTGTTTCTTCAGGAGCACTTAATATTCTTAACCTGCTTCCAAGGACAAGCTACAAATTCATAGCTGGTTAGAAGATGACTCTATAGACTGAATAATTATTTTGCAAGATTATTCTTAGCTTTGGGGTAAAGGACACTTAGAATGGTGCTCCTCAAGCATACCAGTTAGTGATATTACCAATACGCAAGTCTGAGCAGACCAGCCCCATCACCCTCTTCTTTTCAGGCCTTGAGTCAGCCTACCTCAAGACAATAAAACTTCCAACTCACCTTGAAACTGAGCTTAACCACTTGCCCTACCTCTGCTGTCTTTGCATCTGACCTGCAAAACTGAATTTATGAAGTTGGGCTGAGTAACCTCACTAACTGATTTTCCTTAGGACAAAAAAGTACCTGCTGGTGCTTCTGATACCTCTGCTATCTTAATCGAGTGGGTATTTGAGCCTGAAAGTAGGAAGCTGTCAAAGCCTGCTCACTTTTGTTAAAATAAGCTTTTAATTTTTCCCCCCTTCAGAAAGAAAAATGCCTTTTCAACTGCTCCTGAATATCAGGATCTGATTACAGTATCTGTTTGTGTCACAAACGCCTAAGCTGCTTTGGCTGTTGGAGAAAACCCCGTAATTTTAATTTGGCATTAAAAAGCACCCTGGTCTGCAGACCATAACCATCCTTATCTGTACAGAAAGTCAGTTCTAACTGCATCCATGCTCTCAGAACAGGAGCACAAGGCAGTCAGGTGGTCCGTATCTCTTGGTGCTACAGGCCTAACGTGATTGAATTTAAGACTGTGTGTATTACTTGCCTCTTGCCAAAGACTTACCCCTGTCAGCAGGTTTACCGGGCATCTTGTAGAACATGCTGTGTACATGACAGGAAGTAATTATGGCCAATTACTGGGTTAAAATTGAAGTCCCAACAGTAAATAAACACCTAGTGATGTTAGACCATAATGTAATGGCTGAATTCAGTGGCCCTACTCTCTGCTGCCTTATGAACAAGTGTAATCAAGAAATGCAGCATGGGCAAGAGAAAACTAATCTGCTAGTGCTTATAGCTTTGCCTTTGTAACAGTATTCTCATCTCTTCTATAGGGCTCAAATAAACAAGAAAATTCTTGCCACCTGTGGGAGAAAAATAAGCAGCTTTCTCCAGCAAAATTCAAGTGTGGGGTCAACTTAGTGTGATCATGGACAGACACTTATAGTAACAAAACCAATTAAAGCTTTCCTGACCTCAGATATTATTTCAGTGTAGCAGCGAATGCTTTAATGTTTCTGGGAAACAAAATCCAAACTCTATTCTGCTAGCTCACTGCTTAAAGGTGAGGTTTTTCTTAGCTTTTGTTTTTTTTTTAAAAAAACTAAATTCAGTAGCTCTGCACTATGAGGAAAAGCTTCCTTCCAAACCTCTAAGTAGAGGAATCATGAAGCTTGTGTTGGAATGTCATACTGTTTGTACAACACTGATAATGATACATGTGCTTCAGCAATTAATTTATCAGATAAATGGTATGTGAAGCTATGCTTTATACAGTATCCCCCTCCTCTCCCAGTTTTTAAAGACTTAAATCTATTCAGAACACCAGCTGAGACATGTAGCTAGGCTTTATAACTAATCCCACAACTCTAATTCCGCTCTGACCCACAGAAAGGACCAATTCCAGCTGTTATTTTAACAGGCATGAAACAAGTAGCTTCTGAAGGAGTCAGGCAGACTTGTGGTATGAGAGGATGGTATATTATGGTGCATATATACCTCCCACTACACAGTAAGATACACCACCCAGAGCCGTATTAACCAGAGGACTAATAGAGGCTGGCACCAGTACTGCATGGTACTGTGGCTGAAGAATGCTTTTCTTCTGGCTTCCCTGCTAAAAGTTCCACTGACCCAGTAACTGCAAACTAGAAGCAAACTGTGAACTGGCATTTTCAGTTTTGCAGATCTCTGTAGAAAGAATGTTAATCCCAACACAGGTGAAACTATTGTTTATGGGCTGTGTTGTTTTCATGTGCGTTATTCCACCTGGCCCTTGGCGCAGGCTGTTGTACACCCAGGCATGTTACGTTCTCAGGCCTATGTGTAGGACATGGGGTGTTCCTGGGGGTGACCGAGGAAGCGAGCGCAGCCAGCTGCTGTTACAGGCCCCCAGCCCGTGCCAAAGCCGCTTTGCCCGGGCAGGTGCCCCAGCAGCCCTCCCCACCCCTCCGTCGTTTCCAGGTCGGTTTGCGGAGCACGGAGGAGCGCAGGCAGTGCCCAGGTACGAGGGGGGCTCAGGGCTTGGGGGGTGGGGGGGGGGATCCGCAGCGCTGCTCCCCAGTCGGGCCTAGGGCAGCCGGTGCATCGTCCCCTTGCCCAGCTCCGGGGAGGGGCGGCGCCGGTTCGCGGGCCCCGTTGCCCTCCGGGCAGGACAGCCCTCTCCCCCCCCACACACACCTTGGCCGCCAAGGACGGCCCCGGCTGTCCCTCACCCGGTTCCCCCCGCGGCCCGTTACCCGCCGCGGACGGCACGCCGGGGCTTGTAGTGCCGCTGCCCGTCCCCGCCTCGCCCCCGCCGGGCGGCGGGACTCGCCCTCCCGCCGCGCCCCGCGCCGTCCCCCCCGCCGCGGGGCCTGCCGGGAGCTGTAGTGCGGCGCCGGCCCCGCGTGCCCGCCGGCCCGCCTCAACGGACTACATTTCCCAGCGTGCCCCGCGCCCCGCCAGCCGGCCCCGCCCCGGCGCGTCCCCTCAGCGGCCGAGAGCCGCCGCCCGTTTCTCCGCCGTCGCCCCCCGCCGCCGCCGCCCTCCTCCCCGCGGCTCCCGCCCGGTTACCGATGTCTATGGCGAAGCGCTTGGCGTTCTCCAGGTTGCGAAATATTTCGTCGGGCGGGAGGGTGATGCTCTTGTCCAAACTGCCGTGACCGCCGCTACCTCGCCCGCCCCGCTCCGCCATTTTGAACGCGACCCACTCGTCGCCTGGCCTCATCGGCATGCAAATGTATGCGCATACATCTACATGCTAACAAGGCCGGCGCATAGATTATGCGAATGAGGCGGGAGCTCACACGGCGGGCCGGTGCGGGGACGCGCATGCGGACAGGGCGGCGTGGGGGGGGGCGGAGAGCGCGAGCGCGGTCGGTCGCGGGCACGCGCGGGGCCTTTGCGCCCTGGGTGGGGGAGGGAGAAGAAGTGTGTTGGAGCACGACGTGCCGCGAACGCGAGTGGGGCTTTCGGGGGGCCGGGGCTGGGTCCCCCCGGGGTGCGGGTGGGCCGAAGCCACCCGGGAGCCGGGCCCGGGCTCGTACCTCACGCGCGGGTATGGCCAGGCGCGCGCGCGGCGCCTCTTCGGACAAAACCCCAGCTCCCTGCGTCTCGGCCTGGTGTGACACACGCGCCACGAGAACATGAGGTGTAGCACGAAGCGCCTTGGCAAACTTCATTAATGAAAAGTATTTTCTGTGTTCGGGAGTCAGGGAAGGATTTCCCCGACTTCGCCCTCGCTGCGGCCGTTCCTGACAAGTCTCTCGGGTCTGAATTTCCAACAAATTCGTGGGTTAGGCGTGCCCCTGTCTGTCTCGCGTCAACAGAGCTAGGCTGTGGTGGTTTGGAGCTATGTGTTCTCTGCTGTGGAAAACGGCGTTGCAGGGGTCCCACATGGACGCAAAACTGGCGAGGCACTTAAATACCAATTCTGAATATCTTTGCTTCGACTGAAATCTTTGTCTCGTGTCCTTTAACCCCAGGGACCCCGGGGAAATCAGCTATGTGAACAACTCAAGAAAGAATAACTTGCTGGATTTGTTGACTAGATTTTTATTTATTTTTTTGTACTGTTAAAAGCTTCTGCAGCTTCTGAAGGTCAAGATGATTTCTGGCACAGGTTATACAATTGGCGCAGCTCACGTATAACATGTCTAGCATCCTCTAAGGACAGTAATGGATTCCCATTCTCCCCTGCTGGTGGGGTACCAAAGAGCAAATATGATTTGTACATCTGCCTTTCATGAAAGACTCTGATAAATATTTCCCGTAAAATCGACAACACAGCCGTAACTTTTATTTCCTATAAGGACATAAAAATGAGCTTTTGCCTTTATAAAAGGCATACATATCCTGAACCTCACAAACAGTACTCTGATTTTGTGAGCAAGACATTCTGAGGAATTTCCTCTACGTAGTTTGAGTTATGGTTTAACCATATTCAGAGCATGCTCAGTACAGTCTACAAATGTTATAGAACCCATTATGGCACCCATAGGAAAGCTACGTTTTCAAATGTGCCCAGTTAGACCAGCTGCTCTGCTTGAGACGCCCCCACGGCTACAGCCGCAGCCGGGCGGTACAGGTGTGGATAGCCTGGGACACTTAGGAGTCTCAAGTGGGGCAGCTCAGAGGAAAGGGGTCCTCCTGAGCGGACACTTTCGAAAATGCCAGCCTGAACATCTAGAAGTACCTGCTTTCTCAACAGATGTACGCGTACAACCTCACTAAGGTTAAGAACAGTTGTCGTTCCTCTCTGAACAACTCTCAGTCCTCCTAGCAGGAGGATTACATCTCACATTCTTTTAGAATAACTTTCTCTCCACGTGGTGGGATCGTTTCGGTCCTTCTGGAAGAAGGGAGGCAGACGTCCGAGCATAGTAATGCTCTGCAAAAGGAAAGCATTCTTCCCTACTCATGAGAGGAGTCGGGGGACTTGTAGAGCAAGTCACGATCTCCTCTGGCATATGAGCAGATGTCCAGGAAACACAAAAGCGTGCTTTTGGCCTACCAAGGCCTCCAGAGGCTGCAGGAGGGTTTCAGTGCTGCTTGTTTTGCAGGGGGCTGGTGGGTGGAAGCGGGAGCAGAAGAAGAACCAGAGTCCTTAGGCGCTGCGTGTGACCTCTGGAAATGGCAGATCAGCTTCATCCGGGTTTCTGTGTTTGCTGAATGGAGAGACAGGAATTGCAGAGCTTCTTTCAGGCACCAGGCATACCCTTCACAATAATCCTGCTGTAGGCTTTTGGCAGATGCTGCAAAAGCTGCAAGGGCAGATGAGGAGAGAGGTGTTACACAGGGAGAGTTACACAGGGAGAGTCAGGCTGGGGTTTTGCTTAAAAGTAAGGGCAGCAAGCGTGATTGGGGGGTGTACTCACTTCGGCTGTATTTCAGGTAGCTGACAGTCATCTCCAGGATGTCGGCTTTTTCCAGCTTGGAGTTGGGCTGGTGTCTCTGAAACTCCTTCTCCAGGAGCAGTTTCAGCTGCTCGATGCTGCTGTTAATCCGGTCGCGGCGCAGTTTCTCTACAATGGGTTTCCTGAGCTGTAACACAAAGTGGGAAGAGGACAGTTAGCAGTGAGACTTTCCCCTTCCTGTCTCTATAGAACCTGCTGCTAAAGGGGTTCGGCCCTTCTCAGCTCTTCCCCCTCACAGTCGCAGAGACAGCAGATACTTACTCTGTTCTTCTCTTTGGGTGTTAGGATTTCCAGGGAGAGAGCACTGGGTGCCATTATCCCAAGCGCTGGTTTCAGCTCAGAGCTTGCTGGTTAGTGGGTGGAGAAGGGAGCTGGGAGTTCCTCTATTTATACACGGTGGCTGCATATAAATGTATGGGTCCTGAGCGACTTTGAGTTTCCCACAGTCGATAGCCAATCCATGCGTGCCCTGGGACAATAGAGAAAGCATCTATTACAGCATGGCAAATTGACTGTGAATTGCCTGGGGATAATACCCTGCTCCCAAAGGAGCAGGTGGACTGGGGAGCGTGTGACACAATAGGCCTTGGCATTACGGCGCTGGGGTAAGAACGTGGGAAAGCGTTTGCCATCATTATAATCAAACTTCTGCCTGATGTTGGGAATGTCAACATCTCAATGTGCTGCCTTTTCCCAGGCTGTGGTGAAATTAAGCACAGAAGACTGATCCCAGGAAGAGATAATGCTCTGTGCCCACGACCAAAAGAGAGGCTGAAAAGGAAAAGATGCAGAATTAGAGGGACTAAACCCTTTCACTGACATTAAGCTGTGCTTAGATGGATACAGTACCAGAAAATTTTTGGGCAACTAAAGACTAAAATTGGGGGAAGAACCTTTAAAACAATTTGCACTAAGCAGTTAGCTTGAAATGTTTTCCTCTCCACTGTTTAAATTTTTTAAGTCCCTCTAAGTTATATGCAATACTCTTCCTTGCTTTTGTTTGGGTAATCTGGGCTTTCCTATGGCAGCCCATGACGTGTAATGGTTATGATGCCTTTCCCAAACATGTCCTATTTAATTTCATGCCACTTTGCAAATGCCTTACTGTTCCCTTGGTCCTGAGTCTCTGCATAAAGTACCTAAATATATTTTCCCTTTACAGACAACTGGGAAGCAGTGAAAAGTCAGTTCATGTCTATTACGTTGCTTGTATTATCCCGCTTGCAGAATGTACATACAGGGGCTTGGATATCCTGTGATTCTGTTAAATCTCAGGCTTTCTCAGTATATGTGCCACGTGTATTGCAATGAACACAGGTAACGAAGTGGAAAGGACCAGAGAGAATCCAGGATTAAAGCTGCCTTTCTGAGATTATTTTTCTTTTTCAGGCTATTACTCAGATCTGCTGCCCCCCCCAAGACACAATCCAATGCAAAGCTAGTCATGTTTAATATCTGTCAGTCAGGCATGTGAGGCCTTGTATTGACAAATTCCCAGTTATGCTTTATGGTGCATCTGTTTCAGCTGTAGTACGTGGAGCTCTATGTGTTTAAGGGGGGTCGTGTATGGGCATCATTTTTTTTCCTTAATGCATGTTCTAATGTCAGAGGTTAGAGCAGGGAGTAAACCTAGATTGTTGCTAATAGGCTAGCGGGTTGGGGATGTTAGGTTTGGAATACCTGTTTCTTACTACAATAGTAATGAAAAACCTACCTATTTCCTGTGTCTGCATTTCAAAACCAGAAAGGAAACCTTTCATTTCACTGTCAGCTGCAGTCAGCCTGTTTTACCTGCCCTCAGCATCCCTCTCAATGAGCCAGGGCCCCAACCTGTGTCTGTGGGTACAGAGATAGCAACGTGCTCCAGCACACATAGCGTTGTTGCATAAAAGGATATGATCCTGCAAAGGATGATCCTGTAACTAGTTATTAACCCGAAGCTTACAAAGCCCCTTTTAGCTTCCTGCCTTCTCATGGCAGTGATTTTCATAGGACAGCCGTTCTTCCCTCCTCCCTTTCCAGCCCAAAGACACTTTACATTTAGATGGATCACTTAGGGTGTAACAATTTTAATTGCTGATGGTTGTCAAAAACATGTAATTGAACAGGAAGTACAAGTCCTATTCAAAATCAGTTCCCTGAATTATTTTGTCAGCTTGTAGTCAGTGGTATTACTTGCGGCCAGGGCAATCCCTGGCTGCATGTACTTGTGCCGTTATTGGAGCTTGAAGTCAAGCACAGGGCTTTGTCCGTCTCTCTCGGGGGTCACATGAGATGGAATGGACAGCAGGTCCTGCCACGCACCATATGGGAAGGAATATGTTTGCAGCAGCAGTGGGCACAGTGAGATGGGAGGGAAGCTTTGACCCATTTTTCAGTTCTGGAAATATGAAATGAATGGTTTTAAATAATGCCATCCTATCCCCAGCACAATGCCCCTGGACTCCAAAGGGCTAAACCAGCTCCCACTGATTAAAGCTTTATCCCCTCCTTTAACTGCTGCGCAGATGGTGCAGCAGGCGTTAGCTTTCTTCTCAGGACCCACAGAGGCACACTTCTTTTGTTGACAGTTTAACACTGTGAATGGGGCAATGTGGGAAATCCTCGGAACTGCGGACTCGCACCATCTGATGTGAATGGTGAACCAGGCGTGCTGCCTTGCAGCCAGCACACAAAACAGCGGCCCTCTGGGCTCGCGAGCTCCCGGCTTCTCTCCCCCTCTCTGCCTGTTGGAAAGAGAGCAAATCTTCAGTTCCCCCCTTGCCTGCTTCACCTACCCTCTGTATATGTTGATGGATAAGAGAGAAACACGTATCAACCTGACCCCTGCTTTGGTTTGATTATTAAGGCCTGAAAACTTAATGGCAACAATATTTCCCAACTGATGCTTGAAAATAAGGACTAAGGCTGCCCCTAGAATATATTCATTGTGGGACTGGGTGCAGTATGCACTTCCTGCAAGGATTTCGGTAAGGAAAAAAAAAAAAAATCCTCTGCTGTAGGCAGTCCATTTGCTCTTTGTTAAAAGTCTGTAGCTAGTTTGTTCAGTTTGGGCTCTTCTAAAAATCATCTCTTAGCACCATACTTTGTCCCACTGAAACATGTTTGTTATCCAAATCCTTGTCAGTGTCCTTCATATCTGCGGGAGGAGTTTGTGCCTCTCTCTGGCTGTTGCTGCAGAGCCAGAATGAAAGATTGATTGTCTAAGGCTCAATAGCAGGGTTTTCCCTGTTTTTGGAACGAAGGATTAAAAAAACCAAATCCCCAAAATTGCCAAATGTGGAGTTGACTAAATAATGTGGCACAATAATTCCCTTCTTTGGAGGATGGTGTGAAATCTGGACCCGTGCTTGAGAGATGTCAGCTATGCTGTGGGCAGAGGCTTGCTTTCCTAGTGGCTTTGTTGCTCTGTAGATCACATTGCAGTTATGAGTTGCATCATGAAGATGCAGTCTTCGGAATTGCACGTGAAAACAGGGAGGTGTCTCCACTCTTACATGATAGAGATATTGAAGAGCGTAAGGGGAAACAGAAATCTGCAAACAATTGTCAATGTCTGTACGTACAGACCTCGCATGTCGGGCAGGAGTCCTAGCTTCTCCTAAGGCAAGAACCACCACGTTGATCGTCTTCAACTGTAGATCTCGCCATTTGACCCTGACACAGGATCCAGGAAATGTAACTAACCAACCCCGAGACTATCCTCAGTAGGCTTGTGTTCATGAGAGTCCATAAATCAAAATAGCTGGAGGACCTCTAACCTCGGAAATTGGTACTGGGCCATGGGCTTTCTGCTTCTGCTTTGTAGGTGGTGATTTCAGCCCAGGTGCAGGCTTATTACACGCGCCGTTTTCACAAAAGCTGCTACTAGTAGTACCAGTTGGCAGCTTTTGTAGCCCATCTGATGCTTAGCCTTCTGTGGAGGGGAACCCAGCCTGTTGCAATGTAGCAACAGGTCTGGAGGAAGGTGGGCTATCAGAGAAGAGCACAGAAACCCAGGATTTTGTTGTCTGGGTCACGCAGATCTAAAAAGCAGTGTTCCTGTACGTCTGGGGCTGTACTTATGGCACACAAATTGACGGCTTGAAGCTTTACTTTCTATACCACTTTTAGAGCATTTTTATTTTAGGCCATTTCCTACATTCATGTCGGCCTGTCTCACAAATGCTATTGATGGTGTTTCTAAAGAAATAATTACGATTTTTATTTTTCCTGTGCCTTCCTTAAATGGTTTAAAATCTTTCTGACAATCCCTCTCGAGACACCTATTTAGTGTCAAAGAGCATAACATTCCCAAGTTTTAAAAGGGCTCTCGCATAATACTGATCGATCAATGTGCTCCTTGGGAAAATAGCTCTCCAGATGGTCTATCAGGACAGGAATTGCTGGTCATCACAATGCAGAGCCAAAAAGCGTCACTAATGTGGGCTGTTGTGAGGCACGCTTCCTTTGTGGTCCCTTTGAATGTCATAAATAGGGAAGCAAGTGTGGGAAACTCTGAGAAACTCAGGCCCACACTCTGAGGTTAATAGGGGCTTTGTCAGGAGAGTATTCCTGGGCTGTGGGATCAGCATAATCAACAACATCTTCCCTAAGGGTGGGAATGGGTTGGAGCAGGGGAGAGTCACCCCAGGGGATAGAGGAGCTATAGGAAGCTTTGCGTTCAATTATTATAAGTGATAATAATTCATAAATTGTAAACATAACCTTTGCTGTGCTAAGACTGGTGAAACCGGAGGTCCAGCCTTTAATGCTCAAGTAATTGGTAAACTAAAGCCCGGAGGGGCAAGTCTTTGGCTGGTGAAAATGGGAAGCGGTGCACTTGTACCAGCTGTCAATCTGACTCCCTGGAGCAAACGGAGGCTTTCTGGTGGGGTTTGGTTTCTTCCCCCTGCCCAGGAAGGAGGTGCTTACTGTTTGTCTGCCTTACACCACACCGCAAACAGGCGGTCTGAATCTCAAGTACGCTAACAGCTAAGCATGACCCCCGCTATAGCCAGAGTAATGTAATACGGCCTCGGTGTAAATGAGAATCAGACCTTGTGGTTTGAATGTCAGTGGCTGTGTCTCCAGAGTTATTCCAATATGGGTGGCAGGAGTTCTGGGCTGAGAAGTCTGACTGTGGTCTCACGCGAGTTTTGCACAGTTGTCATTTCTGCGGCCTGTTCCTGTGTTTGCTTGGAACTAGAGAGACCCGGTTCAAATCCAACAGTCTTCAGTTTGTGCAGCTCTTCTTTGGTTTCCTTTTCTCTTTCCTGTTTATGCTGCCAGTTTGAAACAAACTGCCGTGATGCTGCCAACTGTGACATTCACAACGTGGTTTACTGGAGTGGTAATACATTAGCTGCGGAAGATACCCGTCCACATAATAGCAGCAGACTTCTCCGTGCCACGCATGACACTGCTCCCAGTCCCTGTGGTGCAGAGTCAGGTTGCGGTGTGCTTTGAGGCATGTTGCATTTTGACTGAGTCTGAACTCCCCCAAATTTCCTGTCCGCAATCTGCTTTAATTAGGCTTTATTTAAAAATGCACAGGCATGGATGAACAGCTTGAATTTTGCTAGGATTCAGAAGCTTGTACTAATTGACAAAGACAAGTTGAGCACAGCAAGGTGGAGTGACATTTTCAAGATCACTAAGCAACCACTAAATCTAGAAATATCTCTTCTGAATTATTTAGTAGATTGTTAGGAAGAACAAATCTATCTGCAGCATTGGTATCAGCCCCTGATGAATTGCAGAACTGCACCAAAAGCCCACCCTGTATTGCATTGGCAGACAGATGAAGAACACTCAACCAGCTCGTGCGTTCAGGGTAAAATAACATCCAAAATGATCCGTGCAAGTGTAATGAGGTAGAGCAATATGTTCTTGAGCTGGCTAGTTGGCTTTTTGGTCCTTTCTGTACATGTAACAAAGGGTTTAATCACAAATCAAGTGAGGACTGGCCAGGTACAGCTAGCAGTGTTTGAATCCAGTTTGATCTTGCCAGCGTAGCAGATCTGAGTTTGCTGGGCGCTTATCTAAGCGGCCATTTGACAAGATTAGATATTCTCGGTTTCCGTTTGTTTAACAAAAAAAGCATATGCTAGAAATGAAGGTTTTCAAGGGCATCTCTCCCAGGGAATCTGAGGAGAGTTGAAGTTGTTGACCAATGGTGTTTCATGCTGTTCCTATATCTCTGGAAGAATGAGAGGGTTCCCTGTCCTATATCCAAATCAATGTGTTGCTGTGGTTAGATAATAGTTTTGTGAACTGATTGTTTGCGCAAATTTATTTTACTGTGAAGAGAAGGACAAATAAAAGGTGAATAGTCCGCACTGAGCAGTGAATGGGAACTCTTCTAAGGAAAAGTGAGTGAATGGTATTGGGGAAAGTGCTGTGTTTTAGAGAGATTGTTGGTATTCATGGTGCTCAAGGGTGGCTTTAGGATCCCTTTCTCGTGCTTTTCTTCCTGCTTCCCCAAATTCCTCCTGAATCTCTTTTCACTTGTTCACCTCATCCGTTCCCAATTTGCGTAGCTGTGTGGGAGAAGGACAAGCACGTCCTTTACAACAGGTGCTAATCCTCCCCACGTCACCAGAGTGCAGCTGACTTAATCCTCAGGAGACAGGAATCACGTGGCCTGTACATGGAGAATTGCAGAGTCTCACGGGGCTCGAGCTGAGAGTGTGCACGGGTGCCACGGTGCCTCTCTCTGCAACTCACGGGAAGCCCAGGCTGCTTACCCAGCTGGTGCAAGCCAGGTAGGCAGGCTGTTGTAAGTCCCCGTGTAAGAGGATATGCTAGATTTGTTTTCTTAATTGAGGCGAGGTGAAAAAAAATCAAGGGAGGATCATCTAAAAGGTACTTGGCAGGGAGGCTGTATCTACAACAGGCTGGATAGAAAAAAAACTCGAAAGCCTGGTGCAGTGTGACAGTTGCTCAGCTCTGAGGCACAGGCCCTATTCATGGCACGTTTTGGGCCCTTAGGTGGATGTCAGGGAAAGAGAATAAAATGTCTTAAAAGAGAGTGGGGAAATAATTTAGGAGAGGAAATACTTTTTCAATCTGTTTGCTATCAAATTATGTATCCTTTTAGCCATATACGGGCAGATTTCAGTTCAGTAAAGAAAGCAATTCTGTTATTGCCTAACAGAATTCATGTTCAGGTAATAGAATCTGCTAAAATCAAGAGAGAACAAAACCTAGTTCACCCTATTGCAGGTAGTTTCAAAGAGGAGGGTAAGATCCCCAGGCAGAGTCCGGTGCCAAACAACTTGGGAGTTGTTAGGGGTAGGCATGTTCCTACCTCCTAAATGGGCAAAAAGTGTAAGACTGAACTCAGGTTGGTGGGTAAATTAATGGGGAATGGGGGGAAATGAACTGGCTGTGAAATCAGTGGTTCACTGAAGTTGGAATAGGTTGCTGTTAAGTCTCTGGGTCTACACCTCTCAGTATCTCGCTTCAATTTCACCTCCATTTTTTGGTAACTTATCCAGAAGTTGCTTCTTTGCAGGATGTGAAATCGTGTTCTGCCAAATGAATTTCAGGTGTAAGCTACTCACTGGAATGAAGGGCTCAGAAATATGACATCTCCTGACAGCTTCCCCCCTGCAGGAGTCCACGTGCAACACCAAGCCTGGGAGTATTAGCCATTTTAATAATTTCAAACCAAAAGATTAATGACTAAAACCATTTTTATTGTATTGTACAGTGAGGACACCAAAGTTGAACATCACACAGGATGAATACATCACAACTTTATAAAAGCGTTTAAGCTCTTTAGCATGTTCAGTGAATGATTATAAAGTACTTACTGCCTCCCTTCCTCTCCCTTTTACTTAAGGTATATCCCAGGCATTTCCTTTACAAAAGGCATCAATTATCCCTCAACTGAGAGTAGCACGTCCTGACATTAAGATAATTTTCCCTAGAGCTATCTGTTATCATCATAACTTTCTGTAAGAAGGTATACTAAAAATAGCATAGGAGCTTCAGAATAATCAGCGTTTCTTAGTAACAACTTTCACCCAAAAGGTAAAGGCTCAATACTCTCTTTATGATACAAAATACGTTCTTCAAAGTGCTCCTTCTTTAGGAAGGTCAATACATTATCTAGAGACAATGGAGCACTTGAACCAGTGACCCAGGGAGCTAGTTTTCCACTGACAGCCACAGGCTCAACAGCCTTGCCAAGCAAAAGTGTGATGGAAACTGAACAGCATTTGGCTCTCTGAATCACTGCAGAACTTTCTCCTCTCTTTGGCCAGGAGCCACCGATAAAAGCAGCAAATTTGCTGCAAGATACAAACACATTCCTTCACTGTGAAGGGAAACTACTCAGCGACCCTCATTTCTTGTGACAGAAAAACAATAACTGCCCCCCTCCCACCTTTGGAAAGCAATGTTTCCTACTTTAAAGAGGAACTATGAAATCACAGGTCCCTCTAGTTTTTGTAGCAAAACATAGGAATAAAGCAAAGTTCAGCAGGTCTACCAGGGTCTCCAGATGGTAGGAGCAGCAGCCGCAGTCTTCTGGGCGGTTTGCTTTCTGGCAAACAGACAGGGTGACAGAGGTGGGCTACGCAGAGCGGGACAGTACATAACATCTGCACCCATCTGAGCTTTGCAGAAGTGCTTGATTAGCTGCACCTGAGTTTCCTTCTTGGGCTCATAGTAGGACAGAAAATGCATAGCTTCCTTGAGGCACCGCAGGTATCCACTGTTAAAGTCCTGCTCTAGATTCTTGTGAATGAATGCTAGAAAAGATAGAAAGAAGCAGATGCAGTGGGTTAAGATCATGACCAAAACATGGGACATTCATGCATTAATTTGCTTTCCAGAGCCTGTGTCCGTGGGCCTGGCTCACGTGACTAGACCGGGTGTGTTATAGCCCCTGCACGCTCCGGGAGCCAGGGCTATGCGGGAGGGCAAAGGCCTGTGCAAGCAGACTTTAAGTGGTATGCAAATACATGCTCTGCACTCACTTTGGTCCTGCAGCTGGCTCTGCTGCTTCAGGTAGCTGACAGCCACTTCCAGGATGTCGGCTTTCTCCAGCTTGGAGTTGGGCTGGTGTCTCTGAAACTCCTTCTCCAGGAGCAGTTTCAGCTGCTCAATGCTGCTGTTAATCCGGTCACGGCGCATTTTCTCCACCACTGGCTTCCTCAGCTGAAAGAGAGGTGGAGCAGGTCATTAGGATTTTCTGAGACCTGACTTGATTTCCCCTTCTGATGCCCTGATACACACATGTTCAAAGGTGCGTTCATTTGGTAGGAGAGCTTTGCGATGCTGCCTCCCTGTTCACCTCTCAATTTAATTTTTAAAAATCCATATAGTCTCCTTTTTCTCTCTTTAACTTATTTGCCTTCCCCCAGACCACTTTCTCCCCTCTTACCTCATCTTTTCCAATGTTGTATTTATTTGACAGAAGCAGCCCATTGCATAGAACACAGACCAGCCTTTCCAACCCTGTCAAGGGCTCTACTTACTTTATTCTTTTCTTTTGGCAGCAGTTTCTCCTCCATGTGGACCACGAGAGTGTTACTGGGAGCCATTCTTAGTGCTGTCAGTCCTGGGCACAGACCCCCACGTCGGGCTGCTGTGCTGAGCGTGAGACTATGCTTAGGCACTTACCGACTGCCTCTATTTATACATCAGGGAGCTTCAGCAGATATGTGAGTCTGGGGATGGCTGGTGTTTCCCACAGCCATTCAGCCAATCCAGGCACACAGCTGAACAATAGAGGAAGCATCTATTAGTGCATGGTACATTGATTGCAAATGCCCTGGAGAGAATAACCTTCTGCCCACGCTGACTGGTGGAGTGTGCAGCGTGGCTCTTCGGGGCTGCCCAGGGATCTGGGAAAACACTGACCCTTCAGCTGGTCGTCTGGGATCAATTGCATTCCTGAGTCCCCGCATGTGCCGGTCACATTTGTGGCGTGGAGGAGGCACGCTTTTGGGGGAAGGTGGCAAAAGAAGGGGAGCACTATTAGGGTGAAAATCAACAGCACCAAGGAGATCTCTCTACTCTTTCTAGAGAGGGCACTTCACAGCCTGCCTCCCAGTTGCTGTGTGCCAGCGCGTGGGTGTATTTGCACTTGTCCATATAGTCGTTACACTTTTAATGGGTGAGACAAAGTGTTACCCCTGTGAAATGATGGGTTTGTTTGCATGACATTTCTAAACACTCTGGAGGATCTACAGTCAGGATGGTGGGATGTTGGATGGACAGGGTGAATAAATAGGGAATGGGAAGCAAATGGAAATAGCAACCTCTCTTTCTCTCTTCACTCACCGAGGTCTGTGAGCCTGTCTCTCCAGTGCTCCCATTGCCTTCATTAAGGACATCCACACACTTCCTAGCAGAACTGGGCCCATGCCTAGTCACCCCTGTGGCTCTTTCTTTTCACTTTTCTGCCTCTCTTTTATACAGACATTTACAAGAATGATGGTTAAGATGCACTAAAGAATAGCATCAGATTCAACCCAGAAGCCCTAGGCCTTGGGAAGTCAGAGGTGGGTCATGAGTGGGATTTAGTACCTGAGGCCCACCTTCAGACCTGAGCAAGGAGGTCAGTTCTGCTTCTTGCCTGAGATTTCTGGTGTACTCTGTTCTCATCTGACCAAGGAGCATCGCACTGCCCTGCTGCAGGCTGGACCTGCCACAGTTTGCAGAACATGCGATCTCTGAGGCCATGTAATTGCCTCCCTGTGTAACCTTTAGCATGTCATCCCCACATCCGTTTCCTTGGCTGCAAAAGGGGGGTAGTGCTGCTTGCTTGTATTTGCATGAAAATGTCAATAAAAATTAAGCCAACTTTATTTATTTTGTGGTAAAGGCAAGAACAAGAATGAAGTCGTGTGGATGCTTTAGGTCAGTTCTGATTTTGTCTTATGAGAAAAATCTGTCTGGACACAGTCCTTGAGGCAGCACTGAAAATAACCCAGAACCTTCCTGAGAAAGCTGTGCTGCGCCCTGCCATCTGAGGGTCTAGCTTGTAGTGCCCGAGGCAGAGGTGTGCTCATCTTCCCCCAGCGCGCTGCTTGTGCGTGGGGTCAAGGCTGACAATCTGGAAAGGGAAATAGTGGAGGGAAGCGTGCAGTGAGGTACGAAAGCCGAAGACGATTTCTTTCTTGGAAGTCCTGAAGTGAAGCCTGAGTTTAAGGGGCAGTTGATGGGAAGGAGGGAGGTGTCACTGAAGTAGCCGGCTTCGTGGTTTTCATTGTATGGGCCTGAATGGGCTTAGCTCTTTGTGAAGGGCAGATGCTGTCCTTGGAGCCCTTTATTCCCTCCGTTGTGGGAAAGCCAGGAGACAAGACATCTCATGAACGCTTTGAAGCAGTCAAAGGATTATGATACAAAATAAGATACAGCTTGGAAACCATGCCCTAGCTTTTGCCAGCTATAATAAAGTGTTGCCCTTTTGGCTGGACTTCCTCTAAAAGTTGGTGCTCCTAGCAAGGGAGCAATGGTGGCAGGCCTTGAAGCTAGGAGCTGACAGGTAGGCATGTACCAAGCTGGTTGCAGAGACTCTTCGGTGTCAAAAAACATCTTTTTCCCAACTCCTGAGAAGCAGCCCTGACCTTTATTGCTGAATTATAAGTGCTAGCCAGATGGTCTTTTGGGAGTTGGATTCTTTCCCTTTAAATCATTCAGGCTCAAGCACCGTCACTAATGTCATGAGTAGTTGCAAGGCACACTTCTATTGTCCCAACAAGAAATGTTATCAATAGGGGAAAAGTATGGGAAACGCAGAGAAATGCAAACCCACACAGCCTGGTGCTAATAACTCCTTTGTGGAGCCTGCACTTCTGTCAGGGCACGATGAACTCACATGGCTTTTTCACCGAGTAAGGCTGAAAAGCGCATGTTTCACCATGCAGGCAGGGGTTTCTCAGAGATCTGTGTTTACCAGGAGGAAGGAGCAACATGGGCCAAGGGGACAGAAATGCTGGTTCACACCCAGGGGTGGTCAGCAGGAACAGCGAGCTCAGCTGCAGCACTGGCTATCCTGGGGGCTGCTGGTTTGCTTCACCGTGCCTCAGTTTGCTCTTCTGGGAAATGGGAGCAGTGCTGCTAAACTCTTTCACAGAGCCCTCTTGCAATCAGGAGCTGAGCCCATGTCTAAGCGGGAGATGGGGACAGGGCTGAAGTGGCCCTCGTGCCTTCCTGGTAGCTCTTGGGGGTACTGCTGAACACCTGAGGGAACTAAGTGGAGAAGGAGCATCTCTGGGGACGGTTCTCCTCTGCAGTGGAAGTGCTAACCATGGCCTCCTCTTGCTGTCTTGCAGAGGGGTCTCTTTTCTCTCATCTGTTGGGAGCCTGGCAGAGATGCTTCTTCCCTCTGTCATTACGGCTGCCAGGAGAGCAGGGCCTTGCAGGATTCGTCCTGCTTACAGTCTGACCTCAAGTGGGTTTTTGGCTCTTCCTCAGGCCCACCCATGGTTAGCACTGCTGGAAAGGATGATTTACACGGATAAAATGGAAGGCTTCTTAGGACGAAGCTAAGCTCTGATCTTACTTTCGCAGGTAACGTGCTAGTGGCAGTATCACTGAGGAAGACAGTAGTGATGAGAACACCTCCCTGGGTCCCAAGCAGACCTGTGCTGACACATCTGTGTGGAAATTATTATCTTTGAATGCTTGATGAAACTCTTGGGTTTGTATGTTGTGCCACACTCATACCTTACTATTGCTGGGTGGATGTGTCATAATGTTTAAGATTCCTGGGGTTTAGCACCACAAATCCCTGCAGTATTACCACATCCCTTCGTCATCCTCCGTACTCTTATGACTCGCTCTCTGGAGGTTGCCTGTTTGAGGTGAACCCTAATGATCCTTTGACAGTTTTCAACTGCTGACTTCGGTGTCACAGATGAAGAGCCCTTCTCCCAGCCCCCTCTGGTGCACCGAACCCTGCCTACCATGTTGTGCTCAGGGTGTTTCACTGATACTACATTCTACACAGTAAATAGTTTAAAAAATTGTTTGGCATGGGAGGCAATATATGAAGAATTTATCCTGCCAAACTTGCTGTTCAGGATTGGCTGCTTCTGCTTGCACAAGCCAAGCATAATTCTGTTTGAACCAACAGAGTCAAAGTGTAGTGAAATCTGCCTATTTCAGGGGAAAAGGTGATGTTGTTATTAGACCTATTGTATGAAATATTCCATTAAATGTCATTAGCATGGCATTATCTTGCCTCCTTTAGTCATTCGAACCCTGGCAAAAAGGGGTCTTTTATTACTGTAAAGTACATTCTTCACAGGTTTAACCTTCTTTTAATTAGTTTTTCTTTAGATCCAGAATGCTTAATATACTGCCATTCTCAGGTGCGTAAGCGAAGGAAAGCGGACTTTGATCATTAAGAAACATACGAGACAATTTGAGCTGCATTTTCAGGGTTGTTAGAGGGAAAAGCAATTTCTATAGCTGCTTGTGTGGGTGACCCTGAAATAGTCATGCTCCAATGACATAGTCTTTCTACAGTGAGTATTCCAAATAATTAAAAATTAAGGAGAATTTATTATTTTACTGCCCAGCTGAAATTCCCACAAGTCACCTCTCAGCATATTCAAGAGTGCACAAGAGGGATTTATTATTTCCTGGTATATTGACTCTGAAAGGTCTGGGGATTACAGCTGCTTTGCACATGAATAGCTGGAGTGTGTTGTACAAAAGGCATGGTCTGTGGGATAATGGGGTTGGATGTGGGAAAGCGATGACCCTGGGGGAGAGCAGGCTGGTGCCTGATGGCAGGAATCAATTATGTCTCAAAGGAACACATTGCCCTGGGAGCAGGCTTTGCGGGAGCCACCATGTTCTGTGTTTACCACCCTCCTTCAAAAACCCATATAAACCAACCACGGAATATATCCTATCCTGCTTTTACCAGGGGACTCAGCTGTGCCTTGCTCCACAGTTACGCCAGTCAGTGCTGCCAGGTATGATCACAGTAACGTAACCGTTCCCCATCTCAGCGGCAGGGCTGAGACCCAGCAGTTATCTCACACGTGCTACCACACGGTTTTGAGTTTTGCTCTAAAGCATCCCAGGTACTGCTGACTTCAGCAGGAGGACACGCTCCCCAAAAGTCCTCTGAAATAGACCCCATCACCTCGTCAGCTCTGGCCAAGGGAGCAAACACACAAGCTACTGAGTTCGGGCACTTGCTTCATTATTTTGGATGGGCTTTTTTGGAAGATGGTGGTATTCAGCCCTTACAGTGGGCTCAGCATCTCTGAGGAGCTGGCATTACTGCCAGCCTCTCAAATGTCAAAATTTGGTCTTCAGGAAACCAAGAAATGGGCTGAAAGTCGTAAGGATTTAGCAAAAACATTTCACTGTTTCTAATAAAAATAGAAGTATTTTGATGTTTTTTATTTTTTACATACCTTTTGATTATTGAGCATTTGGACTTTATTTAGATTGATATAATTAAATCTTTTTCTTCATGAAATCATGAGGCTTGGTCACGAAGTCTTACTGAAGGCCGTAAGTATTATAAGTCTCACGATAAAAATCACAAGACTTACTAAATAGTGCTGCCAAGCATTTTGGCAAGGAGAAGGTATCCTGCAGAGAGAATATTTTAGAGGAGCAGGTTGAGAATTGGGACTGTGGTTCGTGAGGTCTGGCCCCAACAACCACTTGCTGTCATTGACAAGATGGGAATGGTGTGTTTGAGCCAGATAGGGGGGCAGTCACCTCTCCCCTTACGAGAGCAGCAATTAATCCTCTCTGGATGTGTCAGACATTTAATCACTCAACTCTAGCTAGGGCAGCAGTGGAGAGGGGAGATAATAGTCACAGACTTCCCTGGCGTCCCCTGAGCCTCAACTGATTGTCCCCAGCCTTGGGAGCCAGTTTGTAACCTGAAGCTGATTCTCCCCTATGCCCCAGTGAATTTCTCCCCTTCTTTGAGCTCAGCCTGAGTTTTGGGATGTAAGCTCCTACCAGAATCCACTTTCTCAAGCTTGGTGGCTGTCAGTGAGCGCACTGAGGAGCACAGATGGATGTGTGTCTGGTGACAGTGTCCCGAGGCTCCGTGTCAGGTCCTGCCCTGCCAGGCAGGTGTGTTTTGGAGGACGAGGAGCATCTTTGCCATGGTCAGCTGGGTGGAATGAAGGGATCATGTCTGATAAAAGCTGGCAGCTGCCTTGCATGCAAGAACAGTTTTTCAAAAGCTAGATAACCTAGTCCTGAGCCAGGCAAAGGACTAGCAGAGGGGCACATGCAGGAACTGACAGACCTTGGTCCTCACAAAGCGTACAAGGCAGAGCTGGATGCCCTCATCACCATGCCACAGGGCAAGGCACATTGTCGGATGTCAGGATCAGGGGAATCTAGTACAATAAACAGAGGCAGACGCTCAAAAAACAGTCTAGAGAGAGTTAAGAATAGGACCAGGACCCCCAGAACATCTCCAGTGTAGCTGGTAGCATAAACTGTGCCCTACAGTCATCTGCAGCACTAGGTACTGGGAATCGGGCATGAAGTCCCCCGGAGCTGCCAGGACTGTGCAGACACCTTTTGCATACGACCAGTGATGAGCGGACAGCTCTGCAGCTGCAGATAGCACTGGACTTGTTAACTAAAGCGGTACGGCTCCTTTCTCATTTCTAAGCCGCTGGTTTTACCCAGGCCGAGTGTCTAGGGCCTGAAATTCCCTTATAAACTCAGAGAATTCATGTAATTCAGGGCATGCTGCATCCTCTCCTCCAAGGATCTCCAAGCCCAGAAGAACTGTAACTACTGGGAGGCAGCTGATCAAAATTAGATTGTGCTGACAGACAGATCTGCACAAGGATTAAGGACAGCTGCAGCTTAAGACTGATGTTTTGGTAGGTCTTCAGGAGCATGAATAAACAAATTAAAACTTAGTTTACTTTCTAGAGAGATCAAGTTAATTTCTGTTGAATAGATCATTAAGTATTTCCTGATCAGCAATTTGAGTCCATCTTCCTTTTCAGCCATTTCATGGGCTTGAACAAATTGTACTAAATAACATTTTCAAAAACCACCACTGAATTTGAGTACAGAAGAGGACTTTTGCATCTGCTTATCTAGGTGGTACATGACTACAAGTGTGGTCTGGGCCGGTGATCGGAATTCTCCCACAAGCTGGGGAGTTGGCTCCTTTTCAGAGATGCCAAAGCCAATTAAAACAAAAGTGGGTGCTGAGCATCTCTGCAAACCAGGTGTCTCAAATAGCCACTTGGCAATAGAAGCTCTGCAACCAGTAGGTTATTTGAAATATTGAAATTCTGGCTCTCGCCTGCCTACCTCATTTTTCTTCCTTTGTAAAACATTGCTAATAATACATCCTTATCTCACAGAGGAGGTTGCTGAGAATTCATTAGCTGGTATTTGTAAAGCACTTTGAAAATGCAAAGCCAGTGCATTATTCCTGGTCTTCTGGATGCTTTCCATGTTATTAAAATCAGGATTTCAGAAAGGCTTATCGGGGATCAAAACAGCATCCCAAACTTGAAAGGAAGCAAGACTGTTAAACCATCAACTGTCGCCTCCCCCTCCAGCCAGATGTTAAGCCCTAAAGAACTGAAGTGGCACAAGGAATTACTTTCCCAAGTTCCCCCAGCTGGGCTGACAGGCCTTGATCAATGGTTTTCTCCACAGTGAGTGCTATGCAGATGGTCTACCCGGAGCAAGGTTTCTGTGAAGTACAAAGGGAAGTCAAACACCATTTCTAATTCAGCTTGTAGCATGGCACACTTCCTTTATCCTCTGCCTGAATGCAGTGAATAGGAGAGCAGTGTGGGAAACTGGAAGGAACTCCAAACTCACACAGTCTGTGGGTCTGTAAGACACTCCTGTCCTCAAACCACATCTGCCTGTGACAGTCAGAGGGAAAAAGAGTGACAGAACGAAAAATCAGATTATAAAAACTTCATGAAGGGAAAATAAAACCCAAGTAAAAGGAAAAAAGTGAAGGAAGCTATGCAGACAAATAGAAATTGTGCCAGCCCCAGACAGGGGCTGCCAAGCAGCAGGGTAAGGAAGGGCTAGGAGGAAATCACAGGGAAAGGAGCTGCAGGAGCAGAGTCTTGCTCACGCATCAGTAAGGCCAGAGAAAATTGTCCCTCTGAAGGTGGCAGAGGTGGTTTCGGCCCACACTAAGACTTCTTAGCCACATGTTCTGTTTGCCTCTTACATCCCCCAGATTTGTTTAATATGTCCCAGAGAACACAGATGCTTGATATTAGTCAAGCTGCTTGTAAGTGTGTGCAAACTGTTGCAAACAGATACAGAAGCTCCTCCAATCCTTAGTTGCCCTGGCATGTTAATATGAATTACTGTTTGCTGTAATTCTAATATGGGGTTTAAATACTGGACTGATTTCTTGCTGCCAGCTTGGAGATGCTCTGCTGTAGGTGAGGCAGTGCCACAGTTTGGCTTTGCCCAGAAGATATGTGGTTTTTTGCTAGGACTGCCCATGGCGTCACTGCCAGAGGCCAAGAGATGGCTACGAGGTGTCGCTTGACAGCCAGACCGCCCATACCCCAGGCTGCTCAGTACCCCTGTCTTGCTGTTCTGTCAAAGGCCGGCCTGCCCAAATATGCTGCAAGGGTTGCCATCATATCACCCATAGTGGTACAGCAGGGCACCAATTCCCTAGCTCCATGTGGCAGTTAGGGTGCTTTCCTTGAGCAGACTTGGCAATGCCAAGCTTTGAAACACAACCAATGCAGGTCCCCTCCCGAAGCCGTCACTGCAGTTTTGCAACGGGATTTTTGCACCTCTTTGCTGCCCAGTGCTAAGGGCAAAAGATGACTGCTATGGGCCATGAGGATATCACGATACTTTTGTATGACCCACATAGAGCTATAAGAGCCAGGCTTGGCTTTCAAGAAAATTGGATCAGGTTTTATACCAGTAACGCTATGGGGAAGCTTTTATCTTCATTAATACTTCTAAACTCTTCTGTGTTGCTTGGATGAAAGAAATGGGAAACAGCAGGCCATATTCTGGTATTGGTATTTGGCAGGGGAAAATTCAGGCTCAAATTGTGCTGATCAGGATTTTGATAAATTCCGCTGTAGGTGTAGAGGTAGTTTGTATTTACACCAATTTACCGGAGATCAGGAAGTAGCTCTGGAGGCACAAAAGCTGCAGGCCAAACCCAGCAGTCTGCTTCACCCTTCACGGAGTCCAGAGTTCCTACTGACGTCAGTGAGGATCCAAGTAAGGCCCTTAGGATTGGACCCAGTTTAACTGTCACCTCAGGATGGTCTGTAGGACTCAGCACTAACTGAGTCTCTTATATTTTCCTGTTTTTCCCGTTCTCTATTTAGAAGCCTGTCCCTGTTCCCAAGTGTTTTAGCTTTCTAAATGACTTACTAACATAAGGCTGTGGAAGTTTGTGTACCTCTGAGTTTCCCACACCATTTCTTAACTATATTCATTCCTGTCACAAAAGAAGTGTGCCTGACTACAAACGACATTAGCAACGGTGCTTGCCTCTGCATTGTGTTCAGTGGGAAACCCTGCTCCCAAAAGGCCATCTGGGCAGCACATATCAGGAGAGAAGCAATGGGAGCAATGAGCATCTCGCAAGACTTGGGAAAGCAGCAGCATCTTTAAGTCTTCCTAAAGAGCTAACATCTGGCAGAGATTCTGGAGCAAGGCTATAGCTAACGCCGTATTTCAAGCCTGTTCTCCAGAATCCTGGGATCCTAGTAAGTTTTCTGTGCACTCTTGTGTATGTTTGGGACCACAGTAGAAGGTGTGTAATTCAGAATTCATTATCTTTAAAGTCCACTGACTCTGCTAACTTTGTATTAGGGAGGAGTTTTTGTTGCTGCTTTTTTTAGGATTTCCAAGCACAGGAGAAGCAGAGCATCTATTCTGGGTAACCGAGCATCTCATTTGACCAGCTCTTCCAAGATGGTCAGTAATTGGCTATTTTTTCCTCTCACAGACTGTGAAACCAAAGAGAAAATAAAAAGGTATTTTAGATATATGCTTTTATTTTAGATGCTTTAAACTTCACATGTGACACAGAGTGAGGAAGTAGGAACCTCAGTGGATTTACCATCTGGGGGAGATTTTGCTACATTTACCTCATGATAATGCATTGAATACTATAAATTTTATTACCATACATGTTCTAAATATGTGGGGCCTCCAGCCCCTATAGTTAGGTGAATTTCTCAAGGCCACGGAAGATTATTAAGCATTCAGCCTGCTCAGTAGCAGGCTTTAGGTGAGTTTGGATCCTAATGGAGAAGAAATTTTGAGCACTGACCCCTTGACTGTGCCAAGGGCACAACCGGTACCGCAGTGCAGTCAGGCAAGGTGTTGGCACAACCGCCCGCTGCTCCTTTCCATTTGCATTTGGCCTGGCCAGATGTGGGGCAGCGGAGCTGTTCTGGGACCCCTGCTAGGAAAGCTGATACTGCCTTTGCTGGGCTGTGTGGTTTCTTGTTAGGGACCTGAGCTCACATTTCTCTGAAACTGAGTCAGTGGCAGAGTTAAAGGCAGGAATTCGGAAGGTTTGGGTTACAGCGACAATGCCTAACCATGTAATTACTAAACAGCAGCAGAAAAAAAGGTCCATCACATATCAGGCACACACAGTAAACAGACATGGAACAGGGCTCGATGCTCAGGAGCCTGGCAAAAATCAAGTAGGCATTTTTATCCCATACAATTAATTCCTTTAAGAAGGTACAGTGAGGTTACTTTGTTGGAGGAAGAAAGGAGATTGAGGTTTTCATTCTCATTTAACTTGAGCTAAATGTTGTAATAGTGAATTAAGCAAAATTTCTACCAAGACCAAGGTGGGTAAGGCGGCTCAGACTAGCATGACTGTTCCCATGGAGTTAACCTCGTAATCCCCTGGGTGCCGAGTGGAGGAATAAGGGGTTCACGTGTAAAATCCTGCTGCAGAGATCCCAGGTGGAATCAGCAGTAGCAAACATACGGGTGGCAATGCCTTTGGCCCGGTCTGGATCGGCCGAGGGGCTGCAGCAGCTGCCCCTGGGCAGGCAGCCACGGCCGCCCTGGGCTCTCACCTCGCTCCCTCATCTTTGGAGCCACTGGGCAAATCCCAGAAGCAGCCAGAGCCCGCCAGCGTGACGGAGGAAAGCCAAAGGCAGACCAAGTCCCTCAAATCACACATCTGCTCTACTACGGCTTTATCATGGGAAGTTAATTTGTCTTCCCCAAAGTAACAGTCCTGTGATGCAGATTCCTGAGAAGGAGGCTCAGTCTCTTGTTGTGTGCTGTGGGTGACTGCAGGGAAGGCGCCCGACGCTTTGTTGGACTAAAACTGGAGTGTCTGTTATGTGACTTGTGCTGGAAGGGGAAGTTATTGCTGTTCTTGTAGCTGCTTATTAGTGAGTTAATCTGGAAAACAGAAGCTGTCTCTGCTAAGGGACCTGGCTGATCATGGGATTAGCACATTTCTTCTTCGTGCACTTGATTAACGAGCTCAAGAAATGAGTTACTACTCAGGGGTTTCTGTTTCAGAGAATCTCCCCGAGAGGGATGCACAGAGCGGAAGATTGGTTTCAGAGGTGGCATTACGTGGGCTCAGAAATAATCCACAAGCTTTGAGGGGAACATGTGAAATGGTGTCACAAAAGCTTTCCCACAACTTGACATAAAAGACTCGGAGCTCAACAGCTGCTGCTCTGCACAAAAAGAAGGGAGCCTATTCAAGAGCAGTACAATAGGGATGGAAGGGCAGATCCTGGAAGAGGTCATTTAAGCCTTACCTGGTCTTACGAATAATGAGTTGCAGAGAGAAACGTGTCCGTGTGTACGTGTATTCACATTAAAAGACATGTGTGACCACACACATATATATGAATATAGACATGAACGCACAAACACCTATATTAATGTAAACACAAACAGTATTTATGTACTACCCTTTCTTTTTCAGTAGGAGATTCTCAAACGCAAGCCCTAACATTACCTGACAGTAATTTCTTTGATTATTATTATTCCTGTATTGAATCTTATAAGGGGAGGTAGTGATGCTCACGGGGCAGCGTGTTGAGCTGCTTAGGTCACATAGCACACTTGGAGCCCGCCTGGGCCCAGGACGCGGGGTTCCAGACGTGTGGTTAACGCCGCCGCCTGCCCGCGTCGCCCTTCCTGCGGTGTAACAGGGCGGCGTTGCTGTCAGCCTTGCTCCGTGCGGGCCGGGGTCATCTCCAGGGCGGGGGGAAGCTCCTTCTTCAGCTGCTCGTGTGAGCTTAGAGCTCATGGAAGAAGGCAGTACTTGCACGGGCAGGGGCAGGGTAAATGCAGGCAGATCTGGGTCAGGTTTTCCAACGTGAAATTCTGGCTGTGTGTTTACAGGATACAAATAGCTGCAGGCACCTGTTGAGGAAAGACCGTGCATCTCAATACAGAAGTGGCCCCAGTGGGGAATGAGGAATTGGGAGTTCGATTTCTAATAATTTTATGGGCTGCGTGAATTTCTTCTGCACTCAGTTTTCCTTTGTGCATAGATTAAATGAAAATAATTAGAGTAAAACACGTTTTGGGGAGGAAGTGAGAAAACAGCATGTGAGACTGAACTGATCCCTAAACACTCTGAGATCCTTCTCCTTGCAGCTTTATCTTGCAGGTATTTAAAAACAGAAACATAAAATGCTTGCGACATGGCCTGTGAGTGTTCTAAAGAGGTGCGTAAGATATCAAGGGAAGAGAGCAACAATCAAAACAGAAAACATTTTCAATAACTGTGTGTACTTAAAATTAAATGTATTTACTTGCAGTAGTTGCAATAAGCCAAACTGGAAAAGCTGTTTTCTGTTTCACAAGGGCAAAACTGGTGTCGCAGGCACCCGAGGGAGAACAACTGGCTCTGGCTTACTGAGAAAAACAAAGTGAGTGGATTTGAAGAAATTCTGCTCTTCCTCTCAGAAAGCGCTCGTGTGTGCATGTGCATTTGTGCATGCTTAAGCGTGTGCCTCCGTGCGTCCCTGGAGAGGAATGCAGCCCGCGCAGCAGTCTGCCCGCAGCAGACCGTTTCCCGCCATCGGCAGCTGACCTCCTCCTTCCTCCACACATGTGAACCCAGGGCTGCGTCTGGAATGCTATTGATCTGCGGCATTAGTCAGCAGCCTTTTCCCATTGAAGGCCAGCTCTTTCCCAGCTTCTGACACGTAATTCTGATGCCGGCCTTTCACGTACCACACACTCCCCACCTGCTCATCTGGGAGAAGGTCATTATCCCCCGGCTATTCACCAGCAATGGAGCATGCAAGAATAGATGCTTCTCCTATTGTGCTGCCTATCTCCCTGATTGGCTGTAGAGTGTGGGAAACTCCACCAAGCCGGAGACCCACAGGCTCTCAGTGAGGTTGCACAGTATAAATATCGGGCAGAGACAGCTTCCAGCAACACATTTCTCCTGGACTTCCACTCCGAGACCATCCCTCCTTTCTCAGGACAGATGGCTCCCAGCACTGTTTTCATGGAGCCCGACAACCTGCTGACACCAAAGGAGAAAAACAAAGTAAGTCCAGGCACAGCAAGGCAGCTCCGAGCCACGCTCTCAGTTGTTCTCAATAGCAGTTTGCACCAGCTGGGAAACTGGTCCACATTGTTTAGGAACAGTGACGGGCAACAAACAGTCCTGTGAAATGGCAGAGAGAGGATCCTTCTAATAATAGGTCTCTTTTCCTTTGCTTTTTGCAGCTGAGGAAGCCGGTGGTGGAGAAAATGCGCCGTGACCGGATTAACAGCAGCATCGAGCAGCTGAAACTGCTCCTGGAGAAGGAGTTTCAGAGACACCAGCCCAACTCCAAGCTGGAGAAAGCCGACATCCTGGAGATGACCGTCAGCTACCTGAAGCAGCAGAGCCAGCTGCAGATGAAGAGTGAGTACTGAATGTTGTTTCAGTCTCTAGCTTACTGCAAATCTGCGCAGTTTTGTGAATGTCTAGCCATGAACAGTTGCTCTAAACTATTCTTTCTTCCCCCACCCTTTTCTCTTCCCTTCTCTAGCTGCAGGATCCTTCCACAAAAGCTCTCAGTTTGACTTCAGAGAGGGCTATTCTAGGTGTTTGCAAGAGGCTTTCCATTTCCTCTCTCTTCATAAAGTACGAACTGAAACGCAGACCAAACTTTTAAGCCACTTCCAGAAGAGCCAGTCAGCAGCTACGGAGGTCGCCTCTTCCCCTGGGAGCCACAGCAGCCTGAAGCAAGCATCTCCGAAAGATGCCAGTACTCTCTGGAGGCCCTGGTAGCCAGGGGAGCCCTTACTTCACGGACCCTGGCCTTCTACAGTCCGGAGGAAGGATCTGACTGCATCTGATAGTCCAGCTCTGATCCTCTCTTCTGTAGGGAATATTATTTCCCCCGTGTATTTTATTTATGTGTAAAAAGAATGGCATACTTTTGACTTTTATGTGATCCTTTGGCAAAAGTTCAGGCATTCTGAGTGGTGTTGGAGCTGTGCAGACGCTGGCGATAACAGTACACAGCACGCTGCCCAGGCGGGGGCAGACGTCTTCAAAATGGAGGGTATCGCTGTAAATGTTACAGTTGTGACGGACAAGAATTGCTGTAAGAGAGATTTCTCTGATGTTGCTTGTAAGAGCCATCAGCTTTGCTCTGGCGTGACTAGCGACGCTTGCTTGCTCAGTCACTCCAGAGGATAAATTTACTACCCTTTGGTTCATGCACACTTGATTAAAATCAGTTTCCCTCTGTTTGCTTCTAAATTGTACAGCATCAAAGGTGATTTTTGCTTTGTTTTGGATTTTTCCCCAGTGACCCTTTCATAGTCCTAGTATATAAAGTGTGGCAGATGAACAGAAGCTAGGAAACTATGTGGAATATTTCTACTGTTTTGCTGCTTTTTTCAATTTAGAAAAAGAGTACGTTACTGCTTTATGTTAAAGAAAAGGTAGGAGGTAAAGGCTTAATTGGTCAATGTTATACATTTTGGGTGTAAGCTATGCTTTTTCTAGCATTTTCATTATAATAATGATTTTTGTTTTTATTGAGTGGTTTAATTCATGGTGGATAGTGTTTCTCCCGCTACTGGGACAGCCCTATGGTATACGTGCATACTGTGTATGCGTCTGTGTTTGTAGAGAGCAATAAAGTGCATTTGCAACTTCTGTCTGGGTCCTCTGCCTCTGAGGGGGGGCATGCAGCCACCTGCGCCCCTGAAAAAGAGTAACATGTTAGTCTTCCAAAGAAGCGGGGGTTTTTGTAAGTAGAAGGATATTCTGGTCTCCTTTATATATTCTCATGTCTCTCATCACACGAGTACCTTACACCCTTACCCCAAGAAGTGCTACTGTCACTCAGATTCTCTCAGCTGAATCATATTGAGCATTTCCTTAGTCACTGCCCTCCTAGTCACACAAAGCCGCCTCACCTGAGTAATAAAGCCTTAAACCTGGCCATCTGCTCTCCGTACAGGCACTAGCTGGAACGTGAGTCCTCCTTTCACTTGACTTTTTTCACCTGATACTGAGAAGAAACAGCCTCAGTCACCGCAGTGCCGTGCACCCTCTAATGCCTTCCCAGTTTCTCCTCTGAGACCTTAGAGGGGCAAATAAACTGGGGAAGGAGCCGTGCCGCAGCATGGAGCGGCGCTGGTACGGCGTGGCGGGCCCGCCGGGGGGCGAGGGCTGCCCTGGCAGGGGCACGCGAACCTGGGTAAGGCCTCTGGCTGCACTTGCGCCTACCTGAAGTGGGACCCCTCCAGCACCCCTTGCTGGAGTCTGTGGGAGGCGTGCCTGAGCCAGCAGTAAGTTATATCCCTCGGTGTGTCCCCAGACCAGGGAAATCACCTACAGCTCAGTGCAAATTCCCTTCCTGTGACAATAAACTAATCACAAACTAAGTTTGTGCAAGCACAAACTCAGGTGAAGCGTTATCTTTATCTTTTGATACACGAAATGTGATAGTTCTGCAATTTACAGGTGAAGTTATGGAATGTTTCAGCTAGAAAGACATAATTTGGTTATGTTAGCCAGAAATCACACGTTGCTTGCTTATGCAGGTTTTCATCTGTCTTTTGTTGTGACATAGAATGATTTGTTTGGCCTCGTCTTATCTCCGATTTGTCGTAGATTTGCTTTTTATTGCAATAGGGAATCTGGGGTCTGTGGTGGGGGATACCATTACGTGAGAGTCCCCGGGCACTCTTTCACTCTGGAGTTCCTGGCGGTAACTTTGTAAAGCAAGAGGCATTTGGGGGGTTGAGAGGTTACTGTAACGTAAATAATAACATCATAATGACGCGATGTTGTTGTTATCCAGCAAGTGAATTGGCTGGTGATACACAGAACTGGCTCTGCGTACTTCTGCAATCATGCAAAACGGTTGTCGGAGTATTTAGAACACTAAAATGTCCTGACTGCAAACCGTTCTTTACCTGTATATAATTTTTAACATTGCAGTATGAATACAATTTTATGAAGCTAAAGCCCTTGCAGAATTTATAAATGATATTTTAATTTAGATTATTTATTATTATTTTTAGCCACTAGGGGTCACAGTTACTGTAAAAACACTCCCCTTGGATGAATGAAGAGCTCAGTTTGAGCAGAATTTTAGGGTTTTTCAAGTGTATGCTTCATGTGCTTCTGTTTGCTTCGTTTTGGTGATTGGGTATCAGATGTCAGTCAGTGCTGGAGGCTTTATACAGTCTTGTCCACCTCCCAGTCTGTGTGTGACCCTGTAAGGGTTTGTATGCGGACAGATGAGCCGGGCGCCTTGGAGAGGCACAGAAGCGATGTAGAGTGCTGATCGTTTCCAGCAGTACAGGAGTAGAATTCTTTTAAAGTTTAGCTGTTGAATCCAATGCATAAGCTACTTTCTATCACTTCTCTCACTAGTACTTGAACCGTATCTGTAAAGGATAATTTAAGCAATTCCTTGATGCTGTGAATCTCGGGACTCTGCAGGTCTGTTGCTTCCACTTAGACCTAAAGGTTTTGCCCACTCAAAATGTTACTCAGCGCTTCCACACCAGAGTCCTTTTAAAAAGACCCCACCGATATAACTGTGCGTCAGCAATATGTGTTCTTCTCTTGGTGCTTCCTAAAGCTGGGGCTCTAGAAATAGTCAAAGTTAGAAGGAACAAAAAGTTTTCTCTGTCCATTGCCTTCAATATCACTTAAATTGGAGTAATTTCATTTCACTATAAGTACGAGGGAATATTAGTTTTAATTCTGGCCTCATTTTCCAGGTGGCTTATACGGGTCTGTCATGACATGGCAGCAGAAAAAAAGCACTGGGGGAAAAAAACACCAAACAAATACGGAGTGAAGCTTTAAAAATGTGCGGGATGGCTGGACCGTAGACTACTGCGCTGTGGGAACCATGTTTATGATGCTGGGGTTGGTTTGGTTTGTTTGTTTCTTTAAAGGGGCAGAACTTGACATTGTGGTAACGGAAGTTCAGCATTATCCACACGCCTTTGTAGCTGGTGGATCCTGTTTTGAAAGACGAATGCACAGTCTTTGTGGGCTGGTTAGTGCTCTCAAAATACAGCCAAGCTGCAGGGAACCTGCTTGTGTCAGAGCCCTGATGCAGAGGAGTTGTTCTTGCTTAAAGCGGTTCAGGTCATCAGCAAAATCTTCAGCCCTGGGCATCAGACGTCTGAATGCAAATCTGAGCGTGTAACAGCGTGATGGTGATAGAACTGATTTCCGTTCTCCAGCCAGAAAACAACCCCACACGAATCACCAGCGGCGTACTGAGAGATACCCAAGCCAGAGAAATCCTATGCCGCGCCTCGGGTAGAGAGCGCCCTGGAAACGCTCTGCAGGTGCTGTCCCAAAGCAATCCTGGTGATACCACATAATCTGGGGTTAGATGGACATTGAACCAAGGGGGGGTCAGGGTTCCTGACCTGGAATCACAGCTTTGGCCTGGAAGCAGCCGGAAGGTTCAGACAGGCACAGGTGGGTCGGTGGCTCTGGCCCGTGTCGGCTTGGCGACCAAGCAAGAACAAGAGGAGATGCATAAACAGATGTTCATACACAGACTTCCTGTTACTTAGTCTTGAACTAATCCCCTCTTATCCCCTGCCCAAGATCTAGGGTTACTTTTTTCCCCTCTTCCTTCTCTCCTAACAATGAAGGCTCAGAGTCTAGCCTTGGCTGGGGCTTGCAATGCCCTTGCTGTGTGGGAGCTCCTGGGCAAGGGCATGTACGTGGATCTCCCCAAACCTGACCCTGGAATCTCTGGTTGCAGGACTGCCGTTGTCTTACCTCATAAATTGAACATTCCTGTCACAGGATCTGCTGACTACAGTGTCATGTGAACCGCATAGCATGGTTCAAATAAAAAAAAAAAAATTGCTCAATATTTTTTGCAGATTTTATGGGGAAACAGCATGTGTGTTGGCCAGTAGGAATGAAGGCGTCAGCATAAATTAAGTAGCCTTGTAGTGCCCTACTGTGCAGCTGACGTGGGGCGAGGAGGAAGCAGAGAATTGTGGTAACAAATCGCAAGATTTGGCGAGTCAGATGCTCACTGGAAGAAAAACAAACACAAGAGCAGGAAAACCATAACCAATGTGGACGATTGCCTGGCTGCTCCAGGCTGCCACAGACCTCGCTGGTCCCTGGTGTGTCTCACAGAGATATCTTCCCTTCTCAGTCTCGCGTTGCCTGCTCGGGGAAACTGAAACGCACAATGCTGGTGCTGCTGTCAAAGCAGGAGCAAAAATACCACCGAGCCTGACTGGCAAATTCAACCAAACCTAAAAGGCAGTTGGAGGAGTCGGGAATGTTATGCTGACGTGAATTTGGGGAAAATAGGCAACAAGGTAGAGAGGGAGATTCAAGCTTGCTGCTCCCTTAGGGGAAAGACAGCAACAGGGACTCGCCTTTATTGCTGGATGCAGAAGAATTCAGAGATGAGAGAAACGTTACAAGTCTTTCCACCACAAGACAAGCTTTGATCAGAGCTTGTACCCGATCAGGCACAAAGCATTTAGAATGTGAACCATAAAGCTACCGGAGACTTGTCCTTGTGAGTTCCACAAGCCCAGCTGATCACAGGAGGAAACGTATCTTTTCATTCCCAAACAGGCTGTGTTAAGTCTGTTAGTCTGTTGGGTTTGGTTTTTTTCTTCTTATCCCCAGGAGAGCTGTTTGTACTTAAAGAGCACAGCTGTTACACTTCAGTCCAAAAAAGCAAACAGATTGATAAAGTTATAAGCAGTTAAAGTAACATGGAAACATGAGAAGGCTGCTGCTATCTTAACTTCCAGGCTCCCTGTGTCTTCTACCAGTGACAACAAAACCAAGGAATCAGACTGGTGGTTTTTAACATTCTGAAGTGTTTGAGCACACGCGGCTCTGGGATACCTGTGAACATCACCTGTACACGCGGCACCTGCAAAGGTGAATTCTGGACTAAGGATGCTGGTGTGTGGAGGAAGGGATGGTGGTGTGAAGGAGGGGGAGAAGGTCTTTGCCCTCCTCATAGTCCTAAAAGGCTTCTCGCAGGACCTGTTTTTCCTTACATCCTGTAAATCAGTATTAAATCAGTTGAAGACAATGGCTACTGCCCTTCAGCTGTCCAGAGCAGCGGTTCTGTGCCTGAACACCCAGGAAAGGCCTTTTGCTTGTGAAGAACCAGGCACAACCGGTCTGCCGTTGTTGGTCTGATGGAGGCTGGTGCGAATCGACACTAGGCTCAGGTTTTTTGTATTCTGCAATGGTGATGGGGACATGGGGGAAAAAAAACTTGGCCCGCAGTTAGGGAGACAAGTCGGGAATGATCTGATTACAGGAATATTGCTGAGCTAAATATGCCCTTCCCACCCAACCCTGAACTGCTCCGTAAGCAGCACGGCCCCTCAGTTCTCCCAGCTTCTGTTAGATCACAGCGGCAGAGACCACTACTGATTTCTTGCTTAAAAAGTTAGTGCTATATTAGTGCTGAATGCTGGCCACAGCCCAAGAGGTTTCTTACAGTGAAAAATCCTGTTGCAGATGTGAGAATACCAATGAATTTTGACTCATCAAACCCATTCTAGGGCAAGGTAAGGCGTATTTAGATCTTCCTGTCACAGGAGCAGCAGCTGCCCTTTGTCAGAGCAGCGTGATCTGTCCTGTTAAGTGAAGCCTGAAGTGGTGATGTGTAGGAAAATGAAGGCAGCTGCCCTGTGGTAAAACAATTCTTGTTAAGATACTGCCTGTGATCACTTTACAGTGGAGCAAAGTAAGTAACTCTGTCCCCAGCCACCAAACGCAGGAAATCCCCACACTCTGTTGTTACAGAAAAAGGAAGCTTGACATTCATGTTTCGCATTGTACTTCCCTACTTTTCACGTCTAATGGACCTTTCACTTTCTTTCAGCTTATTTGTCCGTCCCCAAGAGCTAGACGTTAACAGAATCACCAGAAAATCAGAGGGAAAACTGAGCAAACTACAAGCATCGTGCGCCATCAACGCCAGCTGGAGACAGGGCTGATAACGAGGCCACAGCGTCACGAGGCTCGTGCTTCACGTCCCACACTGTTGGTGACACAAGCTCCATGTGCTGCGTCTGTGCCGGAGCCGGCCGCCCCCGGCACCTCCCATGGCAGCGCCGGCACTCCGTCCGTCCGACTCAGTGCGTGGTCTTCGGCAAGCCGCCCCGCCTCGCGACGGCCGCGCGCCGCCATACGCGCGCCGCATGGGGCCGCGGGCCGCAGGGGGCCTGCTGAGGGGCCGCCGAGCCCCCCGCCTCCGGGACCCTGCCCGGCGGACCATGTGCCTGGTGAGTGGGGGGCTCGGGCGGCGGGGCCAGCTCCCTGCCCGTTACGCACCCGGGGGGCCCTCGCCCTGGGTCAGGGGGGTGCTGTCACCGCTGTCCTGGGCAGGGTGGGTCGGGGCGGGGGGCAGGGTCACTCATCAGGAGCCCCCTGTGCGAGGTGGTGATGCTTGTAAGCAAGGTGCGAAGTGCAAATCCCTTCTTGTCTTGCCCAAAGGTGTTTGCGGCTGTGCTGGTCACGCAGCTGGATGGCGTGGGTGCCTTGGACTGTGGGCCGGGCGAATACCCCGTAGGCACCGAGTGCTGCCCTATGTGTGCCGCTGGTAGGTAACTGGGGGCTGCTCGCTCGCCATGTCGGCTGCGGAGGAAGGCTCCCCCCCCCGAGGCACGGCAGCACGTCATGGGGGGGACCCGCCTTCTCTGCTGTGCCAGCTCTGCCCGCTGTGCCCCGACAGAGCCTTGCAGCTCGCGGCTGTGAGCATCACGCCGGAATGTCCTCTTCCAGCTGCGTTCATGCCCCGCTCACAGCACACGGCCTTGCCCCTTTCTTTGGAGCCTCTGGGGTGGAAGCAGCAATTGCCAGAGTCTCCCTGCTGTGGTGGCTGGTAACTTCACCTTTCCAAGGACTTTCATTCTGGGTCCTGGTTTCTGTTTTAGGATTATCTCTGCAATTGCCACTGGGATATTTCTTAGGTCCCTGTAGTTTGTTTACAGAAGGTACGGGTGGTTTAATGCCAGCGTCGGGTCCCTGGCCAGGTGAGCTTTGCTAATGGAGCCACTTCTTTGCGGGGGGTTCTTTCTGGTTTTTTAGGACTTCGGGTTTTCAAGCACTGCACTGCAAATTCCAGCACGACATGCGTACCTTGTGCTGAGGATACCTACACAGATAAACCCAATGGTTCAGAACGCTGCAGGAAATGCAAACGGTGTGATAAAGGTAAGTAGGATGCTAAGGAACCTGTTTAAATGGCTTTTTCATGCCTTTCCTGTATACATTCTCCCCTTCTTTCTTGCCTCATTTGCTTGATGAATTGCTTGGACTATGAAGAACAGAGAGGCTCATGTCACTGTGCAGACCTCAGAACACAGATCTACTGGCTGATGGAAGGGGAAAAACTGGCATAGAACTAGGCTCTTTATACATCAAAAAAGGAGTCATTTTCACACACTGTTTAGTGCTGGTGCTCTTCACCAGTGCATCAAGGCAAGGCTAAATGTTCACTCTTGCTTTTGACTCTGTTGACTGTACCCATGTAAATATCGTGGCTGTGCATGTACGTTTCTTTTAGGAGCCAACCTAGTGCCAGAAGTAGCATGTACCTATACGAAGAACACTGTGTGTGGCTGCCTGCCTGGGTATTTCTGCAGGTATTTTGGGGCTGAAGACTGTGAACTTTGTCAGCGCTACACTGTCTGCTTTCCTGGCACTATGGTGAAAGAAAGGGGTAAGCCATCAATAACACCAAGCTTACTTATGGGGAATGTCTTTGGAGCGTGATTTTTGCGGAGCCTGGCTGTCAGTTCATCCAGAAAAAAACTGGTGAAGGATCAATGTGAATGGATGGGGCCAGTGTATACCAGGTATGGTGTGTACCGGTCCACCGTGCTGACTGTCATGGTCAGAGCACCAGTGCGCAGCTGGAAGCTTGCAGGATCCACACAAGTTCCAGATGCCGAGGTAGTTAATGCTTTTACTCCTGTCTGCAAAGACAGAAGTGTGCAAGCTTTTGCCTGTAGTGAAGGGTCTCTGCAGTAATCGCCTGGCCATTTACAAAGACCATGCTGACCTGAAGCTCTCCTTAGCCATAGGTGCAGATAGAAATCCTGTTGTCTTCTCCCTTACAGGCACAAAGACCACTGATAATGTGTGTGAAGCTTGTCCTCCTGGAACCTCCTCAACAGCCAACATGTCCTACAGTTGTACGCCGCGGCCCAGGTAAGCAGCTCTCAGTCTGTGGGCAGGGGACTCTTCCCTTGAACTGTGGGGTCTGCAGTTTGCCGTCTTCGAAACAACAGCTTCCTGTTTCCAGTAAGGCACCGAGCCTGCAATCCTGTTCCTATGTCACACTCTTTTTCTGGGAACAGCTTAACTTCTCTCTTTACAAACTCATTAATGTGACGGGTTTAGCCTTCAGCCTCTTGTCGTAACTTGTCACTGCACGGGAGGCTCTCGGACAGCTCTGAGAGCTGGATCGGACCCGTGAAGAGCGGTGCAGTCCTCTGGGTACCTGGGTTTCAGCTGACACATCCCTTAGCTGTAGTAGAACAGGTCAGAGCTTGCTTCTGAGGAGAATCAATTTGCATTTTCAAGCATTAAAACAAAGAGGTAAAAGTCAGCTCCTTCTCGGGTTGCCCACCAAGTCAGAAAGACCTTTGCGAATGCCCTGGATGTGGCGGTGCGGTGCTAAGAACAGCACAGCAGTTCCACTGCAAGGTCTGCTGACACGCTCTAAGAACACCATTATTTCTTTCCTCACATCAGCTTTAAGGAGAACACCCTGGTAAAAGGAGAGGACAGGAATCCTTCCTCAGCTTCCTCTGTTACAGCAGTTGCCGGTTTTGCTGTTGGAGCCGTGCTGGTTGTTGCAGCTGGCCTCGCGTATATCTGGCAAAGGAGGAAGCGGAAGGACCATGTGCGAGGTAAGTACGAACGGCCTGTGTATAAAGGGGTGGTTCTGCAACAGTGTTTTGAAGAGTGGTCTCAGCTTCCCTAGATCATAGAATCATAGAATCGTTAAGGTTGGAAAAGACCCTTAAGATCATCGAGTCCAACCGCTAACCTATCGCTGCCAAGCCCTCCACTAAACCATGTCCTCAGTTTGGATGTTGAGCTGAAACCTTAAGAGCCCATTGGAGGTGAACTGCAAGGGAATGTCTGCGTTTCTCTGTGCCACGGTTACCCTGTTGTAAGGACGCCCGCCTTAGCGGGGCGTGCCCACGCAGCCTCGCAGCTGAGCCGCTCCTACACACGTGTAAGGACAAGACAACGTGATTAGAAAAATGCAATAGTATAAAGTTCATCTTGCACCCTGATGGGACTCTTTCATTTTCTTTGCAGCGGTGCAGGAATCAGGGGTGAGTATCTTTTTTTTTTTTTAATAATATGTTGAAATCTGAAGTAGGTTTTTTGTTTAGTGTTTGTGTCGTGTCCTGATGGGCTCGGCGTGTCCTGGAGCAGCTTGTTCCAGTTGTACTGGGGGCGTCTGTGAGCTCCAGAGTCCCCAAGACTATGCAGTATAAACTCATTTTATGTGATCCTCGTTAGGAGGCTTGGGTTCTAGTCCCAAGGCTGTTGTTATCTCCTGACATTGTCTAAGGATGAATATTTAAGGGATTTAGGAGGTGGACTCCTACTGAAAAATACAAGTCTGTCTTATGTAACTGTGTCTATTTATCTCTCCATCCTAGAGTATTATGTATCCTCTGTAAGTTCCTGCTAGGGATTTGCAAGACGTGGTGTCTGTGCAGAGTGAGGTGTTTCGTAGGAAAAACACTGCGTGGCCTGTGTAATTTGTACCTCTCATTTGAGAGGGGACCTACAGTGACTCTTGCTCTTAAGGAGGAGGCAGAATTGTAGCTGTTAGTAGTGAAGATAGCAGGCAGTAAAAGCTGGCTCTTCATGCTCTGTGTTTTCCTTTGACATGCTTTAGAGTGGACAGCAGGCTTTGATATTAACCATGGATGATGGGGATCAAACAGCTGTTCCTGTGCAGGAAACCCATGCCGATCCCCAAGCAGCCAGGCCTGAATAGCCATTGGTGTTTGAACTGTTGTAGACAATGGAGATGGTTAAAACAAACAAGCAAAAATCACCCAACAAAATCCAACCACAAAAAAACCTCCAAAACACCCCAGCAAAGAAAACCCAACCTTTTTTGTCCCAAATAGTCATGGAGAAAAAGACAGCTTGAAAATGAAAAGGAGGATCTGCAAAGGAGCCGAGGAAATAGCCAAGTGGAATCTTCTGAACCGTCCAAGTCTGAAATAGCTGAGTGGACAAGGCATTGGTCAGTGTCGCCGGGGCGGTAAAGCTCTCCCCGTGTACCGCCCCGCTTCCTGGCGCAGTGGCCCGCGGGGCACGCCTGGAGTTTCCTTCCTACTTACCAGCCCGGACCGTTATTGCTTGGCACGCGTGTGGTTGTTCCAAGTTATGTTTGTTAGTGGAAAAATATAGCTTTTTGGTTTTGTTTTTCATTTTAAAGATGCACATAACTAACACACAACACACTTCCTAAATGTGTTTTGTACAAATTTTTCCCTTTTAGAGGTAAAGATAATATTGACGGGGAAGGAGTCTTGCATGGCAAGAAAACGCATAGCTTTTACTAATGACATGAATCATGTATCCAGAACTACTCTCTTTTGCTAGTCACCTCTGCTCTCGTCTGTGATCATGTGTTACAACAAAGTAAGTTACGGTGCGATTTGATGCTGTGTCTAGAAATAAAGTTCTCCCTAATGACGACACATTCTCTCTGTAAAAGAGCTTCCCTGTTGCCTGAAGAAGGGAGAACACCGCGCTGCTTGGCTGATGGCATTACCCTGAGGAAAAGCATTAAAGAGCATCATGGTGGATGCAGACTTTTGGGGAGGAGAGTAAAGCTTTATTGATCAGCTGAGCCTGAGGTGAAGAATTGCATCTCAAATGAGGTGCAGAAGAGGATGGAGAGAGACGTGGGGAAGACGTGATGGGCACAGTGGGATGCCTGGGAGGCGGCACCGGGGCTGCTCACCGGAGTGAGCAGATACCGAGCTGTGCCGTGGCACCGGCAGCGTCGGCGTGAGGAGCTTGTGCCGCACAGGGTGCGGAGGGAACTGTTAGTGGGACTGGAGAGAGGCTGGCATGGGAGATGTCTCTGCATTTCCATGTCGAATGACGCCAAAGGAAGAAGAGAGGAGCGGAGGGGAGGCGGGAGACCAGCTTGCAGAAACCGACAGGGGTTGCCTGTGTTTTTGCTGCGTTAATCCAGTCCCCCTGAATCCATGCAGGGCACGGCTTGCGAAAGCACTGCTCTTTGGCCAGCCGTGTCACGCACCTCTTCCCCACATGACTATGAGGAACGGAGGAAAACGGGAAATGGTTGCCTTTTTGCTTAGGGAAAATATGATACACAACTACTTCTTTTTTTTTTTTTTTTTAGCTATGTTAGTTTGTTCACCAGAATTAGTTCTGTATTATTTTTTCCAAAATAAGGTGACATTTCAGAAACTTAACATCATGTTTTATAAGACTGGCTACAGGTAGCTATGCAAAAGCACAGCTCTATAAAAATCAAGCTGCAAGCAACAGACAGTTAAAGGGTTTAGAGCATGCTTTAAAATTCTTTTTAGAATTTCTGCCATGTACATACAGATCTGTCCATGAAGAAATACATTCCGTTAAAGGTCCCCATAGAAGTCATGCTCTTGAGAACCTTTGCACTGCGGTAATCACAGAAGGGAAACTGCCTACAGTTTCTTCTACTCCTGGCTATTTTTATATAAAAAAGGAAGCCCGCAGTATTTACAATCCCGGTGTCAAAGTTCTGAAAGTATCTGAAACTTAAAGAGATGCAGCCTTTGGCTCTCGCGTGTCTGCCGAGAGCTGCGCGCAAAGACCTTAACGAGCTCTGACTTCATTGCGTTTTTAGAATCGGTTTTACTTTTAGTAGTCAAATATGTGACAAGTCAGCAAGGCAGTTCTTACATATAATTCTGAAAATATCTGGTGCTCGGCAATTGCATTGCTATTTTTTGTGCCGGCAGTTTTGGGGCCGGTCTGATATGACTTGCTGAATATGTCACCATGAAGAGTAAAGATACGCATTGGGCAGACATTGTATTTTCTTGTCCCCTGACATTTTGCCTCTAGATTAGTGCTTTGGTAGCTGGTTGATGTTTCGTGGGGTTGGGTGTTTTCCAACGTTTGTCTGACTGTGGAATTTGCCGATTGTCAACCGCTGCTTGTTCCTCTGCAATGCCTGCGTGTGAAGGGTTACGCCGTTGTCAGTAAAAAGCTTTCCTGAGCAAAGTTTCAAGATAAAACCAAAACCCCAAATGGAGAGAGCTCAGAGAACAGTGACAAGGGAACTTCAGCCTGCTCTGTGCCACGTGCCAACCCTGGGGTAAGTGCTGGCTTTTTCTTCTCTTCTGACGACTTACTCTCGCCGCTGGCGGCCTGCTCTGGCATCCTGCTCTCGCACCTGCGCTAGTGATTCGTCCGGCTTTGGACAGGCTTCGAGTCTTACAACTTTGCAACTCCCCGTACTTCTTTCAGCTTACCGGCGGCCGGTGTAACTCAGCACCTCGCGGCCTGATACGGACGTTTTCTTCTGCCAGAAATGTGAATTGTGCAATTCACTGCCTGGCAGTAACGTTTCTGACGGGGTGCCTGGCTTTTTGGCGGGCATAGAGCTTGCTCTCAGTATGGTGGTGGTCAAGATTGGAAGATTCCATTGCTGTTAGTCTCTGCATAATCCAGATCCGTTAATTCTCACCTTGGGTTAATTAGAGTTCGTAAAGCACTTTGTAAACCTCCGTGGGCAGGTGCTACAGGCAGGTAAACCTTTCCTAGGTGCTGCAAGTGTGCCGACAGGCTGCTGCCGGCCCACGGGCTGCCTGGTTGCCTTACAGGCGGTGTGATTTTTAAATTATATTGGCATACTACCTAGATCTTAAGTCATTCGGTATTACTTTTTCACTGAGATGAACTTTTAATTAAACAGCTGTGAAAGCAGATGAAGATCTTAAGAAGGAGAGGAGTTAAATATTACTGTTGTTCAGTGTTGTCGTTTGGAGGAGGGATTTATTGTCATGTTTAGGCAGCAATTGCTCCAAAGATGTTTTTGCGAAGAAATATCTGTCTTCCGGTCCCATAATTATTAGATGATCAGAAGCTAGAGATGTATATCTAAAACAGCACAGAAACTTTGCTGTTTCATTACTCCTGAGGCTGGAGAGTCAACACTTGTAGGAAGAGGTAACCTACGATTGGAATTCTGGGACCAACACCAGAAAGAACATTTCGGCTTGTATTTCCTGTTGACTTGAGAAACCAGGCTTGTCCTGCCAACCACGGGAAGGGCCCTTCCAACAATGCTCTCGGGCAGCTGGGCCTGGGTAGGAACTCCTGGTTTCCATGACTTCAGTTGCGGTTGGGAGAAGACTCTGTAGATGAGCCGGGAGCTTTGCCCAGTCAGGTAAAGAGATGGGATGCCGCATCAGACGAGGGTCAGCAATCTACCAACTAAAAAAAGATGTTTGGGGTGTGTGTGTGCCTGCTACGGCAGCAGTGTGTTTAGTGTCTACAGCACGTGTGCGTTTGATGGAGTTTGAAAAAGCTTGCTAATGTTTAGATGTCTCTTTTGGTCTGTTTTAGACGTTGGAGTCTGATCCGTCACCAGGTGGCAGCATGGGAGAAGGAAAGATTTCCTCTCTCGTTCTGGAAAACATCAGTGTCTCTTCTTTTCAGAAGTATGTAATAAATCTTCTCTGATGCTTGATTGCTGTGAGTCTAAAATGGAATCCAATCTGCAGCAAAACACCTCTGGGTACAGAATTCTCCACTAAGTTAAAGTATTTTCTGCAGGATCTGCTAATTTCTGTCTGGTTACGTGTATTTGTCCACTACCTTAGTTACTGGTTAAGGTGCTCTGTCGCGGTTGGAGCGAAGGGTTTTCGTGTGGGCTACAATGGAGGCTGTTCACCAGAGCCTCTCTCTGAGGCATTCGAACATACGTTATACATGACTTAGCCTGGAAGCAACTGTAAATGACAAAAGAAGCCCTGAGTGTGTGTCAGTCTGACAGATTGTATTGGTTTGGGCAGGGCAGTATGTGTGGGGGCAATGCTTCGTGTCTGAGAGCTCTGCAGACTATGAATATGCATCTTGTTCCTTCCTGGAGAGCGTAAGCCCTGTTTCAGTAGTGAAAGCTCTGGCTTATTGGGAATTCCTTTAAAAAAGTATTATAGACCTTGTTTTGGGCGCAAGCAGTTTCGTTCCTTCCTAACACTAAATACATTATTTGCTTGTGCAGGTGAAGGAAGAGATGGGCTCCCCAGGTGACTCTGTTCCTTTGAAAACAACTGAACAGTCATCGCAACTGCTGAAGAAAGTATGAAACCGCAGGTAGGAGCAGGTGTTGCTTGTAGCTGGAGTTGCTGTCCTGATTTGAAATGGGAAAAGCAGTTGTAGCTTGAGCTTCACCTGACTGTGGGATAAACGATAATCAGTGTCTCAGGAGCACAGCAGATGGTCCCTCTAATACCAACGCTGGCTCTCAAACAGAACGCTTGTAAGGCCGTGTTGGTGTTCACAAACGGAGCATGTAGCTGCTGCCACCAGCAGCGTGCAGCGTATCGGTGGGATGCCAGAGAGTCCGGCAGAATAGCTGGAGAGTAGGACGATGGATTGTACCACGCGATACTAACAAGCTGTGCTGGAAAACTTTACTGGACAGACCGAAGGTTTTAGAAGCTCCATCTGGTCAGGACCTGGGTCTTGCTGGAAAGGTGTTATCATGTCTGCTCTGACCTTCGAATCGGCAGTTGTGTTAAACTTTGATGGAAGGGAAGCTTAGAGGTGGCACAGGTGTCAGATGGAAGCCTAATGCCACGTGGTGAGCCAAGTGCATGGTAACAGACCCTGCTCAACAAGCCACGATCTTAATTTGAAAGTCCTCTGCATTCCTCTCTCTGTCGACGTTCACTCACTGGTAGGTTAACGTCAGTGAAACTCTGCTGCTGCCCCTGTCCCCAGCTTGAATTGTTTCTCGCCTGTGGTAGCACATCTCCTTTTTGTCCATGACCCTTGTGCATATGATTACGGAGGAGTGACACCGTGGTCGATAGCGAGTGTCATTGCCCAGTTGTTTTGAGCCTATCTCTTATTTCTCTTCTTGTTTCATCAAGGCCATTGGTAGCTGGCGTGATGTAGGGGGCTGTAACTGGTCAGGGGAGGTGTGAAGGCAGTAGGGGTGAAATAGAAGGACGTGTGGGACTGTAAAGGGAGGTTGTAGCTTATGCACTTGGGTTGTGCTGGCACAGGCACAAAGCGACAGATGGAAAGAGTCTTCTGCAGGTGGGAGGTGCAATAAACTTACATGAAAAAATAAAGTAACTTCCATGTGCTGTAATAACTTGGAATAAACCCTCCCAGGCACACTTTAATTATCCCTTTAGCAGTTACATGCACCAGAACTTCTAATGGCACATCTCCAGAGCTTAATGATTTCGCAGAGTAATTAAATTGTCAGCCATGTGAGCCTCCTCCACCTGACCTCTGCACAGTTGTGTGCTGTTCCCTTGCTTGGCGTACAGATACTGTTGTCGCTTTCCCGAGTGCCCTCACGGTAGGCAGTGACTGCCTAGCAATCTAGTATCAGACGGTTCCGCAGTCCTTCTGCTAAGACTTGAACAAATATATAAGAATGCAATTCTCCAGGCCACAGCTGTCCTATGAATATGGTGATAAAGAACAGTAACTTGTACTTTTAGAGAAGGATTACACGCAAATCTGTTACCTGTTACCTGTAGAGTACACACTAAATTAATATTGCTCTAATATTTGTAGTATACTTGTAGCTGTTATAGTTCAATTAAAACAGTTAATAGCACTGTATTACCGGTCACAACTTTGACTCTTCTTCCCTAATCTCATGCGTTCGTTCCTGTGGCTGCCTTGTGACCTGACTCACGAGCAAGGGACCTTTCCAGCATGCCAGGCACACGCTGGGCTATATACCCTGCTCCCCAGCCATAATTATTTCTGTATTTCTTACAGTGCAGTGAAGAGGTCTACGTCTGCTAATAAAAACCAGGAGCACAAAATATCTAAGCAGAAATGAAGCTGGCGAGGACGGTCGTCGTTCTGTTACTCCCTATTTGCAGTAAACTCGGCTTTTTGCATTAATGGTCTTGTACGTCAGCCGGACCACTGCAAACATGAATGTGTTATATGTAAAAGATACTGTGCCAGATTCTATCCTTGAATTTGTGATATTGTTCATATTGGCCATCAATAGTTTGCGTTATTCCTTTTTTTTTTCCCCCTTCATATATATTGTCTCTTGGATTTTACATTTAAAAGTTCCTCCTCAAAGTTGCTTCTTTTCTCTGATATTCTGCTGCCAAAAGATGTAGGCTACCGAATTTTTCTGTCCCTGAAGAACTGCTGTTGTCATTTACCCTGAGGTACTGTTACTGGTTAGACAAGTTAAACTATTGAACAGTGTAGCAGTTAAAATGTCCCTCTTTTCTTAATAACCCTAGAATAAAAACATTTTCACGAGCGCAGGCAAACTACCTGAACTTGTTATGAAATCTGTGATTGTCAGGCTAACCTAGACCTAACTCAGGATGAACCCCTGAGCAGAAGCTGGCAGAAGGAATGGTAAGTTCACAGCAGAGCAGGACTCCCCTGGGGAGTCCTGGGATAACTCCCTTTTCTCAGAACAAGCTGAGAAAGTAGGTGTCTATTACTATGATATGTAGGGGGCAAATATTAAAGGCATCTCAGGCCAGGACACTTTTCTTGGAGAGTCCATCGCACTGTAACACCTGGCTTTTAAGGTCATGTGAGGACAGAGGAAAGAAAGGCACTTTGGCCAACTAAGCTTACCGGAAACGCCACGTGAAAATATCAGCCACAGAAGGGAAAAAGGTTTTATCACCTGACTAAGAAATGTAGTTTTACTGTACGCATGCAGTCTGGCATGGGCAGTCTGAGTAAGTGAAGATGGACAAAATGCAGATAAATACAGTTTATTTTGCCTGCCACCATACACAAATAAATAACAAAAGCTGATTTGTCAGAGCACTTGACTGTCTTTTAACAAGTCATTTAATGCTAAACCAAACTAAAATCCTTCCAGTAGGAAACAGTAGTCAAGTGATTGTTCTATGAACATCAGTTTTAGATGTGATGAGAAAGGTGAACCTCAATGGCCAGAACAAAGCTTGGATGGCGTTTCATGCGACGGAGGGTTGTGGATCACGTCGGATTTACGCAGCTAAAGAGCAACTTAGAAGAATGAGGTCCCTGTCTATTACCTGTATAATCCAATCCAGGAGCAAATACAAACCTAGTCTGTATGACAGTCACTTTTAACAAGGCATGGGACGTGAGCATTTGGTTAATTCAGGAGCAAAAATATTCTTTTAAAGTGAATAAAACCCCGAATGAATGGAACATAATTAGGCTTGTCTTCAACATCCCATTGCAAACATCTTAAAGCACTGTTGTTATGCAAAACTTAGGCTTCATAACTCTCACCAGATCATGGATATATTGGCCTCTTACCTCTCTAATGATGGTAGAGAGAAAATTATATGATTGGCGTGAAGCCTTTTAGGATACCAGAATCTCAATGTGCTGCTACACCTGCCATCTAACCACATGGTTCTAGTCCTGGCTGGAGCCAAAAGCTCATGGTGAGAGTTGAACCTTGATTAACGTCTAAATCAGTTACTGTCCATCTGTGTTTTACCGAGTCTGTGTTATCCCTAACTAGCTTTAACTTGTATCATCTTTGTTAATCTTTAAGTCACATGGATGATTTACTATGATATCATACGAAATTGCTTCTCTTGTGTTTTAGTAGCATTATTAAGTCTGATTTCAAAAGGTTTTGGTGTTCAGTATCAGAGAGGTCTGGAACTTACCAAAATGGACCAGCATGAAGTGTGGTAATACCACTGTGAATCTGGGGGGTTTGTATTCTACACTAATGCATCTCTGAGGTAAGCACCGGGAACGCGCAGTACCTTATCCAGCTGGCTAGCAGGAAATAAACATCTCGCTACGCAGCTCAGCAGAACCAAAAGTTTTAACATCTGAAGCACTTCAAACCATATGGAGGCGTGAGCAGGACACACATGCCACGTTCTGTGCTCCGGGTTCCCTTTAAGAGCTTTTAAGTCACCTAAAGGGGAGCTTAATCATAGTGTAGAATATTGTAACTTTCTTCTAAGAAGGCTCTCAGACCTTGTTAGTGCACTCCCCTCTTCAGCGGTTTTTTGTTGTTTTTTTTTTTTTTAGTGTGGGTCAATCCTAAGGTTGTCAGGCACTTTAATATATGTGAATTCAACAGTTCCCATCTGAAAAAAATATCCTTTCCTCCCACTTGATCTGCCTTGAATCAGGGTCTTTGTTAGCATTAACGTGGTCAAGTGCAGCTCGCAGGTAACAGACGCAGCTGAAACACACACAAAACCACAGCGTCGTTCAGGCTGCGCTCCCTTGACGGGGTCAATATATAGACCTCTATATCTGAGGTGCGGCACAGAAAAGAATTAGATATGAGACGCTTTTCCTCTTACTATTACCTGTGCCGAAAGCCAAAGTCTATGCTTTGTGCAGTAGCTGTTGCAGCAGGCAACTCTGCTGGTGGGTGCTGGACAGTCTGTTCTTAGTCTTTTGAAGAGAATAAACAAACTTGCAGCTAAGGCCCCTTGCTACTTGTTGTCCCTTCTGTACTTAACCCTCAGACTTTGAAGGGCATCAATGAGTGGTTAATCCCTGAGGTAGCACTGATTCTCTGAGAAAGCTGTCTTCCAAGATTACTTTAAAGATAGAAATAAAATATAATTGAACTGTGTATTCTCAGGTACCGTAAAAGCGGCAACTTATCTATACACTGATTTCACTTTAGCAGGTAAAATTCATGCAGAAATCGGGAGGGTTTCATTCAGTGATGCAGCCAGCTCTTGTCCAATGGCCAGAATAATTCAGTGGATCCTCCTCTTATGGCAAAGCTGCTCCTGTTTAAGTGATTTCCATTTCCCTCCCTGTTGTTAGATAATCAAACCTTTTGCAGCAGTGCGCTAACGCAATCCGTGAAGCAAATGGATAGTGGGATTTGGCACTTCCTAAGCGAAGCACTAGTAGATGCTATCTTGCTTTCCAGTGATTTCTCTGCTAGAAAGAAAAGCATTTGCTGAATGAGCTTAAAATTCACTATTAAGTGTTGGTAGTTTAAAATATTATTATTCTATTAGAATGCTTACTCAGGAAAGCCACCCAAAGTTCTCCATAGGAAAATACTTGCTGAATTGGCTACCGTGAATTTTTTTTATTAAAAATTAATACTTGTTACATTTTCAAGTGTAAATACTGAAAAATAGCCTATGGCAAAATGAAAAGGCACAGGATTAAAACCAGCTTAATTGTTTCCATGGATACATGTTTGCTATTTGGCAAAAAGTATTTTATACAATTTCTACAAGAATAAGCATCATTTTAAATATATCTAAAGGGTGGGACCCTGTAATTTTAACCATAACAACAGAACTTGTACTCTTAAAAACGTGATCCTTCTATCTAGTAATTCCTCACTTTAAGGTCACGTTGCAGTTGTTCTTTGGAGCAGAGGAACTCAAGTGCAGGAGAGTGCAGCCTTGCATTAAGTTAGCAGCCGACAGGCATCTTAACATACAGCTCACTTGTAACGTATCAAGACAAATAGCAATCTCTTACAACAAAGCGGTAATCAAAGTGCGAGGACACAGACAGCACGAGAGTTTGAACTAGCTCTAACCTGAACTTGGGAAGAACGCACCAGAAACTGAATCAGAATACTGGAAAGCAGCTCAGCGAAACATCTCCAACAGGTTTGCTGAGTCCCAGAAGGCGGAGTTGTAAGACAAAATTATTGTTCCTTTCTGAAAAATAGATGTATAGCTGTTTGTGGGTTTTGTTTTTTGTTTAAGAATTAGTCTTTGTAACCCTGATGCGGTATCTTAATAACAGTCAGGATGTCGTTTGAAACAGTCATTTCTGTTCTGGAGCATACTGTGGCTTTCGGCACAGCCTATCAGTCACTGAGGTACCTGTGTACTTCCCAGTGGAACTGTAGGAGCTTGAGTGCCGTGGTCTCCTTGATCCTTCAGTAGCTGCACCATTGGCCGTGGCTGTGACTGAATGGGAGAACATCAGGCACATCAGTGAACTGTTTGCGGCGTCACCAGAGTAGGTGTCAGTCTCGCCAGGGTTCTTTTTGGTTACCACACTCTGCATTTCTCTGCAGGATGCATGGCTGTGCCTCTTTTACAGTGGAACACCTCTGAGAATGCTTCAAAGTTCTGCAAAGATCCCATCACCCTAAACAAAGAGAAGGAACTTATTTACATGGATACAGCACATGGAGATTGTTGCTCCGGAAAACAGAACGCCATGTCCATAAAGTGACTTAGAGTCTTATAACCCCATTATAGTCACGGAATACGGGATACTTTATGCAAGAAAAATACAGCTAATATGACTAATGAAATGCTAGAGCATACAGAGCACGTAGTAGGTGGGTTCTGGTCCATTCTCTGTGGCAAATTTACCAGGCCAAGTACAGGAAAGTACTCTTCAGCAGTGTTCTACAAGCTATGGGAGAAATTCTGAAAGTTAGTCTAGACTTATCTTGTCTGTTAGAATATAGCCGCGAGCAATGATCCGCTGCCTCCTGTTGCGCTGTGCTGGGGCAATGGGTTGAACCAAGTAAGTTATCAATTAGTAAATCAGTTCGTAAAACCCACCTGTATTTCAGAGGGCTGTGAACATCTGTCTTTATTGACTGGCTAGCATATTCTGGTCTGTAGGAACCACACCAAACCTAGACAAGGAGGATTAATTGTTAGTGGGTCAGTATGGAAGGGAATTCAGTCTGGGGACCTTCTCATTGTTTTTCAAAGTTTTGCCTAAAAGCCATCCCAATTTGTTAGAATATAGTTGGAGTACACTTTATAGAGAAGGCAGAACAGATACAACTATTTATTAATTCGTTTTTGTTTTATCAAGTTCTTGGATCAAGATCGGATGCCTTGGGATCGCAGAATCCCTGACTGATGGGGGTTGGAAGGGGCCTCTGGAGCTCACCCCATCCCACCCGCTGCTGGAGCAGGCACCCCCAGAGCAGGGGCACAGGGCCGCGTCCAGGCGGGGGGTGAATGTCTCCAGGGAAGGGACCCCACAGCCTCTCTGGGCAGCCTGTGCCCCTGCTCTGGCACCCGCACAGGGAAGGGGTTTGTCCTCATGTTCAGGTGGAACTTCCCGTGTTCCAGCTTGTGCCCGTGGCCCCTTGGCCTGGCGTTGGGCACCGCTGAAAAAAGTCTGCCCCCAGACTAATAATAGATACATTAGCTCTTGATTTCACCTATGTGTTTCCTCAAACAGATTAACTGAAGTCTGAGAGTCTGAGGCACAACTAAGTGTCTTGGCCTACGGTTAAATATTTGACCTACTGTTAAATAGTTGTTACTCGAAGAGTATAAACATACGAGAGTGTCTCATCCAGGCTGAAGGGTGAAATTCAACTCAGCAAACTTATTGCTTCTGCATTGTAATAAAGTGGTATAGAGGAAAATAAATGGAATCTGTAGCAACATCTGTGATCCAAATATGCATGCCTATTTCAGGGCTGCTGGCTTGGTATCTCTCAGGCGTTCATTTTTCTCCAGCACATGTTAAAAAATGGATTAAACCCTGTTTGTATTGAAAGCAAAAAGGAGTTTTCTCCTAAATGTTAGCGGAACCAATATTTGCATGAAATGACAAGCTCTTGAAAGCTGTGGCCCCCCATAAGTTGTTGTCTGATACACTTCTTCGTTGGTAGAAGCCCTGTTTCTCTGTATCCTCACTCCAGCAAGTTTCAGCAGTGCCCTCAGAAAAGTTATTGCAAACTCCTTCCTCTAATCACTAAAGCATCTTTTTCACACCGGTCTTGAGCAGCTTTTGATGAGTGCAGTCAATGGTGAATCACTGGCCCAAGCAGAGCTTGGGACTGATTTTCTCTCTAACCTTTAGGATTATCTAATCTATACTTTCATGCTGCATGTAGTGGCTGCATCCAAGTGTTCTTACCTGAGCAAAGTTGAGGAAGAAAAGCTGTTTGTGGGACAGATTCAGTCCAGGCAACTTTGGCTCCTTCCCTTCCCGTTCCAGCCATTTTAGGTAGGCCTAGAAATGATCAGATTCAATTCAGAGAAGCAGCAGGATGGCCTATTCAGGCACGATGGGTTTTTAAAATGTTATTTTGGGGTGAGAGATTTTAGCCACAATGTGCATGAACCCAACATATCTTCCCTTCTGTATTTTTGTCATTTTTATCTTTCTAATACAAATAGTACAGCTAATTTTATGAAAAACCTGTCAACGTACGTACTCTGTTGACTCTTCTGGTAAAAAAATGAAACACATAATTTGTCTTCAGCTTCTTAAATATGGTAATCTCTGAGCTGAAAACTGTTACAAAACAGGAAAAAATACCAATCTCTCATATGGAAGCAGCCTTTCAGAGTGGTAGTTATGGTTGGCCAGTTGACCTTCGCCGCAAGAACCTACGCGTGTTCTTTAGGAGTCACTTGGAGATCTATTCTGAATTTCCTCAGCAAGGAGGCACACGCTGTTTCAGCGAAAGGTATGCCACTACTCCGATGGACCATTGGTTTGCTATTGTGTCTCAGCAAGGAAGCATGACTAAGCGTGACTGCTAATATCATGTTTAAGTATAGCTGGAGATAGATATTAAATCAGTAATGCTATGGAGACCAAATGCCCACGACCGCAGTTTGCAGTAAAATCATCAGCTTTCATATGACTATGTCTGTAGGAATTTGTAGCTGGAAATAAAGTGTTAAGTCTTTGCTACAGTTCTATGGTGACGATTTTTATCTCTTCAGGTAACTGCTCATAAAATAGCGGATAATAACCTTGCTCAATGTTAAATCCATTACCTGTTATTGTTACACATTAATTGGCCAATTTTCTTTTTTTAGCTATATTGACATAATGGAGACAAGTTAATGTGTCCTCATGCTGGTTAATATCAAACGTCCTATTACCTTATCCTCTTAGTTGCTGAGATAGTCCCAAAGCACAGAAAACATAAAACGTAGAGCTGAGGGTAAAAATACATTCAGCACCACAGAACATGGGAGGATTCTGCATGCAGGCAGTTTATGTCATACCCCACGACTCTTCCACATTTGTAATAGCTCTTAGAACGAAGTACGTATTCACTTTAACGAAGTAATTAATTTTAATGGTATCCCTCAGAGTGAGAATTGTCAGGTTAGATCTCTGAAAATTCAGGATGTTCTTCTATAAACACCCTTAACTGCTGCCATATTCAAACCACCAGAGATAAAAAGTTTTACGGTGACATCTGTTAGGATTATTTGTAGAAAAGAACATTCCATGCTTGCACCTGAGCTCCAGATGGAAAGAGCCTTTGTGTTGATAAATACCGTGTTCCTATTCGTAACAATGGTTTCTAGACCTGGAGGATCAAAGATACTGGACTCCCCTGAGTCTGCCGGCTGACTTCCCCTGGTAGAGCAGGAGAAATAAGGCGATACACGATAGTGTTTGTAACAGAGATAACCATGCTGAACAACAGGTTTTGAACCCAGCACGGAGGCAGTGCTCTGAAATATCAGTTGCGTTCCTCTTCTTCTGAAAGTAACTGACTGGTTCAAGCAACGTTTTACCTTGGAAAGAGGCAGGCGGTTCTGAGATTATCAGTCCTTGCATTTTTATTCTGCTTTCTGGCTGCGTGAAAAGTAAATAGCAGCAAGGTAGAAGGGACTTCTTTGTGTTCTCTTCCTAAAGCTTATAAAACACCTAAATAAAGCAAAAAAAGGAGCTAGGCTTTTAGAGATGGGTATTTTGGTAGATGCGATCTGTATCCCTCTTGGGAAAGAGATGGTATTTCCATCTATTCTTTCCATGTCCTACCTGACATGTCACTTTTGAGATCAAAGATGAAAAGCGTGAGAGAAATAAACTTGGAAAAAACCAGTTGCTCTGCTTCATAATATCACCAAACTGTGTTGCCAAGAAATTAGCGCTCTGTTGCCATGTGACAAGCTGTTTGAAGTCGTAGCTGCCATTTCCAAAATTAAGGGCTTTGGAAAATGGAGGGTGTTGTACCTTTTTCCTAGCTAATACGGTGCCTATTTATGAACATTGCCCTTGTTTACCTGAGACAGAAGTATGCAGCATCAAGCATTGCAGTACATCGAGGGATAGCTAGGAGAATGAGGTGGTCTTCTGGGTGCAAGAATGCCAGCAATCCTACACTGTGATTGGATCTATGGGGACATAAGCTTCTAGATACATAACTGAGGTTTTAAGTTTTTGAATATGGTAATAACATGTTAATTGTCAAATTTTTTTAATGACAGAATAGGTAACCCCATTGGTGAGTCCCAGGGGTAAAGTTAACTCACAGTATATTTGAAAGTTACCTTATAAGCCTGTCGGACTCCTCCATTATCTGCAATATTTTCTCCTAATGTGCTTATTCCACTGATCTGTAAAAGAATAATCATTCATTTAGTCTTAGCCAGTAACATTAGCAGCCCTAAGAAGCACAAGCTGAAGCAGTCATGCATCATGGATAGACAGTCATGTCTGGAACAGAGGGAAGCAGTGACTTTGTGCTGGGGCAAAGAAAGGAGAGAATGAAAATAAAAAGTTAGTAGGCTAAAAGCTGTAGATTAGAGAGAATATATGCAAGCATAACATGAACAGAATATGGGCTGCTGGGCAGAACATATGCTAGCAGGACTGGCAAAATACAGTACCAAACACCAGATTTCCTGCCCCCTTGCAAAAAACACCTCAGAGGGTCTGGCAGCAAAAGCACACATGGGCCCAGTTCACCATTAACCCAATCGCACACAGATATTGCTGGTTTTCTAGGCTACACTAGTATCCCTAATTTACAAGAAACAACCCTTTTATCTTATTTCCAGAACAATTATCCTATAGCATGGTGGGTTTTGTGCTTGTTGGCTGTAGAGATTCTCCATTTACATTCATTATTTTTCTATATAAAAAGCCAGTGGTGTGGAAATGGTTGGGTTTACCCACATTTTGTCCTCCAGCCAGCTCCCATGTGTAGTTCCCGTACTGATAAACCATGCAACGAGACTGCTCCTTGAAATGCATAGCTGAGAAATTGCTCCACCAGTCAAACATATTTCCATCTTTATCAAAATTCCTACCTGTATGAAAATCCAATAAAAAAAGAAAGTTTTGAGTGAGAGTATGTTAGAGCAACCGTTCTTCCAGCGTAGCACCTGTTTCTTTTTAATGTTAGAGCTGCACTTCCTCCCTTCTTTCCTCCTTTGATTTAAATGGTCTGTGCTACAGAGATTTATCGGAAATGGTTTTGGCACAGTTGATTCTCCTTTGGCACAAGGGAATGATCAATTGTGGTCCTTTCATCTCTATTATTCCGTGATTTCCTGTTCAGTCAGCAGCCCTGACTTCAGTTATAGCACTACGGCCTAGTTTTATTTCAAACTGGATTATGCAGAGATCACGTAACAAAACTTACCACCACCTTTGAGGTGTCTAAGGTGCTTATTCTGCATGTACACTGTGTCCGTGTGACACAACTGAGGCTCGTAGAGAATTACTTTGCCACAGCAAGAGAAAGCTGGAATTGCAGTGCTGGTGTTTGCGTTCTCAGCTCTCTGGCTAAAGCACGCTTTTAATTTGCTACGGATGTAGATTTCTGAGGCTGTATTACGTGCTTATGTGTAATCTGCACAAGCTTGAATAACATAAAAGTACCACATTGAGTAAAACCCATGTAAAAGAAGTTACTGGCTTATGGCATCAGAGGTGAGTTTTTGCCCCAAATTATTTTACACAGCATTCTAGAAAGACAATAAAGTCAACTTATTTCAAATATTCATGTTGAAAAAAAAAAAGTCTCTTGTGGTTTCCTGACACCACTGACAGCTCATCTACCCCAGGAATGTAGTTCACAGATTTCATTTTACTTCAGGAGCCAGCATATCTGCTTGCCTTGTGTTTCCGATGTGACGGTGCTGTAAAAGTAACAGCTTTTTCTGAGAATGGCCACTGACTCTATTTTTAACATCTGCTTACTTCTGGTGTGACCTGCTTGGTTCCTGAACCGCTCACTGCCGAGCGTTCAACAGTGTGCCCGTATGCTCCCAGAGAGTGACTTAGCGGGTACGAGCTCCTGCGTGCGCCGATACGTCAGTCGCAGCAGTGTGTAACTCAATTTCTTACAGTACAATGAGAGCCACCGAAAGAATCATGTTTTCTCAGTTATCTTCTCACCGTTGTCATCAAACCCATGAGTAATTTCATGCCCAATAACCATCCCGATCCCCCCGAAGTTCAGGGCTTGTGGTTGGTGTTTGCTGAAGAAGGGAGGCTGGAGAATCCCGGCAGGAAAAACTGCAAAGAAGGGAAGAGAGAAGGAGATACTGTGAGGTAGCTTTATTTCTGCATACGTCGCAGGCAGGTTGTGCGCTTGGTTTAACGATTGGGAAGGAACATAAAATATAAAATGATTAGAAACAACATCATGCCTCCTCATGTGAAATTGTTTCTCTTGATAAATGGAACGACACATTAATAAAGATTTAATTTTGCACATCTGCAGCTACAATATCTCCTTGTTTACGATGCAAGTGTCATTTACGTTTCAACTTCAGTCTAACCTGGTCTATAATGTAGGCTGCAGCAAGACAAGAACAAAATGTTTAGTAACTGTCTTTTGGAGATAAGTACAGTTTGTGTTTAAGAGCCATTTTATAGGGGAACTAATGGATGTTTTATTGCTTTATTCTTGTTAAAAGAAAGGTTAGCAATCACGTGCTGATTATCAACAATACTCAGTGCGTAAAACATGCACTGTAGTAATTCCAACAGGCCGCCAAGTGCACTTGGATGCCAGGCTGGAGCGGGGGGGCGGGCAGTAGGAGCTCGATGCTTCCCCTTATAGCCTTATATAGAACCAATGGGATTTAGTCTGCATCCCATAAGGTGAAAAGCATACATACTTTCAGAGGAATTAAGACTGCAAACAATTAATTCTAATACAGTACTTTCTAAGAAGTGAGTTACTGAAAATATATAGCAAATGCTTCATTTAGAGACTATATAGACGGTTTTATCTCTACAAGTTTGGGGAGAAATGTGTAAGACAAGCAGGAAACTGAAAGTAGTGTGGAAAATTATTTTCCTTGAACTAGAGGCAGGAATAAACAGGATTTAACCAACATCTACACCATTGTGGATAGCCATGCTTGGATTTTTGGTTTGCATACTCATCTTTGAGTTGCTTAAATGAGTTATTTCCATATTACTTAAAAGGGCAAAGTTGTAGAGCAACCAGTCGTCTTTGAGACCTAAGTTCCCTGCCTGGAAAGCTGGCTCACAGCTGATTACGATCAGCATAAAACAACTGTGGATAAATAGGGAGCCTGAGCTTGCCTACAAGTATATCTCTGGGATGATATGTGCTAGCAAGCTAGAGGAGTATCCTGCTGCGGCTGAAGGGCTGGTTGCTGTTTTTACTGTACCTACAATGTGGAGGTAAGTGGAAGCTACATAAATGGAAAACAGCTCTTTCTGATGAGGCTAGACAGCTAAATTATGAGTACTTTGGATGTTTCTGCTTTTAGCAATTATTTAAGTTTTTCCCTTGTGACTGTTGCTTGGTTGGGTTGTTTTCCGTTTCTGGCCTTTGCCCTGGGAGCAGGATGCTGTCTGGCCTAAAAAAGGCACAGAGTTTTTCCTCTTATGGTATTTGGCATTTCTTGGGTAGTAGCTCTTCTTGGCAGTCTAGGAATTTGAATATGCACTGCTTACTAGAAATTACTTGGTTCCTCACTTGTTTGGGCTGCTTAGAATTCAGCAAAGACTCTGCAGTGCCTGCAGGCTTAACCTGAATTTGTGGCCACCTGCACCAGCTCAGAGATAGGGAATGTGGGGAGCCAGACAAGTTCACTATGTCGTAAGTCTGAAGATCATCTTCTCTGCTAAGAACAAGAAAGGTCTTAGCAACCCTGCAAGAAGCCTCATATCTGACGTTCTATACGCAGAGGTAGGTTTCTTCAGTCTGGTGTGCCTCTTACCAATGTAATTCCAGTACCATCTGTACAGATAGCAAACTGGAGAGCTGCCCATATGTTTGTCAGGAATGTGGAAACATGAGTACAAACAGCCCAGAACACACCGTGAGCATTCTCTGGTTTCTGAAGCTGGCAGTCATATAGTAGCAGTTACTGTCTCAGGCTCTCAAACACAAGGCTGTTCCAATTACAGTATATAAACTATGCCTGCCAAGCGTGGGGGGGTGCAGAGCTGAATATTCATCCACAAAGCGGCTGCCTGAAAAGAACAGCCTGCCTACCTTACCCGGAATTTCCATAAGGGCACAGGCAAGTTTGCCTCTGGATAGCAGACTTGCACCCCTGTGGTGCAAAAAAATCATTAATTGGTTCCATGCAGCTGTTTAAAATGGTTTGTAAACCTACCTATCTGGTTCCGATTGGGGGAATAGAATGCATTGACCACTGCAGCTCCAATTATCCATCTAAAAATAAATGTTGCACACAAAGTTAGTAATTATTTTTTTAGACATTCTTTTTATTGAATTATTACTATTAAAAATGCAGGCTGCATGTAAGGAAAGGATTGATGTAGGGAAGAAGGGTGCCACTGAACACAGCTGTTGAAATACTAATACCAGGAAATAACTGGTGTCTCATTTATGGGCACATTTCATCCAAAACAATGCCAAGTTAAAGTGAGAAATGCTTTTGCTCTTGAATGTTCAACAGCCACATTGGGGCAGAATGTGTTAAGTGTTCACCAGCTCATCTTAACACTGTGTGAGCTTGAAAATAAATGACTAGTTTACACTCAAAAGAAAATTAGCATTTAGAAGACATTTTGAGCAGCAGAAGGCAGTTACTCAAACTGGAAGTTGAGGCCAAACTTTGATGATTTGGTTTTAATTTTTCCAACAGTCAGATATATAAATGTCTGTATTTGGAGCCCAATAATTCATAGATAATAAGTGTTAACCTTTGGAGAAGTAATTGTTAAGTACGCTACTTCTGGAAACTCTCTCCAATAGCTTGATAACTTTTTATTCTTTATATTTCTCTTTCTCCTCCCCTTCTCTTCTACCTCTGACAAATGCTTCTAGTCACCATGCAAAAACAGCCTGAAGCCATGCACTCATAAGTATTCTGCAGCATCAGCCCAAGGTACTCTTCTTCCCACATCTCTTGTCCTTAATGTGTCTTGTGATGCCCTAGTTGCTGTATCCGCTGTTGCTTTGACACAACTGCTTGCGGGCTGCTCTGGAATGAAATCAAACTTCCTGCTGAAGGAATACAGCTCATGTCTATCGCTTTCAGTGCTTGAAAAGCTGGTTGCTCTGGGCTAACAGACTAGAGAGGACTGTTCCTCCCAGCCTGGGAACAAGACGAAGAGGTAGAAATGGGTTGTGCTGGTGTTGCCACTAACCTGCGTGTAGCACGTGCATAGAGAGGGAGTAGGAACCTGTTCCTGAATTCAAGGGGGTGCTTGAGAATTTTCCAGAAGAGTTTTGCTCTGAAGGCCAGTCTGTTGTGAAAAAAGTCTCCTTGGCATGCCTGATATATGAAATGTTTGTAGCTGGCCAGGTAGCTTGTAATAACTAACCCACCCACCTTCCCCATACCCCCCAAGAAGGCTATGATTATGAACAATGGCTAACTTTCTTAATAGCATTATCTAATCATTGAAATCAGCAATATTAGTTATATACTTTTCCTTCAGTTTAATTAAACAGTGATCTGGGGTGAAAACTGGTTTTATGGCTCCTTGGGGGACCCCTTCAACCCACTGGACAGACATCACTGGGAAGATGTAGCTCATTACATAGAAAAAGTGCAAGTTATTGGTATTTCATATATCATCAAGCTACCAGACTAAGGAGGCCTGATTCATGCATCCATGAAAAGCTTCCCACACACAGGCTTTAAGCCACATGTGGAATGAGGAGAGGTACTGGGAATTTTGGCAAAAGGGCTACCATCTGTGTCTGTAGACAGATGGTAAAAGGCAGCAGTGATCTGTAACAGTTTGTGGGTTAAGAACACCAATGCTGTGCAAAAATTTTTTGCTATGAAGAGCACCATGATTAATTCCTCAAGAAATGAGGAAATGGACAAAATGCTCTGTATTTAGATGACTGATCACAAAATTCCCTAGGTGCAGAGCTCATCAGTAATTCACTGGAGGTTTCTAAGTGTCTGCGTTGTGTGCTCGCGTTTTGAGTTAAAACTGCTTCACAGGAAGAGGGATAGAAAAAATGAACAGGCTTTGCAACAATTTAACTAATGCTTCCCTTTGGAGAGTTTTTGTTTGCTTGTAAAATAACACAGAGTTATTAATATTTTGTGAAAGGGTGTTTGAAATTCTTACTGGAATCTACTTTCCTTTGTCTTAAGATATTCTCTTCCAGCATCACGCTGGCTGGAAGCCTACAGGCGAACAGCACGTCAGATTGGTATTAGCTTCCTTATTTCTGCCTTCCCTTACAGTGTATCTGTCACTAATGTATTCAGCAGTAGCTTTGCCAGCCAGCTTCCTGAGCTGGGCACCTCCAACGCAGCTAACTGGACTATTAAAAGTCCAGATTGGCTAGCTCGTAGCTCTAGAAATCAGGTCATATTCCAAGGCATTTGTTGCTGAATGTGCAAGCTCGGGCTTCTGGGGCATATCCATGTCATGGGCCTGGCAGGAGCTCAACTGCACTTGAAGGACCGGAGGGGTTGTCCTGGTGATGGTGTGTACTGATGCTTCTTACTGGTTAGTGACGCCAACTGCTCACCTTGGATTATTTATTGGATATTGGATTGGATAAATTATTACCTTGTTGGTAATAATTTATGAACGTGCTACTTCTGATTAAGACTAGCACTAGCTGAGGATTTCCCTAAGGGTAGAGAACCGTGAGGTAACAGACAGGGCAACACAGGCTAAGGCCTGAGGCTGACCCAGGATGCCTTTGTGGAGTCAAAGGAGGGATCGTGAAGCAGCCAAACCCGCACCTATGGCAGGCACTGCCTCAAAAATACACTTACGCTTTACCAGGCACAGCGTGAAGTGATCAGCTAGAAACGGACACAAATTAGATCGGTGCTAAACTTCCCCAAGATTGGGCCTATTTCAAACAGAATTCTGGCCAGAATATTTTAAGCCTTTTTTCCCCCAGTTATAAATTTTCAGAGGTTCTATGATATTGCTTATCTCATCTCCTTGCTGAGTTGACAGGAATATCTGTCACTGCTTTTGTGTTAAGTAGCTTCAATGTAATAACTGAATGTGAAGCAGCTTGATGAAGGATTAGAAAGATTCCAGGAGAACTGGATGAATTCCTACCACAAGACAGGAGTTCCAAGGAAATAACTTAGATCTCAGGCATAAGCATTCTCAGCCATCCACAGCATATGCCTTAAACACGATAACCACTATTCCAGAATCTACACTGTGTCTGTAGCATGCGGTCTGGAAACTCACATATCTTGATCAACTCTCTCTCGAAGTTTTTTCAAGCTCTTTTGGGCTCCAGCTCTCAGGTTTTCCAGAATGTTTTCAAAGTAATTGTGTTCACTGAAGTTTAACTAAAGAAACAGATATCCAAGTATATTATTAAGCGGTGCGGAAAGAGGAATTCCTCATGCCACTGGATGTATCTTCTAAAAAATGTTGTGATTGCAAGATATCACTTAATAGTTAGCTCTCTGCATGCATTTATTTACAAAATCCTCAACGCAATCATGTTCGTATGCTGTCCAGTCACTTGGAAATGACAGTTGCACAGGGATAAGGATTCCAAGTGGCAAGAAAATAGAGGTGGGCTTTTATATTGGGGTACTTATCGAGGTACGCACAGCATACTTACGTTGGCATATTCCTGATCTAGTTTTTCATTCTGATCTTCCAAAATATAATCTGGATAGCCAATTTGTTCTTTAATTGCCATTGCCTAGAAGAAAAGAGTTTAATGTTTCCTCTTAATTGTGGAGTGTTTTTTAAGTTTCAAAAACATATAGTTCAAGTTCTTTATTGCTATTGTCCACCTGTTTGTGAGAAATTGGATGCAAATATTGTTTTTTGTTTTGACCTTGTTCAAATGCACCCTGTTGTCTAGTGGGACTCTTTTTTAATATGCAACATGCAGTCTTTACCTCATCTCCTCGTGTCCAGCCACTCTGGTAGACTTGCAGACCCTACAGCACACTCTGACAGGGACTGGGCTTAACCCTCATTTAGTACCTTTCTTTTTTTTTTTTTTTTTTGGAACAGCTATTGGAACAGTGCTGCTGGTCCTAAAGTCAATGAAAAGTTTGAAAAGTTTTCTTTGGGGGATTGCATCGCATTCAGTTGTCAGTCTAGTTGATGCATTGGGTGCCGCCATCGTTCATTTATAAAGTGGTTCACAAGACTCATTAAAGGAAATACAAATGTATGTGAGTTAACAAAAAGGGTTAAAAAGAAAAGGACAATGTAATAGAATAATGAATAACAGGACAGTGAACATCAAAGTTTTTTTTCCTCTCATTTTTAGAGGAATTGGGAATAGTGATGCTACAAAATTCCAAAGATTTCATATTCATGACAGAATACTGAAGTTCCTTATCATCTCTGACCTTCTCACGAGCCTTCTCCTTAGATGTGTCATCCATCCACTGTAACTCATCTAAAGTCTCAATGAATGCTTCACGAATCTTATCTATTAAATCTCGGACCTAAAAGAGAGGCAGTAAGAAATTAATCATTCAAATGCTATTTTTCCCAGTCACAGCTAAGGAGGGGTGAAAAGCTTCCCACTGAAAGGTGATGTCCCCCAGTTCTATGCTCTAAAACATGGTACTTGGCATTTAAGGGCATAAGAACTCGTTATGATGCTTTCTGACTCTTGGCTGATTGATATCTTTAACAGCCAAAATAGGTTGGGAGATCAGGTGGAGGGGAATGGGTACTGCAGACACTGCGGACGTACAATAGTATGAAGGGTAAACTACATACCATCCTCTTGCTCTCACCAGCAAATGTCTCCCTGACATACATTGCTCCCACTGCGTTCTCCATGTTGTTGTTGACATAACTCACACACTCCCTCCAGCGGGCTTCTTCCAGTGTCGTCCCGTAAAGTGCCTGCAATGCAAAACACCACAGGATTAATTCTGCCTATGCATCTTTTCTAAATCATTGCCTGAAGAGGCGGTTAACCCAGGACAAAGGTTTCCATTGTTGTGATTGCTGTTCTTGGATTTCTTTGGGGATTACATGACATAATAATGTCATTGTATTGGCACGGACTTGTTTTGGTGACTGCGGGACTCCCTTCCAGTACAGTGATCTACCATTGCTTTAGGAAGAGAGGAAATACCTTCCTGTAGCTGGCCCGAGCATCCTTGAAACGCCGACTCAAGCTGCTGACTCGATCAATTACCAATCGCCAGATGAGGTAGTTCTGGATGGTGCTGTGCAGGAAAGCAAAAGCTGAGTTCAATCCCCTGTAAAAAGCAACACTAGTGCAGACAGTCAGAGGGGGATCTTAATTTTGAATGGAGGTAAGAAAGCAACTGGCTGCTGCCAGTCATCAGTTTCATACCGTTTACAGGTGACTGTTCTTATTTAACAGACTGGCTAACTGTAGAGGCATCCAGACCGAGGACTGCACTACCACGTCTGTTCAGTGATTCATTAGGGTTTTTATTTATTTCTCTACTAGAGTATAACAAGAGCTAAGCCTGTGACGTGGTTTTCTCTTCCTAGTTAACCTTTTCTAAGCGTGCGAGCAGGTGAGATGCCCAGTACCACGGCACTTTGGACCGTAGGACATTGAAGGCATTACCCATATTGTTACAGTGAAGTGGTGTCACTTTTCTCGGAGAAGCTCTGGCAGAACTAGCAAGTGGGCTCAACAATTTACATTTCCACAATACTTCTGTAACTTTTGTTTTGGATATTCTCCAGTTCCTTTACCTTGCTGAGTACTTTGAGATAATTGCTTTCAGCTCTTGCAGATAGGGCATGCCGTATACAACCACCTCTTCTTCTGGGTCTACCTGAACACTCACTGAAGACATGACACCTTGGATGAAGAAGGTCCAGTTAAATTCCTAGGCAGACAGAAAGACATACCAATGCCAGTAACTGTCTGGACTTTGTACAGTCTATGAGATTGAATATAGTTGTAGTGCTGTTCAGTAGAAAAATGCTTTTTAAGAGATTCTGAAGACAAGATTAAGAACGGGAATGATTATGTCCCTCTTTGTTTCATCACTGAAATTCGCAAGCCATTTCCAACTGACATGGTAATAAGAGGAGGCTGAAAGTATTAAACTGCTCATGAACCACTTACATTCAATGCAAACTTTTCCTGTAGCTCTTTTAAGGTCATTTTGTTGTACAACAAGGTCACATCATGCCTTTCTTCTGCTGGGGTGGTTGCCTGAAGACATTAACAAGGTTATTACTAGAATCAGCTGACCCAAGTGTCAATGGCTGAAATCGCATGCATGCATGTGCACATCTACACACTCAAATAATATGCAAATAAACCAATTTATTTTGGAAAAGAAAGCTCATTTGATGGTGTCCAGTCCTGCTTTCTAAATGTCAGTACAGGAACTGAGGCCCTCCCCCCCTCCCCCCATTCAATAACGTTTCAGTAATACGTTGAGCCAAGTGGTTCCCTCTGTTCGCTTCAGAATGGAAGACTAAGCTGCCTATTTTTTTAGGGTGCTTCAGACTTCTAAGGATGCAAGGGAGCTAGCCCTGGTGTTATCATAGTGAACCTTTAGCAGAAGATGGAAGTTTCCTAAAGCAGGATAATCTACAAACAAATATGCTAGGGAGCAGACACAGCAGCAGTGTATACAGTAGACATAATCATATACACAGAGGCTCCGATTTCTGGGCTGCTCACAGTATACCAAGTCTTCTTCCCTCTAGGCCATGAGTTTCTGGCTGTGTTGAAAACTGCTGCACAAAAGAACAGGAGACTCTCTCCCCCTCGCCCCTTCCCTCCCAAATCCCGAGTTGTTCTTGATTTCTGTACTCACGTTTGCAATCTCTGTTTCAAGCTCCATAACCTTTGCCATTTCCTCCTGGACAAAAGAATCGTCTTTAGACATATTCTTGTCTTCCCGGATCATTTTGGCGATGGTGATCATGAACTGCAGGTAAGCCTCTCTCACCTGCGCACAAGAAATGGGACATGTGTGCAGCATTGCGAAGAAAAGGTTTGCTGTCTGTCATTTGGCAAACCACCCTTCTTGTTATTTTAGCTTTACAGTGTGCTGTGAAGAAGTTTGGCCCAGAGGTCACAGCCTCTGCCTTTGTCTCCAACGCAACACTCCCCCCTCCATTGTTCTTGTATTTTTTTTTCTACACTAATAGGTACTATGGCAATACTTCGGCCCTCGGTTCATCCTGGAACACCTTGCAGTGCAGCTGACAGTCTCAAAATATGTAGTGAAAGCAACACTTCCCGCTTGTCTGTGTGATCCAACTCCCTGGCGTTCTGGATTAGAATGACTACTTGAGCAAAGAGGAAGCTCTGTGCTTTCAGTTACGCTACGGGAATATTGCTCCCTACTAGCCAAAATATCAGGGTAAACATGGAAGGCTTAAGTTCTCTGAAAGAAGCACTGTCAGTCTTGTGAACTCTCTGCTTTTACTGTCTGAAAGAGAAGTTCTGTGTCAGATGGTTCCCAATGATACCTTTGCTTTATTTCTAATAGGAGGGTATGGCTGTGATTTATGCCTCTGAACAGACTTTGAAAAGATATTTGGCTGCTGAGGCAGTACTGATCTCTGATGCAGGAAAGCTTAATACTACTTATTCTTCTTGCACCCTTTTCTTCCTACACAGACCTTGGAAATCAGATAAATACAGTAACTGTTGTGAAATTGAGTCTGGGCACTTACACGATGATGATTTGAGTTTTTAGGCTGAATGCTGAGGCGTTAATCAGGCCAGACTCCCACAGGCCTCAGTATGAGTTTTGCCAAAAGATGCTGGACTAAGCACAGGGGGAGTTTGGGTCATCAGTTTGGTTCATTGTCTGTGGGAAGTGAGCTGTTAAATACCAAATAAAAAGGGGTTGTGTCTCCTCCTTAGTCATTAAGATTAAAAACACAGCCTTAGCCCTTCTTCCTTATAGCTTCAAATCAAAACTATATTAAACCATGCTGGTTTTCTTTTGCTACTTTGGGATCATCTATGTAACGTACCCAATTTCTACCTCCTACAAGTCAGTGGAAGACTGACTTCCATGCAATGATGCATAAATATCCCTCTTTTCTACTGTAAGTGCCACTATATAGGTGAAACTTGCAGAATAGAATCCTAGTTCCAGCGGCTATCTGCAGTTCCCAGCACAACTATGTGGAGGTTGTTTTGTGTCATGAGAGAGATTAACAGAAGTTGGCAGTAGACAAAGCTGTCCAGAAGGTGTGGACACAATCTCATAAAATCTTCACAGGGCTGTATTTTAGACTATATTATATCTGAGAATAGAGTCTTACTCTGAAGTAAGAAAAAAACCCCTAGTCTCACTGATGTTATCATCTGCCTTTACAGCCAGTAGACAAAAGAGTCTAAAATGCTGATTGTTGTGTCTCTATTCCCTTCCATTCGTGTTAGGAAAATTGGTTTGATGTTAGGCTGCAAATACTCTTTGTTAGTATGACATAATGGAGGAAAAAAAATGTACTAGAACAGTAGTTTCATCTTGGAAACTGATAAATTATCTGGCTGTGTTTGCAACAGCTTTCTATGTATTTACAGAAACCCCCACATTTTTGCTCTGAGCATTGGCAGAGGAAAGCAGCCAGAAAATAATCTCTCACGTAATTTTGGGGAAAGGGAAGAGTAAGTGGCAGCAGTTTCTGACTAGCAGAGTATCTGTTCCATTGATGTAGCTTTTGCTGCTCCACGTAAAACACTTTATTTTTAACTTTTTTCCCATAAATCAACATGTGAAAAAGTCTGAATACTTTGGTGTTCAACAAAATGTATTTTGGGGCATTGTATGTTCAAATATGCTCCAGCATGACAATTCCTCTCCCATACTTATAATCCATCTTTCCAGTATCTTGTAAAATATTATCTAGAACCAGTGGCTTTAGAAGAAGACAAAAGCAAATTCAAGATAACATGCACTGAAAATATGAACCTATCCTTCAAAATTAGACATTGTTTAAGCTATAAAACATGCTGATCTTATTTTCCCATAACCTTCTCATCTGTATGAATTGGCCAGTTCTGGGGAGGCTTGATATTTATTCAGTCCTTTTGTAAACTCTGCTACTTTTTTTCCTAATTACGCCAAAATGGTGTAATGAATGTCACAGTCTAATTCTGGTTGTTACATGACATGAAGAGTCGTATCTGAGTTTTCCAAAACACAAGAATAAGTAATAAAGATGTTTTAGTAGCACATAATAAATAAATTACAAGGAATACTTACTCTTTGATAGTTGCCCCCATTAAAGTAGTAATCCCTGGATGGCATTCCTAAACTTGGCTGGTCAATCTGAAGGAAATCATATTTCTTTAGTTAGTGATGAACAGGAACTGGTGTTGTCCAATGGTATCCTTGAAAAGCAATGTGAAAGGCTGTGTGTGCCATCCTGTCAGTGTTGGAGTGGCAACAGTACGCTCTTACCAAACAATCACAGAACTTTAGCTTTCTAGGAACTGGGGTGAGATGGAAGGTACAACTTTTGTCTCTGGATTTCTAGATAAGGACAGGATGGATACTTAGTGTGGGTTGTTAAGCACAATCTTTCGGTAACCATTGAGACCTAAGAATAAATTCAAGCAATTACCAAAAGAAGTTGCTTGAGGGCTAGACTTCATGAATAAGCATAAATAAACAAACTCTAAAAAACTATTTACATGTTCTAAAAACGTTTCCTGCTATATATTAAACCTCACCATCATATTGCAAGTCACAAGAATTTACAACCCTTAAGTGGTATAAATCAGCGAAAATCAATCCATTGATTGAATTCATTCTTCTTGTATTTTCTTTTCATTGATTTTTTTTTTCTTATTTCTTTAACTGCAACAAAAATTATGCTACCATAAAATGTTTCCCAATAAGACTTTGAGAAGGATCTGCCACTTGGGGTATAGTACTGTTGCACTGACTTACAGAAAACTAATCTGTATGCAATGTAAATAATTATCCATTATGATTCTGGTATGTAAAAAAAATTCCTTGTTTTTTTCTTACATAAATGATGTGTCTGCTGGAATCCCGGTCATCATTCCATACAAACATGTCAATGAGGACACGTTTGTTAAATCTGGAGTTCATTATGGAGAGTTTTTCTTCCATGCTCCAGTTTGGCTCTGGGAGATAAAAGGGAAAATATACATCACTTACCAATATGTGTCAGGACCGATGCAGTTGTATAGTTTGCAAGCTTATTGCTGAAATGGTTTAGAACCAAACCGGGCATGATCTGAGAATATTTGTACAGGACACTCCTATAATGGCTAGAAATTGCTAGGATGTTCTTACTGGCCTTATCTGTGTCAGTGATGTATAGTAATTGGTAAATTTTCATCTATAGCTATCTATAGGCAATAGCCTATGCACAGTATAAATCACCGTGACCTTGCCTAGTCAGGTAGTTATGCTCCAAACCCTAATTCATATGCAAGCATTAAAACACAGCTATACTGGTTCTATTTCTTTTGTTTTCATTATTAATGTTGGTCCTTTAGGTTTCCTAACTGGCTTAAAATGCACGCTGTTCATGAACGAGACTTTGTAATATGGGTATTAAATTGCTATTATTGTCTCTATACAGATCAGTGTGCTAAATATATATGATACCCTGACTTTTGTTTATGAAGAAAAAGTTAAAACGAAGGATCTAATTCAATGACAGTAGCCTCTTCAGTGCGGTAAATAATTCTGGTTTAACACTACTGAACTCTCTCAGGCACAGCATTACCTTTGGTCTTATTCCAGTCTGCAGAAGCCACTGGCCAATCTCCAACCATTGTTAAGGCCTCTAGTAGAGGCAATGAATCTCTTTGCTCTATAAGACCTGAAAAACAAATACTATATTGTTTTCATAGGAAAAAAGAAAAAAAAAACAAAAACAAACACCCAAAAAAGGTAATGGTCCTAACAGTTCACATCTGAAACTGAATTCTGTTGATTTCAGCACTGATTTTGACTGAATTGGTTTGGGAGGGATGAAACAGGACACACTTTTGCATTCAGGAGGGAAGGCTTTGCATTGATACCAGAGGTGTGTAACCAACACCGAGCCTTTGTGCATCCCAGAGTGTATATATTAAGCCTTAATGATGTACCAAGGCATCTTCATTCATCTGCAGATTAGCTTTCCAGGCAAGGTCATGCAGATTAGATAGCTGTTGACTGGACTTGTGCATAAAAGTACACTGGTACTTTTGTACATTTGGTATTGAACAAGAGATTCAACAGAACAAGAAGAGACTCACTCTCATTCATGCATGACTTGTAAAGTATTTTAGCTTTCTGAAATGCTTCTCTGTCCCCTTGATCTGAAGTCTCCAGCACACCTGGGGAAGGAACCGTGGCAGTGAGATTTTTTTTTTTTGCCATGGAGAGCTTTGATCTCTTCATAGAAATCACTGAGAATTCAGGGCTATGATAAATACTTGTTACTGTAGGCTTCAATTACTGTGAAACTAGAGTGCTCTTTAAAGCAGCTATTAATGGAAAAACTGTCAGGAAGGAGGACATGCATACAGCTTGTCCTGCTCCTTTTGAAGTTAGTACCAAATCACCTATGGCTAATCTTCAGTGAGAACAGGATGTTCCCACAAAATGGGTGTAGTAAGAGATGTGGAGATTAAAGGACTAGAGAAAAAAAAATCACAACCAACACTTCTGGAAGTTTATTTCTCTGTATAATGTGCAGTAAATAACATCTAAAGACAAGTGCATAGCCAAGGATAGAGTGGCCTCGTTCCTACCTTTTAGGATGATCTCCAGCTCGTCTCTCAGGATGTCAAAAATGCTGTATCTGGAACTAGTTTCTGGGATAACATGCCGGTTCAGCCAGCCCCCACAGGCATACTGGTAGAAATCCTTGCAAGGGTCAGCTGTTGGGTCCATATTCTGAATTATTCTAGCAGCTAGGTATCAAAATCAGACAGTTGAATTCCACAGATTGCCCAGTAATCTCTGGGACTACCAGAGACTGTCAAGAAGCTGCTTGGCAAGAAGGCACCTTGCTTATGCTGCTTATAGCGGGTAAGACTCATTCTCATGTATTATAACTCAAAGGATCCTCTTTTCTGTTTAAAAATGCAAGGAAGCACCTGACAGCAGACACTTGCACTGCAATCGTACTGCTTTACAGAGGGAACCTCTGAATAGCAGACTAATCCTCCCACAGCACCGTGCCTTACAGGTGTGAGCGAGCTGCCTGCGGTCCCCCCCCGCAGCCCTAGCTTAGGTACCTGCCCACAAAATCGGTGTTTCCAGGGGGCAATCGGGAATGTCTGTGCTGGAGTGTTACCTCTGTTGAGGTGTACAAGTAGATGCCAAAAATAAGGTGAATAGCCCCATGTGTAGAATGCATTCTCTCTGGGAGAAAACTTGGTCTAAGAGGATTCTCACGGCACTTCATAGATACAGACCGTGTTGGTCAATCCACATTCTAGAGGCTCAGGCCAGAGCCAGAGAACTGCTGACCACACAGGCAATTTTAGTGCGCTATTTCCTTAGGAATGATACTCCTGGTGACAAAGAAAGCACGCAAAGGAGAAGAATAGGGGTGTTTTGCTCAGTGCTTACACATGGAACTGTATTTGAGGACAGCTGTACTTGCTGCCTTTGACAGTAATAGCAATGTGTATCTAGTCCAAGGGGAAACTCCTTTTCAACTCCTTCAGTCTTAAAGCCTGAACTATTGTTTACTCAGGTTCCGTAGGACAGACAACATGTAAAAACACCACCTCTGCAATAATCATTCAGAGTAACATCATTACCTGCTGTAACGCATCCAGGTGTGGTACATGTGTTGCCTGAATTGGTGCCATAGTGAGTGCCTGTAGGGAGAGGAATAAGAAAGCAGATCAAATTAGTTGTTTTGGAAAGAAATTGTTACCAGTGTCACTCACCAGCAGCCCGGCCTCAGGGACAGCTCTCTTTAGTTTTAGAGCAAGCGAGTGAATATTACTGCTAGTAGAAGATACCAAATGACAAGAGCGAAGAAATCTCTTATCTGTAGGCTTATGAGGAAAATTTATTGGAATCATTATTACAACAGTCTTGACAGGGAATTTTAACTTTCCTGGAAGGAAAATAAGACCAGGTTGGGTTTTTTTTAGCTGCTATCTCCACAGCCTTTCTGACACGTACTGAAATGATGAGACCCCTTTCTAGAAAATCTACTAAGATGCTTTGAGCATCTGAGCTCTTTCATGATCTTCAAAGTCATCGTGACTGAGAGGTTTAAATGGGGGCAAAAAGTCCATTGCTGGATTACTGATTTCACACTGTTTTGAGTCAAAGAGCAAATTTAAGAAATTATTTTTGCTTCTCTAAGGGGGTGGGGGGCAGGTAACAGGCTTGTGTTTGGTTGAAATTTCAGATGCGCCCTTCAAGGTCACTCCTTGCTGCTCAGCGCGGAGATTGTTCCCTCATCAGGAATGTCTGGGCTGATGAACTAGCGTACAAGGAAGGAGGCGATGGAGCTGTGTTCAAGTCTGCGTTCTGCCATTGAGACGAGCTGGCCTCAAAGACGAGTCCCTATCGGTGATCTCAATGCATGTCAGTACTCCAAGTCGCTGATCTGAGCAAGCGTAGTACAGAATGTGCTAAGAGCCAATGGGCATACGAGTATCAGCTGTCTTCATTGTGACATGAGACACCTCTAGCCAAATACGAATTTTGTTGCGTTAAGACCTTGGCTCAGTCCTGTCGATCCCTTTCCTCAGTAGCCTGAAAGAAATCAAACTTAGGAGTTCCGGGGACCTTTATGACGTGCTGGTTTCAGCCTGCAGAGGAGTAGCGATGAGTGATGTGACAAGGACTTTGTGAGGGAGCAAAGGCAGTGAAGCCTTAGTAGGAACGCTTTGCTGTGACTTCTAAAATAGAAGAAAATGATGGGTCTGTATGCTCATTCCAGCAGAAGCTGGAAAGTAGTATTCTTGGCTATTAATTTTCTATTTTTGGCCACTTTGTCCTGGTTTGTGAAATTCTTCCGGTGAAGAGTCACCACAAAAAGCCTACGCACTTCTCATGCGTCAGCGGTGAGCCGAAACTGGAGCAGCTCCGTTCTTACTGCACAGCGCTCTCACTGCGCGGTGCTCTACACGAAATATACTGCTGTGAGTCTGGTGGCACCGACCAGAGAGGTCTTGGTGTGGATTCAGAGCCATAGGTTCTGCTGCAGACTTACACTGAAGCGTTTGTACACGAACACATAACTTTTTTCGTGGAGTACTAAAGTGAACGTGTTTGTGGTGCTGGTCACGTCACTCTCGTGCGCTGCTCGCTATAGAATGGGAGCGGGAGGGATCGAAACCGCGCAGCCTGAGGAGTGGCCTTGGCCCCTGGGCACAAGAAAATCAATTTTGCTGGTTTAATTTCCTGTTTGTGAAACTGGACTAGGTTAGTATCTACTTACGTTAAATAGGGAATTACTTGGTTCCACACTGGAAAACAAAAACTTGTTACCCTTACTTTCCAACAGGGTTACCCATGTTTTTAAACTTTTTTTTGATCCTTATGCTAGAATGTTTGCAGAAAAGAGTTACTAAAAAAATTCCTTCCAATGAAAACAAGTGTTTTACATGAGAGCAAACAAGATTACAGTAATTCAGATAGAAATAAAACAGTAGGGAAGAAAAGAGGGCTTTGAAGTTCATCAGTGGAAGCGACATAAAAAGCCCCCACTGTGATTGGGAATGTAACGCTCAGGGTTCAGCCGAGTGCCGTCGTGCTGCGTGGGAGTAGATCTGCATTAGAATAACTGCATGCCTTATTATAGTTTACTGTGTAGCAATCTGAACATGGGATGCGCAAAAGATGTGTAACAATGTGAAGCTTCACATGGAGGAGTTTAGGGTTTTTTTGGTACCAGATGAAGCTAAGCCCAATCTTTGGAGTTTCTTAAAGTCTTTAAAAATTTAAACAAAAACAGACCAAAAAAAAACCCAGAACAACCAAAACACCCCTAAAAAGCCAGGGTATTTCCAAAGGAAAAAAAAAAATCCTTTTGGGGAAAAGAAACCAGTAGTTTAAAGGCACGTGGAAGGTCTCCATAAAGCAGACATCGCAATGGGCAAGGTGAGAAGAGATACAGCATACTTGTAGTACAGCTGTTTCTCTCATCATTTCCCAGGAACCAGGGAGGGCTCAAATGAAGCCTTTTTTTTTTTTTTTTTTTTTTAATCAAAGCTTCTCTCTTTAATATAACCTGACAATGTCTAACTTCAGTTTCTGGGACCCAACTGCTTTCAACAAGATTCTAACTCCCCACATTCAAAAAAGCCCTTATGATTGTGAAATTGTAATCGAGCCGTATAAGCAGGGAAGCCAAATCTGTTTTGAAACCTTGGTGCACACTCGGGGCTCTGAAACTCTGCCACAAAACCAGATAATTAGAAATGGCTGGTGAGGGGCTCTCAGCTTACTTCTGAAAGTGGCTCCTTTGTTTTTTCCATCAATTACCTCTTTTATGCCTCAATACCGTTCCTGACAAAGAACCAAGCCAACCTGACTCTGTGTGAGATATGACCAACATTGCCCTGGTTTACTTCACAATATATTTATTGGGCCTTTGCTCACTTGACTAAGGCTCTGTCTGCTGCACCTCTTGAACCTCAGATAACTACAAACAAATGTAAAACATACCTTCTAAAGTCTCAGCTAGACAACTCCATGCACTTCATTCTCTCAAACTACTTTGCTAAAAACAATGACCCCAGTTTTCAGTATAAATATAGGCATTTCTCTATATATTTTTCCTCCGTGGTTAACTCTTGCTGACAGATTGACCTATAATGACATAGAGACTTCTCCTTTGACATCCACAGACACAGACTGCTGCAAGTAGATACATGGAGGGACAACTCGGGTTGATGTTCTACAAAGCCTAAAAGGTGAAACAAAACAAATTTCTAGCAGGATTTAGATGCATGTGATGGGAAATTCCTGAATGTAAAATCATAAGTCGAACATGGGCTCATGTTTGATGATAACGCAAGATATGTAGATAGTGATTTGTAGCAGAGGAAAATCAGCACAGATTGAGCTCTGAATCCCATGTTCCCAAGCCTGCATAGAAGTAAATAGATCAGTGGAAGTGTTTGTGGGGAATCAATACTTGTTTCCTCCCCTCAAACCTTACCTCCCACTTCTCCCACAGCCAAGTTCATCTAGGATCTAGCTTCTTACAACATTTCTTCTCTTAAAATGAATCACTCCATTTTCCCACCTCTTTCTTCTGAGATATAACCTTCCTTGGATTTACACTTTAGAACTATCAGAGGGACGTCAAGAGAACAGAAATGGGCCAGAAAGATTTCTTCACTGGAACTACTTTGTGTAGTACTGAGTTCCTTCATGGCTTTCAAAATTCAGGACCTCTGTAGTACTACCCTTGCGTTTTACTTCATTAAGAGAGTCATACTCTTGCTCTGTTGATAGTCTTGTACGTAGAAAAGACCCACTGAACGCTCTGCAGGCTGAAGGCTTTCCTCACTTTGTCTGACAGAGCACCGTCAGAGAACTGATAAGGGAAGGTAAGCTTTAATGACCTTAGCTGTGGGACTGTTCCAGGTGGAAGAAAATGAGGGAACATAAGCACTCTAGACCCTGCTGCAGAGCTGGTCACCTGCAAAATGGCAGAGCTGCGACGTGCGTCAGAACTCCCTGGATTCACTGTAGAGAATTCTGTTGTCTTAATTTGACTTCACAAGAAGCCACCAAACAGTATTACATTTACGGGTCAGCAGCAGAGTATAAGAATAAATTCGGAGATCTGTAGAGCACTGTAGTCCTCTTCAGCACTTCATCTTTTGAAGGGCAATTTTTTTAAAATACAAGTTGCTTTTCACAGCCTTATTGAAGTTCCTTTTTAGACAAGAAAAGTGAATCAAATAATTCTGTACAGCCTCTGAAACATACAGTTTACGTTTACTGTTTTCCCCCTGCGTGTTTTGAGGACCACAGATGGCTGGGGATGGCACACAGTGGGACAATTAGATCCACAGTAGTCATCAGGCAGTCAAGCGTGAGCTTTACCTTTCAGCACCGTATCTATTTCTGACACACATCATCTGCAGAAGCGCTGTCAGCACTGCAAACTGCCTTTGTGGCTGTTTTAACTGTGAATTGTTTGCAAGAAATAATGTAATTGCCACATTTAGCTTCTCTTCCTCTGAGAGGGCTGTCTATCCCAGATGTCAGTGTCTTTGAATGGGCTCCATAACACAAGGGTTTGGTTTTTATTCCACCTTGCTTATGATTTTTTACTGAAGGCTTATCTATAAGCGTGGCTGGGACAGAATTTCATGTGAGAATCAGTAAACTGAGGATTTGCCCACTTTTGCAGCCCTGTATGGCCTGTCACGCTACATTCATGCTTTACACTCATGTAGCTCCCTCTGAGTAGACTCGAGAAGAGTCTTGCCACCCAAATGTCCCTTCATCATGACTTCTGTGTTAGCTGACACTTCTTTATAACCTCTACCTCCTTTGAATAGATGCCTCATCAACGATCATTCATGAAGTCAAACAATGACTAGGCATTGGTCCAGGAGACAGGCCAGATCTCGGCCACAACCTTCCCTTAGCGTGCCAGAGACCACTTTAGAACTGCCTCCAGTCAGCAGGTTCTTGCAAATCTATTATTCAAGTGCACGTTAATCGCATTCACAGCATAGGAAATGCAGGAGCACAATGTGACTTTTTGAAATCTACTCCCAGAACAAGGTGGTCTTAATCCAAGTGTGGTACTTCTCTTTGTTTGTAGCCTGCCTAAAAGGGTAGAGCATAGGTGCGTAAGCATGCCCTCCAGCTTTATATCAGCCTGTATAATAGATGTGAACAGTGACGACCTCTGGGGACACAGGCACACACGCACAATCTATCTGCGAATCTTACTTGTGAGAAACCCTGCAAACCTAGAAGCCAGAATAAAATATCAATTAAACTAATAACGTGACTTCTGAGCCGTCAAGACCAGCAATTAGGTGAGAATGGAAGCTGTTTGTAACTAAGTTGTCTGGAGAAGTCACTGACTGCGACTTGATGTGTCAGCTGCAGTAAGTGTTGAAATGTTCTTCAGACTGTAACCTTTCCAACAAGTGATGAGATCTGGAGTTTAGTAAATATTTGTAGAACATAGCTGAGAAAGAGCTGTGAAAAGGCTGCAAGATGTACGTGTGGGTGTGATGGAAAGATTGAGAGCATGGTGCGTTCCGATTCAGAACCAAATGACTTCAGTTCTGTCTGCTTCCTTTCCTATGATCACCCAAATATTACTCTGCTACTCTTCCTATATTTTCTTTTAGCTTATTTAGACAAGGTTTTGTGGGTATGAAAACTTCTTTGGATGTCAGAAATCCCCAAACTGCTTCTAGAACTATATAACTGCCTCGCTGTGAAAGCTTCAGTGTTTTTGTTGTCTGGGTATATAGATAAAAATCAGAGTCAGTATTAACATGTATTACAGGCATTATTGCCATAAACAGAGGCCTGTTTCATGCACCACAATGCTTTTCTGCAAGCTGTACACAAGCAGAACAAAAATATGCTCCCTGAACCACAAAGCATATGTATACCTTCGTATATAAAAAAGGAGAGAACATATGGGAGGATGGGTAATCCTTTTAATTTTCCATTAGCTGAACAGATTTATTTTTCAGAAGCCTGCCTGGGTAGTGTCATCCTGATAAAGGTCATACGAAGATGAAGTGGCAAATCTGAATCTGCTCTTAGTAAACAATCCAGCATCCCATACACGTTTCAGAATTAACATTTGAATGAAATTAGAAATAAAGGAATCCCAAGGCAAGGATAACATTATTGGTTCTATCACAAGAATGCTGCTCAGCTACATCTTTTTTCCCTGTTGCTGTGTAGGCTTTATACTTATGTAGCTTTGAGCAACGTGTGCTTTTCACTTGGTAAGTCTAAGAGAAACTTAAGCCTTTTGCCTGAGCGCTGGGTATCGGCCCAGATGTAACATCAAAACAGAACCAAGTGGAGTATTTGGGCAAAACTTTTCAAGCCAAAAAACGTTGCTGTTCGGCAGGAACCTTCACTGGTTGCACTGAGGAGCTCTTGCTTTCTCTGTGTTAGACCCAGGTAGTCCATATAGACACTCATCTAAAAGATAGTGTAGACTAAAGTTGCTGCTGCTCAGTTCCTACCTGTGAATTACCCAAAGCTCGTGGCTGTTGTAGGGTATGACTGCATCTTGGTGTCCTCTATTGCCATAGTTCAACTATGTACGCTTAAATGTAAACTGAGAGAGGGAGACGCTGGCTCTAGGTCAGTGCTGAACACAGTCCTTTAAGGCATGAGAAAACAGCCAGGAGGAGCTGCACGCTGTGCAGGATAAGCAGCGTATCAGCTCCGCAATCACCTCCCACAGGAACGTCTGAATCTGGGAAACATTTCCAATGAAAGTTTAATTGCTGATATGAGCCTGCAAAAATATTTAGATTTTGGAACTGCTTTCTCACAGATAAGCCTTTCATCCCAAAAGTGTGGTAGTTAGCACTTCCTTTACATGCACAGACTCTTCCCATGGATTTGGATGAGACACCAACACTTGGGCAAATATTATTAATACCTGAATTCTGATTTGCCTGAACCCAAGAAGCAAGATGTAGAGCAGATTTCTCAAATTCTTTATGCATGCAAGCAACAAAATTCTGCATTGATCAATATTTTGATGCCGAAACTCCTACCCTAGACCTTGCTCAGGAGAATTTTTTTTTCCTTCTGTCTCCTGAGCTAATAGAATAAATATAAGTACCTTTCTGGTAAGCGTTAAGAATACCAAGTACTCAGAGACTTCATCTGACACTGGGACAAATGCTGGTAACGTTCAATTGCCAGTAGCAAAAGGAGTAAACAATAAAAAGGCTTTAATTGTTACTCAGAATTGTGCAGTGTTGTACCTACAAGTGCTGAAGAAAGCAGTTCACTCTAGGCAGGGGATGCAGAGACAATGTAAGGAGAAAACAAAGCCTTGCTCCGGTTTTGCTATTCATACGTCTTAGTTGGATTCTCTAGTGTTTTAGCAAAGCTCTGAATCCAAGAGGCATTCATGGAAATGACAAACATGAGGCAGGTGCTGCTACCAACCATGCAGACTGCTTCACAGGATTTTTAAATAGGACTTTGCATTTGCTGCGCTAGTGGAAAAACTTAGTTTTGAGAGTAAGCGTGCTCTGCAGTTAACGTTTAGGCAAAGCACCTCGAAGTAATATGCCTTGGTGTCAGGTTCCCGGCACGACATTTCCATGAAAATCACTGAACCAAAGCTCACCTAGAGATCAAATTGCCTGATGAAATAGTAAAAAAGTCTCCCTTTCCTCAGCAGCACGCTGTCATCTTTTTCTTTCCTTTTTTTTTTTAAAAAAAAGCTTTCCCATTGTAACAAGCAATCTCCCCTTCAGATCTCCTAAGCAGCTGTTGCTTTCTAACTCCTCACAATAATGAATCTTGACTCAGACTTCTATAAAATAAGGAAATGTCGAGCTTTACACACAGACGCACGCTTTCCCCTCTAAAATACTGCAACATTTTTTTACCTTGTCAACACAATGTTGAATTCAGCAAAATGCATAGAATTAAAACCATAGACTCTTATGGTTTAAAACCATAGACTCTCACATAATTTAAAAATGAAATAAAATCCAACACAACCCTCTCTGTGCATGAGCTGGGAACAAGGCAGAGATGCCACGTCTCTCACAGAGGTGACCTCCCCGTCTCCCCGTATTTTTGTTTTCATTTAGCTCTGCAAAAAGATTTGTATGTTGTTTGCAGAGGGAAGAGCAGAATTATTCACAGGTTCCTTACCTCTGCTGCTGGCATACAGGATCACCAGGGCGACCACTGCACAAGTCATGAGGAGCAGCAAGACAGCCAGACCGATTGCCACAAAGCTCCAGGATTTCTTCCCAGATTTTGTTGATTTTTCCACAATATCCATTTGACTTTCTGATTTCCCCATTATTGTAACTCTAAATTGAGGAAGGGAGGGTAAAAAATAATTAACAGCACAGCTAAATCAATATAGGGATAAATGCATGACAAATCAGGGAGAAAAAACGAAGCAGAATAAAAGCAAAGATAAAGAAAACTTCCAAATTATTACATGTATCTGTCCATTTGATTGTCCACAGATTTGCCAACCTCATTCTCCATCTCCCGTGCCTAGCAGGTTGCCTGCGCCCAGGGTGTGCTGCGGGGGGCTGCTCTGGGCTACGCTACCCGAGGCTCCCAGTGGTGCAGTGTCAGAACTTCAGGAGCCTGCTTTGGGGAAGTATGGAACAGTCTCATGACCAGGTTGGGCAACTCCTTTCTCCCAAACAGGGAAGGAGGGGAAAAACTGCCTCTTTCCACTCCCCACTTTCAAAAGTGTCTTGCCGTCTCAAAGAATTTTCCTCTTTTCCCACTGTGGATGCGAGTAGGTCTGCAGGGCTCTGTTAACAGCAGTAGAATCCAAATGGAGATCCTTCCAGGTGTGAGCGCCTTTGAGCTGTGTCTGCTCTGTCCTTAGCACAGATGAAGGGTTTGGGAAGTAGAAGGCTCCTAGAACATGTGCCAGCTCCCAGGTCTGCAGGAGTCTGTGACCTCCAGCTTCGTGGTCTTCTCAGAGCCATGCTCAGACTTGGGAGCTCAGCCGTGTGCAGTTCCCAGCTCCAGGCAAAAGCTCCTGAGCAGCAGGGGGAGGAGGGGTTGCATCGCAGCAGCAGACAGGGCTGTGCACTCGGAGCTTGCAAGCAGCACAAGCTCTGCTCTGCTGCAGCTTCTCCTAAGTTTCCTCTAGCTTTCCTGAAATCCGCCGCCAGGTTGTTTGGCTGCTGTGCCTGCAGACGAAGCGTGAAGTCAAAGTGGTGCAAACCTATTGAAACCCTCTGGCTCTGAGAGTGCTGGCAGCTTTTGGGTGCAACATATGGGAACAGTTTCCTGTTTGAAAACACCGATTTATAGAGCGTTGCAGGCTATGCGCAGAAGTCTTTTATGCTACTGCTTGGAAATCTTTCTGGTAACAACTAAGAAAGGCAGTAAAACCAAGGGCAGGATAGGCATGTGATTTCCCTTGGGTTTTGTTTTATTCTTTTCCAGAACTGACTGTGGAATGAGGGAGAAGCAGGTTGGGTTGTGTCATCGTCCCTGTTTCCACCCCCCCCCCCACCCCGCCAGTCCCGGCTGGTTTATTGAGCTCGCTGCCAAAGTTCACGCTGTATAAATTTTAAAGTTGGTACCTCTCTCGACACGAGTGCTTCAGCAGCACTCCAAGCTTTGTGTGTATCCAGGAGGAAGTGCTGAGAGCAGAGCAGGGATTTCTTTGCGGCAGCCCTGTTTACTGGGAACGCACACGCAGAACGTTCCGACAGTGCGAACGCAGACCTGCTTCCGTGAATGGGGCAGGGAACAATGAATGCCGGTTTCTTCTGCCAGGAGCCTAAGCCTCCTTTTCTAGTCAGTGCTCTGCCTCAAAACCCCTATGAGAACTTGCCTTTTTATTCACAGTCATGTTATCTTAGGCTTCTGTCAAGTGTGAAGGCAGCTATTCTCATCCCCCCATCTGAAGAGGAGTATAAATACACAAAGATCTGACAGAAATCAAGGCACTTGCAGGTCCTGGGTGTCCATATGTGAAAACTAGCTACAGAAGGGAAGGTTGCTTACAAGGACAAACCTACATATCTAACGATGAGTTAAGTGATCTCTTATTTCTGTTTGCAGGAAGTTCTACATCTAACAAATGATTAGTTTCCTGTGAATCTTGCTTATTGCTGAACAGTTTTATTGTTGCCTGACAGCGTAGCTGGCTCTGAGGAAGGTCTACCTAGTTAAGGTCCATAATAGCGTGACAGACAAGCACCTCACGGGATTTAATGTAGTTATTCTTGTAACACGGCTATAAGATACCGAAGGGTGTTATTTTGCCTATTTCAGAGGTGGAGAATCCAGATGCCAAGAATCTACGGGCTTTGTTCCTCCTGCTCTCTGCGCATGCCTGTTGTAGTGTGACTAACGCGGTCCCCGAGGCCAGGAGTGCTCTGAGCGACTCAGGGTGCCTGCTACTCAGGGCGCAGGCCCTAGCCCCCCCAGGCAATCAAGAGACAGAGGACTTGCAAAGTCCTGAGTAACATCTGTCATAAATTATTTGAGCATGGCCCAAAGCAACTTAATTGAGGTCACACGTGAGCACCAAGAATGTAGCTCTCTCTTATGTCCCCTAGAAAATTCAAAGATTCCCTCAAAAAGCATTAATCTAATCATAAAGAAAACACTTTTTTTTCCTTAAATTTTGGGAGGAAGTGGGAACTATATCAAGAATCTTTTTCTGCATCTGTAATGGCGCCGCCTTCTTGTAGAGCCAAGGAAAAGATGCACCGTTTCCAATAGGAAGTACAAGGGACTTTGGGCGTAGCAATGGCATTGGCTTGCATTTTCTAAAGGTTATGTTAGGCCAATCTGAACATTAGACTGGAAGGTCACCAGTGACAAATATTTCGTATTTCTATTACTCTTTCAGTTTAGCTCTGAAGTAAACTGCTTGGTATTTGTAATGAAAACACTTTACGTGTGCCGCTTCTCAGGCGCGTATCAGTGACAAATGGTTTAGGTAGTGCTGAGGCTGTTTGGGTTAGAGAATGGCAGAAAAGGGAGAAAATGGATTAGTAAGCTTATCATGTTCCTTCAGGTCCTGCTTTAAATTATCTTTTTACCTGTTTTTCTACACTAAGTCAGCATCTGGGTGAGCAATAGCAGTGCACAGCCCAGAGCAGTCAACCAGAAGTTTGCAGCTGTCGCGATGAAGTAAAGCAAGTGCCTGACTACTAATATAATTTCCTATTGGGAAAAGTTGTTTTTATCCTCTTAAGATTAAAATTTAGACTGACTGGCAAACACAGCATATAATTTAAGTGTCTTAGGTATATGTACGCATTGCCTTTTCCAGGCAAGTATAACCAAGTCACTTGGAAGCCAATAGGATGTGCCCAACAGCGAGGCAGGGCCAGGACAGGCTCTGAATGCGATCAGAGCGGCCCGTAGGCTTAGGAGTAATTGTTGCAGCTAATGAACATCCCATCAGTGTGTGCTCTCAGACAATTAAATTATGCAGAATATACAGAAAGCAGATGGTGAAATCCCATGTGCTTGGACCTCAGGCAGCTGAAATTGGTGGTTGTTCTTAAGGTACTGGTGAAATAAACCACTGGCGCTTTTGCCGATGAAATACATCGGAAAAATTTGATGTGGACATTCCTGAGGAGAATCCTTTCGTACCTTTTAACCTGGAAGGAAATATTTTCTTTTCTTACTTGATGCATCTATTGGCAAGTTATCCCCGAAGGAGGGGCACGCAGAGCTATCACTAAGGCAGTCAAGGGAGCTGTAATCGCGTGAGAGTGCAGATTTGTGCCCCTAGTACAGACGTGCTGAGGCTGGGAAGACTTGAATATTTTGTAAAGGACTTTTATGGGGGGGAGAGGATCTTGTGACATGATACATTTCTAGTTCGTGCTGAAGTTTGTGAGGGGAGATGAGCTATAAAATACACCTTGATAGACACAGAGTAATACTAGACAGTATGATTTTAAGAATGATGCATCTTGTTTTTATCAGATGTTTCTCTTCATGATGGGAAATCCGGTAACAAGTATTTAAATTGTTGTGCTGTAAGAAAGGGGTTTTTTGGAAAAAAAAAAATAAAAAAAAGAGGTGCTTCTCTGCTGTATGAGGAGAAGCACCAGCAACTGCAAAGGACATATTTGCGGAATCATTAATTTTGATTGTCTTGAGCAACTTTGTGTGGTCACTGAAATAGAGCAATCTGTCATTTTGACAGTCCTTCGCTAGTGCAGTGAGGTCCCCGTTCTGTTCATGGCTTCTTAGGGGAAAGACGTATTTTGGTTTCTGGTACAGTCTCAGTATCACCTTGTAGCCTTTATGGCAAAGAAGAAGTGATGATGCAAAGTTGAAGTGCGTGTGGGGTTTTTTTTTGTGTTTGGTTTTTTTTTTGGTAAATCTCACATTCAAATAAATTATATCTTTTTTTATCTTCTGCAATGTATTTCAACCAGGTATTGCTACAAGAAGTTCAGTTCCTAATGCAGAAACTGAGGCACAGGAGTGTTGTGACTTGTCAAAGTTACAGTGGCAGTCATCGCCTGCAGTTTTCCTTTACTTCCATCTGCTGGTCCAGTTCACGATCCATTAGACCTTTATTTTACAAATTTTACATACCCTTATCTGACATATTTTACATACGCTTATTTTACAGTTTCTTCCAGGGGTTTTCAGTTATTGGAAGACGTGCTCTTTCCCCAAAGCAACATAGATGCAAAATATACGAAGCAATGAGGTATTTGCTGTTTGTGTTGGGCTACTTTGAAAGGATTTTTCCCTTTTTGCTTGCTTTGTAACTAAAGCAGGTTCTTCTGTTACTGGAATTTGGATTTGTAAGAGCCTGCAATGGCAGAGTTGCAGTTTAAAAAAGCCTCAAATCATAGATTTTCACACTTGGATCCTGGCGGGGTGGGGATTGGGTAGCCAATGTGGATAACTGCCTCCTTTTAGGGTGTTCTTACCATGAACTTTAGGACCCCTTGTATGACTATTTACTAAAGAGGAGCTTCCTCAGACATAAGGCGTCCCAAACCGCGCAGAACTATTACAGTTCCGTATAGAGAGAGGGAGCTGGTCTGGAGCTTTTATGCAATGCTTTTCTTCTTGGGAAAGTTTCTCAGTTCTGGGAGGAATGTATGGTCAGAGAGCTCCACCCTGAACAGCAAACAGGTGAGCCACTGCCTCACTTGCCTGGGAGACTGTACTGGATTCAGTGCCGTGAACATTTTTGCTTTCATGTTTCCCTTGGAGAATCAGGAATAACCATGGCTATACCTGGGCCACTGTGCTGGGAGAAGATAGTATTCAGGGATACTACTACCTTTGTCAGAGGTTTGGTTGCTATGCCTTAGTAACCTGCAATGTCAAACTGACCTTCAGCTCTTCATTGAGAAGGAACTGATTCTAAAAACTGTGAAGGGTTGTGCATTTTTTTTTCTCTGCATATGTTTGCTTTGCGATCGGTGATGTGTAGCTCAGAAACCCTGTGCTAGGATTATATGAGAACATATTACCTAATTTACTTCCCTGCCATCCTGAGGTCTGGCATGGTCTTTCCTCAGTGCTGACTATGACCTTCTCCCAACAACTCATTCACGTAGCCCTAAGACAATTTGTTGTGTCTAGTATTGATGTAACTGAGTGCGCTGGGTCATCGGAATAGGTTTTCCAATGGTGGCTGCTCTCTGTGTACTCCAAGAAAATCAGGGATTGCATGAACAGGGTAGTTATTTCGCAGCCAGTGCTCGGGTGTTCTCCCGCAGGTATTAAACAGGTACATCAAATGTAAAAACCTCAGTGTCCTAAGCAATCAAACCCAAACGGGACATGGCACTGACATCATCCTTAGTATGATGTGTCTTAAGTATTGTTGCCATGGAAACAAGGTAGCCTTCTCTATCTGTTACACTTTGTATCTCCTATTAACTGATCCATACCAAGATGCGAGAGAAAAACCACATACCTCTGGAGGCCAGGGCTTTGTACTTTGCCCTGAATGCTCTCTCAGTGCAAAAAGTCACATATAAATCTTGATTTTAGGCAGTCATCCAAAGCCTTCCAAGTGATGTGGGCATGCGACTTCTGTCAGGACATCACTTCCATACGAGGTGGTTAATGCAGCGGCTTTTGAAGGGCTCTGATGGGCTGGCCTTGGCAAGTACCTGCGGTGTGACATTCCACAAGAACTCAGGGCAACTCCTAGTGGAGGGTGATGTGGCTGTGGTGTAGAACTTTTCTATAAATTTATTCCCCTGGAACGGCTAAACCTTCTGTTCTGGGTATTGCAAGCACATCCAAGTGTGAAGAGCTGTTTCTGCTTTGATGCAGCAGCGCCATTGTCAAACCGGCATAATGCAGATGCAGCTTCCAAGGAAGGACTGGAAAGGACCCTGCACTTCATCATGCAATAATGTCTCTGAAAATTCAGCACAAATCTTGCAGAAAGGGCGTTGCTTTAGTACTGGTTGATCGTATGTTTTGACTCTGGCTTTAGAAATGAGAACTGATTAGCTGGAAAACTTCTCTTACTGCTTCATTCCCCAATTCTATAATGTATGCACATATACAAGCACCATACATAGATAGGGATTTTTGACTCACACATGCAAAAAGAAGGACACTGCAAAATCTAGCAAGAAAAAATTTTGCAACCTGTCTTAGATGGACAGTTTTCTTCCAACAGTAATTCAACAAGAATTGCTCTGTGGAAAAGATAGTTTTCCTCGTCTCTGATACCAACCGCAAAAGCAGCTTGTTTTGCAAAGTCACCCACAGGTGAGAACACAAAGACAGGCAGTTTACCAGTGAATTTCATACTTCTTTTTGTCCCACATGTCTGCTTTTTTCCATTCTGATTTCTTTATGAGTCCTTTCCTCTTTCAACAGAGGAAAACACAGCAATATGGAATACTGCGTTCTATTTAACTTATGAGAGTTTTAGGACTGGGTGACACTTCATTCTAGTGGGGGCACAACAAGGAATGAAAATGAATGTGCTAATAGCCAAAGCACATGCTTATGCTACCTTGTAGTGCAGCTTTGCGTTTCACTTTGATTCCATTGCTTTGGATTCTGCTACTGATGGATAACAAATATTCCTCACTCAGAACAGATGGGGCAGTTAAGAGTGGATTTTTTTAAACATGTGAACTCTTCATTTTTTTTTTTCCTTTCAGTCAGTTTTATTCACCATGTACAACCCAGCAAGTGTATCTATCCCCATATCACGGTAGAACAGCAATACCAGATCTGAAACCACTTGCATGTGAAATATTCCACATTTCTTCTTTAGTGCAGATTACAGATTACCACCTCCTCTGCGTCTATGTGTGTGCGTGTGTGTGAGGAAGGCAGGGGTATGGGGAGTAGCTTCAAAACTCTTCAAAGTGACTGCTTAAAAACTCTTTTGTTGTTTACCTCTGTCTTTAGCACAATAAAAAACCACTAGTCTGGAAAGATAGCTAATCTCTGTTGTGATCGGGGTTTCAATGTTCAAGTTACACACATACAAAGATATATTTCTTCTGTATATATGAGTTAATCTAAATAGGAAAACTCCCCTGAACCAAGATTTATAATGCATGTCTAAAATTGTCAGAATTACTATCAGCATCCCTAGTTTGGTTTAGTAACGAGGACAGCATGCACTGTTCCAGTACTGTCCAACGCTAGTAAATGTCTTCATTAACCTCAGCCTAAGCAGTTGCTTTCTGAAGAGTGAAAGGAGTATTTAAGAAACTGCTATAGAAATGAATCTAGTATATGCATTTACCTTAAATACAGAAGACAATCTGAAGCTATAGGGTGACATTAAAAGAAGAGAAAACCAAACAGCCTAGCCCCCAGTAAATCAGCCCAATGAATGCCTCCAGGACAACAGCTGGATGCTACCCTTTGATTTATTGTAGCAGGGATGCCGGCTACGGAGGATAACTCATTGTGCTCACAAATAGTGGGTTTGTCTTTGAGAGGCAGTGTAACCCTGTCATCTGTCAACTAGCATAAAAAAAATAAAAATCAGCACTCAAATATCTTCCTATAGCTGGTTGGCTACCAGAGGTGTGTAGTGTAAATAAGTCCTAGCAGGTGCACATCCAAACTGGCTCAGAATTGGGAAAACCTTGAAGTTTAGATGATGTTTCAAAACTCTTCATCCACCCTCCCTTTAGACATAATGATCCTTTGAACAACATCAGAAGAAAAAAATAACAGACGTTGGTGGCATTACATGTAAAAGGCATGCAATGGTTTCTGCAGTGAATTCCTAAACGCATGCACTTCGCACAGAGAAGCAGGTAAAAACGTGAAGTTGTCTTACCTCTGTCTTGTGGAGAATGTTTTTCAGCTGCAGAGGTCAGGTGGCTTGTGTAGTTTCTGGGAGGTAATCGGCGTGTTTATGTTTTCTGGCAGTCACGAACAAATGCTTATTCATGTTATCAGCATCGATCTCTTTAACAGGCTCTCCCCAGTAATGGTCTTGCAAAATACTGTGCCTAAATCTCCCTCACTCTTTCCCTCTTACCTTCACTCTCACACACAGGTGGCTTAGAATGCCCAATGAATTAAATGCTCTGCTCAGAGACTTACCAGGGAGAATTAACCCCTTCCACCACACTTGAAATCAGTTGGTTTTATACCTAGACTGGAAAACAGACTGTGCAGCAGGCACAAGCAATGCTGTCCGTTAGTGGACAAGACCATTTCCTAGCGTGTTAGCATTTAGAAAAGTCTCTCCTATTACAGTAATTCATTCTTAGGCAAGTTCTCATTTTACATTACATGCTTTACTTCTTTCCCAAGACATTTTTCAAGTTATCTATGGCAGGAAGATGACTTCTGGAAGGCAGCGTCTCATTTTCCATACACTTAATTTCAGTACAGTGATGAATATTGCTATTACTTTTTTAATGACACAATGTTTTAAAATTATATGCACACGACTTAAAAGGTATATTTTTGCATTATTTTGCTGTATGGGAAGATGGATTACAAACAAAATGAATTTAAGATATTTTACTTGAAATTATTTTCAGCTACAGAGCACATCCAAATTTCAGCTGTAATATCCATTAAATATACTGTTTATATCTTGCAAATGACAGAAGATCATTCCATTTTTCAAGGAAAGATATTCAGACTAGTCGGAAAATTTAGAGTATATAACCATAGTCATATGCATTTAGACACCATGCGCATATTGTTTAATTGAACTTAAAAGACCAAAGCGTAAGATCCTCTTCAGTAAACCATTACACTTGGTTTGGGCAAGTCTGTTGATGGTGTGAAGTCCTGAATTATCAGAATGCTTATAAATATGCTTAACTTCCAGCGAACTTCCCCTTTTCACCCATACCTTACCTCTTTCTCGCATGCCCACTGACAATTAGGACGCTGTTGTGGAAGCTGGAAGGTTTGCGTCATTCAGTCTGAAGATGTCTTGAACTTGCATCCTGAATGAACTGGTGGTTGTGTGGGAAGTGGCCGTGGCAGTGCCAGGAGCTGGAGGATAAAAGAAGGTAGAGCGGTCTGGTCAGTTCTTCTGCATAGTAACTGCTGGAGGTGCCTTACATTAGTAATGGTCCCTGGCTCTGGAGATGCAGAGAGGTACCTGACTGCCCACTAGAAAAGGATTCGGGCTTGAGATGCACCTCTGTGGTTGGAGTTTCCCATGAGGTACTACGTGGTTGGCATGCGGTTCCCTCTCAGAAGCATGCACTACAGGGTGCCTAAGCAGCACGTGGCTTCCAACGTACAGCAAAGACTCTGGGGCTGAAGCTTAGGCAGTGTCATGCCTATAGGAAGGTATCTAAATGTTTTTATTGCTTCTTAACCCTTGCCACTGTCAACAAAGTAAACACCAAGTCTGTACCAGTGGGCTGCATACTGTGGCGTGCCCAGGGTGCTCTCTTGCTCCTGCCGAGGGCTGAGGCTCTGCCTTTTCTTGTGCCAGAGGCAGTTGTACGAATAAACAAGTGGGTATCAGACACAGAACAGAGGGGTGACCTTTACCAGCGTCACTGATTGGGGAGAGGGTTTGATGACAATCCGCAGCTCTCTTACAATAATGTAAAATGTAAAAATGTCATCTTCAAAGCACTTCGTACCCAGAACGAAGAGATACTGACAAGCATCTGAAATAGAGTATTATCCCCATTTTACAGATGAAAGTAAGTCACACAGAGAATCAAAGTCAAGATTAGATTAACAGACATTGATGCCAGAGGAGCTATTATGTCCTGTCTGGCATCTGGCAGAAGAGAGCAGAGAATTTCACGCGGATTACTCCATTAAATCTATAACCTCTGTTTGGGCTTAGAAAAAGACCTCCAGAGCTGACATAGAGACACTATGCTGGCTTTACGTAAGTTGCTTGCAGGGTGCTATTGGAAGTTTGCATCATATTCCAGTGTGACTTTATTTAGCTTCTAGCTGCCTCATCTAGATTTTTTGAATAGCATTCTTTTTGAGGCCCCCATATTGCCTAAAATCTCCTTTGCATTTCTGCTACCTAGAGATAATTATAAAGTTGCTACCTTCCCCAGGATAAGCTGGCAACACTGAGTTTATTCCTTTAGTCTACATGTTCTTAACTCATTCTTTTAGGTAACAGGACTTAGGCTTTTCAAAATTTAAAAAAATGCTAGGTAATGTTTAGAAAGTGTCCATAGTATTTACTGTTAATTTCTTCTCTCCCACCTTGTCTGTTTTATTTCTCTGCTGTATTTTTTAAAACATTTTTGGCCCCTATTACAATGCCTATATTATGAGGATTTTTGGAAACAGGAGAGGTCCAGTGTTTGTAGAATTAGAGGCTTCATTAACCAGGCCTTGCGTGCATTGCTATTTGTGTATAACACAACAAAAATAACAGCAATACAATCAACCTGAGAAACCTTAACCCTACATTTGATGCTCAGGTGACTGATCATGGACTGTTAAAAGGCACTTTTCTGATAAAATTACTACTTAGTTTAGCTTAGCTTAGCTTAAAGCAAAACTCCTAATCTTACCTCTAGGACTCTTAGCACTTCACGTATTTGTTGAACAAACTTTTTAGATGTCTATGAATTGAGTAAACTGATGTCCCTATGAGTTTGAAAAGTCTAGAAAAGAAGTAATTTAATAAATGGCAATAAATGTTAGGGAATGGAGAGGATAATTGTAAGGGAAGCTCCTGGGAGGAGCCTCAGTCAGTAACCTGCTTACGCAGACAGACTGGAGAAGGGCCATGATGACTCAAGGGCTGGAGAACCTGCCCTGTGAGGAAAGACTGAAGGAGCTAGGTCTGTTCTCTCTGTAAAAGGGAAAGCTCAGGGGGTACATCATCACAGTAAGCCAGTACTTGAAGGGTGGCTACAAAAAGGACAGAGGCTCTCTCTTCTCAAGGAGCTGCACGGAGAAGACAAGGAGCAACGGGTGCAAGTTGTACTGGGAAAGGTTTCATCTCGATACAAGAAAGACTTCCACCACCCCACTCCCCCCAGTGAGAACAATCAATCACTGGAACAGCCTCCCCAGGCACGTGGTAGAGTCCCCATCGCTGGAGGTTTTCAAGACGTGATTGGACAGGGTGCTAGATAAAAGATGTGTAGATGTGGCACTTCATGGTGTGGTTTAGGCGATGTGGTAGTGTTGGGTTGGGGGTTGGACTTGATGATCCTAGAGGTCTTTTCCAACCTTAATGATTCTATAATCTTGTCTAGGCTCCCTTTCCCATGAGAGGTTGGCTCAGATAATCTTTTGAGGTCCCTTCCAACCTGGGCTGTTCTATGATTCTGTGAAAAATGCTTTGTGGATAGGAATTGGCTTAAGCGTGTGCTTAAAAGGTGTGTGGAATCAGGTCTTGGAAGCCAAACCCACCGTGAGTTACACTCAATTAGAAGTTTCCCTCTTGAGAAGTGATTTGGGTCTCTCAAAATGACAGTCTATTCTAAACTGTCAGTTCTGTGGCATTTCCCTCTACATCTCTACTTGATGCGTGATTATATTGCAGTTCATCATTCAGGTTTATTAGGAGACTTAATTGGATTGCATTAGCTGGCATTTAAGCCATCCAAAACAGTTGAGAATGCAATCAATGAAAACACCCAAACACATCAATGATGCAGACACGGGGCAATTTATGTAGATGGCTAATTACCTGTTTTCTCCAGTAAGTAGTTTTTATTGCCCAGGAATGGACAAATGATGCACGAGAAGAAAAGCAACAGCATTGCAAAAATACTGTTGGCAAATTTGGGGGAAAAAAAAAAAAAAGCAAGCTATAAAGGTTTCTATTGTTAAAACTCTATACTAAAAGAACAAACCCTACACCATTACCAGTGCTCGGAGCTGGTCCTAATATTGTAAGATTATAATGTGACTTTTAGAGAACCTATTGAGTGTATTACCAGTATTTGAATGTCTTATAATATGACATCTGAGGTTTCTAAGCAATCAAGATGCTCCATGAGATGGTCATTCTGAGTGGGGAAATACTAATCACTGTCAGTTTTTCATTTCATCCACTACTGATCTGCATCTAAAAATGTGGTCCCCTTGTGACTTCAGATCCCTGTACATCACGCTACGTGACACCCATGAAGCAGATTTGCTCGGTTGCACTAGGCGTACGCAGCACTGACCTGGAGATGAAGTACAACTGAGGGGCATAACAAACTGCAAAACAGGAATGGAATGGAATCATTAACATCCTCCTGTGCTTCCTGCTCCCTCCTACACTCCCCCTCTGGCTTTACAGCTAAATTTTCTCATTTACTGTGACACAGCTCAGGAATGACACATGCAAGCTTATTATCAGATACTGTACTTAATTTCCTTTACAGTCTGTGGGGAAATCCTTATGCTGGCTTATTCTCTGTAACTCTTGACTTTTTGGAATCGTGTAGGGAACATATAAATACAAAAACGATCGGGTTGGATGGTAAGACACCTAAAGCCACAGCTAATCTGGCAGGTTAAACTCAGTCTTGCCTTGTACGCAGAACAAGTACTCAGTGGTTCTCAGGAACACAGACTAGGCTTGTCAAGGCCTCAGGGAGGTTTTGGCCATGCATCATATGCCCAAAATAGTCTGGAAATGAAATTAATTGAAAACGGAATAGTTGCACAGGTCTTAGATGTGTTGGTTGTACATCTATATCGAGGTGTGGAACCCAGAGGGTCAGTGGCACCAGGCTATGACAAAAGGGAAGGCCAAGAGTGGGCATTGGCCACTGACCAGAACAGCAGCCCCATGGTTTCACTTGCACCCCTATTGCCAGCCCGTTGGTGAGAAACTGAACATTATATCACTATGATCACGATTGTCTCCACTCTCTCCTGACATATCTTTGGGACTGGCTTATGTTCTCTAAGCTTGCCATTTGAGATGGCAATTTGTTCCCCACCTGTCCTCATCCGGTCTCAACTGCTGAATGCTACAAACAGCAATATCACCCTGCGTTTGTCTTCTACCCTCCCAGCACTTCTGTGACCAAATAAACCACTGGTCCTGTGCTTGGGGTGTCAGAGTTGTACACGTCTGTGAGGCAGGTGCAGGTCTGCAGTATCCTCTGGCGTCACACAGAACAAATGAATATGAAAAAGTCATTCCTGGAACCCAGAGCAGGAGTAGGAGGAGAAAGAGCCTTCTGAATCCCACAGCTTTGGAGTGCTGTGCCGTCTAAGTCATGAGCCACTTTCCTAAGGTGTCATTGGGTAATGGCTGACTGAACCAACAGACTCCAACATAGACCAGTTTAGCTGAAATATGATCGAAATAGCCAAGACTCCAAAGGCAGACTATAATGCCAGTGATAATTTCATGCAACACATTAAATTAATGGTGACAGAGACTCCTCAGAGCCCTGGCAAATTGGAAATTGCTTGATGCAGAAGCAGTATATGATAACACGGTTAATCTTCTGCAGGGAAATGAGAGTAAAAGAAATGGCTTTTAGATTAGCTGTCATTAAAGTGAAACATCTGCCTCTGCAAGTCAAGTGGAATGTCCTCACTTATGCACACGGAAACTCATTAAAGTTACTGGGTTTGCATGGCTGTAAGCCAGAGCCAAATTTCCACCATGATCTAAATCTGGGAAGCACAATGAATTACACTGAAAGTCAGGAAGATGACTTCCCAGACAGTATATCAGCTTCAAAAATGCATTTGATCAGTTGCTGAAGTTGGCTGATGTGTTTAGATTCTCTCAGTATATGGGAGCACATAACTAACTGAAATAGAAAAAATAAAAGCGAGTGATATGATTTTAACGGAAATAAAACCTTTTGAGATCACAAAAGTTCAAAGTTTTGTTCTGTCTGAGCTCTGAGGAAAAGCTTCCAGCTGAATATTTCATTCCAAACAATTTGCCGTAATTTCTAAGCTGTTCTTTGCCCGCTGGACTGCACAGCATAAGGTCAGGAAACTTAACTTGTGTAACTATTTGTGATGCAAATATTCTCGCATCTTGTAAGGAATGTTGAACACTTCACAGAGGCAAGACTGTCAGACTGTCGTTTGTGTAGAAACATTCTCAATCATGATTTCAAAGTTGTCTTTCGTTATTCGTTACCTGGTGACAGTGGGCAACAAGGTAGCCTTTCTGCAATTATTACAGCCTGACTGGCGTGTTATTAAGGTTGCGGAATACTTTAAAGGATCAAAATTTATAGGGAACAGAGAAATATTTGGGAGTGTCTGTACCCAGCTCAGGTTTGAATAAACTACAGATATTTAATCTTTTCTTGGGATGAATGTAGCTTCAAGCTGGTTTAGAAATCAGTGGGTATCCAGCTCCACTATTTAGATAGGTTATCAGGCCATATTCTCTTCTCGATTACATTAGTGTTGATTCATATAAATATACTTGAATTCTTCACTTATCTAACATTTACATCAGCATGCCTTAAGAATATGTCCTAAAGCATGTTGCACAACACACTTTCAAGGAGCAAGTGTTTCAACACAGTTCCTTTACTAAATAAGTTCAATCACCGGCTACATGCACAGAATGAGGGATGCATCTCAAAGCAGTTGGAAACAGCTCCATGATTTTGATGAATCGCAGCTTCACATTAAAGAAACATACAGAAATAACCACTGCATTTTTTCTATCCAGATTCTGCAATCTGGAAGAAGTAGAAACAATATCCTGTTAGAAAATGGCATGTATATAATGAAGTAGGTGATTCAGCTGAGTGGTCCCAGACCCTGACATGGGTATGGCAACAGATAAGAATGAGATTTATCAGCCTGGAGGGGAGGGAGATGTTTGTTGATAAATACTGATAGATTTCTGGTGCGTAACTACTGCTGGCGGGGAGACTGGGCTGAAAGGAAAGCAGCCAAAGCCAGCTCCCTAGTGAGAACAACGCCTTCTCTGGTGATTGCTGTGATATCTTGTTTAATATAGCAGCAGTCTGGCTAGAGCCAGACTCAAGTGCAGTGATTCTATTAAGGCATCTTAAATAGTCTTCATGGCCTCACTAGCACTGAAGGAAACATCACAATTAGCCTGAGTTATAACCAAAGCCAGGGACGGTGATGGTCTATTAAAAACAGACTGGGTACTCAGAAAAGACTCCTTCCCTGCAAACTGCAGCATGTTGTTTTTTTGAAGATACCATCTTGTGGCAAAGCATAGTGTAACAGAGCAGAGGAGGTATGTGCATGTGCAGGCATAGTGATGCTTTCGGCCATTGGGTGCACGGGCTGGGCAGTAGCTGAAATAGATGGGTCACATTTGAACGTGTTTGCTCCCTGGGACTCCAGGAAATGAGTGTCGGAATGGGTTGTGGTGAGCGTGAAATTGTGCTAGGCATGCATAATGCAGAGACGCTGCTAATCAAACCCTCTCACTGTGACTAATCAGAAATATCTATTTGATATTCCAAGAAATTAGTTGGAAGAGCAAGCATGTAACAGAGAAATAAAGAACAAATGGGAAGCTTAGGCACAGGCAAAGACCAGAGTAGTTTAGTGGGCACAGAAACGGGGCAGAGAAGATAAAAGAAACAAAAATGCTAATGAAAACAGTTAGGATCTGCTGAGAGAAGCAGCCATAAACCTGGGCCATAGGTAAGAAGCTATGTTCCTTCCTGGTGCTTAAAGAAACAGCAGCTATAGGCACCTGAAAACAAATTTTTCCTCAGCATAACTCTATAGGAATCTTGCAGGGATGCATGTGGTCCCTATTTTAAAAGAAAAATGTCTTTAGGAGCAATAAATGCACTCTATTCAGAGCAGCAAAGAATATATATTAGCAAAACAAAACATCCCAAACCCTCCCAAACTTGCTAAGAGGCAGCTCAGGCCAATGGATGGAATATTAGCCTGGGAGACAGGACAACTAGATTGTCTTCCCAGTGCTTTCCATCACTGGAAAGTCTGAGGAAAGACCACTGAGTGGTCTGAGGAAAGTTGAGTATCCTGTTTTTATATAATGGAAAGACTTGGGGCTTTAAGAAAATCTCAGTTCACTAGAAATTACACAGTAAAATTCAGAAAGTTGGTATTGCTTCTCTCAGCAAGAGGCTGCTAATCCAGTAGGCAGTGTGGACTTTTTTCTTGTCTTCTTGATTTAAACCCTGATTCTTTCTTCACACAGTTTTTGTACTGATATTATTCCTATCTGTCAGCATGGATAAGTGGGAGGAGAACCAGATTCACGATCTCTCTGTAATAAAGTTATTTCACTTGAGTGCAGCTGAGCATCTGTGCGTCTGTTCTTTGTGTGTCTAGATTTCTATGTTTATATAATATCTTCAGCAATATTAGTTGTGGCAAAGGAGACTATACATTGCCTCAATTGTCTACACAATGCAAATACATTGTATTGACATAGACATCTCCGACTAGGTATTACGAAAGTTTCTTTACTGAGAGGATGGTCTAACACTGGAAGAGGCTTGCTAGAGGTGGCAGATTTTAAGAGGCAACTGGACAATGCCCTTAATAATATGCTTTAACTTTTGGTCAGCCCTGAAGTGGTCAGGCAGCCAGACTAGGTGATTATTTTAGGTCCCTTCCAACTGGAACTATTCCATTCTAAAAGCCACAGAAGGATGAACCTGCTTAAGAGAGAAACTGTCAGCTGAATGACACCGAACTAAACCTGCAACTAAAAGAGGGAATGCTAACAGAATAGCTTATGTGAAACTGTGAAGAGATTTATTATTCCAGTCAATCAAAAACCCAAAACAAAAATAAAGGGAAAAATAATTCCAAAGCCCTAAACAACTGCTTCTCAAAATTTCACCACGAGACACAGAGAAATTCCTACCTGTTGGTTACTGTTGGAAGAAAAAAAGGAGCAAATTTATTTATTTCAGCTTGCAAATGCAGCCAACAGTTACTTAAAGATATAATTTCATGCTTGGAAAGAAACTATCCTATAGCATCTTGATGCCCCTTAAGAGCAAAAAGTTCTCATCAGTGTCACTAGGATTAAAATCAGAGTAACTTTTCTTGAATTTGAAAGGAATGAAGCCCAGTCTTACCTGTGCTCTTAGGGAAGAAAAAAAGGAGCATGCAGAGAAGAAAAAAAGATGCAAGGGGACAGAGGGTACCATTGCCTATTGGGTTGATCGCGTGGCTGCCGAATGAAGTTTCACTCTGGAATGTTGCCTTTCAGAAAACAATGTAACAAAAAAGAAAAAAGTTCCGTTTCCCTTTCATCCTAATCAAAGCAGGAGAGCAGTTCTCAGTATTGCTTTAATCTTTGTTTTCAATAGTAGTTTCTATTTTTCTTCACGGTTGTATTATCACACTCCAAAAACGTGGGGAGGAATTCGCTTGGAGCAGTCAAAACAAATATACCAGTCTGTTGGTTTGGGCCCCACCTCATTGTTTCCTTTTTGCACAGCACAGGCGTGCTGCTTCCAAATTAAGCTATAGACTCCCATTCCACAGATGACACACCAAACCACACAGAAATTGGGTATATCGGCACCATCTCTGTGCTGCCCCCTAAGTCTAGCTGTCCTTACAGGTGATGAAGCTATATACGTGAGAGAGGGCAAAACCCTCAGGGCATGTGAGATTCCTGTGCTGTCCAGCAAGGATGATGAAGGACCAGGGCTGAATCACTGCAGAGCGATCACATTACCACCTTGGCTGTTGCCTCCAACCCCAACCTCCTACTTGTACATGGATCCCTTCTTGATTAGTCCATGCTCCAGAGCTGTCTTTTGTATGCAAAGGTCCAGGAGTGTGAAAGATGATATTTTGCGGGCTCTTGTAGACACCCCTACTGAGAGATTATCTCCATGACTCTGCACGGGCGACCTGAGACACAGGGATCTGGAAGTCCAGAGTATAGCTGCCCGTATGTCCCAGATAACGGGGTATCAGTCACTAGATTGGATGTTTCATCTCTGCTGTGTGTCATCCTTCATATTATCTATGTTCCCTGGGACAGAAAGAACAGTTTACCTGGCATTTGGACTGCCCCACTCCGCTATATTGGTGCTGATCATTGCAAATCCACTAGGTCATGGTAAGGGCAGCTCTTTCCATTTAGGAGTGGGTCATCTGAGTGCTGTAACACATATGGTCCTTCACAAACATGTTACACGTTACTTTTGACTGATCCTTTTTGACCAGCCTGTAAAAATGAGGCTACTTAATTGAACGGTATCTGTTAATGCTAATCAAATAAATAGCAAGGAACCACGTGGTTGTTATTAATACACTGCAAGCTATCTGAAGGTTTTACTTCCTCTGTTTGGAAGCCAGTTAGTTCAGTTCAGCCAGACAAAACACTTTCTTCACCAGGGGTTGTTTATAGACATCCACAGTAACTTCAAAGAATACCAAATACTATAATTTGCCTTTTTCTCATAGCTCACTTGGTCAGTTTTGTTTCACTACCTGAAACTTTCTACTTCTAATCTTGCTGTCCCATGTCCAGTGCCATGTCCAGTGCATATTTATCATGAGCATCTCATCTTTCCCTAATTCTTGCAGCCTCACAAACAAACTAGAAAGCAGACACTGGAAAATCCCAAAAGAGAGAAATTAATGTATGCTACAGCTTGATGCCTCTCGCTTAAGTCTTGTTTTCAGCTTTTTAAGTTCAGTACTTTTATCAATTTTAAGACCATAGTCTGTGATTTTCCAGGCTTCTTCATAATACTGCATTTCAAAGTTATACTGTGCAATCTTATGAAATGTTTTGGTTAAAACGTCAGTGCCAGGGCCATTCGTGATGCTGCGCAATGCCATACATTCGTCTAACTGCAGTGCCTCGATATACTGCTTAACTGCTGCTTCTTCCTCAGACATTGACAATAGCAGGTGTCCTTTTGAGCAGTGGTCCTCAACGCGGGTTTTAAGACTGTTACAACCATGCTTCTGGATCACTTTCTCCAGATCTTTCAAAGCTTTGTCGTATTTTTTTAGGTGCGTAAGGCAAGTGGCTCTCTGTCGGAGATACCTTGGATTATCTTTGCTTGTCAAGACAGCCAGGGTGTAATAACCAAGAGCCTTCTCATAGCGATATTCCTTAATCAGCACATTTCCTTCTTGGGCTGCTATCTGTGGACAGAAAGTTACTTAATATTAGTTATTGAAAGTGGGGGGAAAAAAAAAGAGAGAGTAAAATACCTAGTCTGGACTGGCCACAGGTAGACACGACACTAAGAAATTTTGGATACTTTTTCAAATGTTGAAATTACATCTAGTTGGAGAACATAGAGTTGGCATATTTTTTGCATGCAGATATGAAAATCTCAGCTCAATGGCACTTGCTGTTACCTCAAGGGTTTCTGAACTGCTTTTCTTTATGTCTTCATGTTTTGCTAAAACTTTTTTAGAACATTTCTTCTGAGGTTGTTTACGGTCCTTAGGAATGATACGTGAACTGAAAACTGAATGGACCCAACTTTAGAAGTAGACAGTGTTCTCTTCATGAAACCAACTTTCTGCCATGGTCTGCTCTAAGAGGTGACTGTATGAAAATTGCATCTTCTGTTCAGTAGATAGATAGCTCCATGTACTGCCCCACAAATGTTTGCATGTGCTAATAACGAAGGTTGGTCTCTGCTTAAGTTTACCCAAGCTATAGGAAAAAATGACCAACTGATGGCTTTGCTAATCATTAATCTCAAATGCAAGTGAACTATCTGCCCTTATCTGAAGGCAAAAACAACAACAAGAAAACAGAGAAGGCAGAAAGAGTCGTATAATTTTTAGGTTCATAAAGGTCAATAAAGAAACCTCCATTAGAACTATTTGCCTCAAATGGATTTCTCATTATTTCCCTTTATTGGTAGTAAACAAAGCTTTTAACATGCTGCAGCACAGTGAATATTTAAGTTATAAACAAGACTGCCACAGGCAGCTTAGGTCTTACAGAAGGCTGAGCCAAACAAGCTGAGACTTCAAGCACAGGTTAAATGTTTTCATCAGTCTCATTCCATGGGGTATCACACATTGCCTTTGGATGCCTGTGGCTCCCCAGAATTCAGTTAGCCCAGCCACTGTCTCAGGAGCCACACTTGGCAGCCAGCTCTGGTCTTTCAGTCTCTTTGTGTGTCTTGACTTTTTATTTTGGTTGACTTAGATTAGAATTGATTGCTGTTTAGCAGAACTAAGGAAAACAGTTCTGGATGAAATGAATACCACAGGTCAAGTCTAAGCACCTCACCTGAGACCAGTGGCATGAAATAATTTAGCCATTGCTAACAGTTTATGAAGAATTCTACCCCAGTTATTTTGCTATAAAGGAATGTAAAATCCTTTATGTAGTCGTATTTATTAGAGAGTCTCTCAGCTTCCACACAAAAAGAAAAAAGATAGGACCTCTCCACAAATGCTGTCAATCACTGGCTTTAACGGTTCTGGTAAGGCAGCCTGTCCAAAAACATCTCAGATGTCTGTGTGTGTATACATTTAAAGAGTAGCAAATTCGGTTTGTCCTTTCAAGTGTGTTTAAGGCAACTAGTCAACACAAGTGTTTTCTCAGTGGCAGGATTTTAACAAGGGATCAAGGTGGAATTGCGTCTGCATGTGAGGAGCATCCTGACGAGAGATTTTTTTTCCTAGAAATTCTAAAGCTTTAGGTCACATTGTTCTAAAGAGCACAGTGCAGTTCCTCAAAATACTTGCGTTTGTATAGTTAAACTGTAATTTTCAGCCTTTAAGGAGCATTTGTTGTTTCAATGGCAGAAGAAAAATATCATTTTTGTTGTTCTCCTGAACGGCTAACCTAATGCTAAACCTGCTCGTGTGCTAGCCCGGATCGTTTTGGTGTACTGCACACATGTGATATTGCCACTTATTAACTGAGCCACTGCTTTGATGACTTCACATTTCACTGACGGTCCCCAGAGAAAGCAAGCCACGAGATTCTGGGTTTCCTGCTGTGCTTGGAGGAAAAAGGTGCATCTGAGAATAAACGATTCTCCCTCATCTTCACTGATGGTGTAAACATGGATTAAGCAGCTGGATTGTCTTTTGGCTCTGCCTGATTTAAAGGAACTGGGCTGGGACCCACTTTTGGTGCATAAAACAGCTGGATTAATCAGCAACTTACCTGCACATCATATTCTGCACAAAGATGAATATGAAAAGATGATTTATGGAAAGAAGATGCAGGAGGTACATAGAAAGCCAGAAGGATATTGCACAACTGGGTTCAGCTGCTCTCTGCATGTGGCTTTCGAGAAGCACTCTATTGCCATCACCCTCACTGCCGGTAACTTTGGAAGGCCAAGAGCAGGCTATGTGGTCCGTTCTGAGATCAGCTGTGGTCTATCTTCAAACTTGTCACTGAAGATTTGATTATGGCTTCCAGACTGAAAGGATGCTGGTGCCATCTGGAAAGGGCTTGGTAGGCCATAAGTGACTGGTGCCTGGACTGCTTCCTGAGTTAGGTCTCTGTGTCTCCTTCTACCATCTAGTTACCTCTACCGCTGTGTGATAAAGGACTGAAAACACATATATTTGAACACAAAACACATTTTTGTTGCATCTTTGCTTTCAGACCCTGGTGACTGATCTTATGTTGAAGTTGACCAAGGTTCAACTCCTTAGACAGAAAGAAAGTGAGGAGTTTAATGGATGTAGAATTATGGCCAAGGGTTAGTCTCTGAGCAGTAAATACCAGAAGACTGATAAGCATTGAGCTTTGGAAGAAGGTTGGATGTTTTCAGAACAGTTTGGAAGAAGTCTTGTCTTCTTTACCTGCAGACCCTATTTGGGGTCCACGTGCCTTCCTGGCATGTGGAATGGCAACTTCTACCTTGGACTGAGGGCCTAATTCTGACACAGACCGTACAGCTTTTGAGACCGTTTCTGTAGGAGTCAGCTCTGGATATCCTATGGCACGTCAACAGCCAACAGAAAGCGCAGCTCTGAGGATCTGGGCAAGGAGGTAGCAATCAGTCATGCATTCAACCTTTGACATAGGAAACTGAAGGGTTGAAGCTGAGCTAGCGGCAAGCAAACTCCCTTCCTCTGACCTTTTGCAGTTTAATAAATCTTTCAGATTCCTATTCCCATGGGGCTCTCCCAGTTGTTTACAAATTTCTTAGCATGGGACCCCTTGGACTATAAATAATGGAAGAATTTTATTGCTTTGTTTTTCATGAAAAAAATCAGTACATCAAGGAGCTCGCCTTCCTCCACCCTTTCCTATTCAGCTTATGTAGAATTATTTTTAGCTTTTCAGACCAGACTCCAGGGTAATGATGACACATTTCTATAATGCCTGTAATCTCCAAACGCTCTAAAACAATGTGGCAGTAGTACTTTTGTGCGTGGAGTGCCGAGACCGAGGGCTGAGCATAAATCACTCAACTCCTCACTTGTGAAACAGAGGTAACAGAAAGAACACCCTCCCCTAGAGCGCAGTTAGGAGCCATGGCAAATTAAGGCCATCGCTGGCGTTTTTGGCACTAATTCTGTCTGTAAGCTTTTTTTCTTTTACTAAGATCTTCCTTTCACACACAAACTGGAATAACCTTGCAGGCAAAAGGAAGTGCTACTGGAAAATCCTTTGAGACACCGGGCAGGTGAATTAACCAATTCCTTCCCCACCCCAGCAAAATACATACTTATCCCCTTGTCACAAAATACATATTAAAAAAATCCTTTGTGATTCTGGGCTAATCAGTAATAAAAGTAATCACACTCAGTAAACTGCTGAAGATTAGAGAATATGGAAAGATTCCCAGGTGTTTGAATCCAAATGTTTACTCAGTTGAACAAAAGCACAAGATTAAAGATTAAAAAAAAAACAAAACAAAACTATTTTACTTCCAATCCTGGTATTGAGTTCAAGTCTTGAAATTGGCCCAGCCAGCCCTGTTCTCTCAAGTGGCAGAGAAATCTTGCATGATAAATAAGCCGCCAGTAAGAGGTTTTATTCCACACCCTGTCGACAGCTCAAAAAAAGACAGAAATATAGTGACTGTCCCATTTTAAAGGTTTCACTAATCTGTGGCACCAGTGAGTTCCTAATACATCAGTGCAGTTTAAGCTGTATAAAAATTAGCTTTATTTTTCCTTTTTTTTTTTTTTTTTTTTTTTTCTTATTGAGAGCACAAGAAAATCCCTCCTGTGTTTTCTCAGAAAGCAGCACGATGGACTTAGCTGTGAGACTTCCATGCAGAACAAGTGATGTGGCAGCAGGGGAAATTCAGCTGCAAAACGTATCTTCATATATAGATGCCTCCTTAGGGCCTCCAAAGACACATTCTTGATTGTACCTTTATCAACTTTATATAGTGAAAGATAGCAAATTTGCTCCAAAACCTTCAAACTCTTCCCCATAAGACTGAACTTTTTACATTATTCAGAAGAGAGGGGCTCTTTTCTCTGTAATGGGGTATATCTAGGGACAGGTAAATTAATACTTGTTTACTTATATCCCCCTGCTGTTTTGCTAAAACACATACAAAGTACTCCTCTCAAGATGCATTAAGTATATCAGCATGTTGTTTGTTTTATAACCTGGGAGAAAGCATAATAATATAGCTTCTCACCAGGGCGCACACAATCTACAAATTGAATAAAAGGAAGCAAACGCTCTCAGAACAGAGAGCTTCTGGGTAATCAGAATTGCAGATGCTTGAGTGAATGTTAAAACTCCTCAGCATCAATCTGACCCTGTCCTGTCTTGTTATTGGAGATGCTTTCTCAGAGCTGGATGCACTTTTGGGGAGAAACTTGGAAAAAATACTGAAAAGTACATACTTGGGTGGACTACAGCAATGTCCCATTTTTGTGTTAAACAATTTTAGCTAGGAAAACCAAAATCAACCTCAAAGGCTAGTAATTTTATAAAAATATGAATATATTTAAATTTCTAAATGTTACACAAATGAGCAAAAAGGACTGAAGCATGTAATGTGACTGAATCAGATCCTTCCATTTCATTTCAGCAAGAAAATGAACAAAATATTAATTCCCCTTTCCAAGAAGCACCATGTAACTCATATAGAGGACAATATTAGCAATGATCTTGCTAAATCTCTAGCTGCTGCCCCTCACATCCCCTGCATTTTAGCATTGGGATTAAACAGGTCTCATGCTAGGGAGACCAACAAGAAATTCCCCCAGGTGGTAAGAAGTGGTAATGATGAATTATTAGAGATTGATGCAAGGTCACTGCAATGAAAGAAATTTGGATTCAACTCCCTGTTCTGGCCGAAGTGAAGGCTGGAGGAAGAAGCTAATTTGTTCCTTGTTCACCTGATAAATGGCCTTCCCACACACTTCTGTTCAGGACAAGGCAGGGAAAATCTCTGCAGCCTAATTTTCCTTCCTATTTCCCCACTGAATCCACAAATGTACCTGAGAAAGATGGTGCTGTTGCTTAGCATCTACGAAGTTCAGGAGAAATCCCAACTCTCTCTCATCTTTCTTAGCTAGGATGCTGAATGAGTGAGCTGCCACTGGCACGCTGTTCTTCTTCAGCTGCAGCACAGCTAGTCTTGCACTAGCAAAATCATCAGCAAGCGAGTGGCCAAATGCTTCCTGAAGGTGATCAAGGGCCTCTTCATACCTTCCTGTTGGTTAACACCAGTACAAGCTATATAACCCATTGCACGTGGAGAAAAAGACATCAAGAAAACTTACCAAAGCAGGATTTAGGTAGCTTATCCACATAAGGGTATTAATTGCTTTATTACTTTATTAATTACTTATTACTTTCCCAAATATTTGCAAACTTTCCTTGAAAAGTACTACACAACAATACACTTGCCATTTAACATTCACTTTCTTTTAATTTACTGCTCATTCACTTAGTCTGATCAGCTATGTAAAAGAATGGGCACTTACCATCTGCAATCAAAACGTCTGTGTAGAAGATGTGATATTGTGCATCCTTGCAAATTTTAATTAGTGCTTTTGCAATCACAAGAAGATCTCTGAGGGTTTCTTCTTTTGAAAAGCCTTTAGTAGTAACGAGCTCGGTTAATGTAGCCCTGCCATACTGAAGAAGCCACTGAGTGATCAACCCTTGGGCTTCAGGCTTTAAAGACAGGATAGCTGGGATCACTACTCCTGCCTCCACCTTCAGTGCCGAGATCAAATCTTGCACTGCCTCCTATGGAAAAACAAGACCAAAAAATGAAACGGTAGCAATAACTATGTATTGGTAAGTTGTTCTTTCAGTTCTCTGCTGCACTTTTTTGCTCTTCCCTGTCCCTGTGCTATTTCTTTTCCACTTGCAAAGCTGATGTAAGAGCATAAAGACAGGTTTGGATGACTATTTGCAGAGTGTGTGATTTGAACTCCTCAGATTATAATTGAGAAAAATTCTTACAGCAGCAAGAAAGGGATGCTGTGAATGAGTAAGTGCAAGCAGGATTTGGCTCAGCCAGGGTAAGCTAGCGCAAATCCACACACCTAATTGGAGATGCACCATTTCCAATTCACTGTAGGACAGGAGCGATATGCAGGTGAAGGGTAAGGCTATTGACTATATTAGAAGCAGATAAACCATGCAAACATCTGACATGACTTCACAGATGATGGAGAGGGACTCACTAAACCTGGAAACTGTTCGTTCTTTTTCCTCTTGTTGTTGCTACGTTTCATCTAACACATTGTCATGAAAACGTGAGACCAAATGTAAGGGAGAGTTTGCAGCACTGCAAATCAGTGCATAGTAGTGACAGTGAATATGATCTGTGATTAACATTTAGTCTTCCTCTCTCTAGACTTGGGAAAGCAAGTCAGTAATGTTAAATGAACTACTTATACGTCCACCCAAAGCAAGAGCCATCGCTGACCAAATTCTGTGAGAAACTCTTTATTTCAGTGAGTCTATGACAAAGCCTGTGGTACCTTACACTAATATTGCTTAATACCATCAGAAAAATCACCAGCAAGTCAATATAGCGATAATACCTTCTGCTGCTTCAGAGTAAGGTAAATGAATCCTCGTCCACTCAAAGCTTGCACGTTCCTAGGGTTGTCCTTTAGGATGGCATTATAATCAAAAATAGCAGTTTTCTTCTGACCAAGGTGCCCATAACATCGAGCTCTGATGAGAAGACAATCTTCAGCATAACCACCTGGAGGAGAGAAACGCAGCCGTGCTTACTTGAAAGGTGTCAAGTCTACTGCTGGAAAACAGAGTGCAGTAAGTCCCAGCGTGTACAGACCACTAAGCCTCACTGAAGAGCTTCGAAGCAGCTAAGAGAAAATGATGCAGTAGAACTACACGTTGCATTGTGGTGACTGGAGGAATGAAAAGTATCACTTTATTCAGAGCTACGGCAAGGTTGGAATAAGGGGTGTGCTGGATGGAGGTAAATGTGCTATGGTTCGGAACCGCAATCCACAGATGTGACTGGAAGAAGAATAAGGAGGGTGCTGGAAAGGATATCGAAGGACATCCATACGAAGCTATGCAAAACAATCCATTTTGCCTGAGGATACCTGATTAAATACAATGAGAGTACTTAAGTGGTAGTTTCCTATATTTTTGTTGCCAGTGGAATTCCTGTTGCACGCTATCAGTTCTGAGTTGAAAGGGGAAAAAAAAGGATCTATGTCAGGCTGGTTTCCAAAGCACAGTACTTAATCAGTTAAGTGTCATGCTGAGGCTAGCAGAATTCTGTCAGGGAATGAATTTTCACTGGTGAAGTCTAGAAAGTGTTTCCTGGTGTGTATTACAAAGCCAAGGCTACTCTGATGTTCTAGTGGTGTACATGTCAATGTGATTCTGCAGGGAAATGGTGAGCTGTGGTTCAGTGTTGCTACTCAGGACTGGAGTTCAATGTTTAGCTTGGCTTCAAAATTCCTCTCTAACCTCATAAAAAACACTCAATTTCTTTGAAGGTCATCATCGAACTTCGGAAACGCATCTTTCATGGCTGGTTGGGATAATTTCAATGTGCTCGACACAAGCCACAGAAACATTAACAGGACAGAGAGACAAAGCAGTTTGGGTGTTATGCTACCCTGATACCAATGTCAGCCTAGAAGCTTTCCCACACAGGCAGCAGGCCCACCCACCAATGTGAACAGGAATGTGAACCTGGTCTTTCTCTTTCTGGCATAAAGCTAGCCATGGGTCTCACTTACGGATAGCTGACAGCAGAAACCAGTGTATCTTTGTACTTGCTTTATAGGCCACCAAGAAACAGGCAAGCCTGGACTAATAAAAAAGCCTGGGCTACAGTATGTGCAAAAAATGCTTTCAGGGCATATATTTGCTGCTAAGATGAATTTTTAAAAAAAGAAAGATTCTGCATGTTATAAACAGAAGAACCAGTTCTGGGAATAGTACAGAGAGAAAAAAAATAATTCTAACAGTGATTTACAGAAAGAAAGGGCATTTTGCTGAGAGTAGTTGTATCGCTGCATTTTGATTTATAACTGTGACTGTCCTACTGTGACCCAACTTTACCTTTCCAGACAGGAACAGGAACCATACTGTGCCAGGCACACCAAAAACACAGGCCCCGCTTCAAAGAGTCTTCAGTCTAGTTAAACATGCCAAAGAACATTGTAATAAAAAATTGAATGAGTGGAAAAGGTAACAGAATGAAAATCGTAAAATCACACTGCTCAACTAGCTCAAAAGCTTCCTGGTTTCTAATAAAAACAAATGCACACGTCAATCAACACTGTCTATCCTCAAATATCCCTGACTGCTTTCCTGATTGCCTCAAGGTCTCAGCAAGAGTGGGTGTCCTCAGGAACAGCCAAAGGAAGCCAAAGGATGCCTGCAATCATTAAGCACTCAACCTTCCCATGCAGGCAATTTTTTCTTTCTACCTTCTCTGGGATACCTAGACTCAGCTAACTGGCAGTATAAAGAAATCCCATGTTTGCTACTTGTCATGAAAATACTTCTAGCTATTTTTCAAGTGTTCTGGAAGGTTTTGCCCTTTGTTGTTCTGCCCTAGGGTCTTCCATGCATTTTCACAGGGATCTCTAAAAGCCAGCATCGTGGTGCTGCTCTGGAAACAAGCAAAAGGAAGACAAGGCTCTTGTAAAAAGGGGATGTCTTCCTATCTCCACATCTATCCCTCCACCACACCTTTCTCCAAAGACACCATGAATGTGCAACAAATGGAGGCAACCCACCAATGACATGACCATCATGTCAGGATCTGAGCTGGATTAGGATCCAACTCATTAGAAGGGGTCCTTGGAGATTTTAGCATGATGGAATACGAGCAGCACAAATGGAGAAGAATGCTCTAAGAGGAAGATATGTGAGGATGGAGGCACAAGGCCGCTTGGCTTAGTAAAGTGGAGTCAGGAGGTACACGGTGTTTTGGATAAAACAGTAATCCAGACAGGACTGGCTAACTTACTGCCACACTTAACATGCACTGGGATTTGTGATACTAAGATTCTGTTTTCTCTGCTTTCAAATAAGTGCTGCCCAAACAAACACATATAGTTGACAATGAAAATCATGGTCGCTTCATTCACTGGTTGCAGAGCATACATCTTTCTGCCATTCACGTGCTCCTTCCTTTCAAGGCATTTTCGATAAGGATCTTAATTTGCTCAGGGCTGTAATCAATAACTGTGGCATCCCAATACTGGATGATAAATCATCAGTGTCACTGTAAATATTTTTTCATAAGGAGGTCAGGAAATGCAGTGTCTTGCACAGCTGCCTGCAGAGGTGAGCCAGCAGACAGGCTCCTAGCAATTCTTTTACAGTAATGAGGCTTTTTTTCTCCGTCCTGATATGCTCCAAAACTTCTGTACCAAAGGTTATTATCGCTCTGGATCTCTATCAGTTGGCTCCCATAAAGACAGTATCTATCTATTAACAAGCATCTGTTCTAGCAGGTGGGGAGTTGATAAGCTGGAATGCATGGGCTGTGAAATGGAACCATCTCAAAGCAATTAACAGGGTTTTTTTTCCATTTTCATAAACCAATCTCTCTTCCTCTCAATGCTGCTGTCATAATATTTGCTCAGAGTGAAAAGCAGATTTCCACTCAAACATGGTTTTACTTGGAACATGCCAGAAGCATTTCCATGTTACCCTGCTCCCTCTCCTTAGGAAAAGCTAGGATAATGATGCGTGCAAGCGGGTGCATTCACTCTTTTGCACTGGAACTATGCGTTCATTGGCCTGTTGGAAAAAGAAAGCACGTTGTTTGCTGTAGTGACTGTATTTACAGCATGTTCATTCTAATGAAACAGGAGGTGGCAAATAAGTTTTGTTGGTAGGAAGGTTTTCAGGGTACTAACTGATGTAACAAACTAAGGCTGAAACAGGGGAGCCTTCTACTTCTACACTACTTGTCCAAAATGGGCTGAAGCTGGCTCTGTTTCAGTAGCTTTTCCAAATGACTTACCAGCTAGCATCTCCTCTAAAAGTTACACAAAACAAAGAGGATGAAGGCTGCTTCTTTCTTCTGAAAGGGGGATTTCCTTCATCTAGATGATTTTGTGAAGTGTCCCCTTATTCACACTCTTCCAAGGACTAACTGCTGACAAGGACCAAATTCCCCTCTCATTTATCACAAGTTTGGCTTTGATCTCTTTAAGAAACAATTATACTGTGTTTTCAAAGGAGGTCTCGTCTCTTTCTAGATCAACTTTAATTTTCCAGGGAAACATTTCCAAAAATACGGTTGTCCAGCCTAGCAGTTGGACAAGAGGATCAAAAATCCCTGGCTTATCTTGACATAATCAGGCTTCAGGCTTACCTCAGTCACCTGCGTGGAGAGTTACTTACTGAAAAATCAAGTTTTATAGAAGGAAAAGTAATTCTGTGGGATTTCCTTGAGACTTTTCCCTGTATTTTGAGCATGTACCTGTTACTGTGATAAAACAGCACCCCTACATTATGTACAGAAGAACCCCCCTGCTGTTCTGCTTTTCCTTACCAATAGAACAGCATTACACTGCTTATCCTAAAAGGGTCTTTTTTTAAACCACAGTAAAGAAGAAAAGTATGGCACATAAAAAGGAAAATGAACTAATGGCTCTGAGAAGATAGCACTGCTAACATTAAAACATGTAGTTTGTTCGACAGCACAGCTGTACTTGTGAGAAAATCTGTGACCACATGTATGAAAAAAATTATGGTTACAGATCAGTTTGTCAGACCAATTACTCAGAAGCAACCTACAGCAACCGAACAGTAATTGGGGTCTGATGGTTGGTAGCAGGTCTACTGTAACAAAAGACTGTAAAATGTGAAGACAACATACACTGTGTTTCCTGTATACTCTGCACATTACTTTTCTGGAGCAGAAAAATCAGGGATACCTTTATATTGGAAATTTCAGACAAGCAGCTGGAAATAGCTGGGCTCAGGATGTTAAAGACCGTTTCCAAACTATGAAGGAACTGTGGGTTCTTTGTGTTGGTATGACCCAGAAAGGGTGGTTTACACTTGAACTTAACTTTTAGCATGTGAACAATGCAACTTAAAAGAATCCTTCACTGTGCTCCAGGAGGATTTCATGTGCTAAACAACAGAACAAAATCACGTGCTGGGGCTTCTGGACAGGTTAAGAGAAGGGGCTGATGACCCTCTAGAACTGAAGTGGATCCTTGCAAATGATTTCAAGGAGTTTACAAGCTACTTACAGGACAGTAAGAACTGCAGTCACTGTTTAGTTGCACTATTTCATGGTCCAGATGAGTTGCTACTTTAAACAAATTTTATCCTGCTCTTCACCTGCCTTTGCAAGTCTACTGTTTCAGTCTTCTCATTGGGGAAATGACAGACGAGATGTGGTCAGACATGCTTGCCCACCCACTGATCTGATTTCCCACAGAAGTAGATCTCCTGTCAGTATCTTGACAACCCTACCTGAAGCAATGATGGCAAAGGAAAGGTAGGCAATGGCCTCTTTGATGTCAGCATCCTCCTGTGTGTCCTTCAAGATGGTCAGCGCTCTGAAATGGCAGTGAGTTTGCATCAACTTCCGGTCCTCCTCTTTGAAAATGTCCATGATTGGCAGGAGGCAGGAGGTATCTCCTATTCTGATCACTTTCTTTAGCAGCTTAACAATGTGAGAGAAAAAGGCAGGATTAAAATACTGGCATGAAAAGATAAACTCAGTCATGCTAAAGCTGGAAACAAAGCTGTCTGGTGAGACAAGTATGCTTTTACCCGCTGCTTCCCCATGTTTCACTGGGGCTTCAGCCAGCCACGGCCCAGCCAAGGACCATGAATCTCTCTTACTTAACTCCTCAGCTGGCCCTAGTGTAAATGCATGTTGGAGAAAACATTACTTTCTTTCTTTTCTCACCACCACTGCAGCAGTGGAAATCATTCCAGGAAAATACTAAAGCTGCTTTGCTTACTTTGGGCAGCATCTGTTCCCGACTGGCAGTTAAGTGTTTTTATAAATACAGCTGAACCCAGGATGATTGCCCCAAAGAGAGAAAGTTTCTGTGAAACAGAAGGATTCTAGTGACCCCTTTTGACTGTGAAATGGAAACCAGTGAATGAATGGAAAATCAGTGAAGTGCTGTGCCTTTCTTTTAGTATTGCTATTGGGAATCTGGGAAAAGTATGGATTCAAATCCACAAACTACTGTCCTCCTGGAAAAGACTCGTGCCTGACATACTGTATCTTTGCCTCCGTTCACTAGAGTGAAAATCACCAAGCAATTTTTTACAACATTTCCTACGGAAAAGAATCAAAAGGTGTCCTCCAGTAAAGCAAATGTACTTAGCAAGTACTCAACATTCAAATCTGAGCCCCAGAAGCTGGCACAAGAACGAAGTTATCTTGATGAACCAGACACATCCATTGAACTTGTTACTTTCTCTGCTCTTATTCATAGATATAAGTGTCTCGGTGCTGACAGGCAGGTGGGACAAAAACATTTTGAAGATAAATTTTCAGTGACATATATGTTCCATCTAGAACTTGTAGCAGAAACTGCAGATAGGAATCTAACTTCCAAGGGCAACATATGAACTCTAATAAAGTCGTGTCATTCATTAATAGCCTTCCCAAAGGCAGCAAATTACACAAAACTTATTTTTCATAGGGAGTAGTGAAGTGGTGACAATAAAACCTTTCTCTTTACTGCTAGTAGAATTTATATGGGATTTTTAAAAATGCAATAGTTCCCTCTGATGGCAGAACCAGGTAATTCAGCTTTGTAATCCTTGGTAGGAGAATCGACATGTTGGAATCTCTTTCATGGTTTCAAGCCCAAGTCATTAGCCGTTAAAGAAAGAAAACTGCAGACTGATATTTGAGCTTCTGGTTTTGTTTCTTTCCCAGCCCCCCCTACAATGCTTCATTAGGATAATCAGTTAGGTAGTAGTTCTGCCTTCTTTTCTCTAGGGGAAAATTACCAGTCCCATCAATATTGTCACCAGGGGCAGGATGCTCAGTCATGCTCTGCCTGGTTAAAGTCTCTGATGAAAAGTGCCATTAAACAGCCTGTGATGAATGGGCTGTATTTAGGCAGGAATCCTTGTGTGGCCTGTGCTACAGACAGAAAGTCCTACACGAGGCCTGTATTTACCGATTTACCACCATTCCTGAGAAAAGTCTTGCAGCACAGGTTGGGGTAGGTGCATCCCCACTGGAAAATCCATCACAGGCTGCGTGAGGGGGTGGGTTCCAACTTTGCACCATGTGATGAGGTGGCCTCACAGTGCCAGAGCCTTACAGTGGTCCCTCTTAAGTTCTACCACACATCATCTGTATCAGCCAAACGGGTTGTTAACCCTCTTCACCATGCTACCACTAATCACTCCCTTATTCGCTCTGCTAGCCAAGTGCTCCTTACCTGGTTGCCGTCATACATGAAACCTTTCTTCAACTGCAGAAGCGCGAGTCTAGCCAGGATGGGAGACCTTTGTGGATTTCCTGAGAGTGCTAATAAGAGGAGCTTGTGAGCTTCTTCTACACAGCCCATCTGGTACAGGGCATCAGCACAAAGGATCCGTGATGCTTCATCAGAAGCGTCCAGCTCTGCCAACAGAGAAGCCAGCTGGTGAACCCCAAGGGCATCTCTGGAGGGGAAAAAAAAAAGAGAAAGGGAAAGACCACCTTCAAGGAAAAAGTGCTATTGAGAGTAACAGAGCCTCTTTGTCTCAGCTGGAAGCTAAGAAGCAGGTTGTCGGTCCAGTATCAAAATGGATGATACATTTTACCATACCCGGCACCACAGACATCTCTGCCACTTCATTCCATAATCATAATCGCTCTTTATAAAAACATGTTCTTAAGCAGTTGTGGCTCTAAAGAAAGGTTAACAAATAATGACTCCTATTTGTGGTTGCAGCTGATAACCCAATGGGAAAAGGAAAAAGTAAGTTTAAAAAGTTAAAAAAAAAAAAGATTGCCATTTCTCATGAAAAGCTGTGTGTTAAAATTTGCAGGGACTTGGAGGAGCTGTGTTAACAGGTAGCTTCTTGTTCCAGAAGCAGTGACCTGTGTCTGAGGGGGCTTGCATTTGTGCCCTGATCTGCCAGTGCAGCAACAAATGAGTTAGCACGTTTTTCCGTCCTTCAGTTACACCACCGGAGTGCAGGCCCCAGGTACTGGGTGTGAAATAGGCATCACACAACTGAAGAACAAGGCCACAATAGTACTAAAATTATTAAGAGATTAAATAAATGTGGGTATCAGTTGTAAAGAGCAGCTGCCCGGGATGAACTTTCACATGCTTTTTCCCACTTCAAATTTTCAAGTTTTCCACTGAAATACTAGTATTTCACATGAGTAAAAACTGAGAAAGTAACACAAAAATTAACTTTTGGAGAAAACGGAAGACTTTTCCTGGGGCGGTATCTGACAAAACTTTGAAAATGAAACACTGAAACCGTTTGATTTAAATAGTAGCTTGTTTTGTGCTGGAAGAAATAAAAAACTAATACAGATACTGCTTCGATCAGTAACCTTTTCTGATCTTTAGAAAGATAATTTTAAGTATTAAAACCTCAGAGTCCCTCTGTTACACCTCTTTCTACCTTCAAACTCGTGTTTTAATGGATTTAGCTGGAATAGTTTGGTGTTCTTGTCTCAGTCTCCCAGTCTTAAATATGACAATGCAGTTAACATTGAAAAAAGAATTTGGATTGCCAGCACCAAGTGCGTGCACAGCAGCACCTCAGCTCTGTCTTGGAAGGACACCTTCTAGGGGCTTGGTACTTCATGGCCCACCAAATCCTTCAGTTCAGAGCTGAGAGTGAAAGGAGCCAGCTAGCACCAATAAATCTGTTTTATTATGGGTGTATCTAATCCTTTAGAGGAGAAATCTCTCTCTCTCTCACATCTTGCTTGCTGCTAGCTCAGGCCAATTGGTATATCATGGTTTAACTTCCATAGAAAGATAAAGCTGATTTGGCTACGTGGATCCTATCGCATTCTGACACACCAGCAAACCTGTATTTGTATTTTTCTGGAATAACCACACCTATGCAGTTTTATTTCAACTTGTTATGTTAATTAGGAACTTTCAAAAGGTCTATATCCTATTCTCAGTTACCTGAATCAAGTACCCTCTCTACTACTCAGGCCACTCTCTTTCTCTTAGAAAGTCCTGTTTCTTTTCTACCCACGGGCTGAACTGCCTCCCGCGTACCTCTTCTTCTGGAGCATCTTCTGTCCTTCTTCTTGGAGAACTTTTAGCAGCAGTCCTCTTTGGTTCCACGGCACATAGGACTTGATTGTGAAGATGGTTTCTTCCAGCTTTAACTGGCATGCTGTGATATAATCCAGGGCTGTCAAGTAATGGCTGCCACCAGAAAGCCGGATAAGTCCACGTCCACATAAGGCCTTAATACAGCTGTTAGGATGTGGGGAATCATGCTCAATGACCTTTTGAAAGTCCTGCAAGGCTTGCTGATGGTCATGAGTATGAAGGAAGCAGAATCCTCGCAATGCTAAGAGACTATTGTAGTAAGTTTTCTGCTCTGCTGCCAAGAGGTGGTCGCAGATATCCCGAGCAGTTTTGATGTGTCCATGCAGGAGGTGGCAGTCTGCTAGCCGAACGCTGAGCTCACGTTTGGACGCTGGGGAGATCTGAAGGAGGAACTGGACTGTCTGGATAACAGAAGGGAGTAGTTCAGTACCATGATTGCCTCTGAGTTCAGTCTGAGTACGCACAGCCTCCCTGTATGCTGCAAACTTCACCTCCAGGACAGTCCTAGCCTGTTCCTCTATCCTCTCAGCATCATGTGATGAGAAAAGCTCTTCAAAATGCTTCATCGCCTGGGCAGGGCTTGCTGCAAAGGCTTCTGCTAAATCCTGCATCATTTCCTGCGTCCGTCCACCTAAGAAGAAATATGCAGCAGCCCGTTCCAAGAGCAGACCCAAAGCTTTCTCATCTCTCACATTATTATCCGCTGAGAAGCCCTTGAGGGCCTTGCTACAAACTGCCACGCACTCCTCAAATTTGCTTTTCTTAAAGAGGTAGGCTGCCTGCACCCTGCAAACCCAGCTATCATCTGGTGCCACTGCAGACAGGAAGTCGTAGCAGTTGCCCAGCCACTGGTCCAAGGAACTGCAGTCTGGGATTTCTTTCTGATATGTTGTGAGATAATTACAGAAGGCCTGGATGACCTGTGGTAGCTCTTCTCTTTGCCTAGTACACACGTAGGCCACCACCTCAGCCCGATGCATCACAAAGGCTTGGATATAGTCTGCAACTCCCTTCCTAACTTGTGTCCCTGACAGCACCCATGCCAACGCTCGCAGCAGCAACAGTTCAATTGTATACTTTGGGTTAGCCTTGAGCAGGGTATTGCATTTATTCACCACCTCCTCCGTGCATCCTCGCCTGAGCAGGGTCTCCAGTTTATAGACTGAGGATACCACGTTGTCAGGACTTAGGGTGGAAAGAAAGATGTTAGCTATTCCCACACTGAGAGAGACAACAGCCAAGGTCTTGCTCTGGATCTTGGGAATCTGATCCTTGCCTTTGCACCACATCTCCAGAGTAGCTACCACTTTCTCCCAGAGCCCTTTGTCCAAGGAGCTCACTTTCTGTACTGCCGTGGGGGCACTGCGGCTGAAGGCAGCCATGTAGAAAGCAGTGGCTATTGGTAATTCCTGCTGGGCAAGATGGTGGTCCCCTTCTTTGCAGAGCAGCGTGGCAAGCTCCTGAGGTGACATTTTCTGCACTTGTATCTTCACCGAACAGCATCACACATGTAACGTGGCTAGTGTCTGTAAAACAGAAAATCAGCAACGTGAGGGGCTGTGGAACGTGGCAGTTTTTGCTTGGGGGGCAGCCTTCCAACTGACAGACACAAGCAAGCCTAGGTCCTGTGAAAAGCCAGCGTTTTGTCACCGACAGGCTTCCTGGGGAGCAAAGCCATGAGGAGAAACACTACAGCGGTTCTTAGTCCACAGCCACGTAACGCTGGCCAGAAAGCAGCCCCATGACCTTGTCAGTGATCCCCATCCCATTGACTGTCCAGGACGTGGGGCTGGCAGGCCGACCGGGCTCTGTCCTCCCTGGCTGAGATGTCAGTTTGATAAAGTTTTTATCATCAGGCGGTTTGTCAGCGCCGGTGGTGGACAAGGAGGGGACAGAATAGCGCCTTGATGCTTTGCCCACCACTTGCCTTTCCTCCTTTGCCTTGGAGAGGCAGGAAAGGGAGAAGGAATGTAGCACCTTCTCCCTGTTCCTACCCCAGGGGAAGATGCGGTTTGGTGCAGGGACCTGAGCTCCAGAGCCCGCTCCTCGGCCCACACACCTGGGGTCCAGCCCGCCCAGCCAGGGGCCCTCAGGAGCGCCGGGGGTGCGGCTGCGCGCCGCCACGCCCGGGCGGGGAGCGCGAATACCTGCGGCCGGGCGGGCCGGTGGGCGTCCGGCGGGGCTGCGGGGCGCCGCCGAGCGGGCCGGGGGCCGCGGTGGGCCGGGGAGCGGCCTGCGCCCGTCGGGGAGCTCCAGGCGCGACGTGCGGCGAGGCGAGCTGAGGTGAGCTGAGGCGAGGCGAGGCGAGGCGGGACGGGACGGGACGGGAGAGAGCAGGGCCGGGCGCCCCGTTGCCTGGAGACCGCAAACACTGGCCCGGCGCCGCCGCCGGGGAGCGGGCGGCCGCCTCAGGCCTGCGCGGCGGCGGGGAGCCGTGCGCGCCTGCCTGAGGGCGCCGCCGCGGCGCGGCCCGGCCCGTGAGGAGGCCCGGCCCGCGGCTGCTTGTACCCGCGCGAGCCCCAGGGGCGCGTTTCTGCCCCGGGGAGGCCGCTTCGGCCGGCGGAGGCCCCGCGGCGCGGTTCGGGGCGGGCCCTTCCCTCCCGTGAGGGAGCGGGAACGTGAGGGAGCGACCGGGCCCCTCGACCCTCGGCGGGGCGAGGCCAAGTGAAGTGGTTACCGAGAGCAGCAAACTCTCTGTGGTGCAGCAGATGTCTTTAACCTTACGTTCTAATATCAAAAAATGGTTTTAGCAGTTCATCAATTATGTTTTTAGGAGAGTTTAGACTGAGGATGTTCCTTTAAGCCAGGGCCTTTTCTGAAGTCTGGCTTTTTCCTTATCTGCGTTCTTTGACATTCAAAAGAGAAAAATCGCTTTATGATTAATAGAGATTTTTTGCTGCTTTATTAAGAGTTTGCCCATTACTTTGATTATTTTCACTTTAATTACCCTAATTAGCCATCAAGATATAATTTAGTATTGCTGTCACATTAGGCCACAGGTGATATTGCCAAGAAAGACTTGAGGGCGTGAAAAGAAACAGTTCTGAAATAGAAATCACATTAAAAGGAGCTGGGTTGATCAAACGCGTGTGCCTCTCTGCCTCTCCACTGAGGTTGAAGCACAGCTTGTGGGAATAAAAACGAGGCTGGTGTCTCCGATGGATTGTGGTCCAGGCTGCAAAAATCATTACCCATAATTTGACTTTGCTGCATGACTGAGTGGTGTGGAAGTTGCTCCCAGCCACATTTTGCCTTGTAGATACAAAGAACATGGAGGATGCCAGTATTCTCCATTCATCATTCCTAACATAGAGTCCCAGTTTAGTTAAGAATCCGGTGTGCTCACTGCTGTGCCTGGATGGTTGAAGGGAGGTTGTTACAACCTGCGGAGTTGGCCAGAAAGGTAGCATCAACAGGAAGAAAGTATTGTGTTGACTTAGGGTTATAGAGCAGGTGGTACGAATACAGCCAATTTAAGTTGTGCATCAAACTTAATTTATGTTCCTAACTTTGGTCCTTAAAGGAATAAGAGGATCATCTCCAAGAACTCAATGCTGATGGAAGAAGAGAGTGTTTTTCTGGTGGACCCCGGTATGATACCTGAGGTGTATGAATAGAGCCCAGTGTGAAAACCCGTTGTTTTAAGTGGCAGAACCAGCAATGTAACTTGGGGACCCTGGCTCCTAGCATTTTTCTCAAGCTGTTTGTCCTACAGGGTAAATATGGCAAGCCCTGTTTCTAGGATCATAAAATGCAGGGGGGTGGGAAAGCGTAGAGATGTTAATCTAAACATTAAATATTAAGTATACTACAGTAGCTCCTCATGATGTCTCTGATTACTGATAAATCTTTAAAGGCAGGTGTGTGGAGAGGGAGTAAACACAGCACAACAAGTGGAGGGCTTCGCAAAGCAGGAGATGTACTAACAGATGTCTGTGAACCCTTTTCAAAGAGACACGGCTGAGAAGTCTTGCACTTATTTCTTTTAAAGGCTCCCTGTTCCCACAGCACATGTAACAAGTCCCTTCCCTCAGGGCTTTTAAATGCTAGGTGTAGCTGGGACTGAGGGTGAGAAACCAGTAATATGTGCGTTTGATACAGAAAGTTTGACTTAAAAAAGAGGAGGCTGAGCTTTCTTTGATAGAAAGGAGTGTCATGGTGTGGGGCATTAGTAACTTAAAAAAATATTTTTATTTATTTGACTAATATTCTTCGCTCTGAGCTGTACCTGGGTTGGAGAGCAGACACCACATTCTGGTCTCATTTAGGCTGGTGTAAGCATGCAGGCTAGGGAATGAAGATGGCCTGTACTAAATGATACAGACGGGTGACTGAATACCCACAACACTGAATTCAAGAAGCTCTGGTGATGTACTAAGCTGCTAAACCACACGATGAAATTTCATCCCTAGACATATTTCGTTCCACACCCGCAGTCTGCCAGGAGGGTTAGACTGCTGGTAACTCTGTTGTCAAACTGAGTTAGGATATTCTTCTCTTGTGAAGCAAATCTGCAACCCTGGTACTGTATCCCCATGACCGCAGCTGCTGCTGTTCCTTTGGGTTAGAATAGCAGATTTCAAATGGGAACCTCTAAGCTTTGTTATTGACAGATCTACTTCCTAACATGGTCTGGTAGGAAAGCGTACACGGAACGTTTCTTTTCAGGATGTGCAAGTTGTCAGTCAGCCTTTTATATGCTGTTCTTTATACAGTATGCTAGACTGCTGTTCGGTCAAACCCTTCTGCACCTCAGATCATCACAGAAGTGTAACAAACACGTCCTAGGAAAACTATAAGGTGATTACACCAGTGTCTGTAAAGAGCTCTGAAATGTGTGGGTGAAAGATGGCATAGGTCAGAGAAGAAGTTTTAGCCTAGTCATTTTGTAGTCTGACCCAATTACTCTGGATCTGATGGAGTATTACAAAATTTACGCCTTTGCTCAAGCTTCTCAGGAGGGCCTTGAGGAGTGCCTATCTTAACTTTTCACTTGGCTTTGCTGGGCTTAAATATAAATGTGATGATACATTAAACATCCTTGTGCTCTCTGAGTGCATATAATGTCACAGAAAGCCAACATGATCTCTTTTTGCCCTGGATTATTTTCATCTACATTCACCCCAACGAGAATGATAATGCAAAGGATTGCAGGGCTCCTGGGTAAAGAGCAGGATTAAGATGCACTTGAGCAAGATGACAAGAAAAAGGTAGTTGCCACATCAGAGAGAGAAATAATCCCTTTGTTTTTATTTCAGAGATTTAAAGCAGTAACATCAGAAAAAAAACAGAGGTCACCACACACATACTTTGCTGTCTCAGTTAAATCATAACTGTGGGATTCAGCCATGCAATCACGTAATTTAACCTGTTCCCCTTGTGCTGGGAGTCCTGAAGCAGCTCTCTGTGCAAGGTAGTAAAGTGGATCTGCTTACTCTGGGGATGGATAGGTGTCCTTGATTTTGAACAAAAGGTCCGTGATTTGAATGAAGTGTTTCGAAGGAGTGATAGTAACTTTAAAGTAATGGCCTTTCCTAGTTGCTGAAACTGCATGTGGTTCTTGAATATCTGTGAGGGGTTCCGTCTTTCGCAAGTTTTCTGTTTCCCTTGTCTCTTCCCATAAGTATGACGTGTAAGGCCCTCAGCAGTAATTACCTTTACTAAGCTTGTGTTCAGTTGAAAACCAGTTGTCTTAACTGCAAAGGACAAGCCAAGCCAAACATTAAATTGTCTGAGACCTGAGAAGGAAGAATTCCCTTAAAGCAGTTAGATGGTGCCCAGTGGTCCACCTCCAGAGTGTGCGTACCAAGCATACCCCTTAGTGAGGTATCATCAGTGTTCCCCTGAGTCAACACCTCTCCTCCCTTCCAGTGCCACATTCTCCAGCACAAAGGCTCAAGGTTAGAAATTTCTAGCTGAAATTTCCTGCTCTGAGTTATTTTACTGGCATTTTCCAGCCTAGCTTTGCAAGTACAAGATTTTCTAGATGGAGACTGCTGAAATCAATAGCAGTTGAGCCGCATATAATCAGGGAGCAAGGCTAGCCTCTGAATAGCAAAATATTTCAACACTCTAGACTTTACATCTATTGCGCCCTAATAATTAGCCAGGCAGGCTGATTTTTTCAAATAGCTCGCTACCTTTGTGTCCAGTGAGGAAGTCATCAGAACAGGTTTGCTTGAAAAAAGCCCCCAATAAGCCAAGGAAGTGGCAGTCCGAAAAAATAATCATGCTCTCTGCTTCCATTCTTCCCGGTGCAAAATGGCCGTTAGCAAATGTCAGTTTTCTGATAATGTTGTCATGTTTATTTAGGATATAAGCTTTTGAGGCCAAGGATAATGCCTGGTATGATGAGTACAATGGGCTGAATCTCAGAAGGGATCTCCTAGCACTGCTGAAATGTGAAGAATAACAACCCGTGAGGTATAAAAAAGGAAGCCGTTACAACATTGCAGCAGATATGCTGCCAACTCAAATTAAACAGTCAGTGTTAACCAGCCCACTTTATTCCCCCTCTTTTAAAACTGAAACGTACTGATTTTGTTTCCTCTCGTTCCTTCCCTACTTTACAAACAAGCAGGGATAAGAAAATGTTGTTAAGGGATAACTTATTTGGTTATACTAAGTTTACAACTCCTATTGGTTTGAACTAAGTTTATCAACCAGCCATGGAAACATTAATCACGCAGAAAAATAGCACACAGAGAAATGACTTTTCAAAATGTCGTTGGTATAATTATCATCTTGGCCATTACACTAAATGCCACCATTTATAACTGTTACGTTTAAGTATGCAAACAGTAATTAACTTGGTAATGAACTGAGGACCCCTGTGCCTCTCTTCCCTCAGCTAATTTGCATGTTAATTATCATTAGCAACCAGGGAAACAAGTTATAAACAGCTTAATTAGCAGCTTAATCATTTTTACAAGAAAACGTGCTGCACTTTGATACACGAGCAAGAGTTAGATTAATGAAGTCAGATGAGCATGTTTTTTCAGTGCTGTTCCCTGGTGCAGCACTGTGCTTGTGCTTGGGCAACGTGAACAGCAGCCGCTTGCACGTGCGCACACGCTCAGGCTTCACGTGTCTGTGCTTCATTTCACAAGCAGGCGTTGTTTCTGCAGAAGGCTCTGTCAGCGTCCTGAGAGAAACTGCCCTTCTCTTCTGTGTCTGTAACAAATAGTTATGTTAAATCGACACTAGGAAAGCCAAAATACCATGAGGCTGGTTTTGATAACAATCCTCATTTAATCCTGTTGTTTCTAGGCCCTCTTTGCTGTGATTTGATTCGATGCCACTTGTAGTCCCTACAGCGTCAGTCGATAGCTGCTTCAAGCAGAGCTGTGTAGGCGCTGTTCCGGACAGCCAGCCAAGGCTGGCGTGGGCGCTGTGGGTGCCGCCGCTGCGGGCTCGGTGTGCAGGGCTCCGTGTGCTGCCTCAGCCGTGCGGGCGGGTATTTAAGAGCGGGCATTCAGGCTTGCTGGTGCTGCTGTTACTCCAGGTAGGGCTTTTGCAATTTAGGCTAGGCTCACAGTTGAGGCCTGAGCTTGTCTTCCTGAACAGCATTAACAGTGCATGTCTTAAGCAGTTCTAAAGTTTATAAGAAAAAAGAATTAGCTTTCTCTCTCTGTTGTTGTTTCCTTTTTGGCAGAAACTTTGGCAGATGATTTAATGGAAAACTTAGGTGGAATTTGAGGGGGTTTATTTGCAGAATATTATACTTCCATTCCCCAGTATACATTACAATAAATAATTGCTAGCTCCCATGCATTTTTGAAGGTGTTCTGGGGGGTTTGTGTTTGTTTTCTTTTTAAGACTTTTATTACATTCAGAAGTTAAATGGAGACCTGGAATCTGGTCTTATTTCTACAAAGGACATAAAGATTAAAGGAAAATCTCAATAGGAAGGAGAAATGCTAACTGTGGTTTCGAGCTGGTGTTGCCCAGTATGTCTGACAGCAGGCATGCGGTGTAAACTGGCACTGATCTGTGTGGAGTTTGGATTTCTGTGCATGTACTGGGATCCTTGATGGGTAAGCTATCCAGATGAGGCTCACCCTGTTGGTTATACAGTGGATAAAATGTCAGCCTTGGAACTATACCACATTAGTTTGCCAAGACAAATTCTCATTTGATCAAGAATCAATCATTTGATGAAAGGCAATAGGAATTTTGTCATAACACGAGAACGCATTGTCCAGGGAGATTGTGGAATGTCTGTCACTAGAGATTTTAGGAATGGGTTAGACAAACATCTGTAAGGGATAGTTTGGGTATTGTTGATCCTGCTCCAGGATAGCAGGGTAGACCTAAGGTTTGAAACCAGACAGTTTTCTGTGATGTGGCTGCAGAACATCCGTGATGCTTGATTGGGAGATTTGGAATCTGACAAAACTCATTTCACTGCAGGTTTGATCCAGAAATCAGGCTGGCTTCCTTATTCCGCGGGAATCTAGGGATTTTCTCTGTGATGATAAAGATACTCATTGTTGTGACATGTAAAGAAATACACACTTGCGCAAAATTAAACTTAAAAGGTGTTATAACCTTGTTGCAACTCTCATTATCGGTATTACAATACCCATCCTTCTGCCATGACAAACCATTACCAGTAGAGGGTACCAGTGCACTGCTTGTAAGGGTAGAAATGGTCATCTTCGGAAATCTTTTTAAGATTTTATTTTTTAATCTTTTATTTTTTGTGATTAAATGGGGTTAACACACCAGTAGGAAGCTGCTACCTTGCGAGGTCTGTGAGTTTTGTGAGTTGAGTTCTGTGCTCTTGTTGAGCACAGATTTTGCCCCGAATGGCTGCTTGCAAAATCCTGACTTACAGATGGAACGAAGGAGTTAATGGTGGGGGGCTCAAACGTCCTGTCTTTTTTTTTTTTTTAATTTTTTTTTCTTCTCCTCAGACAGAAAGGTTTTTATTTTGCAGTCTTGAATTTATATGCTGGCACATCACTGGCCCTTATTAATTCAAGATAAGTTTGTAAGGATGGGTGGCAATCTGAAATTTCCCAGCTCAGGCAGGCTTTGAGTTGCTGTAGTGGAGACTGAAAAAGTTCAGTGAACCCTGTGGAGCTAGGGAGAGTTCTGTTTCTGGCTCTGGATGATAGTTGAGTGAGATCTTACACTGCAGGAGCTGCTTCCTTTCAAACTGGGACTAGGAATTTAGCCAAACATTTTTCTTCTTAAGAGCCTGTGTAATTCATAATAATGCAGAACATCTCTGAGGAATGCCCTCCAGAATGCTTTGGGTTTTGTGTTTGCAACTGTCCTACCTCCCAAAAATGAAATGCATCCTTGAATCACTGTGCTGAAGACTCTATTCCAACCCCATTCAAGTCAGTTTGGCCACTGACTACAGTATAACTGTCTTTTAGCTTCTGAAAGTTTGTTTGTGCAGCTTTGAACTCAGCCAAAGTGAGCTCTGCTTAGCAAGTGGTAGCCCTGTCACTACAGTTAACTCTGGCCATGCCTTAATAAGCCATGGTGCTCAGTTCCCAAATGAACGGCAGCCCAAAGGCACTATCCACCTTGTGAAGTAGTTGTGTGTTGAGCTGAGAAGATGAGAAGATAATCCAGGTCTCACTGTGACAGTCCGGTTGTGTCTTTCAGTCTGCAAAAGCCTGGAGCCAAGTGCGTTTGGAGACAGAACTGCCTGCTTACCAGTAGAAGTAGTCCATATAATTCAGGGCTCACCTGAAGAGGGGGGAGGCTTGTGTTAAGTGTTTGTTGTTTTACCTAATCTCTTAATAGACAGATGAGATGTGATGCTGGCAATTTGTCCCTTTTCTTCAGATACCTTGAAGAACTGTCACATACTTTACAAATGCACACGTAGAAGACATCTGCTCAGGTAGTTTACCAGCTGAGATGATGATGGCAGAAGAAGGGTACAGCTGAGAAACTACAGTCCTTGTAAGTTAGTGTGTAGTTTTACCAAAGGCAAGTCAGTAAATGCCAAAAGGGGAAGGAATTGTTGCGTGAGCCAAGAGTGGCAAGCAAGTCTAGAGTGCTCCAGCCAGCTCCACAACCCAGCATGGCTCAAGCAATGGCCCAGTCAGTGAAGCATGGCTGATTTATGACAGCTGAGGATCCAGCCTAGTGCATTTTATCTCCTCTGCCACTTGGCCCCCATCATTTCCTCGCGAGGGGCACTGCCCTGTGGAAAGGCAGCAAGTAAAGAGAGAGCTTCTTGTGCTATGTTCCATAAATTCTTTATCAGCTCATGTAATCAGATAGCATGGCTGGATGTTGATTTTGTTACGGTACCTGGAGCAAATCTCTATATGTTAATTTAAGGCCATAAAACTACAGCTTAGGGTTTTGGCATCCTAATTGAAACTTCCTCTTCTAGGAGGCATTCACGCTACAGCGGAATAATAATTATCATAAAAAAGCAAGATGCAGATAAAATGAAAGTGCATTGTTTCAAGTAACCCATGAATGCCAGGAAAACTCTGACACCTAGTGCAGCATGCAGCTGTGCTGAAGGATCTCCACTGGACTTTGCTTTCTTCTACCAGCAGTTCAGTGGAAGCTACATAAGGAGATTGTAGTTGTCAGAAACGTGGTGTTTAGTCTTCCTTGCCAGAGAGTCATTGCGTGAAGAGTACACAGTGCGTGGCACAGTGGGGCTATCATTTCTGGTCAATGCTGTTTAATTGCCCCTTTGACATTCTGTTCTTCTGCTGGGGAGATGCTGCTGAGGTCAACAAGAGAACTGAAGAGCAGGATATTTGTTCTCAAACTGTTCAGTCTGGATCCTGAAAACACTCACTGTCAAGACAGTCACTTACAACTGCAGATCTTGGCCTTAATGTCTCCCGTCTGTTGGCCAAGAGTAGGATAGGGGAGCATCATGCGGAGCTGCAGGAAGGAGACACAGGGCGGGATACTTAGGGCCAGAGGTAAAACGGCTGGGAGTTGGTAGGAGGGTCTCACTGATTTCCCTGAGATGAACTGGCCCTTCGGTGGGTCCTGTCTGAGCACAGACTCTAACCTGCTCGTGCTGGCAGTGGTGTCTGAAGCTGGTGACTGGAGCCGTGTACACGGAACAGCCTTGGCTTCTGCAGAGAGGCCAGGCCTCAAATTCAGCACCAATAGGCTTGAGCTGGGATCCAGGCGTGGTGGTTGGCTCCCTTCTCTTGATCTGTTGTTTCCTCTAGCTCAAGACACAAGCTCTGCTCTACTATACCCACCAACCTCAGGGTCCTGTCTCCAAAAAGACCCTTAATGCTTAGGCAGGGGTATAGGACCTTGTGCTTAGAAGCAAAGTAGGAAGGGTAAGATAGCACCAGCCTGCTACCTAGACTGTGAACCAAATGCTAGAACAGATCAAAGGGAAAACTAAATTATAGATTGATAGATGCCTTTAGTTTATAAGTTATTAAGCACCAGGTAACAGGTTAGATTAATATTGTGCCTGGAGGTTTCTTTTTGCTTCCTTTTTTTCCTCTCTCTCCTTTTTTAAGAATTGGAGAAAACAAAATATTTTTCTAATTAAGTAAATCTACAGTGCTTGCTAATGGGGCCCGTCTGTGTGCTTGTCACAGGGCACAGGGAGAACTGGAATAATGATTTTATTTTTTCATTAAATAGAATTATAGGCAGTTACTCAAAGCAACTGTGAGTCTAATTGAAAGAAAACCATTTCTTCTTAATTTACTTTCACGGTTCTGGATGATAAAAGAGTGTGTTCGCTGGAAAATTAAATAAAAAACACAACATGAGGAAGCTTGAAATAATGTTGCTCAGGCACAGGTGGGCAGAGAGAGCACAGCAGTTTTCCTGCTAGTTATTAGTGAGTTCAGATACTAGTGCTTCCTCATACTGACCAAAAGGTACATTGCTTCTCTCTCGGGGCCCTTCCCAAGCTCTCATTTCAGCTTCCCCACTTCCACTTCAAGGGCATCCTTTTGTTCTCCAGTTCAGTCATCCACCACATTAACCATCTACTCTTGCCTCTTCCTGCAGAGTTAGACTTACTGCCCCTCTCCCTCCATGAATGATAGCAGTCAGATATCAGTGCTCATCTGTATCCCAAAGGATTCCTGACTAGTTCAGGCATTGGGATTACCCGGATCAGCAGAACAGGTGGGAAGCCAGCAGGTTGCCTGGAGAACTGACTGGAGCACTAACCCTGCTTAGGACAATGCTAGGCTGTGTTGCCAAAGTCCAGAAATCACTACACGTGAGTTTGAGAGAAACCAGATCCAAACTCAGCTTGGAGGGGTGCATGTAGAGCTACTCCAGCAATTATTCTTGATGCAGTGTGGGAGACAGAGTATGTCTGAGGATGTGTACCCAGAGAGGGGGTGGGAAGACTCAGTCAGAGTGGGGACCTGGGACTGAATTCCTGTCGGTGCTTTGCAAATAAGTTGCTCTGATGAGAAGTGCAGGTCAGGGCAGCAGGCTTTCCTTTCGCTGTCATTACATAGCCCTTCGGTTCTAAGAACCAGCCTTAAGCTCATGGGTGCGCCTTTCTGGGCCCAGGCTCCAAGGGCACCTTACAGAGTTGCCAGCATCTCATGGGTTGTTGAATTTCTATTCTCTTACTAGGACTGCAGTGAGCAATTAAGGTTTGAACAGATCTTTCTCGGCCCTGAATGGCCCCAGGAATCTTTAGATACTGCATGGTCCCCCTACACAGGCACATGAGGGGTTAAGAAAATGGGAACTGATTAATTCCATGGTGAGGGTCCTTATCTGGCCCTGGTGCTGCCTCTGAAACGGACACATCTGGCAGGGTCACAGCATCAAGGAATGGCTGCAGCACTGAGGCAAGGGTCTGTTTCCACTAACCATTTCTGCTACTTCTTACACTAAGTACTTCCTAAAAAAGGCATGGGATAATGTTTCACTGTGGCTGCTGTTAGATTTACGGGGATACCATTTGCTCCAACTCTTGGATTCACTCAGTCCGGGACAAGATTAAAACCAACCCTTCAATTTCCTTTTTTCTTTAGGAAATTAACTGTGGCTTTTCTGCTAATGAAAGTCCAGAGACACTAGCTTATTCAGGCTCTCTGCTGGCTCTGTGTTTGATATGTCTTCAAGGTGCACCTGAAGGAAACAAGAAGTTAAGGCAGCTATTGGCAATTAACACTAAACATTATTTTCTGCCTTTTATAAATGCCTGTGTATATAAGGAAGCCAGAGCAGGGCTTGGACTTGTCACTTCAGGAAATGCTCAGCCTTTTCTCTTTGAAAATAGGGTAAAGAAAAAGGCAGTGAAAACTTCCCATGAAACAAAAACTATTTTGACTCTGTCTATAGATGTCTGAGTTCTGTGATCCTGTTACACTAAAAATCTGTTTCACTGCAGTTTCATCTTTATTTCTTCACAATGCATAATATAAAACTAAAGAAGTAATTTCAAAGGAAAGCTGGAATCTTCTACTGAAATATTTCTAAGAAATGTTTTTGTAACTAGCTTTACTTGAAAAGAGCTGCTGCTTACAAACTGCTCCACTGCTGATGCCATGAGGCATTCGAGGGAAAGAACTTCCCTGTAATACTCCTTGATCAGCTGTGTCTTGGGTCAGGACAGGGCAGTCCATCAGGATGATTCAGAGCAATGAGACAAGATATTTATATTTTTCCCATCAGTAGACTTAGCTGGGAATTTTCTGACAAAAAGGGTTTTCACTGGAACGTGCTGGTTCAGCCAAAATTATTTTCTTCCATCTCTTTCCCAGAAAACACTAGCTTCTTTGTTTCCTTCTACTGCTGGAGAACCTGGGCCTCTGGGATCAATGGTTCCAATGCTGTCCCAGCACAACCATATCACCTCCTCCCTTTGGAAAATATGAAGCCTTCCAGGTAGTCTGGAGGAGAACTGGGCACCATAAAAATCCCCACAGAGGCACGTGAGCGGTTACTGTGGGGTCCAATTGAAGCCTGGCTCGTGTTGGCTTTCCAAAGGATTTGCCAAAAGAAGGTGGTTGGGATATTTTTGTTTGTTTGTTTTATTTTTCATCAGTATCTGAACTGATGGGTTTAGTTAAAGAGAATCCCTAGTCCAATAGACTCACTGTTCTTTACTGACAGCTAATACACTGAGAGGAATGGAGGACCAGACCCTTTGAATTAGGTGCCTTTTTAGGTTTGGAAACATACTTCCACTCCATTTTGTTAAGATGAACAAAAGTGAACAGAAAATGTTGCTGAATCTCATATTCTTATTAATAGGGAGGCTTCCCCCCCCATTCTGAATATCCTGCCTAAGCGCTATGAAGAATAAACGATGTCCTATGAACTCCCTGATAAATACTTCCTTCAAAATAAAGATTTTTTTCTAAGCTCTTTAATACCTTCCTAATCTGAAATACAATTTTTCTCTTCTATAATCACTATATTAAAATTTAATACCAAGTATTAATATAACATACTTAATGGCAACCTGTATATTATTCTGAACATAACTGCCCTGCAAAAGAGCTCTGTGAGCTTGAACAGGAGAGTATTTAACTCTTCCCAGGCACTCAGTGGGTAGCAAAGGCGCCTGGTGTTAGTCGCTACGGCACGGAGCAAACTTCAGTGCTGGGAACTGTGTTGGCAGATGGCAAGCACGGAACATATTCTCTTCATTTGTTTGCTGGGATCACTTCTGTTTTATAAAATGTTTCTTCTGAGCCCGTTCTAGGAGGGGAATTCAGACTGGCAAGATAAAGAGAGGCTGTTACTTAGGTGTACATGTTTAAATTATGGCAGGGCGGAGGATGAATGAGTGAAGAAGGTTAGACCGTTCCAAAAAAAGAGATAACTGGAGAAATAGGAAAGGAAACTTGTTTTCTTGGCCCACGGAGCAGCATGGTTGTTATCTGTCCTTTTAGCCTGACTGCCACCTGGGTTGTGTCTCCATGTATGTGTAAGCGTGGTGTGCAGGACTCAGGGAAGTACAGAAAAGCACTTCGCCATATTCCTTCTTGTGTGCTGCATCCCCCTGCACTCCTCTGGGGCATAGATAGTCAAGATCTTGTCCGTTGATCTTCCTGGAGACCTAGCACAGAAAGCTCCGGCCCTCAGCTGTGTTCAACGTGAGGACCAAAGTGCTTCCTTCACCTGGCACTTGACTTTTCCGCTTTCTATCCTAAGCCTTCAGAGCAAAGCCTAAGCCATCGAATTTCACTTGCCGTGGCTTGGAAATGTGGATATCTGGCTTTTAGATTTTGGTGTTCTGTAATACCGGAGTGTCAAACATTAGTATAATTACCTGCCAAGGAGCCTTAAAAATGGGCTTTGCCCCCAAAATGATGAGGTTGGCTTAAAACCACAAGGTTATTGTTGAAAATTATTGTTTTAAATTTTGGGTTTTGGAGCTCTGTATTTCTAGTGTTCAAGCTGTGGTCCGTAACATGAGAGGTAGAAACTTGTTGTAATGGCAATCTCAATTAACTTGTAACACGGAGGTGCAAAAGCTGCAGCTTAATGCAAAATGCTGAAACTCATGACAAAATCTGTGTGGCCGACAAAGTCATAAAACTTCAGATCCACTTAGAGGCAAGACCACGGGAAACAAATATTTCTGTGCAGGTTTGATTCTGTGGGTGCCCCAGCCCTTTTGCTTGTCTGGTTTATGTGAGTGTGTTCTGAGGAGCTGAAAGCAGCCAGAGTTAGTTCTCTTACAATTTTTTTTTTTTAATAGAGTCACTGAGTGAAATATTCTCACCTGGAAAGAAGTCTGTGCCGAGATGGAGGGAGGGGAAAGAAATTAGAAAAAGAAAATAAAGAAACAGGCAGTGGGTGGCAAAAGGGAGAGAGGTACACAGTGGTGAGTGTGAAGGATGACTTGGAAAGTAGAGGGATGCTATTGAGGAACAGCAGTAGGAAGGAAAAGGGGGGCTGAGGGGAAAAGCAGGAGACATGGTAAGTTAAGTAAATTCACATTTATTTCTGCAAGAATTTGCTTCAAACGCTCTTCCTGCCCTCACTGAACATTTGCTGTTTGGACGCCCTCCACTACGGGGAGGAACAAAACCGCTCTGTTAAAGCACCAGTGGTGGAGGTGAATGCCAGGTCACTGGCAGGCTGCTGTGTTCAGTGTCTGTGTGCTCCACCTGAGGCACGCTGTGCGTGCGGAGGGGCGAGCCAGCAACCTATGAAGCTCTTGCAAAGGCTCCCTTGGGTCCTGCCTGTGCCCGTGGTCTGGTACAGGAAACCAAACTCCACTGCTAATTATTGGTCATCTCCAAAACCTCCTTGGCTTTCAGGGTAGCTGGTTCCGATCCCTAGGGAGCAGTGGTCATAGTAAGGTTTATTAGCATCGTCTTGACAGTGTTTAAACGCATAATGGACAAGCTAGGCCATACAGCTGAAATTCTATCCTGCGCTGCCAGTCAGATGTGTTCAGAAAGAGATGGTCCCTGTTTAAATTAGGGCCTTGAATATCAGTACAAATGAAAGGGTTTTCAGCACCAAGGAGGACAGAATTATTTTTACCCTTAGCTAACCTCCGTGTTGCCTGCACACTAGATAGCAGATATGTTCCAGCTTATTGGGACTACAACCAACCTATTGTTTTGGTCCAGTGTGAGCTGAAGTGAACAATGGGAGACATTGTTGGAGATCTGTTGCTGAAGGTTTTTAAATGCACTTTATGCTGTGAAGGCATAAGGCATCTGCAGTGTAGCTGTCTGGAGACATTACTGTGCCGTCTCGAGGAGTCTCCTCTACACATGAATCGCTCTGTTTTTATGAGGACTTCCCATTTCCTGTGGAATCCTGCATGATTTCAGCACTCATTACTGTGAGTTTAGGGGCTGTGCTATAACACTTCAATGATCGTTAATCTGTGGTGCTTTGCCTACTACGTACTCCAGTCATGGAGGTATTGCATGGCAATTGCTGTTCATGTAGCCCAAAGGCAAGCGATATTAGCACAATAGGACAACTTTGCTTTTATAAAGAATAATTTCTTACTAAAACTGGCATAGTTGTTCTAGGCCCGTCTAGTTAATCTCTTATAAGTGTAAAATCATCTTTGCTTCCAAAGTATGTTGCATAATGGTATTTAAGAAAAGAGCTGATCCATTTTCTGTGTCTATCAAAAGGTACCATTTCACTGCTATACACCTTTTAGTCCTTTATGCATGAAATCTCTAATCCTAAAGAAATTTTAGAGGTTTAATTTGGCTTTATCACTGGCAGAGAAAGCCTCTTAAATACCGAATTGCTTTCCGAGCTGGGGAATACCTTCCCTGCCACATGAGCTGGAAGAGAGCATGACTACCTGATGGTCTGACAATTGAGCAAACCTAGTATTTCATCCAGGGCAAGTCTTGGTTCCTGTAACAGGCAGCCAACACACTCCTTCCAATAGGTGACTTCGCTCTTTTGAATGTAGGATCTGCTGGCATTTTGAACCAGATGCTATCACCCTGTATCTCTGGCATTTGCAGTAATGCCCCTGCCAGGAGCACAACAGTGTGCTAGCAGAGTTCAGTCCCTCTGTGAAACGGGGACAAGATTTTAGAATATGATGGGGAAGGGGGTAGGTGGTTTTTTGTTTTTGTTTGGTGGTGTTGTTGTTGTTGGGGGTTTTTTGTTTGTTTTGAAAGGGCAGCTGATATGTACTAATTCTCCACTGACAAACAGACTTTTCTAGCCAGGGTGCTCTAAATGACTACTAGGAAACCAGAACTTGATATCTAAGTTTCAGTGATCAGTTATCAGTTACTAGAGGTGAAGGAGGTTGAAACAAGGGATACTTGTTATGCCATTCATCTGTAAAGTTGCTGGTAAGCCCTGAAGCCCTGATAAGTAATACAGAGCCAACCGGGACAGAACACAGCTTACAGCTGGATGACATTTTACACACGTTTAGAGTGTCTTGCAAGATGTTCTCCAATTAGTCATCATCACTCACAATATGTTTTACATATTACCACACAGTTTACAGTCAGTCAGACTAATACAATTGCAGCGCAGCTGCTCACAGCAAGACACAAAGGTTATGGCACTGTGTACATAAGCAAGCTGTGAAAGTTACAGCCATCCAGCTCCTTTACCCTCTTGTGCTTTTAAAAGCCAACAGAAGCAGAAACAAATAGTGAGTGCGCCTCTCATTTCAGCCCTGGAAAAACATTTGAAAGCATGGAATGAAAGGAGGGATTTTGTTTTTATAATTTGATTCCCATTGCTGCAGCTGCAGCCAAAACCTTTGGATTCTGGAAGAAGTTCAGAAAGTGCTGCTTTTTGGAAGAGGTTGTGTTTATTGGAAAATTACATCTTGCCCAGTAAAAGCTGACAGTATAAGTACTCTAGTCTATTAAAAGCTACAGAAGACACCGTTAAGAGTTTATTTAATGATTGCTACAGATGGGGTTTGGGAACTTGGAGCCTGGCATTGGTATATTGGGTTTGAGATTGTGTTCTGGGAACACAGAAACCATCATTGTTTTATTAGTGACCCCTTTCATCCACCTACATGGTTAAACTAGAACTAGCTTGCCACAGCTAGGCTCTGCCTAGCAACTAGGCCTATTTTGCTGAAGAAAAAGGAAAAGGTATCAGAGGTCAACGCAGCAGCTTCGTGAGAACAGCTGAGACACTGTGACCAAGGAAGCCCAAAGCCAGCAGACTTGGAATCCTAGCCTGAAAGTAGACTCTGGCTCAGACTAGGGCTTGACCCTGTGAAGTTTCCTGGAACTCTTTGGATTATGGAACAAAAATACATTGTGGAAAGAGAGGAACCGCTGCCTCAGATATTAGACCTGATCTAAACTCCATCAGAATGTAATGAGCTATCAGCAGTCTTTGAACTGAGCCCTTAGAGCATAAACCATCCTTGCCTCCACGGCAGAGCTCTCTATGGAGAGAGGAAGCAAACATCATAACCTGGAGTACTGGGAAAGACAAGGGTCTATTTCTCATAGCTGTTCTGCCTGTGAAGAAGGGAACAGCCTTCTCCTGTGCTCGAGGAAGCCTCCCATCCCTTTTCTGCCAATTGTCCAGTCTCTGCAGATCATCAGAAAACCCAGGTGCAGCACAGCGGGTCAGGTGGTTTCTGTCACTGGTATCATAGTACGGCAATCTTAGACATCAGTTGGTAGAATTAGGAGCAGGTAGGGCATCGCTCTGTGCTGTTCTGGTCTGTGGGCTTCTCTGCTCATCTCCCTGGAAGTTGGGAGCTTTCCTGTAGTCCATTTAGGGAGCAACAATAACATCTTTCAGGTGTTGTTTTTTTTTTTCCTAGGAAAGAAAATGTATGAAATAATGTTATGATTTTGGAACTGTTTTGATAGGTATATACACACATGGTCCTGTGTTTTTCATTGAAGAAAACAGGATAAAACAGTGACATTGATATTTATAGCAGAAAGTGATGAGCAGTGAGGTCTTTACTTTCTGGAGGCCAGGCATAGCCATGCACACATCTTTTCCTCTTCTGTGGCTGTCTGTTTTGTTAGTCCTTAATTATACACGACGTCTTTCATGTTGTTAGAAACACCTGAGCATCCCTACAAGAGATGGGTCAGGAGGAAGTTCCCTACCAGTAACTCCAGAATTGTCCGTAATGAGTCCCTGGTGCCCTGTGATAGCAGTGCAGAAGGGTGCAATGCTACACATCTTGCGTCTGCCTCTTGTACTTCTGCTCAGTCACACTTCATTGAAAAAAAAATGTATAAGCCTTCAGCAAGTGGATGCCTCTCCAGTGGTATCAGACGTTTGAGTCTAATCCAACCCTGTTGATTTCCTCTTTAAATTCCTACTACTGTATTTGCTTCAGTGGTGCCCACTGTCTCTGGGCTTTGCACCCTCAGACAGGTTTATTGTCTAGAATTTGTACGGTGCTCTAAGCGTGTGGGTGTTAGCACTTCCACTCCCTTGACACAAGAACTTAGTGCTATGAACGTCAATCTTCTGGTTTGGTTCTGGGGTCTGTTGGCGGAGACTGAATGAGATTCCAGGGACCCATGTAGGTTTTGCTCCATGTCTTTGTGACTGGCCTGGTATTGGATCATCTATGGCTATCTAGAAGCCAGACTTTCCTATGAATTCTTTCTTCTCACCTACTTCACTGGCTCCTGAGCCTGGATAGAGGGGTTAGAGACTTCCTGTGCTTTTGAAAGAAGCTGCCTTTCCACTGAGCATCAATTGCAGTTTTACTATAGCCAGCAGAGTATGTGTGTGTAAAGATCCTAATGTCACAGCTGTTTAGAACAAACTCAGTGTAATTCAGTTTTACAAGCAGTGTTAGGCTAAATCCAAATCAACATTGCTTTCAGCAAAATAGAGTTATAATTCTTTTGGCCCGCTAACAAAGCGTGTGTTGCCATATTTGTCTTTCGGAAGCAAAATAAAATATGACATTTACTGACAGCCTGCTTCAAAAGTGGAACAGCCTGATCTCACTTACATGCCAAGACTCTGGAGGCAATCCGTTACTGCTCCTGATTCCATGGGTAGAGCTGCCATCAGAATGTAACCCACTGCAAAGAGGAAGGCTCACCTAACAGGAGGGGCTGTAGTCTCTTGGAAGGAGATGACTTGCTCTGCTGGTCTGTGTTTCTTTCAGGAGCAATATTTTCGGTAGTTAGCTCATATGATGGAGCAAAGTTTGAAACTCTTCTACGAGACTTTCTGGGAGCTGCACTGAGGTCAGCTAGGATGTTAGTGCTTAGTTCAAAGCTAGTAATGGGGCAGAAATGTGGATTTTTATCTTACATGCTGGGCGCAAGCTACCTTACCAACTTGGAAAGTCTCAAAGGCAGCTGTAATTCTGATAGTTTTACAGCTGAAAGCTGGAGAATTCAAAGTTAATGAAGAATGTTGTATGGCTCCTAGGACGTCTTCAGAAAGCATCCCTGAGATCCAAAGTACTCACCATTCACTCAGAGTCACTATTTCTGTTGGCTAAAAGTTCTTTCTGCTATGGGCAACATCTCTAGGGTCTCATTTACTCAGCTCTTAGAGGGTTCATTCTCTGTTTGAAATAGCCTCATTCGCCTACGTACTTAGATACCGTCTTGTAGGTCTATTTCCCTCCCCATTGTTAAGCCCGGAAAAAGAGAAGAAAAACAGATGTGTTTGTGCACACAATTATATTCTCTGTCCCTCCTTCCCTCATATGCATACCTCTTTGGAGTCTGGACTTTCTCCTACCCAGCCGCACGCTCTCCCATAACACTTTCCCCTCTGAGCACATGCTCAGAAGCAGACACTCTCCTTTGCTAGTCCTGCTTTAGGTATGTGGTATTTGGGCAAGTTAACAGCTAAGACAATGTTGACCGCTCTCCTAGCATTATTGTGTACCTCTTCAAATCTTGTTATGTTACTTTGGTGATAAATAGTCATAATAAGTTCTTTAATAGTGTGAAGATAGGTCATTACTCATCACAGCCAGGCTGGGAGAAGATCATAAATCTGGAATAAAAGCCATTCATTTGGTTGGAGAATCCAAAGCTTCACTGTATAGAAGGATTCATTTCCACCATCCCCCTCAGTTAATCATTCTCTAAGTCCTCATAAATATCATAGGCAAAGGAAAAGAATGACCCATTCTTGCTGTGCTATAAAATGTATGATGTTGTGCTATGAGTTTTTACTTCTCAGCTCACACGCGAAAAATTCAGCAGCAAACCAGGGGTTGCAATGTGGAGTTTCTTGCTGACTATGCTTTCTAGGCCAAAAAAGAGGTGGGCATAAATGTGCTCAAAGACAGTATAATCTCCCAGGAGAGAGAGACCAGACAGCAAGGATCACATGCGTGCATACGTATGTAAGTGTGTATTACTGTATTTTCTCTTTATAAAATATGTATTAGTAGTAGAACTTCAAAAATACTGCACCAGACTACCTCAGCACCTCGGGTAGCTAGACTTAAAACAAGCTTGATTATGTCATTATTTTATCAACTTACCAGTCTAAACCTGGGGGGGAGGGATTTTCAAGCTTGACTCTCAACTGTAGAAGAGTGAAACATTTTGGTTAATGAAGGGTGAAATTTTCAGGCATTTATTAAAAGTGTCTTATGAAAGACACTGAAATAATGACAAATGAGTCATGAAGATTTCCATACTGAAAAAACCCACTGGAGAAAAGCACACATTGTATTTCCATTATAAAGAAAGATTAGGAGCACTTAAAGCCAAAGTGTGAGCAGGCTTCACGCAAGAGTAACTGAAATAGCTGTAGTGTCTACTCTGTGGCTGATTGCTCGAGGATCTAACTGAGTCTGCTGCACTTCTACAGGTGGAACTGCTGCTAACTAGACCACAGTTCATGAGCTAGTGTTGGCCAAGAATTCATTATCCAGATGTGCATGTTATTATTTCTTCCTAAAAATGCCAGTTTTCCTTGTGGGAAAGGTTTCTGACAAGTTCTTGACTTGGATTGTGTTTTGGAAAAATGCTTTGAGTTTGTCAAAATATGTTATTTTGACATTTTAAAAAATGCAATTGTCATCTTTCTGGTTCAAATGACTTTTTTGCTTTCAAACTTTAGTGAACTGAAGTAAAGATACTTAAATGTTCAAAATGTTCAAAAATGAAATGCTTTGAAATAAGACATTTTGTCTGACGAAGTGATATGGGTTTGTTGGTTGGATTTGGTTTTTTTTTTCCCAAGTGTTTACTTTGGGAATTTCTAGATTTATAGTTTTTAGCACATTTAGTTGGATCAGTATTTTTCATATTTTGAGATATTTTTTGCAAAAGAAATCTCATCTATAGAGCTAAAATCCAGAGCTCCTGCAGTGTTCACCCTTTCTGGGACTGTATAAAGTACCTTGTAATTTAGGTACCCTGACTCGGATGGCTGAGAACAAGGAAAAGGAGCCTCTTTTGTATGAGCTGTGGAAGAATCCCAGGGGTATGTATGGGCTAAAACAGCTGAGCTGGGTACCTAAAGCTGTGGCATGATCTCCCCTTGGAGAGGTGGTGTTTGCATCTGCCACGTATGATTCTTCCCCTTGCTTTTCCTCCTTCTCCAGAGGGAAAGTAAACAGTATGAGGAAATGTAACTTTATTTAGGCAGCTGAATATCCTAGATGGTTGTGGTGCTGCCGCCTTCCGCTACAGAAAGGTGAGGCTTCAACTGCCGTCCACCTTGGATGAGAGATGGGCAGGTTTGTGGTTCCAGAGTTAAGCAGTATTTCGGTGATGTGAATGTCTGTTCCAGCTGCTGGTTACTGGCACCACTTGGTGGTTTTGGTTGCTTATAGCCTAAACCATAGAACCACTGGTGATTATTAAGACCATATCTACTGTTTAATGTGATTGCACCTTTCTCCCTTTCATTTGCCTGTCATCAGCTAGCCCAGTTCTGATGCCATCTGCACTGCCAATGCAATGGAGGAAGACTCTTCTCTTATGCCTGCTGTTCTGCTTAAGGAGGAAGATGAGGTTGGAAGGGTCATTTTGGGTTGCGTGTGCTAGTGCTCAAAGAAAACCAGAGTGAACTCTGGGGCTGGAAAGGAGGGAGGTAGATGTGGTGGTGCTGAGCAGCCTTGCTCAGGGCTACAAGAGAGTTCAAATGAATGTATTCAGGGGAGCAACCACTGTGATTGATTTATGCACCTAGCTTTGAACCAGAAACTGTATAAGCAAGCAATAAATCATGGCACTGGAGGAACACAGAAGCTATTGCCTGGGACTCAGCAAGTTATGAGAAGGAAGAATAGAAAAAAAAGGGGGGGGGAGGAAGGAAGAGAAAGAAAATTGTCTATTTTTAATAAATTGTTTGAGCTTCAGTATTAGTGGGCTAGGCTTTGACTTGCGATTAGGAGCCAGCTTGGGAACCAGCGAGTGCTATCTTTGCCTTCATATAACCTCATTAACTCTGTAATGTTAAACATTCTTCAGCTGGGCTCCTTGGTTGTGTCTCTGGCCTGCTTTCCTCCCAGGGTAGCAGCCCATCTCATAAGCATCTCTGTGAAACCCTTGTAGTAAATGTTAGCGATCCTTTCCTAGCTGTTATTGTCTCTGCCTCCAGATAACTAAGCAGGTATACACTTAAGTCCAAGATAAACACTTCCTTGGCCTCTCATTTATTGCAGATATAAACTCCTATAAAGCTCGCCACTGTGCTAGCTATCATGCCCTCTATCGCCTTTTTGCAAAATGTAATCCATAAAATGCTTTCATGGTAACCTTATACATCGGCAACCAGCGATAACATCTCTAGGCCCCCGTGACAGACAGGAACTCGCAAGCATGGAGTTAATAATGCAAACTTTCAAAAAATGAAACTGGCAGAAGGAGACGAGGAGGGGAATAAAAGGGGCCGGTGTGGCTGTAATTGGGACCATGTGAGCTTCCTTAGAGAGGGATTAAGGGAAAGAGACAGGCCTTGCCCGCGAAGATTAGTTTCAATTAGACGGGCTGGAGGCGAAAGTCAGGACTTGGTGAAAGATTAAAACAAGAAGGGAGAAAGTTTCCATTGCTTTTGCTCCAGGCCTACACAGGAGGGTTCAGTGAGATCATGCTAATTGAAGGCAAAGCTTGCATGGAAGTTAGGAAGAACTCGCATTAATTGATTCGATGCTGCGATTTTTATTTTTTTTTCTTTATCCACAGTGGTTTTTTGGGTGGTGGTTGGTTTTGGGAGGGTTTTTTTGGTTGGGTTCCACACCCCAGCCCCTCACCCCCCCCAAAATGTAAAGAGGGAGAAACCATCCATAACTCTTCCTGTGGCTAAAATGAACCAGAAGGGACAACAGTGGACAGTTGCCTGCTGCCATGTAGTCAGTGCGATGCTCCATCTCTGTGATCCCCTTTCAGTTTAGTTTCAAGTATTAGAACCAAATTGGTGGTGTCATTGTTACCACCATACAGCTGAGCTCCTTGTCTCACAAATTAAAGAGTGTTCTCTTGACAGATTTGTTTTTCCCCACAAGAAGATCCAATTTAGAGCATTATTTAAAAGTACCCTCTGAAATTTACAGTATGGTAATCAACCAGGCTTGTGTTTTCCAGTTCTGAGGTTGAGTAGAGAAAACACGTGGTTTCCTTATGGCTACCATAAAAAGGAACTCTTAATGAAATGGCAAACGGTATTTTAGTCCATCTCTGGCTGGCTGAATACAGCACTAATGTAACTGTGATCCTAGTGAGGAAATTCTGTTGCTTTTCTCCTCCTGCCTCTCTCTCCCCTGCTTCCAGTTTCAGTGAAAAGGAAATAATGGAATCACAGAAATCAGAATTGGGGAAGATGGGCTTGTGTCGTCAGCCGGTGCAGGGTTCCCCTCTGTGGTATAGTCTTCAGTGCTTTGTCTGGTTTTCGGTGCAGTGAGCACTGAAATTACAATTACACCATTTCCTTTAAGAGGAAACTATTCCAAATATGAATAGGTTTCCATGTAAAGAATTTTCTCCCCTATCCCCTTGATAATACTGAATGCTATAGGAAAATGTATATCCAATCTTTCTATATTAGATCAATATTTTTATTCCATTAAACTTGTCTCTGAGGGGCAAGATACATCATCTTTTGCCAGATTTCTGTATCAGATTGTCACTATGTGGATTTTTGTTTCATAAAGCTTTGGAATTACAATGCCTAGTCAATTATAGTTAAATGCATTTTCACAGCCGGCCAGAAAAACATTAGCACTAATCAAAAACATCGCACCAACAGGGATTCCTAAAGAGATTTTTCTGTTTTGTTTTGTTTTATGAAAATGTTCTCTCAGCTAGAAGCATCAAAAGACAGCCATGAATGTGATCCACTAAAATATGAGAAAAAGAATTTGTGCTCTAGCTGCATTGAGATCTGTCTTTCTTGCGGATGACAGCTGATGCAAAATTTTTGTGTTTAAGCTAATATCAATACTCAGCAGGGGAGGTCACTCGTGACAGCTCTAATGCTCTAATAATGGCTTGCTACCATCCTCTGTCTTCAGCTTCACATACGCACATTGTTTCATTTCAGTTTCTTGGTTCCTGCTGCATTTTTCAAATTCACGGTGAAATTAGATACTGGGAGCTAATTGCTCAGTACCTTTTAATTTTTCATGTTAGAAAATGGAAACGCTCCGCTGCAGGATCTCGCCCGGCCACTAGATGACTGCGATGTTTCGGTCAATAGGGAGAACAAGCTACAGAGCTGGAACTCAGACGACGAACACTGTTGCTGCAGTGGTGACTGTTTTGTTTCATAAATATCCCTTGTCTAATACGCACATCATACCAACACGCCCTGGCATCCTCTTTCTTTAAGCGGTGCTGCTTAGCACAGAACCTGGGAACGCTCCAGCTACGGCTTGGAGGTGTCTCTGAGGGTCCTGTGCTTTGCTGTGCCACATCTGCCGCAGGACCCAGCCTTCGTGGCTGCCAGGATTTTCCAGCGATCAAGGTGACGCTGTGGATGTTTTTGAAGTGAATACGAATGCATCTGGGCTGTGGGAGGCTGCAGTTGACTGAACGTCAAATCTTAAAAGTTCTAAGACTGGACTATTGTTCAGATATAAAACTGCTGAGCAGAACAAATTGACATCATCTGCTACCTCTGAATGGCACCTAGACACAAACGTTGCTTTGTAATTACGGTCTGTCTTTTAAATGGAAACATTGACAGTATTCCAATTTTTCCCCATTAAAACCTAGCATCCCTGACTTCCTCTCCCCATCTACCTCCTCTTCAGCCTTTTTTTTTTTTTTTTTTTTTCCCTGGAGTTATTACATGGAAGCCTGATAAATGGATACTATGAATGAATGTTTTCCAAACATTGTAGGAACTATTAAGAAAGTGGTTTCCCTTCTTCGCCTTTTTCCTTCCCACACTCCTCCCACTCCCACCCCACGACTAATAGCACACAAATAGCACTTCATGTAATTTTGGCTACTCTCCACTATTCCAGGCAGACTTCAGGAAATCTCTTGATTTATTGTTGGGGCATCCAAAGGCAGCATGCTGCTTGCTTCCTTGAGGGATTCCTATTGGTGACATTTAGTAAGTTTGAGGTGCAGTATTTCAAGTAGGCAACATCCATATTTTAGTCAGATAACTCTATGTTTATACTTATAAATTGATTTAGTAATGAAATAAGCTCCTTTCATGATGCTTGCTGGCTTTAGGGTCTTTGTTATAGTATAGTCAGACTGTTCCTGAAGTTTAGTTTACCGAAGTAGGGCCAAAGTTTGCTATCCATATTCCCATATGCAGTCCAATTGAATTCAATAGGGCTATTCACATTAATAGGTAAAGCAGGATTTGGGACGCGGTTCAGAAAACCCATCAGGCATGTGCTTAAGGCCTACTGTCCTTTTGGTTCCCCGCTGCTGTTGTTGGCTACTCTAGGAATATAAATTCTGAAATGCTCTATGAAGTTGTTGGGTAGTGGAGTGGTGTATGTGGTCTCTTGCAGACTGGATGCTTGGAAAGGCTATGGTTCAGGCCAAACTTAAGGCTACAGCTGAGTGATTTGCCCTTGTATTTGGTTTTTGACTTCCTCTATGGATTGGTGATTTGTAACAGCCATCAAATAAAATAAATTCGCTGCTATTTCTAGGGTCTGCAAATGTTAGCAGTGTGCTTGGGTTTTCCTGTTCCCGCTTTTGGTACTAGTGCTTTAGAAGGACTAGTTAGTTTTTGGATGTTGGGGGTGGCTCTGTGGCTTGTGGCATAGGAGAAGACTTGGGACTGCTATTATTTGACTTGCATGAGCTTAATGTATATTATATTGGTTCCTGTACAGTGAGGGATACAGTTATCCTAGTTGGTCCCCTCACATCCTGGTTACATTTTTCGGTATTGAAATATAGTCCAGAAAAACCGTCAGAGACGGCGTTGTGGTAGATGCTCAAAGGGCTGTAGCAGAAAAATCTCCTATGCGTGAGACAGGATGAAAGAAAGAAGGGCAGCATTACTGTCCAGTAAGGCAGCTCTCCATCTCTCGCTCCTATTCCCGTCCTTCAGGGCCCAGGATTCTGACTGGGTTTCTAGGTGGGATATTTGTATGAAAACATTCTGGCCATCCTACAGTATTAAATCATCCTTTGAACGTATCAAAATCATGCAGGTTCAAAAATATCGTCTCTGGGTTTCTTGGATATTAGGAATTTGAGACTCTTAATGCACTGCTAACAGGAATATGGTCTAACTAGGTAACACAGAATATGCCTAATCCTTGACTAAATCTATCTATGTCTCTGACATGAAATTATTTGGAGAGGAAAAAAATCTCCAAGTTAATTGTGTGCTGTGCAGAAAGGATTCCTTTTGCAAGGTGCACAATGGTCACTTCAGATTGTAGGAGGATCAGAATAAGTCAGTTACGTTTCATCGTAGTTATTATGTGTCTGTAAAAGATTTGCATTCACTTTGTGATGCGTTCAAGAGAAATAGAGTAACTTAAATACATTTTAAAGGAACAATAGCTCATCTTGTGCAAGAACGGGAAATCTGTCAAACTTTGCTGTTTTCTTTAAATGGCCGGGGAGAGAAAACCTTTAATATTCTCAAGTGCTTTCGACTATATTTGAAGAGTGGTTTTCCCCTCGCATTTCAGTTGTTGTTAGGACAAAAACGAGCAGAGGTCTTCCAGGATGTCTTGAAAGCATCCTTCTTCAACTTTTCAAATTCCCTTTTTTTTCTCTTGTAGGCTGACATTTATTTGCTATGGGAAAAATGTCCTAATGTTTAAAAAAAAAAAAAAAAGAAAAAAGCGTTCCCTACAATTTCTCTTTTCTTCATGTTTTAATTGTTCTTTTAAACAAATTGAAAACATGTTTCAAGATGCTGAGTTGTGAGTTCTGGTTTTTTAGTTCTGGGTTTGAAAAGCTAGAGCGAAGCTCAGGACTTATGACGTGATACATGTGCTTTAGTCTGCTTATGTTTTGCCACCTCCTACCCCATTTTTTTGCTTTAGCCAAACCGCAGATCATATTCTGCCCAGGCCCCTCCACTTGGATACCTCTTTTTTTTCCCCAGATTGTAAAAGGTACCTTTCCACCTTGAAAGCTCTGATTTTTCACCCTAATCCTTGCAAGTGTTTCCATCCTAACAGTACTCGTTGCCACTAAGACTGGCATGGAACCAAGACTGTCCTTTAAAACTTCCAGGTGCTCAAAGTGGGCATCAGTGCATGGACGTTCTGTAAAGTTCAGATGACTCACTCTGCTACTCACGATGTAATTTCTGCCTCCCAGTCCTGAATTAAATTACAGATGGCATCTACTGCTTTGTGGACCTAAGTGCTACCTAAGGATCACCAGGTAAAATATGAAGAAACTTGTTAACAGTTGCTACTTTATAACTTCCAATGCTGTATCACTGGGTTCATACGTTAGAGGCATTTCAGAAAATGACCTTGCTGATATACCATGATGGAACGTGGCAGAGACTTACCAGTTTAGCACTGTACTTAATTCAAGCTCGCTTTCATTGGGGACCTGTAAAATCTTTCCATAGGAAATGCTAGAATAAGTAAGACTTCAGTTTGGACTCTCCGTCATGTGAGACAGGACTGTCATTGTTGTGTTTGGAAGGAGTTTCTCATGACATCTACTTGTGAGCTGGCCTAGTCCTGGCTGCATGAGAAAGGTGTTTGCAGAAGGCAGACAGATCGTTTATGGCAGAGAGAGAGAGGTGTCATTAAAAATGAAAATGCATGTTTTTTTAGACTTTCCTATCCAACTTCTTGCCATGAATGAAAGGTTAATTGAAAGATGTAGCTGGATCTCACCTGAATTCCTGCAGTGTCAAGCTTAGGCAATGGCTTATGACCTGGGATCAGGCGTTCCGGTCTCATTTGAAGTAGATTTATTTGCTGTTTGGCAGTGTTGTCCCAGAGTTTTAGTCCATTTTACAGGTTGGGTAAGTGACCTGTGACATTAGAATCATTTAGGTTGGAAAAGACCTTTAAGAACATCCAGTCCAGCCATTAACCCAGCACTGCCAAGGCCACCGCTAAACCATGTCCCTGAGCACCACGTCTACGTGTCTTTTAAGTACATCCAGGCATGTCCCTAGGCAGCCTGTTCCAATGCTTGACAACCCTTTTGGTAAAGAAATTTTTTCCTAATATCCAATCTGAACCTCCCCTGATGCAGCTTGAGGCCGTTTCCTCTCATCCCATCACTAGTGACTTGGGAGCAGAGACCGACCCCCCCCTCACTCCAGCCCCTCTCAGGCAGCTGCAGAGAGCGAGAAGGGCTCCCCTCAGCCCCCTCTTCTCCAGGCTAAACCCCCTCAGCCCCCTCAGCCGCCCCCCAGCACACTTGTGCTCCAGACCCTGCCCCAGCCCCGCTGCCCTTCTCTGGATGCGCTCCAGCCCCTCAAGGTCCCCCTTGTCCCGAGGGGCCCAAACCTGAGCCCGGCATTCGAGGTGGGGCCTCCCCAGGGCCGAGCACAGGGGCCCCATCCCTGCCCGGCTCCTGCTGGCCACACCAGTGCTGACACAAGCCCGGGGGCTGGTGGCCTCCTTGGCCACCCGGGCACTGCTGGCTCATGCCCAGCCGGCTGTCAGCCAGCACCCCCAGGGCCTTCTCCGCCGGGCACTTCCCAGCCCCTCTGCCCCAGGCCTGGAGCATTGCCTGGGGCTGGTCTGACCCAAGGGCAGGACCCAGCCCTGGGCCTTGTTAGACCACATACAATGACCTCAGCCCATTGATCCAGCCTGTCCAGCTCCCTCTGCAGAGCATTAACTTACTCTAGAGATGTTCCAGTTCTCTCATCTATAAGCAGGGGCAGCACCTATCGCTCTGAAAGGCCTGAAGACAAGCACTACATAGCCTTGGTTCTGCTGAGTGCTTTTTAGAAGGTTCTCAGCTTTGGATAAAATAAAGCTTTATACTGTGAAAGCATTATTATGTGTTAGGCTGAATAGTGGCATCCTTGGACAATTCTGGGACATCAGCTCCCAGTGAGAGCAGCAGGAATTTACCTGGTTCAAGAAGTATTTGGAATTCTGCCCAGAGTTAAGAACTTTTTTATTAGTTTAGACTTGTTTTTGAAGGGAAAAAATGTAACTGCACTCACAGGTATCTAAAAGCTCTTTTGGGGATGTAGCTTCAGGTTTCCCACTGATTTGAAAAGTATCCTTATCAACAGGTAATATTTATCTTTCTCCTGTTCCAATGTATTTCTCCTTATATTGTTTCTTTTCTCCTCTACCATCCATTCTTTCTCTCAACTGAAAAATTGAACTATGAAATAAACGTGTAAATTTTTTTCCACCACATTCTGATATTTCGTACATCTGCTTTACTTCCTGGATTATGACAACAGGTAAAGCTTCTCCCAAGAATAAAATAAACCATCCTCACAGAGTTATAGAAATCAGAAAGCTTTTAAATTGAATCTTGCTGTCCTGAAGTGGGCAAAACTCCTGACAATTGTGCTCCAGAAAACATAACATGAAGATATCATGTTAAAATTTTTTAGAGAAGTTTGAAGAGGAAAATCTAATGAAGCAGTAGAATGCAGGGCAATCTCCGGAGGCTCTGTTCCTGCAGCCTCTTTGCAGAGCTGTGTGGGACCGGGGCCTTTGTCTATTGAAAAATTGGACCAAATAGTCCCTCTCCTATCGCACTCCTCCCACAGCTTTAGTTAAATTCTCAGATCGTGAGGGCATGTAGGGAACAGCTGCTTATGATCTCTTCACAAGTGCTGGGTCATTGGTAAACAACCATCCCTCCACCCTCTTGGAGAAAAAAAAATTATACAAAAAATGTATTCATTTTCCTGATGATGAAGAGTAATGAAGAGCACGTGCACGCTGCACTAAGAGAGAGAGAAAAAAATGACAAATTAAATCATGTCTCGTTTGACAACCCTTTAAGTGTAACAGATCTGCACTTGTGCTGTCTGACAGGCGTGATTGATACCACGGAGCACTCGTCAATTTTTAAACACACAGACCGAACAAAGAACCACTTCATCCTGGTTCTTGTAGTTTACAGGCAGCCCAGTGCTACAGAGGGTAAGCACCCCTCCATGCAGTGGTGTTTTACTTGGCAATACACTGCATCTCACTGTTTGGACAACTATATTTATTTTTATGATCCTTAAAATATTGTAACCCAGTCAACTCAACAGTCATTTAAGGTAATTTCTGGTCTGAACAGCATCTATTTTCTAGACAACTTTACAATAATATATGTTTGCTGTGGGCCAAATTCTTTGTGTAGGTACCTCTGTTTCTGTGCCGTATTCATAGCTGTTAACTGGAAGAAAGTCACAGCATCCAGTAATTTCTAATAACTTGAAACGTAACCTCCTAGATGTTTTTGACTGTGCTGTTTATAGGTGATACTTAACATGGCAAAACAATATGCTTTTCTTTACATCTTGTTTGTGTACAGACAAACCAACCCACAGATAAGCTATTAGATAATTTTTTTTCTTTTTTGTGGGAAAACTCGGCCTGAGACAGATTGAAAATATTGGTCTGAACAGCTCAAGTGGGTAAATGTAAAAAAGGGTACTACTGTAAAAAGAGTCAAAGTCTTTAATTATCAGTGTTTTGCTATTGCACCACAGTAACGCTGTTATTGTGGGTCTTCGAAATGTACCAATAGGAGTTGGAGGGTAACGCTCTGTTGAATTTTACATTTCGTTCTGAAAAGCTGTAAAGATCTACGCTTAACATATCCTTCATCCTGAACTGACTACACAAAGTCACGAGAAAGTGTTATACAGGAGGATGACTCCACCACTGACGTTCATACGCCTCCGTGCCAGGACTTGTCTGCTACACGGTGTCAAAAATGGCTCGGCAGCTCAGAGCAGCCAGTAAAGAATGTGGCACAGCGCGGAAGTGGAAGGGAGAGCCTCTGCGAGAGCACTGTAAACAGACTAGAACGTAGGTAGTGCTGCGGGAGAAGGCAGAGTAGTGCAATAGCTTTGCTTTTTAAGGACTTAGATTAACCAACCCAAAGCATAGTTTGTGGAGCAACGTCCCATCTTACCCTGGGCCGGGAGCCCTGAAACTCCAGGAAGCAGTGATGGTCTCGCATCTCTAGGTTTCCTTAACTCATGAGTTTCTGTTTCCATGAAGTTATTTATTAGCAGGGAAAAAGAACCAGTACAGGTTTTAGTGGGTGTTGTGAATTAAATCCATGGTCTCTGTAAATCCAAGCCCCTCTTTAGACTGGGCTTTAGGAGATGCTTACATACATATCAGCTGAGTCAGCACAGGGATGAATTCCGTCATCTAGGCTTTCATTTTGTGTATCTTTACTACTTGTCCTGGGCCCTTAACTCCATTAAGCGTAGATGCACAACTCTGTTTATTTAGGCCTTTTTAATCTGACAGTTCCAATCAAGCTAATTCATCCGAGAGAGACCAACCATCCTTTTATTTATTTTAAACTATTTTACCAAGGTAACCCAATCCAGACCATCTCCATATCTTGTTTACAAGAGCGGCCTTGGTGACAACATCTGTCCTGTGTAAAATGTCAAAAAAAAACCCCCAAACCAACAACCCAACACCAACCCCACCCCACCCCCCCAAAAAAAAACCCAAAACCTAGCAAAAATCATAGAGGTAGCAGAGTTGGTATTCAGGCACACACACCAAAACGAGCCTCCAACATCGTTGCCTATGCTATTTGGAGACGAAAAAAAGGGCAGGAGGAGGTACCAGAGCCGTGGTCTCTGAGCCCATGTCGTCTGGGAGTCAGGCTACAGTACGTTCAGTGGAATTTGTTAAATGCTGGGAGCAGTGGTGGTTCGTACCCTGTAATCTCTGGCAGGAAGTGGTAGGCTGACAGTGGGATGTAAAATTGCTAAGCGTATTGCAGTAGGCTGTACCTCTTCTCTTTCTCTGATGTTTCTTTGTAGGTTTTGTGTGTTTTCAGAAGTAATAAAAATATCAACCTGTCTTCTACGCAAAATGGAGCTCTTTAACAGATAACTTCAAAATCAATACTATGCACAGGGAGAAGGGACGTGTGGAAGAAATAGTTTCATGCTCATAAAAGTGAATTGTTTATGAGGCAATAGGAGTCAGTCTCTTGCTGATGTAACCGATCAGGTACATCAGCAAGAGTAGGTTAAAAGGAAGGAAAAATGTTGTAAAAATCAGTCTTTGTGCCCTTTAATATTTGAGTGGTCAGAAAGGGGTTTGCGCTGTGCTTGTGGTTATTTGCATATTAAGCTGCTCATCAATGCTGAGCTGTGCTAAGGGGATTTTATGCCTTGCTAGTGAAAACTACTTATTTTGAACGACAATATGAAGTAGCTTTTGCCATTGGATAAACGAGGAAAAGTCTGATATAGTTCAGCTCTAAGAAGTTAACTTACACTGAAATGACAATCGCAGCAGGGCTTTTAAAAATACAGCAGCAGTTTAAATGAGATAACTGGCTGTAAGGGTGACAGTGCTTTGTGGCCCACAGCAGTGGAGGAAAGCTGAGCAGCTCCCATTGCTGAGACGCTTTGGCAGTACTTGATGGCTTGTCTTGATCCTTGCTGATCCCTGAAAGCTCTTGTATTTCAGGAAGAGGTGGAAGCCTGTGGAATTTATTTGTCACTTGAGCTAGTGATGACCATCAGGAATGAAACCTGCATAGTCCATTATTACTTGCCATTGTGTTGTACGTTCTCGTTTAAATTCACTGCTGCGCAGTGTGTGGTTTGGAGTGAACTTCGTGCTGGTGGAATGCTCCTTTCCGACAGGCTGCAGAGTAACGTTTTTTGCTTATATAAAGAGCAGGTAGGACAGTGGATGGCAGTAGCACATGCTACCTCTGTGCCTCCCTTGGCTCAGATGCGACGCGGTAGGGCCACCTCTGCTGTGTACCTGAGAGGAGAACAGACCCTGTGAGGAGAGCCGGCAGAAGTTTTGTGTTCCTGTATTTTGGGGAATTCCAACACATCTCCAAGCAGAAATGAAATAATTATTTTGCAAATCAAAATTAAAATACCTGCTTTGGTGAAAAAGCTATTTCTCACAGGAAAATGCATTCTTTCTGTAAATGTTGTATAACTGACAAATATCCCTTTGCTACTAAAACTGCAAAAAAGGATGTTAAATTTGAGAGAGGAAGAATTGCCCCGCTGGTCTTTCAAACTTAAACCACACCTGCCAGAAATAAATCTAATGAAAAACACTGTGTACGTGTTAAAGAAGGCAAACAAACATAACTGAGAAAGCTCTTTAAATGTATTATGGCTGAGACTTGCTATACAGATAAATGAGCCACATCTGCTCTTGGTATTGCACTCGCATCCATGTGAAAGAAAAGATTAAAACAAGATACCAACATAAAAGTAGATTGATACAGGAGAAGTGAGTGGGAACTCCTGCAAGCAGATTGTTAGATAGTGACTGCTTGGAATAAGTCCAAACCCAATTGCAGCACAGAGAAATTGGTTTTCTGTTGTACCATGTTTTCTGTAATGCAAACCTGTGTGTGTGTGTAGGTGGTGGGTGGTGGTGGGGGGTGGTATGTGATTGTCATTATGAAAGGCTTTTGCCAGCACAGTAGCTCAGACACCAGGGGATAATGCATTACACACTGATGCTTTCCAGGACGTTGATTCTAAAGCAGTTGTGGTGGGTTGTTTCTATCAGAGGATGCGAGTTTCTGAACCACTGTTTCCCACAGGGTGTTATCTTGGCCGTACAAGGTTAAGATCCAGCCTTACTTCAGAGAAGTGCCTCCAGCTTCCTGGAGTCTTCAGGTTTCACCCAGCACCACTGCGCTTTGAGGCTAGAGGCAGGGGATTCGTGTTTCAGACAATGGACAGAAAAATTGGGTAAGTATAATCCCACCTGGGGGAAAGGCTCACTTGTTACTTCAAAGACATTGTGTGTTAGAACACCCTGCTGAGATTAAAGCACTGCACAGAGATGTGCCACTTGTCCATCTCTGCTCAGATCCTACGCTGCTTCACAGGCTCAGTCACAAGGGGCCTGGCCAGGGTTTGGCTGGGGAACCCCCTGCTGAAGCTCAGGTACCATGTGCATGGGATTGATGATCCTGAGATGACAGACCATACCCAGAGCTGCATTACAAGCTGTGCTGTTTTTGGGGTCCAGCGTAAATATAGGGGCCTTGATTACTTGTGGCCATTAAGGAAATCCTGGAACGCTGGCTTTGCGCTGAGTAGTGGTAAGATCAACAACTGAGCTGAAAATGAGTAGTCATGTGTGGCTAAACCCTTACCTTCTGTAGTTTCAAATTAACGCAATAAATTTTGCTTCTTGTCCTCAACTAGTTTGCTATATGGTGCTTGACACCACCACGTTCCACTTCAGAAGTAGCAGGTGCTGATTGTTGGGAAACTTGATCCATGTATCAATTGTAATGCATCTTAAAAAATTTAACTTGCAAAAAATATAAAAGGGAGTCGGCAGAATGAGATTTTCTTCCTTCAGACCTGGAAAACCTGGTGGTGTCTGTGGTTTTGTAAAACCTCTCATACTTTATTTATTTTTATTCCTCTGCTAGCCCTTGGGTACAGATTACTTTCAAACATGCTGGTTTACTGTTTGCATAACACAGGCTTAAATTCAGTTAGAAATAGATCATTTTTCAAGTAAAAATCCCCAGAAAATAATTACAAGTATGTGAGGGTGTTGGGGAAAACATCAGAAAACTTTCTTGTTAAGGTCTGGTGACACCTGGCAATTAAAAATAAAAATCCATTTCTTGATCCAAACCTTCCTCCCTCTCCTTGGGGACAAATTAAACCAAACTGCAGAAGTTTCGAACATACTTCTAAATCCAGCATCGTTTGCTTCTGGGTAGATTCTACATTCTACAAATTATTTCTTCCTGGGAAAGTGTCTCAGATTCATATTAATGAGGATTCTGTGTTTGTGGTTAGGAGAAATTTAGTCTTGTGGCTTAAGCAGCCTCAGGACTCTCATTAAGTGGAAGAGGTTAATAATCTAAACTAGCAGTTAACTAGCTATGGTCAGCAGAGCCTTATTGCTTTTGGCTCATGCTGGCTAAGCTAGTCCCTTGTCCTTTGCAGTGCTAGAGCTGCAGGTAAAAACAAGGAGACCAAATAAGGCCAGCTGCAGACGAGCCATTCCTAATTTTAGCACTGGGGGACATGTTATGAAACGTTATGAGAGGAAATAAGATACTGATGGAAAAACTAGTTTGCGTGACTGTAAGAGGAGGTGGATTCTCTAAGAGTAGATGAGCTCTTCATTCAGGTGTAGTTTGTGCTCTGATAGCTTGAGAGCCTTGTCCAGCCAAGTGCTGTGCACAGTTAGCTCAGGCAAAACCCTCTCTTTCTTTGTGGGAGCAAATGGGCATGTCTTTGCAGCACAAGAAAAATATGCAGATCTCCCAGCTGTGCTTGCCCCACTATGCTATGCAGGGAGTCATTTCCCATAGCATGTGTCCAGCGTGCCAGACTCTCTTAACCAGACATCCACTGAAATAAATCATAGAATTACAGAACACTGGTTGGAATGGATCTCTGGAGGTTATCTCCTCCAACCTGTTGTTCAAAGCACGTCTAGTGAGATCAGATTGCTCAGGGTCATATTGAGTTGAGTCTTGAACTTCCAAGGATAGACTCCAGAACCTCTCTGGGCCACCTGCTCTAGTATTTGACTACCTCATGGTAAAGGAGGGTTTCCTTGTATCTATTTGGAACTTCCCATCTTCCAAGTTGTGTTTGTTGCCCCCATCCTATTGCCATGCACCTCCAAGAACAGCCTGGCCCTGTCTTCTCTGGATGCTCTGATCAGGTCAGCAATGAGGTCTCCTCTTTGCTTTCTCATCTCTGTGCTGAACAGCCTCACTTCTCTCAGGTTCTCCCTCTAAGTCATGTGTTCCCTATCATTTTGGTGGTTTACGGCTGGCTTTGCTCCATTCTGTCATTGGGCTTCCTAAACTCGTGAGCCCCAAACTGGACACGGTGCTCCAGATGCAATAGGAATGAGGGAAAGGATCATTTTCCTGGACCTGCTGGCTGCATTCTTACTAGTACCGCCTGGGATATGGTTCACCTAACTACCAGCAGCATGAAGTTGTTTTGTGGGTCAGGACCTTGAAAGAACCAGTGCAGGTATTCCTGACATTGAAAAATTGCTGCAGAAATTGGAAGGGAGTCAAAAATTAGCTCTGTCCTTCTAACAGCCGGTGGAAACTTTAGTTTTAATTGCACAGACCCCAAGCAAATTAAAAAGAAGCAACCAAATCAGTTACCAGGTTGGCTTCCTACAGTGTCCTGACAGGTCCCAGAGGCCTCTGCAGAGGCAAGAGATTTGGCTGGCTTCTGCCACATCCTCTCTGCCTAAGTTTAAGAAGGTAAAAGAAATTCTAATCTCTAAGTGATCTTTGTGCAGTTACGGAGCAGACTCTGCTCCTGGTGGAGAAAATAGGACATGATCAAATATCTTTAAGTTATGGCCCCCTTCCTTTCTGATGTGTTTTATTTCAAGGAACAATTTATTTTAGCCTGATGTCTCCTATTGGAGCATCCACGGATTTATCTTCTGGCATTTTGAAAAAGAGATCCCAAAATATCCAGAAAAATAAATTTCATTCAGTTTCACTAAACTTTGATCTGAGAACAAGTATCTCAGACATTGTCTGCAAATCCAAAACATGCTGAAGAATCAAACAGAAACATGGTCTGCCTGAATAGACATATCTGAAAGAACAAATCTCCCTTTCATCACGGCAGCATCACGTGTTGTCCATCCCGTGCTAACGCTGCTCTGAAATGGTTTTGCAGCATGCTCTCAGTTTGCTTATAGGGGAGATGCCTGCTGTAGAAGTGGAAGGAGGTTCATTACCTGTTGTTTTTGTAAGAGGTAGCAGTGCTTTTGCTGCCTGCAGTTCATAGGGGACCATGGGCTCTAGGGTGACAGGGCTCCTCCCTGCTTTATCAACGGGCAGATGAAGTTTGGTTGGGGTGGGAGAAGCTCCAGTTGCTGGTCACAGAAAGTAGATGTGCTCTAAATGCATGGGAGGCCCCAAGTTAATGCAGTTTGGGTCTCTTTCTGAAGCCTCTCTCTTCGTATGTCAGGAAAGCCGTCTCTGCACTAGCCGTTCCCCTTGGGAAGAAGTGCCTGGGACTCCAGCCTAGCCATACATCTCTGTCAAAATCTCTATGAATAAATTAACCTTTCTAAAGATTAGTGCACCCTAATACCTCAGGGTTTTTTTTTCTTGTTTTTAACAGAACAAATGCTAAAAATGCCTTGACAGACTTTGCTAGGCTTTGTGCTGTGGATCATCTACAGAGGATTATGCTGCGAGTGGCATTAAAGGCACAGCCATGTGGTTATGGAGGGTACTGTCTTGTCTCCTCCTCTGGAGAAAGGCTTTAGCGTATGGCAAAACATATAATTATGAGTAGGAAAGCCTCATTAGGGCAAATAATAAAGAAGCTAATGAGAGCTCTCATGCTTTTCCTTTTAAAACCCCTCGAATTCAGACACCTCCCAGTGTTTCACAACTGTTAGTTCACCAGACCAAACAACTCACCAGGCTCAAACAACTTTGAAGGTTTTGGTAGCTACACTTCACACTCAGAGAGCTAAAACTCTGGTTGCTGACTGTATCTGTGAAACAATGGGCTCAGTGTCAGCACCCCAGTGGGCTTTTGCCAGCTCCTCTTCTTGAGTCAAGCCCTTATTTTGGTAGAACAGACTGTGGGGAGGTCGGGTATCTGTTGCTGTTTTCTCTTGCCATTGAATTGCTGGAATTGATCTGATCCTTTCCAGGCGGCTTGGGCGGGAGGGGGCCATTCCAAAGATGGTGGGGAGTGTTTTGATTTTTGATCCTTTTGAGATGAATTATGGGGAGGAAGCTGTCTGCTATCAGAGGAATTAGTCAAATTCCTTGTCAGATGTGCAATCCCATTAAAAATGCATTATCTGTTTTCAAAGCTTAAGTATGGGTGTTGGTTGAGAGTCTTTAAAATATTATTGTAAACTTTCACTGAGAAAAAGTATTCCTGAGTCTTTCATGAAGGCTAATCCCACTTCAACTACTGTAAACCATCAACTTCTGGGGTGGCCTTCCCAAGCCATGCTAGGCAAGAGCGCGCGTTATTCTGGGAAAGCCCCCCTGGAAGATGCACACATTTGTTTTACGACATTGTTACCAGCTCTCAGCATTCAGCTGATTTGTTCTGATAATGATTCTGCGTCTGCATGCCTCTTCAAATTCTCCCTTGTGCTTTTCTGTCTGGCATCTAGAGTTCAAATAACTATCTGAATCCAGGTTTGAATGTGTCCTAAATCAGATACCTGACTCTGGTTCCTGCGAAGAGTAAATTCAGAACGCTTAGATTTATATGCTCTTAACTTGAATATCTTAAAAGTAGATGGAAGGAATCTCAGTCAAAGCTTTAAAGTATGTATCTGTGGAGGGAAGCCACAGTTTTTTCGGTGAAGGATTAACAGGATATCCTGGAGGATGCAATATCGCTCGTTCTTTTAAAAGCATTCCTTGGTTGTTTATTTTTTTAAATAAACATATAATGGTGGCATTTAAACTTATCTATTTAAAGTAACTATTAGTTGCAGAATCACATACTCTTCCTATTTTTTCTTATTTTTAACATGTAAATAAGATTTTCAGGAAAATCTCATAGGTTTCATGAATGCCTTTCACTGATATTCACAACCATAAAACTACCGCAGTTGGATTTACAGTAGCCATGGCGGGTCATAAATGGTGTTCTCTGGCTGGCTGAACGCTATACATAGGTTATTTGCCTTGAACTTTGCTCACCTGAATTGTTGGTGTCTTAGAACAACGGCGTTTCCACTATTTCTATTTGTGGTCTAACAGTTCGACCTCAAACTTTCTTACGCTGATTGGTTTAACTCAAAAGCTTAACATCAGAGCAAGGTGGGATCATTTATGCTAGCCAATCTACTTTGCTTGGCGGTGCATCACAAACACCAGAAAAAAATGCTGTCGTTCTGTATGGTATCTTTAATACCTTTGTCACTCTGTCATCTGAGCACAGCTGGAATCGCTAAGAATCTGCTACTCGGGGCATGTAATAAAGCTATGTATTTTAGTGATAAAAAATAGGGTGGTCACCTTTTTAAAGGAAGGAAACAGCCTTGGCTGGCAGGCGATTCTTGCTAGGACTGTGCCAGCACTGAGGGACATGTTTCATGCTACTCTGTTTTTTCTGTTCCATGAGAGAAGTTGGCAGAAAATAGGCAAATTCCTCAGGTCTGGCTGAATGCTCTGGCACCGTACAGTAACCATGTTTCCTGCCTGGTTCTCTGGCAAGTGTGTTAGTTTCTCTAACAGCTCCAGTCCTCTGTGTCACTGCAGGCAAATGAAACACAGCTTGGTGCTTATCTCCTGAAATACCAATAAAGTCAGGGGTTCAAATTGCTGTTCGGCATCATTGCCAATTCACCTGTTAAAATATTTTCCAGACAACAAAGTAGGAAAGGAGTACATGCACATCATAAATACTTGGGATAGTGTGTTATGTTTGAGGCTTTTGAGATGCTTTGATTTTATTTTGGTGGTGGCTCCCAAGGGATCGCTTTGGGACCTGCAAACGAATGCCGCAGAATGAAATAAATTGTGCGGGAAGGTGAAAACCAGCTTTGCTCTTTCTTTAGCCAATCCATATAAAAAAAATCAGCCCAAAGGTTTGTGACTGAGAGTTTAAAGAGTTTCCCTCTCTTTTCTGCTTGCTAGATGAAGGAGCACCAGCAAATATTCTCGTGCTCCCTTCCAGGTTTGGTAAGCAGTGAATCTTGAGAACATAAGCTGGTCTTTACCTTACAAACCTGCCACTGCTCTTTGCAGTTTTGGACTGGCAGAGTTCACGTTGCGACTAACATCAGAGGCAGAACCCTGCCTGACGCTATCTAGACAACTTTGTAACTGCATCAAGCTGCAAGAGAAGAAATTTCCTTGTATTCCAACTGTAGAAGCAAAGATAATCAAACCAGTAGGAGCACTTCAAATCTTTTTCTTACCATTTTCAGCAAAGCGGAGAACATGTGGTCCTCAGGTCTTCAGAAGCCCCGTGCATTTAACGATGTACCATGCAAGGCAGCTGTAACGCAACTTATTTCCATGCTCTAAAGCAGAGATGATGGCACTTCAACACTTCCTTTGCTAGAACAGGCTTATCTCAAAATTTTATGTTATTTCAGCAAAGTGGAGTGTTTACCATAAATAGCAGGGCCTGCAGAAAGCCTGTTGCAACACTCTTCCTACTGTAAAGCAGCAGTACCTCAAGCCTGAACTAATTTAGGAAGGCATTGGCCATATGATTTTAATACTAACAAGTGGAGCAAATTTGTGAGTGGGTTGTTGGCCAGTTTCATAGTGAGGGGCACCTGCAATCGATCAACACGGCTCGTACAACAAGGTGTCAGTGCATGGGCAGAATAATAAGAATTTGGTGTGTACAGGGATCGCTCAGGGGGTAGGGAGGTGTTAACATGAGGGAGGAAAGAAAACATTATGGTGAAACATGGTATTTGTTGGTTAGTTAGCAATCACATCATTCTCAGAGATGTGAAAGAAGCAGGGCAAGAGATTAAATGTGGCGAGGCGGGTAAGGTATGGAACACCTATGGCTTCTGCTGCTAGCTGGAAAGCTCAGAGGTGGGTAGCATGGGGAAGATGTAAAGCTGACGGTGGCAGAAAGCGGTCATGACCTCCTTTTGTGAAACAGGAGGGGGCTGCCATTGCGCACAGGTTATGTGGGTCTAAATGCAAGCACTCTTTAAAAGGGCATTGTGGTTGTGAGACCCAACCCAAAGGCTGGTGAGAGGACCTGAGTCCCAGGCTCCTTCTCCTTGGAAAGCTCAGGTGGACTGCTGGCCAGCCCTCAGTGGCATCTAATGGCTGGCTAATACGATTCAACGAAACCTGTCATTTTAGGGACTGCGTTGAACATAAGCGTGCTCTGCTGTGATGGAGTAGAGCTAGGAAAAAGCTCCCGATTCAGCTTCCCCTCCAAGTGCGGTGCCTTGCTGAGGCTTTCCTGGGGAACTAAGCCTGCCTCTTCCATACTGACTGGGGATGGGCAATGCCTAACGGCCAGCTTTTCACCCCTGTGCCCTAGTTCCCCTGCCAAAGCCAACACGTGGCTGCCACAGGGAGGTGTACCAGGGAACCTGGCTCCTCTGGGACACAGTGTTTTGACAAGTATGGGTAACATTGCAGGCAAATGCTGGAAGACAGATCCAACCTACGGACACTGGCTTGGCTTTCTCAGGACAGGGCAGAGGGGATGTGTATGGGCATGTCTGTTTGCCAAAGAACAGAAGGATGAGGAACAGTCACCTCTGGAAAAAGTTTTGAAAATGCAAGAGGGGTAGATATCTTGGTGTCATGTGAAATGGAGTCTCTCAGAGTCACTCTAAACCTTATGCTCCTTAGGAAAGATGCTTCCCAGCTGTGTCCTGAGCTATTACTTAGGGTTTTTTGCAGGGATGTAATTTCTTGCCCTATTTCATAGGTTTCTCCCTTCTCACAGCATCCTGAAGGGTGATATCAGCACGTTGTTATGTTCTTTCTATTGCATGCCAACTTCAGGTACGTATTTCCATTTATCTGAATAAGCATAGAGCTGCAGTCACATGATCTGAGATTAGAAAAATATGGACTGTCACAAAAATGTAGGGCTCTGTTTGAAGGAACACAGGTCACCTCCTGATCTCGCCTTCCCCTCTGACAAATGTCTGGAGCTGCGCTGTCCTACTTGAGTTCCTTTGTCTCTGTTTGCCTTTACCTCTGTTGCTTTATTTCTGTATTGCTCAGGTAGCCTTGACGTAGCAGAATATGTACGCTCCAGTTCAGGTGGTTCATACGTGCTACTGGCAGCATGGCTTTGTTGTGTTAATGGCATGCGTTTCTGCACATCTGAAATAACACCAATCTTCTTTCTCCTTCCAGATGAAGAAAACCTGAGCCTATGTTCTGGTTTGCCAGTCGCTGTTTCCTGCCACTTGCAATGGCCTCTTCCCAGGAGGTAAGAAAATAACCTTGCGTACTTTTTACCAACGGTAATCTCTTGTTTTGGCATTCTGTGAATGACTGGTTTCAGGCAATTCTGTCAACGTACCTCGCCAGCAACCAGGTTTTGGATGTTTGCTTTGGGAACATTTTGTGGTTGAATGGCTGTGTTCCATTCCACATGTAAACATGGGCAAAAACTCACATTTAACAGTTCTAAACAGTTGGACTCCCCTTGTCTTCAATACATTGAAATTTTGCATAAAGTACAGAACAATTTAGTAGCAGGAATGCCCAGGTCCTGCCAAACGTATGATTTTGTTTTATTTTATTTTTAAAAATGCCCAGCACAAAGACTGAGTCTTTATTTGGAAGGAGATGTCAGGAAAGCAAAACTTAATTGAATCTCAGACTGTACAATTGGAGTCATGTCTAAAAGGAAAGCTGTCTTTTCCCTCAGCATGCACTTGTACTGGAGGCCAGTTTCCACTCTCATTTGCATGAGTTTAAACCACAGTAACTCTACATGCGACTGTGCCAGCATGGCTTGAGATTAGAATTGGACCTTCAGCTATTTCAAGCTTTGTTTTTACTTTCTTAGTCATCTGATTGATCGTAGTGATGCCAATCTGGTTACTTGCTGTAGCCACGCAGAGGAGTCTGGCCGCAGCAACAGGACCTAGTGTGTGCTCAGCACTTTTCAAAACCCAGATCCGTGTTACTAAATGTTGCATGCTGTGCTCCAGTGGGAACAGGAGATATATGCATCCTTTAAAAAACAGTAAGCACTGTGGTATGAGGAGCCTGTGACAGCTTTTTCCTATGGATAACTTTATCTTTCAGGGGTTTTCTAACCATCTGTTGGAGGCATCCGCCACAGCTCCTCAAATAATGGAGCCCATCCTTCATATAGAGTCAACGAAGAGCTGCTCCTCCCATGTCACAGGGCTGAAGCCTGCCTGCTATACCAGGGAGCACTCTCAGCTCTCATCTCCTGCCTTCCTGGGACAGGTTCCCAGTCTGTCCATCAGGCAACTTATGTTAAGCATTACTGCAGAGCGCAGTGTTAGTTCTTGGGGATGTTTGCTGTACAGAGAGCACGAAAAGCTTTGGAAAGAGAGGTCTCGTTAGGTCTGAAAACACAGAGTTCTGTGCACATTAGAGGAGCACTTTGAATGGAGGTGGAGCATAAAAAGGCCTTTGTCCAGAATCAAACTTGGCTCCAGTCAAAATGGAGAAGCAAGCAGATCTTTTCCCGCTTCTTTTGGATATGAGGCAGAAGATGAACATGTTGAGCCCTGTATGTTTGGGCTACTTCGTTTTGTACCCTAGATCATTCATCTAGAGCCAACCCCTTACGCATCTGACTCACGCTCCTTTTACACGCTCACTGGTCACCACAGAAGTGCAAGTTGTACTGCTTATGTCCTTACATGTATTTATGATAAGCTGACATCCACTGTGTATTAAAAACCCCACCATTTCCATACCTATTTTAGCTCTGTGCACAAGCTCTAAACATGTCCTTTAGGTCTCTGAAAGTAGGGCCTTTTCTAGTAAGGGCTCCAGGAATAGCATAGCGCAGACTTTCAGGCATTTGCAGTTTAAGGGCACCTTCTGGCTTGTTGAATGTCCCCGGCGTATTCCATCATGGGTTTTCATGCATAGTCTATGGAGTACTGATGATCTCTGGTAGCACTTGTTGGTGCTCCACAGGTTTTCTGATCACATGATGCTGGCATTCTGCCTTATTTCCAGCTGCTAAATTGCATTCAAAGGCCATTTAAAATACTTTCCTAATAAAACTTGCCTATAAAAATAGTTACTATAGCTGCTGCAAGGATGTTCTAGGAGCGGGTCCAAAAGACGGTCCCTGCTGAGATGAGATCCACCCTACTAAAAAAAGCTGAGAAATCTCAGCCTTAGCAGAATTTCAGCGGAAATTAACAGCGGCAGAAAAGTGGCAGCGGAAGTGTTAATCAAATCGTGTGCTTTCGTAGTTAATGCACAGTCACTCCTGCAGCTGATGAATAAGATAGGGAGCATGGCTTGTTGGGTACAGTTTCTAAGCTGTTTAAATATGTTACAGCTTTGCTTTTAAAGTAGAAGAGCTTGGATTAATTGAGTAAGTGGCACTTAAGAGATTGCAGGTTAGGAGGATGCAGAGTGTAGCTAAATGCAGCTTGGGTGTTCGCTTTTTTTTTTTCTCTCTTTAAATCTGTGGTTGCACTTTCCCTGTAGCTGTGGGGTTAGGACAGAGCCGATCAACTGCAGGTTTTATTGCCAGTGAGCTGAGACACACAGCTGTTTCAATTCTTTGATCACAGAAGATAGCAGAACAAGCAAACCCAATGCTGATGCAAAATTCTTTTTAATTCAAAAAATCCCTCTGTATAAGCTCAGTACAGCTGCTTGGACTCCCAGAGAGGGGCAGGAATAGGGGCAGGGGCCAGGGGAGGGCAGGCAATCCGTACCTACAGTGTCCCTGTGGCAGATGGTACCTGCCGAGTCTTCTTTCTGGCCAGGTATGACCAATCCTCTGTTTGCCATTCCATGCTAGTGTCCAAGTGTGCTAGAAATGCGACTTCTAAAAAAGTTATTTTCCCCCTATACAGAAGAAACTCTGGGAAGCTAGCTTGCTTCGCTCTCAGTTTGCGTGTCCTGGTTCCTTTCGCATAGGTGGGAACCGTATGTGTCTACCTCAGCCTTATCTAACCACCTAGCTTGACGCTTTAACTTACCCTTCTGTTATCATTAGCTCGTCAAAGAAAATACTTCCAGGACTTTATGACTCACATCTTGGAAACCCCTTTTTCTTCTCAGTACTTTGGTCCAGGACAGAGACTTTTTTTATTTTGTGTTTGGACATGCCTGGTGCATATGCCAGATACCACAAATAGCCCAATCTCTTTTTTTCAACAGGCAGCATCTGGACTTTTTCCTTCTGTGTCATTACAGTCGTAGACTTTGACCTGGATTCTCTGCTATATAAAGGGTAAGAGCAAAAGAAGAAGCTGTCAGGGAGCTGGTCCCACTCAGAGCTTGTTTCAGAACTAGATGCCGCCTTCTGTTTTGCAATGGGGATTGAAGGGCAATCATTACAGGAACTCTTTCTTTTGAGCCCTAAGCCCATACCAAGAATATAAGTGGTAGAGGAGGTGGTATTTTTCAGACGCAGAGGGGAGCTTTCCCCCTAACAGCAGATTGCTGTATTCAGCCAGCACAGTTCCTTGTCATGAACTTGCATTTCTAATTAGATTCACGTTAGGCATGCCCCCACCTCCAGTTGCCTCTGTCCCCGGGTCCTTTCTTCAGGGGATCGTCACTCCATTGTTGCAAATTTTATTGGTCTCTGCACAGACCTGTGCACATCTCCGAGGATGCCTGTAGCTCTTAAAAGCTTTCTACTGTGCTGCACTCCAAAAAATGTGGAATAGTCTGATTGTGCACAGCAGCTGCAGGAGAGTCAGTGTGGTTTTCCTGAAGCTGTGAGTCCCTTTGGAAATGGGCTGAAAGTTTTTCTGTAGCACCCTCTTTTTGCTCTCTCCTCAGTCTTTCCTTGTGATTCCTTGAGAGAGCACGTTGCAACGCTTTGTTCTGCAGTGAAATCAAACCTGGGACGTTCTGGGTTGATGCTAATAAAATGGCAGTGGCGGAGCTATACAAGGTGTAGGTTTTCTGTCTTTGGAATGATCTCTGTTGCTCTGGCTGCAAGTGGAAAGTATCTTGTTTGGGAGTGTTAAAACATCGATTTCCAGGGGTACATAATTGCCGTCAGTGAATTTCTTTTTTTAAACTTACCTGGCTTTGAAACATGCTAAAATTCAAAATTTTACATTGCTAATTGGACTATTTTAACAAGATCTAAGATTCCATAAATGGTCTTTAAGATGCGTTTCTTCATTTTTGTTTTTTATGGGAAAGCTAACATAGGGTGATGGGGTGTTTTTAGTGAATTCTAAGTGAAATACAAGAACTCTTTCTTTCAAAGTGGTCTAATTCACATGTGGGCATTGAGAATTATATTCTTTCATCCTGTTTAATATTTAAGTGTCTTAATTTTTCATCTGCCATAGGTGGCATAACATAGAGGGATGGCACTTATCTTTGTGCATCACTAGAATGTGATGCTTCAGACTTTTGGGATCATTTTCTAAACAAGGGCTGTGTAAGGCTGATCTGACCTCGCTTATCAAAATCAGGAGAAAAATTACTTTACTAAAGCCGGCGTTTTCTAAAGTGCCGTACGTGTTGGAAACATAAGTCAGCTCTAAAGTGTTATTTGTGCTTTTCCTTGTGTCTGTCAGTGCCACTGACGTTTAGGCCACTCTTCGGGGTATCATTTCCTAGGTGCCAAGCACTGAGGTGCCCGTATTGGCTTCAGTGATGCTCGGCCTGTAGGGAAATCAGGCTACATATTCAGGAACCTCGCTGCAGGCGTGTAGTTTCTAGTCAAGGAATGAACCCTGTGCGGGTTCTTGTCTTAACGTTACTATAACAATCTTTGCCAGTAGGTGGGGTTCCAATCCTGTTAAAAAAACCTGGGAAACCTTCACTATAAATGCTCGCTCCTCTTGCACTTGCATACACAAGCTGGCCACATCTGGAAATGTTTGATTTGATATAGTGTCGTTTTACATTGCAGAAATGAGCGTAAGCGGTTTTTTAACCCACCAAGTGAGAAATGTGATCTGGGTTTTACTACCGACCCTTTAAATAAAAAACAGATCTCTTATTAAACCATTATCTATCAAGGATATGGAGAGAGTTAGAAATATCCCAGGATCAGAATAAAAATTGAAATGGACACATTTCTGTCTACTGTCCGTTCCTGACAGCCTGGTCCAGTCATGCAGAGCTGAAATACCTCACAAGAGGAAAACCAAACGCAGAGAGACAGCAAAAAGAAACAAACTCCTATCCTATCCCTGTATCTGTGTTTGTTTCGACCATTTCCATTCAAGTACAGGGCATTGCTTATAGGAAATCACTGAAATGTATTATCATGCATTGCTTCTTATCAAGATTTGGATAAAATCTTCTCTTACAAGCTTCTTGAGCAGCAGTAGATCAGGGAATGCTGACTGGGTTTCTTGCAAAAGCCAGTGTATTCACAACTGCCTACTCTATGCAGGCAAAAGATAGTGAGGGGAGCAAACTCCTGGCTAGCAAAGTAGAACTCAGAAATAGTGTGCCCTTTTGTGCTAGTTTGAATGCGCTAGTTTTTAACCCTGTGTGAATTGCAGCTGATCTACAGCTTTTGGGGTTCCAGTTTAAAGGATGCATATGAGCTAATGCAACTAGTTCATTCACATGCTTTCACCCCCGTTTGATCGAATGCTGCTTCCTCGCTGAGAGGGGCACATCCCACTGGCTTTGGTAGAGCTGCTCACATGAGCAAAACTGGAAGGATTTGACTCTCTGTGAATTATGACAGTTGGCATCTGAAATGAAACAAAGATCAGATCTGAGATGGATTTTTGCCATCATGTTGCATTTAAAAGCTCGTATTACTTTGGTTGTATTACATTGCATCACACTCGACCGAGTCAATGTGTCATAAAGCTGCCTAATGTAATTGTACACTGCATAAATGCAACTGAATGCCTCCGAAAAGTGATACTTCATGCTTGCTAGCTAACGCCTCGGCAAAGATTAAATCCACGGAAAGTAGGTATGTCCAATTGTTCGTTTGGATCAGCAAATAATTCATTACCCACATTATCTTTTTTTGAAATGTCACTGCATGCTGTAAATCACTAAGGGGCTGCTTAAAATGCCAACACAGGAATTTTTTAAAGAGCAAATTAAATTTTAGGGCCAATTCGCACAGTAGTTTTCCCCTTGAAGCAGAGCTGCCCATCTCCAAAGGCAAAATGCCTAGTTAAAGCGTTTGCCTCCCTTTGTAAGTGGTGATTCTCAATGGGTGCAGCTTATTCATCTCAGAGACTGCCTCTCAGGCATTGGCCCCTCCACGAGAGCTTTCAGGAGAGGAACCCAGAGACAGCCGTTTGCCTGAGAGTAACAAACTGGGTATTGTGACTTGAGATCTGACTCAGGAGCGCACTCTGTGCTCTTTTTTTGAATTATCTTAGGGGAAAGGCTCATCCTCCTCTCTTTACGCCTCAGTTTGCCTGTCTACAAAAGTTCAGGAGATCAAATGTGAAGCCTGGCTTCCATAACTAATTCCTATAAGCTGTGATGAAGGTGCAACATTGGCTTATGGATGACAAGCTGGGGAGGAAGAGAGGTAAGCTGAGTAGCTGGGGTTCCAGGAGTTCCCTTCCTGAGAAGGGGAGGCGACTTGATTAAATTATTTAGGTGGGAGCTGCAGATAGCTGCTGCCATGCACTGGGAGGGAAAGGCAGGTCCCTTCCACTGATGTGGAAGCAGGGGCTCAAAAAGGCATGAAAGGGGTAGAGAAAGCCTATGATTTTGTGTGGCGGTTCAAATTCCTCAAAGGGCATGGGGAATGGGAGAGGCTGGGGGACAGCTGGGGCCAGGCAATGCCCTTCTCGCTGCATAGGGCTCACTGGGGGCAGGGGGAGAACCAGTGTGCTGAGAAGAGTTGATATTCTGGCAGGTTCAAATCTGACTGATGGGTGAGCAAACAAGAGCGTGACCCTTTGAGGCACCAATGTTGATTTTCAGCGTGCACAGCAGTCACTGGCATGGTATAAATCTGAGGCAATGGCAGAGGTGTTAGACGAGAGTGAGAGTGCACGTTTGTGCGTTATGAAGGGTTGCTCTGCGGAGCACGTGATGAAGCTGTTATCTTTCAGCAGAGGAGATTTCCAAGCTCGGGTTATGTTGTGATTTTTGACAGTGGACTAGGAATTATCTCAAGAAATTAGTTTCTCACACACTGCTGAAACTGGAAAAAATATATTCCAGGTGACACCTTATGTGTGAAAAGCTTTATCCAGCCCTTAGTGCCTCTTTCTTTCAGGGGATTTTGACCTCAGATGGCCTTACTGCCAGGCTCATGCCAGAGCCACTGCTCATCTGTGTCCACCCCTGGGCAGGGTCCAGGTGTGCCCCACACATTGCTGATGAAAGTCTCTACTGCAGCCGGGCGCAGGATACGGCCAGCTTGCACGCCCTGGTTTCTCCCTGCGATGCTGATGCCACATGGAGCGTGGCGGGGGTGAGGGGGGGTTCTGTGTGCAGCTGCTCCTAAACCCATCCAGTGGGACCACGTGCAGAGGCTGCTGCACAAAGAACGATGCCCACTTCAAGAATTCCCAATGAAATACCCAATAAATCCCCAGGATTTCAGTACCTGTGAGGCTGGCAAGGAGGAAATCTGTTTCCCAGCCTGTGCTCACTGTGACACACAACCTTTCCAAGCACAAATTGACCTTTCTCGGTAGTGATAACTGAAATAACATTTCACCATATTGTAAAATTAGAGACACTTCAGCAACTACTACAAGTGTTGTGAGTTTCCCCCTTATCAAAGAGAAGGGGTGATTCTGATCTCTCCTGTGCCGAATCCTTGATTGGCCGTCACCCTTCGTGACATGCCCTGTTGCCTGCAGTGGATTGGCCAGGGGCAGATTTATATCCCCCTGTCACAGCCAATAGAAATATAGTGTTTTCTCAGTCACTGTTTAGTTACAGTGACAGAACCCTGATTGGGTGAAGCCTTGTGATTTATGGGTTTTTGCTGAAGAGTAACTGAGTTTTATCAGAACATAATGATGTGGTACTAATGCTCATTGCGAGGCAACATGGCTGACCAGTTTGGAAAGGTCAGCTTTTGACCTTGTCTGTGTTTTAAGTAGATCTTGTTGTATTGCATGCTGGCTGGGGTTACCTACTCGCAGCAAACAAACCCCCAAATCATAGCTTGCTTTGCTGCGCCTGAGACCGACTTCACCCCCGCCCCATCCCAAGGAATTAGTCTTAAAGGTGGAGGGGGGGAAGCTTTTCAGGTTCGTGACTGCGCTGCAGTTCTTGCTGCCTCCATGTGACCAGTTCCTGAGATGAGGGTGCCTTCGCTTCCCAGAAGGAGTTTCCTCTTCCATTCTTCAGTTTAGAAAAGGTAGGAGTGAGAGGAGGAGATATCTTGAAGAAATTGGTGGAATCCAGGACGTCCGCTGGAGGAAGTGCCATGAGTTGATCATCAGGCAAAGACCAGTTATTGGCCATGTGTAACTAATCTCAGGATGTGCTTTTCAAAATGCCTCTAGGGACTAGGTTAATTCAGAAAGGAAGATGTAGACAGGTAGTTATTAACATTTAGTTGCTGCTTTTCATGATGAACCTGATCCAAAGCATTCTGACAGTAGAAAGTTAACATCTCTGTGCTGGCCTCGTTGTTATGGCATTATTCAAACTTACGGTTTGTTGTTGTCTGGAATGTCAAGACGTTACGTTTGGCGCGAATAAAGCAGGATTTATTTTCTGCATTAGCTAATAGTACTTCCTTTCCTCAGTCAGCGTTCAGTCTTGAGGGTACAAATCTCAAGTAGAGCAGCAAAACTCTTAGTAACATTTTAACAGGATTTATTAAGTTTATTTGCTTGAATAAACATCAGGATCCTCCAGCACTTTCTTTTTTTTTGAAGATTAACAAGCAACCTGGTTGCCTGACACTGCGATTTCAGCATGTCACGGGTGTCTTTCTCCTCAAGTTCCTTTACAGATCCCAAACTATATCTTTTATTAGGTAGCACAAGGGTCATCGACCCCGAAGCGTACACCTGTATTGGTGAGTTACTAAGCTCACGGGTAGCACAGTGTTTCTACAGCTGGTTTGTAAGCCATTTGCAGTCAAGTAGGTTCAAAAGATTCTACATGCACATAAATCTCAGTGTCACCAATATGCACGGGTACGACTGTGCAAGATAGTTACACAGCACAAATACTGTTACATACTAACATTATGAGTCATTTTTACATCACAGAGAGAGGAAAACATCGCACACCTTTACTGTGAACATCAGCTTGCAAGAAATAATATTGTAATTCGTGTACACGCATAAAATTTTATAGCTATTATTTAATGCTTGTTACACCTCGGTTCCTATCTGTGTGTGGAACTTGTTTGTCCTTTATGTTTCTACTTGTACTTTACATTCAGTTTCTGGCATCTCTCTCCTGCTATGTGCCTTGCTCAGGTAATGAGCTGTTTCACATTTGGTGCCAATTAGTAGACATTCCAGGCTACTGATACAGTTACAAAAGTTGATTCTCAGAAGTGTGTGAAATGTGTGGACCAGATTCAGATCCCTTAATTCCAAAGGAGAGCAACACAAGTAACTTCAGCTGAGTCACTCTTGATTTATAGATCTGATTTACACACAATAAAAGAGCCTGGCCCTAACTATTTCCTTGTTACAGTTCTGTTTGCTTTGGGGGACTAATTATACTGTAGGCTGCTGCTTGCATGGAGCTGACTGTGAACCAGATTTGAATATGCTCTGGTAGTTGAGAGAAAGCCTCTCTGGATTGGGTTTGGGGCTTGGGATTCGTAGGTTACATTCCAACTTGGAGTGATCCTAGGCAAGCTGCTGAACTTCTGCTCTAAACCTGTCTATTCCATTTATACAGTAGGTATAATACTTTTTTACAAAACCAATAGGTACTGCCCAATAATTCTAATTTTTGAAACAATCTGAACTCCTCCAGTTGAAACTTTTTGATTTTGAACAATCTTTTTATGCCTATGTTGAAAATACAAACAGACTGTTTGTGAAAAAAAGTTTCCATTTCCATATGGAAAATGACTGAAGGGTATGTACAAAATTAATACTTGCCTGTTGAAACATTAACAGATTTGTCACACTGTTAGTCTCGGAGCTAATCCATGCAAAGTTGAGAAGAAAGCAATTCAGCGTGTGTTTGGAAGCTCCTTGCTGTGTGAAGGGCTGTTCAGAATGCTGAGCAGGGAAGTTCCTAATGCCTTCTAAACTGTCTGAGAAGCTGATTTGCAGCTCAACAGACACCTGTTGGGGAAATTTGCTGCATCTACATATTGTAAGACAACTGTCTTTAACTTCTGCATTTAACCTGTGAGGGGTACCTGGCCTTTAAGTCTGTTTCTCTTCAACCCATCACAGATACACAGAGTACCAGAGTGTGCCACTGATCCCAGGACCCCCAGGAAAAGGCGTGCACAGGGCTCCAATAGATCTGGAAACCTGAGAAACAGTTGAAATAATGCACTTGCACCTGGGTCTTCACCCCTGGTACCCTGCCATTCCTACCATCCAAGTGGTCACATTCAAACAAGTTTTGATGACATAATTAGACTGAAATGTTGTCCAAACTCCAGTGTGTATTTGTCATGGCTGGATATGAGGGATACACCAAAGCAATGCAAGTCTGATCTGCTGTGGATAAATATACAAGAGTCCCGGTGCTTCGTAGTTCCTTGTTCAACAGTGATCAACCTGGGAAATAGAGTGGTAACCAGGGAAGAGTAGTTGTTCTGCCCTGACTTAGACTGGCTCTAATACTGTATGAAAACAGGCCTCTGTTTTAATCAATATGGAGAAGATACAAGGAAATATAATGCACAAATATATGCAATTTTTCTATTCATATGCTGGCACTGGAATTGTGAAAAATGCCTAAAGTTGTCTAGAATTGGCTAGATCCTAGTGCCATGGGCTCCGTCCCCGGTTTGCAGTTCTCTTTAATTGCATTCCAGTAAGCAAAGAGAGCTACCAGGGTCAAGCCTGCTCGATAGATACTCTTAGCTGTCTGCTGGTCAAGGCACCTGCAGAAGGTTCAGGCTTTGCCATGATAAAATGTGGTAGGCAATCCAGCAAAATAGGTAGCACTGTACGATAACTGTAACCTCAGAGGGAGAAAGCTAGGAAATGGGCGCATTTTGCTGCGCGTCCCGCTGTATATGCACGATTAAGGATAGCAGCTGCATTCCATGCTGAAGCTGCATTTGATCTCAGGGTATTCCGGTTTAATTTTTGTTTTGTTAGCTTTTATCCCCAAATCTTTCTGCCTAGAACCTGGGGTTTTATGCACACACCGTAGTTTATGTATGAAGAGGGGGCCAAAAGAGACAAAGGCTGAAATTTACAGGCTGCAGGAGGCGATCATTTTTCTTTTGTTTTGTAGTGTGGGGTGTTTTTTTGGTTGGTGGTTTTGTTTTTTTTTTTTTGTTGCATTCCAGTTCTGATCCTATCTGCTAATATCATAGTTTGGCTTCACTCCCTCATAGTTTGATGTCCCAACTTTTCCTTGTTAGCACCGGGAAATCATAAAACTTCTAGTGAGTGATAGCCAGTAGGTCTGGGATTGATTACAAACAAAAATCCTAGATAAGATCATAAATGTAACCCATCCCTGTGATGTGATCGTATCAGGATTCAAGTACGTCTAAAAGTTGTTTCCGATTTTCAGCCACTTCATCTGGTTTCCATACATCCCAGCTGGGAGTGAAGTGCTCTTGCAGTGGAGTCTAATCCATGCCAGCCTGGCTTGGAAGAAGCCCTCATTTCTGCTGTTATTGTGTTATAAAAATGGGTAGAAATGCTTTAGACAAGGTTGACGTTTCAGGGAGGATCAGCTCAAACGCTGTTGAGATAAAACTGACTTGATAATAAGAAAACAGGGCCGCTTTCCTACCCTTCTGCCATCCCTTCCATCCCCTTCATGAAGTTTAACTGCATTTGAACAAATTCAAAATGGTGTTTGAACACCTTGAAAGTCAGTGGAGAAATACTAGAGAAAAAGCCAATACTTGACAATTGGTTAAGGAAAGAAGAGCAACTGAACCAAAGCAGATGTGGTTGGTCTCAGCAGAACCGAACGCTGTAATGTTTAATGCCTGCTTCTTCATTTCAGGAAGAGATATTCGTGCTCAGCTCGCCATCCTTCTGGAACCACTGTTTATCTGTTTTTATATGTGTCCTACATCTGAGCTGCCTGCTTTCCCTGCTGTAAATGACTGCTGGGATGCAGTCCCTTTGCCTGAAAGCAGATTGAGCTTTACACCTTCTGCAGCGCCGAAGCCGATGCGCTCCCATCCATCCCCTCACCCCGTGGTACCAGGTGATTTAATGTTACTGTTGCTTTAACGGCCTCATCGCTGCTCTGGCTACACAGTAGTTGTCTCCTGTGTGACTGTGCCTGGGAAAATCTATTACTGGAGTGCCATTAATCTGAGGCTGCCGCCTCTGGCACTTTCTGACTCTTCTATTTAATGGGCCTCTGCTTCCGGAGCTCTGGAGACATGCTGTTTTCCTCTCTTGATCAGCTTTGTTTAATTATCAAAATATTTGATGCAGAAAATTGACATTAGTTGTGAAGGTTTCTGCCTTCCTCCTCCTTACAGCCTCCCTCCCTGCTTTGTCGTGACACTGAGATCTTCCGCATGTACCACCTTCACCTTAAAATAGAAAATCGCTTGAGCAATCATTTGCTTGTCCAGGCACAAGCTGCATTAGCAAGCTACAGGTAGAGCTGCCGAAACCCCTCTGCTGCAGCGTGGTGCTGTGCCTCGCCCAAGCGTGAAGAGAGCCCCAGCACAGGTAGTACAGCTGGACCTTTGTTTCCTTCCTGCAAACGTAAGAGTGCAGCCAGCCCACGTTTCTGGAAAGTTCAGAAGGGGGGAGCCCCATGAATTCTTGTGCCTGTCTTCAGGGTGAGCTCATCACTAAGCAAAGGCTCAGCAAGATTCAAAATCATGGAAGTCCCTCTGGAGCCGAGATTTCCACTCAGGCTTCCTGATCTGATCTTCAAAGCAGGCAGCTTTAGGCGTTGCAGGTGTTTCAGTCGCACCAGTGCATTTTGCTTACCCAGTGACTGCATTCCTCATTCTAGGACTTGGGATGGGCCCATGTGAACCAGTATTTATTGCTAAAATGAAGATCCGGGGGCAATAGGGTTACCATGTGTAAGCATCCTTGCAGGTAGAGAAGACAAAGTCCTGAAGAGGTCCTCACATTAGCAGAAAAAAAGACCACTGGTGAGGAGACAAATTCAAATGAGGTAGACTGTTCTTATACTGGAAGTCCTTAGGTGCTGGAACAACTATCATGTGGAAGTGGTAGGTTTTCTGTGCCTGAAATCTTTAAGCTGAGACTGGATGCTGTTTTGGGAAATAGACTTTTTCCAAGCATAACTTATGAGGTTTAGTGCGGGGTAAGAGAGGGAAGGCATCTGGGCTCTGTTGTTCTGGTCAGGCCAGAGGAGCTGGTGTTTCTTTTTGGTATTTGAGTCTCTGCTTCTGCCACACTCCTCTCAGCACTGCCTTGTTACAGGGGAAAAGGAACTTCAAAGAGGGTCCTAAATTAGTGTCCCTCTTTCCACAAGCCGTGTCTCTTATTTCTGCTGCCTCTCTGTAAAATGCGGTGAACAATGAAATGTGAATTCCTGAGATTTGGGGCTGCTGGGAGGCAAAACAGGAAAACTATTTATGTAATGCTGAAACACATGAGTACCACTGCCATGTTCTTTCCTCTCATGGATGCCTATTTGCTCCACTGGACTTAGTTCCTTGCTACTAACATCACTGCTCTCTCTTTCTCCATTGCACATGCTGTAGTTTCCTCACAAGACCCAAACAGGCTATAAGGAAGGTGAGTAAGGTACAGATGGGGCCCATAAATGTTGTCCAGCTCACTATTACTGTGACTTTCAACAAGTAAATCACATTCCAGCAATAATTGTCCTCTTTTACCAGCAAAACCTTACATGCTGTTGTCACCATTAAAGTGGTATTAATTCCTGTTTGATGTTTATATAGTTTATCTGGGTCTCACTATGTATGTAAATATTTTCAATTCCCCTTTTAATTCATACCAAAGGAATTATATTTACTAATTAATTCATATTAGAAGGCTACCAGAGAAGCCAGAATGTTTGAACAAAGCATTTTACAGTGAAAAAAATTATATTTCATTGAAGCCAGAACATTTTGCTTGGCATTTGATGAGGAAGCTTCTCAGCATCAGAGTGTATTCTCCAGCCAAGGACAAAGGGACACACTGAAAGCTCCAGGACAGATGACCTGACACAACTGAATTTTGCAGAACTGTTCGGAGGGGTTTATTTTCACCCCAGAAATGCCCCTCTGCTCTGAGCACGTACCTGCCGAATGAGCTGGTTCATTGTCCGACATTTGCTTTTGACTATGTCTTTCCTGCTCAGTCCCCGTGGATGGTGTAACGTTAGGGCCAATGCGACAAAGGTGCATGGGAATCTGAGAGCGCGGTGGGGAGGGAACGTTCAAAGAAATGCATGTGTCCACAGCTTTGTCTCTCCTCCCTTTGGTTTGAGGTGCAAAGATGCAACATGAGAGAGGAAGGAGGCGTTCAGACTCCAAGCCTGATGTCGCATAGCAGACAACCAAAATGTTACCTTTTGGGCTCAGGTTTGTTAGCAAACTTTTCATTAGAGCTCCTGTACTTCCTTAAATAAAGGGCCAAACTGATAATTCACCAGGAGCCTGACCAGTTAGCTAGCTGGTCCATGGCTGTATAATTAAAAAAAAAAGAAGAAGAAACCAGATTTATGGGTTTGTTTTGGGTTTGTTGTTTGGGTTGGTTTTTTTTCCCTGCCCCCTCCTGTTTCCAAGGTTTAAACTCATGTGGTTTAAATTCTTCACCCTCTTAGCTCTCTCTTGCTCTGCTTTTATACTAGGAATATTTCTGGTGAAGTCAGTGAAGTTACCTGTGTGTAATCCTGGATTAATCCTTGAAGGCAGCTATGGACCACTCAGGTAAATAATGAGAATGAGTGCACTGCAAGAGATAATAAAATGCAGACTCTCCTTGTGAATATCCGCTGTTAAAAGATCAGTTATAAGCCTCCATGCTGTTTGGGACTCAGAAATGCAAAGCTAGTCTAGTAATAGGTTCATTGCATCACAAATTTGGGCGTAAGGAAAAGGAATACTCTAGCTTCGTTTATACTGCAAATGAAAATAATCATAAAGATACAAACCACCAAGGTGCAAAATGAGTTTTCCAATTCGTAAGCACAAGCCAGTACGAGTTAAAACCTCTTCGTTTCTTCCCATAGTGCCCCAGGCAATAGTTTTCATATATATTTCTCCATGGTCAGAAGTCAGAGCAGACCACTGCTATCTAAGACCTTGACTTTTTTTCCCTGACAGTTACAATTATTACAGCCCGGGGGACTCATTTTCTCAGTCTGGCCACCCGCTGACCTAGCCTGCAACCAGAATACACTTTAAAACAAACAAACAACAGCTAGGCTCCCCTCTCTCCACTCCTCCTCCCCCAGCTCTGGAATATTTTTACACCGCGCCCCTTGCAAAAGGATATTAGCCACTATTGCTGAAGGCACAATCACATTATCAGCACCATTCTCTCTCCCTTTCTCCCTCTCCTCTCCGCAAAGATAAATTTTTTATGTTGCTATTTTCTTCTCTTTTGTATTTGGCATTCGATATTTATGTGATAAACTGCAGAGCTGCTACTAAATGGGCTCTGATACAACTTAATAAATACATAACAACATCCAGACTGCGCTGTATTACTTCGCTGTGTCCTGGGCTGCTAAGGATCCTTGGAGATAATGTCTGCTAAATAAAAGTTATGCCTTAGTATAGGGAAAATAGATACTTATTTATTCTGGGATAATTACTTGTGCATTAAATGACTGCTGTTGCTGCTGTTGAAATGAGCTGGCTGATAATCCTGCCTCTCCCTGTTTGTCTTTCTGAAGTGCACACATGCTCTGCGTTTCTATCATTCCCAGAACGTTGCTGTGGTGGAGCACCTATACTTCTCTGGATGAATATGTAAGTAATACGCAACTAACGATTTTTCTACTAGGAAGTTGCCTACTGTTCTAGCCAGGAAATGTCCACAAGCAAGACCTTGACATTTGTAGGCTAAGCTTTTAGAAAGGAGTCTGTGTTAAGGCACCCTGCTGAAGCGAGGCGTGATGCAGTAAGTGAGCACAGCAAGATCCAAATACAGGGGCTGGGCCTCACCAGAGAACAATATGAAAGGAGATAGAGCAAAAAGTTGCAGACAGAAGCCGTGACGGAGGGAACTCATTTTCACCTAAAGTGCACAAACTTTTCTCTATTCTCATTGTCATAGTTTAACATTTCTAAAGTTTTTTTGCCACATTTTTGCATCTTTAACTTTTTTTTTATACAGAAAGCAATTTATACAGGTTAATTTCTAATCACACAATGTACAAAATATTCCTCCCATGTATGCCAAGCATTGACCAACATTCAGTGAGATTTCCCAGCTGTTCTTGAGTGATAGGAACCATCACTCAGCGTCCTGGAGACATGCCTCGGAGATCCCATTTGGACCCAGATCTAGAAGCTGTTCAAAGTGCTGTTTCTTGAGGTGTAGGTACCTAGGCATTTCAGTAGCCTTAGCCAACGCTGGGACGCCTTTTTTTGTGGAAGCAGCATTTCCTTCTTTAATTCCTGATAATAAGACTAGTCAGAGTCTGAAAACTTAGGATGGATATAACCTATGAGAATTGTAGATCTGTGATTCGCATGAGGTAGCATGAGTTCCTATACTACATCTATTGGTGTGTTGCTATCTTTCCAGGAAGAAAGGAAAAATTACACCCGAGTCTGTATCAACTGCAGAACACTAAACAAAATACTACAGCGGTCTCTAAAATCTGTATGTTTTTGAGATGAGCTGTTTTGCCTGTTACAACGTAGATGCAGAGGATGTATGCGTGTGTAAACGCACATACGCACACAGACATGTACGGAGGTACGTTCGGGAATCGTTCCTCTAATCTTTGCTCTACTTTCCTTTTCCAAAATGGCTGTTTTTTCTTTACCAGAGTCTTTTCCAACTCTGTTCTAATTGCTGAAACTGTCAGCATAAAGTACTATCAACCAAAATGAAGTGAGGCAGACTCACACAAGCTGCAAAACTTTGCAACACAAAGCCACTTTACAAAGAGTTTAGCTCTATAGAAACCACAGTGAATGCTAGGAGGAATCCCAGAAAACTTTGCATGATGCTTCAAAATGCACCACAGGGATCCCGTGCTTGTTACCTCCTGACACCATCTTTCTGTAAAGGAAAAGCGTACAGTGCTCTGTGGAGCGATTACCCTGGGGTCCTGCGCATTCAGCACTAATATTGGAAAGTTTCAGATCTCACAAAGAAGACAACAAGGACCTTTGATTGCCCCTCTTGAAGATCCTGGTAAGAAGCAGGTCACTTCCCTCCAACCCCTCTGAGCCTGTGGATATTTTCATGCCCGCTTGACAGGTGACTATTTTACCAGACAGGGTTGTCAGTGCTGCTGGGGGTTATCTGGATTTAGCTGTAGGCAGGAACTGAACCACAATGAGCATTAAAAAAGCTCGCTATTCTCCGTTTGTTTAGAGACAAGCCATCTCAAACTTGTTTGAAGCCTTTTTTATTGAATTCACACTCTTGTGCCAAGCACTGAAAGATTTACTTTGGCTATTGCTGTAAGATGGAAAGCATATGAATGCATGGCTGTCTGCCAGCTATGGGTGAACAGTGAAAGGTCTGGTACAATGGACGGTTACATGGAACAAATGTGAATGCAGTGGGCAGACGTGACTGAAGAAAGGCTTTGGCATTCAAAGAGCTGCTTGAGGTTTAATCCAGTGACTGAAGTAGGGTCAAGAGATAACACGTCTAACCTGCAGAGCTTTTAGCTCTGCAGCAGCTGAAAGGTAGTAAGCTACAGGTATACACACGTGTCGTCTGAAGTCACAGCTGCTTGCCTCCCCTCGCGGGCTCTAGCTCTTCCACAGACTCCCTCTGCAAAGACGAAGACCCAGTTGCACTTACCCGGTGCAAGGTACCCCAACTGCTGTTGTATATTTCTTGCAGATGTTGCCATAATTTTGTTGTGGTACAATTTGACGTACGACTCCCTGCTGCATCCAAAAGGGGCACATTATCTCAATTAATGTTTCACAGCAAACATGGCACTGATAGTATTCATGGGACTAAAGACTATTACCATTTGCATGGTGACTAGCACAAGAATTATGACTATGTGTGTTTTCTGCAGCAAAATTTGCCCTCAGGCTCCCTTTTTTTTTCTTTTTGGCTTGTGACAATGTTCCCTTTTTCTTCCTCCTTCTGTTTTGATTTCTACTTAAAGTTTTATGGCTCTGTCCCCTCCAGGGTGCTATTATCTTGTATGCTAATAGGGCTATGCATATTCTATTAGCGTTGTCAGTGTGAGATAAGAGGCACATTCTGTAAGGAGCACTCAGGGGGTAATAATCACAGCAAGGGGTCTCAATGTTAGTACATTATCAGTCATCTTCACATTTCAGTGGAGCCTGTTTATGCACCTCTTCAGCTGCGCAACTCAGACACTGAAAATTGCTGAATGTTTACGGAAACTGTTGTGGAGGAACATAATGGGATTTGAGATTGACTTGATAAAGGAGCCTTCTCCCTTGTTGCTTCCAGATACAAGATGTTTGTAACTGTATGCAATAAGTAGGATAATATGTTATATGGCAGTTAGCAGCTAGAAGCAGACTCGGGTCTGTATTTCAAGCAATGGAGCAGCTATCTAGGAAAAGATTTCAAAAGGCTGCACACCATCAGTGTTTCTTCAGAGGTTTCTCTTCCTCTCTCACTTTTTACGTGGTAACACACAAACGCACACACCTGGTTCACATCAGTAGGAAGGCTGACAATTTTTACACCCTTTAGTCTTGAACTTGAATGATTATAAGTAAGTAGGCCCATAGAAAGAAAATTGGTGACAGCACGTGAAGGGCAAATGAGTAACTATTTGCAACTCTCTTTGTTAGTTAAATAACATTCCTTGGTTGCGGCAGCAGGCAATGGCATGTGAAATAGGTGTCATGCGAATGTTTTCTTCAACTGGTGATGAGGCTGTGGGCTGGTGAGACGGAGGGGTTTCTGTTGTTGGTCATAACTGTTGTTTCCCCCGGGTCGCTTGTGTTCCCACTGAGACTCGCAGGGGTGGTAGCACTGCAGTTTACCGTTGTGGCCGTCCTATGGCAGGCATCAGTACAGCCTACTGGCAATAGTTCATCTGCTAGGGTAGGGTTCTGTTCCCATCCTTGACTGTGGCCTTTCTTGAACGGGTAACCAGCAACTCCATAATCGGGGGGAAAAAAAAAAAAACAAAAAGGGAGAAATGTGGTCTTTTTCCACTTTTCTGGCATCACAGTTTTGAGGGAACCTTTCGGAGTGTTACATTTTCAGTGGAACTTGTAGGAGAAAAGGCAAAGCACAGGGTGCTAGTTCTTTGTATGTTATGTTAGAAATCTATGTACATGAGTGGCCCTTTAATAGGGTTTCTGTGTATTTCTCAGTAATTTAGTTAATTCTGTTCCAGCAGTAGTAGCATGTTTACATGCTGTCTGACACCTGGATTATAACGGGACTCAAAGTTATCATTTAGTTGAGCTAAGGGTAGAAAGAAAAGGGGATTTTGTGCATTTCTTAGGAAGGTGGAATCTGTAATGAGGTCTAAAATCAGGGACTTTGTAATAAATTCAGTGCCTGATTTTGCAGACCATGGGAAAATAACCTAATGGGGAATGACAAAAAATACAGAGGTAAGGAACTAATCTCACATTTAGAATGAAGGAACTAACAATTTTTGGAGAGATAGGGAACTTTTGCTGTTCCTGCAGTAAAACTTTTCCTTTCTACAAATAGAAAACTAAACGCTCTGCCATGGGCAAAACCTTTAGAAGAGCCCTAAAATGTCGCTCGGTATAAATATGCTAATTCCTAAATGCATGGGTGCCTAGTTAGATGGTCTAACCTTAATTCCTGGGAAGTAGCAGCTGTATGCTTGCTACAGCCGAACATTCGTAACAAGGAGAAAAGGGCTATGTTTTGGATCACTTCTGTAGTACTTAAGATTACACATGGATATGAACAGTCCTTACTTTAAAAATATTTGTCCTTGACATTTCCAGACACATGGCTCACACCAAATGTATGCAGCTCCATCTCCTGAGGGTCTTGAGATTAAAACCCCTGCTTTCTCACCTTGTGATCTGGCATTAATAGCTGATAGAAAAATCACATACATGACTGACATCTTCCTAGAAATGTGAGACTGTGGAATTAATGAATGCCATGCTGGAAAGCAGGGGTCAGTTTGGAAATAGGATTTCTGTTGCCAGCCATCCAGTCATGAACTGGACAATCTGCCGTTCATTTTTTTTCTTTAGCATTGAGGAAAATTGGTCTGGAGAATAAAGCAGTCAGAAAATAAGCAGCTATGTTTCTGTGCCCGCTGGAGGTTGATGGACTTTTATAACTTGTGGAAATCAGGCTGACTTGTGTGTTACAGAAGCCGTTAGCGCATTCTTTATGACTGCTAAGTTCTTTATCCTGCTGTTATCTGCAGGATAAATCTGCAGATCTGCAGATCTAGAGGTTTAGGTGCCCAAAGGGCTGGCGGTCAGACGCTCTGTCGCGGTTGGGTCGATGGCAGCGGGGCAGCGGTGTTGGACAGCTGAGCTACCGACCCCTCGACGCTTCGCGAAACGTCAGGGGCGAGGGCGTCTCGCCCTGTTTGTGGGAGCAGGGGATCTCCAGCCCAAGAGTTCATCCGCTGACTGGGACATGGGAGAACGAGCCGTGCAAAACTCTGTTCCGTATGATTTTAAATGACGGTCAACAGGGCAGTGTGGGAGATGCACCTTACCTTACCTTGATGTTTGGAGAACTCCCATCGCCGCAGCACCAGGGCTAAGATATTTTTTTGCCCGTTTTCTACTTTTTCTGCTGCATCTGTCTCCAGTTTTGCCAACACTTGTCTTGTCAATGTGGCCACAATGAAATTACATTAACATGCTGAAATAACGTCATTCATAAATGAAACCGCTCAACCCCTCTACAACCGTTTTTGCTAGCGTGGATTTAAATTGCTAGTGGTTCTGTGCAACTAGTGACGATCGCAATGAAAAAAATGCACTTTTCTAGAAACTAAAATATTTCATCAAAGAAACAATGTCTTTCTGTGTATTTTTAGCGCGAGATAAAAACTTGGAAGCATTTTCTTTGGAGAAGATGGATTTTCTTTTCCCTTTTCTTTCTTTCCATTTTTCTGTTCCCTGTCTTTTTTCAAGAGCAAATGAAAGAAAAAAAAAAAAGGAAAAAAAAAAAAAGGATAGCTACAAAGGGAGCCTGAAGAGAAAGAATTGAAGAGGAAAACCTTTTAGGTACACTTTTTTGTGGTTAAAAAAACCAGGAATATTAGAACAAAAATACAGAAATGCTGCAAACATTTCGTTTGAGAATGACATGCCATTTCTCATTGTTCTGTCAAGGTAGCTCCCACTACCTCTTAGCTCTGCTGCAATCATTATTGTTGCTTCTGGGGGCACACCGGTTATTTTGGCTTCCACAGTGAAAATGCAGAACTCCTGAGCCTGTCAAGTAAACCACAAACAAAGGCAAAAGGGGAAAGAATGGCGTATCTTCTTCTGCTGCTCATTCTACATCTCATCAGAAAAAACCACCCCGGTCCCTTTCTGCGTCCGCATTAGACATGTGCACCGAATGGCGTTAATCTTGGCAAGGGTTAAGTCTGGACCCCCTCTGACTGGATTCCTCACACTAGGTGTGTTTGAAGGAAGGTATAATTTAATCAAAAGGAGGTTGTATTCAGCTAAAGCAATCGCTGTGAGTAGACTTTCTCTTTAAAGGGTCGTAACCACTGCATTGGTAAGAACTAAAAGGATAAAACTAGAAGACCTGAAGACGTATCTAATGTTTTCTGCAAGTTCATTGCTGTTTGAGAGCAACTTCTGGAAAAATAAATCCCAAAGCATCCTGTTTACCTCAGTCTGTGGGACCTGTAGGTGATGTATAAGAAAAGCACTGTGCTACCAGCAAACTGCAGCCAGCCTTATCCTGTGTGAATTGTCAGACTCCTCACAGAAACTGAACCGGTAATAACGAGGGGCCCGAACCTATCCGCCTCTGAGGGCTGTGCAAGAGTCACAGTGCTGGAAGACAAGACGGGACCCACATTCACTTACATGTCTGAGAGCCATCCCATTTTCATCAGCGAGCACATGAACATTGCACGGGGAGAAATGTGGAAGCAATTACTTTAAGAGCCGTCTTTTGGGCAATTCCCAAAGAGACATCAGACCCTGTATTTATGAAGCCTATTGCATCGGGCCCTAATGAAGCAATTAAGCAAAGGGTCCTCTGTGTTTGATCTAAATGTGGTAATTTTTACAAAAACATCGCCGAGTGATAGATACCCATAACTCAGAGTCCTTAATTGTACTTAATTTGTTTGGAATACGAATGTGCATTTAATTAAGCCAGGGCTTTGCCCACATGTTTAAAGAAGGGCTGTCAAGGAAAATTAAGACCCAGTTTGTTTTCAAAGTTACTGGTTTTTATCAGGCCAGGACAGCGATCTTCGAACAGAAGGTTACAGATAATTAGGCAGAGACCTCAAGCCAAAAAAAAAAATGCAGAGACACTGTACAGCTGAGAAAGCAGGAAGAAAAACTCCTTGATGAAGAAACATAAGAATCGGCTGTTCACATAATAAAGTCATGCATGGCTAGGATTTGGTAAATGTGACCTGTTGGTTAAAATGTGTTTTGCGTTCTTAAACTCGGGCAATGAGGATGGAGACTAGCTGTGTTTAATGGCAGAAGCAGCTGGCTCCAGGACCAGAATTCATGCCGCGCTCAAGGACCACTGAATACAGAGAACTGATGGCATCTCCATCAAATGGCAATAAAATGGACAGGGCAAAAAGCATTTTTCTTGTTCACTCGGATTTACTGAATCTAAAGCATTGGCTCTGAAAGCTGGCTTTAAAAGTGTCTCTTTCCCAAGCACAGAAATATAGGAGGTGCTTGTCATCCTCTCAGGAAGAATATTAGTCTGATGCATGGAAAGGGAGTTTATTCCTCGATGAGTAGTGCTTTTGACTTGCTGATACTGTTATGGAAAGCAGCACAGTGCGCTTCTTTGCATGCACAAAAATATTTCAATAGAAGCGACAGAGAGGGAGGAAAGCACGTAAACAAAAATGTTGAGACAACTGTGGATTTAAATCTATATTTTGCTCTTGTTTAGTGAAAAATAAAGAATACAGGTAAAAATTAATAATGCTTCGACATGCATGAAGAAAAGGCCATTTCTGATATTGAAAAATTAGTTTCTCAGCACAATAGCAAACAAAGTCCATGTGTGGACACTGTAACCTCCGCTTTCTGTGACTCTTCAAGAATCACATGCTGGTTATCAGTTTCTCAACACTGCCATTTTTAATGTCACGGTGAGGCATTTATGTCAAGAGATCCTTATTGTGGAAAACAGTTGCCGTGGTGTTACCTTGCAGTCCAAACAGGTTACGTGGCCAACAAAGCAAGCTGTGCACACATCATTGGCGAGTGGTGAACTAAGAGAGAGAGGGAGACTCGTCTGCAGACAAGTGGTGCATCTGTAACAGCTGAAAATTGAACCCAGATTCCCTGCACTGAGGGAATGTAGGGTCTGAATTGTGAAAATCACATTTTCTTGAGTGTTTTGATGGGCTACTGTGCTGATGACAGCCTCGGTGGCTCTTAATTATGGCTCACAAAACATGCGGAGAATCAGTGGATTTTTAAACAACAAAAAAACCCAACTCTACATAGTATTGTCTCCTGTTTCTGGATCTGCCTTTAACGGATGTGCAGCTGGCATCTCACTCAGATGGTACCTGGCCTTCTCTTCTTGGGTGGCTCAATTTAAAAGTTGGCAAAATATCCAGAACAGCATCGGGCCTAATTTAGTATAAAATTAGTCAACTTAAAATAAAGAGAATATAATAAAATAAATCCTATGGTATTAGAGTTCTCTTGGCTGGATTGCTGCGTGCCTAGCGAAGATTTACGGCATGCTGTCGCTGGAACGTCAGAAGGAATGTACGGCGCAGAAGTACCCTGCAAGCCCGTCACCAGGGTCCTCCCAACTCACAGCGTTACAGGCATGTGAAAGTTTGGAGACCCCGGAATAATGCTGAAGGGGAGGAATGCCGTGGGAGAGCAAGAGGGTGCGAAGTGGTAACGGTGAGACAAAACAAAGGCAGGGAGGTGCTGAACTGCGGCTGATCCCAGGGTGCCATCGCGCATTCCAGAGCCCCTCCGAGGGGGTCTCTCTTTTTTTGATGTATCTGCTAAGCACATTGAACCAGTTTGCAAAGGCAGGCCCAGAACACAATTCTTCTCGTGGTAAATGAGTATGTCAGCCGTTTCACCCTCTTACCGGTGTTTAAAATTTTTGCAGCAATAACAGAGAATTTGAAAGGACATCAGAGGTGGATTTACAGGACTCCTGGGAAATCAACTGCTTCCTGTTTCAACAGCTTCTTCATCATAACTTGCTTTCTCAGTCACTGAATGATGTTCTATTAATCTTGGTGTGCGGTGATTACTGTTAAATGCAGAGCTGGGCTGAACCTCAATTTGTGAAATAACCTTTTTTGTCTCTTCAGCAAGTCCGACATAGTAAACTTTGGGCAGAGGTCTACTGACCAAGTGGATAATTGTGTTCCAACGCATCCCGTGAATAATGCAGATAAAAAACCTCAGGTGAATAATTCATTTTGCCTCCACTCATTTTGAATTAGCCTATTCATGTATGTATCCTTTCCAGTCTGCCTTTCTCTGTGCATGCATGTATTTACATAGCAATGTTGTAATTCGCAGGTACTTAAATATCAAAGCAATATAGCTACTACTCCCGGCATGTGTTCCTGACTGTTCGGTGTGATTGCATACGTATAAGCAAGCACTGTATATTGTACCATAAAATTCAGGATTTTATTTTAAGATGAAACATGACACATTTTATTTGCTGCTGTGATGGCTATCTAGGATTAATATTAAAAAACTTGCAAATTAAGGCAAATCAGTTTGGCCTGGCTATAAATTACAGAACGCATATTTTGAGCCGTTCAGTGTTTAGATGCAAGTTTTCTGCAACGATGTGTATTGCCAAAGACCAGATTACATGCTCACAACTTTACCTTTGCCTTTACCTTGGCAGTGACTTCTGGATCCTAGGTCAAGCAAAGCCTCTGCGCAGGACGAAGCACTTGCCTTTAGTGATGGCGTTCCCTGAGGAGTATGGACAGCGCTGAAATTGCGGAGCATTCTTGATAACATGCCTGCAGCTCAAGAGCATTTGTAACAGGTTCATCTGGAAAGCAGAGGGCAGGAGCCTATTTCCTGATCGGATCAGACTTGTCAGAGAATCTCAGAGAAGCATCTGAAATCTGTATGGACATCTAAACTGCACATAGCTCTGGTCTGGCTCTGCAATATGTGTCATTTGTGTTTGAAAACTGTTGCTCGGCGTTGGTGGATGCGTTGGCCAGGCTGCTCAATATAAGGCTCTGGAGGACAAGGTACTGTGACAGCCCGTGGGACTGACTGAATGGCCAAGGGTTGATGGAAACTGTAGTGGGAATCTGTTTGCTGTGTGTTCTCCTGCCTTGGACAGGCAGCAAGTTGCGAGCATACAGCTCCTAATCGGGGCTGGCAGAGCCGCTGGGTTATCTCTGACTGCCTGAGAGTTCCTGGTCTGCAGAGAGAGGCGGACGCTCGTTTTGACTCCTTGTCGTGGGCTTTTCACTTTCCAGTCCATTACAAGTGACATAGCCGATAAAGAGCCTGTCTGTCAGCGTTGTCCCTGGAGGGGCGAATCTTCATCCCTTCCTGTCCTCCTACCAGAGCTGTCTGCTCGTGCTTTTTCAGATCACGCTGGGCACCAGGTGAGGAGGACTCCACTGGGAGCCGGGTCACAGCTTCCCAGCCCTGCCAAGCCCTGTCCCACACACCCCTCCTAGCACTTCATGGGCCGTGGCCACTCTAGAACAAAGCTCTTCCCAAGTGGGGATGTCGGTGCTTAAAATAAATCGCTGCCCATCATTTTGTGAGTGGGTCAGAAGAAGGCTTGTGAGCCTGTGTTGTGAACTGCTCTAACCTACTGCTTGGGAAAGAAATGCCACAGCAGACAGCATTGCTCTGGATCCATCACCCATGAAAGGAAACAAAAATCTGACAGCTGTGGCCAGTCATGATATATTTTGTGCAGTCACATATTGGGCATATATAGCTCCTTTCATTTACAGAAAGTGCACATCTATAAACCAATCAAGGTCACACTGCATTTCTCGGTGGAAACTGCTGTTCCCATTTTGCAGCAGAGAAAGAAAAGGGTAGATCTGCACAGAATTCGTCTGCATTCAGTGGGGACCTTGCAGGCTAATCCGAGGGGATCTGAGTGGCAAAGTCTATTCTGCCAGTGGCTTGTCCGTGGCCAGCAGGTATTCTGCAGCAGAGTGGGGGGCAGAGTATGAGGGCTTGCCTCTCAAAGCATTGATCTGAACAACTATAACTGAAATAATGTACCTAGATTTCATTGCTAGTGAATAAGTATGCAGTTCGCTAGTCTGAGCCTCGCTTTTATTCTTTCTAATTTGAGCTGACCTGCTGTACCTTTGCCAGTCCAAGTGTTACTTCCCAATGCCCATTTATGAGGAATAAAGGCAAGACAAACATATATGCATGTGTATGTCTATATATTTCTTTAAGTATTCTCCCATATCATACTGGAGTGAGCTGCCTTTTCTCTGGCTCCATAATACCTCTTTTTTCCTTATTATATCAATTTACCTCAGTTTTTTACAGTTTTGTGTCTGATACTCCAAACATTATTTTTCTAAGGCTAATCCCTAACCCCCAGCAATACCATTAGGAAAGCTACGTGGCAGACTTGAAATAGTTACTATGTAGAGCAAGCAGTCCTTTCAATTCATTGAAATCTTTATTTAGAATTCACAGATTGGAGAAACCGGAGCAAGAATTTCTTCAGTGCATTACCCTGCTACAGCTTTGTCTGACAGACCTGTGCTAATTACTCTGTGTGGTTTTGATATGGGGCCAAGAAGGGGTTGTAGAAAAATGTGTATCACTAAAACTGAGGTTCCCTAAAGTCAAAAGTAAAACAAACAGTGAGAGATCATTATCTGAAGCAGACCCTTACAAGCTGTGTACAGAAAAAAGTCATTCCCGTGTTCTGGGTTTCTTTTTTTCCTTTAGATCCAAGCAGTATTTCTGGCTGTATTTGGAAATATCTTGTGTTTGTACAGTTAGGGCAGACAGTGCATTTATTCTACTCTGTCCCCTTTTTCTTCTCTTTGAGAGACTATAGCTGGCTCTGGTGTGGACTCTTTGTGTGGCCTTCAGCAAGTCACTTAACCTTCCTGTGCATCAGTTTACTCATTTGTAAAAGGAGTATTATAATAATAGGCGCCCCTCAGGGGCTCTTCCAGATTTAAATAATTAATGTTGGTAAAGCAGTTTGCGAGCCTCAGATTAAAGGTGCTAAATAAAGGCAATATATTAATATTTTCTACTCAGCTCCGTATAGAAAGAGCAAAACAATAGCCTGATAAGCATTGGATTTGAAGTTGGGAGTTAATGTTACGGTGCTCAGAGTATATTTTAATTTCTGTGGTCCCAGTTCAGCAGAGCTCTTAAATCCATTCTTAATTTTAGAAGAACCCGTTGCTCACAGAGACAAGGCTCCCAATCTCAAAGCTTTTTTGTATCAGGCCCTGTAAGAGCAGCGATGGAAGAGAAGGATCAGCTGCCCCTGTGTGTATCTACGTGTGTTTCTTCCTTTGCATTTATGACCTCAGCAAGAACATCATTGCCACAAGAATATAATCAGGAAGGAAGTCTCGTAAGGCTTGCAAAATTCATCTGGGATGCAAATCAATAAATGTAACAGGAGAGAAACTACAAGCTGTGCATTTCCGTGGAGGCTGAGATTTTGTGGGATGGATAGACGCTGCTGAGCATGACCTAATGCCGCAGGAAAAAAAAGGCAACCACAGACCTCAGCATCTAAACAGCATGAATATTGAACCAGAGGTCCTTGAGTAATTGTCCTTTCTTCACTCTAGGGGTGAAAAGGGTACATTAGACATTCACTAGCAGCAAATGGCACCTGACATCTCTTTAAGTGAAAGTCAGCTTGGAATTTTTTTTAATGGCCAAACATAAATCTTTTAAATTATAAATCAATAAATAGTTAATTCAATAATAGGAATCTTTTAAATATTTAATGAGTCATATGCAGAATGGCTCTATAACTGGATGTTGATGGAACTGTGTCAAAGGAATTTGAATCAAACTTTTCTAAACTCCCCGTATTAAAATAGTTATTGATTCAAACATGAACTATGAGATTGTTGCAAAAGTAAGGGGAGGTGGAGGGCTCTGGCATACATTTTCTCATCCAAGCAAAAGTGGAACTACCAGCTTATTTTTAATCATGTATTCCTGAGCTTTTCAGGCTATATTAATGCTCCCACCACAAAAATGAGTAAGAACCTGTACAGACAAGATTTTGTGTGTGCATATTCATTAAAATCCTATTCTAACGGCAGCTGTGCTCTTACATAAAAGCTGTGGCAGCCTGCCTCTCATTAAAGGACCCTGCTAACCAGCATTGACATTGATGTCCTGAACCGTCTCTGTCTGAAACTGCCCAGAAGTTCAAACTCACCTACCAGAGTGCATCTACGCACGCTATACCTGAATTTGTTCCTTTATAATTTCCTCTGAGGAGAGCTGTAGTCAATATTCCCTCTTGCTAACTGTGTGATGCTGTAAGTCAACGCTATTCTTAATTGCCCTAAATCGGAGGCATTTGTGCTTAATCCTCAGGCCCCATTCGGTGCACTGTTATTCCCTGGCAGATGTGGCATCTTCAGATTGTGTACGGTCTAACCTTTACTTTCAAAATAATAACCTAGCTCAGCGTTGATCTCTTCAGATAAAACGGTGGAAAGGATGGTGCTGAGAAGTGGGTGTAGGCGGTGCTCCAGCGGGGGAGATGGAGACAAACAGGCAAGAAAGGCGCGAAGAGGTAGAAGAAAGGAAGAGGTTGTCTGGCAGGTGAGCTGAGATTGGTTTTTTCGGGGTTGCTGAATGACTAGTAAGTTTGCTCTGGGTGTGTTTTAGCTGCATTCAGCGCTGCATACTTCAGAAACAGGTCCTGGTATTTGAGGACCGAAAAAGGCTTTAATGCAAAGCTTGTTCACCGTTTCAAGAGCTTCCTACCTTGAAGCCACTCAGCAAAAATAACTGGTGTCTCTACGCTCCTTTACCAAAGATAGTAATGAAGGTATTTGATGTTGCCTCCTGAAAATACGAAACATGGTTCCAGAACCTGCTTATAGTAGCACCTTATCATACCCATTATACAGATGGCTAAACACGTTTGTATTCAGAGGAGGCAAAGCACGACTGCAGAGAAATCGTCTTTCTGCCTTTGAGGGGTAGTCAAAACTAGCCAAAAACTGCTTCGGCATTACCTGAAGCGGGACCCATTGTTTGCTCTATACACGCGTCTGTAATCAATTGTAGTCGGTTCAATATTCGTAGCAGATTAGAGTTTCATTTGTATGCTGCACACCTCTGCTTTCCCCTCTGTGTGTGTATATATATCCAGAAAAGCTGCCTGCATATCCTTGATTTTTTTTTTTCCCCAGGATGACAGATACTGTAACAATGACAGTAGATTAATATCTCCTTAATCAGCCAAATGAACATGACATACAAGGGTGACAGTTCAATTTGCTGCTAACAGATTGTGCCTATCAGAGCCCTTCCATTCCAACTGATGTTTATTTCTGGCAGAGATCATACGGTTCTGGGAGGACCCCAGCTTCCCACCAGCTCATAGACACCCATTAAATACATCAAGTACCACATAGGTGTTACTCGCCCGCCTGTCAGGACACTAGCTGCTTGGGAAATTAAATGAGCCTTGACACATGCAATGGAGAAACACTGTCACTTAGCTGGGCGAAGCGGCAGCATGTATTATTGACTACGCACTGCTGCAGGTCCCTCTCTTTATTGCTTGTTATTTTTTGTTTGCTTGTGGACCGTTCACGGTTGAAACATGGATCAGACACTGAGTCTGTCTCCTGGGGAGATGCATAAAGAAATGTAATGGGGAGGAAGTGCAAGAGGGGTGGTAGTTTGGGTAGAAGTGGTACATTAAATCTTAGTCCCAGAACTGGCTGTGCTCTGAGTTTGCAAAGCAGGTGGGATTTCAGGAGGATCTAGTTTCTAATTCTGAAATTCAATCTGTGGGGTCTAATGCAAATCTTTCTTTTCCTGCTTCCTGCGGTATTTCGAATGAAGTAACCCCAGATACTGTACAAAGGGACCGTAAGTCCTTCCAGAGGGCAGTCCCCCCTCCTCCCCGAGGCTCAGCCAGGGTCCGTTCCCCCTTGCGCAGGCTTGAAACGCAATACCTAAGCCTAGGTGGGTACCACCACCACGGCATTGCGGTAGAGCTTGGCCTTTGCCCGGCTGCGTTTCTGCGAGCGCAGCGCTGGCGGCTGCAGCCCCGCAGCGCCTGCGCGGTGCCGCCGCTCAACCCTGGCGCTGGGGGCCGAGGTAGCGGTTGGTGCGCTGAAGGCCCGGCTTTGCTGCTGATGTGTAAATCTGTCTTCAGCACTTCGAGGTCTGATCCTGCAGCCCTTGCTGCTCCCTGTGGGACCGTAATTGAACAGGAGAGTTTTCATTTGCTGGATGAACCCCAGTTATTTATTTTCATAGTGACTTACATCAGCCATCTGCCTGCTTTTGTTTAGACACCCTTACGGTGCCCTTCCCACATATATGGAGCTGCTTGATTTTGCAGTCCCACCCAAATATATAAATCACATTTGCAGACCTCCGGAAACCCCATCCACAGACAGGGATCGCTCCAAAACCTACTAGTTAGGCTCATTTCATCACTCTCTGGTTTTCTTATGGAACTTTTTTGCACAACTCCCAGCAGTTTGCTTCACAGAAGGAGAGAGACGTGTTTATTTTTGAAAGATAAAATACAAGTAGTTTCGGTGGAAAGGTTTCCAAGGTAAAATTAACAATAAATTACCAAAACAATGACATTAAAAGATATCCATATGATTGTAATTATGAAGCTAAATCCTTCCAAAGGAGGGCTCTGTCATTCCCTATACTTGTTACAATTGCTGTCGTACAAATGTGTTCATTATTTTTATCATTTTTTTTTCTTCTTATTACAGGTTTTGTCATAAGAATAACTCATCAAGGTCTTATGACTATAAATTCTCTAAATTACAGTCCAAGGATGCATTACTTTAATTTTTTCCTCCATATTCTGTTTTTAATTGCTGTGCTATTTCCCACTTGCCTTTTTTAATGACTTCTTAGGCTTAAGGGGAAAGAACAGAATTTAGTCCACCTAAGATCTTGCATCAAGTTTTGGACACCTCAGAAAGGAAGTGATACATTACGGGGAGGGAAAAATGTGACTTCTGCGTCTCAAGAGAAGACTTCCGACTTTCAGGTGTTAAGGATATTCAAAGCAAAATGAAATAGGAGTTCTTAAGAAGGCCTCAGATCAGGCATTGTTTATTAAAATTATTTGAACAATTAATTCTAATAAATGCAGTCAGGATGTACGTGATTTTTGTAAGGTATAGATATATGCATAACCTTTGATGTGTAAATAGGCCTGCTGGGATCATTTCAGGCTTCTGGAGATTATGTTTAGACGTGTCCTTAAAAACCTTTTGAAATCTGGACCGAAAAGAATAAAAGGTGACATTTTTGGTTACAAACCCTTTTGTGAGCTTCGTGCGTTGCTCTCTGGTGCCTGCCGGTGAGGTGCTGACTGAGTGCCCACGAGGGTAGACAGGCAGCCACCTCTCCAGGGCACCTGGAGGTAAAAGGAATAAAAGGAAACACCAGCCATTTTGAGGCTGCTAAATCCGCTGCCCATTCCAGCACTGCCACATGCTGTCAGAAATGGGCTCCGAGATAACCTACCGTGGTACCTGTGGGCGCAAACTAGGCCCATAAAAATGCCTTTTCAGATGCAGCTGCAGGATTGTTTTACCATTCGTAATGTAAATACCCACATCTCACAGGCAGGGATACAAGCCTTGACTCGGTTTCAGATATCAGACACGCAAGCCCCGAGTGAAATACTAGTGACAAATCCAAGCTGTATAAAGCAGCCTCTTCTAGGTGCTCCGGGAGACCTATTCTGCAGCATCGTGCCTGCTGCGGGACTCTTGCAGCGTGCGCCCGTTTCACCCTCCTGCATGCACCCCCACAACACCCACGTACGAAATAGCTGCAGCAGCTTCTTACGTTTTGGCAGGGTGTTGTTGACCTGGGAAACTCACTTTTTTTTTTTTCTTTACCTTGACAGGGTTCTTAAATTGGTCACAGATTTTTATGGGCCGTCATTGGCATAATTCTATTTTTTTTTTTTTTTTTTTAGAGCATTTCAGATTTGACACGAAGCCGTTAACAAGCCAGCTCGAGGCGGAGTGAAACCCTTGGCTCAGCGGGCCTCTTTCCTGTGTTTACTGAGTTGGCACAACTGCGCCGAGGAGGCAAGAGGAGGGTTGAGGAAGTTGGGGCGAGACCCTTTCCAATTGCCTCATCGTCCTCCTCAGCTTGTTTATGGCGAGGGCTTTGCCAAGCCTCAGCCCGGCCTGTGGGACGCTTCCTGTTATTGCTTCTCTTGGATGTTGCAGAGGGGAGACGTCCGACTTTCGCGTTTTCCCAGTGCAGCGGTGCTGCCACAGGCTCTCCCAGTTCAAGCTTTCTGAGTGCTGCCGGAGGGCCTCGCAGGGGGTTTGATTCTTTATTCCACTGCCCGACTCGGGAAGGGCTTTCGCTTACATCTTACACCAGTTTTCAAGCTGTTCGCCTGGTTCCCCAGTGGTGGGGAGTGGCAGCTGATGGAAGGGTGCTGCTCAACCCCGGGAACAACCAGCCAACGTGGGCGAGTGCGATGAAGGAGCAGCGTGGTTCAGGTGGCGAGGCAGCGAATGACCAAAGCTGAGGAAAACACGAGCGTAGTGCAGAGTAACGAAATATATTTGAGAAAGCGGGTTACCTGATAATGGGTAGATGCGGAGTTAAAATGTTAATATCAACAGAGAGTCATTATTTGTTTCATGATTGCCGCAGGGGCTTGGCTGTGCGAGGCCGCCTGTAAGCACCCAAAGTTTGTCCACGGTGCCGTGAGAAGCAGCCCTTCGCGCGGCGTGTGTAGGGTACCTGGCACCGCGTGAAGGAAGAGCTCAGCTGCCGGGTTACCCGCCCCGTGAGCAGGAGTGCCTTAACAAATTTTTAGGAAGGCCTAAAGAACGAGTTAAAAGCCCACTGACTACATGCTAACAAAAGCAGAAAAATGAGTTTTACCCCTGTGCATACCATATAAATCTCTCTAGAGGGAGGCAGAGAGCTATTTCTCCAGGAAGATTTGATAGTTTATGTGTGCAGCACAATCAGCAGCAACAAAAAAGCACTCTTTGTCAAGTGTGTTTCAGGTGGCGGCACAGGTTATGCTAGTGGCAAAGTCCTTAAATATTCACCTCCATCACTGGCTCAGCAGGATTTTGCTCTTGCAAAAGCCATATAGCACTTTTCCTGCAATTGCAGGTCTCCGATTGTAGCCCTTCTAGTGCAGAACCAGAGGGTGCTTTGAGGAAACTGGCTCTGAATTGGGTTCTGTCTAATCAAGACTAGAAGTCATAACGAAGTAGCCCAGTCCTCACACCTGCGCTTCCAGGGTGGCGGCTAATTATTTCACAAACGAGAGCATTATTTAAATGCATTTCCCAATATTTTTCCTTCCTCTGCTGACCATGAGCAGTTTGCTACGGATGTCTTCTCATGCGTATTCAGTGATTCCACCAGGTGCTTCCTCGGGCTTCATTCACAGAATCACAGATTTTGACAATTGCACCGTGTGCTCAACGTGAGATAAAATCCTGCCTCGCTAAAGCTGATGAAAAACTGCTTCGGCCCGAGTTTTCAGAAAATCTTCTCTTCTGCTAAAACAGGTTTGGTTTTTTCCAAATCCTAAACTGGCACAACGATCCAGTTACTACTTAGATTTTACTTAGTACCCACATTTTTGACAGCACAAGGTATTTGTGTATCTATCGAGGTCTGTGATTTTTTGAAAATCAGTCCCGTAAAGGACGCCTCTCACTGCAACGCGGCCGTTGCGTATGCCCTATGCCTTGGAAACCCAGCCTCACTTGCGGGCCCTGGAGCCGGTGGAATTGGCCGGGTGCTCTTGCTCCTCAGGTTGGTCGGAGCACCACGAGTCCTGTGTGAGACTCTGGAACGCAGTTCACTTCCCCGCGCGCAGCGTCAGAGCCCGCTGGTTGGTAGCTGGGAAAAATCCAGCAAGCCACGGGCCGCACAAAAAAGGTTTGCAGAAGCGCTGCCACAGTGTGAATCGAACGCAGTCTCGATTAAAGGACCGAAACATCTGCATGTACATTTGCGGGCCGTGTTTGCTCTCTGGTAACTCAAGTCCTAATGTGCATTAACTGTTTAAAACCAATTTCGTTGCAGTTAAAATTGAATATGACTGTTAGTCTAGAAAATATGGCCTATTTCCTTTTACTAGTTAGCTTTTAAAGGTGTTTTACAATTCAAATGAGCCATGCAATTAAAGGTGACATTGCCAAAAGTGGACAGACTAAAATTAGACATTCCTGCTGTGTGTTAGAGCTTGGCCCACATTTCGATCATGCTGTCTTTGGGCTGTACCTGTCTGCTTCAATCTTATGAGTCAACAGGGTACTGAAACGTTCCAGAATCCTGTTCTTTGTGTTATTCTATTCTTTCTGTCTTCCAGTATTACCCTATCCTTCTTTCCCTTTAGAGCGTTTCACGCTCGGGCCACGCTCACATCCACACGTGCACGCACAGACCAACGTTTCGGCATCCGATGGGCTGAGAGCAAGGCAGCACTTCATTCTTGTAGCACTCGCTGGCTTGCCCGCTGCAAACCCCTCATCAGAAACGACCCAGCCCTACAACCCCCGAGTCTACCATCCGAATAGCAGGCAGCAGGGTGGCAGGCTCGAGGACCCAAGGGGAGCTTCTAGCTTCGATCTGGGTAGCTTCAGCTGCAAGGCTGTTGAGAGGAGGGCACGTGAGGAGCACGGACGGTGTCCGGCTCTTTGAGGAACACGCGGGAGGGCGCTGGCAGCGGCGGCAACAGTGCCCCGAGTTCCTGGCACCCACCTTCTAAATAGCCCTGTGCCTTAATTAAAATATAGTTGTACTGTCCCTAGGTAATCAGCGACACGATTACCGTTAGCATTTAACAATGTAAAGCATTCTGCCACGGTTTGGGCAAAAAGTGTTTGTGTGAAGACTCCTGAGAACTTCTCTAGCCAATAGCTCAAGGCAGACTAGAAAGTCCAAAGTGAGGAATCTCCCAGAAAATGCCTGTTCTGCTTTTAAACACAGTATGTGGTCCTAAAGAAAATTCTTCATTTCAGGCTCAGCTGAATGGATTTAATAATGGCGTTCCTCAAGTCAGCGAAGTCAGTCCTGATTTAGCCCAGTGTAAGGTTAGGGAACGTGAGATCATTCTCTCAGATCAGTTTCATAACGGTACAACTGGATCGCCTGACATTGTATTCCCTATATCAGGAAAGTGAGGAAAAATAATTAGCTTCTTTCTGGGAGAATGGCCAAGGTTTTAATAATTACGGTGGTGCACTGTGTGTGCACAGACACAGGTGTGTACACCTCCAAGTCAGGTATAGAAAGGATATGTGGGGAGGAATGGTGCAAAAAGCCCTGAATAAAATAACATAAAGCGTATTTCAAGTTACCCAGCACAGGTCCCTGGCAAGACAAGATTATATTCTGCAATACATAATAACGTAGTGTTTGCATAGCACATATAAAGTACGAGCTGCTTTACAGTGTGCTGTTTAACTTCTGTGTTATAAAATAGCATATAAGTACGTTAAAAACTAGCTGCGTTGCCCATCTCTTTCTGAAATGTCTTTCACTACGTATCACTGGAGTGCTAAAGGCTGTCTCACGAACATGCACACGGCCGTCTGATTCCAGGAGCAATGAATTTTAAAAAAAAAAAACAACAAACTAGTCACTTTTTTATGGCACCAGTTACAAGATCCAGCTCTTTTCGCGCTGGGCCCGTCGTCTGAATCCGGACCGGGTTGGTAGTTACGTCTGTTGAGTGACCCGTGTGAACAGAGTTCTTGGTCCGAGTCCAGTTCCCGGTGGAGAGGTGCCCAGGCACCGTCTGGCAGTGCTGTTCGCAGTATTGGCAACAGGACGAGCCGAGAAAGCGCCCCAGGGCCAGAGCCCACGCCGCGCTCCCACGGGTGGTCTTCTCAGGTCGGGCTTGGAGGACACGGGCGATGGGGGCACAGCTTGCGCTGCTGTGTCTGCTGTACGCGTGGGCAGAAAACGTCTTTGGCAGCGTTACGGTGGCACCGTCCCGACTTGCTGTAGAGTATTGGTGGGTTATCAGGGTGCTGCTAGAGAGCGGGCACTTGGCAGAGTCTGCTCTCTGATGCCACACGCAGCTCCAGCCGTGCAGGGCTGTTCTGTACAAGTAATTCCTGGAGTGAATGAGACATTTGCGGAGTGTTACGGCAGTGCGAAAATAACAGAAACTAGGGTGCGCGTATCTGAGGATGGAGGTAATTTACCATCGGAATCGCCTCCTGAGGGACATGGTGAGGGACACGCTCCGCCTCTCGCGGCCTTTGGATCAAGGCTGATGTCTCACTCCAGAAGAGATGCCACGACCCAGACAGTTGTTACGGGTTTGATGGAGAAATGACTGTGCGATGTTCTTTGGTTTGGGCTGTTGGAGAGGTCATCCTGAGTCATCTTTATGAGCTGGCCTTAAAATCCGTGAATCAGGTGACTCTTGTGGAAAGATTGGCATGTGGCAATATTTACTCCAGGGAATTTATTGTCAGCAGTAAAATGCCCTTCTGTTTATCCTTTCATAGCTGTAGGCTTCGTATCTGGACTCAGAGCCCTCTTAAAGTCTGGGCTTAGTATGTGTTAGTACTCTTAGTTGAGTTCTCGGAGCAGCAGCCGAGCCAGTGTGGCTCGAGCTTTCTAGATACACGCTGCACCCGTATATGACAAGTTCCCGCAGCATCTCGCCCCCTGCCATCATGTCGGCAGGTACAAATATATTCCCTGACAGAAACACATATAAATCCCGACTGTCAAGAAACAAAGCAGTTTTTAAACTTTAACGAGCAGAGTAATGGAAATAAAATACAAAGGAAATGAAAAAAAATTGACTAAAATGTTTTTTACTTCAGTATTCTGCAGGAAAAAGTGTGTACACTAAATAATAAATAAGCCATGCAATGTTTTTACAGCTTCTTTCATATGCGTGAATATTTAAAACATGCAAAAATGTGGAATAGACATTTACTGAGGACAAAAGAAGAGAACTTATTTTATGTAGAGGGAGCAAGACGGGGAAAACAGAGAGATGCATGTTTAATGGATTGCTGTTCACAGAAGGGAAATATTTCCAAGTGTGAACATATTTGTAGACAAACCAATCTGACAAGTTAGCTCGGGGATGATGTATTACAGCAGAATTGGCCTGGGAAGCAGAATTTTGTTGTGAGGGTGTTCGTTGGTGTAAACAATGCCTGCTGGGTTTTGGCAGCCAAACCGTCGCGTCTTCCAGCTACCGTGGAATCGCTCAGGCCTGGGTTTTGGTACCTGAGAGGTCCTTGTCATACGTAGGCAGCAAAGGATACACAGCTCCTTTTCGTCCCTTTATGATATTTGAAGCCAGAAGGGACCAATAACCGTGACCCCTTGATGTGTTTTTTAAGAGGGGGAGAGAGAGCAAGAGAGCTGTAGGTACGGGGCTTTTTTCCCTGATACAGACCGTGGAGGCCACGCATTTCAGCGGGTACCGCGCGACGTACAATCGCAAAGTACCCTTTGCAGGGGTCAGAAACCTGATGACGGATCTACTCCTTCATCAGGTGAACGCAAGCCCTTGACGGTCTTGTTTCGGCTCTGGGGGGGCTCTCACGAGGCCCGGGTTCGGCTTCTGTTTCAGGCACGTGCTGCTGGCCGAGGCCGTGGGCCGATCGCTCCCTTTGCGCCCCGTCCCCGCCCCCGTGGTACCGCAAGCGTGAGAGCGCTCTCCGTTTCGTGAAGGCCTGTTCCTTGCTGTGGGTGCTCCCAGCACCACCCGCAGCACAGCCTTGCCATGGGTAGGGGCTTCCCTGCAGGCGGAGGGGTGAACGCCCGCACTGACGGCTGAGGCCGAAAAGGGTATTTTCACAGTCATCAGGAGGGTGAAGACCAGAGCGGTGTGGCGCGCGGGTTTATCAGGGACGTCCTCCACGGCTAGCTTGGCTCGTACCTTTGTGTTTGGAAGTAGCTGAAACCAGAGAAAGAAAGGCCTGTTGCCATCCCTGGCAGGGGCTCATTATTCACTATTCCATGGCTTATGGTTTAATGCTTGTTTAACTGGATTTTTTTTTTTTTTTCCTCCTGACTTTTGATTTCGTTTTGCCAACTTTATATTTTAATGCAAGTTTTTATGGAAATATTTATAGTGCACATGTTGCATATAAAACACCATCATAAAGCTTTTTTGCTTCAGTCCTGTTGAAATAAATGATGTTATTATTATAATAATTTCATAGGGTTATATCTGTTCTGTAATGAAAAAGACCTGTGGCTGCTTGAACCATCAACCCAGGCAGTTTTTACAGCTCTCTGTAGCTACAGTGACCTCATGGAGCTGCTGAAACTTTTAAAATACTCCATTTCCCAGCAGAGGTGGGCACACAAAGCAGAACGAGCAGATAGAAGAAACAGGACGTTTGCATGCTGCCGTACAGCCTGTCCGATCCCTGATTGGGAAGCCAGCATTGGCTTGCTCTTGCACGCAACGGTGACGTTATATTTTATGGTACTTATTATTGCAACACCAGAAATCGCACTAGCCGCTTGACAAACGAGGCGCCGGGGAGACTGGCGCGGGGAGACAAACGGATGCGCTGCACGCGTTGTCAGAAGCTTGCGCAGCACCTGCGCTGGCCGCTGCAGACATTGCTGGCTTTTCTGTTGTGTTTCTGCGTGCCGGGCACCGATCTGTGGTCAGGCACACCCAGAGACGGTGCTAATGCAAGGGCGACGCGTGCGTTTGGCAGTTTGACAGCAAGCGCTTTTAAAATGTACCGGTACCGGTGATGTACCTATTTCAGTGAGACTGAACGAAAATGTTGCTTAAGAAATCCCCTTCTTCTGTGCTGGTGTGAGCAGTGCGGTGTGGGTTTCAGTAATCTTCTGCTGGAAGTAGCGTGTGTTCATCCTCCTGGCTGAGCCTTGCCTGAGGTGTGGCACAAGCTTTGCTCCTCTAACTCTAGAGATGGGGAACCACGTTCAGGCCAGGATCTTACCTAGCGGCAGAGCACTCATCTGATAATGGTGGAGGACAGACCTCTGGACTTGTAGAGGACTTCTGCTGCTGAACACGAGTTCAGTGCTTAAGTTACAGACACTTCTTGTCCACCTTCAGCTTAGCAGACTTTCAGTTGTGTTTCTCAACAAGGATAGATCTAAACATATGTTGGAAGGTTGACACCCCATGCCTAGGCAGCAAGGAACAGAAGCGAAAGACACGGACTAAATATGTGAGCATCTATTTGTACAAGTTTATATATTATTGCGTGCAGGCACACTCACAGGCCTTAATGATAAATTTGGAAAAGGTTAGGCAAACAGCTGTAAAGGTCTGTGGATTTACAGGAGATTTTAAAAATTAATACTCAAACATGAAAATGCTTTATACAAGAAAGAAACCTTTTAGTAACTTCTCCATCCTAGAAAAAAGTATAATGAATAATTCAACTATGTACCAAGGAAACTGATTTGCTGAGCAAGTGTAAAATAAATCTGAGGGTGAACTAGTCCAGATCACCTAAATTAAGAATCTAGTTCAGGAATTATGAGAGTAAAGCTAGATATAGCGTGAGAGTCCGTAATACTGTCGTTAGTAGTGTTCTTTATTATCAGTAAGCTGATGTAGAACAGTAGTGCCAAAGAATCCCGAGGACTGGTCCTTTAGACACCCGGCGGAGGAGAGCGCAGTGCTTCAAATGCTTGCAGCCTAGGTAGGCAGCGGACGCAGCGGGAAGGGCTATCGCACACAGGCCGGCAGCTCCAGCGCGTTGGGCCACTCTCAGAACGTAAATGCAGCGACACCGGGTTTACACCGACTTTCAGCGCGAGGAGGACAAACGCTGAGCGAAAGTCACCGGAACGGCACGCGAATGCAGCAACGTTGGTGGCTCTGTGTAACTTGTCCCTACGCTTGTCCTGAAGACGTTACCGTCGAACGCTTAATGTTTGTAGATACCATAGAAGGGTGATCTTGAAGAAGGTGGCTGGCCTTCTCTTACTCCTGTCACAGCTCACAGTTTGAAGTACTTAGTGCCTGAATGTGACCTTCCTCAGCAAAGGCAAGCGTAAGCTGAAGCCCCATGAAAAGCGGGGAGATTAGATCATATGCTAGGAGAGCTTTGGTAGTTAGAACCGGTTTGGCTGTAGAATAGGACCCAAATTTGTTCTCTTAAGAACTAAATACCTTAGTTAACCCAGAATAACCCCGAGGCATCAGCCAGGAATGAGTCTCTAATACAGTGTCCAGGTAATACTACAGATTTTAAAAGAATTTCGGAATCAGTTGGTGGCAGCTACATCTGCAGAAACACCTGCTGTGTCCTATTGGTTATCTCCCAAAAAGAAGTGTAGTTCAATGGCTGAAGCAAAGTTGATACCAAAACTCAGAAGTCGGGAGGGCAGCATGATCCCTCTAACAGATCAAGGTCATCCTCAGAAAGTGCTTGAAGTGGATGTGGCAGGTGATTTTCACATAGAACAAAGAGAGGGTACAGGCAGAGTAGAGCAGAAGACAAAACCCACGTTAGAGTGTTTAGGGGATGGATGGAGAGAAAAAGTGGAAACTAGTTTGATTTGGTGTGAGCCTCCACATAAAATGTTTTATATGTTCGCAGTATTGAGCCTGACTTACTCTCTAATTTTCATAAATATCACACTCTGGGCATTTATTATTGCTCTTCCTACGCTCAGGTATCTGAGTTGCCAGGAGCCTAAATCTCCCTTTTAGGAGATCAGTCCTTTTACTCCTAGTAATGCTCTGGAGCTTCTTTCTTAGCTGTGAGGGAATCAGATGGGAGTGAAGTCACCGTGGGTGAAGACCTTTAGCTTCTTCCTTACCTTGTAGACCTCTAGGTAGAGGCTGAAGTCTCTAGCAAAGGCTGCTTAAGGTTGCCCATGATTTTCTGGAAATGACATGCCTCTGCGGTGCTTATTGTGTAAGGCCCAAACTTTACGCGGTCACCTTCTTCTTGACCTTTACGGTGGAACTGTGCATAGCTGGGGTGAGGAGAACTTTCTAGAAGAAAGGACTAGTGTTTTCTCACTTGTCAATTTACTTCAGACACAAATTCATTTGCTGCCCTCGAAGCAACCTGGTCAAGGCTGTGTGGTCCATTTGGAAGCCCAATCCTGTTTCTGATTCATACAAGGCGGTCCACATAGACTGAGCCCTCTTTCTGCCATGCTATAAAAGAGCTGGGTTTTGCGTACTGCGCTTTGGAATGAACCCCTCGGAGGAACAGGCTCCATAAAGTTTTTATAACCCATATTTTATAAGGTATAGTGAGTTGGACGAAAGGAGTTTTTTCATGTGTATGTGGGTGCGTATGAATCGGAGCTAAGACACAAGTAATTCAGCCTGGCACAGTAGGTTGGACCACAGTCCCATTTTCTGTATAAGCTGACCCCTAGGATGTGGATGAGGGTAAAGCCTATGGGGAATAGTACGGCGATGGTTAGAGAGACCTCGTGAAAACCTGTCATTTCGTAGCGGGAGAAAGAACTCTCCCTGCAGTGGCCCACCGTGTCCTCGAGTCACGCAGCGTGAGGATTTTGCCAGTGAAGGACCAGCCTTCTCTAGATTACATTTGGTGGGTTTGAAGAGTTTCTTGTAAGGAATACTCAGAAAGTGACTGTTCCTTATGTATTACGTTTTTAAACCTTGCTCTAATTATGAAGGACGGCGTAGGTATATCAGTGCACTCCTGCTGGGGAGGTATGGAAGAGAAAACAACAAGGGGATTTCTTCTCTTTTTTTTCCAAAACGACCATTTACTCCAGTAAAACCCAGAGCGTTTGTAACTTGGCGCATCTCTGAATGCCGCGCACACAAAATATTTATGCCTCTTTTTATCTCATGGGCTCCACAAGGGGTATTTCTGGTGGTTAACTTTTATTTGTCTCTTTTTTTCAATCAAACGTGCAGATTAGAAATTCCTGCAAACTGTAAGTAGAGAAACGAATCTTGGATTTACTGTTCAGAGCATCTGCCTGGTAGTTGTGGCACTGATTTAAAGCCTGGGCAGGGATTTTTAACCAGGTGAAACTGTTTTTGTGATTCTTTTTTTTTCATTGGGTCTGGACTCTGAGCCCTGGCCTGTAGCTTCAGCTGTTAAACACAGCCATGAGAGCAAAGCTCGGGAAATCGAGGGTGTGAGGGCGCATGTCATGCTGCCTGGTCCGTGGCACCTGGCTCAGGAGGGGATTCCTCCTCTGTGGTCAGTGAGGGAGCGAAATTCCTCCAGGGACTATCAGGCTGTGCAGTTAGAGGTTACACCTGGGGACAAGAGACCGAACCACATGATGCTCTTGGCACAGCCTGGGCTTGAGCAACGCGCTGCAGAAACTCACCAGTCTGTGCGAGCGTTCTCGGCTCCCCGCTCCGTGTTTCGGGTTCTCATATAAAATACAAATTCTGCTCGTGGGACAAATACCTGCGGGAAACCACCTGGAAGAACCACCGTCTGATTCACGTGGCCACCCTCAGCTTAGCGTCGGTGAATGCAAGCGTGAAGCAATCCTGAATCCGGCTCCGTACAGACGGGACATTTCAAACGCAGCCGTTTAAACCAGTTTTAGAATTTGAATTTTAAGGAGTCACCTGTTCAGCCTCCAAGGCTAGAAATGCCTCCACCCTCCTCCATCCCTTCCGCTGCAAAGACGAGCACAGGCCTGTTGCGGCCGCCGGCAGTGCCAGGCAGGGCACAAGGCATCGGCCCACCGCAGCGCGCTTTGCTCCTCGGTGAGTACGAAATGTGTAAGAAGCTCCTTCTGGCTCGGTGTGGCACCCTGCGGGGGAAGGACTTCAGAAAGTTGTCCCTAGCGGTACGAGCTGCAAGGCAGGAGAAAATTTGCTCCCAATATTTTGTAGTTAAAAAAAGAAACAAACCGTCGTTCTGCAACAGTAATTTAGGCATGGTCAAGGTTTTAGCAGTTGTAAGGAATATTACCTGCCATAAAGCTTGAATGGTGTTGAATTTACAAAAAAATGCCTGATGTAAAATCATACTGTCAGGAACAATTAGCCACGGTGCATAAAAAACCTCTTACAGAGATTACACTTCCCAGATTGTTTTACAGAAAAACTTTGTGTTAATGTTATGCTTTGAATGCCTTTTGCCGTGAAACATTTAAGAAACAACAGTTTATAGTCTCTGATCTTTATGGTTTGGAAGAATGAACGCTCTCCTCATGTTAGGCCAAATTGATGTTTTAAATTCAGGAGAAACCCCATCATGTTATAAAAAGGAGAGAATGTCCTAAGAAGAAAGTGGTCAAATCATTCCAAGATGTTATAGGTTTAAGGGTTTTTTCAGGGTTTTTTTTCCTACGGAAAAATTTTCATGATCCTGGGCATATGGTCAAGAAATACAGAAGTGAGATATTTTTAGACAAGCACATTTGGTATAAAATTACCCACTCCAGTGTGCGCAGGGACAACCTGGTCTGCCCGCAGCGCTGTGGGACGTCGATGAGGAAGGGTGTCCCTGCTCAGCGCTGTTGGGCTGGACACTGCTACAGCACCGTGGTCTGCCTCAGGACCGCAGAAGGCGGCGGTGGGCGTCTCCTCCTTCCCCTGCATTATCTGCTCCCCTGTGTTTTCTCCCAGAAGCCATACGTTTTCCCCAGGCCGGCCTCAGGGGAGAACTGCTGCGGGGATGTGCTGACCGTCTCAGCACACCGTGCTGGGCTCGCTCTGGGGGAGAAAGCGGGACCGAGAACAAACAAATGCCTGCCGAAAGCAGGACCGCTCCACCGCGCCTCCCGCTCCCCGGCCCTGACCTGACCGCGGCAGAGAGAGGGGCTGAGAAACGGGGCTGCCCAGGCAAGCGAGGGACCCTCGTCTCCCCTCGCACCGAGTGCTGCAGGCGAAGGACAGCCCTCACCCATGGCCAGCGCTTCTGGGGCGCAGTTGTCGTTCATCCCTCTGGGTCCCCCAGCCAACGACGCCTGTGCATCTCTGGGGCCCAGTCCTGCAGCTCAGACTCATTCGAGTGATTCAGGATCCAACTTTCTAAGATCCGCTTGTAGTTTCTTTCCAGCCCTGTCAGCACTGCAGAGCCAAGGCATCCCTGGCAGCTCAGGCTGGATTCTGTTTGGCCTCACGCATCATCACCAGTCTTGCCAGTTAATTCAGGCGGAGGGTGATGATGTGTGAGGCAGAAAAAGCACAGCCTGGCCTTCAGGTGCTGGGCACAGTCACCACAGAGGCAGTCAGGAAAGCGCTGTTTCCATTTGTACACTTGAGCGAGCGTGACCTGGGGATCCTTGAGGTTGGAACGGATCCTGGACCTCAACGAGGTTTGCTGCTCGGCCACAGATGCGTTTGAGTTACTGAGGAAGTCCCACGGGAGCAGGTGTGTGTCACTGTGGGCCGTGCTAATGCCAGGATGGCGCCTCGAGCCCGTGTGAGCATCCTTAGCAAAGAGAGACTTTTTTCAGCTTGGTAAAACAGTGGTGGCTCTACGCGACAAGGCGTCAGAAGCCTGCCAGCCAGCTTGGCCTGGCTGCTGAGCATCACCCCTATGAATCCCCACGATCAGCAGCGGGGCTGCCTTGATGCCTTTAAGCTGAGATATTGAGGTTGACCAGAATTTGTTGTTCTGTCGACTGCTCTGGAATACGCTGCCTCCCCCGGCGTGGAGAGCCGCAGGACGGGTTTCCTGCAGCAAACCCCTGTGCTCTGTTGGAAGAGGCAGATGCCCGTCCTCTGCCTTTCTACTGCAAGGATGAGCCAAAGGGTGCTCGCCTGCAGTGCCAGCAGTCGGACCCGAAGCCTACCCTGTGCTCCCCGCGCGCCCGGCTACGCAGTGCCCTGCAATAGCCCCGGGCTCGCAGGAGGCTTCGCTTCTGCTGCAGGAGGGACACGTCACTGCGACCAGGCACCCGCACGCTTTGCCTGTGGGGGTGTGTGTACGTGTGCACGTGCCTGTGTGAAGGTGTGGAAGATTTTGCTTTCGTTTTGTTCTGTTTGGGGGGTGCCCTACTCTTGACGGGTGTGTGACTATCTTTAGGAGTGGCCAGCAGCACCCTGGCATTAGATTAATAAATGCATACCAAGATGAACCACCCCGTATTAGGAAACATGGGACCAAAATAACTGCAAAAGCCTATAGCCGTGCAAAGAACACAATATAAAATGCAGACCAGGAAACAGACTGAGGCGTGATCGTCAATAATGCTTAAAAGTCATAATCCACACAGTTTCTGGCAGGAATGGAAAAGCAAACCACACAAGATCCTGGAATATGTGTGCAGGTATGCACAGCGTTTATTCTGGCGCAAACCGAAGTATGGCCCTAATAAAAAGTCCACATGTCTGACACGGTGTGCTGCTCTTTTGACTGACATAGACAAGGTCTATCAGGATGGTGACCAAATTACATTAGGCTTTGGATTTGTAGATGACTAAGCCAGACATGGGGCTGCATACCTATTCTCAACAGTTGATGGCATCACTTGCAATGACAGCCCTGCAAATACTCCCATGTATGAACAAGACCAGTGTGAGTAAAACCAGTGAGTAAAACCTTGGGAGTCCCATCATTCTTCTGTTCCTGGTTCGGGCTTGCGTCCAACAGGAAGAAAAGGGTGGGAAGGCAGGCATATACCTGTGAGGAGGGTGAAAGTTTAGGGAGGACTCTTCTTTTCTTTACAGGTGGTATTTTGAGTAACTCACACTGCTCAGAACGGCCAGACCTTGATCCAAAGCTGACTGATATCAGCAGCAGCCTTTCCACTAACTTTAGGGGAAGCTGGGTCCTTTTGACTGGCACGGGCTGCTTGTGATGAACTCAGCGCTCAGGCAGGGGTGTCGTACTCGCAGCAGATCAACCCTAAGCTCTCCTGGAAACGCTACCATTTGCTCCCTTTTTTTTTTTAAATTTGTTTATTTATAGAACCTAAACATCTCATCACGAAAGGCTTCACAAGACAGATGGTGGTACTCTAAAAACAAGAATACCTCAATTGTTCTTGTTTGTTAAAATGCTTCAAAAATAAGGAGTCAGACATAAGTCAGGCACTATGCCTTTAAGGTGGGATTCCTCCGGAGTAAAGCTGGAGTGCCAGGAGTACTTCTTTCAACTTCAGATTATGTGATATATTAGTTTGGTCTCAGAAGCCACAGTGCTTCCTTATTTATGTAGCTTTGATCTAAAAAGCTGTTTATTTATGTTTTATTGAACTATAAAACATCCAGTAAACATGCCTTATGCTTTTTTTTATGTTCTACATGAATTCTGTCATGAAAATGTCAAGGAAAAATAATGAATATCTTTATTGTGTTGCTGCTGGTGTCTTCCTTTGGAAGTTCTTACGCTTTGTGTTTCTGTTCGTATGACTGTAAAATTCATAAGGCCTGCAGATGTCTTGCCTGCTGAGCATCTGGAGAAGAAGGAAGTTTTTCCTTATGAAATCCCAATGGATAGAGTACCGAGGGCATGATGAGAAAATAATAATTTGACATTTCTCTTTGGATGCCGCTTTGTAGGATCTCTATCGCCGTTATCTGGAGGTATTAATTATTATGGTGGGAATTACTTTCTGCACTGGGCTACTTGTGAGATGTCCTTGCCATAGGGTATGCACCTTATTTGCAATATCTCACAGCAGCCAACGAGCTAATGGGGAAAACCTGGGAAAAAGCTGGGGCACAGGCTGTCAGCCCTAATTGCACCGAGTCCCTGCAGGGTCCTTGGGTGAGAGGTCCCGGGTTTTCAGAGTATCAGTGCTTCCTTCCTAGTTATGGTATTATCAAGGTTGTTTTAATAGAGCCAGCAAAGATGTTTGTAAATTCAACATGGTCCTAGTTAGTCTGCATTGCACATGGTAGTTTAATCTAGCAGGGGAAGAATTAACCTTCTCTGCTAATTAACGAAGGAGCGGGCCAGGTGAGCTGCAGGTTGTTTACTGGCTGTGAAAGCCTGGGGAAGCCAGCTGTGGGCTGAGCATCGTGCCAGGACGCTCTGATAAAGCAGGCTGTGGGGGAGCCTGCTCCCCTCTGCCGGTCCTCCTCTTGCTACGGGGGTGACGAGCTGCTGGAGCTTTGGCTGGTACGTCTAGGCCTTCCTTCCAGGACCCCAAAGCGCTTCCTTGACTCTGTTAACCGCCTGCCCCTCTGGAGAGAGATGTTTTGAGAGATTTGCTTCTGTGTTGGGTGGTTTGTGTGGGGAGAGGCTTTCGTGGGCTGGAGCTCTGTGACTTGGGCTGGGCAATGCGTGTCTTGCCTTCGCAGTGCAGTGCTCCCGCAGCCCTTTGCGTAGGGAGCCCTGCGAAGAGGGGAGAGGTTGCGACCGTGGGAGGCTTGAGGAGGGCTGCAGGGAAGTGGGAAGGGGCTTTTCCATGTGTCCTGCTAGACTGGGCATAAGAGCCTCCTGAAAAATGGGGTGTCAGGGGTTAATGTGCTGCCTAGCCAGCTCACAAACTGGTGCTAGCATTGCTGCGCCCTGTCTCGCCCTTATTTCAGTGGTGTAGTTGTTGCTGCTCATCCCAAGCCCCTAACCCAGCTGCTTCAAGATGAAAGCTTGAAAATGAGGCAGTTCTTGTACAGGAAAATAGCCACTTCTGGGGCACAGGCTTCTCCCCACGAGCAGGCAGCAACTAACCCTTCTGGGGAGGTAAATGGAAGCGTATTCCCACAAGGCCAAGAAAAAACTGCCCCGGATGCTGGTGGAATTATTCTTTTGTGTTCTTCAAGGCCACTTTTATGAAATCTTGCAGAGATCTGTAGGAGCCAGCGGGGCTGGAAGGCAGGCTCGGAGCATGAACTCACTTTAGGAAATGGGATGGGTACAAATACAGATTCACCTCCCTGGCTGTCTGTGGGGCGCGTGCAGGGCTAGCAGGGTGGCCGAGAAAGGACAGAAAGTTGAGTTCTCTTTCCAACACCCCTTCTCACCACCTCTGTTTCTTATGGTAACTTTTCCTTTTCTCCTTAATTTAAAGGAGCCTCGGCTTCCTGCCACACAGAAGGCCAGAGGGCTGTCGGAGAAGCTGGTGCCTGTATTAGCCGAGAAGGTTGGTCGTGTACGTGCGAGAGGAGAAGCGAGTTATTAAAGCTGGGGGTCAGCAGTGAGAAGGTGTGGGAATCTGGGCTACTTCAAACATAAATTATTGTGGTTCAGTATTTCAGAAGTGTGATATCGTGCCAGTCAGGAGCTGGGTGTCACGTTGTCAGGTCTTTCTCTGCAAAATGTGTTCTTCAAGCTTCTCCGAGACCAGTGTGCACGAACCCCTTTTGGGGTTCTGAAGCGGGAGTGGTTCAGAAATGTGAAAGTTTGCTTCCTTTCCATTTGAACAGAGAGCAAAAGGCTAATTCCATTTTACAGTCATCTTTGTACCAATATAGTTTGTATGTTGCATTTGACCTCCTGTAACAAGGTTAAACCGCAAGGATCCCCTTGAGAAGTTGCTATTCATCTTTTATATGTGAAGATTTTCAAGTATAGAAAGGGGATAAACCTAATACGGTGTTTAATGGAAAAAAATTATGACACCAATAACACATCTGTGTCTGTAATTTCACAGGTTTTCTTTCTGTATATTTATATATGTATATACGTATAATTTAATATCAGCCTCAGGGTTGTGGTCTCACATGTCATCAGCTTGCAGGAAACTGGATCCTTGGACTAAGTATCAGATGAGTTGCTAATGTTTGGAAAAAAAGCAAAAAACATGCTTTAGGTCTCTGTTTTATGGCTGTTATTGAAGTAAGAATTTGTGATTGTAACCTGATGCTTGCCTCACCAACATGTTTTCATTATTGTCTGGATAATTGAAAGTCCAGGCAAATTTGGATGTTAGGAGATATTATACAGGAAGGTCCTGGTGCTCAGCACAGCTGAATGTAGAGGTGGTTCAAATTAAGGATGAATATGTTCCACCATTTTATGCAAGTTTAAAGATTGTTTTATTCCGCGCCCCCAGCAGCCCAGATGCAGGCTGATGAACATCCACGTAGTTTGTTTCCAGGTCTGGTTCTCCAGCACACCCAGGCCGTCATGCACAAGCGCTCAGACTCTGTCTCGTGAACAGTATGACTTCTCAGGCTTATTTTGCAGCCGTTCACAGTGAACTATCCACAACAGAGCAATAATGTAGTAGTCTCTTATTTTGTCAGAAAGCGTGCAAAGGGAAGGGAGCTCCCCGTTGCGGCAGGGCTGCTTGCGGGGAGGGCAATGGTGGGACCTTTCTGCTATATGGAAGTTTACCTGCAGAAAGAAGCAGCTATATCTTCTCCAGCCTGTAAAGGGAAGCTTAAACGTTTCTGTCCGCGTCGGACCAGTTCTTGTAGAATTTCTCCTTGCATTTGTTTGTTTATGCGAAATGGGTGGTCCTGGTTCAGTTTGTGGGTTCCAGGACTAAAAATCCCAGAGCCCTGCTTTCCTGTCAGGAGTCGATATTTGCTGAAAATCATCAGAGCTGGAAGGACAGATGATGGGGACCCAACCCAAACGGTGGTCCTCTGTGTCGGAGCGAGACATGAGGACAGTGGCAACTCTGCCACAGTCCAGGCCTATTCCCGGTCTGCAGGTAAACACATGATTTAAATCCACAGGATCTATGGATCTAGCCGTTTCCTCACTACATTAACTCAAGAGCTGACATACACAGAAAAAGGTAAATGAGGTTTGTAGGCTAATGCCTATTAACTGGGCATAACTGGAAAATTAAACCAAACACAAACTTTGGGTGGCTTTGAAAAATACCATGGGACTTTTCTGCCAGATTTCTGAATCCTCTAATTAGATGCACGTGTCTCCACTGACAAAAAAAACAACACAGGACTTGATCATTCATTAATCTTCACACACAAGGGGCAACCAGTTCAGCGCAGCGTTCAGCCACAGAACAAGCAGACACTGGACAATGTGAAAGCAGACCTGCTTATTGCTAACCCACTGTTTGGGTAAAAAGCCTTTGAACAATTGGAAAAAAACTAACTCCATATTTGAGTTCTGCAAGGAACTAATTACTTGCCTGGACTCTACCCACATACCAGCTTCTACCCCCATAAATCCACTGAACAGCAGGCATCCATGAAAGTCCTCCGCACTTCTTTTCTGAATCAGGTTCTTTATGTATATCTCGACTTGGCGTGTGGAAGATTCATGGCCCGAGCTGCCTTAAGTATTTTTGTTATGAATAGGAACCCTTAAACATTTCCTTCTCATTTAATTTATCATTTTTTTCAGGCTTTCAACACTGGGTACAAGCTAGAAATAATGGAAGGCAAAGTTTGTCCCCGAGAAAAGTGCCTTAAAATAATAAAATATATGCTGGGAAGGAGAGGAACAAGGAAAATAAATTAGCCGTTTACAAGATGGGAAGATTCTTATGTTGTGCAGCTGCTACATGGCATCCTGGTGTCTCTAAGTATTGACTTGATTCCATTCCATGTCGAAGTACGCTGTCAGGCACAAGTGGGGGAAATAGCGAAAAGAGCAATGGCAACTGCAGCGGCGCTGTTCGGCGCTGGCGCTGGGACGCGGAGGTGTGCGGGGAGGTCGTTACTCACTGTTGAAACGTCTCGTAAGGGCGACTGTAGGCAGAGATATGCCGCGCGGTAGTTCCGCTTCCCCAAAGTCCTTGTTAATAATTAATAATTAAGTACTGGGGCCTTACACCCACACCAGTGGGGTTTTTGCCACGTGGGCTGGGAAGGTTAAAGCTGTGTTTTGAATTAGGGGTTCAAACAAATCTTCTCAGCTCAAAAGGAAACAGAGTTGAAAACACTGACTTCCTCCCAGCCAGGTATCACGACAATAAACCTGTTGAGGCTTCCCTTGAAATGGATTGTGGATTTGCTAATACTTTTAGTAAGTCACATTTTACAGCTCGGTATGTACTTTAAGTTCATAACAGAACACAAAGCCTAATACTAATAATATCTTTAGAGCCTAAAATAGAGCTGTGTTTGGAGCAAATGCTTTGTTTACTGCATCCTGAAAAGAGTAAGAAATAGCAAAATTTAGGAAAATGCAGACGATGTATAAGATAGGCTGTTCCAAGCTGTACGTAAATCCCCGGGGCTATACAGTGAGGAAGACCTGTACGCTCATAATAATGTCTATGAAACGAGTACGAAATGCGAGTCCTGACCAGTTGCTTCATGTGCAGTTTGGCCCTCAAGTAGAATAACAGACGACTATTCTCAGCTGCTGAAAGCACTTTTTTCAGGGGCAATTTGGTTCTATGCCTTTTCAAAGGGAAATTGTATCAATCTTATTTTTTTACGAACTTCTGTATACATGTGACATATGGACTTAGAAATGTGCAAGTCATCGCCAGAGCAAGAGCGATCCTTACCATTAGCAAATGGTGTGTGCGATGTGAATTTCCAAGAGTTTCTTGTTTAGTCAAACCATGCTTTTTATAAAGTCAGCGGCAAATCTCCGGTCGACTTAGGGGGGAGCAGGTCTCACCTTGTTGGTGAGCTCGCCTTCCTACCTGGTGTCCGCAAGTCGGTTCCTCTGCTGCTTGGACGCTCCAGCATCTCTGTCAAGCTTGGCGTTGGAAATGAGGTGCCCAAATGAAATGCGGTTGCCTTCCCAGAAGTCCAGGCTTATCACCTCCAGGGCTGCTCGGCTTTCCACTGACTCAGGAGGAGAACATTTTTCACTGACTGTTCCAAACCAGCCAGGGAGGTTGAAGACAGCCTATATAGTTTCATCTAATCTGATGCTGGAACTCAGGAAAGCATTGCATCGGTTAGCTATGATTCAGAATGTTAACCACTAAATCAGTTAGAGGAATTTATAATTCATTTCAGCTATTGCAGGATTTAGTACAATAAGATCATTATTGCCCAGAGATATCCTTCAGGTCGTTAATTTAAATTAGAAATGCCTTCAAACAGCATATCATGCACAGCTCCTTCCATTTTAGAGCTTAAATAAGCTCAAGAAATACTTCCTGCCAGATATTATTTTTGCAAATGTGAATCACCACTTCCAACTCGTGCAATACCCGATTGTTTACAGTTGTCAAAGGTGGCATTGCAGTGGCAGACGTGTTCTTAATTGAGCTAATTATTATTGCTTTTTTTTTTTAAAGGACCAAATTCTCCCATAACTGAATCACTCTTCAATATTCCGTAGTGATTTTGCGCTACGGAGCTGTAGCTTGCCGCTTGCGTAACTGGATTCAGGCTAACGATAACTATGACCTTGTAAATGGGGTGGGCGCTTACGATGGAAGACGATGCTTACAGCAGTGGTACAGGACCAGGGAAGGGAGCAGCACTTGGTAGGGGAACCTTCAGCAACAGGAGAGAGCAGTATGAGGCGGCAAGGTGCTAAGGTTGAAGGACTGGGACCAACCTAGATGTAGCGGGTGGAACTGGGAATGAAGATTGCAAAATGCCTCAAATACCTGAGGCTGCAGAAGGCATCTGAGTGCAAATACAGGGCTGGTGTAAAGGCAGCCTTGAGAGCCAGGTGACTGGCTTGCTCTGGGGATGGAAATATTAGTATGAAGAGTATCAGTAGAAATCATTCTCCAAAATGAATTGGTACGGCACCAGCCACCTTGAAAGGTAGAGTCTACAATGTACGCTTTTTGAATGAAGAGGACTTCTAAAATGGGAGGATTGGTTTCACTGCACTATGAACTGGGGTCTTTCACTGGCAGCTTGAACCACTCTCTTCTGAATCCCAATGAGCAGTTGTTTGTGTCACACTGGGTAAGAGAGGCGGACTTAGTCGAGATCAGCTGGTTTTACCCAACTGCAGGTATATACCTCCCAGCTTAACCCACTCTCAGGGAAGGCTCAAATCATTTGGTGCTTCCTTTCAAGTTTCTCTTCCCTTGTTGGGGGGCTGAGGGAGAGTAAAGTTCTCTCACTGGGAACAGCAAGAGCACCTTAGGGCCTCTCGGTGTTAAGAGCTAAGGGAAGTGCTCCTGGGAGCAGGGGCAAGTGAAGAACCATGGAGGCCACAGGAGGGCTGTTGTGGTTTAACCCTGGTTGGCAGCCAAGCCCCACCCAGCTGCTCGGCACCCGCTTCCCCGCGGTGGGACGGGGGAGAGGATCGGAAGGGTAAAAGTGAGAAAAGTCCTGGTCGAGATAAAGGCAGTTCAATAGGTAAAGCAAGAGCTGAGCACGCAAGCAAAGCAAACCAAGGAATTGATTCACTCCTTCCCACGGGCAGGCGGGTGCTCGGCCGTCCCCAGGAGAGCAGGGCTCCATCACATGTAACGGTTACTTCAGAAGGCAAACGCCATCACTCTAAATGTCCCCCCCCTTCCTTCTTCTCCCCCCAGCTCTATATACTGAGCATGACGCCCTATGGTGTGGGACATCCCTGGGGTCAGTTGGGGTCACTGTCCCAGCCGCGTCCCCCCCAACCCCCTGTGCCCCCCCAGCTACTCGTTGCAGGGTGGGGTGAGGAGCAGAGAAGGCCTTGGCTCTGTGCAAGCCCTGCTCAGCGGGAGCGAAACCATCCCTGGGTTATCAGCACTGTTCTCAGCGCAACTCCAAAACATCCCCCCATACTGGCTACAACGAAGAAAATTTACTCTATCCCAGCCAAAACCAGCACAGGGGCTTTGCTGCGCGATGTCATCTCTGCTGACTTGCTTGTGCCGGGAGGACCGTGCGTGCCTTCTGCACACTGCCAGCTTCAGAAAGGGCAAAAAGAAAGGGAGGACTAGCCTGGGTAGTTATGCTTGTAATAAATGGAAGTTGTAGCTTGTTATTCAGCATCTCTGTAACCAAACTGTTTTAATTAAAAATGCGTTTTCTGATTTTTTTTTTTCTCCCTGCAAGAATACAGCTGGGGGGTGGACATGACTGTGCAGTAAGTGGAGCTCTGTGCCTTGGCCTTTGAAGGCAACCTCTTGCATTGTTCAATACCTGAGCAATCTGGTTTTAAAAAACTTGCCCCAAAACTTAGTGTAAACCTGTGCTGCAAGGATCAGCAGGAAAGACTCAGAAGCATTTAAGTTAACAGTTCTGTTCCGTCAGCTCCAAATTTCACTTTCTTAGTTGTTTCAGACAGCTGTTTTAGCCTTTGATTTTTTTTTCTCTCCTCCCCCCCAGCTGAATGTCCCCGTTCAGAAGGAGGATTACCTCACATCCATGGTTTCTGTTTCACCTGGTTTTTTGAGCAAAGGACTGCATTGAGCTGTCAGTGCTATGGGCATCTGGAGAAATCCAGCATTTGGGGCTGAGCATCCAATCTGATGATTGTAAACGTATCTGCGGAAGTGTTTTCAGTGAGTGTTGGGTGATCACAGAACAACCATGAACTCGGGCAGCTCTGGAATCCTCTTAGGACTGGGGTAGGAACCTTCGTTCCTGGGAAGCAATGGCTCCTGCATTTGTGCCCTTGTTTTAATACTTGCTATTTTCGAGGTTTCCTGGACAAGTTATTGCTCAGTGGTGGACGAAAGGCGTTTGCTGTCTGGTCTGTGTGACATGGTCCAGCTTGTTTCTTAGAAAGCTGCATGTCTAAGCAGAGACTGATGGCTGGTTGTGGATATAGCCAATTGTTTTTTCTCTCTGACCACCTCCACGCACCGGAGCTGCCCCAGTCCACCCTGTTGTCTTCCCTTTTCATGGCTAAATGGGGAAAGGAAAGCTCCTTGGCAGTTTGCCATGCTGAAACCCCCCACCCCTGATTTATTATCACTGAAACCAGCTGCAGATGTTGGCTGGGCCAGTGCTCTGCTGCCAATTAGGGAGTCTCATGCAGAGATTACTGTGCTGTTTGCCTGGCATTCAGAAAAGAACGTGGCTGAAGGGAGTGGGTCTGTGCAATAAAAATGAATTTTAAAAAGATGAAAAATAGGTTTCACCTAGGCAGGTAGCGTCTGGGGCAGTGTTTGGTGGTAGGGGAAGGCTGGGCCAGATTTCAGGGACTTCGTACGAGTTGCTATTTTTTAGGTCTCTCACTGTGCTAATGAACCCTAAAATTCCACGCTGAAACTCACCCAGCCCCCGCGTGCCGGTGTAGTTTGGGGGCTTGAAACTTATCTCAGGTTCACCGAAAATCTGTCTGAATTGTTCCTGTATTTAAAATAAACTTTCAGTAAAGCTGGGCTGAGCTTTCAGTAGCTAACCGAATCTCATCTCCGCCTGCCTGCGTGGGGAAGCAGTCGCGAGAGCTGCGTTTGAGTTCTAAAGCCATTTTGCTGTGCTACCTGCTGTACGTGGCGATGGCCAGAGACACCAATTTTCAGGGAACTCCTCTATGAAAACAGCATTACTTGGAACTGTGGAACGGGGCGAAGGGGAAGAGATGCAATACTGAACATGTTTGTAAAGTACATACCGGTCTCAAGATATTTTCATCTGCTGTTAATCCGTTGTTTAAATCAAACTGGTCACAATTCTAGATCATCTGATTCAAAATTAGCCTGATGTAAAACATGATCCCTTTTATTCCCTTTATGCTATTTCTATTACACTTTTGTTCTATGATCTAGCGTTGCAATTCCAACAACAATAATTTCACGATACGGCACTTCCAGCGCCATGCGTATTGCCACGACTTGTTGTGTGAAAAAGCTGTTCTCTGTGTATGAACTCGGTGACTATTGCCAACGTAGAGTTCCAGCGCTGTGGGCGGCACCGCAACTGCCGTTTGACAAAGTTAAAAATACAGCTGAGAAACGTGAATCAAACTGGGGAAAAATTATCTGTGTGGAGAGCGAAAAGAATGTATGAAAAAATTGTGGAAGGGTAAAACCTGAGACAGTCTTTCTTCACTGATATGATTGATATCATCTTGTAAGGGCAGGATGCCTCTTTGGATGAAAACGGTTGTGTCCCTTTTAGCCCAGGCAAGAAACCTGAATAATTTATTTCTCCTTAATGCAATGCTTTTTTCACCTTGTCTAGAACCCTTCAGATTTTTGTTTTGCTGAATTGCAAGGTATTCTGCTACTTGCTTTCTCTCACAGACCTTCTTAACATAGGGTTAATACTTATCCTGTGTTCTGATGCTTTCTAAAAATAAATAAGTAAAAAAAACCCAGAACATAAACATGCCTTTTCCTAAACATTTACCCCTTATGTTGAGTGTCCTTGTCCATCTTTTTATATGCTTGCTATAATTTCTGAAGTTACTAGGAAACGAATAGAAAAAATGTTAGAGCATTAGTTTATAACCCTTGTATTTTCAGATCTTGATGTTTGGTTTTTAGAAGTAGCTTGTACTGACCTCCTGGGGTATCAAGTGTTGAGCGCTCCAAATGAAATGCAAAAGCTAACCTCAACACTTGACCAATTGGAATGAATTCCTTACATATACAAGCAAGATCAGAGCCCATTAGCAAGCAATATTAGATTAAATGAGACTAAACATTACATAGTGTGATTTTACTTCTAGAAGTAGTTTATTATTGCTATAATGCAAAGCACTTCTTCAGTGCAACGTGGTTCGAGTGTTTAGTCTCTCCCAGAGAGCTCCCTTAGTGCTGGGCACAGGATACATGAAGGAGATCCCGCAGATTCAGTGGCTTATCTGGAGAGCAATCTGATGCAACGGCCCCAGAAGAACAGAGGGATGAAATCTGATAACCAGGTTTTACTCAAACTTAATAGCAACATAAAAGACTTTATTTTCTCTTTTAAGGTTTGAAATGCATTTCACTATGAAAATGTGGTGTTACGTTACCATAATGCACAAAAGGATTTTGCAGGCAAAGCCTTCAATAAAGTTTCGCAGCTACTGTATCCTACAGACAGTTGGGGTTGGTAAAGCGGGCCACTTGGAAGTGGCCGAAAACTTAAAGTTAAACCAGTAAAAGTTTGGATACTGCTAAAGATTCCCTGCTAATGGCACTTGGCAGAGCTGGCCAACTCTTTCTGGGCCAACCAGGAGAAGTGTCCCCGCCGCTGATGTACCACTGTCTGTCTCAGCACTGGAAGAATGATCCTTTGGTTTGTCTTTGCTTTGTTTATTTGTGAAACTGAAAATTGGTTCCTGGTAGGCGCTGTTGTTTGCCAGTGGGACAGATTCAGTCTGTTTGAAATGCTGCTGTTTTGCTGAGTGAACGGTTGTGCTTGTGGCAGGATTGACCGAATGCTGGGTGCCTTCTCTCTTTTGCACTTTCTCTTAAGTGAAATGACATAAAAATTGTCTATTGGATCTCGTGAGGGAATTATGTGATGCTTGGCTGGGTGAGTTTTACCCAGATTTCAGGAAGCCGTGAGGCAACATAACAAAAAGGGTTGACACAAGCTATCTCCTCTCCTTTTCTGTCCGTGTTCTTGAGACTAAAACCAAAACACCCCACGCAACAAAAACCCAACCAACCCACTCCTTTAGTCTCAAGGTTTCTGGCATGTCGAGCTTCCAGGGAACCAGTGGTAACTTATGATCAATGATGAAAGCTGAGCAAAGCGAATCCCACATTCTTCTGAGAATTTTTTGCAAACAAAATGTGATGCTCTGGTGCTAGACAGAAATGTTGCTGAAACCACATTACGCCAAAATGCTTCATAGAGCTAAGTGAAGTTTTCCTGAATTTTTGTTTCGGAAGAAAAATGTAAGCAAAAAGCTGTAGCAGAATAAAGCAGACCATGTTCATGCTATTATCAAGTGTCACTATGGATTTTCAGTGATTTCTCCTAAAACTTTCTGTATTTTCTGTAGTAGAGAATGAACATATACTGTTAGAAATTTGAAACTGAAGCAGTGTTTTGATGTAATAAAATACTTCAGTCAATCCAGGCTTTAAATTACTTAATTGATTTTGGTATCTTGGAGCTTTGCTCTGGGTAGTTTGAGTAGTTTAGACCAGACGCCTAGTTATCTGGATGCTAACACGTGGTGGGGACGAATTCCCACTGAGTTGTTTGTGTAGGGTCCGAAGGACGTCGTCCCCAAAGGAAGGAATGGTCTTGGCTCTCCCAAATCCTAATGAAGTGCCTTAACCATAACATTATTATTTCTTTTGGTGATTTTGTGGTGTATGGAAGCATTTTATTATATGTGGTTTTGACAAAACATAAAATGTTTGAGCGGGCCAACAGCAGTTGCGTTTGTAGTGTTTGGTAAAAGCAAAGACAATATTTTCTTGCGTAGCCTTCACGGGAGATTTTAACCTCCCCAGCTTTTACTAGAAAGTAAACGGTGACTTGGACAGTAAATGGGCCGGTAGGTTGGCTTTTATATTGTGTGTAAACAGGCCGGGTGCGGAGCTTCCTGGTCTGAAGGACAGAATAGCTGCCTGCTGAGACCCGGTCCCGCAGGTGCGGAAGGGCTCCGCTCCTGGGGAGGTGCTGCCCCGTTGTCCACCAGCGGTAACTGGCGCGTCTGCAGGTCGCCTGTGAGATGCGAACCAATAAAAACAGTGCTATAATGTACGGAAACAGAGGTTGGGTAGTGTCGTGGTTTAGCCCCAGTCAGCAACCCAGCCCCACGCAGCCGCTCGCTCACTCCCCCCTGGTGGGACGGGGGAGAGAATCGGAAGAGTAAAAGTGAGGCAACTCGTGGTTTGAGATAAAGGCAGTTTAACAGGTAAAGCAAAAGCTGCGCGCGGAAGCAAAGCAAAACAAGGCATTCATTCCCTCCTTCCCACGGGCAGGCGGGTGCTCAGCCATCCCCAGGAGAGCAGGGCTCCATCACGCGTAACGGTGACTTGGGAAGACAAACACCATCACTCCAAAAGTTCCCCCTTCCTCCTTCTTCCCCCAGCTTTATATCCTGAGCATGATGCCATATGGTATGGAATATCCCTTTGGTCAGTTGGGGTCGGCTGTCCTGGCTGTGTCCCCTCCCAGCTTCTTGTGCACCCGGCAGAGGACGGGGAGCTGAAAAAGTCCTTGACCAGTGTAAGTGCTCCTTAGCAGCAACTAAAACATCTCCACATTATCACCGCTGTTTCCAGCAAAAATGCAAAACACAGCCCCATACTAGCTGCTACGAAGAAATTTAACTCTACCCCAGCTGAAACCAGGACAGCATCCACCCCTTATTCCGTACCATTTACATCATGCCCAGGTTCCACACTATCCGATGCAACCTCATTCACCTCCACCCCCCTTCCCATCCTTTGATAAAATACACCGATATCATTTAGTCCACGGCTTTGATCTCCATCTGTTCTTGTGGTCACGCAGGACAGGAGAGGTGGGGTGTTGCGTGGAGTTACTGGGCACCAAAGCCAGCTCAGGTCGGGTCACTGCTGCACCAGGACAGGTAGTTAATGGTGAGACTCTTGCCTGCTTTGTACAGCGATTTTCCATTTCATAGCGTGCTACGCAGCGTAAATTGACTGCTTAATTCTAGATCATCAGAATCCCTGATCATATTTGCAAAGTTGGGGTGATTCTCTTTGCAGTGTTTGTGCTTCTCAGTCAAAACAGGACTGACTTTCTTTCACAGCACACAGACTCATAGCAGGCTAAGACCGATGGCTGAGAGAAGTGCACCTACTATAGGTGGTCAGCCTTCTGCTACTAACAATTAATTTTGGGTAGACGTTGAGAGAGAGTGTGAGTGGGAAAAACGCGTTGTAAAACAACACGGAGAGAAATTTCACCCTAACGAAGCGCTGGAGTCTAATCCCTGCTAAGGAACAGACCTAGGAAAGCTGTCACGAGCAAAGAGGAGCCAGGAGAAGTTGGTGGGCCAGGAGTGACTGGAACATCTCATCAGTGCGCTGGGTTTAATTGAGTTCTTTCACTGCTTATACAGGTCTAATAACATTTGGAGACGTAGAAGTGAAGGCAGTGGCTTCTGTTTCTGATAGATTCCTTTGCACTGAGATTTAATGGATTAGCCAAAATGATGTGAAAAAATGGATCTCTGATTTATTACCTGCAATTTTTCGCTTACTGCAGCATTTTTTTCCTCAATCAGTGTTTTCCACCCCGTTAAGGCCTTGTGTGAATAAGTGCTATGTTGTGTTTCTGGATTTGCCCGGAGGGCTCATCAGACGACCCTTTGCCTACAGTCCCCACCAGGCCATTTAAACAGGAAGTTTAATTTTATAGTATTAAAAAAGAGAAAACGGTACTTAATTATCTGGCTGTGAAACAGCAGTACTCTTTCTTAATTTTAGTAGCTAATAAAATGCTGTTCCTGCAGTTAACTACTTCTGGTCCAAATGCACTACAATTTTGGCTATTTGAATAGAATATTTTATGAACTGTTATATATTGCACTACAGTTTTTAAACTCCACTATGACATATTTCTCTCAAGATTTATTAGCATTTTTTATTTAAAACAATATATTAAAGAGAGGAGAAAGAGTAATCTTAGCTAAAATTCAAATATTAGAAAAACATAACATAGACCAAATCTTTTCATTTAACTTCCCCCCCTCCCCTTCTCCTCTCCCACTGTTGCTATAAAAAAGTTTTTTGGAACAACAACCCACACCTGCATCATTAATTCAATATGTCTTCCAACATGACTCAAATCATAGTATCAGTTTCAGGGGCCATTTGCTACTTAAATGACTTTATGAAAACAGAACAATGAACTACCCGTATGCAGTCCTTACTTTAACTCTGGGTAAAATAAACTTCAAGACCTTTTATATCCCAGTACACTTACTTCTTTACTAACAGTTGCCTTTCTGCTTCTTTCCCCCTAAGCAAACAGTCTCTCATTAAGTGCGATGTCTGTTGTGCTGCAACTGTCTTTGCAAACTCGTTAATGCCTAGAGCACGGGTAGCATGTCTGCACTGAGACAGGAGCCCGTCTGGAGGCTTTCCAGATTGGAAATTGTTTGGGGAAAAGGCCTTTTGTCACGGTCAGCGCTGCTGGGGGCGTCCAGTCTGTTGGCACGGGGACGGGCAGCGCCATCAGGCAAACCAAGACTGGAGGGCGCGCTGCGACGCCAGGCAGCGGCCGGGGGCAGCGGCAGCACCCTCAGCCTGGGCTTTGCCCTGGGGGAGCTCACGCCTGCGCAGCGGCGACGAGAGCGGTGCTCCTGCAGAGAGATCGCTGCCTCTCGGCAAGGAAAACGCGGTTGCCCCTTCTCGGTGTCGTGTAACGACCTGGGACTTGACCTGGGAGAGCATCGGAGCGCAGGGAGGTCAGCGGGGCTAATCACGTGCTGGAAATAACGCGTGCGTTCTGGGCTGGGGTCTCTGCGAACCAGGCTCCGAGGGGAGATGCTCACCTTAATAAGGGTGTGATTTTTTTTTTTTTTTCCAGTCCAAGGGGCTGATGAAGGAATGAGGCGCATAAAAGGAAGGTTTAACAGCATCATTGCGATGGCCTGTGTTTTTCTCTGCATGGCAGAGGATGGCCAGTGGAAAGCTGCTTCCTGCTTAGGCCTTGGGTGAGAGGGGCCTCTTTGAAAGCTGGTACTGATAATCTCCAGTAATAAACTGCTGTTTCTCTGGGTGCCCTACCATGGAGTGCAGTCTGGTTGTAGAAACTGATTCTAATGGAAATAGCTCTCATTTCAAGGGTGCATTTCTTCGTTCAGGGTGGTCTGTCAACGGGTAGGGAGCCACCAGAAGTCAGTTGTGCCGACTTTTGTGGGCCCTACGAGCTTGCTTTGCCAAGGCTGGCCTGATTGTGGCAGATAGTCCTCAAAAACAGGATTTGAAAGGGGAAAACAGGAATAATCTCTTAATGTTCTGGAAATACCACAGCCTATGAGGGAGACTTTCTGTAATTCAAAATCTTTAAACCTAACTTTTCCTTGACTTAAGTTTATTCATGCCCATGTACTATACCCCAAAGATGAACTTGTCCAAATACGATGTTGCCTGCAACTGCACTCTGTGATCTGGGTATTTTATTCTCCTTCAAATCTTTGCTGCTCCTAATGAAAATGCTGTGGTTGTGGGAGTGACTTTCACAAAACACCTGTAAACAGCAGCTTAATGGATGTGCTGCTCTTTCTCTAACCAAACATTTAGAATCTCAGTTTTTAATGAGCCTAATTATTCTGAGGGCTCCCACGTGGCCTGCGCTGGTCCTTCTCCTGAAACTCTTCCAAACTTATTTATGTAGCTCTCAAGTGCCTTCTGAGACACTAACATGGCAAAGTTATCAAAGGTCCTGCTACCATGCTGGGGCCATTCGCTTTCCAGCTAACATTTCCTGCAGTCCAACTTCAGTGGTGCCTCAGCTTGTGAAAACCCTGCAGGCACTGACTCCTATCACAAACTGTTGAACAGAGGAAGGCTGTTTGCTCCACTTGACCAGCTACGGCTGAGGTCTGAATCCTCAGAAGTATTTAGCTCAGTACGGACCATAGCGGTGACAGCAAATGGGTGAGAAACCTGCTGCAAACGATGGTATGCACTTACGCAGCCACGTGCCTCACCGTTTGTGACGAACTCAGCCTGAGCAATTTGTCAAATGATGCTCAGGGAGGCTCTGGTGTGGGAGCAGAGTAGCGCGGTGGTGTTCAGAGGGGCAGGTTTATGCTTGCTGTGGCTTCCTGTCAGGTCCTTCATTGCGACCTTATTCTGGGCCAGTTTGTCTCCTCTTGGTGGACAAAGAATTGCATATTTAGCGTGCAAAAGCCACATGGTCGCTACCATCCTTTCATAAGATTTTGTCTCTCCAGTAAGGTATTCCAGATGCAGGTCTTCAGCTTTTCCCATGCCAGGACCACACCATTTGCTCCCCTTACCACCTCTAACCAGGTACAATCTCATTAACTTCAGCAAGGCCCGTCTTGAGTTGTACAGAGGTAAATGAGAGTCCCTGGGTGATCTGTCTGGTAGAGAAGTAATTCAGAATAGATGGCGCAGCCCACACAATTCCTTACGAGTCAGGTCGCTTATAAAGGAAATTATCTTTTGTTTGCATAAGGGATAATGCCCTAGTGAGCATCTGCTTAACCTTAGCTGTCACTTAGCAATAGAGGATATGCAATTCGTGCTGCCTCCCACTATATCTAGCAGCAACCAGTTAAAAAGGAAACTATTGTCATCAATTACATGAATCAATGCTTTGGAGAAAGCATCCTTCACAACTGCGTTTCCGTAATTTAGTTGTGTGTGGCTAGGTAATTTGCAGGCTTTAAGAGACTCGGACAGCTATCAATATTAGCCTTACCAGAACAATTTACACCAGCAAAAATAAATGAGGTTATCGTTAATATACAGTGGAGTCTGTTAGGAGGCATGCTGTGCTGGAGTTCCCTTCCTCACACATGGTCTTCCAGGTGTACACGTAGAGGAAACACATCCAACAGCCTCGAGCACTGCAAAAGCCTTTCTTTTTGTTAGTGATGCAGCTTCCGCACTGCTTGCCACGTGTCCCAAATCCAGCTATGAATTGCTTGGGGGAAAAAAAGCTGCCTATTCAGTTGCAAAAAGCTGCTGCTTATTATATCCATTCTGGTTTAGTCACCCCTAATATAGACATATCTAAAAATCTTCCCAGATCTATTTTGAGGGCTGTCCAGACGCAAAAATATTTCTTTGATGACAAAAAGTGTCTTGTTGGTATATTTAAGAGTCTTCAAAGGCTAAATTGGGATTGGATGGGATCCAAGCTTCTGAAAAGCAAAGACATTGGGGAAGACAGTTTTATACAATCTGTAGCAGGGAGGGCGGCAATGAAGTTTGTCAGGTTTAAAAAAAAAGGCAACAAAATAACAAAAAATTCTGGTGGAAACTGGGAAAACTCTACTGAAGATTGTAAAGTAATTGAAATCAGAGTAAAGGGATTCAAAAATGGGCTTAACATCTGAAACACAGAAAGGTACTAAAAATGGTTTACATTTAGCAGCAGAGCTGCTTGTCATCTGTGTTATAGTTGCCTTGAATTCTAGGTCTAGAATTCAGAGCTGAGAGGAAATGTGTTAATCAAGAAAGGCTCCCAAAGATGTCTCTGTGGGACAAGGTAACAGCAGATAACTGTCTGCAGAAAATCACGTGCAGCCCTAAATTGGCAGCTCTAGATTAATCAAGGAAGCCAGAGACTAACAAAAGAAATCGCTCCTTGAGTGCTCCAAGAGTCCCTTGGCCAAGGGCGTTGAGAGGAGCTGATAGATCGAAGGGAATTGAAGCAGAGATCATGGCCTTGTCAGGTGGCATATGGGGATCATTACCAACCCTCTGTAAAGTGGTCTTCCCTCTGCAAGCACACAGTAAACCCCGAAAAAAAGTTTGCAGTTGTACAGCAAGCATTAGCTGTCTGTTTGATCCAAGCTATAGGATGGCAAACTGACTTGTTTGCAGGCGAATGGAAGCCTTTAAGCGCCGGGGTAACATTAATCGATTTCAGAGGAGTGGAGTAAAGAGCGTGATGGTAATTGGTAATGGCTGGACTTCATTAATTTTAGAGAAAAAGCCTGAGACGCCATGTAAATTGTTAGTATTAACTGTTGCAGTGGTGGTTGCTTAACTTAAGGGCATAGGATAAGGAAGTCTGGCTAAGGCGCAACCCGATATTAGATGCTAGACGATAAAAATCATGCACATCCTGCATGGGGTGGGGGGTCTGTTCTTGGTTCTTCCAGCTGGGCTGGGCTGTGTGAAGGCCTTAGACACATCCTAGCACCTCTGGGGGTGGGGGAGAAAATACCTATCCAGTATCTGACTCATCCTGGAAAGAGATGTTTAATAGGCATGCAACTAGAATGGAAGGTACACAAGACTGGCTATAGGTAAGAGGTAAAGAGCCCCTTGTATGACTACTAGAAAAGAAAGCACAAAATCCAAAAGCTGGTCAAATGTTCTTGAACATCAAGCGACTGAAATTTCAGCAAAAAAAAAAATTCATTTTCACTTCTGAAATCAGACCTTGACCTTCTGAGCAGGTTCTGGTAAGATGTGGTAGAGATGATTCTTGCTGAGAAATCAAACTTTCTGGTTACCAAAACTTTTTTACTCATAATTGCTTAGAATGAACATAGTCTCTATGTTTGAAGGCCTGGAGTGAAAGAATTAAACTGAGCTCTGTAGTTCCAGCCTTGGCTCTCCCTGTCTTGTATCTCCTGTCCTCCTTGCTTCTTCCTTTCTAGACCTAAACCTGTGCCCCCGGTCAGGTGAAAGGCAACAAAACATCACTTCTTTGTCTGTTCTCTTAAACACACTCAAATCCTCCCATCAGTTTTAAAGAAAAGACCCTACAGAACGTGCCACGTGCCATTTTAGTCTGCGCAATAGCGGTATTACAATAACTTAAGGCCCGTGGTTTGTGAAAAATCTTTCCGTCAGCGTGGCTGCGATGCTGAGATGTGTGCATCGACTCATCCGAAGGAATGAATACGCAGGAAGTATTAGGAGAGTTCAGGGCATGCTTTTGGCAAAATATTAAATGATACAATCCTAATGAGCCTTTTGCTGTTGATATCTGTGACTGTATGAGAAAGAGGGCTCAAATCCTCCCAGATCTACTTTGTCTCTGTGCCATAGAAAGCAGCGCACCTTTTTAAGAGCAAGAGGCCTCTGTGTAAGGAAGGGCTTAACTCCAGGGACTCCTTTGGGTTTTGACTCCTTGTAATTTTTATATAAAGATAATGCCTCATTAAGTAACGCGCTGGCCAATCGCACGCTGATTGCTTGCTCTAATTCCAGACGTCTATCGGTGCTAAGCAGCCATTAGTATTTACCCACCTGAACCTTATCACTAGGTGCACTTAGTAACCCGGATTCATTTGCCATTATGTAGATTTCTTTTCTTTTATTTTTTTGGTTGACATACTCATTCTTTAAAGAAAACAACCCAAATAAGCCTATTGCAGCTGTGAGCTTGTCGGAGATCCCTGCTAAGCAGGTTGAAATCAGAATGTTTGCACTTCAGATTTGCTCAATTGGTCCTTTTCCATTATTCGACCTGGATTGCTTCTGTTCACCACCCTTGTCCACTGCATTAACTGTCTATTACCTTGTTTACCATGGTAGTGTTAAATGCCAGCTTATGAATGTCAATTTGTTCTCCAATTAGCTATGCCTTATTGACTTGCCCTTAGACTTTCAAACATAAGCTTTCTGAAGTGCCTATCGCTATAAAACTGATTTGTTTAATTTTTTAAAGGGATATAACTTTAATGTGTCCTTTTATTTTACTGTTATCTTGCTTACCCATATTTACAGTCTGTTTATGGAGTGGTGTTTATTCTAATAGCTTCATATCTGTGCTAATATTTTGTGACAGTTTATGTACTTAACTTGCACAGAGGATGCATTAATCCTCTTCTCCTGGATGTGACATGCTAGCGGGAACCTGTTAAAGATATAATAGATTTCCCAGAGGTCTGAAAGGTAAATGCGGATATATTTTGTAGAAGAAAAATTAAGATATCCATTTACGTGAGCATTTCATTTCCTCTGCCGTGTAAAGGAGAGGAGGCAGCTGGTGGTGGGCCTGAGAATGCTTCAGAAGAGGGCACAGGAAGCACGAGCCCTCGCCTCTGCAGAGCAGGTGAATATACACAGTCCTGTGCCTTCCGCAGCCCTGCGCAAGCAGTGTCAGTACAGGAATAACTTATTCCCCTGGGAATTTCTGAATTAAGAAAAGAGACGTTGCATCACGAAGCAAACACGCTCCTCCTCCTGTCCAACCAGGTGCAGACTGGATTCTGTAAGGTGCAGAATATGCTCTAGAGTCGTATAGAGCCAGAAGTCCCCAGCATCCCGGGGCACGTGTTTGACCTGTGATTCTGTGATCTCGGGCACAACCTTGGCCTGTGATGCCGCTGTCCTGGCCCTCCGCCCCTCCAAGAGGTGGGTGTGTTAGCTCAGGAACAAGCTCACTTCAGCGTGTGGCTCTTGGACCAGTTTGCATCTACCCACCTGGAAGCAGAGGCAGAATGAGCTTGCGTCCTCTCGCGGGGTACCACGGCCGCAGGCTCGCCCGCGCTCCGGCCTCCTCGGTGGCTGGCTGGCAACGGCAAGAGATGCTTTTTCTTCTGTAGCTCTATCTGAGGCCTCAAATTGTATCCCTTGCTTAGTCATTTGGACTGTCTGTAAACGACCTCCTCTGAGCCACCAGCACACGCTAAACTGAATGTCTTTGTTGTCCCCAAACGACAACTGCCCCTGAGCTGTAGGAGATATTTTCTTCTACAGCAATCAGCAACGTGGTGTTTTCCGCTCTGTGTACCTCGGCAACTGGGGGGGCATCGGGTGTTGTGAGAGCGTGACACGCGTGTGCTGCGCCCACGGTTGCAACAGCCGAATGGGAAGTGGAGGGCATGCTCTGGGCAGCGTGAACTAAGGGGTTAAAACCCAGGTAACCTGGCTCCTGACTTAGGTTTCTTAAAACAGCCTCCTTCGGACATCTCTGGTAATTGTCTCGGTGCTGAATGTACCTAGAAGTAGCGCTTGGTTTGGACTTGCTGTTTGAGTGTTTACTGGGAATTACCTGTCATGAGGCAGAGACAATAACACACTGGTGCAAATGGTTTATTTTTCTTTCTCCACTCTTGACTTCAGGCATCCTTTTCTGCCTTAGCTCTCCTACTTCCAACTAGAAAAGGTTCCCTTTGATTTAAAAAATAACTCCAGAAGAGATGGCACCAGTACATTTTATACTGAGCTCTCGTGCCTGTCCCAAGATTGATTAATTGTCAGTTTTAAAGGCTGTTCACTGGAAATTCAGAAGCATTAAAAATAAAAAAAAAAAAAAAGAAATTTTTGCTTAGAGCTCTCAGGAGGGGAAGGAAGTTTCGTTTCTCCAACTGTTTTAGACTTAGTTCATGACACCCTAAAGAACCTGAGCCCTAGTTATCTTAGGTACCCACCTCTATGCCGGTGTGATCCTATGGATGTTCAAGCTGTTTGAATGACTTTGCCGACCTGCCCTGTATCCTCAGCAGCATTAAGTGGTGCCTGGGGAAGCACAGAGTTTGAGGGATTCAGGACTGAAACTGCTTCTTACAATGCTTAGGCTGTTACTTGTGACGCCCGCGCTGTTAGATGCCGTGAGCTGCATTTAGCCATCAGCTTTTAATTGCCATCAGCTGCTGAGAGTCAAGCATGATGAAATATATAAGCTGAATTAGACTGTAATTATTCTAGTCTTTCATTTCCTTGCCTCTACAGCAGCTTGTCTTCACGTTTTGCCAACTATTTCTCTTACACTACTGTATCTTCCCCCAAAAACCTGTGCAGTTTGGCTTGTTGGTTCCCCTAATGCCCCAAATATCGCTTTCACCTGTTATGTACGTTCCAGGTCTGTTCTGACTGCTTGTGTCAGTGCTACTACTGAGAAAAGAAGCACAAATCCAGGTTTAATTTCAGTCAGTCAGTCCAAGATTTCTCCTCTTATGGAAATGAAATCCACCTTCTGAAGATAAAAGATCTCTGAAAGTCATCCTCAGGGCTTTTCTTTTGGTGGTTTGTTTCGGGGGGGGCAGTTTGCTTAAGAAAGAAATTACTTAGACTTTCTCAAGAGAGATCTCTGGGACAAAAGCACAGAGAACTCTTAGGAAGGAAGAAAAGTGATGGCTGTGTGGGTTTTGTGCTGCTTTTTTTATGAGTAGCGCTGTATAAGACAAGTGTGTTTTTGGCATCAGAGCAGTGTCAATAAATGGCTTTTGCAGTTATCTAAATGCTTTAGCTGTGCTTGGGCGTTTAATCTCTTGTAAAAGCTGTTTATTGCCTTCTGTACTGCTCTGCAAGGCACATTATCCCTTAAGTATATGAATGACACAATTAGTCCTCTTAGAGACTTACCAAAATACTGTTGATTAAAGGTCAAGCATAAAAATTCAGATGCTACTCTCCCTAATTAAGAAAACCAGCCCTCCTGCATCAAGATCAGTATCAGTACTGAAGGGAAATCATAGTGATGGGAAGGACCAAATGGATGCAGTTCTGTGGTGAGGAGAAATGCTTTGTGACCACGTTTGGTTTCTAGGTAACAAATTGAAATCACAAAAGGTGTTCATAAAAGTCCATTTGACTATTAGTGATCTTCTCAAAACAGATTGTTAACTTCAATATGCTGTAAAATGTAAGTGGCATTTATAGGTGGCATCACAAATAACAGGCAATCAAACCTCATTAACACTGTAGTTTATAATTGTAGATTACTGTAATTTGTGAGGTATTCAGGATTTCGCAAGGGTGTTATTTCTACTGTTGGGAGCTACTGAACAGTGGTAGAAATTTACTGTAAGTTTAGTCTTGTAGTCTTCTTTAGAAAACAGTTGCACTAAATAAAGACTTCAGCCTTTGGTTTGTAATCTGGAAAAAAATCCATCGAGTATTACACTGAATTTCGCTGGGGGGGGGGGCGGGGGGAGAACCCAGACCTTTCAAATAAATGAACGCTCACCTATGCTCACCTGCTTTTAATCCCTCCTTTTGCAAGGAAAGTAGTGGAAAGTAACTCACAGGGGAGGACAACGGTTCGTGTCTATCCTTTGGACAAGCTTCTGATCATTTCTAGCAGTTTAATGAAGGGACCTCATTTTGGCTTGTTCCTTTATTTTCCTTTTTTCTTTTAATTGTGGGCAGCAAGATGAACCATTTCATATATCCATTCTTTGTGATGTCGACCAGCTTGGGCAGTTCGGATGGCTGTCTCCTAAGTACTCAACGTGTGGGTATACATCCGAGCTCTGAAGCGTTGACGATAGCCCTGCATTCATTTGTTTTCATGTAGCATTTGATTGGTGCAATAAGTTGCACCTTACTATAAATTAGGAAGGCTACGGCTGAGTTACTCCAAGTACTAAGGACATTCGTAATTAGGGACTTGATTTTGCTTTGTATGATCTTTAAGGGAAGTGTGAATTTAGGTCTGCTGAACTGTTAGGTGGCTGGGGTGTGCGCACTTGTGCCTCGCTGCTGATGGAAAACTTTGCCTCCAAATGGCAAAACAGCTGAGGTTTTTGTCCATGGTTCCGTTCTTTAGCGCTAAGTGTCACTTTAATTCCGTCTGGTTATAATTGCTGAGGTAGATTAAACTTATAATCACACTGGCCCAATTATCTTACAGAACACACTGTTTCCCTACCCTGACATTTAGAGTATGGCAACAGACGTCACAGCTCCCTTCATCCCAGAACCGGTCAGGTCACAGTTACTAATGCAATTTGACCTGCAGGGCTGCCTTTGCCTATTTTTTTGGTAAGCCTCTCCGCTCCCTCATCCCTGAGAGTGCCTGACTGATGAATTTAATTCTTGCACAACCCTTTTCCTAAAGTTAAAAAGAAAAGTCATTTTTCAAAACAATGCTGTCTGCTGAACTCCCGGGTCAAATCCCAGGGGAGCGGTCGTGGTGGGCAAATCGAGGGGACCTCTGCAAAGGAAGCCTGCCGCTCAGCAGAATAGCAGAGGGAAAATATAATCTAGCAGTGGATGAACATCAGCAGGATCTGAGAGTCACCCACATGTTCAGGGCACTTGCCGGCTCTTTCAAAGACACGTTATGAGAATCGGACTGATTTGCAGGATTGCTGGGCTTTGGTGTTGTCAGAACCGCTGCAAGCACAAGTGTACTTGGCTGGTTGCAGCCTTGGGAGTCGCTGGAGGACAGCACTGGGACCACCTGAGCATCCTGCCGGGCTTCCAAAACTCTGAAGCCTGAATCTATCTGCCCCCAAGAGTAGCTGCAGCAGGAGTGAGCAATCCTCCTAAAAGAAAACAAACCACCCCAGTAACTTCCGTGGACTTCCGACTGGCGTGCCTGAGGATAGCCTGCGATTGCTTGAAATGTTTTCTGTATAGCAGCGACATGGAAAGATGTACAAGTTTTATTTTTTGACTGCATTCATGGTTCACAGGCAGAAATAAAAATGCAAACCTTCCAATTTAAGGCCTTCAGCCAAAAATATGTCAATTTGCGAAGCAAAAAATAGCAGTCACATATTCTTGACAGATCTAGTTTTGCTAATTTTAGGAGATATCCCTAAAGGTGAGCTTGGAAGGATGTCATATCTGACTCTTATCTTTGAATCCCATATACTTATGTTTATTAAAATCAATATAATCCATTAGCCTACATTGTTTCCATTTTTAATAATCTATTGATATATTGCCTGGGCTTTTACAGGACTAAACAAATTTCCTCTTTATGTGCCCTGTAATAGCCGGAGGTCAGGCTGGTTGAGAGCAGTTGCTGTATATAAATGTTTATTTACTGCCTGACTACTGATTGAGAACATATCTGGTCCACAGGCTTCAGATGGCTTTTAAACTAGAGATTTATGGCTTACTTCCTGTTTTCCAGACATAGTACACCATTTTTAAAGTAATGAATGCAAGGTATTGTGAAAATAATAGCCAGGGATTGCCCCAAACTCCACATCTGAGAATGTGGACTATCGGGACCTCCATTATTTCATCATTCATTTGTTTTCCATCGGAGTGGGTTTACATTTGTTAAACGCTCTTCTGTTTCATTTTCCTTTGTGCCAGGATGTCTTTTTAGTCTGGAGTTGCCCTCCTAGAATAGGCAAAGTGCCCACCTCGGCCGCTCGGTGGCCAAGCCAACCCAAGCTGGAAACTGGTAATGAAGAACCCGCCTGCCTCTTGCCTGGCAGCTATCGTTTTCTAGCAGCTTCGCTTCTCTTCACTCCCAGTTCAACAAAGCATTTACACATAGGCTTGGCTTTAAGCATGAGTCCAGGTCCCTTCTTTGTGTGGTTTCTTGCCTTTTTGCTTCCAGCCGACAGTGTCTTGCAGAATGTGCTTATTTTTAAGTCCCTAAAAGTAACTATTGAAACAGACTTGTTTGGCTCGGAGCTCTGTTTATGTATTTTTTGGAAGCCACGTTACATGACACATCAATTAACCAGGCTCGTTTGAGTCCTGTATCCCACGTGGGATATGCATCTGCTTCATCTGTTAAATGTTAAACATGCTCTAGTCTTTACCCCTGCCACTTAAAGCTGTATCCGAAGTAATGAGTGCCAAGTTCCTTTTAGGCTTTTGTTCTCCAAAAGTGTGAACATTCGTCTGCCCAGCAAAACGTGAATAGCCCCTTTGTCCCTACCGTTACAAGACAAGGAAATCACATTTTCCATTATATTATTGGGATAAAAGCACTTATTAATATACTATCTTAAATTGATGACGGCAAACAAATAGCTAACGTTGTTACATAGCTGTGAGAACAGGGTATTTGCAATCAGAAGTTTGCGCAAGTTCTTGGTCTCGGCCTGCTGTCTGCTGCACAGCCACAGTCAGAGAATTTCGGTTACAAATCATAATTTCATACAAGAAAATTGGCCGTCATTTAGGACATTCTTGCCTCACAGGGATTCTTCCATGTGTAAATCCTGATAGTCTACATTTCTTGGCAGCAAATTGGATGCGAGTGCAGGAGCAATTGACTGTAATTGTCCCCTGGGGATGGGATCATTTATTTATTTGTTTTTACAATTTTCATTCACCCGATGAATATCACTTCCCTCTGGACATAATGTGGTTTAGAATCATCATTGTTATAAAGATGTTTTACATCCTTACGGAAATCTGTTGATTTAAGAGTCAAACTATAGCTTGCAGGAGGCAGCAATTTCAATAGGCAAACTAGCAGTAGGTCTACTGCTGAGAGGGCTGGTGGCCACAACGTGCTCTGCCTCGTGTACGGAGCCAGACTGGGCACTACTGACACCAGTGAGGGAATTTTCCTACTGATTTCAGGGTGTGTGTGTGTAGGGGGGGATTATATGTGCTGCTGTGAATGACTCCTCTCCTGGAACGTGCCTCGCTTGGTGATTTAGGTGGCAGCCTCAAGGGCAAGGGCTAGCAGCACACCGACTGGGCAGGCACGGGGTACGCCAGCACCCGTTTGGATGTCTTGTAGTCACATTAGACAGGTCTCTGGAGGCTTTTAATGCTAATTCTGTCATGAAGTTATCATGACTGTGCAACTTCTGAACACGGCTGTTCTGCATCCCTCCAGCTCGGAGGTTGCTTTCTTGGGTCTGGGGTAATTGCACCCTGCTGGAAAAGCACCACAGTAAAGATGACTCGTAATACTGAACAGCTCAGCTGCATTTTGCTTTCCACATGTAAGACATTGCACAGTGTGTTGCTTCAAATAAGAATAAAGCAGTGGGCCTCTCGTGACGTACTGTCATGCTCAGGAGCAATTCTTTTTACAGACCTCCATGAGCTTCCTTGGTCACGTATGTGTGACTCCTAGTGCTGATCTCTGGCCCCTAGATGATGCTGTTCACCTGTCAGGGAAAGTTCTCACGTTGCAGAGATCCAAGTATGCCTTTGAGAACAACTGAAGTATTTTGGCGATGCTGCAACGTGACGGGAGATGGAACAAACGTGACGGCTACTCTGTTTTTCTTGTAAGGAAAATGAGGGCGAAGAGAGGTGGCTGCAAAAGCGTCATGTTAAAGTAGCGCTGACACACAAGTGTAGGCCCTTTATGTGAGTTTTATGTGCATTTTTAACCTGTTGTTCCATTAAAATGAGTCTTAATCAAAGAAACACACAGCGCAGCGAGGACTGTATCCTGCCTGGGGGACACAGAGCTCCTTCATGGAGAATATGCTCATTAAAACGTGTAATGACAAACATAACCCCCCCAATATTCAGTATGCTCATTAAATGGCCAATATTGGCACTTTCTATAATAAAAATATGGCATTCTTTATTAATGTGTTTGACACCAGCAAAAAAAGCGGCAGGGAGGGGCTGGGTGACGCGCGGCCCTTCTCGCCCTGCGTGCAGGAGTTCTGGGAGCGCTCCCTCCCTGCCTGTGCGTAAAAGCACCCCAACTGTTATGGCAAGGATCTTTATTTTTCTTTTGGACTGTGAAGCATGGACCCTGACACGTGTGGGTACTCACAAGACAGAAGTAGAGGGAAAAGTCAGAAAGCATCAAGGGCTTGATTCAACACCCATTAGACTCAAGTGGAGAGTGATAGATTTTTAAAGGGAACCTACAGATGCAATAGCTACTTAACAGGATTTTCAAAAGCACTTGGGTGTCTAATTCCCATTGATTTCACATGAGGGAATTGGCCTTCACTTCTAGGACATGATTTACAAACAGAGGTTCTTCCATGTGTAGATCCCACTGATCTGTAAATTGCTTGGCAGCAAATTGAATGCGAATATGAGCACAATTGGCTGCGATTGTCCCCGAGGCACAGGCTAATTTCTTTGTTTTTACAACACCCATAACATCCAGTAAACGTCGTTTTCCTGAAGGGATGTTACAAGGGGTTCCAAGGAGACACAGGCTCCTGGCTGCTTTTGAAAGTCCTTGCTTTTATTTTTAAATGAATAGCTTTAAAAATTTTGGAATCTTCCCATTATCTTCTGGAGCAGCACTCAAAAGTTGAGAGGCTTGCCTCAGCTCCTCAGTCGCTGAGAGGATCTGGTAGTGGTGTAGGGAAGATTCGGTTTCAGGGAAGTCTCTCCTCCGAGGTGTAGAAAACAGGATTTGTCTAATAAGTTCCAGATTCTGTCTGCTGCGAAAAACCACAGCAACACTTAAACTTGTAAAGAAGTAAAATCCATATTTTTCATCAACTTTCAAATTTTTCGTTAAAAATGACACCTTGCAAAAGACAAGTGATTGTATTTCAGTGAATATCCTCACTGTGATGAAACCGATGCTCTGTATTACATACGCACACGCAGCAGCCGCAAATTCCAGCTTATCTGCAGCTCCCAAAAGCAAGGCAGAAATTTTCTGTGCTGATGCATGTTTTGCTTATTTACCTCTAGCCTCTGCTTTATTTTGAAGTGATCGATAGCTTGAGTTTGTGGGATAAGAGCATGGACGTGATCATAACTTCTCAAATATCTGCTAGAGGCTCTTTAAAGAACATGAGAGCACAGTACGTGGGAGGCAGTGACGAATAACCTGCTAAGCATCTTCATGTACACTGACCCCTGGCCCGTTCAGGCTTCCCCGAGTTGCTTAGGTGGCCAGAAGCTTAGAGTTGAGCGTGTTTCTCTGAAATGCTGTATTAACTGAAAACAACCCACCCTCATGGTTGCTTCGCCTTTTGTGAGAATGTCCCCTTTAAAGGTTTTTGGATGGGGCAAGCTGCCTGCCGGGTGTTGCTTTCTGTGGTCGGGGCAGCTAGGAATTCATCCGCCCTATGCCTGGCAATCGCAGCTCTCCTGTAAATTCCCTGGTTTGCCCTGCAGCAGCTTGGCTGTCTTCATAGGGAGAAGCGGGAGACGCCTGCCCCGGGGCAAAGCTGCCCCTGTCCCTCGCTGCCAGTAGCAGGGGGTCTCTCCCCACAGTGACAAATGCTGCAATGCAAGAGCTAGCAATGACTCTGACGTGTATCCAGCTCTCACCTAGGCTAATCTGATCACACGCTTAAAACCGTTACATCACAGAATAATTAACAGCTTAGTAACCCGAGCAAAACAGGTAAGACCTTAACTATTCACCCTGCATACGCGTGTAATAAAGTGAACCCAAAATAACCTTTTCTTCTGCCTCCCAAATACAAGCGATCAGGTGATTTGCAGGGAAGAGTTGTGAGGAAATAGGGTGCACGAGTGAATCGGAAGTCCTGAAGGAGAGGTAGTAATTGTGCTTTAAAAGACATGGAGTAACTGGCCCAGAAATTGAGGAAAGCTGGGTGTGTGTGTGTGTGTGTGTGTAGGAAAAGGCAAATGAACTAACTTGTTATTAGCTTTAAGAAGCTAAAGTTGGGCTGGAGTCAAATACTACAGTGATACACCTGCAGGTCAGTCACGATGCCCACATACAATAAGCATGTAATACTGTTTCAATAGGACATGAAGAGTGGAGTAGATTAATCCTTGTTACCCCACCAGAAATGAGCAATCACTTATTGACTCTGAATCCCTTCTTCTGAATACGAGACAGGCTCTTGCTTTCTGGTGGCCGCTGTTAGGGCCCTGCTGTGCCAGAGACAGCCAAGCCGCAGGCAGGCAGCGCTTGCTCCTGGAGGTTCGCAGTCCATTCTGCATGTGGCCAAACTAATCTGTGGTGGAACTGAACTAATTTTGAGGGTTTACCCCCCATGTGAACTTGGCTTAGGGCATTTCTAACTGTTTGCTTTCTCCCCTTCCGGTCAGCAAGCTGCCAAGCTTCTATCCTTTGCTTCGATGTTAATGATTTCCTTGATGACAAGATAATCCAAATGAACTTTTTACTGCCCTGTAAAATCAAAGTAGGCAAGGAGTGTACCCTGTGATTTTGGACTTCAGCAGCAGGGCTGCCCAAGAGCTACGGCAGCAGGTTTTAGTGTGTATTTCTCCTCCCTCTCTTTGTTTTTGAGAAAGGTCTGGGGCTGTGGGTGCTAGAATGAACACTATCCAGCAAGTGCAACGTGTAAATTTTGAAAAAAATATTAAACATGTGGTTTGTGTTTCAAAACCCGGAAAATATTATGAAAGCAATAAAATATCCCTACTGCAGGCAGGCGGAGAGGGCTCTCCCTTTGTGAGTACATACATTCAGATTTAGGTATGTGTCATTCTCCAGCCAGCTTCATTCCAGGAGAACCAGGCCTGGGTCTTATGTTGCCTTGAGCCAGGCTATGCAAAGAAGCTGTAGGAAACATGGGAGCAGCAGCTGCGCTGTGTCCCTAATGGTTTCCACTCCAGACCAAGGTAAAAAGAAGGTAACAAAGATCTACCTCCACCCGTGGGGTTTGTGCTGTACACCTGTAGCCGCTCCACCGACAGGGAGTCTTGTAACGGGCTGGTGCACAGACTTTCAGACTTGCAGAGAAGACGAGTGCCTTCTAAGGTCTGCAATGCTGAGAATTAATAATGGCCGTGTGGCTTACGTTGCCTTTTTCTCAATGGCTTGGTGTTCAATAGGAGTTAGTTCCATCTGGCTGAAGTTCTACCTCATACAGCAGACGGATATGAAACCTTCTCTAAAAGTACTCCTCACTGACCAAAGCAGGGCTTTGGTGGTGTGCTGCCCTTAGCAAATTAGAGCGGTGCGTTTCATCCTGGTGACTAGATGTTTTGGCCCACACATACACACAGAAATTTGGTGGCCTGAGGGATGGCTAACGGTGTCATGAAGCGTCATAGAAAAACTTGGGAAGAAATAATTACCTCATAACTGTTTTGAGCAGATAGAGTAATAGGGTGAGTACGTTAGCAGTAGGATTCCCGTGTTGTTGTGGCTTCAGATTTAGTCAAAGCTACAGTTAAACAAATCATTGTTTAGGGAGCACGGACACTTTATTTTTGTTAATAGCCTGTGACCTGCAATACAACTTAGGTTGGTGTTAATGACCAAAGGATTTGCAAGTAATTAAATTTGTGGAAAGTCCTATCCCTGAGAAGCTGAAGACTGTATTTGAGAACAGGCGTGCGTCTGTGTGTTGCTAGTCTTAAACTTTAGCATGCTAGCCCTGCATAGCTTGAACGGAGCTGACACCCATCAATCCAGGTGGCTCTTTTAATGTAAGTCTTGAGTTAGACATACTACTGCTGTTGTATGTTATGAACTCAGTAACAAAGTATTACGAAACTATGGCATGCATGTTTATATCACATAATTTGACCATCTGATTTTTTTTGTTGGGCAAAATAAATGACAAGTATACATGACATACAACTTATATACATCATGGAAAAAGGGTTAATATATTCCAGTTGAGAATCTCAGGTGTATATTATATATTAAGTATGTGAATATATATCATAGAGTCATCCTAGAATCACAGAATGGTTTGGGTTGGAAGGGACATTAAAGATCGTTTGTTCCAACTCCCCTGCTGTGGGCAGGGACACCTTCACCAGAGCAGGTTGCTCAAAGCCCCGTCCAACCTGGCCTTGAGCACTGCCAGGGATGGGGCATCCACAGCTGCCCTGGGCAGCCTGTGCCAGTGCCTCACCACCCTCAGAGTGCAGAATTTCTTCCTTATAGCTAATCTGAATCTGCGGTCTTTCAGTTTAAAGCCATTACGGTACGCACACTTTGTAAAGAGAAGGCATGAACTGTTGTGTGTTGCTATAGGGCATTCCTAAAATGTAGCTTTGTAACAGGTGCGTTGTTTTAGGATTCGTGCACAGGTCATAGTGAATCTTCTTGTTGTCTTTCAACCGTGCTGTTTTCATAAAGTCATTGTCATCTTCACCTAAGCCTTTGTGCTACCCTTCAGTAAACTGATAGGCCACCGTATTTCACTCAAAGTGTTGTGCCTGTATGACCATATTTCAAAAATGAAGGGGAGATATGTCATAGGTAAAATAAAAAGCAACCTTAAGTTTTACCCAACATCTCAGATCACAGCTTTTTTGAGAATATGAAGTAAAAAAGTCATTAAACTAAATATATGTAGAATTCCATTTCCACACTTGAGCGAGCATCCTAGTTGCAGTAAAGGTATTTGTGACACTTGTGCTTGGAAAGAGGGCGAGACTGTGGAAACCTCACCAGAGGGCTGCTTCTTCCAATGGCTTAAACCCATATTTTTCCACACCCTGGAAGATGGGATTTATTTATTTTGTGTCAGGGGCTGCTCTTACTAAGGTCGTGCATTATTCATCCATTCCTGACTGTCTGATACAGAACCACCTCTTGCACGTGTGATGAAGTCTGTGGTGCCCACTCTGAATCGCTGACTTATGTGGAGTTAATTAGGCATGAGTTAGAAAGAGGGGACCAAAAAAGCCACAGAGGCACCATGAAGAGGGGATACTGACAAGATAAGCTAAGGAGCAGCCCAGGGTATTATGGGTTACTTATTATGTAGCATTTCTAAGGCATTAGAGACACATTAGTTGGGGTCCAATTAGTGCTGCTGAGACCATGCGTTGCATAGGCTGCAGAAGGGTCCTGGGAGATGGCTGTAGCAAAGGGAATGGGAGTGGCTGGGGAGGGGTGTAGAGTTGGCTGGCCATGGGATGTTCAAGCATGTGACTGAAGACGTGGAGGAAACTGGTGATCCAGTTTAAGCTGGCAAAAGTGCGTGACCCCAATTCCTGGGTGGAGCTGATTGTGCTAGCAGTGGAGTCTCAGTTACAGTCTTAATTTTTTACCACTGCCCCATATATTTTAATTCGTTGTCTTCCCTCTGTGGTAGTGAAGTGTCCTATGGAGGATCGCTGCTGGTTGAGGCACTACTAAAGTAGCTGAGTGTTTCGTTGCCTAGGAGTTACTCTTTGCTGGATCTTGCTTCTTAACAGGAGTTCAGTTGGTGCTGGTGGTCTGTGTTGGCTAAGCGTATCTCATCCATAGAGAGCTGCGAACCAGATATCTCGGGGACAAAATGCAGCATCTCTTGGAAAGTGCATGGCAATATATTGGGAGAGAAAGTAAAGGTAGACAGTAGCCCCAAGGGAGCTCCACGGGTAGGGATGAGGCACAACATATAGTCATTTGAGTGTGAAAGAAGGTCTTGACTTTCTTGCTCACAGGGGCACTGCATGTCCCCTACACAGGCTGCGAAGGTCTGTAGCTCATCAACCAGGTGGCCTCTCCAGCAACGTGTATGAGGATTCAGACTGCCCTTTCGTAGGATCAGGCCTGAGGAGCTGTTCTAAGTTTTGTGAATAATTCCCAAGCAGTGAAAGAGGTGACAGCCCTACCTCCTGGATGGGAGAGAATTTGAGATTACATCCACATCATTTTTATTGCCCGCAGCAGCAGAAGACGGTATGATTAGCTTGAACACTGCTTTCCTCCAACAATGAGCTGTCATCTTTTAAAAAAAAAAAGTTTTAATACACAATACTGGACCTCCTACAGGACAAAGAACAGCAGTGTCACCTTTCCATTTTCCCCCCTTTTCTGAGAGTATCTTGCTAAATGTGTTTTGCATCACAGGGTTCATAATTGAGGTTCATTTTCTGAACCTTCTTTAGATAAACTACTCAAAAGATACCCGTAACACAACTATTAATTGAAAATAAAACAAATGCCAAAACCATTCCTCTTTTCCCTGTACCTGCTGGGTGCGTTACAGACCTCCAGCGTGTTCCGTTTCCATGAACTGCTGGTCCGTTCCCTTCATCAAACCCCCGAAACTCAAGTGAACATTTACCCAATCAAAATGCCAGGGTTTGGACTTGCATGTCAAAGGAGTAAAGCACATTACTAGGTTTCAGTAAAGTATATAATTAGGTATTCATAGAGCAATACTTGTATTTCACCTTAAAGGCCAAAAGTTTGGGGATTTTCTATGATGCCAGCGCAAAATCTTTGGGGTTTGGACCCAAAGATGTCCAGCGACCAGTCAAGCAACACACTTCCTCCGCCCAAACTTCTAATGCTGACAGCTCAGTGCCATCCAGCTGGGCCCTGGCTGTAGCAGCCTTATTAACCGGAGGGTTTGCATCTGCCCTTGTACCTTGTCCGTCGGCTGCACTGTTACCGCTAGTGCTGGGCACGAGAGACTGCGGGTTGGGCTGCGCTGGGTGCCGTGTGCCCGTCGTCTTTATGGCTTGTCTGCGGCTATGAGGAGTCCTCAGCAAGAGCAGAGACATTAAGAACCCAGGACTGCAAAACAAGAGGACAGTGTTTGCTTTTCTTTCTTTCAGTAGGAAGAAGGGATGGGGAAAGGTTATCGGCACATAAACTTGATGCATTTATTTTGTCTTGTGCTAAAGCTTTGCATGCAGGATTACCTACTGTGTCCTGTGTCTTTAAAACACTAATGGGCCCACTGAAAAAAAAAAACCAAACCCATGACAGTCCACTAGCAACTAGCACACTAACAGGTTCTCATCTGACACCAGTAGGGAACCGAAGATATTTTATTATTTGGAAACTCCATATAGGGAAAACCAGCCTTGAATCTGTCATTACTCCAAGAACCGCACCTCCCCTGGGAGTTAATTATTTTCTTAAAATGCAACTTGTACTGTTAGTTTAAAACATTCCAACTGTGTTCGCACTCTTTAAATCTTCTGTAAACCTTAGAGTCTAAATCACTTGCAGATAAGAGTAATTCTATTAGAAAAAAAAAAGTTCGGTGGAAGGGGAAAGAGAGGGAAATAAAAGGGCATTGATAGAAGCGTCCTTTGGGTGCCCATTGCCCTGTCACCTTTAGAACTTGGCAGGAGTTGCAGCCCGCAGTAACTTTATAGGTCCTGGCACAGAATGAAACAAAATAGGTGCATGCCACATTTTCCTTCCAAAAAAACACCAGAGAGAGACTTACCGCCTTTGTAAGAGGCTGAATATCTGAAAAGGTATGTTAAATTTAAAAAAAAAAAAAAAAAAAAAAGGTTAGTGGGACTGACAGGTCATAGCCTTTTCTGGCTTCTATTTTGAAATAAGTTATTGGGCAAAGGGCTGCCTCTGGCTGGAATCACATTTAGTAACTGAAGGGCTTGTAGAAGTGTTTAAATATAGGGCGCTACTGCAATGTTTGACCGTCTTAGCTCCTCTTGCTTTGGCTCCTTTTGCTGCTTTCATGGGAATTCCGGGGCATTAAGGGGGAAAAAAAAGAAACCAACTCGTTGCTGCGGGTTTGCCACGAGTGAGCCAGGGAGAGAGTGTATGTGTCATTTTTGGAACTGTCTGTGCAATCATTCGTATGCTGTATTGGCCAGGCTCCTAGAATTAAGGGTAATTCAGTGGTTCCAGAGCTTGGCTTTTTTTTCCTCCCTCTTACCCCCCCCCCCCCCCCGAAATCCCCCTTTCTCTAATTTGTTTGGGTTGAAAATCAGCTTTGCAAAGTCTTTGAGTACTGTTTTTCTTTTTCAACCAGTTTTCTTTCTGCGAGGGTGTATTGGTTGAGCTGTTATTTAATCGGTAGTGAGTACCAAACACCCACACCTGTGGGAACCGTTCGTGAAGGAAGAGATGGGTAAAAGCAAAGCGCGCCTCGCCAGCAGAGCTGCGTGACGCCGACTGTGGCTCTAGTGGTACAGCTGTAGGGAAAAAAGGTACCTCTAGTAATCCTCAGAGACAGCATTGACTCCACTCCCCCGCTGCTGGATGCTACCTGCTGGGGGTGTCTGTCCCACACCGGCTGTGAAACTCCATCCTTCGGTGCCTGCGAGCCAGCCCTGACAGTGTCCGAGAGTTGCTATGGCCTACTGAGGCTCTCCGGTAGCTAAAATAATAGAACCCATTATTTTGCGAAGCGAATTCCTCCCCCCCCCCCAAAAAAAAAAAAAAAAAATGCTGGGTTTGATGTGTGTGTTAAAGTTAGAGATACCCTGAGATAAAACTGGAACCATCCCCCAGCCTTTCACGGGGTCAAAGGGCCTTAATAGAAGGAGACCCAGTTCCCACTGAATACTGATTTCTGCAAGCGAGTGCACTGCACGCCACTATCTGCTCTCAGCCCCACAAAATCTCACCTTCATAAAAGTGCGTGGATTATTGCATGCATAGATAACCTGAGCGTTCATTGGGAAAGGGACGTGCTGTTGCACATCTGGTTCAGAGCCCTGAATGTCGAGGCCCTATGCCAACAAGATAATTCGAATTACCCCGGTAGCAAACTAAACCTTAAGGCCTTGGGGTTTATTACAGTGAGACAAAGAAAAAATGGCCCATGAATTTTAGGTTTTTTAATAACTGGTTCTGAAAAGAAACACCCACGATGCGATACATAAATTTGTCAGACGCTTCTGTGCTACTTTAGGTGGGTGTCCTTATGTGAATTCCTGACTTAGACCAGATGAGAGATCAGAGCTGATTAAGTTAACACACTTATGCTCGTGCTTGTGGCCAGTTCTGTGCGTGGAGAGGCCAGCAGGCTACGCGAGCCCAGGATGGATGTTACACCTTCCCGCGCGCGAGACGGGCAGGGTGATGGATCCTTTGGCACATTGCTGTATAGGTCAGCGTGAGCCTCACCCACTGCGCCCTGGGATCTCTCTTCTGTGATGTATCACGCCAGTGATTTATGCCTTAAGAAACCTGAGTTTTGATGCAGTGTTACCTTGGCTGTGCTGGCAGCACTGTCACCTTCAGGCCAGAAGGTTATTTAAATTCTACGCCGGGACTCCGTTCTGGGCTGCTGGAGCGTGCTAGGAGTGGAGCTGCCCTGCGAGCTGTGCTGCTCTGGGGATGACACACTGGAGCGATGTCTCGTGTGGCTACGCAGGCAGGACATCAATCTTTTGGCACCTGGAAGGAAAGGAGAGTGCCAGACAGAAGTGAGGATCCCCTCTCACAGCTTTAGGTGCGTCTTCTCGGGTTTTTCTGCCTTGTTTTTAAGTGCCCTGTTAGATGTGCTGTGACCGAGGCGCTGCGTGCCAGCATAGATTCCCTGCGAGCTACATCACCTGCATTTACAGAACTGCTGAAATCACATCCCTTCATCTAAGTGTACTGTCAGAGGGCTCTTCCTTGAATACAGTTATCTTTGCAGCATCAATCATCATTTTATAGAGAAGCTGAGGCAGGGACGGGTCACGGGACGCACCCCTCGCAGGGAATCAGTTCAGGGGCTTTGTATCATCACACTGTAGCGGAGCACAGAGACGGCTCAGACTCCTTGCGCCACACGTAACCAAAGGGCATCCCTGATTTAAGTACGTTGGAAGTGCAAGAACCTGCAGGGAAGAGATCGACAAGTTCTGAAAAACTGATCCTGCTAAACTTGCCTTTGTGATTTAAATGACCCGAGAGTCAAACCACAGAGGCATTCGAGAGCACCTGTGCAACGCCTGTCTCTAGTTTAGGCCAAAGAAAAAGCAGAAAGAACCCAAATAATGTATGTTCCAGCTGAATTTCTGGTCGGACTGGATGATGCAGCCATGGAGCTGCCACAAGACATGTCTGCTTCCATTAGCTTTTTTGCAGTATTTCGCACATGCCAGAAGAGTCCTGTGGTGCCCATGTGCAGCTGAAATTTCAGATCTCTTCTATCTGCATGCGGGCTGCCTGTGCTAACCTTCTCTGCTTTCTATTCTATGACCATTTGTCTCAGTCTCTTGAGACCTGGGAAGGTGATTAAATTTTGCGATGCAGATAGAGTTCTGTAGAAATAACACTAGCAGTATGAGTGATGAAAGAATTTTTTTCCCCAAGCTAGTCTTAGTGAATGAACACTCTTACACGCAGGTTAAACTAGAAGAGATCAAAAATATTTTCTGGAGATATTTGTGACTTCTGAAGTTCACTTCAGGCAAGTCAAACTTTTAATACAAAAGGATTCTAACATAAAGCACAGAATAGTCTTTATATAGATGACTATCTGCAGAGTAGGAAACACTTATGATTATGTTTTTAGGCAGACTAAACCTGTATAAAGCACAAATTTCCTCTTAAAACTGAACTGTGTGTAATGAGACACAGGAGCCCACTGAAAATAATGAGCTGTTAAAGAAATAAACAGTTAAAATAGTAACAAAAGGCTAAACAGCTTTGGAAAGACAAAAAAAAAAATCAAATGTGATATAAAGACATACTTACTTGCTTACAGAGTAAGGTGATCTGCTTGAAGTGCATAAACATGAGAAGCCCTGGGTAATATTGCTGCTGTTTGCATAGTTTACCCAGATGGGCTAAAATATCCTATTAATAACAATAATTTGCACTCGGAGCTTGGAAGTACTTTGCAAACTTAAAATATCCCTTTCAAATCTCCCTACAAATGAAAGCGATTCCATTTGGCGGCGCGGGAGCCGATGCACAGACCTGCCTGCACGCAGCAGGAAGCTCGTGGAGACGCGGGATGCGACTGTGGTCGCGGGGTGCCGTGCCTTTCGTGTGCGCGCGTGGTGCGACGGCACGAGACGGAGGTAACGCGAGTTGTACCTAGCGTTCGGCGTGACCCCGTCGGCTGGTAACAGACAATCTCGTGCAAGCCGAGGCTGCCGACACGATTAACGCTGTGCTGGTTTCTATTGCAAGAGGAAACCGAAAAAGCAATCAGCACAACTCTTTTTTTTTTAACTCTCTTTTAAAGCAATCTTCAACAAAGTGAGCATTACAGGGGATCAGGCGACATTTTGAAAGCTCCAGGGGCACCGAGACCCCCACCAAAAGCGAGCTGAGGAGGGTGAGGCGGAGGTTGCCAGCAGACCCTGAGGGGCGCGGGCTGCCCCTGCCCAGTGCTGTGCTGCCCGTCCGCCAGCACGGGGCACTGCTTCTGCAGCTTCGGCCCGGCTCCCGCCTTTTGCCTTATCGCTCTATTGATTCACGATTAATCTTTCGTGTTGTTTTGCAAGGACCTTGGGATAAGATTCTATCACTTTTGTTTACCTGAAGTCCTGACTGTCCTTGCTGCATAGGTGAGGTGCAGAAAGTACACAAGGTTTTTTTTTGTTTTTTTTTTTTTCTTCCAGGACATGAAATCTGTAGGACTGCACTGGGGGCAATAGTCGTGTCCGGACTGAAAATTTGCTTGCCTGATTTCCCCATTTCAGCGTATTTATGGAGTACTGCCTTTTTTCAGTAAAGGCTGTCATGAGTAGTTTCTTTCCTGTAGGGAAAGAATTGAGTCTATTATTAAAAATTTATTAGACTTGCATTTTTAGGTATTGTGCTCATCTAGTCGGGGGACCTGCAAAGCAGCCCAGAGACACTATGATCCACCACTGCCTTCTGGGTGTGAACTGAATGGCAGCCAGCAAGCTGGTCGGGCCCTCGGCTTGCCATTAAAAGCCTAGCAGATGGTGCTGTGGGCAGCGGGGGCACGTCCCCCCTTGGCCACGATGATATCTGGTGATGCGCGATGGCAACGCTGACGCTGGGGCAATGGCATTGTCCCGAGAGCTCTGCACTCGGTGCTGCCTGGTTCTTTCTTTTCACACAGTAAAAGAGATTGTCCACGGGCATTAATTCCTATCCTAACTTAAACGGAATTTCTCATCCTACTGGAGCATAAAACAAGGAGTAATTAGTTTTAATGCATCTACAGCCTCTTCAACAGAAAAGAAAAATCTCATACCCTTGGCTCTCCTTGGTGGGACTAAGCCTCATTAAGGTTCTTGAAGTTAGAAAAAGCATACAAAAAGAAATGTGCTTTGCATGACAGAGGGATGGCCCTTTCTGTTTTACTTTTACCTGCTTCTCTCTTCCGGGGGCACGTTCGTCCCCCCGCGTGTCCTCCCTTCAGAACGCCGGTGGTACAGAACGAAGCTGCGGCGGAAGGTACAGAGTTAGATGCGTCGCGACAGCAAACGAGTGTCAGAGCCTACGGCTGAGAGATGGGAAAAAGGCCCGTGGCGTTGGAGGGACGGTGCCATTAGCATTTGGTACAACTGGCCTCAGCACCTGGTACTCGGCAGGCTAAGCCAGACAGGTTGCTACACCCTGGCTCTTGGAGAAAGGCTTTTGTGCTGGATCGAAGACAGGTGAGTAGAAAGAGATGATTAAATGCAGACTGTGTGAGATGCCTCATCTGGGCAGTAGGGTATGAATCACATTTTTGACCATGAAAAGATCTCGTTCCTCCCCCACCGTGGCACAGCTAACTCGTGAAACTGGTCGTACAAAGCTAAGCAAGGTCGAGGAGGAAGTTTTCAGATAGGTTGCCTCAAAATAGTTAGTATTTTGTTTTGTTTTGTTCTGTCTAGAGGCTGCTTGATTACTCTCTTCATCGGTCGTCTTTACATTTTTAATGTAAAACAAGGCCCTTTTTTTATGCTTCGTGACCCAAATATTGTTCTAGCACCTGAGTGAAGAGACAACAAAGTTGGCTTGAGGGTAGGTTTGGGAGTTGGCCAGCGTTTCCAGTGCTAGCACATTACTCTTACTGAGGAGGTGAGGCATCCAGGGAAGTTCATCCTTGTGCCAGCTTTCGTTGGCCATGTCTACAGAAACGTTAAGCACTATTTTTTTGCATTGCATTTTCTTGTTTTTGTTTCTTTTCCACTATTGGTTCCATTCCAGGTCTGTTGAGTGTACGAGGATGCAAGTAAAGTGGCATTCTCTGTTGGCTTAATTTTGTCAGTTGGAAAGCTTTAAAAGTTAATATTTACATGAAATTATCTAAAATTCATCTGGCTTGATGGATGTTTGTTTAACATATTTAGGTGATGGCTGTATTTATTTTTTTTAAACTACTTGCACGTTATGGAACTTCAGTGGTGCACACAATTTTAACAAAACCTATCTTTCTCTAAGCCCTTATCACAGTTGTTGAAGATTTTTATATTAGTTCTGTAATTACACCTTTTTAAAAAAAATTATGGGTATTATTTCTTGTCTAGACTGTGCTCTTCCCAGAAAGGTTGGACTAGATGATCCCTGAGGTCCCTTCCAACCTGGCATTCTGTGATTTCTCATTTCAGGACAAAACAAGCATTTGAATATAAAAATCCTTTAGAGTGAATAAAAAATGTTAACTTTTTGCTGGACTTTGGGCGTTCTAATGGGTTTCAGATGCTCCTGAAAGTCTTAAGAAATTAAATTCAATAGAGCAGTTCTTCAACCTGTAGAAATCATTGCAGCGTCATTGGTTTGTACCAAGTGCATAGTGCCTAGCCCGACCCAAAAATGTCCTCTGAAGGCCTGCAGGCTTGCGAAATTCCGGAGGAGCTCTGCAGGTCTGAACTGGAGTTGGCTTCTTCTGTAAGGGAGGCTAGTGGGTATTCAGCGTTTGCTGAAAAGAAGAGCAGTACTGCATGAAATAACATTCTAATCAGAATTCCCTCCTCACTTAAACTCTGTTTAGATAGACAGTTAATTTATCTCTGTTTAACTGCTGAATCAGTCCATCCATCAAAGCTGCAAAAGCTAATTAGCTGGAGTCAAAGCAGCAACAGCTCTGATACACAGTAGGGTATATAATACCTTATAAAATTGCAGCAGGGGATACAAGGTACGTTTCCCTGCATATGCCTTAAAGCTGCCCGTGAGGCCCAGGCATCCAATCCCGCTGCGTTTGCGAGCGCTGGCTTTGGTACGAGATCCGACCGGCGCGGTCAGGCGAGGACCTTCTCCCGGTAGCCTCCTCCCAGGGCGCGTGGCCCGCCGGGTCCTCCATCCGGCAAAGAGCTGCTCTGCTGAGCCCGGAGGTACCGCATGCGGGTCCCCCGGCAGAGACCACGCGCCTCGGGCGGAGGCCGAGGGGGATGTAAACCTTTGCTGAAGGGAAGGTAGCTTGCGGGCTTGGAGACGGAGCCCAGAACGCTGTGGGCAGTCCCTGCAGCGTTAGGGCTCGCCTGCCCCTTGGGCTGCAGCCGGGTGGTATGCTGAGGAGCGTTACCAGAGTGCTGGGTTGTTCGAAGTATGGTTCGTTTCTTGGGATTGAGGCTTCTTCTGTGCAAAGCCCTGATTTCTGCCCTTGGCCCTGTAGGGAATTTCCACAGTACTGCTATTGCAGTAACCCTTTTTTAACTGACTGTAGACGACATATGACTACCAAAAAAAAAAAATCCCCTGAAGCACAGAGGTGCGGGCTTGAATACCACGGGAAGAATAGCCCGTACATGAGGTAGAATTCTTTCCCTTGGGTGTTTCACGGTGCTGTTTGCATGCAAGCTTTCTTTTTTTAATTAGCCAACAGCGGACAGCAAAGCAAAAACGTGGGGAGAGCTGACTCAGCAGAAACGGACAGATCTGTACAGGTGATCTGGATCAACTGAATGAGGCACTTCTGTACAGATCCAAAAGCAAGGAGCAGCAAACCCCAGAAAATCTGTATCTGTCTTCTCCTGGTGCCAGGATGGGCCAGGTAAGTCAACTTTTTTCCCCTGATAAAATCAGAAAATAATGTGTTAGCAGTATCTCAGGTGGTGGAAACACATTCCAAAAGCAGGGAAGTTCTGAAGAAACACGAACCTTGTTTTCATGCAACCCATCAAAAACCACACACCCTCAACAGTTATTTTTTAGCAGAATGTCTTTTAAATTTTTCTCACTCCTGTAGCCAATTAAATGGAATAAATATGTACTGCCTATTAATCTCTACTCTTCTATCGTATGCAGCGTGGTCCATCTGACACCACGCCATCTCTACTGAGTATTACTGTATACCCATATCAGCTTTCAAGCCGTCTGCAATAAATATTCCCTTTGTCAAGTACGGAACACCCTGGGAAAGCCCCGCTACCTACTGTGGCCATCAGCCCGAGGTGTAAAGCTACCCAACGCAACGCCCAAACAAAGGTGAACACAGTCCTTGTCTGCTTTAAGGCTGTGAGGACTCTGTGTTGTCAAGCTTCAAACGATTATTTTCATCACGCGGAAGTAGCTCGATTCACCATTTTGTGCGTTGTCTTACATCCAGTCGTTACAATCATTAAATTTGGTGTCCATTAAATCCCGATAAATCGCTCGATGCACCATTTGTCATGCTCCAAGGCAGCACGCAGTCTGTTTTCTTAACACGTGTTCCACGTTAACTGTTTTCATTGACTATGAATCCATAAAAATACATGTGGAACAGAGGGTACACAGTACACTCATGTCTGCCTGACTCCTTCCCATTCTAATTGGGTAGCAAAGCTGTTTAATAGAGTCTGTGGAGTCTGTTTAACTACATTCTGCCAGAACAATGCTCTATTCATGTTTTCAACAGAACACTAGTGATTGGACTAATATCTTTAAACTAGAAAACAAGTCTTAATTGGAACAGATGCTGCAAATACCGATGCAAACGGCCAGCTCTCGTGTGATCAAAACCAGGTACGGTCCATTGATTTGTTTTTAATAGCAGCTTTCATTTTTTATTAGTGTACACAAAACTCACTAACACTACACAAAAAGTCAGTAACAATATTCTGAAAAATCATCTTGTTTAAAGCAGACTCTGCCGTGCATTGTTTCTGGCAAGGTGCTATTAAAGAATTTCCGTCCTATTTTGGCAGATCATGTTACTGAAACACTCTTCTCTACTTTCTTCTCTTCTAGAATTTAAATAATCCCAGCAATTGCGCTTACATTTAATAATCTGTTTAGATATTCACTTACATTACAAACAGGCATTCAGGTCAGATTAGGCTCAGTAGATCCACAATCCTGGTAAGTATGTGTGTGTTAGACTGCAATCCGCTCGCTTTTGGTGCGTGCTTTAGCAGGACACAGCGTGCATTCCCAGTGCGTGAGCTTTTTGTCGTGGCAGTGTGTGGCCCGGGGAAGCTCTGAAATGTTAACAATACAATGATTTTTATGCTAAGAATAAAAATGTTCTGTGGTTTTCTAGAACAAACTGGCTTTGTCTTTAGGCTGTGTGAGCTATTTGATAGTAGCAAAAATATCAAAAGCTGCTCAGAGTACAGAGAAATTTTTTACGGTACACCTGGCACTTAGAAGTAGTTTATGGGTCTGTGTATGCAAATATTTTAAGTTACCTCAGTAGATGCTCCTTAGAATGGGAATATATTCATATGTATATATGTATACGTATACACAGATATATTTTAAACTGGCTGCAAGGATGAGATGCTGTTTCGGTCAAAATGAAAAGGGAAGTCGCAAGCAAGAAAAGAAGATAGCTCTGATCCTTATTTTCAAATCTGAATTTTTGCATAGGTTTTTATTTTGAGGACTTCACATCATTTAGCTTTGTGAGGGAACGTGTCACAGAGGCTTCTTAGACCCAGGTGCCAGTTCTCTGAGGCCCTCATGAGGTACAGCTGAAGATGTGGGTTACGATATGGGGAGAATGAGCCTGGAAAGGAGACCTGTGATGCTGAGAGATATCCACAGTTGCAGCTGATTTGGAATACAGCTGGCAAAGCAGGTGATGTAAAAAGGCTTCCAGACAGATCCTACGGACGCTGTACCTCTCTCCCCCTTCGTGGCAGGCAGCACGCCTTAGGCCTGCGCGCAGCCCCGGCACGGACGCGCTCCTGCGTGAGCAGCGGAGTCGGCACGTGGCCGGCTCGTTGCACGCAGCGGGGAGCCGACCTGCGAGCAGCCTGCTCCCTCCAGCTACCTCAATCACAGTGATGATGTACAGACTACCACGAGCCCCAGCTGCTGACGTGACAAACGGAGGGAAACCTGTCCGTCCGGGTATGGCTTGAGAGGTCTTCCGAACGGAACAAATCTGCAGCCTCGCTCAGCTGCTGTTGAGCTTCCAGCAAAGCCATCCGAGTGCTCAGCCTCAGCAGAGGCAGAGCCAAGGTGTGCTTCGCCCCGTCAGGTATGTTGAAAAGATACGACATTTGAGGAGGGCTGGGGATTGACTTGATGAAAAAGAGGCTTTTCTCCTACCTACCGCAGCACGGACAGGCCAGGAACAGGACTGGAGGGACGGGATTTGGATGGGTTTCAGGAGGGGTGTCCCAGAAAGGAGCTGGATTGAATTTGGCCTCCTTAGGAAAAGGAGGGCCTGTCAGTCATCCCCAGCTTTGTGAAGAAATTAAAGGTATTGTGCTTGGCCGGTGAAATGCGCAGGGACGCCGAGCCCCGCGCAGAGGCATTTGCAAGTTAAACAGCCGGCCTGTGGGTGGACAGTTCTCTCCCCGTCTGCTTAAACGGGTGGGTTTTAGTCCCTCGAAGATACAGACGGCACGGTTCGTGTTAGCTATTGTTAGTCGACGGGTAGAGGACTGTAGGTTTTGTAGGAAAGCTTTTCTAATATCTTTTAATGTTTACCCAAAGAAAATTCAGTCTTGTGGCTTGATACACTAAAAGAAAATCTTCTCTAAAAGGGACGGAACAAAAACCATTAATTGCAGCAAATAATCAAGGGGCAGTGGGTAGCTGTTTGAAAGTCGGTCTCTTTCTTGATCCGCTTCTTTTGGATTAAAAGCAGCTCAGTACAAAAGCAGTGAATTTCTGCTTTTACTCTAAAGAACATGCAAAAAACTATAGCGTCGTAGCCAAAGAACTGGCTTGGTTTTAGGTAGCCAGTTTAGGATAAATCAATGTATATGCATATGAATTGATTAAGCCTACATAAAATGATTAAGAGGCTCTGAAATAAATGCTGCCTTGAATAGATTTGGTGACCTCTGTTATTTTTATTTAATGCTTTGGTGTAAGTGTCCATAGAAAAGTTTCCAGGATCAACGCTAAGACGAATGTAATCATAAGCAGCTTGCCGATGGTTGTGCTGTCTCTGCCTTAGCTTTCCATTTACCGATATTTATGCCGAGAAATCATAAAGAAAATTGTGTTCTGCCACGTTCACGAGGTCTTCATACCATGGCCAGCGACAGGGGCTTTTCCCCCGCTCCCTCCGATTCATTCCTCTTTCCCGAAGATGTACTGCTCTGAGCACAGCTCTTCCAGCACGGGGCTGCCGCCATCTCCTACCGGTAAGCGTGCTACCCCTGCGCCCGCTGGAAGGCAGCGTTCGGCAGGCTTTGGTTCGTGCTGCAGGTGACCGGTGAAGTGGTGGTCTTTTGTGTTAATTAATAATTTTTGATGTTCGGACACCCGTGCGTTTGATCTGTGTGGAATTTGGCAGAGACCGTTCCCAGACAGGCACACAAACGTTTCCTTTGGTCAAGCTGTAGGCAACGTCCTACGGTCTGAATTTCACTTTGAGGCTTGAAATGTCATCTGTGGGGCCAAACCGGCAGCTGTCGGGCGTTACAGGCAGATTTCTGTGAGGCAGACGCGCGGTCTTGTGTCACCCCTGAGTCTTCAGCTGGGCTGATGTTCATGCAGGAGGGCTATCGTTGTGAGATATATCCCATGGCAGGTGACATAAAGCTCCACAGGAAGACGTTTTAACCCTTTTTTGCCGGTGCCCGTAGCTTGTGACGACCTGGGATGGAGGAGGTGTATCTGGTGGCTCCACACCGCCTTGCGTGAAGCTCTACCAGCGTGCTGGGCAGGGAGCAGAGCGAGCTGGGGCCTCAGAGGGGCAGCGAGGAGCCCACAGCTTCCTCCCGCGCTCATCCCAGCCTGGGGGGAGCTTTGACTCTCACTGGTTTTTTTGCATACTCCAAATTCAGAAGGGCTTTTGCAGAACGAGACTTCAGAAGGCTTTTCAGCAAAGCTAAGCTGGGACCAAAGTCTGATGCTAACTTGGAAAACGTGGTCTTTTTTTCTCTGAAACCGCTTCCTCCTTTCGCTAGGAACTGGACTGCGACCAGCCAACCACACGCAGCCAATAACCATTTTGAAATACAAGTGAAAGTATCAGCAATACTGGAGAATAAAAATACCAGAGCCATGGGAAATGCTAGGAAGGTAGCCAATGGAAAGTACAGTCCCTCCTGCAGGGAGCGTGATCTAGTTGTTGAATTGCTGAATTAATGAAATCTTACCAATGAGGTTCATTTCACAGAGTGCTGAAAGGAGACCAGATTTCTTGCGTTGTCTTAGTGGTTGCACTCTGATCCCAGATGGGCGGATAATAATGTTATAAATGATTTACTGCCATACAGTATATGTTATGGGAGGTTTATAGAGATCAAATCGCACAGTGAGCTGGAAAATCCTCTCTATTGTTGAGGCTGTTCCCTGGCTGCTGTTGGCAGTAGTACATTAATGGCATGTGAGGGAGTTTGCCTTATTCAAACAATAGTGTAGGCATTATAATTTAATTACTCCCATCATTAGGCCGGTTTTGTTAGTTAAAACACCCACAAATAAGAAACAAACCAAAACCAAACCACAGAACAGTGAGGTTTTTTTCTTAGCCGCATTTAATGAAGGACTCCCCGTCCTTTCTGTAGGAAGTCTTCTTTGCAACACTTTATTTTACTGGTGATGTAAGAGCAGATATATTTCCATTCCTAATATCCTGGACCAGATTTCCTCCCCAGTTGTCTTTATTCCTGAAATTAAGTGCCTTCCTCACAAGGATTTCCTGGGCCAAATTTAGTAGCCTCCTATCTGCAACCTTAGGACAAAGGGTAAAATTTATTCCTTGGGAAGGACAATCTCTGGACTGGGAAGAGAAAACTCGTATGAATTTTAAGTCTTGCAAATACAGTGTAACCAACAGCAAGCATAAGAAGCAGGAGCAAAGTGTTTCTTGACCTGTGGCCCCGGAGGCAGTAACATGAAGTTCGTCTCTGCTTCGGAGCTGGGATCCAGCAGCACAGGTGATGGTCCCACAGATAGTAGCACACTTTCCCTTTGATGTATTTAAAGACTCCTTTCATTTGTTTATTTTTGCTGTCAAATTACTTCACTTAGTCGCTTGTGCAAGCCAGATACTGCAGGATACTATTACATTCAGTAAACAAGGAAGTGGAACCTGACACCTGAATGACAGTAAAGTTATTTGCCAGTCACAAGGGCCCAGGTTACACATGTGCTGGACTTTACTCAGAGGTACGTCCTATGCGCAGCTCTTCGGAGAGAAATCTGAGCTGTTCAGTGGTTGCCTTGGTCTGCAGAGAGCTTGTACTTCCTTGAAGGTGCTTAGCACTTCACCTGCCATGGATTACACAGGATTTCTCTCTGTGAACTACATCATGCTTCATAGAAATTTTTTTTCAGGTATTTTTCTGTTCTCAGGTATTTTAGTGTAGCCTGAAATTAAACAGATAGACAGTTCCTCTCTGTTCCAAACTGGATGTGGCCTGTCTGTTCTCATTCACCGTTGCGCGTGGCATTTTATTTCAGTGTATGATCTGCTAGCACCGTGGGGACACTAGTGGCTTGTACGGAAAATTTTTATCAGTAAAATATTTGTATTATTCATTGCTTTCCACTATAATTGAGCAGCTGACAATCCTCTCAGAAGAGTACTGGGAGGAAGAGATAGTTGTTTGGAAACGGTTTTGAGGATCTGGGTTGTAAGGTGCAGTGCAAGGTGAAAGTTATCCATGTTGCGTTCTGTTGCGGCTGTTGTCATTTCACAATCAATGTTTCTGTTTCCATAATAATACCTCCAAAATAATTTACGGTGCCTGTGGTTCCAAAATGAGGCCGTCTCTAGCCAAAAAACTACCAGTGTTAATGGTCTTGATTTTAACATCAGCACGGACCTATTGTTCCCGTTACCCAAGGGACGTCTCCTCCACTTGTACCGCGAATGAGAGGGCTTTCTGTCGCGGGACGAGCGGGACCCTCGGGGTGCCCGGTGCGAGTCCCCGCAGCGTGGCACTGCTTTTCCAGCGTCTGGGTGGGAGCTTTTCCTCCGTACAAAGCGGAGAGCGAGCGACGTGCGTGGAGCCGCGTGCTGAGCGAGCCCCTCCAACCCAACACGCCGCTGCTGCTGGGGGAGGCGCTGGTTTCCTCAGCCTTACCTGGTGGTACCTGTCGCGCTGGCGCAGAGGCCGGGGGGTTGTGCTGCCAGCTGTAATCACTGCTCTGGCATTGTACAGCATGAAGCTCTTATTTGCTTTGTTTATTCAATCTCTCGTCACCCTGTAGGCATTTATTTCTTGCCCCAGAGTCACGATTACTGCTCTAATTATTAGCATTTCCTTTGCCAGCAGTTCCATAGCTTTTATTCCCTGAGTCAGCAGGGCCTGCTGCAACTGAAAGCCTTGAGTGCTTTACCCCACCGAGACACCACTGTAACTCGATGAGCCATTTGCAATGGCAAACCCATTTTTAAACTCCCAAACCCGAACCGCCTCACTTCAGTAAGTGCCGCTACCAGGAGTCTTTGCAAATAATGACTTTTCATGTCAAAGACCTGGATAATTTGATAGGACAATGAGGAGTAGTTTGAGGTCTAAAGTTTGAAACACCTCAAAACTACTGTAATTGGATGTGTTGCAGGAGGGGGGAAGCTCCATATTTTAAATACCTTTTTAAAATCCAAATTCATCAGTCAGATTCTGAGAACTAAGAAAGAAAACCCCATGTTTATTTAGGACCTGGGCAAAAGAGGTGATGAACAGGTTGCCTCCATTGGTTCTGCAACAGGGATTAACTTGCAAACACCGGCCTGGGTTTTGGAGCCCTTGCTCAGTTTGTACTTGGACAAAACTCTGAGCTACCTCGGGATGGCTGGTTGAGCACTGGCAGATGGAGCCCGACCCAAAGGCAGAGAGCAGCAGTGTTTTGCGAGGTTGTAATTAAAACAGTATTCTCCCCGTGGAGAGAAAACTGCCAGGGTTGCGTTCAGCAATTGCTTGGTACTTTCTCTTCAAATGCTCATGAGATTTTAGTTTTGGAATTAAACTTCTTTCTCAATACATCCTGGTCTTCAGACTTCTGGGCTGATTTCTGCAATCACTGTTCTGTTTTTAGTGATCTTTGTTTGGTAGGACAAGAATTTTCGTTGTTCCCTAAACATGCCAAGCCGTTGCAGAAAAACAAATCTAAGCAGAAATATTAAACATGAGAATTTGAAAATACACAAGAGAAAACCTTCAGTATCTGTCCAGAGACAAATGTAATAAGCTGATACTTTCTGTTAAAGGAAGTTTTAACGGCTCCCACAATACTTCTGATTCAACTTGATTAATTTTACCTAATGAAGTTCCCAATTGCTCATGATTTTTCAGTCAGGTGGATCTATTTCTAAACTCATCCATCTGCATTAGGTGCTTTTCCAGTTTCCATAGTAACTAGGCAATTCATCATCTTTAACATATCTAGCCTTTCAGTGTCTTACAGAGAGAAATACTCTGTCCATTTTATAAATGTGCAGCCAGAGGTATAGGGAGCTAAGTGATTTGCCCAGGGTTACGGAGTTCATCTGCAGCTGAATAGGGTAAGAACATTGCTTTCCTGAGTTCCAGGAAAACGCTTTAACTGCCAGGCTGTCCTTTCCCAGGGAGGTATTTGCAGTATCAGATCAGCACCGGCTGAAGGTTGTTTCCCAAGTGTTCTTTTTCTCAGACTCAAAAAAGAGACTCAGAAATGAAGAGGCTGGAGTTTGAGTGGTACAGAACAGAGTGAGTAATGAAACAAGAAATCAAAACTTGCAAGTAATGTATTCAGCATAAATGCCAGCCGCGTTCTTTGGATAAATAACTCGCAATGAATAATTCAACCGGCGTCATCACTACAGGGCATAGGAACAGGATTGTTTTTGAATCATATGGCCTTTTTCTTCATGAAACGTTCGACCCAGATTCAGACCCTGATGCATTCCAAGTCTGGATCTGGGCTTTGCTTGGGGCTGGGCCAGAGATGGCCTAAGGTCAGATTTGGGCCTAAGCACCCTCAACTCTCTCTGAAACATAAAGAAACTCCAGGAATTTGGTATCTTATAGGATACAATTCAAAGCCACCCTTCAAAAAATGCATCTGTAGCCTCAAAACCTTGTGAAAATAGTAAAACATTGAAAGCTATTGAGGAATCCTGGATTAACACAGCTCGCAGAGTAGGGAAAAGGCTGGTGGCCCTTGGAACAACTTCTCACATTAATTTTCTTCCAGTGCTGACAGCTTTGATTTATTGCCTTAAGGCTGGTTAGAAAACACCCAGACATGAGCGAAGCCAGGAGTTATGGAAAGAAAAGGAAAATGTGGTAAATGTAGTGATGAATAGCACTGGTAGATAGACAAACACTGCTCTGCACTCCTCCTGCACCCAAATATTGTCTTAGAGTGAAGATGGGAATGGAGGTTTTGCTTGTGCTTTCAGTATTTCTTCTTCCACTTCTAATACATTGAATATTCTGCTAGAAATCCTCTGGGGACCATACGTTTATTTTCTTTTTCTGTCAGTTGAATGCCAGCTGGAGCACCAGCCAACGGAGACTTTGAAAATGAGAGAGAGAGAGAGAGACAAGGCAGCTGAGAAAGTTCTCTAAACTGTTCTGTTGTGAGAATCCAGTGTAATGACTCCTTGTCTTTCCTTTTCTCTGACACTGAACAACACGTAAATGGGCTCTGCATCTATAGTCGATACCAGAATCCCGAGAGGCAGCTTCTCCATCCACCCACCCGCCTTGTATGTCTGGTTCTGCTGCATCTCATATGAGGAAGCTTGTCTTAGGGTTTGCTGCTTCATCTTCTGTCAGGTCAGGTTTGGTGGTGGGCTTCTGCATCAAAGTGGATGTTTGAAGGTGAACTGATCACTTGAAAGTCTGATTGCCTGTCTGTGCTGGTGAAAAAACAATGTTGCTTGCAAGTGCTTCCTCCTTAGAAACCTAAAAAAAAGTATTATTCCCCAACAGAAATTTAGTAAGATCATTAAAAGAGGGCTTTTGTGGTTACCAAAACTGTACGCTGAGAATCCCTGGCTGCCCAGTGCTCCCACCCCTTTTGCTATATCAAATTCCTGTTTACAAGGGAAGAACTGGCCCTACAAACCAAAATGAATGAAATAACCGAGGTACACAACATTGTGAAAGTTGTCTTTAATTTCATCAATGGTTTTAAATATTTAGAAAACACAGTGTAAACATCTTAAGAGCAAGCAGAGATTTCTCTTGATGTTCAGAATTGTTGGGATTTATAAACAGAGAGGCAGTTCTCAGGATGTGGAACCGATGTTTCAGACTTTCCACCAAAGTTATATATGCTCATGTCATTACAGCTCTTCCTTCAGCCTAAATTGTTGGCACAGTGTCCCGAAATGTTTCTCATTAGTAAACTTTTCATAACCTCCAAAACTGCAACAACTGTAGAATAAAATGTACCAGGATGCCAGCTGGAGTTGGCACTTGGCGCAGGGCTCTCCGTGCTGTTTGCTTAGCTGGATTTGAAGGATGTTCCGGACCAGCTAGCAGGACGTGTGACTGAGTTTTGACCTAAGCCGCTGGCCCGGTTCCAGTGATCCTGCATACTTCATGGGAATGCTTTCCACTTGTCGCTTTCATACCTCAGACACAGCTTTTAACAATTTGCTCGTAAACCCAATCCCAACAGCCATTGGAATATAGTTAGAGGTAATGGCACTTGGCTATATAAAGTAACAATGAGATTCCAGAGCAGCTCAGTATGTATTTAATGCTGAATTAACAGTTTTCCAAGGGTAAGAGAGCCCTGCTTTCGCTTTTTTTTCCATCGTACAGTCTCAAAACTCCCAACAACTCCGATTTCTTTTACAAAGGCTCTTACCTGAGCAGACACGGAGCCGTGCATGTGACGGGGACCGGCGCACAGGAGCTGCGAGCAGATGTCAGAGGGCGGGCTGTAGGCCCATGTCTGTGTGCCATCCGCTCGTCCTGAAGTGGCCTGAGTGGGGAGTGCTTTGGCAGGATTATAAAAAGTGTTGCTTTACTTTTGCTTGCATGTCACGTGTTAGCGTTAGTACTGGTCTTGCGCTGAAAGGCATCAGGTGCGGTCTGGAACCGTCCATCTGTGGAGATGCAGGAGATGGTGTGTGAGACTGCTGCAGTGGGTTTATAGGTTATTTAAATTGTTAACGTAAACTGTTTTATAGGTTATCTGCAGCACAGAGCTGGAGCGACGCGCTTATGGTTAGACAGGAGCTGGGAGACTGAGAAATGCACTGTGCGGCTGTCGGCTGCTCTTCCTGGGTCTTCACCCGAACACTTGCCTTCCTCCTATTAGCACTCTAGGGCAGCCTGGAGGAGATGGAGTTATTCCAGAGAGTGGAGCCATGAGGCCTCCGTTCTACCATTTCCCCAGGAAAGGTTAATTTGTGGATGAGTGATTGGAGCTCAGCTTAGTGGAATTGTTTTCTCTGATTCACAGTGTTCAGACAATAAAATATAAAAGTCTTTTCCTGGGCTTCCCTTCATTTTCCAATAATCAAGACTATTGTTTTAAATACATTAATTTTCAAGCCAGACTTATATTTATGCATAATTTATATAATTTCCTAGGTCTTTTCTTTTCTCCAACATGGAAAATAACATGTAAGCTCTGAGTAGTTCTCAGATGCTGAATTCCAAATCATCTGAATTAAATTTGAATCCCAGTGGGTTCTGCACCTTCCCAGTTGTTCATTACTTGCAGGGTTTATTACATTTTAGATGATACTATTAAATCCAGCCACCCCTAGAGATACTGGTTAGACTTTGTGAGTCTAACCTAAGAGTAGAAGACCATGAATGAGTCCCCAGAGCTGTTCCAATTTACCAAAGCAGTAATCTAAGTTTCCTTTAAAAGGACAATGCATTGTAACTTTTTTAATATTTTATAATTTGTTTACAATTTCCATTTCCTTCCCTCCAGTACCTTTTAGGAATTATAAAACAAATGTATTTTCCCCCAGTTTAGATCCTTTTTTTTCTATTTAGCAAACATTGATTTTACTCCCTTCCCCAGTGCTTTTGTTCACTGCCAAAATTAACATGTCTTTGTGGCTTTGCTTGCCAGAGACTGTCTGGGGACATCAACAGGAGCGGGTCCTGCTCCCTCCTCCCCGGCACTGGTCGGTGCAGCTGCCCACAACACCACCAAGGAGGTTCGGTGCTGAAAGGGTCTTGGAGCCGGTACAAGGAGTCCAGGTTTGTCTCGTGCTTTATAGGGGCTTCCGTAAGACTGTTCACTTGTAACCGTAGACACTAAAACATGGGGGTTTAAATTGTTTTTGTTTCATGCTGCATGGTGGAGGGCCCAACCTTCCTGGCCCTGAGTTGGTCATTGAAACCCTTTCTGGCCCAGAGGTGCAGGCACCAATGAGACACGTGGTCCCAAGTGCCTGCTAGCCGGCTCCTTTCTGTAGGTGGACAGGCGGCTCGCTCGGCCCCGCCTGACTAAGCAGGACCCCTCGAGGGTGGCAAAGCCCTGTCGCACTCCTGAACTTGAACTGCCGGGCAGCTTCGTGCTCCTGAGCAACTGCGGCTGGGCCACCCAGCCAAGGTGTCCCCATGGGATGGGAGAGACCTCGCAAGTTCAGCCCAGCCCTGGTCCAAGGAAGGAAGAGCTACCCTAATCGTTTCTCATGGGCAAGAGTGTGAGCTCCTAAAATCTTCCCTTGCTGCAACTTAAGTCCACTTCTAACACATGGAGATCAGATGGAAACCTTCTCTTGGCCAAGTTGCTACATCAGGGCTGAGCTTTTGGAGCCACCCATCGCTGGGCCAGGCCTTGGCAGCAGTTCTAACACCAAAGCCAGCTGCTTGTGCAGGGTTAACTGCTGGGCTTGAGCATGGGAAGCCCATATTGCAGGTCACAGGTCTGCAAGGAAAATTGAAGAGGAGGATTTTGGCCATGTGGTGCCCATAAAAATGAATGCAAAATGTTTCAAAAGTATATGAAATCTGCAGATAGTTTTTTTTTTTTAAATGTTTCAAAAGTGTTGACTATTAAAAAAAAAACCAACAGGAGTTTAAATAAACACAGGCAAGTGAGTCAGCAAGAAGATATAAAATCATCAGGAAAGACTGAGTTTGTTTTAACGTGGGGATTACTGTAAACACTAGGAGTGCATGGTAACAATTTGTAGCCCATGTGTTTTGAAATATCATAACTGGTGTCAATAAACACATTAAAATTCAGCTTCAGAGAGCTTTGTGGATGTTTGGAGTGTCACGAAGACATTGCAAAACGGGGATTTTTGGATGGAAACAAGTATGGGAGCAATCAAACACAGCTCCTATGTGAAGAAAGGGATCTTGTCAAGTTGTTAGAGCTAAGCATCTGTGATGGTGCTTACTGCTTCTTACTGGCTAAGAACTGCTCTCAGCCCCTGATCTCTTTCACGCTGTCTTCTTTGCCTTCCACCCTGACCTGCTTGTTTGTCTCACCCACCTGTTACGTCTCGCTTCTCAGCCTGAATGCTTTTGAGCATTTGCTGTTTGGTTCTGCAGTCCTTGGGAAAGCCCGACTGATTTCCAGGTACTCTCTCAACACAAATAACAAATGTGGTTTGTATCTGTACCAGAATCACTTGTGGCACAGGGCAAGCGTTGTCCTCACGTGCCGACGGGCCGACTGGGTAACGGCGTCTCTCATCGCTGAGCTTTGGACGCGCTTGATTCTTCCATGCGCTGATCTGCCACTGCAGCTTTGTAGGGCATGGAGCAGGCTGAGCAGCCTCTATTCTGTCTTCCCCACACACATGCTTTCGGTGGTGGTATTCTGAACAGAAGATTTTTGTCATTCCTCATTCACACTTCCACTGGGTTGAAATACCCTCTTTTCCTCACTTTTTCTCTTGTAATATTTATTTCTGATGCATTTGGATTCGCTCCATAAATGCACTCCTATTTGTTACACAAATCATATGCATGCTCCAGGGAGATGGTTCTATAACTGTGATCTTTCAGCTGTAAAAGCACAGACTTCTAACACTTAAGCTTTAGCACTTTAATAAATCTTCTGGTTCATTTTTGGGATATCCCAGAAAGTGCTAAATTACTACTGTATGTAAAAGGCAGTATACTTCTGTTTACATGACTCTATGCCTTGAGACTCATGTCCACCACGTGCCGGCCTCCTGTTTTTTTCTTATTTTCATCTTTCTGATTTATTTTAATGCATTGCTTCGCAGTAACCAGAAGTTCCAGCTTAAAATCCTATTGGAAAGCTGCATTGGTCGTCCTATTGGCAGAGCCACCGTCACAGAGCTCTCTGTTATCCAGCAGCCCGGTGTCTGTCCGCCCCATCTGAAGAAGGCAATGAGGAAACTGTAAGCCAAGAAGCTAATCAGCCCTGGTGTTCCCCAGGGCTCAGCCTCGGGGCCAGTTCTGTTTAATATCTTTATCAATGATCTGGACAAGGGGATTGCGTGAGCCCCCAGTAAGTCTGCAGATGATGCCAAGTTCAGTTTTGGGCCCCTCAGGACAAGGACGACATGGAGGTGCTGGAGCGTGTCCAGAGAAGGGCAGCGGGGCTGGGGCAGGGTCTGGAGCACAAGTGTGCTGGGGGGCGGCTGAGGGAGCTGGGGGGGCTTAGCCTGGAGAAGAGGAGGCTCGGGAGAGACCTTACTGCTCTCCAGTCCCTGTCAAGTTTATAAAAGATAAGGTGGGTCTTCCTTGGAACTGTGTGCCTGAGATCTCCTAATAATTGTGTTAGCCAGCAAAATCAGTTGCCCGTAGGAAACGGAGAAACAGAGTGGAATGAGTTTGGGGAACAAACAAATTCCTTGCAACTGTAGCCTTTTTCTGTGAAACAGAAAAAAATCATGATTCTATGGATTTCATTAAGGACTTCTCTGGTGAAGTGTTGTTATCTCTGGGATATCACCTGGGCCTGGTGTACTATAATCACATCTCCTCAACTGATGCCCAGACAACAGCTGAGAGTGACAAGGCCCGTATAAATGCAGAGGGAAAACAGGGGAGACATCAAAATAATCTGGTGTAGAAAGGCATGGAGAGCAGCACTCTTTCTCGGTCTCTGGTCCTATCTGTGTCTCTTTTTGGTAATGCTTTCTAGATGTGGAAAGGCGTTTATGCGGGCTACTACAGACATTACACGTTAGTCAGGCCTTGGGGTTTGCGTGGGCGTACAAAGAGTTTGCCAACACTTTTCCCTCTGCTCATACCCCAGGTAAACTCAGACCTTCCAAAGCTCGTCACCCTTTTCTAGGCGCTTTTCAGTCTGGCCTGATTCACTCAGAATCCGCCCTGAGTTACGTGTTTGTCTCCAGCAGTATTTGGGCAGAGGGTGGCTATGGAGAAAGGACAAGGCCTGGCTTCCTTGGGGAATCAGTTCTGTGCAGGTGACACAGTCAGTGAAGCAAAAAGACATGTGAAAGCCAGTAAGTGAAAATGGGTGCTCAGCACTGACATAAAAAGCCACTAGACTGGCCTATAAACAACATGTTTAACTATCTATGAGTTTTTACAATCCCATGTCTGTGGGACAGAGCTTTATTCTTGGTGTGTTGGGGAAATTACGTTATCACTGTGTTTCCAATGTGCCTCTCAGCTTCGAGCTCCCATTCCATCCCATAAAGGGGTGACAAACGGTGGATACCATCTAGTCAAGATGTTAGCAACTCATGTGGAATGGATTTGCTTGTCTCAGTCCCATTCCTTATGTGTCTCTCCACAGCTGGCAGCCCCTGGCAAACGTCAAGGCCGAAGACAGACTGGCTCTCAGAAAACAAGCTTTCCATTCCTGAATGAGACCCAGTCGCACCAGTGTAAGCTGTGCCACCAGGTGAGCGTGAGACATTTTTGATGTCTCATATTGTCTCTTTTATTAGTTCAATTTACGCTACTTCAGCTAAACACAAACTAATTTCACTTATTACAAACCCTATGGTAACAAAGTGAATTCACACATGCCCTTTTTAAGGTGATTTATGACAGAACCAATATGAGAGAACAGATGAGCGTTCCTGCATCTAGGTTCAACTGCCATTTAATAATCACAGCCAATATTTCCTTGTTTTAATACTCAACATCATGTTCAAAACGGAGCGCTTCCCTGGAAGCTGCGTGCAGACCATGCGGGATTAAATGGGGCTTCTAGTGTGATGGGTGTGACAACCTCTTAAGTGATGAGGACACCTGTTGACATTAATGTAGAAGCGTGCATGAAAACGAGTGTGTCACACACTGAAATATATGTACACAAATATTGAGAGGATTAGAGAAATTGCTAAAATGGGTAGAGTGGCATTTAACACAAACATGTCTGGAATCTAAGCAGAATGGAAATAACCCAAACAGAGCTGCTCCCTTGTTAGATGGCTCTTTTTTTCAGTAGTTCATCTGGGCTATAAACGTCTCTGTACAAGGAGGTCATTTGCTTACACTTAAAATTTCTGTTTAATATATATCTTTGTTTGGAATCTGCCTCCAATTCATAACCACCATCATTTAGTAGCTAGCACCTTTGCTGTGCGAGCTGCAGGGAAAAGTAATTAAATTTAATAGAAGCCACCCTTGCTTTGAAGCTGCCTGGGATTTAGAGCCACAAGGAGAAGCAATTAAACTCTGGCAGCCAAGGATTCAAACTGAAGTTATATAGCAATTTTATTTTTTTTTTAAAGGAAATATTCTCTGTAAACGGATTTGGATTGTCAGGTCTGATCGGATTCAAAGCTATAGAAATTTCCTTCTTTGGGAAATCTTCTCCTGAAGCAAAAGTTTTAAAACCCCAGCACTTAGATGTGAAATGGGGATCAGCTGTGAAGATCTAGGATATTTTTAATCCTTCTGAACAAACATCCAGAAAAGAATTTGTTCTTCTTAGCAAAGTGCTGAATTGAAAAGGGAAGCAGGAAAGGAAGACATCTGCACGTCTGTCTATTTGCGGGCAGGTCAGCTTGTCAGCAGCCTAGGGTATAGATTGACTAGGGAAGGAATTTCATTGCCCTAGAAGGTATTATAAGCATTGTTTAAAGCTGTTGGTTTTTTGTTTTTAAACCAGCAAGAGGCAGAAATTATTATTCCACTTTTGTGATTTTACAAAAAAAAAGAAGTCTTTAAGCACCAAGGACATGAAGAAGGACCCCAGAATGCCATAATCAGTGCCAAACCTAATTCTACCTATTTAAAAATATTTTTAGGAGTTTTCTATAAAGTCTCAGAAAGGATTCAGCTGAAAAAGGTAATTCAATTAATACTTACAGAGAGGCAAAATTGTGTTAATCTTCACCAACCCTTGGAAATATTTGTAGGGTCTTAGATTAGCCAGAGGCACGTGTGAAAAATGTAATTATTGTCATGCGTGTATTTTGCAACACATGCTTTTCTATTCTGAGGAAAAAAATTCTCAGGCTCATTACAGGGATACATTCATGGTCCGTGACCTGTGGATCAGACTCGGTGAATTGATAGTCCTCTGGCTGGAGTCACGGAGAAGCTACACAGCCCATGCCCAGGGAAGTGCCTGGGATCAGGTAACTTGCTGGGAAAATGTGTTATTTTATCACTGGCCATTGTGAGGTAGCTGGGACAGACATGTTGGAAAGAGCAAGCTGGACGTCCCCGAGATTTCCCTAGCAATGGTGACCACCCTGTAAAAGGGGACCAGGCAAATAGTGCTGGGGAGCCGTCAACTCTGCAAAGGATGTTTGGTCCCGGCATTTTCATCGTCCCAGCTCTAATCTCTGACAATGGATCTGGGTTATTCAAAGGGGTACTGCAGGTGACAGCGGCCCAAGGTCTGTTTTTGCAGCATTTTTTGGTCACTCAAAAGTCAAAACTACAATGCTGGAAGCTGGACAAAAAGGATGTTACATTGGAGACGTAGCTCAGTCCAAAAAAGGGGTCTTCTTGTTGAACTATCCAACGGACCACGGCATAGTTACGTGCTGGGGTGATACGGAAAGGATCTGGAGACATGCCTATGAGTATGAGCTGAGAATCAAAGCCAGTGAAAGGATAGTGCTGCGGAGTGAAGCCCCCACAATCTTCTGCAGAACTGGATAAAAACTACAGAGATCCTGTTCGAAGGCTTCGTGGTGTCAGCTATGTATGTTGCAGCCCAGGCGACCCTGGCGCTCTGTGCATCGGCCCGTATTACTGGAATGGTCATGGACAGCGGGGACGGTGCTACCCATGCTGTCCCCATACATGAAGGATACTGTTTACCCCATGCTGTCTCCAGGCTGGATTTTGCTGCCTGGGATATCCCCAAATATTTTATGAAGCTTCTTTTGGAGAGTGGACGCACTTTTGCGAGCACAGCTGGAAGGCAAATTGTGAGAGATATCAAAGAGAAGTTGTGCTACGTCACTTTAGACCCCACCCAAGAAATTAAAGCAAAGCCGGAAGAAATGATGAAAGAGTACATATTGCCTGACAACAATATCATCCATATGGGCAACCAGCTCTTCTGTGCACCAGAGGCCCTTCTTGTGCCTGCAAGTACTGGAGTTGAAGCTCCCAATGTGCACAAAATGATCTTCAACAGCATCACGAAGCGTGACATCGATGTGTGCAAGAATCTGTCCGGCAACATCCTGCTCTCTGGTGGCTCATGCTCTTCCGGGGCCTGGAGGAGTGGATCCTGAAGGAGATGAAGCTGCACGTTTGTGAGGATCATTGCACCCCCGAGAAAAAGTACTTTGTGTGGACTGGGGCTTCCATCCTCACCTGCCTGGCATCTTTCAAACAACTTGGGTCACCATGAGGGATTACAAGGACTTTGGGGCTGCTGTCATTCACCAGAAATGTTTTTAAGGAGAATGTCGGACCAAGTGAATGGCTTGCTACAGCAGTGCATGAGCAAGAAACCCTGCTGAGAGCTGACTGACCCAAAAAGCACTACAGCTGTTTGTGCATTTACTGGCTGGCAAAACCAGTATGAAAATAAAATATTAAAAACATTGGTAACGAGGTTCATCTCCCTTCCCCCTCCCCTCCGCAGAGTTACAGGTGTGCACATATCACAGGGATGCAGTAACTCCTTAAATGATTCGCAGCCTGCCTCGGAGTCGTACAGGGAGTAGCACACATCCTCTGCTGGGAGATTCTTCCCTCTAAGGTCTCTGAGATAGCTGGGTTTTGTATTCTAAAACTAGCTCTCACATTATTTTTGCCCTCATTAAAAATGTTTCCTTTAGAAACCCAGCAAAACCCCAAACAGAATCCAAATATAAATCAATGCAAATGCAATTACTGTAACCGACCCTCCTCTGTGCCTGAGGGTCTGAAAAAATCCATTGATTCTCTGCTGTAATTTATCTGGGAAGTAAGAACACCCAGTTTCACTTCCAAGTACTAGCCCTGAATCAAAATGCTCCATGCTGCCGGCTCCCTGGAGGAAGCGGCGCTGCCGGTGCAGCTGCAGAGGACTGAGCTCAGCCGAGTGGTGCCTCGGGGGATCTAGAGCGGTTCACCAAGCTCTGTGCCAGCTCCGACCCATGCAGGGCGTCTGATTCTGTGGCAGCAGGGACTTGCACACTGATTTTTGACATCGGCTCTGGGCAGCATAAGCATGGTCTGTCACGGGACCAGGCACCCCATTCAGGTGTTTCCACCGTTGTGGGATACCCCAAATTCAGACTTGTCCCATTTGGGGTGAGTCATAAGGACTGCTACGCTGGGGAAGAAGCCCAGTCCAAAAGGGTCATTTTATCTTTTACTTACCCAATGGAAAATGGGGTAGTTACATGGGACGACATGGGGAAGATTTGGAGACGCCTGTACGAACAAGATCTTGAAATGAAACCGAGTGAGGGGCCAACACTGCTGGTCCAGACCTCTTTCAATCCTTTGTCCCATCAAGAAAAAATGTCAGAGGTGATGTTTGAAAGCCTGCCCTTCTCATGACTCCGCAGGTGCTAACGGCCCCGTGTGCCTGTGCCTGCACAACTGGGCTAGTGCTGGACACTGGCGCTGGTGCCACCGTCACGGTCCCTGTCTGCAAAGGCCGTTACCTGCCGCATGGCGTTACCAGGCTGGATTTTGCAGGCAGACATGTAACCAAATACCTTGCTAGGTTCCTCTTGGAGACCAGGCACTCCATAAGCACAGCAGAGAGAGAAACTGTCACGGGTATGAAGGAGAAGCTGTGCTATGTTACTTTAGATCCGAGCCAAAATACGCAGGAAAAGCCTGAAAAACTTATGTGCGAGTATATTCTCCTGGGCAGAAGGGCTGTCAAGGCAGGAGACCAGCTATTCCGATCTCCTGAAGAATTTTTTTGTGCCCGCAGAGGCAGAAATCCCAGGGCCAGGGGTTGGAGGGATGGTCCTCCAGAGCATCGCCAAGTGTTGTGAGCGTATCCAGTTCCACATCCGAAGGAACGTGCTGTTATCGGGCAGGTCGACTCTTTCCCGAGGTTTCAAGGAGAGGTAACTGGAGGAGCTCCAGACAGGAGTTCCCAACATAACTCATAACAAGATCACCTCGCCACAAGATCAGATGTAGTCCATGTGGATTGGTGCCTCCATCCTTGCCAGCTTAAGAGCATTTAGGAATGTGTGGGTTACCAGGGAAGACTGTAACGAGGTTGGACCAACAGTACTCCAGAGAAAATGCTTTTGAAAACTTCAGCAAGACCATCCAGGAATTTTTTTTAAGTGCCAATCTGAACAGCTGGAGAGCAGTTAATAAATCAGTACAAAAATAATTGATTTATAGTAAGTGATTTTATAGCTTACTAAAGAAAGGTCCCTTGTGCATTGGGTTGAAGAAAGAGTCCTTGTTCAGAGCATTTTTGCTATCCAAGATGTTGGTTTTAATTCTAGAAATGTGTTGATCCCTCCCTGCTAGAACTGCAAACAGTTTGTCAGACATTTAAACACTTGAGAACAAGCCACCTCCATCCCATGCCCGTGGGGGCTGGCTCCTTGCCATCCACCATAAACTTCCAAAGAGTGGAAAGAGACCGCTGATGGAGAAATAGAGGGCCCAGGGGTATTGCTGACCCTTCACCATAGCACTGGAGATCTGCAGCAGCCCTGCAGGAGCTCAGAGGGGACTGAACTTCTAAATTTGTTTTTGCTCACTAAATAAAAATAAGTTGATCTGGCTGTTAAAGCAGAGCTCTCGGACCCAGAACGTCTCCGCGCTATTAGCGGCCTTGCCATGTGCTTTGCTGTGTCGCGTCACGTAAAACGTTGCCTCCGTTTGTCCATCTGTGGGATTTCACTAATATTCTGTCTAAGGGCTATGCGAGACCGTATTTAAACACCTTAATATGATGTTAAGTAAAATTAGTAAATTAATCAGAGGGCACAAGGTGAAGGGTATCTGTTTCGGGTTTGTTCTTAGAGGGGTCCTGAACAAATGTTTTGATGTCGGGCATCTAAGAGAAGGTGGAGGCGTTGGTCCCTAACTGACACTGATTCTCTTTTGGGAAAAGCTGAATATGTTAGGAGAAAGTGTTATTCCTGTACCTCCTCACTGAGACCTAGGGAAAGTGACAGAAGGATCCTGCAAATAGTTGCTTGAATTACTAAGCAAATCTGCAAGGCAAGCTCAATTTCTACAAATAATTCCACCAAATAAGCTTAACTAGCGTAAATATCCTGGCTAACTGATTGGATTTCCAAAGTGAACTATTAATTTCATAACAAAGGTGTGACTTTTCAGCAATGAAATTTGCATTCAAATAAACAACTTGAAAATTATGCATTTACAGTGACCATCTTTATGCATAACTGCAAATACATGCACTGTATCCAGTCAGGCAATAGAACTCTCATCATAATATGTGGAACCAATTAGCACTTTGATTTATATATTATTCAAAAATTATTTGCAAAAAACCCTTGAGATATACCTGAGAACGTCTTGAATTTGTTCGAGACTCACACGAAAACAGGAAAAGAGCTGAATTCTGTCCTGTTAATTGTTCAATACAGTGTCTGCCTATTTTCATTCAGCTCTGGAGATGAATCTCCAAACTCGTTGATGCCCTCTGCTGCCTTGGGACTGATCAGTCATCTGCCACCTCCTCTCGCTGCCTTTTGAAGAATCCTAACGCTCTTTTCTTTTCCTACAAGACATTTACAAGTGCTCTGAAGAAAGGCACATCCAACTCTGCATTCAGTTGTCCACCGAGCCCTGGAGCACCTCCTCAGCGTGGCAAGTGGAAAAATAAAAAGGGCTGAAAGGCCCAGCTGTGGAGGCCGTGGGCAGGGGAGGGGGGGACGATTTGTGGATGACTCCAGCAGTAACTACAGCAAGACCCACCTCTAACCTCATTTTCCCCAGTGATCGGAGTGAAAACGTAAAGCAAAGGGTCTGGAGCGCAGCACGTAGCTTTCCTGCCCCGCTCGGGCCCTAAGGCTTCAGGAAGTTGAGACAGATATTACTCCATCAAGTTAATGCAAGTATTCAGAGCACTTTTAGAGCTGTTATGAAATCAGAATCAGCAGCCTTGGATCTTTTTTCTCTTAGAGTATGTTACCTTTTAGCAGCCTACTGGAAATGTGTAAACAAACGAGGTACAACTGTAGACAGTTTAAATATTTTACAGCTCACTGGCTTCCTATGAGGAGGGATTTTCAGTAACTTAAGTGTTCAGACTCCTGCTCCAATAATCTAATGCAAATAAAAATGCAAAAAACAGTGTGCTGGAAAGCAGAGGGAACCTGAGCGAACGGTGCGACCCAAGGTTGTGTGGTCGGGAAGAAGGAATGAAAAGCAAAGAGCATGATAACTCTGCAAAGCCAGATGCAGACACAAAACGTGTTTGGAGAGTGACACCTAGCAGAGCTCTGCGTTTGCTTTTAACGAGGTTTCACCCTTGCAGAACAAGATATTGCCTGTTGTAATGCAGGATGGATTCATTGATACCAAACTTGTTTTACAATAAGGGACCTGGTTCAGCTCCTCCCAGCTGAAAATCAGTCAACAAACCATTATTACAGGTGTGTGACACCCCCGGTACTGGTTTGGCCTGGCTGTTTCCATTTACCTCTTAGGCATGACTTTGCTCAAGGACACACACAACAAGATAGCAGAAGTTGGCACAGGTTCCATGACGCTAGGCTTTATATCAGCCTCTTCAGTCTCTTGGTCACCTTGTGCTTCCATCACTGCACGGGGCACTGGAAATTAATTACTTCATTTATAGTTCATTTTTGCTTTGAAGAGGTCTGAGGTCTTAATCATGTGGGACCTTATTCCCTTGGCCCTCATGCCAGGGAAAATGAATTGCAGGAGTCCTTTCTCTGATGTATTTCCACCTATGTTCTACCTGTCCTCTGGATACATAGAGGATTTAAACTGTAAATGCCTGCGATCTTTCTAGCCTCAGGAAAGCAACACTAGTCTGGTGAGTATGGGACTGGTTGCAGGGATTAAAAGGGCCTGAGTTAATTCCTAGACTTACCAGTGATTCGTTGTGGAATTAAAAGTTTAGTCTTGGGCACATCAGGCATCGGTTCCCACTTACAAACAGCTTGCTTTTGCTCCATCGTTTACTTGTCCTGCAAGCTATTTTGGGTAAGTGCTGGCTCTTGCTTTAAGAGCGTGTATCGGTGCAAAGATCTAAGACTTTGGGGCCACAAGATCAGAAACACAAAATCATTTGTGAAGTTTGCACTGGAATTACATAAAAATCTCAACCTGCTCCTGGTAATTTTTTCCCTCCCTCCCCAAGTCTCATTTAAGTTTCAGTCCAGCAGCAGCTCTTTATTTTCTTTTAAATGCCAAACAATTCATCATTTTGCACTTTCCCCATTCCCTGCGAATTTAAGGGTTTTATTGGTATGCGGTAACGTCAGCTTGGACAATGCGCACTGATTACCCAAAACAATGCAGTTCTTGCCACCCTGCCCATTTTTGGCTGTGAGCTCTCGAGAACTGTACAAGAGCTCTTGCTTTCTCCCTCTCCTCCTTGTTATCCTATGCACAATAAAAAGGCTGGGTTCAAATATACACTAGACAAATAATTATCTTTATTATTCAAATCTGCCATCCCCTGCCCTTGTCCATGCTGAGCTGTGTGAGCACGCTACTGTAAAAGGTGCCCTCACCCCTGCCTTGCCCACCGCAGGTCTCAAGGAGGATGGTGACGGATAGCTTATTCTGAAAGCAGCTGGAGAGGGAGTGCCGAGTATGTCCCCTCGGAAGGGGCACAGAGGAAGGTGGGGACACGAGCCCCTTTGTTTCCCCAGGCAGCAGGGTGATGCTCAGGGCACGGTACAGAGAGCCCTGAACTTGCACAAGTTCAGAAATGCCACGCTCACGGTCTTACCACGCGAGGGCCAGTAGCCAGGCTTAGCAGGCAAGGTCAGACCCAAATTGTCCGGGTAAATCAGGCATTTCTTCAGCATCCACAGTCGGAGTGAAGCGATGGCAGCAGGCCAGCATGTGCAGCTTACCACTGACAGAAACAAGAGCTGCCCGGAGAAGCCTGGCGGTTTCAGAGATGCTCGGCAGCGCGGCCGTACAGAGCAGCAGCTACCTCGAAGACCAGGAGAGACCCGGCACAGCCGGGAATGCCTAAGAAGGAGCGGTAAGGCTAAGGGTCTGCAGCAGGCGGGCTTTGCAGGGCTGTCCTGCAAAGGCAGGTGTGAAAACAAGCTCTGCGGACGCTTAGAAGTGGCCAGAAAGGGCAATGGTGTTACCAGAGGCAGACAAATACCAGTCCTGCAGCTGAGCATGGGCAGCCCCATCAGCTCATTTACCGAGCAACTGGCAGGCCCACCTCCAAATCTCTGCCTTTGGAAACATCCAGGTGAGTACCTAAATATGAGGGATTTGAGGCGAAGGGGGTAAGAACATTCTAGAGCTTTTTCCCAGCAGAGATGTTGCAACATGGAGCGAGATGTAGCTCTGGCTGAGAGGCTCTGTAGCCATCACGCACATAGCCACACGAACACGTGCACCCCCACGTATGCACACATGCGCACACACACACGCTGATTTTATTAAGCCATTCCATGCAAGTATTTTATATATGTATATATTTTTTTATTTGGAAAACTTCAGAGTGCTTTTTTTCACACACAGTAAAGTTAGCTTTGCTGAGATTCATTAGTCCCCTTTCCCCCTGTGTGTAAATGGATCTCTCTCAGTTATGCAATGCAAGGGTACACAACCATGAAAAGTGCAGAGGCAGCCAAAAAAAGCATTGTTCTGAACTCGGACGTGTAAAATATTCATATTCAATAATAAAAAATAAAAAAAGAGCCCTTAATAAAAAATTCACGGCGTAAAATATGCATTGTCGTTCCATCCCCAGGGCTGCAGCAGTTTCCAGACCAACATGTTACATGGGTTTTCACTGCCTTGTTTTACTCGATTAATTCAAAACCAATTCACTCACAGACATCCCAGTATTAGGTGCCTAAATTGATTCTGATTTCTCTAAGGGCAGTGTATCTATGACTACAGTAATAGCTGGTAGAAACTGTGGCCGTTCAAAGCATCCAACACGTCGGCCCGACAAGGCTGGCCCTGATCTTGACGGCGCGTCCGCGCATCAAGACGCCGTGCTGGGCGTAGGCACGCAAGCCAGCTCTGAACGAGCAGGAGCACTCCTTCGGCAGCGCGCCCGGGCCACCTCCGTACCCGTTTCTTGTATGAGCAAATTAGCCAAACGCTAGCGCGGCTGAGCATCTCCACAGAAGAGGGAGCACCTTTGGAAGAAGCTGAGGTGCCTCTGTACAGCGCTGCCCCACACCCTGCAGAACCACCTGCGAAGCTTTGCGCACAGGGCAGAAGAGAAGAAATAATCTAGTCGCTGTTTTACCAAAGGGAAACAGAGACAGGTGGAAATAACCACCTGGCTCAGGTCCTGACCAAAGTATGGAGCAGAGCCAGGAACTTAATTCAGATTTTTCTGCATCCCCGTCTAGTGTCGTAGCTGTGAGGTCAAACTGCCCCGGTATGTCCATGTGCATCCCGAAGGGATGAAGGCAGGCCCGGACAGGGGCGAATGAGGCGCTGCACTGGCAGGGTGCACAACCACATCTTCTTGTTTCTGCTCAGGAACGTGCCATCAGGCTAGAGACGCAGCACAAGACCTCTCATCCAAGCGAGGAGGGGCTGCTGCTGTTTTCACCCTAGCCACTCAGTGGGTTTTAGGTCTTCAACACATTTGTGCCACTCTGCTTTGCAAAGGGTGGTTCTGAAGCACCAGTGGGCCGAGGGTCTGGCCCCGGGTCATACCGCTGTGCTCCTCCAGACAGCGATGCCAGTGGAAGCTGCCGATTCACGCATTCGTTTTGCACGAATTACATTTTGCACACTTTTATGTCCTGAGCGGCAAAACTGGCATTAAACTACCGATCCCCTGCTTCTCTTGGTGTGCTGTGCTGCTCCATGTAGCTAGGGGCTGTGTTGGTCCTGAGAGCCCAGCAGCAGGGGAGAATATTAAAGTGATTTTTTATAAATGTTGCTAAAGAAACGAGAACTCAGGAACAAGAGAAAAGGTTCTGAACTTAAAATATTGTGGCTGGCACTTAAATTTTATGAAGATATATGGGAGAAAAGAATGAGAAACTCCAAAACAACCAATGCTTCAGATGTTTCTTTTATCTAAAGCATAGCTAGTTAAATGTTTTACATAGAACAAGTCCCAGGGAGCATAAATCAGGGGATGTAACCTATGTTTCATAAAGACCTCAAAATATAAGTTCTTTACCTCCCACAGTCTCAGGCCAAATATTTTAAGAAAAGCATGTGGGACAATAAGCATGTATATTACCCATGTCTTTAATGACCATTCCCACCAAGGTGATTTGTTCTGTGTCCAGTCTGGTATTTATATACAAGGAAAGGGAAGAACAGGAAAACAAAAATCGAGCTCAAAAGATCTGATGTTGGAAAAATTGTAACCATGATTGACAGTGTGGAAGTAATGAAATGTGTTCTGACGTGACAGCTGCCAGTCATGTTTAAGATTTTTCTTCTTGGAGGAAAAAAGTGGTAGAAACTGTTCTTTCTCACTGCAAGCTCCAGCTATCATTCTAATGGGTGTCAAATTTGAGCCAGAGCACTAGACTTCCTTAAAAGGGGACCGGGAGAGTTAATTATCTTCACTGACTGTCAGTCTCATTTGCCTTTGCCTGTTAATTTTCCAACGGTTTTTGGATAAAAAGCATTTTTCTTCTTGAATTGTACCTCTCTGTAGTTCACATAAAGAAAATAAAACGAACTCACCACGGATGTAAGAAAGAGCCGCATCACGCCATCCAAAAAAGGCCTAAATCCGAGGCCTGAGTCCTACTGCTGGGGCACGTTGGCACACAGGCAGAGGAACGGTGTGGCTGTGCCACGCAGGAGGGACCCTCCTGGGGAGCTGTGCACCGCAGGGCCCCCCGCCCTGCGCCTGGCAGGGCACCCCAGTGCTCAGCCCGGGGAGAAGGTGGACAGGCTGCAGGGAGAGGCTCGGCAGGCAGCTCCGGAGGGCAGGGCGTGCGCGGGAGAGGCCTCCGGCACGGAGGGCGACAGCAGTGCGCAGAGCTGGGCAGAAGAGGCCCTTGCTTCATGGCTTCAGAAAGACCGAATGTTTATATCGCTGGCTAAGAGAGCTTCTGCAAGCTTTCCTGAGCAGCCAGGCAAGCAGGCTTCAGTGGGGGGAGCAACAGGATTGCCTGAGGATGCCGGCTGTTGGGTTGGCTTGTCACTGCTCTCCGGGCGGTCCGGCGCGCTCTGCTGCCCTCCCCAAATCACCTCAGCTTTTTTTCTTCTATATTCTTTGTGGCCCTGCAGAGACAAAGAGTAACACGATCAGAAATCTCTCTCTTTTGCAAGACTTCCTGACAAATCATTTTCCTGTCTCTCAAACACTTGCCCACACTTTCCTCCTTTATATTTTTTCAGTGGGAATGTGCTGAGCAGCCTGAATGTAGCCGGGCAGGTCAGCCGAGCAGTGGACTCCGTTTGCAGGCCCCAAGAAGGGCTGCAGGTTTGCAACCCCACCCACCACGGTCATCTTGGATTCGATTTACTGTGTCTCATTACGCTCTCTGCTTCATCATTGTGTCTGAGAAGGGAGGATGTTCTGCGAGCCTTCACATGGCCAGCCGCATGAAACCACAGCCTCGCTATCCCAAAGTTCAGAACATCTGTCTTAATTTGTCTGGCCCTCAGCACTGCGCTCTTGCAGCCTTTGAGAATTTACTGCTTGTTTTTGCAATGAATCTCTCTCACCAAGAATAGAGAAGGGAATTTGATGGTGTTAGAAAACATTAGTCTCCCTGCGGTTCTCAAGTCATCTTGGATCAAATGTAACCCGGCTAATGTCAGAGCCTCACACTAACCGAGGAACCACTAGCGAGCCACTTAGGCCTTGTAACGCAGATGAGCTGAGAAGATTTGGAAAGATTCAGCTCCTCAGATCCTTTGCCACCCTGACAAATCCGAAGGGAAATACACATGCTGCCAAAGTTGTTTCTATGGGTCATTCCCGCGTTCCTACAGAAAACAGTACTTCTCCGAACAACGCAGCAGAACTATTAAACGGTGCTGGTGGTCTGATGACATTCTCTGAAGTACTGTCTTTCAGCCAAAGTAATATATATTTCCTAGAAGCACATGCCCTAGAGGAAGAAATCAAGGACTTTTGAGGTATCCAAGACAAGAGTCCAGATGTTGATTTCAGCTACACTGTTTTAAACCCACTGTATTCAGTGGATTCACTTTGAAGCTGTTTTGTCTTTTACTGATGTGAGATTATTATTCCTTTATGAGGGGAAGAATGGATCCCTGCATATCCAGAGTAACTGGGTAACCTCCAGCTTGCCGCCTTCGAGGTTTTCTTTCCAGATCTGTCACAGGCTTTCTAGGGCAAGTCACCAAGGTCTGGATTCATCCCATCTAACCTTTTACAACTAAAGAAAATTACTTTAAACTCCAGTTAAGAAGATAAACAGTGGAGAGAGAGACTTCTCCTACTTAGGAGCTGCTGGGCTTTTATCACTCTCCATTTACTGAAGAGAAGATCTTTTGGCGCTGGGATCCTAATTTAATTTTCTTCTTCATGCATACCAGTGAAACCGAATCTGGGCCTTTGTCTTCCTGAGCACCAGTTCCAGTTGCGCGATACTTAAATACTGTGGCAAAGATTAAAGAAATTCAGAGCGTACATTTTCAGAGAGAGGTTACTTTTGTTATTAGAAAGTCGTAACTGAAGGCTGGAAAAATGAACAAATAAAAATGTTACCTAGGATATTTAAAAGCAAAAATAGATTAGGTTAAAGTAGTTCCTATTTGAGGTGGTGACGTTATTGGGCTGTGCTGTGTCCTGCTTCGGGCAGATTTGCCAGATGTGGAATACATGCTAGCTTTGAGGTACTCCACTTTGCCCGATCAAATACTCAGGGGTGGTGTCACCATCAGAGATGGTGAGGGGGAAAGGCAAAACAAGACCTGTAAAGAAAATATATTTAAATAAATGAAACATTATAAAGACTTGGACTCTACCTTCCCAAAGCTACCAGTTCCAGTGCCTAAATGTCTAACGTGCTCATTACACGCAGTTAATTGGATTTGGAGCTGGCGAGCAGCGAGAGCTCCCAGCGACGTCCAGTCTGGGATACCTGACAAGGTATTGCTGGAGCCGCTGCCTCCTGCACGGACAGCCACGGGGCAAGGATGGCTCAGCTCCCGCTGTGTGCGGCGCAGAATTTTAAGGCATGCTGAAATCGGCGGCGGTTACCTCAGAATATCAAGCTGTAATTGCAACAGAACAGGAAGCGTGAGGCTGCCCCATGTTAAGCCAGTACGTCTAACTGAGCATTCCCGCTGAAGGCAGCATCTCACCAAACGCAGCCATGGAAAACCCATGGGTCATCTTGTGTCCTGTTGTTCATCGGTGGAAAAGAGATGAACAGATATTGAGTGCAAAGACTTAAAAAACATGGATGTGGCTGGGTGTGTTTGAAGGAAAATATCCCAGTCAAGGTACTAGTGTATGTTGTTGTCCTCTGTTTTGGCTTGAGTCTGGCACGGTCTCTAGGGAGGGGATGCTGCGAGCTGCAGCAGCCCGAGGTGTGCCTTCTCAACCTCTGCGGAGCTCTTGACTCCCCGGGGCTCCTGCGGATGAGAGCATCTGTCCCTGCAGAGCGAACGAAGGGTGACGGGGCGTTCAGAGCTAAAGGTCCCTTAGAATCAGCTATATTTTCTCCTCAAGGAAAGAAGAGTGGATCACACCCATAAACAGAATTAGCTCAGCCCCAAATTACCAGTGTTATACGCTGAAATAGCCAGTCTTATATCAGGCTGCCTGAGCATTTAATAGTAGTTCTGCCAGCTTGACTGATGTCCAACTGCTTTTATTTTCAGTTTAGGTTTACAGGGAAGTGTCCACGTCCATGTCACTAAATGTGTGAGGCTTTTCTTTGAGAAGCCACAGAGGAATTAAAAATGACAATAATCCATGAAATCATTTCAGATTTTTTTTTTCTCCTCCAATGTCCTAAGGAATTCCCCAACTTCTAACCTGTTCCAATTGGCACCGTCATGCACTTGAGCTCTAATATCAGTGGAGTTTGTAATGTCTCCAATTTTTCTGGTGAGGGATTACATGAAACCGAAATAATTCTTTCCATGGGGGATTACATAGCCACTTTTGTTTCGAATATTCCAGCCCATAAGTGAGGAACTTTTTCTTGGGTACCTGTTTCTTCTTAGACTATGAGAGCTAGTGCGGTTTAGAATATCTAGGCATAAATCCATCTCATTAATTTTATTCCTAATCACTTAATTCCTAAAGGAACCTGATTAAATAGTCTATCGTAAGTCCAGTCTTTATATTTTGACTGAATGCTCTTGGACTACTAATTTCACATCAGTTATATGACACAGTGTTCCCCATTTTAGTGATTGAAATGCATCTGCATGCTTAATTAGATAAAAACTCACCTTGAGGAACTGTTAGCCACTGATGAAAATGACTCATATTTGAGGGGAAAATTGCTACCGATTTACAAGAGTCTGGATCAAATGTCTATTCTCAAACGCTGGGGTTTTTTCTGTTCAAGTACCGAAGTGTGCTTCAGGGATTTTTTTGGCAGGGGTTTTAGAGCAGGAAAATAGGAAATGAACTGGAAAATTTGAAGACTGCAGCAAACAAGAAAATCCTGGAAGAACACACTCTATAGATCCACCCTAGCCATTAATAATATGGAAAGATTTCATTAGAAAAAGAGAGGGGGAAGAGAAAAAGAAAGAATGTACAAGGAGCCAGTGTTAGCATCAGCATGCACAGGATGTCCTCACGGCTCAAACTTACAGACAGGGCTTTTGCAGTGCACTTCTGCCATCGCAGGCAAGAGCCACGGCATTAAAAACAACGCTTCTGAGTAAGCTCATAAACCCCAGGCACTGTGACATATGGCAAGTGGCTTTTGAAGCAGTTCTGCAGAGGCCAGTTTGCTGGGGACTGTGCGGAGATGCAGGTGCACAGGTGAGATGCTTTAAATGCAAACCGTCGCACGAGCATCTCCTCTTTGCACCGATGCATGGGGAATAAAGCAAACGTAGTTACACTGCTGGCACCGCAGCCACGTGAGAAAGTCGTTTGTTCTGATGGAGAAACACCTTCTGCCCTAGCCAAAAAGCACCTAGCAGGGGGAGCAGCCCCCCAAAAGACACTGCTTTATTTAAGGGGGACTGTAAGAGGGCATCGAATTCACGCCGGCCCCTTCCCAGGCCACAGCCTCCACGGGGCCAGTCAGCCACTGTCAAAGGAGCAAACCCTTCGGAACCACCACCTGTGCAGGGGAGTGCTGGGGCCCGAACCCCGCCGCCTCACGGAGCCCCGAACGGGCGGCCCGCCGGGCCGGGGTTGCAGCATGCTGTTATCTGCTCCACTCCAACAGGGCCCGGCGAAACACACGGAGCCCGGCAAATTGTTTTGTAAAATGGGAAATAAAGTTCTGGCCCCTTTCACCTCTCTGTAGCACGTACCTGCCACCTCATCACCACCATTGCCTCCTGCGCGCGGGCCCTTGAAAGGTTCCCTAGTAGCCAGAAAGCATCCATTACATCAAACGCTTCTGTTCACTGTAACCTATACCCAGCATACTGAACGCAACGTATTTTTGTCCGGAAAATTGTTTTGTTCTTCCCTGTAACACACTCGAGGTGATTGTCTGTTCTTTCGTGTCAGTTCTAGGCAAAGTGCACTGCGTTAAAACTCCCACCACAGCAAAATAGAGCAGAGCAATTTAAAATCCCTGTTTTTGCCAAAAGTTTTTGCACCATTATGTCACATCCTATACATCAGAATTTGCTGGGAAAGACTTGGGTTGTTTTGGGTTTTTTTTTCAGTGTTCCTGCTCTCTTCTGGAAATAGAAATATCAGCAGGTTGAATGACACTGAGTTATTTCTTACATATCTCCACAGTATGTATGAGGAAGTTCAGCCTTTATACTTAAGAAACATAGAGTTACTACAAATAAAGGAATCTAAGCATTAGAAATATAATGACTATTAAATGTAGACCCCTTGGGATGCCTAACAGTTAACTCATCTGAGAGAAGTCTGTCCCATATTCCCCAGTGCTGCCATAGTTGCCTTTTCCAAGTAACCATTAGCATAGGAAGGGGGGGGGCAAGGGGCTGTTACTTGAATGACACAGGATGAGCCTTACATATCACTAGGAATTATTGACAGCCCACCAAAAATTAATTAATTGTCTGTCTTTAGTCTTGGTGAGCCGAGTTCTTTCAACATGTGTGTTTCATCTCTCTTTGTAATGTAATAAATCTCCATTTCTTAGAACACACAATAGGGATTTATCCCATTAGTCATTACGCTTGGAGAACACATCAGTTTTATCTCATGCTTCTCAACCACTGACACATCCATGAAGACATTCACTCCATGTGCCAAGGTGCCATCTCAGGAGCACTAGCCACCACGTTCGCTGCTGCCCTTGGAGCGCAGCTCGCCAGAAAGCAGAGAGGAGCAGCCGGATTGTACTGGCACTTGCTGCTCTGTGCAGTGCTCTCCATCACCAGCTGCCCGCCCTGATGCTACAGACCCTAACCACACCCAGCCCAGAACCTGATGAACTGAATTGAATCCAGCTGGCTCCACTCACCTTAATCAGCAAACCCTGGGCAAGTCAATCACTTCTATATAAGCATCTCTGAGCCACTTCCCAGAAGGGTCAAGTTTCTGTTGGAGAAGGGTTTGCTGCATGTGGAGCTCCCTCTGCACTGGTAAGTAAGAGAAACTGTTTCCTTTCTGGAAAGCCTCAAGGATAGGAAGCTTCAAGGATGAGAGTAAATTAAATAAGAAGTGGAACTTGAGAGCTAAGATAGGAAGTGATGTGGAAAACCTGAATTACTGTGGGGGGTGTCTATTTGCTGCCCTGATTGAAATGCTGTTGTTTCTGGGGTGGAATGTGGTGTGTATTCAGTAATTCTGAGTAACAGCTTTGGTCAGGAAGCTAAGGTGGGAGTATCTATTTGAAACCTCTAATGAAAATAATTAGTGGCTGTAGCTAGGCCAAGAAGCAAGCAGTGCTGTTCTTGAAAAGTGCGGCAGGCTCTCCCATGGTGCCACCCAATCACCTGAGCTTGCTTCAGTCACTGTGTTTTGTGTCTGTTCAGATGAATTGCGGGAGCCTTTTTGTGCGTGTGTGTCCCCGAGTTGGCTGTTTCGCAGCTTCTGGCTCCTAGTAGGATGTTGTGAGATTTTTGGAGGAGAAGAGAGAGACCTTGGTGACTTCCAGGCTGAGTAATTACAGAAAACCTTGGGGTTTATCTCCAAAGGGAAGAAGTTGAATAAAGACAAGCAGTTAGGCTCTGATTGCTATATGGTGATGATAGACCTGACCTGACTCTGTCAAGGAGAGCCAAGTATCTTTCCTCCCCCTTCCCCTGAGCAGCCTGTGGATAACATGCAGGAGAGAGCTGAATAGTTTGGTGTTGTGTATGCAGCAGAACTTGGAACTTCTGCTTGGTGGTCACTGGAGCTAAGCTTGAAGCTTTTTGTGATGCTAGAGGGCAAATGGCACCTGAGCCAAGGCTCTGGAGCACAAGGTGAAGGAAAGCTGTTGTTGCAGTCTGGGTGAGAACTGTCAGGAATTGTCCTTTTCACTCTGAGAACACAGACATGTTTGAACTACACATTCATCTGCTGCTATTACAGAAAAATACAGCTGCTCTCTTACTGCATTTATTGTTTAATTCATTCATGCTGCTTGTTGGAAACACCATCATTAAAGTCCTTCTGGGGCATAGTTTGTTTTAAAGCAAACTCTCCATGGAAAAGACTTTCCTTTAAATTTAGTACATAAGAAAAGCCCAGATAGTTTTATTTATAGATCAGGGCATGAGAGATTTTCAGTTTTCATGCTAGCTCTGTATCTCTGTTTCTCCCATAAAAACATGTTTAACATTTTTTCTCATCCTTCTAGAATTAAATTCATTTATTGTGATTTTTTTTTTCTGAAATGCAGCCACTTGAGTGACAAAGCGTTGGGTTTACCCATTGAATAGGCAGTTCTGTGAGTTGTGATTATGTTCTTGCATGATGTATTCTAGGTTTGGGTTATTCTTTAATAGATCATCTCTTGCTTCTGTGAGTTTGTGACAGTTTACATGCCTGAAGTTGAATATTTTCCAGATCTGGACCATACGTATGGTGAATTTTTGAGTGTTATTAATACAGAAGCATCCAGAATTTCATTCTGCAATATGTGCTTGTATGAACAGTGAAAAAATGGCTAAATGGTGAAATGGTCAGAAATGGGACTTTCCAGCAACCTGGGTGATGAGAAAATAAGCAATCTTAGTATTTCATGTGTGTTGGGGGGTGGAAATACTAAACTGTGGTTTGCTTGGGGAACCAGCAGTGTCTAGGTAAATGACAACACTGAGAACATAAATCTTGTTTTCTATTATTTATTTATAGTAAGATGTGGGGTTTTGAATGGCTTTGCTTAAAGAGACAGTTTTTCTTTTTCTAGTGAAGGTTAGGCTGTGATAAACAGGTCCAGCTGTAATAATTAAAGGCTGAGGTGACTGCAGTGCAGAAATGCTGACCTGCTTTGTTGCCAGGGCTTTTGCAAAGCTGAGCATTAGGTTCGAAAAGAGCAGCAATTCTTAACTCTTTTGGAAGTAAGTCAGGGGACGCTGGTCTCTTTTCTCCTGTAGTGACTTCCCTGGGTTGTACTATTTCACAGCCATTCCTTACACCGTGTTGGGCCCTGCCAGCCCAGGTTTAGTGGTCAACGTACTTAGGAATAAAGTGTTTCACTGCCTAGATGGCTCATTCAGCTGAGATTTGTGCCAAAATAACTTATTAAGACTCAAATTCCCCTGAAAGTGTCAAGTCCTTTTGCGATCTCTAATTGATTTGCATTCTGGGTCGCTTAAGAGTGGAGCTAAAAAGCTGTTAGTAATAATTTTACAGAAAATATGTTCCCCATATGAATGAGCGCTGTCCCCCTTGTAATGCACCCAAGTGGCTGAAACTGAGAAAGCCTCCTGTTCCTCAGGATGTACTTGCTAAATGCGAGTACTGCTCTTATTTGAGCCATTTAAAATCACTGTATATGTGATCTCATGCCATTATTTTTTAAGAAACTTCTCTATTTAACTTCATACTTCAGAGAAACAAAGCTACTTCCCCATCTCATTTATACTGGAAGAACAAAACTGCAGCTGAATGGCAGTCGAGCAACTCATGACGTATCTGTTTCAGGGTACTAAAAGAATCTGGAGTGAAAATATGAGGAGGTCTTCAGGCCTATATCAGGGCACAGTACTATTGGCGCTGCTGTGGGATTGTAGCTTACTGCTGGGAGATACCCAAGGGTTCCTCAAGCTAATGGCAGTGTACAGCAGCCTTGTGCACAGCTGCTCTGCAGGAGCTCTGGGTTTTGAGAATACTGTGTGTAACTGCAGGCAGTGTACCCCATCCGCGGGACTCAGAGCCAGAATATCTGCATTGCTGCTGAATTTGTTTTGGTGCCATGTGCTTGCCTGCTCTGTTGGCACTTCGCTCTTGTTTACATGGCAACTTCAAAGATTACTTATTCTGAAAACCAGGAGCTCTTTTTCGGTGTCCTGCACAGCTTTGTTATTTCATAGAGGATATAAGTATCCCGCCATAGCACCCTTTTGCTCCTATAGTCTTTCATCAGTGGGTGTGGAAGCTACTTTTCCAGCAGTAGAGTGGGCGACTTCAGTACAGTAAACGAATGAAACAAAATTCTAAGAGAAAACTGCCCTTTTCTATCGAATGGAATCCAGTTTGCAGCTTGCTATGCCGCTTTCATATGAAAAACACTTCATCCTTTTTTGGGAACTTTTAGTGACACAATTTTCTTCTTAGTGGTGACAGTTTTGTGAGAGCTCTGCCTTCACTCAAAGGCTTAATCTGCCAGCCTGCTAGGGAAAAGTAGGAAATGGGACTCCCTCAGTAGATGGATCAGGGCAATGGGCCTTAACACCTCAAGGAAACGAGAACAGCCAGGATCTTTTCTGCAATGGCAGCCTTTAAATGCCATGTTCAGGTCTTTGCTTTGGTTTTGCAGTACTTGTCCTGTGGAATACCCTTCCCACACCAGGCCTCGGGAGCAACTTTGCCTTCCTGGTGGCAGCAGAATTTTGGGTTTGCTTCCTGTCAAGTGCCTGATACAGCAGGTGACATGATAAAACTGAGGGGTGGGAATTGTGCCAGATGTGCCTTGGAGGCAGTTGCTCTGGTCAGTGGTTTAGAAACATGTGCTCTGCCTGGAAGGTACCTTCATTGGAGGCATCATGGTCTGTGTTTTGCTTTTTGTTGTCTAGAAGTGATGCGGTAGAGTTGGAACTGGTCTGGAGAACAGCACCCTTTGGGATCCCCCGTTGCAATTTGTCAGACCAACTATCACCTGGAAAGTACCTTGTCTTTCTTTTTTCTACTTAATATAAAGAGAGGGACTAAATACTGGCCTTAATGCTCACAGGAAGTGCTGGAGATGACTGACTTCGGATGTCTCTAATTTGGGTGGAGCTGTACCTGCAGGATGCTCTGTAGCTGTTGATACCAGTATGTGCTGGAGCTGAAATCACGCAGACAGTGCCTACAGAGTGAGAGGCTTGAATATGTGTCCCAGCACATCCCAAATTGCACAGCTGGTGTGGGGAGGGGGGAGCTGTGGCAGTGTGAGCTCCTGGGGAGCTGTCATGTGCTGCTTTTTAATTTAGAGGAAAGGGAAGAAATTCCCCTGCAGAACCTAGGAACCTGGAGCAGTCAGACTAGGAACACGGCTTTTCTTGCAGCATGTTACTTGGGAGCTACCGCTTAGAGATAAGGTGATAGGTTCTTAATTTCTCCTTGAATTCAGCAAATGCTACCAGCAAGCGGTGGTGGTAAGCTTTTATCAGGGAACTTTGTTTGGAGGGGCTTCAATAGATCACTAGAATGAAAGTCAAGTTAATCTGCCATGCCTTAGCTGGATACTTTATGAGTTTTTCCTCCCTGAGTGTATTCCTCTAGGAAGACTATTTTTTAGGTATTGAGTAAACACTGTTGTTCAGCAAGACTTTGGTTTGACCCAGGTATCAAATTAATTTTTCACTTTTAATGCCTCGCCAATTGTAAAAGCCTTTCTCCTAGACAGGATGTAAATCAGTGCTTTCATTTTTTTGACAGGGAATAGCGAACATGTCTGGTGCTTTCCAAACTCTAGTGTTCCTTCCCCAAAGGTTCTGCTTTCCTCTGTTTTAACATGAGTCTTCACAGGAATAAACCCAATGGAACATGAGTCACTGTAGGAACGAGCATATGGGCAAGGTGGGCTCCTGGCTTATAAATGGTACAATTGTAGATACAGGAGTGCAAAGACTGCACTGGTTGGCAAGCCGGCTGGAAAATAGCAGTCATAAGGTAGACAGACATTTACATTCACAGAAACCATTGGATATTTTGTATATATTTGCATTTCATTTTTTCTAACCGCTTTTTAAAAATGGAGCTTGTTTTTTAACTATTCACCAATTAGCTTATCACTAGCTATGCCTCGCGGTTCTGATGACGAGACTGCTGAACTCCTGTGGGGTTGCCACGAGTTCTCATGTAGCCGGTTGGTGGGCTAAAAACCTAATGGTGAGGTTGAAAAGCCTAACGACCTTGCTTCTAGGTGTTTGGTACGCTCTTTGCGTGTTAACAGAAGTATGGGAGGCTCCATGAGAAACTTTGGGTTTCTGAATGCAAAGAGCGAAACTCGACAGTGCGTTAGTCCTTGTCTCTCGTTGCTCCCATCGCTGCGCTCTGAGATTCCAACCCAGATCTCTTAAAGCAGTTTATTTTTCCACCTGTAAAATAAAACACTGTTGCCACAGTGAATGTGCATGCATGTCTGGAGAGAGATTTCTCTATCGACTACTTAAACTTGCTGCTTCTTCCTCTGAAAGGAATGGCATCCCTCTGGGGTGGAAGAACAGAGCTGGCTCGGAAACATTTCAGTGGCTTCAAGAGTTTTTGTCTCCTCCATGGAAATTAAACCAAAAGCTTGCAAAGTTTAGCACTAAATACGTGGGTAAAGGAGAAACAAGACTTAGCAGCATGACAAACGGCCAGGAACGCAGGCGTTCGTGATATGCAGACCTTCTATTCCTCCCTCCCTCTGCCCTAACCACTAAGCTGTTCTTTCCTGCGCTGGATCATGTTGTCTTGTGTGAGATTGGCTGAATAATTACTTGTAACTGATGTGATATTGGGTGGAGGAAAAAAGATTTCTCAAATAGTTATTTTCCAGTGATGAGAAGCATTTTTTAAAAAATTCCCATCTAGCTCCGGCCCCTAACACACCGAGGAGGTAATTAGCTGGACAGCAATACATGAAATGGGGGGGAACGAGATGATCCAAATTCATGCCTGGTGTAATTCTCTTCAGTTCAGTGAGTTTTACCCAAGGAATGAAGTTGACTCATTCTTCCTGGATACAATCCACCTCTCATGGAAATCGGTGAAATTCTTTCTGTTGCGTTTTAACACATGTTCTTACAGTTTCTTTTTACAGTAAGTCTTCGTTAATTTGTAAATCTAAATGAACTCTTGGGTCCCCACGGTTAAAAAAGATTATTTGTGGTACTGATGGCTTTCCTTTGGACTGGGATATATGGAGGTGACACCAGTCACTTGAAGAGTGCTGCTAAATGCTTTCCCAACGCTGGCTGTGACCTACAAACCCCAGGACAGGAGCTCTTTGTACCCTGTGCACATTTATATTATTTTATGGGAACATTTACACCTATTTTAAGGTTATCGGGAAAAGCTCCGGTCCCGCCAGTGCCCTGCTGGGGCTGCAAGGGTCTGCGGAGGGGCTCGGCGTGGGGTGCTGGGGGGCTGCCCGGAGCCAGGGGGTGGGCTGGGGAGGGCTCCCACACACACACAAGAATAAGGGCTGGCCGGAGCTGCCCCTCCCGACGGCGGCGGGATCGGGGCCCCGTGGGGCGGCGGGGCCGGGGGTGGTCGCGGTGTCCCCCGCCCGCCCGGGGTCCGCCTTCCTCCCGCACCCTGCGGCGCAAAGCGCACCCTGGCTGGTGAGCGAAAGATCGCGGCAAAATCACATCACACCCCATAAGCTGGGTTTCTTTCCTCCCCCCGGCCCTTGGGTTTTGCTCTGAACCGCGTTTTTAAAGGTGTTTTTTTTAAAGCTGTTTTGTATTAAATGAATAAAATATGGTCCTGTCCCGTCGGGTCCCTATTTGCTTCCATTATGCACCTTTATAGAAAGGAGTTAATCATAAATGCGTTGCCACTGGCTTTTTGCAGTTTGTCTCGTTCCCGAAAGGAGTTCGACATCCTCAGCTCATTGGCTCATCTTCTTTTAATCTTAAAAAGAAAAATGCGGGGCTTGGGGGGATTTGAAGGCAGAGATCCCGTCACCTTTTAATCAGCTTTCGAAAGCCCAGTCAGAATTGTAGGCTGCGTTTATTTGATGCTTGCAGAGATGCTTCCAGCTTTGCCCGGTGTGAAATTCTCACTGCTTCGATTTGCTCTGCTGTAGGCGAACAGCAACTGTTCAGCACCGAGAATATTTTCAGGTGTATTTGTAACAGATAAAGTGTTTCCGAAGCGCAGAACTCTGACAGTGTTTAAAAAAAAAAAAAGGAGCATTTGGGAAAGGGTTGATTCTTACTTTTCCTGTTTGCTAGGAGGGGAAAAAAAAAGTGTTCTTAATTATGACTTGGGGGCGGGGGATGCTTGGAAAGCTCTTCCAGAAAAGTAATTCTAAACAGTGAAAAAAGGAGGGGGGGGGAAGCTCTATGATGTTTTATTTTAATAATCCTTTGCATGCATGTGAGCCGTTCTCTGGAAAAAAAAAACAAAACACACAACAAAACCAAGTTTCAGGAAAAAGGCACGAACAATACAGCCTTTAAAACCAAATCTGCAAACTTCTGAGAATATGCCCTCTTATTGAATACACCGGATTTCTCTCCCTAGCGAAGGGGAAGGTTTTGTTCGTTTGGACAGTCTTTGAATACTGTTCTAAAACTTCTTTCAAGTGGGAACTGAAGAGAGAAATGTTAAGTTCTGAGAGGAGACAATAAGTTAGCATCTTTGAACGGAGTCCCTTGCATGCAAATAAGGCTTTTGGCAATTTGGGGAAGTTTAATTGGAAGGTGGAAGCGTGTAAAGATAAGGCTATATGATGGAAACTGAATCGGGAAGGACCGGCTGGGGGTCCGGGGGGAGCCGCCGAGCAGGCCGACCCTCCTCCTCATCGCCGGGGGGGCGGCGGGGAAGCCCCGTCCCCCCGCCCGAGCCCGCACCGCCGCGGGGCTCCCGCAACTCTGGCCCCCTCCCCCCCAAATCTCGAGTGGCAGCCCCCAAAGGGTCCTCGTAAATAAATCCATGGGTTTAAAGTTTCTATAATTTTCACCTAATGAATTTTTTTCGTTAATGCTTTCCCCGCCCCTAGGGGCATTGTGTCAGGCCGGGCCCAGCCAGCCCTGGATGGCTTTTTCATAGCTCTTGGCTGTGCGCAGCCCCTTCTCGGGATTAGTGGTCGGACTCCTCATTTCCCATAGCCATAAAAGGTCTTGAACTCAATTAATAGCTAATAATTATACCGCTAGCTCCGCTGCGGCCCGCGGTAGCGGGGGAAGCGCAGGCAAAGCAGGCGCGTAACGCGCGGGGGTCCCCCCGCACCCCCGCGGCGCTGGCCCCGTGGGAAGGCGGGGGGAGATGCGGTGCCGCCTTGGGGTACCCCGTGTCCCCCCAGACTGGCATCGCCGTGCGCTTCGGGGCCTGCCACACATACACCCCCCGGACACACGGGGAGCAAGGGGGGACCCCCGGGCGCCCCTCGGCTGGGAGCTGCCCCCCCCCCCCCCCCGGGGCTGGGGAACATGCGGGGACGGGGGGCAGCCCCAGAGCCGGCCGTGGCCCCGCTGGTGGCGGCTATGGGGCCGGGCGGGCTCCGGTCCTCGGCGGGGCAGCAACCGGAGCTCGGGCGGGCTTCGCTTCCCTCGCCTCCCCTGGAAAAGCTAATTAAAGTCCCCCCCCCTCCGAGGGCTGCAAGCCCCGGGCTGCGGGCTCGCTGGAGAGGTGGGGTGCCCCCGGCCCCCCTCCGCGGTTCGCTTTAACCCCCGAGGAAGGGGCAGTTGTGCTAATTTGGAGAAGAAAAGCGATGAGGACGGGGTTTAGTGCCTTCAGAATGGTGGACTTCGGTTGAGAAACGTTTGCTCGGAACCGGCGCGCCCGAGAGGCGCGTCCCGCGGGAGGGTCCGCCCCGACCCCCGCAGCGGAGCCCCGAGAGGCTACGGAGCTGCTCGCCGGACCACGGCGCCCGTCCCTCCCCGTTTGCTTTCCTCTGGCAAGCATTCTCCGGGCAAAAATATTTTGATCAAATGTCTGAAAAAAAAAAAAATTTGCTATAACTCCTTAATTTCTCTTCATTCCAAGAGACCGTCGTGATTCAAACTGCTGTGTTTACACCCTCCGAAAACTGTCTGTTCATAGGCTGGCGTTTTAGAGACAACAGCGCCCGATCTTTTAAGATTGTAATTATAATACTGTTCAAGTTAGATATTCAAATGTAAATGTTGCTTTTCTTTTTACGACTACTTATTTTAGGACGTGCGTTTTTACCTTACCCTGGACCAGCAAGGCGCAGCCTTGCCTAGTGGAGTGTAACGAATTCGAAGGAATTCTTGTAGCTGAACATGTTTTTTGAAAAATCTTAAATGACAATTTACACGGTATTTTTTCATGGCCAGAGGAGCCAGAGTTTTCTTCTAGAAATAAGGAAGGAAAAACAATAGTCTGATAGACGCATTTTGATGCAAAGACCGATTTAAGCGCAGCTTAAGTGTCAGGGAAGTGAGCAGCAGGACAGCAACGTGCATGCACAGGTTTTGCAATAATATTAACCTCCCCCCGCCCCCCCCGTGTATTTCATTGCTAAGAGGGACCGGTATGGGTGACTTGCGTTTTATTCCCCCCTCCCCGTATAAAATGCAGACATTTCTGTCCTCCTCAGAGTGGTGTTTCTTCTGAAGCTTCTCAAAGGTTTTCGGGTAAAAAAAAATATTTTTAAACCAATGAGTGTGCAAATAGGTTTCTCCAGGAAAGGAGCTCCTCGGGTCTGTCGGGCAAATGATGCGCCTCCCCGGACCCAGCCCGAATCGCTCTTTACCTGCGCGGAAGGAGCCTTTGAGCCCTGTTTGTACCGAGCTGCTCCTTCAGGGGCTGCGGGCTCGGGGCCCCTCCGGCCCGGGCTGCCTGCCCCGCGGCTGCTCGGGCCCCGAGCCGGCGGAGGGAGCCTGCAGCCAGCCTCTGGAGGGGGTTTTCTAATCTTTTAATTTTTGATTTCCCCGCTCCCCGGCCGCTCGGCCGCCGAGGGCAGCCGGCGGAGCTGCTGCTGTGCGTGCAAACAAACTTTCTCGCCGCCGGCCGGTTCGGCGAAGGGGCGAAGGCTCCGGGCCCCGCTGCCGCTGACCCCACAGCCACCCGGGCTGTCCTTAACTGCCCCCTTGCGCCTGCACCACGCAGGGACCCGGGGCTCTAAACCGCGTCCGAAAGGTGTTGAAATTCCTTGGCACCGGCGGGGATGAAAGGCAAGCTGCTCTTTGATTGCGCGGATTTAAGGCAGAGCCTAATTACAACGTGGCGGTTGTGTGCGCGCTTCCTCCGCTTATTAAGGGCAGATTAGGAAGGGAAAATCGCCGGGGCAGCGGGTGACATTCTCGGCGCCTGATCCCCCTCCCCGGGCTCGTCCCCCCCGGGAGCGCAGCCCCGCCGTGCGCCACGGGGCTCTTGCGTGGTTTGAAATCGCACTTCTCGGTTTAATCCCCCCCGCGACGTCGCGCAGAAACAATAAGGAATTTATGCGAAAAATCCTCGGGAAGGGAAAGGAGTGACTCCGTATGTGCGCAGCTCCCGGGCAAGCCGCACTACCTCAACCATTTTAATCTTCTTTACCGCTTAAAAATACTTGCGCGTAACAACTCGCAAAACGCCTTTTCCCCCACCCCGTCGCCGAAGGGGTGCCGACCCCCAGCCCTAGTCTCCGGAGCTCGGGACCCCGGGGTGGTGGCGGGGGGCGGGCAGCGGCATCGCCTCTGGCGTGGAACAAAAGCGATCGGGGAGGCTTGCACGCAAAGCTTCACCTGGAGCCTATTTTCAAAGCTGGCTTCATAAAATACCTGGGAACAGGGGGCTTTGTAGTGAAAATGCCAGGCAACCCACCCGTAAATTACAGCCGCTCCAGCGCCCCCCTCCCCGCAGCTGCCGGGAACCCGCGCTGAAGCGCATGTGGCGCGCCGCGAGTTTGTGTGTTGAAATGTATATTAGCTGGGCGAGGAAGCGGAGATGAAGGTGCAAACAGGAGCTGGGCCGGATGATATAAACTCCGAGCGGGCGGCTTTCCCTGCCGTCGGTACCCCCAGGCCTGGGCAGCCCACCCGGCTCGGCTCTGCCCTGCCCGCCGCGGGTTCCGCTGACACGCGTGCGGTGGGAAGTGGAAAGGCTGCTCGTTTCCCTGCAGGAGAAAAATTATCGAGGCTTGGCGGAAAGGCGGCCACCTCCGGGGGGGTCGTTCTGCCCCTCCAAGCCGGCTCCACGGGTGCCCCGAGCCCGCCTGAGTGAAGACCTCCCCGCAAACCCACGGAGCACTCGTGTCCCGGGCTGTGCGTGGGCACCACGGCCGTCCAGGCGCCGCCGGCTCCCTGGGCCGGGTCCTTGACAGCCACCTGGGCTGACCCCGGGGGAGCCGAAAGGTTTCCCGGCCCCCCCTCCCTTCCTCCACGCGAATTTGCCGTCCTCCGTGGAAGCGACACGCGCTCGGGCAGGTGCGAGCTGTAAAAGCCGGCGGCACCCGCAGGATGCTCTCCCGGGGGGAGCCTGCGGAAGGCTGCGGGGCTTTTCCTGGCCCCGAGCCCCGCACCTTGCTAGGGGCTGGCTGCGTCCCTTCGGAGCCCCGCTCCCCCCCAGGGACCTACAGCTGGGGTGCGGCGGGGCACCCCTGCAGCCGCGGTGAGCGGGGCTGGAGCGGCGGGTCGGAGGGCCGGCGGCCCCCGCAGTGTGCCCAGTTGCCTGCCCTCGCCTCCAGCCCTGCCAGCGGCTGGGGCTTAAAACGAGCTTGTGGGGCGGGCGGTGCTGGAAGGGACCCCACTCCTGTCGGGGACGGCAGCGTGTACTCTCCCGCACGCCTTACAGCCCGCCGCCAGCACCCCCCGACACCTCCTGTGCGAAATTCGTTCCCTTTATCTATTTTTTCCTTTTTAAAATATATATATTAAATTGCATTTCCGCGGCCGCCGCGCCCGCCGGCGGCGGGGGGAGCCCCGCACCCCCGCTCCTCCCGCCTCGGCCCGTGGGTAACGCGACCAGAGCCAGCGAGAAACGCAGGGAAAGAAAAGCGGTTGCCGAGGCGAGCTGCGGGCAGCCCCGACCCGCGGCGGCTTTTCCATCGCTTCTCGGTGGCTTCGTTTGCAGAAGCGGGTGGGGGAAACGCCCCCCCACCCCCTCCCTGTGCGCCCCCGGCAGAGTTTTGCGTCTCCCCAAAATATCTGCGAGCGGGTCCGCTGGCGCATGATTATTTAGCGCAGGAAGGGGTTCCTAGGGGGAATCTGAATGCGGGGGATGCAGGCGATTTTGGCAGGGAAACAAAAGCCGGGCTTGTGGCAGAGGAGGCTGCGGCAGCCGGGCCCCCCGGGCCAGGCCCGCCGCGCCCTTTGTTCCCCGGCTCGGGGAGGGGGACGCGGCCACCGGGGCATCCTCCCGCCGCCGGCCCTCGGTCCTGCTGCGGGTCGGGGCTGAGCCCGTCCCCGGCGCAGCCAGCGCCTTGTGCGGGAAAAGCGCCGGGATTCTGGGGAGAACCGAGCCGGGAGGACATTTTCAAACTGAAATCTGCCCGTCCCGTGAGCGGCTCGGTGGGGGGATGCGGGAGACAGCCGGCGTCCGGGATCGTTGGAAGAAATATTCCAATGAATTGGAAACATTAGAGCTCCTGTTTCACCGGTGAAGCTCAGAAGAGCTTGTTTTTCCAACCTCGGGGTGCCCGGCGCGCAGTGAAACGGCTACCTGTGCGCTAACGCGTCCTCGAGGAAGGAATTCACAGGCACCATTTCAACATTTTAGGCGACACGTGGCTACGAGTTCCCTTCAAACGTATTTATTTTATTTGGACTCCCGCTCCACCACCCTTCCCTTGAACGCTGGCTCCTAGGTAGCATCTGAAAGGGCCCTGCTCCCATTTGCAATTAAAGAGTTTACTGAGGAGGGGAAAACCGGTAATTAGCAAGAATATTCCCCCCCTCCCCAGTTCCACCTGCAGGGCAAAAGTGCAGCTGGCAGAATGGCTTCCAGCAGAGCCCTGACGCACCCACAGAAGTTTTGCTTTGTTTTTTGCGATGCCCGTCGCTTGGAGGGCTCCTGGTTTGCGGCTCGCTGAGCTCCGGGCTGGGTTAGCACCTCCAGCGCAACCGGAGCGCTCTCCCTAACGCGATTATTTTATTGAATGGTTATGAAGGCGCGCGCTTTCTCGCTCGCTCTCTCTCCCCCTCCATATTAATCTCATTAAATCCTACCTTTCAACCTTCTTCCGTGACCATCTGACCTGGCCACTTGAATTAAAATAGTGCTTTCTCCGCAAGTCAAAGACAGCACATCAATCATCGGGCTATTTACACTTCGCTCCCTTCTTCAAAGCGGCTCTGCCGGGGCTCGCTCTACCTTCGCTGCCGGGGTGACGGGCAGGTCCTGCGGGGCTCGCCGCCGTCGCTCCGTGGGGCTCGGGGGGGTCCCCCCCTTTTCCCGGGTGTCCGCGCCTCCCCCGGCTCCCCCCGTCTCCCGGGAGCGCTCCCGGGCGCGCCGCCTTCCCACCTGGAAGAGGGGAGCGGGGCGGCCCCGCCGCTCCCGCGGGAGCTCCGCGCTGCCCGGCGGGGAGGGAGAGGGGCCCGGGGGCCGCCCGGGAGGCGCGGAGCGGCGGCGGCCGGTGCGCACCCCGCGCAGCGGGGAGCGGGGCCGCGGGGTGCGAGCCCCCTCGGGGGCAAGGCAGCCGCAACGAGCCGGGGAGGAAGAGCGACGGCTTTCGAGCGCCGGTGTCGAGCAGAAATAGGCTGGTAGAAACGCGAGAAATGACGGCAGAACACAAAGCGCAAATTACGTTATTTTAAAAGTTACGCACCCCCCCAACCCCCCCCCCCGAGCGAGGGGGGCGAGGAAAGGAAAAGGGGGGAAAGGGAGAAAATAGACAGGCGCCGGTTGAAAAGTTACAGTAAATAAATGTTTCAGATCAGAAATAAAAGCATGTCTAAAGTACGCACGATTACGAGATGACATCTGTTAACAAACTCTCTACGGCATTGCTATTTAGTAGTAGCTATTTAGTAGTAACAATAATAATGATAATATAATGATAATCACCTCTTTATGGGATGGCACCTTGATCCTTAATATTGTCCAGTGTGTAAGGTCAGTGTGCAGAGGGTTAGGAGAGGAGAGGGCTGATTTTTCTTAAAGGGGCAGATCAGGGGAAGGCTGTGATGGTGCTGGGAGAGAGGAGGGGGGAGAGATAAGTGGTCTGAAGAAGAGGATAGGACAAAAAAAAAAGAACACCCCCCTCAAAAAAAAAAAAACCCGATGATGATGAATACATTGGAAAGTTTTTTTGGCCCTGGTGAGGTGTCAGATTGAATGCTCTGTGCGCATGTGCGAAGGTGTCCAAACTGACAATGCTTGGGAGATGAAGATAGTGTGTAGCTGCTTCTGGGCTCAAGGAGGAGGAGAGGAATCCACAAGCCGACACGATGAGATCCAAGGCGCGGGCGAGAAAACTGCCCAAAAGTAGGTCCTTTCTCTCCCTCCTTCGCGTACCCCCTCGGCGGCGGCCGGGGGCGCGGAGCCGGGCCGGGGGCTGCCCGGGGGCTGCAGCCCCTCTCCCTCCCCGCGGCGGCGGCCAGCCGCGCCGCCCGCCCCGGGGGCGCGGGGAGCGGGGGTCCCGCTCAGCTCCGCGCCGCTCCGCGCCCCTCCGCGCCCGGGCGCGCTGCAGCGGGGCGCGGCGGGCGAGCGGCGGGCGGCGCGGGGCCGGGGGAGAAAAGCGAAAGTTAGCTGGAAGTTGACGAAAGGGGATAGCAACTTTTTTTTTTTATTGAGTCGTTCCAAGTCTTGTGAAATAATATTCCTGGCTTTTGAAATAGTGGGCGCTAGAGGTCTGCGTTTGGCATCTGCCTGCGAGAGCCGGGGAGACTTACTGCTGGGGGGGGGGGGGGGGGGGGGGGGGGGAGAGAGACGGGCAGAGGCAGACGGGGGGGAAAAAGAAACCCTTCTAGTCTCGGGAACAATTACCGAGGAGAGGGAAGGAAGAGAATTTGTAGCAAAAATGGATCCGCTCTCAGTGAGGGGCTTTGGATTCGCAGGTCCAGAGGGAAGATCCTGAACGCAGCTCGGGTGTCCCAGCTGGGGGTTAAGAAGGTCTGGGGGAGGGGAGTGTGGGGGAGTGTCTTTAATTTTTAATTTTTAAAATTTACTTGGGGGTGGAATTGCAGCTCGTAAGTCTCGCGCAGCTTTTTCCTCCGTCTGCCACCGGACCCTTTTCCTTTCTTTCTTTCGAATCGTTTTTAGCCTGGACTCTCGGAGGAGCGGAGCGGGGCTCCCTCGCCCCCCGCCCCCGTGGGCTCCAGCCGCCGGCTCCGGCCCCGCCGCCTCGCTGTTGGGCTCGGTGAGGCGGAGGGTCCCGCTGCCCGGGCAGCCTCCCTGTACTTCTCTACTGATATTATTACTATTACCATTATTATTACTTAGTTTCTGTTTCGCTCTGGCTCTCTGCGAAATATCTGGAGGCTGCAGAAGTTCCCGCGTAGTCCGCGCCTTGCTAGACCCCGGCTTTGGGCGCTCGGAGAGTAGCGGCGCCCGGTGCGCTGAAATCGCGGGTGTTTTCTCCGGGAGCCGGCCGTGGGGTGCCGTGGGGCTCCCGTAGTCCCCTGCGTGCGGGTGCGGGCCGTGGCCGCTCGGAGGGGAGAACCCACCCCCCCCGGGCAGCCCCCGGCGCCAAACGCCGCTTTGGGTGGGCCGTCGGGAGCCCTGGCAGCCCCCCGAGGTCAGCGGGCGGCTCCGGTCCCGGCCGGCTCCCTCCCGGCCCGGTGGGGCTCCCCGGCCCCGCTCTCCTCCGGTAGCCCCGCGGTGGCCGAGCACCGGCCGCTCCGCGCTTGCCGTTTCACACCGACGGGGCAGGGAGCGGCCACCCCCAGGCCCAAGAGCTCCTCTTCCCGCGGCTACATCTCACCGTGCGCTCCGTTAGGACCCCCCCCCCAGCTCCCCAAAGAGCCCCGCGCACATGGCTGCGCCGCTCCCGCACCGCCCGGCCCCGCCGAGCCCGCGCTGCTCGGAGGCGGGAGCGACGCTGGCCGCGCAGCGCTGCCGCGCTCCTCGGGCGGCTCTCTTGCCATTAATCCTGGGATTTGGGGTTTTTTGATTTCCAATAAACACGCGCTCCAAACGCCCCCGTTCAAATAACTTTTTTGTTTGTTTGTTTTTAAGTCATCCCTTATTGTTTTAGGTTGTTGAGAAGAGTAATTTTCATCGCTCTCTTGGCTGTGAAAGCGAGCTTGAATAGTGAAATACACTTCTCTTTTCCCTTTTTCTTCCTTCTTTTTGCTCGTGCAAAAGGCACTCGGTTTTTGCAGATGCGTGCCCGTGTGCGCAGCGCAGGGCGCGGGTTTTTGCAGATACGTGTGCAGGATAGGGCGCGGGTTTTTGCAGATGCGTGCCCGTGTGCGCAGCGCAGGGTCCGGCCGCGTTTCAGCGCGGGTGCGAGCCCCCGCTCGCCCCGGGAGCTCTCCTAGCTCGCTGGCGGTAAGCAAGCTCCTGCAGCTCGCGGACCTGGGAGGCTGTCGCAGCCCGGACACCTCAAGTGCCGGGGGGACGAGCTGGGACTCCTGCGCCTGGAAGCAGCCTCTTCCCTTCAGCAGCAGGAGCTGCAGCTGAGGAGCCGCCGGCCGCCGAGCGAGCGCTGCTAACGCACACTGGCAGCGCCTGTTTGGAAGGCTGAGCTCTGATTAAAATCAGGTGTTTAATACAATACAAGGCCCAACGGTTTATGGGGCTTCAGCTGAGGATTTTTTAGGTATCACAGTTCAAAACAGTAGTCCGAAGCTAAGGTTTCAATATCCCAGGAGTACGCGTTTGCAAAACAGATTAAACACGGACACGAGTGTGTGGATCTTGCTGCATTTACATCGGCAAGGTAGCGCGGGCGGCAGCGACTGCCCGAAACCCCGCACCTCCCGCCCTCCCCGAGCGCACCCCGCGGCCCGGGGGGCTCCGGCCGCCCCCGGCGTGGCCCCCGCGTGTCAGTGCGTGTGCGTGGCCCGGGGGAAGGGGCAGGCTGGCGAGCCCCGCACGGCCGCGGTACCCGCGGCATTAACAGCACGATATGTTGTAGAATTTCATTTCATTGAAGACTATTTTAAGCAGATGCGAGGCTCCGCTGGGAATTCGGCTCCGTTACCTGACTTGGGAAGGGGTCGGGCGTGTGTGCGCGCGCTGGGGTGGGGGGTTTGGGTGAAATTCTCGGGGATTTGAGTCCGGCTCAACCGGACTAAAGGCAGGTACCGGCGGCGGCGCTGAACCGGAGACGGGAATTATTTTCGCTCGCCTTGTCGCTCCCCGGGGGTGGGAGACTTTCGGGGGCGGTGGTTGGAAATCAAGAGCTGGGGCAGGGTGCGAGGGGGCGCAGGAGCCCCGGGCGTTGGGGGGAGCCCAGGTGAGCACCCCGCACCCCCCCGTTCGTTAGGGGCCCTGCGGGGGCGGGCAGGTAGGGCAAGGCCAGGCCGTGCCCCCGGCGGGCCTCGTCCTTCAGCGAGAAAATAAAAATATTGGCGACCGGGGAGAAGCTTCTGCGATAGCCGACGGGCTCGTTTGTGCGGAGGAGAAGGGGGGAGCGGCGAGCTGGGCGCTGCTGGCCCCGAGCAAGCCCGTTCCCGCTGCCCGCCCGCGCTGCGCCCGCACAGCCCCGCTGCAGCCCCAGACCAGGCGCGCCGGCCTCTGCTGGGCTCGGCTTCTAAATAAGCGTTCGCGCTGGAAACCGCCGGCCCGTATTTCTGCGGTCCCGCTTGCTTTTCGTTCTTAGGAACGCGACAAAGTCGGAGTTTTAAGTCTGAGTTTTCAGACGGAGCTGTTGCACCCGCCCGGCCGGGCTGGAAGGACGGGAAAGCGGTCGGGGATCCAGCGCTGCCCTCCCCACCAAGCGGGGTCCCCGGTACCGGCTCCCCGGTTTATGGCTTCGCCTTCGGAGAGGAGACGGCCCGTTTACTGATTTTATTATTTTTTTTTTTAAATGACGGCTGCTTTGCTGGTGGAGGGAGCGGGGGGAGGTGAGCGCGGAGGCCGCAGCCCGGGCACCGCAGCCCGCCGTGCGGCTGCGACCCCGCTCGCCCGGGCGCCACCGGCACCGGAGCACGCGGAGGGCGAACATTTAGGGCGGTTTCGGTTCCCCCCCCCCCCCCCCCCCGAACCTGCCGCCGCTTCGGCCCCGTCTCTCCCGAGGTGCCCGGCCCCGAGCTGGAGCCGGGCTCCCCGAGGGCTCGCTTGCAGACGGACAAACGCACCCCGGGAAGCCGCGCTGCTGCTCCGGCGGGGCGGTGCGGGGGTCCCGGGGCCCCCTCCCTGCCCGCCCCCCCCACCCCGGGGCCGCACCCCCTCCCTGCCCGGCTGCTCTCGCCGAAGCGGCTCCGCGGGTTTGCGCGGGGCCGGGGCCGCAGGTGCGGTGCGGTGCGGAGGCGCTGGGTCCCCGCCGCCGCGGCTGCTTCGCCCTCCCCCGCCCTGCCCCGGATCTGTTCAATTAGGCAATTAGGGACGCCGGGCAGGGAAGGGGGGGGCTGATCCGCTAATTAAGGTGATGTGTAATTAGCGCTTCAACCAAAATTACCGAGGATTTAAGATCGGTTTAGTCTTAAAAAAAAAAACCACCACAAAAAATCCAAATTCTACAAATATAATTTATCAATTCGCCCGCCCTCCCCGCTTGATTTATTTCAGCAGCGCAGGGGGAACAACCGCAGCGCGCTCTGAAACTGGGCGCATGGGAGGAATGAGTTGGTTACTTGGCGTGGGAGAGCGTCGGAGCTTGCCCGCAGACCGGCAGGCTTCAGGTGCCAAAGCGCCCGGGCTGAAGAACACGCAGAAATCGGGGATTGAATTTTGGCCCCCAATAAAGTCGATGCTTGTAGGTGTCCGCGGAGTTTGTGCACGAATTGCGTGTGATGTTTTATCCACGTGCGTTTGCATCACAGGGCATTTGCCTGTGCATGTGTAAATGTAAGTGTGTACGGAGCATCAGAGAACGGTGCGTTATTCCCGCTTCACTAAATTCCCGTGTCCCATAAACCCACCGTGCGGGTGGAAAGCCGTGCCTACGCAGATGTTTGTCTGTTGAGCCGATAATGCACAAAGATCTTGTAACACACAGGAAAATCACGGGTGCTGTTTGATCATAAACCAGTATGTTCTGCGCAGAAATCGTGACTTGTATTTTTAAAACTTTGTTTAACAACAAATAAAGCTGCCTTATTTTTAGACTTTGTTTTGGGACTGCAATATAAGTTCAGGTTCAGCAACAGCAAATTAGGTCTTTAATGAGCTAAGGGGAAAAAAATTAAAACGAGTGTTATTTCTAAAGGCTGCTATGAAAAATACCTGATGAAGCCACTGAGGTCAGAAAGAGCCAAGAACTGCTCTTCTGCTCCCCGCGCAGACAGGCACCGTCCGACGATCGGTCATACGTTACTAGTACAATAAGACTGAAACGGGCAGGATTCCGAGCTCTCCATCGGGAGAAAGCCAAGCGTACCTGAAACACACACGATCTCCGCTTGCTTCTAGGCAAAATGCAGTGCAGGAGCTAGGATTTCACAACACAGGAGCAGTGTAATTCATCGCTGTTGCTCGCTGTAATAATACCCCAGCTCCTCAGTCGGATGTAACCGTTCCGTGACCGGTGCTCCAGGAATGCTCCAGCCTGCTGCACAGGGGTTACACCTGCCCGCATGGGCTGCGCTGCTGCCTGCACAAACAGCCTCGATTGTGAAGCCAAATACCTGAAGCAAATGACAAGGGAATCTTCTGTTTCAGAGGGAAATAGCCTTCTGTGGCGTGGCTGCCTTCATTAATGCTTGTAAAGCACCCTGAGATTCTCAGAAGGAAAGGCCCTATTGAGCAAAAAGTCTTATTATTGTTATTATGGCTATGATTATTATTATGGTTCATATATTTTATAACAGCTCTGTACGATTTAGTACAGTGCTTCAAAGACAAAGGCCTAAAGAAGTTTGCAAACATTAATGAGGTAAGGCTCAGGAGCCACCTTGACGGCGGGGAGCGTCTTGTTTAGTTCTGGGGTACAGCTGGGGAAGTGGAGGCAGCGTGTGATGACTTGCCGGAGGACCCCCGTCTGCTCCTGCTGACAGGATCAGGAAAAGAACCCACATTTTTCAGACTTACTTTTGCCCTTCTAACTGCACAATTTGCATTCTCTCCATTTATTATAATTTTTTCCCTGTTGCTGTAGACTTACGATGTGAGAAATTGTTTATCGGAAGAAAAATCTACATTTACAGTCTAGGCTTTTTCTGTAGTGCGAGGCTGATGGCACAGACTGTGCGTGCTCTCGGTGGGCCAGGGCAAGCTCGTGCTTTGTTTCCACAACTCAAATGCTCTCCCACTATTACTGCATGTGTTTATTTTTTTTCCGGTTAGAGATTATTTAAACGATAAACTCGTGCAATTCTGAAGGAACGCTAACTGAAAGGATCAAAATCTTGGCCGAATAATGATTTTCTCAGCCTATTTCCCAAAAGATATTTTTAATCCTGTTAGGGGTAAGTAACCGGCATAGCAATAAATACGTATACATGCAGTGTCCATTTGCAGTTAAGAATGAAGACATCTGAGGGATATGTGCAAACACATTTGTTTCCACTCTCTGGATAACAGCCTGTTGATATGTCAGTACTCCACAGCATTCCACACCAAAATTACTGCTGTGTTTTCTCATCTCAAATATGCCCTCTTTTTCTGGAGGAATTTCAGGTCAGGGATGTTGTAGTGGAAAAGATCTATGACCTTATTATTTCTTTTATTTTCCTAATGGATTTTCATGCATCACCGCTACCTACTCATGGGCTGTTTATTTTTATTTTTATTGCAGTAGGTTGTGTGTTATGTGGCGTCCAAATCTGTAACAGAGTGTCCCTGTCCTGAGGAGTTTTTTTTCCTTCTCTTCATTCACTGAATGATGTGACCCTCTTTGCTAATAAAAATGAAATATGACTTTCATCCCCGGAATAAGTGTACTTCTTAGTGCTTCTGAATGCTCATACCCTGAATAAGCAGCTCGCTGCCTTTTTATTTTTGTAATTGGGAAGAGACGTCCCTGCGGTGAGGGTCGTGGTGTGTGCTTAACGTCGGTAGGTAGGGCTGGGATCTGAACTCCTCTGCCATGGAGTAAAGCGCTTCTCTGTGCGGAGGTAGCAGTGCTCGGTGCTCTGTTCAGCAGCGCCTGGCGTGCAGGACGGGGAGAAAGGAAAGTTTCTCTTCAGAGGGTGGACACGAGCTCTCCTCATGTAGCCCCAAAGATCTGCTTCGCCCAGATTTATGACAAAGTTAGTAAGGCCTTTTTTTTCCTGTACCGCTGAACCCACTTTTGTGCTGCAAACAAGGCCACTGGTTCTCTTGGGGAGACATTTTCCAGCTGAAAATGGACTGAGACAGCCAAATTATTTCCAGTAGGCCACAGAATAATGCTTCGATCGCGGTAAATCTCAGTCTCAGTTGAGCTGGCGTGGAAAGACTTCATCTTCTCTTAACCATTTGCTTTTTGTAATACCAGGGACAAAATCAGGGGAGGCTGGACCACGGCTCTCCAGAACAGAGTGACTGCACAAGCATTTGGGGTGAAATGTCAGACCAAAATAAACTGCGTGGTGATTTATTTTTGTCGTGATGGCTTTACATCTTTCAGGTGTTTTGCTTTAAGTTAATATTTTGATGTGGTAGGTTTTTGCTGGTCTGTTTTCTTTGGCTTACGAACTCTCTCACCAAAGCTATGAGACACAATGCCCTGGCGTCAGTTATTGGGATCAATTTAGCCATCATTGCTAGATAACGCTGTCAGCCCGTTTGAGATACGTATTTGTTTAATAGTTAATGTTCTGCACAAAATACAGAGGGTGGGGAGAAGTCAGACTGTAGTGAATGCTCTGCTTATTTTATATCCACTATAACTATTTTTGTCCATGAAAATTGGCTTAATTATATCAATGGAATGTTTCTTTTTCAATTCTGTATGCAATTAGTCCATCTTGCTGGCTGCAATTTATTTTAATAAAAAAATAAACCAGTGGCGTGTTCAGTTCCTCATCCCCTGGGGACAAATGCGATTGGTGTGTTTAATTTCATTAACTACAATGCGGCCTACTGGAAAAATGTATAAAATCAGCTTTATACAGCTTAAACACTGGCATTTGAAACAAATCATTACTGCATTAGCTGTCACACTGGTAATTCTAGAATCCAAGACAAAAATATTATAGCTGTTTTTATAACCCTCTGCAAATACACTGTTAAAATAATTTGTAATCATTTTTTAAACATGCCCCGATGTTTTTAGTTAAAATATCTTATCACCACCAAAGAAGGTTGGCTATTCATTATCGCATGTATGTTTTATTGAATGATTCATAGGTTGCTTCCCCTGTAGAAAGCCCACGCCCGCCTGCCCGAAGCTCCCCAGTTTGAAGATGGCCTGGCAGTACTGACACACGCTGCCCTGCGCGTGTTCAGCCGGCTTCGCCTGTGCCGGTTTGCAAGCCTAGCTTTTGGGAAGGCAAGTGCAAGGAACAGCTTTTCCTGGCGGCGCGGATTACGAACCTCATGAAATTCAGCATCATTTCACATACCACCTCCCCCTTCGACTAGCTTGTCTTTATACGCTACCCAGTGCGCAACACCTTCTTCAAGGAGTTCTGAGTATTTCTTTGGTCTTCTGCGGGTGGGAGGGAAAGAGGGGAGGGTGCGTGCATCCCTCCCCGGTACGTTCCTGAAAACAGAGCTCTGTTGTGGTTCCGAGAGGTTGTGGCAAGGGCCAAATCCAGCCTGCCTTCAGCAATGCGGGGCCGCCCCGGGCTCAGCGGGACTTCGGCCCCGATAGCGGGGGGCAGAACTTGGCGCTTTATCTAGCTCGCAACTATATTTCCCGCGCTTCGTTAGACAAGGTATTTTTCAGATGCCGTGATTTAGCCACCAACCTGTTCTTTACTGTTTCTGTTAATACGTATGTCTTTCATATGTAAGTGCACACGGTATTGGCTTAAGATGCATGTATAATCAGTGAATAATGTTGAGCAGAACACGTGTGCCTAATTCTCTTCTGTGAAAACTGAGGTTAAACTGACAAAATTCAGGATTTTTTTTAATTTGAAAATGGGAGGCCAGATCCTCGACTCATGTAAATCAGTATCAGCATCAATGAAACTAATTTTCACCAGCTGAGGACGTGACCCAAGAGATTGTGTGTGTATGTGCATAAAATACACAAATATTGGTGTATAGCTGGTTTAAGGGGATGCACTTTTAGCATCTGCAGATCAATATCCGATGGAGAAATGGAGCTTGGGATTTTTTTCCTTAACTTAAGGAATGATCAATTATATAACCTCAGCATATTTTATACAGATTGCTATTTTCTGAAGCGGCATGGACTTTCTTTCCAATGAAGTAATACGCAGAAGATGGGCCGCGTTGGACATAAGCCATCTGTTCCCTTGCATGCACCGTGCTTTTATTTTTTTTTTCCCTTCCACCGCTGTCATAAACAGTAGTTAATTTTCTTTTCCATATCTTTAACTTTATAGCAGCGGTGTTTTGGTAGAAGTGATATCGCATTATTGTTTTATTGGTATTACAGAGGGGAAAAAAAAAATCAGCTTTATTTCCTACTTGATATAAAATCACTTCAGGGGGACTAAAGAAGCTAAATGCGGTTTCCCTCGTCAGGCTGAGGAAGCAACCGGCTCTGGAGGAAGGCAGAGGTAGTGCCAGTGAACCACGTAGCGAGGGTGGGGATGGGACCACGACTGTGTTTCTGTTGGAGCCTCGGGCGGCGGGGGTGGCTGTCCCCTGCCTCGCTCCGGAGAGCCCAGCCCTGCTCCGGGGCTCCGCAGGACGTGAGGGGAAGCTACAGAGTGGGGGAAGAAAGAGGTTTTTTCCCTCAAGGCTGCGTAAACCTTCCTCGCAGAGGAGCTTTCCCCGAGTTTTAGGCACAGGACTAGGCTCAGGCCAACTCCGCACCAAGAACTGGCCTCCAGCGTAAAGGCTATATTTAGCACAGGTATTTATTCTCTCAGCCCAGCATTATTGTGCTTTGAGTATGTGATTCTTTGGCTGTAAGAAAACGTGGAAAGTTGGATGTGAAGTGTTGCTCAGAACATGGAAAAGTTGTAGAACCGTGCCGCAGTGGAACTGGGGGTGGGCTCCTGCGCTGCTGCTATTAAAACAAAAACCCCACCAAACTTGAGCGTATTGAAACAGTATTACCTGACCAGAGGTTGGTCTGAGGTGCAGCAGAAGCAGGAAGCGTGTTTTTTTGCTAAGCTGATGAACTGACTTTACCAGCTTAAGCAAATAATTTACCCTCAGCTTCTTCATCTGTGAAATGGGAGGGATATGCATACCTGCCTTCGTGATTTCTGGATAAACGTATCGCTAGTGATCTTTGTGTTTGCTCCGACTCCCACTGAAGCCGTTGGGATGTTTTTGCTCAATTTATGGGATCAGATTTTTTTCTTTCTTTTGCAAGTTTCAGAATTGGCTAAAAAATCTTTTATTCCATCTCAGATGCTTGCTAAAAAAAAAAAAGCTTTTGTTTATATGTAGTCTGGCATTTTCTTTCCTTTCAGGATAGTAAATACTAAATATTAATTTACGCGATTCGCAGTGAATGGACCTTTTGGGCTCAGTCATGTAAATTAATTTTTAAATGGCTGTTCTTGAAGTTCATGTGGTATAAAATTGCTTTACAATTTTTTGTCTGTTTATAGAAAAGGACTGGTTTCATTTTAGATTTTATTACATAAATGTGAAATAAAGAACACGCACAACTTGCAAGTGGTCATATATTTTATTTTAGAATTATCACATAGGAATAAAATAAATTTAAATCCCTACATGGCACAACAGTCACATTTAAAAAGCAGTTGATACCTCATGGAGGGCTTTGAAAAGCCCTCTGCTCAGAAACAGTTCTGCTCATATATCCCATATATAACGAATAAAAAACAGATCTTTGTTACTTTGGGAGTTCTTAAATTCTTCCTGCTAGAATACTCTTCAAGTATTTATCCAGATAAAGTTCAGAACGGAATTTCGTTCTTTGTCTCCTGTTCCTGATAGTATCTATCACGGAGTGACTTTGAGCCACACAAAACCGGCGGCTCAAGGTGAGCCTGCAGGAAATCCAGGTGGATTTCATGGACGTGTCCTTAAGGGGGATGCCTGAAGAGCTCCCGATGCTTCCTCAGGCTGTCGGAGGTGCCTGCTTTCCCAGACACGGACAGATTCTGTGCTTTTAAGGCCCTTTAGGCAAATTCTAGTGCTTCCTCAAATTGTTTGTTGGAGGGGGGGATGTTGCAATTATTTATCTATCAAAAAAGCACGCACCTTTGAAGCAAAACGGATATCAGTCTGTTAAATATGCCTTGGAAAACCCACTTCTGGATCCTCTGCAGCTGTTCAGACAGGCAGAGAGGTGACTGGTACAGATGTTAAAGGCCTACATGTTTCAAAGTACGTATTTAATTTCCTCTTTAAACTTACATTTTACTTTTTAACTCCCATTTCAGATAAAACAGCGCTTTTTTTTTTGTGCAGTTCCTCAGTTAATGTGTAGATTTCTGCGTCCTGAAAGAACGCAGAGGCTTGGTGCAAACAGTCACATGCGTAGCCTCTAGCCATAATCAGAAAGTGTCTTGTACAATCTGGGAGTCAATACTATAGCTAAATATTGATTTACGTAATAGCGCTGTCTGTTCCAGTAGATCAGAAAAAGGAGCCGCATTTAACACCTATCTATAAATCTATTTTTACCCAATGGACAGTAACTGTGTGTTTTTCAAAGTATCGTTGTTTAGCAGTTTGTGAAATAAGTCTTGAGGTGTTAACCACAGAATTAATTCTATTAATTCTGTATGTCTATGGCCATGCCATCTGGGTGACTCGATCATACTGGGGAACTCTGCTTCTTGGTGGGACAGCGGTGGCAGGACGTACCTGCTCGGCTTGTCTGGGGAAGCTGAGGCTCTCGTAGGTCTGTAATTCAGCCCAAATCACACACCTGGACGCTGGACACAGGGCTCAGAAATGGCCCTCCCTACCCTGAGTACTTAGAGACTTCCCCCATCATTTACTGAAGAAGCCAGTACTTTGATAAATGAGGTGGGGGAAGAGAAGGAAAGAACCACCTATGGAAGGTTTCCGGAGCGTTGCTTTGGGTTGGAACTCTCCTTCCTTTCCTAATGAAAGCACTGAGGGCAGGACTTAGGGCGGTTTGTGGCTCCTGTCTAACTGAAGGCCAGGAAATAGGAATTCCATGATGGACGTTTGCCTTTAACCTTGTATAGCTGATAGCTGGCTTAAGGGAACTTTCACCATAACGCGACGTTTACTCTCAAAAAGCAGCATTGCAACTTCACCGCTCCGAACCTGAAGCCTGGTGAAGTTCATGGTAGCCTTTCCATTGACTTTCCTGGACTTTGGAGCAGGCCCTCAAGGCACCAAACTCTTTGGGACATCAATGCTATTTGCATATAAAGATTTTTCTTATATCTGAGTGTGTAGGTAATGCTCATTAATGATTAGCTACCAAGGATCTGGTGTAAGATACACCTATTTCAACAGATGAAATCAGCTGTGCCTTTGTCTCAACTTCTGAAGTCCTTTTCCTGATGTGACCTGGCTTTTAAAGTATCGATAAGCTAATGGTTTTTTTACCCGTAAATTGAAGAGCTATACGCCTGATTCTTCTCACACAGCCTAGAGGAATGTGTCTTCACTGCCCCTTCAGAATCCTAGTATAAATGGAATAATCCCATTCCATAGTGACAGTTCAGTAACTGAAGAGACGGCTTTGAGGACTTCCCTGTCAATAGATATATGCATCTCCGGTTCACGGTCGCAAGCTGTAGCTACGTAAAGGGTATTCTTCTTGTTGATAATGATGGATTCTTAATCTTTCTTTTTAGTTCTTTCAGTGAAATTCCATCATACATGTTTGAAATGAGAAGAATCCCTGAAAACACAGACAAATATCTAGCTGCTGGTCTATCTATCTAGAGACTAAATATTGGAAGAGTGGTCATTTAGATCAATCTTGTGCCTCAGTGCTCACATTAGAACAAAAAAAAAAGGGCCACTCTTGAAAAATTACTGAATTCTCCTTGCAGTGTCAGGTTCCAAGATAATGATGTGTCTGTGTGTGAAAATATTAAATTGCAATAACATGCAGAGCGAGTGGCTTTCTGAATGGGGTATTCAGTTCACAGCTTGGACTATACATAAAGCTAGTGAGTGACAGAATACAAATGGTGTCATAAAACATCAGGGGAATTTACAGCCAGTCTCAATCTTTTTGATCTATGTTCTATCTATGGAGCTCCCTCAATCTATCTATCTTTAGTTAATGAAACAGTTAAACATATTTAATTATTGATCACTGTTTAATGTCAAGAGTTATCAAAACAGATTACGTTTCCCCCCGCGCACACTTAAAGGTATTAGGAGAACTCCAAGTTGTACGTACTAAAGTCTGGGATGCTTCCTGTCCAAAGATAATGCCTTAAAGCACATCTCTGCCTGTAGATGTTTTTAAATCGCGGCTGTCTGGCGAAAGCGCAGACCCTTTCGTTTCTTTGCCTGAGAGCATGCTTTATTTCTAAAACTTTGCTTGTTTCTTGCACAAACTGCTTTTATTCTTTATAGAAAAAAACCAGGGAAATGAGGATCCAGTTTCACTGAAGATGAGAAATGAGATATAACGGGGCAGTTCTCGGAGGGTATAATTTAACCCACCTCTCTGATATGGCCCAACAAAGAGCCAAATTGAAAAATCATTCCGAAACTACGCTGGCTATGCCCACCCACTTTGCATCTAGAAACCCTCCCCAGCAGGGTTTATAGACCTCCGTTAATGATCACGCCTAAAGACTAAGCATGCCACGTGTTCTTGTGGCTTCCCACTGTCTGGGTCTTCTCACACGTGCACGTGTGTATGTATTTTACGGAAGTTCTCTGAGCGGGCCCTTGAAGCTGCTGCCCCTCCTGAAATGCCGCCCGCGGATCGTACGGCCAACCTGCGGATCTCCAGAAGGAAAGGTCAGCGTTGCAAACCTCCCAGGACGTTAGGTTCTTACTTCCCCGCTCTCCCCCCAGCAGAGGTGTTAATCGTCACCCTCTGAAGGTTGTGTTGAGCTGCTAAAAGCCGCTGTTTGTTACCGAATCTCATCTGTTAACTGTGGGCTGGAAGTAGGTGTTTGGGATCCCCCTCTGCCGTACCACCTGGGTCTTCTCTATTGGCAGCGTTGATAAGAAATCATTCTTTCTTCTCTACCTAAGCTCTCTCTTTACCAGTGGTTTTAAATTGCTCCCCGGCCCTGACAGACTACCCTCGTTCAAAGAGAAACATGGAGGAGGCTGATGGTTCTAGTAAGTATTAGGAGTCCATTACCAGAGGACTGAATCCTGTTGGGATCTCTTGGGAGACACCCCTCCTTGGCCCACCAAACAGAGTACGGCATTGTGAGCAGAAAGGGCAGGGGGATAAAGGAATCCAGCCTCGCTTTTCTCTGACAAAGAAACCTCAATACTTTTATTCAGCGGAAAATGGAATAATACTTCTGGGTTTGCTTTGAAAGCCACAGCCACTGGCTACTTTACGCACCGTGGACGGTGTCTGTATGAGGAAGAGCTTTTTGCAAGGGGAGAGGGCTTTACACGTGAAAAGAGATTAAAGGCATCTCTGTGCCAGCATGTTAAACGTTTTGGGGTTTACAAGAAGTATCAATGTTTCACCGCAGTCATGTGCCAGTCAGGAACAAAACCCCCGCTGCGCTGCTGTATAGCACCGCTCACCGCACAGATGTGTAGGAAGCGACCTAGCCTGCTGGAAAGAAAAGTTTTATTGTATGTCATGTTCCCTTTAAAATGCCCCATGTAGTAATGCTCTTTTGGTAAAGGCAGGTTAGGGACTACTCCAGATATTACAGCACTTTTAAACAGTCACTTCTGCATAGCGAAGTGGCATCCCTCTGCCTCTAAGGTAGCCTGCCATAAAAACCCTACCAACTGCAGGAAAGCATTTGAGCAGTGAAATTCCCCTTCCTTTTGCGTGTTAGAAACGGTTTCATATTGTAGGTATCCGTGAGAACACATGAGCCAAATTTGAAAGCATTGGGCGTTTTTCGTGTCTCAATTTCTGATGTCTTTAGGTCCATTTTAAATCATATCTCAGGGAGACAAAATATACATTAGAAATAGATTATGGCATTACAGCAAGGCGTGAAGCTCTCTGTTAATGGCACTACGATACTGGGGTCGGCACGTTGGCATCCAGCTTGAAATCCTGTACTCTCTGGTGTTTCGTTTCCCATTTGGGAAGGTGCGAGTACAATGGTGATCATACAGCGAGAGCTAACGGAAAGCAATGGCGGGCCAGGCTAAGCGCCGCTGTAAGCAGCAGGTGCTACTTCGCTGAGCCGTGCCCCCCCGACCAGGGCTTTAGTGGAGCGTGGCAGGGGCAGATGAGTTGAGAGGCAGCACGTTCCACTCCTACTGTGAGTCTATGTGTCTAGGAACTGTCTTGGATTTAATTTTGTCTAGTTTCTATTTCATTAGGAAAGGGAAAACTCACCAGTGCATCTGTCAGTTCATTGTATCACCCTCTAAGGAGGCTCAGAGGGGATCTCATGCCCATGTACCAGTACTTAAGGGGCAGCTACAAAGAAGATGGAGACTCCCTTTTTACATGGAGTCCCATGGAGAGGACAAGGGGGATGGACACAAGTTGCTCTTGGGGAGATTCCGATGGGACACCAGAGGGACATTTTTCACAGTGAGGACAGTCACCATTGGAATAATCTCCCCAGGGAAGGGGTTGACTTGGCCACGTTGGACACCTCCAAGAGTCACTGGACAGGCTGCTGGGCCATCTTGTCTAGGTTGGGCTCTGCCCAGAAAGGTTGGACTAGATGATCCCTGAGGTCCCTTCCCACCTGGGACTCTGTGATTCTTTTGTAATTTTCAATATTGTAGGCCAAAAATTCACTATGCTGTTAGATTAATTAGTGAATTAGGGTTTACAATGACAGCTGATGAAGAGCAAAATATTTAATGCAAGGTGTCAGAGCCAAAGGAAAAGAATTTAGTATCAGAAATACACAATGGGGCACTTCAGATAAGGTTTTCTGCCTTCAGTGTCTTGCAGGTTGTTTAATGATGGTAAATATGGGATCTTGTAGATAAGTGGACTTGAGTCTAAAATGTGGAATACCCATTTTCCTGTGGGATGGGAGCTGCTAGGGCAACGTCTGTAACAAAACACCCACGCTGGGTGAACTAGGAAGAACGTTTTGATGACTTCAGTTTTCGTTTTGGTCCTGAACTCTCCAGTAAATGTGTATTTCAGGGCACGAGGTATCATTTACAAGGGTAACATTACGCTTGTAGTGAAACACTTGTGTAATGGAGCCCGAGCTTATGGTCTTCTGTTTTCCCACCTGCCTACTTCTTGCTCTCAAGAGAGCAGGTAGCATGAAGACAAGGGAGGGAATGGAGAAAAAGGCACTGCTCTCAAAATAGCTCTTTTAGGTATGCATTTTTCTTTGCATTACATAGACTCTTTTTTTTTTGCCAAATCTTTCTCACTCCCTTTTCTTATCTGACTTCCAAAATCTATTGCTGGTTTGTGTTTTAAACAGTGTAAAGTTGCATTGGGAAGCATTGGCCATTTTTAAATGGAACTGAAATTGTTGCAACCTTAGACCCTCCAAAACTGGGCCTGGGAGATTCAGGATTGTTTGCTCTCGCTGCTAGCTGCAGTCTTCAAACTAAATAAATATGTCTAAAAACCAAACTCAATTTTTTTAAATGCATGAGCTAGGTCACTCAGACCAAAGGGAAACCATTTCTTTCCTGTCTTCTAGAACTGATATTTTCATTTCTAATCCCTTAAAAATGGCAATAATTTTGGTTGTCATGCTGAAGTTTGCACATGGAAATGCGTGGTGAAAGTAAGCGCCGGCCTCATAGTTTATGCTGCACTGGGCCGTGGGAGGGACTTCTCTGCATTCGGAAAAGGAGAAAACCAACAGTTTTGTGTGTCTGTATGAGAGATATTAGGCTTCGGATTCCCTTCAGACTGCAGCCGTCACTTCAGTGGGTCAGATTTCCTTTTAGTTTTGTCCCTTAGAACTGAAAACTGGTACTTGTTAAGACAAACACTTCAAGAATATTACCGTTAGTCTTCATCTTCCTCTCCTGTGGTAAAATGGAAATGCTTAGATCCATTGCTACAAGCTTTGTAGCACCCGAAACATTAACAGACTGGAACAGTTGGGGTTTGAGGCACCTGTCTCTAGGATCAAGGCCTTTTGGATGCCATCTTAGTTAAGACAGGGTATTCCTTCCTAGTCAAGCTGTGGTACCTGGAGAAGGCACTTCTCCAACAAAGCCATCGTGGGGTGGCTCACCCAGCCCCTGTAAGCTGCGGTCAGGAGGAGGCAAGCTGTCCGCACTACGGACGCCGGTGCTACGTGGAAATCACAGGGCTATTGAGAAGCAAGGCATATCTTGACACGTGCATGCCTCGGAGTTGTTATTGCCAAAGGAAGGTCAAAAATACACTCCTTTTTTTTTTTCCCCTGTGCTGTGTTGCCTGATACCTGAAACTGTCCAGTGAAGGTATCCTCCTTGATCCAGCCTTCCCACCCGGTGTCCTGAGGTGTGGCTGCACCCGCACCGAGAGCGCCGCAGTTACAGACCAGATCTGCTCAGATGTTTATTTCAGAGGTCAGTCCTGTGGACGGATCTTTCTCCGGTGTAGTTGGGAGGTTATTTATAGTCCTACAGATGTCTCGGTGGAAGAAAAATCCGAGCCCATAATGTCATATTAAAAATATCGATAAATTATTGATTATTATTTAGCCCAGGCTTCAAGTGTGAGTAACTGGTTTCCATAAATCACCTGATTCCTCCAGGACTCCAGTGAATGTCACTGTTCAGGCAGGTTTCATTTAGGAAGTAAGAATCTGGCTGCGTTTCAGAAAGCGATGAGTGAGGCTGACGTCCGATGCCAGCTACTACGGCTGACACAACTGCAGAATCCAGCTGCTCGTATTGTTTAGGTGCTGCTTCTCTGCCAAGGCAGGTGATAATTTCTAAACGGTTTTGATGTTTGAGTAAAAGGTTGCTCAAAATAGGATCTTTCAGTAAACATATTTGTAACTCTAAACACACCGCGCCGACTCCCAGGGCACAATCCCTTTAGGGACAGGGCAGTTGTATCAGCGACGATGCCGCCTCTAGGGTAACGCGCCCTACGGGCCTCCCAGTTCAGCGCTCACTACTCACTCAAGGAAAGCATCCTTAAAATAAAGGTTCTTTCCAAATGAATTCTGTCTACACGGTCGTTGTAGGAGCAGTTTCTGGCAAAAGGAGTTCTTGTGAGCCAAGTACTAGAATTGTAGACACCCTCTCTCGGGCACTATGGAGCCGATTTGCGCTGCGTGATAAGTAGACACCGTCTAACTGGCTTTGTAGGAGGGGGATGGCTGGAGCGACAAGAGATACCAGCTCTAAAAGGCGAAGCACTTTGCAAAGGAAAGGAATTCTGAGAGTTACTTTGCAGTTGCAGAAAAAGCCCAAATTCTATCCCTATCCCTTGAGCTACACATTGTAAAGATATGTAAGAAGAGAAGTTAGAATTAAAATGAATGCGTGGCTGAAATGAGACGAGATCTCTCCCATTTTGGTGGGAACAGATCTGTCTTTATAAATGTATTGCTCTTTTCCTTAGCTTGTGTCATCCAAAACAGCTCTTAAAATTCTAGTAATTATTAATTGTAAGGCATTATTTTATCCCTTGTTAAACTTCAAACCAAACATGTTAGTTGTGAAAACTTCTGTACAGAAGAGGAAGCAAATTGTTGAAAGAAAAAAATAATCCCACCATTGACCTAAAACTCAGATATTTATTCCTGTTATTTCCCTCTTTCCTTCCTTGCTTCTCTCCTTCACGGCAAGAACGCCTGTCTTCTGTTTGCTGTTTCCACACCAGGAGAAGGAACGTGCTAGAGTATTGTCCCTGTGTGCTCCTGATGGATTTTTATTAAAGCCCCGCCACCCAGAGTCACTCCGCTACATACTGGTTTTGCGCCATCCGAGAAAAAAAAACCCAAACCCCAAAAACCCCAAAGCCAAAACCCCACTACTGCAGTGACCAAATGGATCTTCTACACTTTACCTAGACAAAAGCGTTCAGAAAACAAGCCCAAGCTGAACCCAGAGCAGGTTTCTTGGGAGACAGGAGATGTGTCAGTGAGGGACGGCAGATACTTTCCACACTAGGATTGCTTGAGGTGATACGACGTGTTGACATTGCCCTTGGCAGGGGGTGGAGGGGCTGGTCGTGCACAGCTTCCTTCCCCCATTCACCGCGTGGGTCTCATACCCACCGTCCCCTCCGTTTTACACCAACCGCATCTTTTTGCAGGGGCCTGGTTCACAGTTGTACATCTTCGGGGCTGGCTTTATGGTAGGAACGCTGGCAGAGTGATTCTCGGCGCGGGTTTTTGTAGGCCAAACAGGTTGGGATGGTTTGGAGGAACCCCTGGTCTCTGGCAGTTACCGGAAGCAAACACCAAAGCTTTCAGTCTCCCCATTTACATGCGGCATGAGTTTCCCATTTGATTAAACAAATGATGCTTTGCTTAATTTGTCTATGTTGGCTATTTTTACGAAATATGCACTTAATTAAGTAAGAGAAATACAGAAACATGTTTATTCTCAAGATTTATGCGAAAAATGAGAACCCCACTGAAATTTCCAGTAGTGAAGCAATTAAGTAATGGAATTCCACAGTATAAACATAGTATAATTCAACTATAAAAACGATGCCTAAGTAATGTTAATGAGCTGACTTGAAGCTACAAAAGCTAGAAAAGTTCACAGTTACAGAGGAAAATGGAATTTGTTCTGAATTATAACTGAAATAAAGTTAGTTTGCATGAGGAATAGTCTGCGGTCCCGGTCCAAGCTGTGTCCCTGTGTACAATATGTCAAGCTAAACGTCAGCAAAGTGTCAGGGTAGCGAAACTGGTCAGGACTGCCTCTAGGTTTTGTATGTGTAGCTCTGATCCATAACAGCGTTATTACCCAAATTGTAATTCGCAGTGTTTGCTGAGAGAGTTAAGGCAGCAGTTCTGCGAAGAAAATGATTTTACAGTTTTACAGGGCTTCCTATAAACTACCAGTTCCAAGGAGCAGAGCAAACAAGTCAGGTTCTTATTGATTTCTTCTTGAAAGTTTGCATATGCAACCATCCACAAACCCCCCCCCAACACCCCCCTCCGAAAAACAAAAGAAAGAAACCCTGTTCTCCTGCAGTCAGAGCCCCCAGATAACTCCTCCACGGTCTGGACTGACAGTTTGCAAAATGTGCAGTTGCTTGTTTAAATATTTTTCAGAGTAACTACTTAAATATTCTATTTGCTGAAATGTAATGAGAGCCTGAGAGCCATAAATCAGGAATCATGTATGTAGGAAGACGCTCGAACCGATCTGAGACTCCAGCAAAGGTGCGACTTGAAAATTCACGAAAAGGTTTTTTGGATTTAAACTTGAACTCTGAATTTTTACTGAAAATTTGGCAATGTTGGGGCAAATCTTGCAGCTGGCAACATCAGTCTCCATTTTCTGTATAACCTCCCCCTCACAACCACCGCTTTGCGATGGAGTAGCCCAAAGGGAACAGGGCCTCTACAATGGCACATTTTGAGAACCTAGTTTTATTTGTATGATATTCTTTTCTTTTGCCACTAATTCTGACCTGATTTTTTTTTCCTCTTCTAAATTCTTATCTCTTTTGGTAAGTTTCTTTAAAATCTTTTTCCAGAGCACTACGTAGTTTGCTGCGGAGGTGTGTGTTTACGGTGTCGAGGTAAATTCTACCAGCCGTGGCTGTGCAAAGCTTAGGCTAACGCTTCTTTTAAATCTGTGTTTTTAGCCGGGTCCCTGGGGGTTTCACTGCACTCTGGCCTCCATGCTACATTTTCTTTTCTTTTCTCATTCCACTTCAGAATGTTGTTTCTATCACCTTCCCAGCCCAGTAAATAGCACGCTGAAGATTTACGATGTTTAAACTTTTAACGCCGTAACATATTTTATATATTTTTCACAGTATTATTCAGACGTGTTATGTTATGGTTAGTTCAAGTTCTAGTGCAACTGCTCTGAGGAACTCTTTCCTTGTGGGTAGTTCCTCTTTGCCAAATAGTATTTGCACTTGCTTCAGAGGAGGAGGAAAGGAATGTTCCATAAATGTTGCACAGGATTACAACTGTAGATGGCCAAGCCATTATGGACGGAGACTAAAAGCCTGAACCTGCCGCCTGCAGGAACTACAAACCAGTCGTCTTTTTGGGGGGCAACCAGTGCTTGCTGCTTCTAGGCTTTCCCAGCCCAAACTGAGTGCGGAGCGATTCCGTCGGTGCTGAGGGAGGGCGGCGGAGACAGGCGGCGCGGGGGTCCTGAGGAGGGGAGCCCGTGACGGGGGGGGGTTCCGAGCACCCCGCGCCGGGCGCTTGTCGTCCTCGCGTTGCTGCTGGGGTTGGCTGCTTCTGACGCTGGGACGGGGTTTCCTCACGACGATACGCGGGAAGACACATCGGCAGAGTCGAATAAGCAACGCGGCGAAGGGCTGTATTCAGCGTTCGTTCCGGGAGAAGTCCTGGTCTCTGCTCTTACGTTGTCCATGTTGAACACATGACTGTTAGAAAAGAAAACCGAAAACCCACCTAGAGTTAATGAGTTGTGGGGCACATCTGCCTGCCCTGAGCTACTTTCACAGCGATCCTAATTCTTCTGTGAAGTTTCATGAGTTTATAAAACATTAAGTACTTCTAAAAGAACAACAAACATTGTTCTCTCCTCACACAGATCCTAAACCCAGCTACCAGATGGACCGAGGCCTGTACCCAGCAAGGGAATATTAATTTTGATGGAGAGAGACTTAGTGTTCTGGGTATTAAATTATATGCCTTGGGAAATGCAGCACAGTAGATGCGTGTTTGTACTGAGTAGTGTCTTTGTTTTTCATATATAAAAACACTAATTAAACTATAATGTAAAAACCTGAAGTATGCTGGTTACATTTTAGTACGCTGCTAAGGTAAATAAAAATGAAACAAAAGATATATATATATATTGGGTCATTAAAAGTGCATTGTTAAATCGCTTTATGCCACAAAATTTCCGAATTAAAAGCTGAACAGAAATACATCTGGAATTGGACACAAAAGCAGATTACTGTTACTTTATCCGGAGTTCTGCATTTGGTCTATGGTTCACTTGCGCTGCCGGTAACCCCTGTGCAGAGAAACACAAGCGAGCACAGCTCCTGGAACCGTACCTTGCAGAATTTCCTTTTTACAACATCTCCAGTGGTCCAGCATAACCCCTAGCAGTTTTACCCTAAGGCTCGGAGAGCTGAACTCCATATGCTGTCTGGTGCTTTGGATACAAGGTCCCTTTTAATATGTTCAAAACAGAAACAGCTTGGAATATTAACATAGCCGTACCTTACAGCTTGCAGTGTGTAATGAGAAAAGTAGACAAGCCGTCAAACTTAGCAATTAAGGCTGATCCTTTACAATTTAAAATGTGGAATATCGCATATAAATCTGAACTATTTGATGTTGTTTAATCAAAGCACGTTACTGATGGCGAGCCAGCACGGGCTTACGATGGCAAATCAGCACTAGCTTATTTCAATTTTATCATGCGTGTGACCTCCCTTACGCTTTCTGGAGCCAAAGCAGCGCACGTTTCTCATCGCTGGCGCCCTCCGTTGCCTAAAGGCCCAAGCAGGTGGCTGGGGCGGAGAGGGAACTGCCCCTCGAAGCCGCAGAAGGTACTCCAGGTACCTAGCGGATGGCGGCGGTACCCTCCCGGGGTGCAGCACGCGCCCGTAACGCAGCCGGCGCGCTTGGTGCGGCTTCCTGGAGCTGGACTCCAACCTTTAGCAAGAACAATACTGTGCATGGGGGGATCGACCCGTGTCCGGGGGTAGGAGCTGCTTTAGGAATTGGGCGTCTTTCATTTGGAAACTTAGAAGGAAGACTTCTCACGGAACTGATGGAAACAGAGCGGAGCCTGGAGCAAAGCGGGGTTCTGGGTATTTCTCTCCGCACATTTAGGGTGCTGCAGAGCAGCTGCCCAGCACGGGGCGGCCCCCTTGGCAGCTTTGGAGGGCTTCATCCAAAGCCCACCAAAAACTATAAAGGTCTTTCCACTGGAGTCATCCAGTTCTGGATTTGATCCTCACTACGCGAGTGTAATAACTCATCCTCGGTAGTCAAAGTACTGGCCTCTTTATTAATAAATGTCTTTCTGGGCAGAAATCCAAGGTTGAAGGCCTAAGGTACAGTAGAGGTTACAAAAGGTCACTTTATTGCCACTGTGTTGCTTTAATGGTATTTATTTAAGTCCCTTCCAGAACCTTCTAGTCTTGCTGGCATAGGATATGGCCTCCCTGGTACGGGGGTGGGGGGGAATCTTTCTTTGTGCCACTATCCCCCTGAAGAAAAAACTTAACATCTGATTTAAGTTTACTGAAATAACAACAGACGTTTATCTTGTATTGTATGGCACATGGCGCTACATCTCATAAACCCCCTCCTGGAGCTTAAAGCAGAGTTTCTGGTCCCTCGTTCGGACACTTGCAGGCTTTGTGCTCTTTTTTAAATGTTTTCATTTCTCTGGAGCTTAATCTGCTACCAACGTATTTATAAGTATCATGTTATAAACCGTGAAACGAGGAATAGCAAAGGAGATTTCCAATACTTCCTCCCACTAAGCGCGGGACTATGCAGCTACTTACCTGCAGCTTCAAATAATGAAAAAGTTGTGCAAAGTTTCTACAGCTTTTCAGTAAGAAGAACCTATTTGGGGTATGGGATTGTGAACGGATCAATAAGAGAAAAAAAATCATGCCTTGGGAAAGCAAAAACCGGGGAGGAAAAATATCTATTTTTCTGGGACTTGTGAAAAGTGAAACGTTTTCACTTCCAAAATCTCTGTATATTTTACTGCAAAAATAGTGAATGTCTGTAGTTGGTGTAAATTTTTTTTTGTATCTATACACGCAGATACTTAATTCTGCTCTCTGCAACTGTAGAAAACTGCTGCATGGCTGAAATGACAATTTTCTTCCAGCACTGATCTGTGTTTGTGAAAAACATCAATATTCTTGTGGAAACAGTAGTGACATTCAGACTGGTCATTTCACACAGCCCTTCTTCATGCATTAGAGGATTAATGCTGGGTTAAGTAGAGATACTACAGGTGTCAGCAGGCAGGCTGCTAGCATTTCAGACGAGAAAATAAATTGACGAGATGTATCCGAAGAAGCCAGTGTCTTGGGAAGAAGGGAAGCAGGTAAACTCCCTGATGTTGCACTGCAGGTGTGGCTCTGGTAAGCCCAGCACCGAGCTGAAAAGTGACCTGTCGTATCTCAGAGGAGGTAAAGCGGTGTAGGATGGAAAGCCAAAGGGTCGTTCCGTTGTGGAAGGAAACGAGGAAGCATATTGCTTATACGCACCGATTCACTTGGCTTTAGGTTGACTTGCTCTCCCCCAGCAACACGAGGGGCCGGAAGGTAGAGCAGGCAAGACGGCGGTTCCGTGTTGACCATGTCTGGAGGTGTAGATGGAGATGTATCTATGCAGCAGATTCCTCCCTCTCTGCAGAACAGCCTAGAAATGCCACATTGATCTCTTCAACTGAGACGGATTTTTTGATATTTTCTAGATATTTCTGAGCTCTGCTGATCCATGAACGTTGCGACTTCTTTTTTAACGTGGTCTCTGAAGGCATGGTTTATTTTATGTTCGAAGAAATGCAGTCCTCCTTTGTTTCCTCTGCTGAATTCTTTATTTATTATTTCCTAAAATGATTTGATTTCCCCCCTCCTTCAAAACACATATGATTGCAATAAGCAGATACAAAATAGAACCGAGAAACAAAAGGCTGAACATGCTGATAATGTACATTTGGTTTGTATTTATCGTTTTAAGATGTGTTTTAATTGGTTCACTACCAACATCCTGTAACTTTCAGTCAGTCAGAGGAGAAACCTGTTTCATTTTAAAGTCAGTTCGTTTCTTCCCTCTTTCAGCTGAGGGCAGTGGGTAAGACCCTACTGTAGTATCTTCAAATTTAATTTCATTAAAACATTTAAATAAAGAGGATTAGAATACATCTTGTTCTGCTATTCTCTGCTGATGATTAGGGGCTGGATTTCATTGTGAAATGGGTTTTTAAAAGAACAACAACACAAAACACATTTTGCTGCTTTGTAACATAAACCTTCGTGCATAATTTCTAACGAAAATGTCCAACTATAAGCCTAGAAATAACCAGCTTGCCTGTTATTCCAGAAGCTCAGTCTGTTCAGTTTAATGAAGAGAAAGTGAAAAGGTGACATGATGCTGTCTTAAAGTGCTTACTTGGCAACAACATTTGATTCAACAGACTAAAGGTATGAAAACACCCAGTTTAATACCACCTTTTCTTTAGAAGAAGGAAAAAAAAGTAGGAATCAAAGAGAACAGGACTGAAAGATCACCTCCCACGTCCTCCTGGACAATGGCAAGATAAACTCTACCTATCTGTTTCTGCCAGATGCTTGACTCTGTTCTTAAAAAGTGCCCGGGACAGTGTTTTCATGCTCAGACAATTTGCCAGTGACTTGAATTTTATTGCCGACAATTTAAACACTGAGGTTTGGTGCCTCCTAAAAGGTCTGCAAGTACCAAACAGGAATTAATTTGAGGAAGTCTTGTACAGGAGGTCAGTCTGGAAAACCACAACACAGTCCCTTTTGACCTTGCCTTTTATGAGGTTAGTGTCGCTATTATTTTGGACTGTCAGCTTCTATCTTCAACCTATAATTTTGGATTAGCAGTTTTCATAAATGTTTTGTATTTGAAAGAGTAAAAGTGTCCTTTTGCTCTTGGTAAAAGCAGAGCCAAATGGCAAAAGCTAGGCCTGAAAGCACAGTCGCGTGTATGTCTATCTTCCACCTCGCTGCAACACACTTTACCAAAAGTCTCGACTTCATTTCGTAAATGATCGTCCCAAAAGCTGTATTTAAACACAAGACACTTGGGTTTAGTCAACCCAAAAAGAGCGCCTGCGTCTGGTGGAGTTTGCAGAGTGCTTTTAAACAGGATCGATCACCGCAACAGAGGTCAAAGCGAGGACTGTGAGGATGATGAGGGTCCTCTCTCGGTCAGTTTTGGCCTCCACCCCCAGTGGCTTCATTGCTGTCTCCTCTCGGGTAGCTCGGATCCAGAGGTGACCAGAGTTTCACGCAGACAAACTCGCCCCTCCATGGGAAAAAAGGCGTCCCTAAGCAGCCGCTCTCCTGTGTGACGACGAATGTTTCTGCTGCTGCGGTGAAACTGTTTAATGTGGTTAGTCCAAATCAAGAAGTTTATTAACAGAAGTGGTGAGGTGGTGGAATTACCTTGGTTAGTGTCACACAGCGTTACCGAGGCTGGGAGGAGACCTGCAGGGGCTGCCGGAGCCCACAGCGGGGCACGAACAGCGCTGGGACTGGGCAGGCTGGGAGATGGAGCCCAGGGGAGACGGGGGTGCTGGGGTGAGCGCGGGAGGCTTCTCCCTGAAAACCAAGCAGCTCTGAGGGTTCCCAAAGGTCTTGAAAAGGAGTTTTCATGTCTTTAGGGAGAGTCGTTGGACACTAGTCAGAAAAACATATGGAACTTTTGTTTTAATAAATGTTATGGAGTTTCCCTTTTCCATTTGGTTACTGGAAATGTGGGGAGGGGGATAGATGGAAAAAGATTCAGTTTGTTTGCTGGCCAGTTTGGTTAAAAAGAGGAAAAACTGGGAAGCATCTTTTTCCACCTCTGCCCACCTGCTGTGGCCGAGCCCCGGCTCTGCGGGCAGCTGGGACCAGGAGATGCCCGTCTCGCCCGGGCATTTCTGCAGTGTTTGTGTGATTTTGCAAAAGAGAGAGGTGCAAAAGCAGCGAAACGAGCGGGATTTGAGCCATGGTTGGGAAGGCCCGACTTAAAAATGAAGGCCCTGTATTGTACTGCTCTGGTATGTAGAGTTACTCCAGGAAAGAGCTACCCCTCAGGCGCTGTGATGGCAATATAAAACAAATACAGAATCATTTATTTAGTTCAGCATAATGGAAGTTTGCCAAGTCCACGCTAATTATATTGTATCTTGTTTTTATCATATATATTGTAAATGATTTGTCAAGCCAAAATGGCTGGACACTTTTCCCCCGGTATCCTAATGCTAGTTCAGGTTTCTGACCATCTTCTCGCTCGTATTGACTCTTCCTGTATTTTTCTGGAAAACAGACTTGTTGGTTACCTGCTACCAGAGCAGTGCTGCTTATTCAAGTTCTCTAAAAGCGTGTAAGAAAGGGAGGAAGAAAGGTTGAAGTGCATCGTGAGCCGAACACGCCCTGCCGCATATCAGTCTGTGTAGCCTGTAGGATGTATTTTCCCTTTTGGAAATAATACAAACTTCATTGTCCATGAAAATTTTGCAGAGAGCAGCAGTAAAGCTGGAGCAGCTGTACAATGAAGGAAATAGCTTTTCTCTTGCAATATTCAGTGCAGAGGTAGATAAATGTCTTTGAAAGTGGAAGGCAAAGGAGAGGTGGGGTTTGGGCCAGAGCATTGCAGAACTTGGAGAGAGAAGAGCTGAAGCGATGGAAGATAAGAATAAAGAGGATGCAGAATATGATCAGATGCAAAAGCAGAATAAGGGAAAAAAAAGTGGCTAGGATAAATGAGGTCAAAAGGGCACAGAAAATAAGAAGTGGAGGGGAGGGGGAGCATTTCTAGGCTACAGCTTTTCTTGAGATTTTTAAAAATAGACATCAGTTTAAAACATTAGCAGGAAGAACCTCAAAAGTGATCACATTTTATAATTTCAAGGACAATCAGATTTAGATTGAATTTTTTTTTCTTAGTGAAACTTTTCACCTTGAAAGCTTTTGTAGGAAAAGAGGTGATTCCCATTGCAGAAGATGACGCGTGGTCACGAGAGGTTCCAGACTGCCAAAGTGCCTGGAGGTCAGGCGTCTCCTGCCCAGGCTGTGCTTCTGTGCACAGAATCCTTCGCTGGCAGCGGTGATCAGTGTGGGTGCAGAAAGCAGCCAGAGATTTTTGCAAAGGACAGTGGATCTTCAGTGTGGCTCGGGAAGAATCATTTTGCTGTAACTACCCATCAGACGCTCTGTGCGTATCCAGTTCATGGGAGAAGTCAGTCACCCAAAGACGACAAAGGGGTCCTTACTCTGGAGGGTTGAGACGCTGATGAAATGCTCTTTGAACTGTTTGAAGTTCTTTGGTTTCTTTCTTTTTCTGCCTTTTTTTTTTCCTTGTGGGTTTTTTGCTTTCTTCCGAAGAACAAAAAAGTAACTTCCCATGCAGATCTAGTCCGTACAGGACAAGGACTCTTTTGAGCTATTTTACATACAGTCCCTATTGAAAAGAATCTTCTCGCAGCTTCCTAAGGAGCCCTGACAATGTTACGTTTGGGTAAAGACAGAGCGAGCCATGCTCTTACGAGGAGAACAGTGCTCACAGCTGACCGAGGAACACTGAAAGGGTTCCTGAATGGAAGCGGCGGGTTTGCTTTGCCATATTTCATAGAGCCTTATTTGCTGTTGCCCAGTGGTGAAATGACCTGAATACTGAAATTCTCATGAGCTTTAGTCTACCCGTCTGAACGTATGTAATAGAACGATTCTTCGTTAGTATTAGTTACTGTTCCGCTCTCTGTTATAACGGGGTGTGCAACTGCCTGCTGGGTCTGAGGCCCCGGTGCCAAGAGCCATGTCCAGAGTGGAAGAGGTTCCAAACTAAAGCTGGTGAAAAAAAACCTCTGGCCTGTTTTCCATGCAGCCGTCTCAAATTTATGGGTTCTTTAGCACAGAGATCAAATCCACTCTTATTAAAAAAAAAGCCATTTTTTTCTTCTTTGCATAAAAATAAATAAAAATAAAACATACTGGTGTTTCCCTCCCGTAGGATCTGAACATCTGGGTGGCTGACATCTGCCAATTCTCTCCTGAAAAAGTTTGTAACCAGGAGGAAATCGTCTTTGCGCAAACTTGTTTAGCTCAGATAACTTTGAAGGGAGTGTGTTTGTGTCAAGCTCTATTGAAAGCTAAGTAAAAGGTGATAGAAAAGTGAGGGTGAATATGGCGAAAATAAAATGCAAGTGAATCCAGAGATGGGAGTCCTGCAAGTGAACGTGCTGTTCTGGTTTCTTACATGGGGAAGCAGTACTGTTGTGGAAATAGCTGCAGCACTTCTGCCTGGCAGGGTTACTTGAGGTGTGCATTCATGGAGGCAGCACTAATTTACTGATGATTTTTGGATCGCGAGATGGTTGCTGGCCTTCGGCAAGTCTGCCGGTCGATTTCCAAATAGGGTGAGCGTGTACACTGAAACGGCAGAGGAATCTAATCCTCGCCGTACGGAGGGTGCCCGTGCCAGCGGGTCACCAAGGATGCATGTCATCCTTTGCAGACTTCAGTCATGTTTAGCAGGTCAGTAGATGGTTAGCAAAAGCTTGGTTTGATAAGAAGTTGCCTAAATTAGGCTAATGATGGGTTCTCCTGGGTAATGTAGGGGAGAAAGAGTTCAAAGCCTGGTATTTATGTGCACAAAGTCCAAATACCTGCCAAGTCTCTTTGATGAAGTGTCTTTGTCAGAACGATTAAATGAAGGTTAAAAAGGCCAGACCTTTTCTCAACATATTTGACTTGCTCTTTCTTTCCTCTCTTCAAGGTGTCTTCATGTTACATTTATTTGCTTCATGAATTCTTTATTACACTAATCAGTCCTGATGTACAAACTCATTAGAAAATGAGCTGGAAATGTAAGATCTGTCAAATTTCAGAGACTTCTGACATTGTTAGACTCAAGGGCCTTTTTGCAAAGAAAAGAGAGAAAGAAAAGAAGCTAATGAGGAAATGTCAGATAATGTAGAAGTCAATCCATATGGGGATGAAGTTTTACAAAGTTCAGAGAGAAAAGTTGTAGCGTTGCCAGGGTAAACATCTAATTTTATTTTAATGCAAATTTTGGCACAGATGGGTTTTTTTCTTACTGGTGTTAGTGAACACTTCTGGTTTGGTTTTGTGATTGACATCTTAAATCAGTTTATTACATTACTTTTTTAACGATGAGACAGAAAGGAAGGGAAATAATTATTTGAATAGGATTTCCTAATTATGAGAATTACCTATTTGCATTTTGGGTCTTGTGCCAGTCTCGGCTGAAACCACTGTCCCAGCACACAAAGTACTGCGTCGATGGCACAGTGAAGTAGATGCTGCTGTAAAGCAGGCCCTGGTCCACTTTAAGAAGAGCTTAGATGTGCAAGATCTGTCAAATCAGGTGGCCAAAGATCCCATCATTAGCTCTTAAGGTGAAAAAGGTGAAAAAAGAAACAGCGGTGGAGAGAGAAGTAACTTGCCTGCGGTCGTACGATGGTCTGTGGCTCAGATAAGGCGAGAGTCTCAGCTACTGCCCTGCTCGCTAAATCACACCTTCTCCCTCTGTCCACCAGCTGCCAGGGTAAGCGCAGCTCTTCTGAACAGCACTAAGAGCGAGGCAGAGCGAATAGTTTAATAGTAGTGAAGGGTAAGCCTGCCAGCCTTTATTCACCTTCGGTTGCGCTTGCACTGGTAGATGAACATGTCTGAACATGAACATGCTGGTTCGTTTCTTGATCGAAAAGCTCAGGACACCGTTGGAAAAGTTGTCAGATATGTCCGGCACTCGCCGGGGAGGAGCGGTTGTTTCTCCGTCCGTACAGGCAGCGCATTGCAGCAAACAGGAGACTCGTTATTTAGCTGTCAAATCCTTTTTCCTTGTCAACTGGAACATGGAAGTGTCTACTGTTTCCATCATCTGCCTTACAGCCATCAGGCTGTCGACCGGCGAGGAGTGCATCTGTGTCAGCCAGTGACACCGCTACGCACCTGTGAAACTTAATCATATACAAGAGTTACTAAGGAAGAAAATGAAGACTATCACGTCTGACAAGGTGGCCTGGGAGGCAGGACATCTGGGATCTGTTCTTCGTCTTGTTATGAACTCCCTGGGTGACCTTGGGCAAGTCTCTTCATCTTTCTCTCCTGACACAGGCTGTTACACGGCACTTGCCACATGTGCCGGTACTGTCTCGCTTACAGCTGGGTCTCCCAAACAGCAATTATAATACAATGCGTCACAAAGAGGTTGTTCTTGCTTTGAGAGAGTTTTTCTCCCCCCCTCCCCGAGGGACCTATAAAAGCAGTCCCCTTGGATTCCACCTGGGAGATACTTTGGGACCTTGAAAGCTGCAGGAGATGCACAAAAGCGCTGGCTCTTGGGAACGCTGGGCGACTCCCGCCCTGCGCTGCAGCGCGCTGCGGAGCACGGACGGAGCGAGGGTGGCAGCTAATGCGCTCTCTTCCGCTACTTGTCCGGTCACTGCGCTCCCCAGCTCAGCAGGTTACGAAGGTGGGGATGACTGCTCATCCAACGAAAAGGGAGCTATTTCTTCCTGTGATATTCAAACGCGGGGAAACACAGGAATCCAACATCTGCGCCGTCTTGACGGCATCATGCTGTCAGAGCAAGTAAGAGAGGCTCAGTTTACTGAGTACAACCGCCAATGTTACCACTGGAGAATGTCTTTAGCCCTTGAATTAAGTTATATGACCGCACGGATTTTAGAGCAGGCGACTCCTCTGTTCACGTAAAGTAGGGCAGAGCCGTATGCCAAGAGAAACCTTTCTCCAAAGCTTGTTCTTTCCCTTTTTCATTGGTCAAGACCCGGGTGGCAACTCAAACGTGCAGGTCCAGACTACCTGCTTCTCAGGCTGTGTGAAGCTGAGGGTCCCAGCTCTAGGTCCGCAGCTGCTCAGCCGGTTTGTGTATTCCTTAAGGACGCGCACAGCCTCCTTTCTCGGGGTCTGCTCCTCGGAGGTGCTGAGCTGAGCATCCCTGCCCTCCCACCTCCAACCGCAGTGTAAGTGAACAGGAGCTGTGGTTGCTCAGCACCTCATAAAAATCTAGCCCCTGTGGGTTTTGGGGGGATAAATGAGGGAGAAACTGGTCTCAACGAATAAGATAAGTTTGCTGGCAAATTGCTAGTAGCAGTGAAAGCAAAACCCCAGGCATTTACATACCCATTAGAGGGGGATTTCAAACCTGGACTCTGGCCTGCTTTGAAATCATTGGTCTCCAGGGGACACCTCACCATATCCTGCAAACGCTGCGCTGAAGGGCAGCTGCCATTTGTGTCCATCCTTTTGATGGCACTTTAAGGACCTCCATCCCAGACTTGGCTGGGGTTTATGGCCACAACTGCTCCTGCTAAATCCCGCGCGGTGCTGCGGAGGTATATCTGGAGAACGGTGCAAAGGCGAACATGCAGAACCCCTCAAAGGCAAAACCATTGCAGCACATGTGGCAGAGAGTGATGATTCATTTCAAGGAGTTCTTTTAAAATCAGATTAGACAGGGTAGGCTAGTGAAAGGGAAGGGGGTATGTTCTGCTTTGCAAATCTAACTCCATCAGAAAGGTGTCAAAGAACCGGTACTTCCTTCTTAGTTCTTCCCCCTCTTTCCTTCCTCTTTCTGTCTCTAGCTGTTGTCTTGCCTTTTTTGCAGACAAAAACCACATCTCAAATTCCTCCTCTTTGAAGCCTATGGCTGGTCAGGTAAAGCAATTTCATTAGTCCCTTAGGAAGGAGTCTTGGGTGTTTTCTTTGCCCAAGGGATGTGGATCTGACTTCTGAGGAGCAGCCTAGGTGTCTCTCCTGCATCAGACCAGTACGAACAAGATTTGCAGGGCAGTAAAACGTGAAGAGCACTGGATCAGACTGGCAGCTAGCAGAATTCTGGTATGTGTTTCTATTTGCTTTACTGATGGCTTTGTTTTAAAAGTCCCTTTATTCAGAAAAAAACTTGTAGGTGTGTTCACATGCGAGCCTGTTGTGTTATCAGCCACATCTTTAAGATTTCTTATGGTTTCCTTTCATTTCTAGTGTTCTGATCAGTACTGGCTTATTTGTCTTTAGGTGTATCTGCTTGATAGCCTTTAATACCCTACTGCTGCAGGTATTTCTCTCACGAAATAAAAACCACTTTGTGGCAGGTATGAAATTTAAACGCACACCTCAGTTGTTGGCTTTGGTGTGTTACAGCTGCTGGCAATCTTCATGTTGTCTTTAGTCACGATTAGAACTTCAACCTGTGACAACCCACTTTTTCTTCTGCATCTGATCTTCTGAACTTGACCATTGAGCTTTCCAGATGGAACACCAGCCTGGGAGCCAGAGTTTCACCTTGGTCACTGCTGCCCACTGAATAGCTTCCAGATACTTCAGCAGTTGTTCCTCTCTACTGTAGTGGTCACATTTTGCTCTAGGGCAAGGATGGCTGCAGGAATAGGAAAGAAAGGAATGCACAAAATATATCATGAACGAATTGCCATGTCTTCTTCCACCAGAACCCAAGATCATATGTTACGAGAAAACTTCAAAATCAAACTTTTTGAACAATTCTCCTTTAGAAAACATCTTGTAAAGAGCTGCAGAAATTGCAGAACTGTGTGAGGCCAGGAGCTTTCCTCTCCAGAGGCTGGTTAGCTCTTACTGGTCTGCACTTAGAAACATTAGGCTCTGCTGGTTGTCTGTCTTGCTGTTAATTGTTCCTTCTGATAAGGCTGCTCTTCATTTGTGTTTATTTCTTGCCCGTCTTATCTGCTCTTCTCTCATCTACCTTCTGCAGCTGGGACAGCCACTGATGGGAGGTTGAGTAGATGCTCTACAGTCTTTTGATTTGGATTTGCGCCAGTTGATTATTTCTGTAAATAAGTGGTTCACTATCAAACCAATTCCGTTTATATGAAAAAAAAAATCTTTTGATGCTTTGTTTTACTTTTTCGTCTCTGTTGTTACTGAAAGATACCCAATATTCGAATTGTGACACAGTCCTTCTCCCCAGAACACTTAAAAACAGTAGATGGAAGAAGAAAAATGACTTCTACAATGGAATGTACCTGGGTTGCTTTTCTTATTCAGAATCCGAGGCTGAAAGGGCCGGTGAGTTTTCACTCCTTGAGAGGTCTTTAGCTGGTTTTTCAGTAAGTTCAAACAAATTTATGAAGCCATATATGGGGAAGTTTACATTTCTGCCAAGCTCATGTTGATAAAGGGGAGACTTTGATCCCTTGTACCTCATATGTGCTGGGTCAGAACAAAAGCCTAAGTATATTTCCCTTAACAAATGGATTATGTTGCCTCTAAAGTATTGCATCTGTGGAACAATCAGTAGTGAGTTGGCATGATTACGTTTTGAGAGATTTATCTGGGGAAAATCCTCTGTGTAAGAACTGATTCATAACAGCTAGTGTTAACATGAATTGTCAAACAGCTGATGATGGGAAACAATCTATTTATAGAGACTGTAGATATTTAGAAGCAAATGCACACACCTGTGTGTTTAACTGAAGGGCCCTATAAATAGAACACCTGACACTATCTCGATTAGGACTTGTGTTATTGTGGTGGCTGCAGCTTATACAGACAAGTTTTTTTTCTATATATTTTTAAGTGGATTATTTGAGGGAAAGGAGTAATTTCATGAAGAGTTAGTGCTGCTGCCAAAACGAAGCAATTTTAAAGCAAAGAATCTTCCTGAATACTTGTGCTTTTACGTTAGCCTGACCTGGGGCTTGGCAAATTAAGGATGCTTGAAACAAAAACCTATTAGAAAAACAAGGTGAGCTTCTATGTATAATAGCTATCGTGTCACTTACTGGCTTTGGGCAAAGACTGGTGAAGGGCAAAGGGTTTTATACTTCTTGTTGAAGTGCTTTGTGCTGCTAAAGTTCAAGGTAGCAAACAAACTGCTAAACCAGTTTAATATTAAATGCAACCTATAATGCAAGCAGTGGATGCTGAGATTGTACTTAATTCTATTTAACTCCTTTTTGTTTGCACTCGGGGAAGACGTGTGTGGCTTTGGATGAATCTGGGCCTAGCTAGGCTAGCTTTGTGGATACAGGACTCAGGTTCAGGAAGGCAAGATTTCTGGCTTTGCCGCTACCCTGCAGGAAAACCTTTGCATGGTCATTTCTTCTCTCTAGTCTGCACCCCTACCACGAAATGTAAGGATTTGTTAGTTCTTCAGGGAAAGGCCTCGCTCTTACTAACAAGTGGTGCCATGTCCAGTGTCAGCTGGAGGCCTCTGGGGACTGCTGCAGCAGAAATAATAACCTTAGATCTGAGTTAAGGCAATGTCAGCTTGGTTGAACAGTATGTGTTAATTTGCTTGTGGGCAGTGCTCCGCTCGATCAGAAATCCAAACCAAAAATACTTGCCAGCAGCATAAGGTGGGTTTTTTCCCCCCCCCTCAGGTCTTGTATCCCATCTGGGTCACCTGGAGAGCTGGCTTGCTTTTGACTTTGTAGCTCTGGAACTGCTCCGTGTAAGGGTGCTAATAATAACCTGAAGAACAGGAATGTGGTGTCATGCAGTGTTGAGTGAGTCCCACAGATTGACCTCGGGAGCTGCAGAGGGTGTGCAGAGCCTGGAGAGAGGAGACCTCCGTAAAGTGCCAGCAATTGCTAGAAAAGTGGGTCTGATGTGTTCCTGATCTCCTCTCTCAGCAGCTTCTCACAAAGCAGCCAGCCTGAATGAGCTGAGAGCAGCCGTTAGAAATACCGTTTTTTAAAGTCGAGGTGGTGAAGGGACACTGGTTATTGCAGATGCATGTTACTTTCTTCCTTAGAGGAGCACCTTAGCTCCAGAGGCCTCCTCTGAAGCAGCAGCGAGCTGGTATTTGCATGTACCATTATCACAGGATATTTTGACACATACAAGCGGAAAACCTTCAGATCTGCCCGATTCAGAGGCAGTAACCAGAAACACGTGCCTTGCCAGGCTGTGCCACATTGCCAGCTTGGCTCAGAACTTGTATAATGCCACTTGTTACTGTTCAGCGACCTTGGCCTCCTAGGGTTCAGCTGCAGTTCAAGGCTGGCAAATGGTAATCGTCGCTTGGGCTCTCCGGGGAATAGATGTAGTTAAGGGAGCACCAGGACATGGCTAATGTGATGCTGAACTGGCAGCGAAGAGACCTGGTAACGACCAGCAGTCTCTCTGCAACCTGCAATGTTAAATGTCTGACTCCTGTTTGGGGGTGAAAGATATTGCAACGTCTAGCTCATTGGGCTTGCATCACAGATTTGGTCCTTTGGGTCTGAGATTCCCCATCTCGAAGCAGGGGACCCCGGCGCCCCGTGTAAGAGCCTGACACGGTCACTGAAGGAATGCCTTCGCGTTTGGAAGGGTGTCAGCCTGCATCCGCGCGTGCTGGGCGCTCGTTCCTATTGCTGCTGCTGCCTGTGGGAGTTTTTCCTTCTGGCTTATCCAACAGGAGGCCCTAGCACTGCCTGCTGTCCTCACAGCCCCTCTCCTGCCACAGAGGGTGTCCTCGCTTGTGGCCCTGCCATGCAGGGACCTTGTTGCTTGCTTTGGTGGTTGTACTGTAAATGCGAGAGAGAGGAGGGAAAGTGTAGCTTCAAGTAAAGGAGGCAAAATCCCTTGCTTTTGATTTCAGGACCTACTGCAAGGATAGGTCTGAAAGAACAAGGGGGCTCTCTGCAGGGTGAAGGAGCTCCTCAGACCTTTGCTAGCCACCGATACATCCCTTCCCTGCAGTGGAAGAAGTACAGCGATGGGTACGGTGGGTGCTGGTCTGGGTGTGGGGACCAGAGCAGTTGGTGGGGGGGAGGTTGCAAAATGAATTTGATTTTTACGGTGGATTTCTTCTAAATGCAGATCTGTTTTACCCTACTGCTGTTACCACAAAAGTCCCTCATAGTTTTCAGGAAGCCTGTACAGAATAATTTTCCTTCTACTTTCCCCACTTCCTCTAAATGCTGGGCCAGACAAAGGTGCTGTAAAAATTATAAGCCGCAGTTTGATCTCTCTATGTTAAATGGAGTGACTCTGGGTTCGCAGTGGTTGAGATGACATAGGGATTGGGCCTTGACATTTGTTTTTCTGTGGGCTCCCTATATGGTCTTTTATTTTAATCTTATTTTTGTTCCTCTCGTGTTCTTTCCTCCCTCCCCTCCCTCCTCCCCGCATTCACCATTTAAAATAGAACAGAAAAACACTGTTTGAAGTAGCTTGGAAGGCAGGATAGAGAAACTATTGCGGGATGCCCGTGTAGTCCCAATTACCAATTTGCAGCAGGCTCGGAGTTGCTGGTGGGCCCTGATGCTCTGCGGGGGAAGAGAAAGGGCCGCGGCTTGCCCAGCTGTAGGCAGCATTAGTCACTTGCTAGAAGACACTGGTCTCATACATGCCTAATTTACATAAAGTGATGTGGAAGACAGGGCCTTTATCTTTTAAGACAGCGGTGCAGCAAAAGCAAACCAAAGCCCTTCTGCATTTAGAGCATGCTAGGGGATGTATAGAGGGGGCTCAGCATGTTAAAGGCCCATTTTCAGCTCAGTATAAAGGTGTTGAAAAGGTTCCCAGGAACTATAGTGAGCCCTCAAAGGAGTCTTAAATGAGTTCACAAGAGTCAAAGACAAAAGGAAGAGGGCAAAGAGTGCAGACAGGGTGTCCCTGGTATGAGATAGAGGACTATATTAGCTGTCTAAACACCCCTTGATGGCATTTGCTTTATAGACTTAGACTTTTTATTCCACAAACTCATCACTCTTGCCCTGAGGGTTCCCGGAGGTGTGTTCACAGGAACACTGGCAGGTGAGCAGTGGTGGGCTGCGAGTCCCTGGCGTGTCCCACAACGCGCTCTGGGGACAAATTAAAACAAAACAAAACAAAAAAGCACTGCTGCCCCCCAACAACAACAAAACCCGCCAAAAAAACCAACCCAAAAATATAAACAAATCCTTAAAATATTCTAGAAAACCTTTCTTTTCAACCCATTTACATGTAAAGGCCACTCAAAAAAAAAAACCCCATTCACTCTGCTGATCTCATTAAAGAGACTGAAGAACTCGAGTCACTCCTCAGGGACTTGAACTTGTGGTTGAAGGAACTGAGAAGTCCCAAATACTATGTTAAGGAAATCTTAAACTATACCCTCTAACGGCCCCGTATTAATGTGTGTTGCGGCTTAAAGGCTCTGATTGTTTTCCATGTTAATTTTTTTAGTGCAGAAATAAAAACAAAGTAGTAAGAAAAAAAATCTACCGTGAAGGTACCTTTAATAGCAATGAAAGGTGTCATCATGTGTAATTAATGTGCAAACTTCAGTCATTTGTACTGCTCTCAGACCGGTCATCTGCCGCCTCAACAGTCTTGTAGACTCTGTTGGTTTTTGTGGATAACTGAAACCTGGAAATCCAGAAATTTGGAGATTCAGAAGATGGCAAAAGGAGGCAATTAATTGTAACAGTTGAGGCAATGTTGAGCCTCACAGGTGAGGCTGAGCACCTCCACTTACTGGGGCTGCGGGATCGTCCCTCGGGAGCCCGCAGGCACCCCTGCCCTTTCATGAGTGGCTGCCCACGCGCGTTGTTTGGTTTCCACGGGTTCGTGCCAAAAGTTATTCCAACTGGAGAGGATATGGTGCAGAATATTTCTCCCTGTTGTTTGCAACAGCCCCCCAGAAGCGACCGCCGCTGCAAGCCCCGCGATGGGAAGGGGAGCGCTTGCATGAAATAGCACCATCTAGTGATGTCCCCCACACCCCACCCCTTCTTTTTTCCTCTTTGTAAAGCAATAAACACCGGGTCACTTTTTAGTTCCAGGTTAAAGTTTCTAATGGAAATAGTAGCCACCTTTCTCTTAGCGGACAGAGAGAGTATTCTCCCAGGGAAGGATTCGTGCCATCCTTGGGACACCCCGTGTGCTAGACGTGGGCACGTCAGTCTGTTGGTGGCCTTGACTCAGCTGTGTCTATTGGATTACACACTCCAGTCTCAGTGCAGGGAGAAACATATGCTTTTGCTTTTTGGCTCAGCTGCTCCCAAGCATTCACATCAACAAAAGAGAACACTGCAACTTTTTTTTTTTCAGCTGATTGAGTCATCCAAATATGCAGTTGTAGGATCAGAGAATGAAAGATGTGTGATAGCTAAAACAAAGCATCTTTGAGCCGGTCCACTGGCCATAGGAGAGAAGCTCCGTGCTGACACGTCTGGCAGGACCGATCGATGCCAGCTGACACTTCGGAGCTCAGGCTCTTCTGGCTGTGTAAGTGCAGCACCTGATGCTGTTGTGCTGTGGCCGTAGCTGACTCCTCCAGGTACCAAAGCGTACGTGGCATGATCTGATGAGACTGTGCCCTTTCACCAGCTGGGAGCAGGAAACCTACAGAAGAGCCCTCTCTCTGTCTCTAACTTATTTTTCCTCGATTGTTGCAAGATACCCCCAGTGGGCAGGTCTCACGAGTGAAGAAAATGAGTCCTTTTTCAAAAGGAAACTTCATAAATTTTATTTATTTATATATTAATTTTATAGCCATTTGTGTGCCGTGGTTCTGTTCCATTTGCTCTTTCTCCAGTGATTCAGGCAGTAGACACCAGCCTAGGGTTGCTAAGGTATTTATCAACCACCACTGCAGCAGCCTGCAGGAGGCTTACTGGTGTGTTCCAGTGCCCTTTGAGAAAGGTGGGAGGCCGAATGCTTACTGCCCTTGCAGCCCCTGAGCGCTGGAGAGGGCTCGGGCCCGTCTGCCTGCTCAGTGTCAAATGGGCTACTGTCGTCTTCTGAGGGAGGTAAGAAACCCTGTAACGAAGGTGCATAGAGCAGCCTAGTTTTTATAATGAACAGAACTCTTAAACACAAACTGACACTAAAATTCCAGCAAAACTAAAAGTTACATTAGTTTGGCAGGAACTTCTTCCATGTAAAAAGGCACTGCGATGCCTTCCCGTTGACCATTACGATTGAATTGGCATAGAGTTACTGTAATAAACAGCCACTCAGAATAGCGTGGTATTATTCTGAGGCTAAATCTGTGTTTCTGCACATCACCAAAATTAAAGAATTGGTGTCCACAATATTTTCTTTTAGTAAGAAGGACACAAACCACTTTTTTTGCCACAAAGACTAATTTAAAAGTTAGAGTAACGGTAATGGTTGCCCCTCACTAGGGATGGGAAAACTTGCTGGTGGTGAACTTTCTAATGATGTAACAGTCGTCTTCAATAAAGCGAAGTAATCCGTAACGCTTTGTGCAATGCAGGTATGGCGATAAATGCCTCCATTGTAGGGTGTCTAGAGTACCTGCTGTATTTTGCAGGTGTTTCTGAGGTACCAGCTCTCTGTGTGGTTGTTCTCTCCTACGGTATCAGGGTATCTTTGCTAGGAAAGTGCAGAACTTCAGCTTCTCACTCTGAACTGTGAGCACAGTGGCTGGTTTAAAAGCGGGCTTCAGAGCGGGCTTCGATTCATTCCTTTTTTTAGAAAAGCACTTATGCTTAAATTTAGGCAGCACATATCTAAGGACCAGTGGATTTCAGTCTGTGACAAGTGCTTTTCTAACTAAAGACCATAATGAAATAAATGAGGAGCTTCTGTTTGTTGAAATAAATCGATAGGGCCCTGCCCACCGCTCTCCCAGAGGTGACAATGCCAGTATCCATCTGCTTTGTCAACCAGCCCTGCCGCTGCAGATAGCCCTGGCATCTGTCTGGGCCCGGTCTACAGCCTTGCAGCATTTCTCCTAGATGAGTTAAACTTTTCCCCCCTCCCCTTCCTTTCTCTTCTTCCCACCTCCCTCCCTCCCTCCCTGGTCCTTGACAGAGGCGCAAACACTCTTAAATGAGAGATAGTGGCTTCCATCCAATGGAGCCCCGGTTAATCACCGAACATCGTGGGAAAAGCACAAGATGAGGGCCGAGAAACAGCCCATTGTCTGGGCAAGATTAAAGCCCCAAAAGCCGTATTGTCTACTGAGGGGATAAATCTTCCTGCTGTCACTCAAGCACTGAATTAAATTCCCCTTCATTTCTAAAGGGGCTTATCTGTACTGAATAGGCTGTTGCGCCACAAGCGTAAGGGAACGTATTAAGTGAGCTCCTGTCTTGGGCACCTTCACAAATAGACGAAAAACAGGAGCAAATCTGGAAGGGGCGGGTGGGAGGGGGAAGAGCAAAAGTGCTTTGGACTGGGGAAAAGAGGAGGGATGTTAATTGTTGTTGCAGGTCGTTACTACTGAACGAGGTAAATGAAATGGCCATTTTGCTTGACTCTCCGGCTTCCTCCCCATTGAAATAAGTATGAGGTGGAGCGTCAGGAATGAGCATCGTTCAGTGCGAGGGTGGTTTGGGCAAAGGGATGTCCTTGCATGGTCCAGCGAGTCCCGGAATGACAGCGGGGTCCCTAGGGGAGGAACCAGCCTCTTGGTGATGCTGGAGCACGGGCTATAGGTGTGCTGCCAGAGAGCCTCTGCCACCCAGGTTGCCTTGGGAGGCATGGCTGCCGCAGACGTGAGGCCAATATCTTTGCTCGGGTTTTGTAACACGTTTGCTCAGCTGCTGGGGCTGGCTCACCCTTAGCAGCCGAGGGGCTGGGCTCTGGTGGGAGCTGGAGAAAGGAGGAATGTTTTGAGCAGATGTGATGTCTCAAGGAGCCCACAGGCAACACCGCCGCCGCTGCTTCTCTAAACGCTTCCTCTCGTCCTTGGCAAGGGCCCAGCGCTGGGAGGACAGGGGACACCCACAGTTACTGCTTGCATCGCTGTGATCCTCTCCTCCTCCTCCTCCCCTTGCACTCACCCTGACAGCATTCCTCACAAAACACAGGCGTGCTCCGGCATCCCACCTGTAGATGCCTTAATGGGAATGAATGTTGTCCCGTTATTTTTGGTGGCTCCAAGGGCTACTTTTGAAATGCAGCAGAGGCATGAACGCTTGGTTGGTGGACCAAGGGTTAGATAATGAGCTGACGCATTTGAAAAGAAGGCATTGCGTTAGGGGTCTCTTGGTTGTGGGGTCCTAAAGGCTGAAGGTTCGGTACGGCTTCCTCTGCACCCCAGGGGGTGAACCGTCGTTCTCCAGCATGCTTGTAACCCAGAGAAAGGTCAAACAAACTTTTAAACAGAAATCAAGTGTTTTTCATATTAGCTGCTATTCCTTAGTGTCAAATTGTAACAACCGCACCAAACCAGTTCTTAATATTTGCATATTGAGGGTGATCGATTATAACTCTACGTAGGTGCGACTGAATTCTGGCTCTTTGCTGATATATAAATATATATATATCTGATTAGAATTTGCTTTTATGGAATATTACTTTGCCTTTGGCGATGATTAGGGTGCTTGACGCTGTGCTTATCCATAATCTTTATTGGTAGCCTGGTCAGTTTGTATTTGTGCAAAAAAAGGTGCTTATGAAAAAGTTCTCCATCGCAATTAAAGGTTGGAGAGTAACTGTTCTTCAATCAAAACTGAGCATGCCACTGATTGCATACACAATGCAAGTGTCAAATCACAGCAACATTCATATATTTCTATTTACCGTGTAAAATATTAATTACGCAAAACACGCTCAACAGAGCGGTCAGACTTTTCAGTTTAAGAGAAGAGATGATTACACTTCACCTTTGTGTTGGCATACTGGATTAGAAGCAGGCTGCGTTTCGCATTTGGTACGATTTGGTAAGTGCTAAACAGGATTTTCTGCATCCTGAGTGGAGTTTCCTCTTGTTGATAGGGTTTAATGCTCCCTTGTACAAATCTCTTACTGTGCAAATACCTCCAATCTCTCCTTTTAGCAACCCAAACCATTGCTTAAACAAGTGGGTTTACACCTGCTTACCAGATTAATTTAATTAGCCAAAAATAGAGTGAAAGAACTGGCTTGAGAACAATAGTTTGCAAAGAACGCTTTTTTCTGTTTCTTGTTGAATCTGGTAATCTAGGGGAAGCTGGATTGAAATATTATTCCTCTTAGTTTCCTGGCTTCTTGTTTTTACATGCTAACTTGAGAAAATAAATGATCAATATAATGTTTTGAGCTTTTCGTATTTGAAATAATAACACCCCCCCTCCTTTTTCTACGTTTTTCAAACATCATATGAAAGAGCTGCTCCAGTCCTTTGCTATTTTAGGAAACCCCATTTATTTGCTGTCTAAAATTGTCTCAGCTTTAAAGTTTTGCTCAAGGAAAACCCAGTGCTGATCTCTCGCAAAACTTGTGCTATTTCAAGAAGCCTGCATTAACGCGAGAAGGTCTGTAATCAAACGGCCGGAGCCGTGATCCGTATTGCGGTGTCATTTTGTACCCGCCGCACATTCGGGCAACGTTGACCAACGTTGACCGAGGGAAATGGAGCGTTGGGGCAGAACTGCTGCACCCACCCCATAGCCCAGCCCCTACGCGGCAGCGGTCGGTTAGTGCCGTACCTTGCCACAGGCAAGAGAGTTTTGTTCTGTGAGAATTGCCCCTTTCAAGCCGTCTGAAGGGTTTGGGCACTTCTTTTAAAAACTGCAAATTGTTAATTACTTGGAAAAATTGATTTGTCAATAGAAACATTTTATTGTAGTAGCCTTAAATATTTATTTTAATTTCACTCTTTTAAGACTCTTTCCTTTACGAATCAGACCTCTCATTTTAAGCTGACGGCATTTTGCAGCAAAAAAGGAGCTGTACAGCAAATGTCAAATTGTCTTTTCACACGATCCTCCTTTATCTTTCTGTATTTTCTTAGAACAGGAATTTGTCTGGTGTCTTTTTAAGAAATCCACATTTTCTAATAAATACAGCTATTTAGAGGTACGCTGGATTGGACAATTGTAAAACCACTGAATTACATACATTAATTTGGTTAGAAATCAGCTGGTATTTTCCTATTGAATTGAGATCACGGACTGTTCCATGCATTTTTCTTCATATTGTACAATCTTTTGGAAGAGGCACAAGATTTAAGTAAAGCACCTTCAGAGTCCTACATAATGCTACTTTTAAAGTAATTTGTATTTAAAAAATAATAATAACAAGCAAACAAACTTGTTAGCCCATAGGATGCTTCTGCCCTGTGGCTTAATGGCACAGGTCTTTATACATCCAAATCCAGCAGCTTTCAATAACAAAGGATGAAATTCATGAAACAAATTGCTTCTCTCTTCATAAGTCACACACTCGTATGCCAGGGTAAAGATGTGTTGATAACATTAAAATAGTTTGGTCGCTGATGAATTGTAAATTCCCACCGAGACTTGGGCCTCGCCAGTGAGCTGCTAACAGCATGATGCTGGACACAGAATGCATTCAGATTGTGGTATTCACTCCTTCATTTTTTTATAATATTTTTAGGATAAGAGCTAAGGAACACCACTGGGAGATTTTGGTAGGCAGCCTCGAGGGGAAAAAAAGAGCAAAATATGCAGAGGCGATTTAATGAACATCCACAGTTCTTTAAAGCTGTGCTGGTGCAAATGTGATCTCTGCTGACTGTGACTTTTGGGAGCAGGGGAACAAAGGATAAATTTACATGATTTTTCCTTTCTGACAAAAGGTAGCACATTTGCACTCTTTAAACAGAGAGCTGCTCTTCACCCGCGGAAGAATTATATTAAGCAGGTATTGCTTATGGATGCTTCACCCTGCGGTGCCCTGCCACAGCACCTGCTTTGGCAGGAGCTCTTCTGGAGGTGAGAGATGAGTTTGGCTTTTGGGCATCTTGGGTCTCTTCTGCTGATGTGATTAACGGAACACGGAGGTGCCCAAGACCTGGACTGCGGAGCTGCCTGTTCCTACCCCCAGGCACCAGAGGGCTATCGAAGGCGAGGCTCCTTTGGTGGCACGTGTATCTGCGCAGGCCTGCTGGGGGCCTGCGTCCCCGTGCGCCCCGTGGCGCGGTACGCTCGCCCAGTGCTTGCCAAGATAACGTAGCGGAGGCCGGTGGTTAGCTTCCCACCCGACGAGCAAGCTGACCTCCCGTGTACGCGCCGCGTAGGGCGGGGTTGGCGTAGCGCTAGGACGGACTTGTGTCCAGGATGTTTGCTTGCAGGATTCCACAGCGAATGCTCAAGGCACCACGTATTTGAAATAAGAAACACACTGTAGTTTTGTTCTTTAGCCTTTCCCAGTTACTGTTTTAATCAGATCTTTGAATTATCCAGCACAATTTGAACCCAGCCGATCTACAAGTGAAAAAAGCAGTAATAGATGGCTTGTCATGCCAGTTTTGGTGAATACCTCACTAATTTCAGCATGTTTGGAGGACAGCATTCAGCCTGCCCTCTGCAATTAGAGCCCTGCGCTCTGCAGCAGGATGCTGTGACTTCAAACCCGGAGCAGGGGAGGGGGACCCAACAGCGTGGAGTTCTTCGCGCAGGTCAGGACACTTTGGCAGGACCCAAAAGGGTTAACAAACAAACTGCCTGAATTGCTTTGTTCATTGGAAATCTAATCAGATGTTAACCTACAGTCTATATCCAAGCAATCCTTTCCTTATGATAGTGATTAGTATTACACTCAGAATGAATAGACCAAGGAAAGATTCCTATGGTAACCTTCAAAATGCATTCCATCGGCAGGCTCTGCCTACTCACAATAATTACATTCTTAACTCGTCTAACAAACGGCATGCTAATTAGCTGCTTAACCAGCCTCAGCTCATTATTACCAAGGTTGGGCAGCCTTGAGTAAAGTGACCCAGAGAGAACAAGCCCACTTAAAAAAAATAATAGTAATAATAAGACATTTGTCAGATTTGCCATGAAGATGGACCTCCTCCACAGTGACAGGACTCTCTTTGTGCGTGGGTTGGCCTTTTGGCCGAGCGGCGTCCCCTCAGCGGCGCGCTTCAACGTCCTCTCGACTCCGCTTGCTGGGCTCGTGCGCTTGAGGCTGGCACCTGCAGGTCTCGCCGGTCAGCGACGGGAGTGCCATCAGGGGCTGTCCCAGGTCTGCTAGACACGCTTGTGAACGAGCAGTTATCTTGCTCCGGAACAGGCCTGATGCAGCCCGAAGGGAGCTGGCCCTTGCTGTCTTAGCGAAGCGCTCTCCCCCTCCACACCAGGAGAGTCCTGCGATAACTATGGAACGCAGGTGTTTGTGCTTGCTTAGTATTTACCTCTGCAAAATGCCTGGTGTTCTCTGAGGCTTGAACCCAGAACCCTGCACGGTTCGACAAAGCAGAGAACCCAAACAGGACTGGAGCAAACTTCATCCAGGCCTGTAGCGCGGACTAAGGCTGCACTTGCTGGATCAGAGAAGCACTGGTTGGAAGGGATTTCTGGACATCATCTTGCTGCCTGAAAGATATCGTTATCTGATTGAGTGCATTTCTCATGCTACCATGTAGAGGAACCATCTTCTCAGGGTTTGTTTCATACTGGGATTTGCTCTAATCCAAGTGGTTTTTTTCCTGTGGATCCATTTTAAATATTTCAGGGACGTTGCTAGTTCAGATGGATCCAGGCCTGGCGTGATTTTGTTCAATTTGGCATAGGTTAGCTAAACCGAAATTGGACTAGTGGATAAATTGTGCCTTAGCACAAAGGGCATGTACTGAAGGAAACTGAGCCTCCTACATTCCTGAAACAGAGTAGAACATGTGGCTGCTCGTCCCATGGGCACTGGGCTCTGTCTGTCCTGCGCTTTGAGAAAGCCTGTTGGTTGTTGTTTGTTTTTTCCCCTGGGATGATCTGTTCAGCATCTTTCCCTGGGTGCCATCTTTTGCTCCCGACAGCCACACTCCATCAGACTCCTCCGTTCTGTAGCTGCGGCCTTTCCTCTTTGAGGATGAAAGAATTTTCTGTGGGTTTGGATTTCATCCACGGCCTCCAAATTTAAGCAGGGTAGGATGGGCTCGTCAGCTACTGAAACACGTCCGCCATCGTGCATCTTTCCTGTCGGTCTTGGGACAGTCTCTTTAGTCAGAAAGAAGCTAATCTGAACCTCACCTTGTGTTTCATCAGCTGTGTTTGCTTTGTTTGCTTGGATTGTTTTCTCACAAAATGTTTAATTTCCTGCTGGTGCACTGCGGTGATATACTTTCAACAGATGAAGAATAAGGAGAATAGTACTTTCATCGCTTCTCTAGGAAAGGTGGTTTTTTCCTTTGTTTTGTTTTGTTTTTTAATGTTAACACCTGTGATGGGGAAAGTCCCAACTGGTTCTATTTCAACAGCCCTTGCAAAGGCGGTTTCCAAATGGGAGTGCATCTGGGTGGCTCCTGCTTAAGAAAGCACTCAAAATCCAGTCGGCCTTATTGCTATCAGGTTAGCTTACAGTAGCTAATGTGGTTAAGAAAAGGTCACCAAACTGAGGGGGGTTTAAAACCCTTTTTACAGTTCTTCAGTGTCAATCCACAAAGTTAATCCTAACGTAAACACAGAATAACACAATTGATATGCCACTAAATGCAAACTCGTGATATTGCAGAACACTGCAATGGTAAGGCTCGCTCTAAATACAATCTGTTCGGTTTTTATGTCCTTACACCAGCTGGAAACGCAAGCTCTCTTACCATGATTTCAAATATTGATTTGGTTAGCATACATCAAAACATTACCTTAATATAGTAAGCAGAATGTTTGTTTTTGGGTTTCACACTTCCAACCCTTTTAACACCTTAATGTGCTCTTGCATTTTGTTGCACTCCTAATTATTTTTTCCCCTCTTCACCTCTGCAGTTTATTCTTATGTTGTTGAAATCTAACCATATGAATAATGAAACACAGCTAAGCACGCTGCCTCCAACAGAATACAATTTCCTTCTTGCATATACAGAGAACCACAGGCCACAGAGTACAAAATCCCAGTGAAAAAGTAGCTGTGTTTACAGTTTGTGAAATGCATTTCGCTGTCACAACATGGTCTTAACTTGAATTCGTGGCCATTTTACACTCAAGTACAGGTACGTACAGTTTTAACTTTTAAAAATATATATTTCTTTTATGAATGACAGTGACTTTCTTCATCTTTACCTAATCGTGTTTATCAGTAGAATAGAAACGCACGTCTTAGAACAAAATATATTGTTCTCTCTCTTCTTCTTCACAAAATGTTGGCAAACTTTACGTCAGTAAAACCTGGGCATGGTTTTTTGTCCCCACGCGTATATGTGTTGATTTTTTCCAATTGCTAATTCATGCCCTTCTTTGTTAGGGTGAGGTTGGAAAAGAGGTGTGTACAACTCTCCAGGCAGATGTTTAAAGGATTAGGATTTGCAAAGTTTCGAGAAGTCGGACATTTTTTAATAACCCTGTAGGTGCTCAGTGTTTTTACTCTTCCCATGAGCGACGGTTGCTCATGAACCAGAAAAATATCAGTACCAGGATGGTGCCAGACAGTTGGACAAAGAACAACTAAGGGATGAATACCTATTTTGGTTATCAACTTATTTTTCTCCAGTCTAATACTTAATTATATGTAGCATGCTACATTCATCTTCATCTTGGCTGGATGAGAAACATTTACTGGTGATAATTTCCACAAATGTCTCCTTGGGTTCGGACTGTGTTTAGCCTTTGGTGTTCACTGTCCTACTAGCTGGTCTTCCCTGCAGGTGGAGCAGCGTTTGGGAACAGCGTGTGTCTGTGGTAACAGAACTTACATTTCTATTTGAACATTAAAAAAATCCCCAAGAACTTGTGCCCGAGTTCCTGTACATTCACCAATTGCCGAATAGAAACGGCATCGTGTGGATGGTGCATCCAACCAAAAGGGAAGAGCAGAGCTCGTATTTCAGCTCTTGTTCGGAAGCTGCTCGTTGCTGCAAGTTGAGAGCTAGGCTAGTAAAGCGATTCACGAAAATTATACGTTGCTTCCAGGCCACCTCACATGTAGAATTATTATTGGATGTGACTCTGCCAGGAGGGAGTGGGTCAGCTTTACCAGCTGCAGCTATGCCCCGGGGTACAAAGGGGAGAAAAGCCTGATCTTCTTTTTTTTTTCCTGCAAAAAGCACAATATTTTTATCCAAGTTCTGCGTTGACTGGTGAATATGATAGTAACCATTGCGAATGGGATGAGAAATAACCAAAGGTTTCCACTTTGTAAAGAATCCCTATCAGTCAGTCACTAGTTTGACAGTTGTGGTGGCTTCTCAGAGGAATGCAGCTTGCTGAATTCCCTTCTTTCCACTGGAACGTAACGAAAGCTCAAGTAACGTGGTCAGTGGAGAAAAGTATTTTAAAAATCATGCAGGGAAATATAAGCTTTCTTAAATGTTTGGGAGGGGCCTGCTTGTATCTTGCATTGGTAACAAGTAGGGCGGATGACAGCGTTTGCTTTTTGGAAGGCTGAGCAGGTTTTTATGGAAGTAATTCTGAGTATTGCATCCATGTTAAATCCTCAGTGAACCGTCCAAAATGTCACTGGTCTTTTCAAAGCAGTATCAGCCCTTCCCCCGATCCAGAAAAAGTAGCTAAAAGAAATGTGCATCCTTCCATAGAGCCGTAAAAGAAAACAAATATTACCTGGTTAAAAGAGAGGAGCAAGCAAAGTGCTTGCTGGTTTGACCAGGTAGTCAGGATGTCCTCGTATCAAAGGAGGATTACATCTGTTCCCATCCTGATTTTGTGCGGTACAGCGATACGGCATGAGAATCTCTTCTGAGAAAGGATCCATGCTCCCATAGCGACCAGAAACAAAATCATTTCTCAGCTTCCCACCCCTTGGAGGCACATAATTTGATGCTAAGGACCGTGTCCTTAGTTGATGAGTGGCTACAGTCGCTCCTCTGCCCCTTAGACTCGACGCTGACGCTCGCGCACGTGGCACGCGGGCTGCCCGGGGCCGTGCCGGCGGTGCGGCACCGCGGGTTGGCATCCCGGGCTGAGGGTCCCCAGTGCGGGCAGGGCTGCCCCGGGCTCTGCAGGCTGCTGGTGAAGGGGAGGGTCGGCGTGGACGCACCCACTGGAACGTGAAGGGCTTTTATTTCTTCCAAGTGAATGCAAAGTGCCAGAATTGTGTAGCGTACCGTCTAGAATAACTCGGTGAGCAGGAAAATAAACAGCTAAGTGGACGCAGAAGGCGTCCAGTCATCTGGCCTCAGGTTTTTCAACAGCATGAGGTGATTTTTTTGTATCTAAGAAATTTCCTTTCACTGCTGACTCAAGCAGTGCTATGTGTTAAGAACCAGCTGAAACTTTTGCGCTAAACCCTGCAGAATCTCCCATTACGTTGGAGAAATTCCCTCCCTCAGACAAGCTATAACTTCTGAATTTCCCAACCCTGCTGATAGGGAAAGGGGAATTATTAGCAAGGAGATACCTAGTTTTCTAGAAGTAAACCGGAAAGTGCCGGAAATCTTCCTTGCTGCTTGAAAATTGGTGGGGTTTCAGGCTGTTTAGCTGTGGGTAGGCAGGACCCTGCAGATCTGGGGTGCCTGGTTGAATGGCACCTCCAAAGCCACCGGGTCTGTCCCCTCCCAGTACAGTCGGAGCTTGTGGCTCTGGACAAGCCCCTAACTCTAAACTGGGGCATATTCATAAACCACCCTCATTTGTATAACGCAGTGAAGGAACAAGGAATATGAAAACACGGCTTCTGAGATCTCTGTGAAAGATTCTTATTATCCTGCCCCAGATGGCACCAGCTGTACTCCTGGACCAATACTAAATCACTGCGGCTTGTGCCAAATATGTACTTGAGTGGGTTGTACATGCCCTTTACAAATAGAAGTTGAATGTTAATAGATACTGAATGAAACCCATTGCCAAACCAAACAGAGCCCCTGGATATATACAGGGCATGCAGGGAAATTATACATTTCAGCAACGCTTGCCGCAGAATGCGTGCAAAGGATTTCAAAGTGTTGGTGGATTTAATGTGGTTGTTGCTAATTCTCTGTATGCTAATGGCTGTGCGAACATGCAGGAAGAAGAATGAGAAAAGGTTAAAAGACCACTGCACTGATATCATGTAAATTCAGGATAGGGTCAGCGTATGGTGTTGTAAACAACATCACATCTCGGAGTACATGGAGTTCTGATCCTTTCAGGTATTCGAGCCTTTGTCTGCTGATATAACGCTTGCCTGTCAGCCCCACGGTCAGAGGCCCAATCTTTTTTTCTTCGGTTGCTGAAAAGGTCCCAGCGCCACATCGGGGCAACATACTGGCTGCCTATTCTCCTTCCCTATGGAACGCAATCACTGGACAACTCTGCTATAATTCACTCCCTGGCCAGCCCTTTGAAAAGGTGGGCTGCCTCAGTGCTGTTAGCCCAGCAAGATAAATCATGTACTCGAAATTAACTTCCATTGAAAGGAAGGGGTGGAAGAAAAGCCGACTGGTCAGGCGGAGCATGCTAAAGAAAAGATGACTAGAGTTGATAAATGTCATTGCGGATAATTTGGGGGCTGTGATTAAGATCTTATCTAGGTAGGAAGTAAATAGAAAAGACTTAATAAAAGTCCTACCCAGGGATCCGTCCCTATGAACTTGTGAAGTTTTAATTTTTTTTAAAGTGAATATTGAAGAGAGCACCAGAAAGGTCTTCATTAAAGGGAAAGTTGTTTTCAGGGTGCCGCCTAAAGAGATTTAAAAAGCGCCTGGGTGAAACTGTACGTCTTCCCCCCGCTCCTTTTTGTTTTCCGGAGGAGAAAGAAAGCATCTTTGTCTAAAAATTCCTTTAAAAAGTTAAAGGATAAACAACTAGGGGAGAGCTGATGAGGATTTGTGGGTAACAATCATCTGTTTTTTCTCTTCTCTTTTACTTTCTTTAATGAATGGGCTTTACTGCCATAAAATTCCCTACAAATAAAACGTAACCTTATCCCCAATATGTGTAAGGGAGAGAATGCAGAGGCCTGTTTGTCCATAAATTCACATACTGTTCACTCAGAAAGCATAAACTGCCTCCTATTTTTATTGTACTGGCTAGAATTTGCTTTTATTATATTATTAGCAGTAGTTTGCCCTTTTTTTTTTTTTGGTTCAACCAATTACTTTAGCAACCTGCGAGCAGAAAGCGGCAGTAAACTCGGTTCACATCTGCGGGTCTGAGTGACAGGGCTCCAGAGCCCAGTGTGAATTCCCTGCCTCTGGAGAGGCGGCAGCCCTCCCCTCCTCCCTGGCGGGACGCGGCTGGTAGTACTGCGGGTACTGCCTTCACAGCGCCGAGTGAGCACGGACAATCCTTAACAGCTGTACAGCTGTTTTCTGTGTAGAGACTTCTGTTACCTAATGAGAATGTTTAAAATTTTATTGAAGAGTGTATCCTGTGATCTATAACCTACCTAATCCAAATCTCTAAGGGATATTGAACTGCTAGAGGTTTCCAGAACCCTTGAAATGCCACCTCCTAAATTACCCAGGCTTCTTATTTACTTCCTCCGTATCTTTTTACTACCTTCCCCAGCACAGAGAACATAGTTTGATATGAAAACTGGGTAATGCACTTAAAAAAAAAAAAAAATTGCAAAAAAAGAACAGATAAGGGCACGTAGAAGGGAGCTGTGAAGAGCCAGGGTAGCATTGCCTAGACTTGGGCAAATCGAGTTTGGAGAATTTGGGAGACAGAAGAAGGTACTGGTGCGTCTCCAGTCCCTTCGTGTCTGTGTCCTCTTCCTGCTCTTCCACGAACAGACGGGAAAAGGCAAGAGCAGCAAGTAGTTGCAAGCAGTGCGTCTTTCAGAAAGACTCTGATGTCGAGCAAACAATTATACAGTAGCGAAGGACAAAAGCGGAACCTGCGCTTGCAAAGTGCTGTTATTGCACACGCGGCGCAGCAGCTGCGTCGTGATGGGGGCACTTCTACACAAAATAAGACGTTTCCAGGGCTCGGTTGAAGCAGGTCTTCGATGCAGATACATTTTTCTGTGTGTGCAGAGCCCAGCGTGATACGCGCTGTGCTTCAGTCGGCCAAACGGAGTGTTAAAGCTGTGCAATTGCAGGTGTGGGCTGGGGAGGGCCCGATCCTGGCTCACGAAAGGCCGTGGAAAGCGTTCTGCTGGACCCTGGGAAAGGCAAAGCGTAACCGACGTTGTGAGGCTGTTACAAGAGCGGCACCGGCTTTGCTGGGTGTGCTGGCTAGAAGGTGCGTTAACTGCAGCTTCAACTCCTAGACGCCCGCAGCTTTCTCTGTAATTAAACACTTACTTAAGTGTGTGACTGCGTTGTTGCTTTCTTAGCCTGGGGAGAGTTGTCTTGCTTGTATTTATTTTAAGATCCTGCAATAACAAAACTTGTGAAGCTCCAATGGAAACGGCAAATTTAAAAAGTGCATATTCCACTCAACACAAATATTGATTTTGTAGGAGCAAGAGCTGAAAAATCTAAGTCTTTTCTTTCCGTTTGTGAATTCCCTGGGCGCTGATGCAGATTTCTATGCGAGTATTCACTATTTACAAGTATGAGCTAAAGTTTAGAGTTTAGGGCTTTATTAAAAGGAATGTCTGCCTCAGGGAATTGGTTGGGCACTCCTCGCCATCAGAGCTGGTCACTTGGGGCAGAAGAGACTCTGTTCTCTCATGAGAGTTATCTATGTTAAAAAAAAAAAAAAAAATCATAAAATGGCAATAAACGTTGGCTCTCTGATGATAAACGGATGCAGTTCTTGCGGTGATTTTCATGCCCAAAAGTAGAAATACCAATGGTTATGATAACAAGAATCTTTGTGCAAGCTTGCTACCATTCATACAGCTAGCAGGGAATAGTAGGGTAGATGAAAATGGTTAAATGGAGCTTTCATCAGACTTTGGAGAGATGCTTGTGAACTGTGCTGAGATGCAAACATCTCTTAAATATGAAACATAAAGAAAACTGCAAGTTTAATACAGCAAACGCGCAACCTCCTTCTGCGTTTTGTGCCTGAATGTTTTCTGCAAGCTGCCTGCTCCGCTTCTCCTAACGGATGACAGCGCAGGTGCTGCCGTTCTTCCTTTAAAGGAATTTTGAAGGTAGTTCCTGAGCTGACCGTTTTTCTCAAGTATTCTTATGGAATCAAATCACTTGCCAGCCTTCTGCCTGTCTCTTTCATACGTCTGCTGGAGAAAATGAAATGATTTTTAGAAATTTCTCCACTGAAATCTAGTTTCAAATACAAAACACATCCTTGCTCAAGAGGTATTTTGAGTCTAATTCATGAAGGCTTTCCAAGCTATCAACTTCATCATTTTCCAGTGATCTCATCAGCGTGTCAAAATCTCCCTTGTTAATGACTCTGAGAAAACTGTGGACCCAATAAACTCCATGTCAGGTAAAGAATACAGTGAGGATTGGAAAGTGACAGATAAAGCAAATATCCTGCTCCTAAACAAACACAGCAGGACAGGAGAAGATGACAAATGATGGGATTGTGTCAGCTTGAAAACAGATTGGACTAATGGCATGCTGGACTTTGCACTCCAGGGGATCAATACCCTGTCAGGCAAGAGAGCTCGAGACCTTGTGAATAGCGTCTGTATGGACAGAAGAAAGATATTTGCTGATAGCGCGAGCGTTTGTTGCTCACGCAGCGCTGTCTCCAGCGCTCGGTAAAACCTGAACGCGAGCCTGGAAGGGGAACTCTGCGGCATGATTTCTGCAGGCTGAGGGGAACCTTTCCTTTCCTGCTGGGCGTCCTTCCCTCGCCGTTGGAAAGGGAGATGTGGCGAAGTCTGGCACTGCGCTGGGGGCTGCCGGGCTTTGGGCTCACTTTGTTTCTTTCTTTTAAACCTTCTCTTTTTTTCTGTTTTTGGTTTGTTTTGTTTTTTCTGGGGGCAGGGTTGTGGAAGTGAGTGCTTCTGAAGAGGAGGGAAAAAAAAAAAGGTTTATTTCTTGGTCTTTAAGGGAGGCTGCACACATAAAAAGAACACATTTTTCCCTGTCTTTTTCCACTTCTGTTCCTAAAACCTCCAGTTGATATAAACTGGTTTCGTTCCATGTGGAACTCAGGAAAACTGCTGGGATGTGATTTTTTTTTTTAGCTGCCCGATGCAGAAATATGACCCTTCTTCATTACAAATATGCTTTTACATATACATGGGGGAAAAAATAGCTGGCAGTTGTTTAGGATAAGTAGATCTTGTCTGTATGTTTGATCCCCAGGCAGTGGGTGCAGCGTTACCTGGGCCAGCTCTAACTTTCCCCTAAAGAAACACTTCCACTAGCGGTGGAGGTTTTTAGCCTGACACACCAGAGGTGTGAGGCTAAAGACTTGTGTTCAATAGCCGTGTTCCTTTCAGCTGCTGGTTGCACTGAGGACTTAAAATCTGCATTAAGCGTTGCGCTGGTTTTCTCTTCGTCTCCCATGAGTGACAGAAAGGGGGGGACATGACCTATGGGCTCTCTACAAGGGAATGGTCCTTACAGATCAAGAGGGGAGTTCCCAGGGGATAAGGTGATGCAGAAAAGAACCCTTCAGGAATCTCGATAGCTCTTGCAGGCCTGCACAAAGGTAGACATGGTCTCCTCTTCCCTTCCTTCGGGGGGCGGGGTAGGAAAAAAAGCAGTTTAGGGCTTTTTTGGGGGATGGAGTGGAGGGAGAGAAGTAAGAATGCGTGCACGTTTGTGTGAAACTGAAATGCCACTGTAATAAAAGGAAGGGTAGAGTCTGAAAAATGCTTCAAGAAGTGAGGAATGTGGAAGCCACCCACGGCCTCCGAGCAGGGTATGCACTTCTACGTCTCCTCCCGGAGCCGGCAGGAAAGCTCACGTTCCCTCTCTGAGGAGCAGGCTGCACCTGGATATATCACCTGCTGGTGCTCAGAAGCCTTTGGCGTAACTCTGTCATGCTTTTAAGATTTCTGCCTGCCGCCACCCCCAGCTGACACATGGTTTTTAGGGCCAGGTTGTTTTTCGTTTTGTTTTGTTCTGAAGTAAGGCCCCCGAGCCTCCTCCCTGCCGATTAGCAAGTCCAGAGTCCTGCTGTGATTGCCACCCCAGGCTGCACCCTTCCTTTCCTTCCTTTTCCAGGGACTGTGAGACAACCCCTTCCCCTGCACCAGATAAAGAGCCCCACGGTGTGGGGGGGCCTTTGGCTTTCAGCTGTGTGCCAGGGCGCCAGGGCAGAGACACGCCAAAGCCTTACTGTGGCAATTTTATACGTTACGCCAGCAGCAAGGAGGTTTAATCTGAAGGCTTTGCGAAGCTGAAAGTTTCCTGATGGGCCTCTTTTGCGTTTGAGTGTTCAGACTCAGTCCTGTCCCTCCTCTTTTCATGCGTCAAAAGCCTCCAACAGCTTTGGGAAGTGCAACAGGGGTGGCTGCTGGGGGCTCCGGGCTGGTGGGGGGACCCCTGGGCTGGGGAGCCCTGTAAGTCATCCCGGCTCCGAGCTGCACCCTGCCTGGGGGGGCGAGTGCTGGCCCCAGCTACAGCCTGGAATGAGGCCCCAGGCATCTTCCTGTAAAATGCACCTAATTTGCCATGTTTGAGTGTGTTTCATTAAAACTATGTATTTCTGTCATTTGGAGAGTTTTCCCCTTACATCTGGCATGCTCGAAAGGGTTAACTATTTCCTGATAAATTGCACTCCCTTTAATAGCTATTAGTTGTTTACCTGAGCTAATAAGATTAATGTCGTATTGAATATGGAAAAAAATCCCTTGGACAGACCAACACATGCTTTTAGATTTATATGCTAATCATCACGAGCATGAAATTAATGCTAAGGAGGCATTGCAGGAATGCTTTCGCTTGATCAAGAAAACAAAGAATTAACAAACTTCGGTATGACCTTATATATCCCATCCTCCAGATCGCATTGAAGGGCTCGCAGGAATGGAATCAGTAGGGCTGCTCTTGTGAGCGAGGGTTTGTAGGATCAGCCTTGAAAATGTGTATTTTTAACTTTGAAAGGTCAGGTTCAGAACCCAGGAGATCCGTATATTGCTTGTGCTTTTCCAAGGTGTTTATTCAGCTTTAAAGTCTCTTCAGACAGAGAGGGAAAGAAAGCCTCTTGTGTGCCTATCAGTTTCTCTGCTGATATTTCTCTCTACCCATTTGATATTTTAGATAAATAGGCATTATCTCATCTGAAGGAACTCCTTGGAAGGTAGCAAGTATTTTTTATTAGAGTCTAACAAGCTGCTATTTTAGAATTCATATATAATTATGCTATAGAAAGGTGAGGTTTATATGAAGGCCATTTAATAAAAAAAGGCAAATTAAATTCCAAGCAAAATATATAGAAATAAGTCATGGAGAAAGTTAGCCACAAACAACGTAAACATATTTAATGATGTAGTATTTAATGAAAATCAAGTATTCTCTGTTTATGTAGATGTACTAGAAAGTACGTGAGTTGCAATAACCTATACCGGCACTTTGTAAAAAAGAACAACTTAAAAATAAATGTGTTTTGGCCTCTGAAAGGCTGGGCATATCCCCGCTACTTCCCTTGTCTCATAAACACTGATGCAACGCAAATTAAGAGTTGATGAAATTGATGAAGCTTAAATGGAAAAGTGGCACTACCGGACTTGTACAGGGAAAAGCCCTCTGCAGATACGTTCCATACACACGCATCCTTCACAAATGTGAAAGGTTTGATTAAATTCTTCAGGATGCGCTAAACACCAACTTTCACTTCTGCTTGCTACGGTTACTGCGCCTCCAAGTCATCCGGCGGCGGCCTCCCGGTAGCCCTCAGGGCGCGAGCAATTCCCACGTTACACCTCGTGCAAGGGATGAGGGTAACCTGGGGAATTAGGATGGCCACGCTTTTATTCCTACCTGCACCATTCAGTAAATGCAGAGCCTGCAACAAGCCAGCCTCTGCCCCGGCTGCAGCCCCACTGCCTAGCCCTGCCTGCTTACCTTGCCAGGCTGGGGGGCCCCGATCGTTTTCCTGCCAGGACCACATTCTGAGGGCACTAAAGAAGCTGAAAGGGAATGGCGAAGGCATAAGAGCCATCACGAAGCTGGAGTTTGCTGCTTAAATGCTTTTTTGACTGACATCCTCTCCCCTCTTTCCAAGGCTACTGAAGAAGAGGGAACGCTCATATACCTTGCTTTTATTGCTGGAGGCAAGGAGGTTAGAGAAGAGGGAGCTGCCAGCTGAGGACCTCTGCTCCATGGGAGCTGACCTGGCTTAAAATCAGATTTGGGGGTGTGTATTGGGGGAGGGGGGCAGGCAGAGAGAAGTTTAGTCTCAGCATTGTCTGGCTGGCTTGGTTACTGACATGATCTCACTGCTTCTGGTTGTCAGACAGTACTAAAATAATAGAAATGATATGCTGAGAATGAGAAAGTGAAGCCATTTTACATATATTTCAAATGTTGCCTTTGTTTTTCTAAATCTTCTTGAACACCAGCAATTTAAACCAACTAACAAGCAGGAAAAAGCCCTCTCTTATTATCTTTTCTCTTTTTTTTCTGTAATTTATGCATAACGTGTGCTCAGAGAAGCCAGAGGAAAAGGAGTGTTTTGCATTTATTTTGGCTTGTCTTCCCTTGTAACACGGTTGCTTGGGCCAGCGAAATTGCACGTCATATGGGTGGTGGGGTGGGGGCAAGCTCTGAGAAGCCCAAGAAATACTTACATCCCTTTTCTGCTTAGCTTTAATAGTAAATGCATTGCTTCACTGAGGCATTAATTGGAATCAGTTGATGTATATAATAAATTGAAGCTAATTCCCCATGCAAGTATCTCAAAGGAATCTAGTAATTTTGTTTTCTTTAAGAAAATCAGAAAGCTCGGATGTGTCTGTGACCAAAGCTGGTGACCAAAGGCTTCCTCACCTGTGCAGCACAAGGGATTTGCGTGCCTGTACGCGTGTTGCATGGAATACAGACACTTTTCATTTTCAGAAGCGTTTTGTCTAAAATAGGAACTCTGAAGAGAGCCTAGATGCACGTTACGAGCTGTCTGCGACGTATCGGGCTACTGCAGCTACTTACCTTAACAGCCAGCTGCACATGAAGGAAAGTATGTGCGTTGTGTTTGACAAGTAAAAATGCATTGATTCTGCCACAGTCATTTGTCTTTATTGTAGCCCTAATTTGAATGAAAGCAAGTGCTAATAGAGGACACGGTTTAAGAAAACTCTGCACGTTGGCATAAATATCTTGCAGAGGGAGAAACTTGTAGTATGATTTAATAGCCTGGTTTATCTTTGCTCCTGGCAAAGTTTGCTAGCGCAGTGATGCCGGTTCCTGCTGCAGTTTTTATCAATGCATAATGCTTCCTCTTCCCCCGCCCCCCTCCAAACTTCCCCAGTGAATTCATCTAGAAACATATCGATTCCATGCTGCGACAGAGTGGGACAGTGCCCCGCTCTGCAGAGAGCTCTCGCTGTTTCCCTTTTATGAACAGTCACAGACTGTGTCTGTCAGCATTGCTTGTCCTGTAGTACGTCTTCGTTGTGATTCACAATACGAGCTGCTCATCAAGGCAAGATAGACGTGTTAAATAAAGTGCCATCAGGCCTGCTCGCTTGCACAGTGGTAGCCCATTGTGCTGCCATACGGGTGAGCTGGGGATGGGTTTGTCCCTTTGGAATCCTTTTTAATTATCTTTAACATGATTCCAGCTTGAAATGATATTTCAATTGAAAAGAACTCGGGGGACAATTACCTTCTTCCGCGTCTTTGTAGATATTCATGTGCTGATTTGTTCAGATGGGGAGCGGGGGTAGGAAGCGGGGACAGGAAGAAGTGGGAAGAATCTGACAATTTAAAGTGTAAACATTAAGGCCTTGGCTGGAGCAGAGCTACAACCAAAAGCCACCTACTTTCCAAGATGTGTTTTAGGGTTGTTTTTTTTCCCCTTCCTTTTAACTATTTTTAATGCAACGTGAAGTGAAGTGCGACTGTTCTTTGACCAAATTCAACAAGTGCAAGGGCTGTAAAGATCTGTTGTGCTGTGGGGGAAGGCAGCCAAGTGATAGAAAACGTCTTGTGAACAAAAATCAGCTGCTCCATTCCCCTCCTCCCCCCCCCCCCTTCTTTCTGTTTTCCAATATAGATCCTAATATTTTACGCAGTATTGAAGAACCTGGTCTTTGAAATTGGTTTGGGATCTAGTTTTGGTGGCCAAATGTAGATACCTGAACAAGGCTGCAGGTTTTGCCTCTCAAATTCTGCTTAACCCTTTTTCTCCTCTCTCCCAGTTTACCCATCTCCTGCATGAACCGGGGTGGTCCTTTCCAAGCACAGGCCTATAGCAGCCTGCGGGCGCTCTGAGCTGTGGGCTCCCCTCCAACCGATGCTGCTGACTGGGTGCTAAACTCCCTTGTGACTCTAACTTGGCAAGTTTGTGCTAGGTGGTACCTAAAGACCGAGGCATTAATTTGAATCCAGATCTCTAGAGAAAGATGCTTTGTGCAGTCAAACCCCTCCCAATCCTCTAAGAGCAAGGTTAAGGCTTTTAATAGTGTGCTTCCTGAGTCCCATAGGAGGCTGGGGAAAATAGAAATACTCTTAACAGTCAGATTCTAGTTTAAAAAAATCCCCCACAACAAACCCTAAATAATTAAAAAGATGGAAACAGTCTGGTTTAGGCCTCTTGTTTATTCAGTATTATTTAATTTCACAAATATTAAGTTTCCCTTTTCCATCATCAACACCCCTCCCACGGGATGCAAGTTACCACCAATTTCATTCTTCTGAAGCCTCATTAATGTCACCAGTTGTTCACTTTGACTTAAGGGCTTAAATTACCAGAGACTGGAACAAGTGTAAATATAGTTGGGCTGCCCTTGAAAAGCCCATCCACACTTAAAACTTCTGCAGTAAACAAGAGCTGAGAAAGTCAGGAGGCTACAAGTGTGGTTGGGGTATTAAGATAACTCCTTGACAATAGACAGAAGCTAAACCAGTGTAAGGATACCAGCTGTGATGGCATAGTAAGACCAGAAGGTGCATGGGTACTGGGCGCAGAAGAAATATAATGCTAAATACCTAAGCAAAAGCAAGGTAGACGGGTAACTGGTGACTGTTCGCTCCCCACTTGGCTTTGCAGCACAAGAGCTCTTGCTGCTGACAAGGAACACAGGTGTCGGCTCTTAATTGCACGAAGCATTTGTGGCAGAAGTTAGCAGGGCTGCTAGGATGTAAGGTTCATATTAATGACAGAAAAAATCACGGAGTAAATGGGAATGGTGAGGGATGTAAGACACCCCTCGCCCCACAACTCGCTGGAGTTGTTTCCCCTAGCAGGGAAAGCAGAGTCAGAGCCCACCCGAGGGTGTAGCGCCGCTGGTTTCTCATGGGGTTTTTTCTATTGGGCCAAAGAATATTTACCTGATTGCTGGGGAGAGGCACTAACCCACCAAACACAACTTGCTGTCATTCTTTACTTTCTCCTTAGATGTAGTAGTTACAAGTCCACAACACATGTACTTTTATATGTTCTACCCCTTTTAAAGCTTCAAGCTGTAAAACAGAATGTAATTACTAACGAAACACATGCAGGTAACAGGGGTACTCCAGACTGTAGCATCAGATGAGCTTCAAACAGGGGGAGGCTGAGTGCTTTTAAAGAAATACAGCAAGGGGGAAAAATGGGTTGCACATAGAGACCATCAATAACCTTAGGCTGAGCATCACACACAGAAATATTTCCTGAGCCTCACAGTTTTACAAGAGGGTTTATAATACTGGCACCATAGTGGGATGATGATTTAGTAAGAGAAAAAAAAACAACTGCGTTTGACTTACGTGCTTGTGGCATAATGAACATAGCCACAAGAATTAAATAATTTCACACGCAGACATTAAGCTGTTAGCACAATAGTGAAGTGTTAGAAGTCTCATCCTTGCTATTTCTTCTCCGATGAAGAGCTCTTTGGTATTTAGATTAGCAACAAGATATAATAAACTCGTTAACATGTCAAAAACCTTGTGTTGGGAAAAACTACGCGGCTGGTCTCTTCTCTTCAGTTTTCTCGTACGGTAAAGCACAGCAATTAGTGCTGTGACAGGCTGGAGGGAACGGCCCGGACGCGGCCAGGGATGACTTGGCAAGGCATTACCAGGAAGTCCCGCCTGGTCTCCAATATAACGTGTATGAAGCCAGCGAGACACGAAAATGTGTGGTAACAGAGTGCTTACATGAGTGCAGCCATATAGGGAGACCAGGACCTCAGTACAAATGCGCCGCATTTGCAGATACAGCCAAGTATTGCAGATGTAAAAGGATGAAGGACAAGTGGGATTTTCTAGTCCAAAGTTTTTCTGGTAACTGACAATATAGATTTTTGTTGCATCTATTTTTTATTTGCTTTAAAGGTCTGAAATTGCAAGCTGTTTGGCAATTTACACAAGCTACAAATGTTAATTAAAAGCAAAACAAACCAACAACAAGCAATAGGAAAAAGTTTCTTGGTAGGGAACAAAAACATTTTTGTTGAGGCCTAATAGAAGTTTGAGCTTTGTCCTGAAGCTCTCTCTAGTCTGCAGTGCCTCTCGCTTATTGAATAAGTGAAATGAAGCCCTTGGCGAGAGCTAGTAAGTGTGGGACAAAGGGCAGCAGTGAAAAATGAACACAGTTTCAAAATGCAGAGAAACAGATGTGAATCTGCAACAGAGAAAAGGAGGAAGGGAAGCCCATTACAGAGACCATACCAAGGGCAGAATTTAAAGCTGCAAAACATTTTGCTTACTGTATTGCTCGCACCACGCAGTATTTTACAGACTCGTCCTCTTCGTTACCTCCGATAGCAGGGGATAGCGAGGCCACTTTTCAAACAACGTCAAACATCTGACGATTCTTGAGGAATATGCATCAAAAGACCTCAGGCGGGGCGGGGGGAAGGAGAAGGTGGGCGCTTATTAAGTCCTGCTAATGTTAGTGATGTATTGAGTGAAACATCATGAAAAATGAAAGCAAATCCTACTATAATCTTGACAGAACAAAAGGCTTTCAGTTGAAATAGAAAAATGCTAAGGCGGTATATATCAAACATAACTTTTATATTAAATGTGCATGTGGTAGAATATGGATCACATTATACGAAATGTTGTTTGGCTTTTTTTCTTCGACAAGCACCTAAAGCTCTTGCTTGGGAAACATTTGGACAGTGCGCTGCTTTCTGTTGGTAAAATTAGATTTTCTTGTGTTTTGTAATTACGAGGGATTTGCCCATCTGCACTTGGAAGAGAAAAAATTTTGCTCATCAGTCATTAAGTACAAGGTTTACATGTCTAGCCTGAGTGAAAGTAGCTGTACTTCTCATTCATCTTTCCTTGACAGGGTAAAACCAATATAGTGAAGCAGTTATTCTTCTTTTTAAAAATCCCACCTTTTATAACCACTTAATGGTATCAAATTTATCTGATGAGTCAGTTTCTTTGAGCATAACTTCCCCAATTCTAATTACTGCAACCTTTTGTTCTAAGAATAATAAAATATAAGCCAGAGTTGGCACAGGAGCAAAGTGCCCCCTAGCAAAAGTCAAGTGCTTGCAAAGAAAATAAAACTCTCCCAGTGCCTCCTTGAAGTCCAGTAGCTCTTGCAACCGCAGTTGTTTCCTTTAATGCATTTAATTTGTCACAACTGGAAAAAAGTATTTTAAAATACCTCTGTCCTTAAAAGCGAATGTAGCCCTCTCTGGCTCATCTAGCCCGGTGCCGAAGTCGTCATCTTGGCAGTGAAGAGAATTCATGTATTAGTTTAGGGCTCAAGCAACATAAACAAAACTCAAGTGGCTGGAGGGAAAAAAGGATCATTATGTGAGTGAAAAAAATTAAACATCTTGACTCAACAAATGCTACAGTCCTGTCTTATACCAGAGCGTCTGTATGCCAAGTTACAAAAAAGTCATCTGACTTAAGAGGGGGGAGAAAGGGAAACAGGGTATATATTTCAATGTGCAGAAACATAATACAGTAAAAAGTGGAAAGGATTTTTCTAAATATAATTTTTTCAGCTCTTTTTTTTCCCTGTTATGTCTTTAGAACTGTTAAGCTTTAAATATAGTTGCGCCAAATGCAAATAAGGGTTGAAAAGGGAGCTTATATTCCTTACGACAGTGGGGAAAAACAAAACAAAACTCAAGCCAATTTCTTTATGACTGTCCAAGGAGGGCATCGTCACATGTTGCGCCGTCTTCTGGAAAGAAACCATGACAGATTGGAGGGAAAAGATTTCTCTATCCATCTTGTTATGTCACCTCTTATAAATCAACATATCTTAATTAATTACATTCTTTTCATACCAAGACTTTAAAATTGATGAGGGTGTGCCAGTGTGTATTTATTGCTCATTAGCTGCATGACTCTACAGAGTTTCTGTACTCTATTCCCACATGCTTAAAAACTCCGCAGCATACTGTGGACATCTCATTTTACTTACTGTATGGATAATTGTCTCGGTCACGGGGACTTAATTGCATTGCTATCCTGCAGCAGACACAGGAGATGCATAAAATTATTCTCTGTGCGTGTATGCGTTTTTACCTGTCACATGCATGCACGTAAATATCTGTACCTCGATGGGCACGCATAGGGACCTCAGATTAATTCCACTTAAGAACAACAGCGTAATTGGGGGATCACAAATGGCTGTGTTTTGATTTCTTTTCTCATTTATAAATTAAATATGCAGTCAGCAGCCACAGGGTTAATGCTGAATGCTATCAGCAAGAGCAGTTCCTTAGACAACCCCACAATGCAGAAGGTCAGATACTAAATATTTCTGTCTCTCCTTCTGACGTGCCAAAATTTACTTGAAAAAGAAATCGAAATGAAGCTGAAATGGGTCTTTTAACTTAGCTAATAACTAGGCACATTTGATATGAGCTACAGCCTGAACTGCCGAGATTGATTCGAGCAAACAAAACGAGGCAAAATTTAAAGGGAAGCAGTCTAAAATGAGTTCTGCTGGTGACATTGGAACAGAAATATTTAAGGCTGTGGGTACAGATCAGTGTAGGTATCTGGGCAGACCATGCTCGTCCTGTCTCATTATTTCGCCAGTTGTTTGAAGAGCACTAGCCATTCCTGCCAGAGCCGCAAAGGAAATGGTGAGGGGAAGAGGACAACATGGAGAGTTTCCCAGACTACAGCTAGCATAGGGAGATAGCAACCAGATGGAAACTGTCAGTAGTAGTGAGGATATTGCTACTGCTGTTTGGAAATGGACAGAGTAAGGAATGACGGAAAAGAGAGGGGGAAGAGGCTGAGTGAAAGATGGATTATGCTAAAGAGCAGAAGAGGAGTTAATGAAAAAGAAGAGGGGAAGGGGTGCATGAGTAGGTCTGGGTTCAAAAAGCCCGGCTCCACGGTGCGCTACAAACAAGAGCTTTGCTACCGAAAAAATAACCGAATTTACAAAATTTGTTCTAATTTTACCCAGGGACAAAATGGAGACCTTCCAGCATGTGGATTAAAATCCAGACAGATTTGGTCTCCAAAATACTTAGTAAATATAGCATTTGCTTGGGATGAAGGTGCAGGTTCAGATTTCTCTCTGCTTAATCTGGAGCTGGAATTTAAACCTGTGTCTCCCTCAGTCTGTCACTTGCCTGAAAACAACCCCACTTAGGCAGATGTCATGCCTCTGGTGCTCTGAACACCAGTTCCCTGGCAGAGAGAGGGCACTGGGGAGGACAACTTGTTTTCCAGCCTGGCAGTACAGCATTTACCTGCAGTGAGAGGCAGGCAGGTTCAAATTCCCATTCTCTACCAGGCAAGGTTCCCTAACCATCCCATTTTCAGCTATTTTGAGGTAGAGCTGTGGTTTGGATGAGAAACTGAGAAAATATAAACAAAAGTCCCTGCGAGGTGCACCCAAGACTTTTTCTTTATTCTTGGAGCTCAGAAACGAAGAGTGGCCCCAAGCAGGCATCTCCTGAGTCAAGGCAGTTTGTCAAAACCAGCAATGCTTCCTCTGTTAAGTGATCCTTACTTAGGGAGGAGGAGGACAGCAAGCGAGGGGAGTCGCGTCACTTCCTAGTCAATACTGAATTCAGATCTCAAAGTCCAATTCCCTTGCCTGCCATTACCTGGGAGAATTCCCCATGTGCTGGTTTTTTGTGCTGAAAGAAGGCTTCTGTCACTCTGCTCTCAGCCCCGAGATCCTCATAACGGCACGATGCTGCAATGCCCTGTGTGGCCTCCGGACTTGTTTGAGCAGTTACCTCGACAGCGCTGGGCGCGCCTCCCTGACTTCTGGACTTCGCAGGCAGGGATGAAGCTCAATGTTTCCATCAAAGACGCACCTCTTGGGTGCTGTCAAGCAGTATTTAAGATACAAGAGAGCTTGGGAGATGAACTACTTTAAAATGTAGCTCAAAGGAGTGTGAATCTGTGCTTAAAGCACCAAGGCAGAAGCAGGGCTGATGATGTTTTTTGATGGGAACTGAAGCAATGGGACTGTTACCAGCCAAAAGCTAGACTTTGTTTTGTCCAAACACCAAATTTCTGCACCAAGAGCCAGTGTATGGCCTGATAGTGGAAAACAAATATCTGGTCCTCAAGAGAAAAGAGGAGTCAACCCTAATTTAGCTTTTAGTAATAATTATTTCTTGCTCAGCATTTTGTAAAATCTGCTACCTATTCCGTCTCACGATTTAAGATGCCTGAAAAAAATAATATTTTGCAAACTTCTAAAGCACCTTGGCTTTTTTTTATTTCTGCTGCAAAATACAAAAGTATGCTTTAATAACTTGTCTAAAAGAGCTTTTATTTCTTACATTATATTCTTTACTCTTTGTACTTTAAGAATGAGTTCCTGTACCTGTGGTTTAAGAAAGTGCTTAGCTTTGTCTGTATGAGGAGTTTCCCTGGGTTGTATCTACGGGGCTACAAATGGGTGAAAAACTAGGAGTGCACATAAAATTTTCGGGACAGGGACCTCAGTTTTCTTAAGAAACAAATGCTGGTAAGAGATGGTTTGTACTTACACCCATTCTTTTTAGGATATGAGTTATTTTTGTTGTGCTACTGGCTTTTTTGATACATCTTTGCATGCAGAATTCTTCACTCAGGTTACTGGGAATTTCTTTACATGATGTCAAAATACAGGCTGAAATAAGAACAGTTGCGTTTGGGTGTATCCAGTATAACACACTTTGGTTTAATTACTTTGTTTTGACTCTGCTTCGGTGCAGATCTCAGTCTGGTCTCAGAACTCGTTCGTGGTGTTTTACTTTATCCAAAGTTGTCCTGTCCAGCAACATAATACAATTAATGTATTTTTAGTATAACTGAAAATATTTTCCATGCGTTATAACAGTGACTCTTCAACTACAGTATAGGTCACTCAGATACTAACATGTTAACGATGCCAAGATCTCTGTGCTGTCTGTAAACATTATTCCTGAGAGGCAGAGAAATCAAGGCTATTTTCTAGCTTTACTTCCTTTTCATTTGTTGCCATGAATGATGGCTATTCAGTAACAGGGGAGATGAGTACATTTTTAGGTGATCTCACATTGAGATTCCTAACTGCAGTTCTCAGGGCCTGGAAGTTCTTGTAAAGCAGAGTTTTAACTTGACCTCGCTTCTAACTAATGACCATGCTTTGCTCTCGGGGCTAAACAGAGCAGCTGCTGTGCAGAGCGATCCCCCTAGCTGGTACCTGCACCTAGAGCTGCGCAGCTCAGTCCTTTTGTTGCAAAGATAAGGTGGTAACATTGAGAAAGGGATGCATGCAGTTGGAGTAGTCTCTTTACTTTGAAAATAATGATAAAAGCAGCTTGTGAGAAGATGAGCTGCGGTAGAGGTGTGTAGTTGAAATCCTCTATGGTCAGGGGTTGCAGTGCCTGTTGGCTGAGGCTGGGAGTAAGAGAACGCTTCGAGGCTTTTGCAGTGGTGTCTGCCAGGGGTGTTAAGCCCGGCGCACCTCACAGCCCTCGCTGGGAATGGGTGCCAGGTCCAGTGCTGCGACTGCTTGCTTGCTGCGGGCCAGGCCTCCCGCTGCCTCTAGCCCTGCATCCGAGCAGGCAGGAGCCACTCACAGCGGCCAGTGGCCTGGGACCCCCCTGGGACCCCCGGGCTCTGCGGCCCCCAGCCTTGCGGTGGGGCTCGCGGCCACCCCTGGCACCCCAGGAACAATTCCTCACAGCTTCCTCCCCCAGCCTCTGCTAGGAAGAGGCCCTGGGTGTTTTATGCCGCTAGATGCAGCTTTTCCTCCCCAGGAGCCTTGAAAAATCATGCGGCTTCGTATCTTTGCGTGTGTGCATGCACGCCTGTTGAAATAAAAGTCATGGTTAAACCCCTCTGGGGTGCAAACAGCACTCGCTCCCTGCCACTACCCTCCTGGAGACTAATCTGTGACAGGCAGACAAGGCCCCTCACTCAGCGGTTCACCGGCGGAATTTCTCCCGGACTAATGGAGTGCGGAAACTGGAGTCCCTCAGCTGGAGCCACATGTTATGCTTAGCCCCCCGGCCGGGGGATGGGGCCCTGCCTGGAGCCGAGCCTGGGCTGGCCCCCGCTGCCGGCCGGGCCCTGCTGACCCCGCTCCCGGCCCCGCGGCCTGCCTCGCCCCGGCGGTACGGGGGGGAGAGCCGGGCCGGGCTGGGTCAGGCCAGCCAGGTGAGCCGGCCAGAGCAGGCCAGGCGAGGGGGCGATGAGGCGGTCGGCGGGGACGGGGAGTGCTGCGCGCCTTTCTCCTCAGGTTCAGCACTTTTTGCTGCCCGCTCTGGTAAGTGTTGAACATTTGTAACTTGCCTTCCCCCCGCTCTCCCTCCCCCCCCCCCGCGAGGGATGATGAAATGATAATGAAATGCCGCCCGCTGGAGGCGACGTGCCAGTGCCCGTCTCCAATGCCGGCATTAGCCTAATTCAGTAAGTGCTAGATGCCCGCTTTGTTTGTGTGGAGCTTGCAGCCCTATTGATGTCAAGCAGGCTGTTAAAAAGCATAATGACATGGCATTAGAGACCCCGAGAGCAATTAACAGGCTGCTTAATTAGCAAAAGGAATTAGAATTTGAGTGGCTGATCTTTGCTTAAAGACTTGTAAAAAAGCTGGAGCAGTTATCTGATTATGCATTGATCAAACAGGCTAACCCTGTCCTTAGGTAATTCTCTTCCCTCCATTGTGGTCTTTGAATATACAACTGTTTAAATATTCTGACCTGCCCCAAGAAACCAGAGGGGAGCTGTGCCCGCGGGCCGGGTGGCGGCAGGACCCCGTGCCTCAGCCCTGGGCTGGGCGCTGTGGGGCCAAGGCCTGGCCTGAGGGTGCAGCCCAGCCCAGGGCCAAGGCCTGGCCTGAGGGTGCAGCCCAGCCCAGGGCCAAGGCCTGGCCTGAGGGTGCAGCCCAGCCCAGGGCCACAGCCTGGCCTGAGGGCCACAGCTCAGCCCAGGGCCGCAGCCTAGCCTAAGGACCATGGCCCAGCCCAGGGCTGAGGTCTGCCTTGGCCTACATGCCCACACAGTTGCCAAGCCATGTGCGTGGTTGGCTGGGTGGCACCTGCCAGCCACTTAGGCTGGCTCTGGGGTCGGTGGCCTACCTTCGTCCATGCATCCAGCCACCCACACTGTAGGGGGCCAGGCCGGCTGCCCAGTGTTGTGCAAGGCCCCTCTGGCAGGGAAAGGGGGCTGTCATGGGGCATGGCTGGAGGGGAAGCCATGCCTGCTCTCTGGCTGCGACCAGGGAAAGCGTGCAGGCCACGCAGGGATCCTGGAGGCGAAAGCGCCTTTCTTTGCAGCAGCCTGTGTGGGGCTGCCCCTGGAGAAGCCGCGGGTGGGGATGGCAGGCCCAAACGGTGCCGGCCGACCCCCCTGTGCAGTCGCAGGCACGCTCTCAGCGTCGCCGCTCAGCTGTTGGCAGCCGAAAGCCAGAGAAACCCAGAGTGATTGATTTTTACACAAACACGCGCGCGCACACACACTGTATTGTTTGTTCCGCCTGCCTTTGGGTTTGATTCACTCCAAGTGTGTTATGACACTCTCCCTCATCAAATAATTGTGGAATTGCAGTTGAGGCGGGAGCAAAGAGTGCTGTTGGGGAAGGGGAGAAGTGTGGGCATCGTAAAATGCTTGTGTTTATTTTAGGTGGTATGTGCAACAAAATAAACATGTTCAAGTAAAGTAAAAGAAAACAGACCGGACAAAAAAGTGAGTTAGAAACCTACTATGCTACTATATGAAGCTATTTCAGTGGTGGTTGCTGTGGAAGGTCAGAGTAGACAATCGCAGAATTTCTTTGGCTGTAACATGTATGTGACACTTGCTTGACCTTGCTGTGCTTTTGGCAGATGGTTCCCTATTACTGTGTGGCACAGAGTTATTAAAAAATCGATTAACGGTTGTGTTTGTACTTGCCAGAAGCCCACCTTCCCCAAATTTCTTTTTACACAGTTTTTCTTGAATATTGTTCCCCTTTTTGCAACACATAATTTTGGCTTATTGGGAAGATATTATTTAACATTTCTCGGTGCAGGGAATACATAATTTTTTTTCTGGATTTGTGAGGGTGAGGAAGGAGAATTAACCTTTACAAGGCAGGGAAATTCTGCTGCACCCGGTATAGTTTTCATTGTTTTACTTGCAAAAGTTTTGTTTGACCGGAGCATGATTGTGTTTAGTTCCTGACAATTTTATTTTGGAAATGTTAGTCCTAAACATAACCACCCAGTCTCTAAAAGGCCACCATTGTTTATTGTTTTCCTTTTAATAAACTTATTTTTTTCTTGTCTTCTAGATGGCTAGTAAGAAAATAAAAATCACACACAACCCCCCCCCAACTTAGTGAATGAAAAACACTGTAACAATTTTCTTACTGTGGATACTGTTTGGGAGTGTAATTGTGCTGTGGAACCCTCTTCCAGTGATCTAAGTTCTAGTGAGTGTGATTAGTCTTCAAATGCTCTGAAATGAGTAAATTGCAATTCGAGTTACAGTAAAGCTCTGCTTACAGGAAAATTATTCTGTAGGGAAACATTTATTACTTCACTCTGAGTTTGTGTGAGAGAGAAATATGTCTTATATTTCATGCCACAGAATTCACTGAAATATTACAGAATATTACCAGACTGAGCTTAATCAGCTAACCCTTAGCTCATTGGCAGTGCATCTCACATTCACTCCTTTCACACTTTCCTGTACTGAATGCAGCATGTAGGGTTTTTAGAAGTTGTTTTTGTTTGGGTTCCCCCCACCCTTAGAGGTACAAGTCACTAAAATAGAAAGAGGAGGGAGGTGCCTGTCTGTACTATAGCTTTCTCATATCAGTAGGCTGTGTGATGCAATTGCCAGGGAAATTTTGAAGCTGACATTCCAAGGTCTTGATCTAGACATCAGCTCTATGTAGGCAGAGCTCTGTGCTCATGATTTAATTGGGATTGCTTATGTCTTCAGGGATCTGTCCAGACGGGCACCAGTCTGCTATCAGAGAAAAGCCTATGTTGCATACAAGCATTTCCCTCATCTTTCTGCTTTAATGACATATTTCTCCAAGAAAAATGCTGAATCTTTTCCAATAACTGCGAAAGTGTATTTGAAATAAAAATCTCATTCCTCTGGAGACTTTCCTCGCTGATAAATGGACTATTATGTTGTTCAGCCAAAGAAGATATTCATATCTTCCAAAAATTGAAAGAGCATATTAATAACTGATCCTGTGTCTTAAGTTCCATATTAGGTTGGATAAAACATATTTTTAAGGAAAGGAAATGACAACAACCCTGCATTTGATACACATCTCTGGGCAAATAAGTGTGTAAAGTTGTGCTTGTGTTTAAATGTTTGTAGTCTGAAAAATGAATTGTTTTAGGCCCACCATGCTAAAATTCGGTGGAACTTTTGACTTTCTTAAAGCCTTTACCCTGAAGCGAGTTAGAAATTTTGATAAAGCCTTTCCCTAAAGGACGTTTCCAGTCACCAGGATCGCGTTGATTGTGAGAGAGGGAGTAGCGAACACCCAGCCCACGATACCTGACTCAAACCAGAGACTCACACCTTTTTCTCCCGTGACTGTTTATCATGGGGTTATTCTGGGTTGTGAAAAGATTCAAAATGTTAACATTTGTATCTGGAGAAAAGAAAACTTGAAAATATCAGCAGGATGGGTAAGTCGCCTTCGTCCTGATTCTACTTCATTTTGCTCTTTGCTCTGCTGCTTCAGCGAGTGGGTGCTTTTGCTCTTAGTATAAACTTCAGCGTATGTAATTTAATCGGTGTTGCGTTGCCTCTCTGAGGTAGCACTGTGCTACCATCCCTGTTTTGCACAGGGGAAACAGAATTCTGTTATGAAACTTTTAAAGTAAGCCATTGCAGCTTCTGATTCTCTTTAAAACGCGCTGTGAACTGCAGCGGCTCAGGAGATGATGCACGACATCTTAAGACATCTGTGCTGCAGGGGCAGGGCTGATGGTGGTGGGGCAGTAACCTTGTCAGCCCGCTGTGCTCGTTCGTCAAAACCGTGAGGGCGGCCGGTCAGCAGAACTAACCCAGCTGCTGCTGGTCTGGCTGCAGCGCCGGCCTGTCCTCACCTGCTGTCCTTGCTCCCTGCCAGATGTGGCTGACCCTTTGAATCTGACAGTTTAACTGTTCATCTAATCTCTTTGCAGAGTCTGTAACGTTCCAAGAAAGTGAGTCCTTTTAACTGAATAGGTTATTTTTATGCAGATAATTTGATAGAACCAGTAAAAGCAGTGGCTAACGGGGCAGTACGCTAGCTGGGGAGGTAATGGGGAGCAGTGGGTGTGAACACTTGATCAGGTTCAGCGGCCCTCGGGTCAGTTGATCTTACTGGTGAATTAACAAAGGTCACAAGAGAAGTCTGTGGCAGAGCTGGAAACTCATGTGTGCTAAGGTAGAATCTTAACAGATTCATGGTGTGTCACTATGTCCCCGTTCTTAGTCTTTAACTATTCCTTTCTTGAACTATAACATCTGTTTAAAATTGATCTGTATTATAGTACATTTAAAAAAAAACCAAAGCAAACCCCAAACAAGCAGTTTGAAAATGGGAGAGTTTTTCAACTATTTGAGCCCTGAATGAGTAAAAATAGACGTAACTTTTAGGAAAATCAAATGTAGATTAAACTAGCTAGCATGAAAAATGAGTAAAATAAATACTTGAAAAAATATAGCCAAGCTTTTTCAGAGTTGGAAAGAAAAACATGATAACACTTAATTTATAGGAAACCAGAAAGTCTGCTGACCGTAAGCTCTATGTGAAGCTCACCGGATTTGTTCTTTATCCAAGCCAGGCAAAGTGCAAGTGGGCAAAACTAGGCAAATAATGAAAATAAGAATCTATGGGGGGGGGAAATCTCTCTGATCTTAATGTTCATTTAATGTTAAGGTGCTTAAAAAACCAGGAAAGTATTGTTTTATAGGAACTGAACTTAGTGTATTCTGTTGAATGGCTTGTTGCTTCCTGGTGAACCAATTTGATCTGCAACTAAGTCTTTCTGTCACTTGTGTGCATAAGCAGATTTTTTCTTATATTTCATTCTGTGGCCAGTGATGATGATGGAATTGGTCATATGAATAAATTTTACCATGTTTTTAAGTAATACCAGTTCATTGATTTTAAGCTTAGCAGTTAATGTTGGTGACATTTTGCTTATTCAATGCAGCAGCAAATGCCATTTTCATTCTGTTTAGTTTCTTGCACCACTTCCTAATGTCAGTTTTAGTAGTATAATGTGATGCCACTTCTTTCCAAAATAGTAAAATTTAGTGAGTATGATTATGTTTGTAGTTTGACTCCATTTCAGAGACTGAGATTACTGTATGGAGAATTTCAGCTGATACAGGACTGAAGCTAGAATTATCTGCTGTGCTTCTGATCCTTTGCTTTGATAGATATGATTCACTAAAATGTCAACTCCTTGTTAAAGGATGATTTGATAGCAAAATGTGAGGCTAAAAGACAGGCTTCTCTGAAAGTATGCCCTAGCTGCAGCACTTTTTAATTTCACGAGCAGTGTAGGAAAGATTTATGTAGTTCAGCTATGACAGTGCAGGATGGTCACTTGCAATGTAGTTCCTGGTGCCTTGTCTGTTTTAAACATGTAGTAATAATAAGAGTATTTTGTTTTGAATCATTTGAGTTGGAAAACATTCTGGTGTAATTTAGCTAGTCATTTGTCTCTTTCCTGACCTGTCTGTGGTTTTTTTGACTGTTGGTAAATATGGAAACCCGCATCAAGGAGAAATGTCCTTAATTTGAGTCAAAAAGCACGGCTTGTCAAGATACCTCCAGCTGAGAGAGCTATAACCTGCAGAATCTGAGATATCTACCACGCTCCTGTGAATGGTAGTTTTGTTTGGAGTTTAGGACATGCTGTGCTCTAGAACCAGCAGTCAGGCTGCTTGCAGAGCTGGACATCACCAGTGGCAAAGTTTGGGCATTTCACAGGCCTTCCTAGACCAGGGCAACTTATCGGTCACTGTATGTTTCTTTGGAGACTTACCGAAATCTGCCTGATTTCAGCTCTACCCAGTTAGCTACTGGGTAGAGTCAGGAAAAGCAGCACTAAGAATGGTTTGGGGGCTGTTAATGTAACGTGACTAAGCAGCACTTTGCAGACTGTTCAGACAGTCTTAAAATAGCCAAGTGCTAAAGTAATGGTTTTTAAATGCGCTGATTTTAATTGATTTTGAAGCTAATGTGAAGTGTAAGAGCATCGGGTGAACTGAGGTAACAAATTTGCTGAGAGTTTGCTGTGTGAGTCTGTACCCCTTTTCCCCCCAACACTTTCCCTACCTAAATGACAGCTTTTTGCTTGCCTGGAGGAGGAAGGGATGGGATGAGAAGAAACAGTGAATCAGTGTATATCAGTTTTACTGTTTATTATGCCTAGATTATTCTGGTACAGTCTAGCTCAGTGACAAAACAGTCTGCATCCTCATTCTGATGTAAAAGATGCTGTATGATGAAGACAGGAAGGTGCTCTCTGACTAAAACCTGCTTGATGATGAGAAGGAGAATGATGAGAGTGAGGAAATATGTATGTGTGCATACACAGACACTCTCCTTCTCAAGGGGGAACCCTGCTTAGGGATCCTTATGAAATCCTGTTTGTGCTGTTCAGCTGGTTTCATCTGTTACAGTACATTTGACAGAATGCCAGTTAAACAAACGCTAGTAAACCACAAATACTTTCACTGGTAACCTCTAGCAAAACTCCTCTTCATGTTTCCACTAAGCTATGTTTAAGAGTTTCTTTAACGTTGCATATATTGAGGTGAAGCGTGCAGCAGACCCCTAACTTCCATAACTTAGAAGTCTCTAGCCTAGCAGTCTGGTTTCCTCTGAGCATCTGGGCCCTGATTCTTTTGTGTTCCTTCAGATTACCCCATAGTGTATGTATCCTCTCAGAGTTTATACATAAGCCCGAAGTGCAGCACTCTTCTAGATCTAAAGTGACCAGAGGTTTACATGAGTATGGAACGAGGCTAGAGCAATTTAGGAGCTGAGAGAAAAGCAGCATCCTGATGTGAAGCTGTGCTTAGGATCCACAGATGATCTGTTGCCTTCTGGATGGCGGCAGCAGGCAATATTCCTGTCCCAGAGACTGCAGAGATGGTGAGCTGAAGGAGTTCTGCAGAGGAGAGGCAACACTGATGAAACTTCTGTATTCTTTGTGTGGATGAAATGAGATTGAGATGTTCTGGTATCTGAGCTCCCTCGATAATACTGTAACTTAACAGTTTAGAGGAGTCTCCGTGGTGTTCAAGGGTAGAGGCAGAAGACAGAGTATATTTAGGTACTTAGAAAATTATGTCTGTATTTATAAAGCTTTTAATATAATAAGCCAATGTCAGTTCTAAACTCTTAGAACATAATACAGATAAATGATCTAGATGAAAAATGAGTAAGCTTAGAAGTGGAAGGGGAAGAAGGTCCTCTCAAGAATGACCTCTTCGCACGACAGTGGAAGGAATGGAAAGCTGCCATAAAGAACAGGGATGGAAACTGTAAGCCCTTTGGAAAAAAGGACCCTCAAGACTTGTACTTCACCAGCGTTGTTTCTTCCTGATCTAAAAGTAAGAAACGCCACACATTTTATTGGAGGGTGGATTAATGGGAGATGTACCAGGTGTGAACCAGTTTTGCAAAGATTAAAGGTGGGTCATTGCTTTCCATTTCATTTTCTCCTTCTTTTGTGTCAGCAGTATTGATTTTTTGCCTGGACCTAAACCTTGAACATGCAAGCAATATCACAGGAGTGCATTGTCCTGAGATTCCCAGTCTGCTTTGTGCAGCTCTGATGCTGGGATTGCTGGAGACAAGCACTAGACTGGTCTGATGCTTTCATGAAGTGCAGAGCAATTCAAACACCTTGAGGTTCAAGTAGCACTCGTTAGCACTCACTGGAGAATTCTACAGCCTAGGCAAGTGCTCTTAGCCTGTTTTTGCTTAGTGGACTTTCTTTTCACACAGCTCCTCTTCCTGCAGCTAAAGCACTGGCTCGTTCTGCTCTCATGAGGTTGTATGTGCTGAGTGAGTTGTCTGCCCTCTCCCAGGAACTGGACACCTTTTAAAAGCTTGCCAGCTGTACATCCTGCTGATTCTAAAACTTTGCTCTGGCTTCAGCTGGTCAGCTCAAGTGAAGAGGTTTAGGAGATGAGTTTCTACTTGTAGGTCATCTGCTGCTGCGTAGTTGATGTACAGCCTTGGTCAGGAGTCTTTTCATTTTCCTTTAAGACTTTAATAGTAAAGCAAGCGTAGAAGGAATTCAAAGCAAAATCTATCAGTCTGTGAAGAATTATATAAGCATGTGGGGAAAAAATGATTAAGATCGTTCATTCAGGTTCTGAAGTATCCCAAATTAAAACAAATATCTTTGTTTTGTTTGATTGCTTGGACTAATTAGTTACAAGGCTCAGGTAACGTGAAATTTGAGGGGCTATTTCCGTAGTTGTCTAAAAGTGCCTTTCAGAAGGTACCTGCTCTCAGTGAGATTTGGATTCTGAGGTGAGTTGTCAACCCCTTTTCTGGTGGGGGGTGGCAGGGCGGGGAATGTATCCTTTGTTTTCTGAGGTATTTGTGTTAACTTTGAAGCAGTGAACCAAACGGCCTGCTGTTGTCCCAACTGTGAAGAATATGAGAAATCTTTATTGGAGAAATAGAGAAACTGAAACCCATCCACAGAGGTTGGTCTGAGGGGCTGGTGGATGAACTGATGCACCAGATAGCGGTGGGTGTTCTGACACATAAGCAGTGCAAGCATGTCTCTTAAGTTTGTTTTTAAATACACAAACTATTTTACATTTTGTAATGCTTTTAATGCATTATTATTTGCTTTAATGGGTACAAAAGATTTAAAACTTCATGAAAGCCTCAAAAACTGAGAAAAGAAGTAAAAATACAATGTCTTTTTTCAGTAACAGGAAACTGTTGACTAATAAAAGTGCTAAGTTGGATCCATGTGGTGAATGAAGCAAAATATAAGAATATAAGCAGACTTTCTTTTACCAGTGCCATTGAGCACAGCTGTCCTGAAATCAGGAAATGTTAGTAAAGCTTTGTCCAGTTTGGACTGATGCAGAAGCCCACGAGAAGAATCACTTAGATTTCGTGGCAGTATTCGTTCAGGTTGTGTTTTGGTTTGTTTGTTGTCTTTTTAATAATAGTTGCCCACACACTTCGTGCTCTCTGGGGGAGTAGAGAGAAAAAGGGAATAAAATTCCAAACATTGTGACTTTAGGGACAGGAGGGAGGGAATTTAAATTGCGTTGGTGGAGTCATACCGTTTTGGGTAATCTTGACCTAATTAGTCTAATGGAACATAGTCAAGCACTAAGCATCTGTGCTCAGATTTTTCAAAAAGTAAAGATTAAATTTAAAGAGATTAGACAACTTTTTTTTTCCCTCTGCAAGATTTTAGCTGTTCAAAAATGACAAAAATGTTCTTAAGCCTCTCTGAAGGAAGGGTGACCAAACAGACTGCCTTTTGTTTAGCGATGGAGCTTGCTTGCAAGCCACTGAGAGGTGGTGTCCGGTCACTGTGTGCGGGACCCAGAAACATGACTTATCTATCGCCAGTAAAGCGAATCAGGCTGAGGTATTAGCAGGGGGATTAAAAGTCGAATTTGCTAGTGCAGCAGTGAAAACACTGGCCACCCACAAGGTCTGCTGGAGAGACAAGTTTGTAAAAGCTTTCTCTAAATGAGAGGAAAAATTGGGGCAATGATCTTCCTGGTGCTAATGTAAATGAGCCTTGGATTCATTATATTAATACTGGCCTGGTGTTACGGTATGGATAACAGATGCCGCTGCCTTTAAATAGCACTTAGGCTTCTGCATGTTCATGTGACCTTGAAAAATCAGTACAGGTTCCTAAATCTTACCCTTAGGTAGTTCTGAGACCTTCATGATATGCACGTTCAGATGGTAAACGTTTTAAGCAGCTATGGTACCAATTTTGCATGAGGTCCTAGCTGTCTGCTACCCAGTATGTAATCAGGTCTTATTCACACGGTCAGTTGTTAATTTTTTAATGTAAGGGGATAAAGGCTACTCGTGAATAGGCAATGCTGTGGGGGTTTCAAACGATGGTCGTAGTTCTTCAGTCCATGCAGGTCATATACAGGGCATTGTCCAAAAACTTTCCCTCCTGTCCTTGGCTGGTGGTCTGTGTGAAATGAGTTTGTGACTTTAAACTAGTTCTTGATAAGCATAACTGTATATTACAGAGCCATCAACTTAATGTGCAGTAATCAGCTTCCGTATTTTAGCGATTGCACTGGCCATGAAGGATAAATTGTATTGTCGTTTTACCTTGCCTTTTATTTTCTGCCTCTCTTTTGGTAGGGATATTGCAAGACATTGTGTTCATAGTCTAATGGACTTTCAGGTAAGTGCAGTACTTAATCAGGGTCAGCCTAGCCTGTTGTCTGTAGGCACATGTACATCATATGTCTCATGGTAAACCGATTTCTGGGAAACTACAATGCCTATAGTTAAAGAGGTCTTCTTCAAGATTATGATCTGAGATTGAGCACTGAGGTATTTTGGTAGTAAATTGGCCAAGGGTAAGCTGGGTCCTCTGGACCAAGAATGAAGCAGGGTGTAGTCAAACCCGATTTAAAGCGGTTGGATGGATTTTACCATTTAAACTGGTAGCAATGACTGGATTTTCTAATACTGTTCCTGAACAAATTCTTACGTTGCGTGTCTGTGTTAAGACATTAGAGCCTCAAACCATCGCAGCCAATGCCAGTCTGGATTTTTTTTTTTAAAGTATGGCATTTTTCATAGATTTATCTTGGGTTTTTTTAATGGTTGTCATTAAACAGCATCACTGAGAATCACTGGTAATTATAGGGGTCATATTGCCTGACGAGAAACAGCTATTTCCATATTATCTACAAATCCCTCAAAGAGGTGAAGCACCAACTGCAGCACAGCTATTTTGCTGTCAAATTTCAGCAAAAATATTAAGATGGAAAACAGCTACCTAAATCTTCCTTCTACCTGTTAGTTAAAAATAAGCTTGATTTTCTTTACCCCAAGATCAGAACCTTAGAGAAATATTTCTAAGCCTTTTACCTTTACGTGGTGCCATTCACTGTTCTATCCCAGTTGATGATCTTCAGAGCTATCTAATGATAGATTTAAATTGATTTCGTGCCTAGCTGTATTGTAACATAAGATTTTGGGATGTGTAAGGGTTGTCTAAAGGCTGTGACACCTCTGCTGGTTTCTCACGAGCTTGCTGATTTGTTTGAAGTGTGTTTACTTGCTGGATAATAGTTTATCTGGGCACCCAAATTTGCCATTTCTTGAATCTAGAAAAAAATCTCTGGCGCAAACAGGTAATGAAAATATGGATGGGATTATTTCTCAACTGGCTCTGTAATGCACTCTAGGGAAGTATAGCACTTTTCTTCAGTTCCTGACAAGTACTGCGAAGAGTTCTTGACCTGCAGAAACCTGACATTGTAGTGTGCAGTTCTGTAGTCTCCTACCCAGGAGCTCTGTCACCTTCTCTGCTGTCCCAGGGGCACACAACAACACTGCCTGTGCTGCAGTACCAATCCTGTTTATTGGCTTAGCTACGTGACATTTTAGTCTCAATTTGCACTTGCCTCTCACTAATTTTTTTGTAATTTTAAATGGACAGATTGATGGTGGGGGTTTTGTATAACGCTGGAGCAGAATTGTCCCAGACAATTCTGAAAGGAGTAGCATTAGCAATAAAGATGTGCTCAAGCTGTAAATGCCATGGAAGTTTCTTTCCGTAAAATGTGTAAGTCAAAACATCAGGTTTCCAGATAGCTGTAAGCCTTAGAATTGTAGATTCAAACACAGAGGCACCAACTCTGCTTTCCGTGGGAGGCAGGTGAAATAGAAGGATGCTGGGAGTGCCGCTTTCAGACAAAGCAGTTAGTGTTAGTTGTGTGTATTTTAGTCTCGCTTTTTGTGGAAGAGTACAGCAAAATGAAATGGTTTTATCTGCCTTTTGCTAGTGTATTAGTGATCTGATTATCTACCTCCAACCTATTCCAGATGTGGCCGGCTGTGGTCTGGTTGAGCTTGGTACGTAATGAGAATTTGTCAAGTGCTTGGGAGTTGCTGTGGAGTTCTGTGAGGCTTTTCTTAACGTAACTGAATAAAACTTTGATACAGTTTTTCAAACTGACTTGTACTGCAGCTTTGCCGGGAGAATGCCGATACTTGCAAGCTGGATGACAACGTGAGTAAGATCTTGTGATAGGCTGTGTTGGATAGCTAATGAAAGAGGGCTACATTATGTGGCATGTATTTCGAAGTAACTGCAGACACTGGAAGCCTCCAGGGAGTTACTGATGTGCTGTAAAGTTTTATGCTTGGTTGATGGCCTGGGAGAGTCTTATTCGCATAGCCAAACCCTGAGCATAAATCCGGCCTCTCAGGAGTCGGAAAGTGCAGCAGACCTGGCCGCAAGCTTAGTTCTCTCTGTCTGTTCCTTTCAAATCTCTTCTTTGATTTTTATGATTTGAAACGTCAAATTTTTAGAGATATTAAAATTCTAAAAATCATTGCCTACAGTAGAAAAATGTCAGCTGTATTTTACACCCATCCCTCAAATTCTCTCCTTACAAAAATATAAACCGCTTTCAGCTGTACCAATTCTGACAGTCTGGGATGCGACGCCTGTCACCGACTCCCAAAAATACAACAGGAGTGGAATTGAGACACTCGGTACACTGTGAGGCTGTGCTGTCTGGAGAAAGGAGAACTGGTTTGCCTGAGTTAAACTCACTGCAAATTTTTGCTTGTTTCGAAGTGTCGATGAGAACAGAGTACCTCCGTCAAGGTTACGACATGGTGAGAGCAGGCTGGTTAACAAGACTGGGATCAGTATCGGCCCCGTTCACTTCCACTGGTTTCCAGTAGCTCATTATTGAGACAGATGATCTGGGAGGCTTTTGGATATGGTTTTGAATTTGTTTAATCTTTACATTTTGTAGCTTTTGGAGAGGTTTGAATAGCTTTTCTACACAGCTTTGCACTTCCGGGTTCTGATGGACCAGAAGCAAAACGTCTCGGTTCAAAAAGCATTGTTTTCTCTAAAAAATCTGTTGAGAAACCCTCTTCTCTTGAGTTAGCAAATTTTGTTGGACTTGGAAGGATTTTAGTTATCCCAGATTGTTTTAAGGCTCACTCATCTAAGGTGGAAAGGTTGTGAGACCCTTAACACTGCACCCACACTCCCACAAAAAAAGCTGTCACCCGTGCACCTGTGCCTCTTGTTGTCCTTAAATATCTCTGTACAAAAGAATAAGGAACGTTCACAGTATCTTTACGAAGTCCTGATTCTACCAGTAGGTTTTTTTTTTTTTATTAACAAACCCTTTGACTTTGAAGCCTCAGCTGAAATACTTCTTGACCTTTACAAGTGAATCGGCGAGACACTAACCATGTGAGGTGGGTCATATGGAACAGATTTAGATACAAACTCATATCGTCCTACCAGAGGAATGCAAAGTCTCTCCCGATCCCTTCCACAAAGCTGCATCATGTGTGTGAGATAAATCCAAGGGACATACAGGGTTGCCAGACAGCGCAAAGGACAATAACTTTGCTATCTCGGACAAAACAGACAGCATTGCTTTGAGATTTCGCTCTTAAAGGTGTAGTAACCTTCTCCATTGACCACTGTGAATTACTAAGTGAGGGTGTCAGGGAGCAGAATGAAGAGGGATTTATAACTACTTCAAATCTGTGGTGGTCTGGCAAAATGTGTAAGGGACCGCATGAGCATGAAGGTGCCATTGCAGCACAGCATAAGATTTTAAGAAGTTGGAAGCAATGAGGAGTTCAACGTTTTCCAAAACCCCAAAGCGTCTTGAGAGAGGGTTCCATCCGTTCTGGTTTAACACACACCAAATCATTTCTTCCCACAAAAAATCTACAAAGGTAACAAGGGCTTTCCTCAGAGCTTGGAGGTGAATTTTCTCCCCCCCTCCCTGTGTCATCACTTGTCAAATGCTAAAATGCATCCTGTTTGAATACTCGTACAGGAGGGGTTACATGAAATGTGTACTCTGCTGAGAAATACAGCCTACAAGCCTCAGTGAAGTGTAAAACAAAGAAAACTGCTGGGGTGTGAAGTGTGTGGAGGAGATGAAACAAGCAGCAGTGGGAGCTGTGGGGATTAAGAACTAGCATCCAGCTCCGGGTCTGAGGTGTGCGGCTAGTGAGGCGGGTCCTCAGAACTTCCATCGCAGCAAACATTACCCTGTTTTGAGATGTGCTGCGTGCGTCACTCTTCTATACAATAACCCCACGAGGTACTCACCTGAGACACGGGGCATCTCACTCTCCTTCCTCGTTTTGATGGTACTGAATAAAGGTTCTTTGGATTTCATAAATTTTTTTGAGAAGATGCAGTTATTTTGCTTGCACAAAGTCTGTTAGGGGAGAGCATCTTTTAAACCCTTAGGTGTAGCTGAATGGGGCATTTTGTTGTTTTGCTTTCTGCAGGAGGAACTGCTTCAGCAGGAAAGGTTGACAGTGTGCAGGCCCTAGTGATTAAGGCGTTTTTCCCCAGTAAAAAAAAGGAAATTATGTCCTCCCTTGGGAACAGGAGAAGTTACACAAGAGAAGACCATTATGGTCATCTTCTGCTGCTCATTTTGATGGAATCCACAAATCCAGCTGACAGACATCGTGCTTCAGCTTTTGACAGAGACAAGGCTTAAGGCAAACCCATTCTTTAGCATTTTATTGTGACAAAATAAGTGGCTAATATATAAGCATTTCCCTGCTCAGCATTGTGGTTCTTTATGAATCCTTGTTTAGCTTTCCCATCGATTTCTAAAGGGTGAGTAGGTGCCTCATATCAGTAGAGTGCCTAAAAGCCCAGCGTTGTGATGTGTTGTGACGCCCAAATTCCATTTCGGCACTGAGTAACAGCTTAAGTTTTCTGAAGATTTGGGTACAGAGTGGGCGTTGAGTTTGTTGGGAATCTCGCCATCAGTGTGTTAAAATGGGAACTGCTGAGGCACTAGCGGATGGGCTCTTGTTGGGACTTCTGAACCCTGGGTGACCTGCTTTTTTGCTGGTGAAAAGTAGGAAAATGTGAGCATCAGGCCTGCTGAGACAAACCTTTGCAATTCTAGTTAGAGAGGTGTCAGACTCTTGACCAACATCATTCTTCATTCCCTTATTTCAGAGCTTTTTATTTCAAAGTGCTTTTGCCTTAGGACTCTACAACTCTGACCTCTAGCACCAATATTATACCTTTAATTATGTCTGCTAGACAAATATGTCACCTTCAACTTACTTTAGTCATGGCATGCTATGAATCTCCCGTGGCCGATGTACTGTAAGGTTCTGGGGTTTGACAATGCTATTAGCAGGGAAGCATTTTAATCTGTTCATTGTATAATCATCCCTGTAAGGTGGTGTTTTTCTCTAAATTAATCATCAGGGCTTGTATTTAATCAACAATGATATGCGTATATTTTTTCCTAAGATTACAGACCTCTGTCTCTTCTCCACGGTAAGCTGGATTCTGTGGTTTATCTGATTTGTGTTATTTTAATAAGTTTGGCCTGCACGTAAGTAAACGTATGCTTGACCTTGAACATAATAGTAGAAGAGGAGCTATAGCCCCTGTCGGTGTTGCTGACAAAGCAAACAGTTTAAACATGGAAATTAAAATTTTATTTTCTCTCTGTAGTTATCCTTTTTTAGTTAACCTATGGCAGAAGAAAATATACAGCTTGGGCTACATCTGCACCAATCCTCAGATTATTAATATTCCTATTAAAGAGCAATGAGGATAAAGAGCAAATGGGAAAGAATAGGAATTTCGTTTGCTTGCCGGCACTACAGCGTAAAACATTATTAAGATGATTTGTTAAATAATAGAAAGGGTTTTTCATTTCCTAATTTTCCAGCTGCAGCTAAAGCTATCTCCCGGCAACCTGCTTCTCATTCCTTAATATTTAGACTTATGGACCAATTTGAGAGTATTTTCTTTCCTGCTATGATTAATGCTTCTGTGAAACAATGTCATCGCAAGCCATCTACCTACCTTGTCAGCTTGGCATCAGTCTGGCTGTGCTGTGCTGTAATTTATGGCTTCAGCCAGTAATTTGCAAATCTAATGTTGGGGAGGCTATGAGGATCTGAAATTTGAATGCTTTTTACTGATTTGGTAAATATCTCCCCCATTAGTAAAACAAATGGCACAGGGATCAGACATCATCTCCAAGGCTCAATAAATATTTTATCAGCCATAATGGAAATTGTCAAATTGATCTAATTGTACAATACGTTATCAACAAGATATCAAAGTTAGACGCGGCCTCTGCCCTTGTCTGTCATTTCCAGGCTTTTGTCTTCGATTGCGACTTCCTGGGAGAAAAGTAGGGAAGTGCAGAGTTCATTGCAAAGTAGTGTGAATAACATAGCGAGTGAATACCCATTCGGAAGATAAATTCTGGAGAAATAATTAACTCTCCCCTGCTTGACTGTAAAGCAGGACTGCAGAAGGTTCGTGTAAATCTCCCAAATGGTAACTGATATTTTTATGTTGAACCTGTGCAGATTGGTCTAATACATACAGGCAAATTATCCATCACTGATACTGCTCTTGAGGTAACATTCATGGCTTTGCTCCTTTTAGAAGAGGCTGAGTGAATTCAAAAGCAAATTTTAGTTCTCTGGCAGCAGCTGTGGGGGTTTTTAATTAATATATTAAAAAAAGTTGAGGAGAAAAATGACCTAACTTTAGCTAAAATTGAAGGTAATTATTACTCTGCTTGAATTCAGTGCAAATGGTCAGTTGCAGGAAATCCAGATTTGTAAATAATTAAAGATTTTTTTGGATGCCTGATTTTAACAGGATAAAATTAGGAGACTTTGTCATGCTCAAATTCATGCTTGTAGAGTTGCCATGTTAAACTTCATCCTACAGAGATGTTTAATTTAATATAGCTCTTTCCCAATCCCCTTTTTTATTTTTTTTTCCTGTGCAGGGATGTGAGAGGGAATCCTATCCCCATAACAGAGAAAAATCCATTTACAAAAAAATGATGAGAGCAATTTCTTGTTTAAGAATTTCCTGAAAAGTAAAAAGAAGGGAGGCAGGGTGTGCTCTGCCTGGGGCAGGGAGAGCAGCAGTGGCAGGACATTGTCCAGTTGCCTGTGCGTTGTGGTAGATCTAACGAGGCAGCCAGTATCCTGAGGGGCTTTGAGGAGACTTGCGTCTGATGGAGTACGTTGCTGATATTTCTCCAGGTGGAAAGTTGGCCATCTTTTCTTTCTGAAAGCATTCCGTTTTCAGCCAGCCTGTTAATATTTAATAGGCAGGGACACAGGAAGATACCAGGGCTTCCGCAGAACTGCTCACAAAAAGCATGTGACTGCCTTAAACTGGTCAACCAGTATACAACTTCTTTGTGCTTTGTGTTGATTTTTGTCCCCAAGTACCCATTGTCTAGGAGCGATAGGATGCTATCTTGGATCTGTTTTCTCTGTGCCTCAGGTTGCTTATTGCTTGAAATGAGAGCATCAGTACTTCACTGCTTCAGTGGGGCTGTAGATGTTGTAGATGTTGCCTAAGCGCTTGAGATGGTTGAACAAAAAGTGCAGCAGAAATGGAAGAGTCGTCTTTTCTTTCTTGAAATTATTGTTTGGATCTCAAAATACCCAAACTTGCTGGTGTCTCATGCTGGGTAACTAGCTGAAGAATGTCAGTAGCCTTTTCAGAGTTAGGGAATCTTAAACATGTTCTTGGATGCAGCCCCTAGTTATGTTTTTCATTAGATCTCTTGGAGGCTTAAATAGAAGGCCTACACTTGATGTTTTTGGTTTCCTGTCATTTTGAATAAAAATAAGGATAGAGAATGTGGTATCTTAATAGGAACCTTGAGTAAAAGTAGCTTTAGGTAGCACTGTCTTTGAGGAAGTGCTTAAAATTTAGGCTAACAAGCTGCAAACGTACGACAATGCATTTTTGCTGTTAATTTGTCGGGTACGGCTACTTTCTGCATCGTAAATAGGGAACAGAAGTAAATTAAGTGTGTGTGGAATGAGAATCAATTTTGGGACGTTAATAACTGAGCACAAGTAAGATCATAACTAATATTCATTAACTCCATGAAAGGTAAAGGACTATTTTAACAAAATAGAGCCAACAGATAACGAAGACCAAGTTAAGCTTGGGCTTCAGTGCAGCCTGTAGCCTCAGGGTTGTCGAGTCAAGAGAGGTTTCTAAACATAAGCCATATGCTTGTTCTTTCTTTCAAATGTTCGTTTAAAGTATATGTTCAGTTTTCTACCTCTGCACTTGGTTGTTCTGTGCTATGCACAGTAAGCATGTGAGTTGTTCAGTGTGGTTTTCTCCAAAGGAGCTCTGGATATGATTTTTGTTTTGTTTTTGTTTTTAACAGGATCTGAGCATGATGGAGTGATAGCTCAATCGATAATATCCAGGTCTTAAAATAATTAAAAAATGTTTTAAAATATTGAATTCAGCTTTGGAATCTATTCTGTAGAATGTAGTAAGAGGTGGATGTAATTCACTTTTTGCTTAAGAGGTGACATATCTAAATATTTGGTTGACTCAGTTGCAACATATGCTCATTTTTAGAGCAATGTTTTCCTAGGCCTGTTTTCAGACCAGTGCTGTGGAAGAAAAATAAGTGGTTGCCTTGCCTGGCAATGCAGGCAAATGGGAAGCCTTTTTTGTTAATAATTCTTTCCTGTTAAAATTTAGCAGTTGGTGAAAGTAGAAGAGTCTTTGTGAGCTAGAGCTTTTGGGAGCTGGAGAGATAACGGGGGATTGCAGTGCACACCGTGCCTACCTGTCCGGGAAAAGAGGCCCATGTCAGTACCAGCCCCTGGGCAGCCACTGACCGAGACAAGAAGCGGAGCTCCTCACTCTGCGAGGTGTCCGAGAGGGGTCCGCCAGGGATTCCCAACGGGAGCGCCTGTGGTGGGCGACAACCTGTGTTCCCAGCTCCGCAGGCATAGGGATCCTTGAACTGCACAGCCCTTACGCGTAGTGGTGCAAATCTGAGCAAGAAAGAGTTACCAGGTGCCAAGCCAATCCTGTAAGGAAGGAACAGAAGAGTTTTTGTGGTGTTATTTGGTGTCGTGGCTTTTTATAGTCTTTTAGCTGTGCAGGTCAACTGGGAACCAAGTTGTTATGCACACTTAAGGGCAAAGAGTGAGTGAGAAGGGCTAGGGCAAGCATATTAAAGTGATACTGGCCATACATCATGAGTCCTTAGAATATCCTTTGTATCAGAATATGCTGACCTGCCAGCAGGAGAGACATGAGCTGTGCTCAGCACAGATCGTTTTAGATCTCATGGTCTTGAATCTGTTAATTTCTTTCATATCCACCACTCTTGGTAGAGGGATACAAATGCTTTACAGATAGAGGAGTTAATAATTTTTCCTCTTCGCTCTCCTGTCCTCCCCTCTCCCAGTGCCGACTTCCAGGAAGATGTGCGCTTGGGCCTGTGTGGAGCAGTGAAGATTTGAGCCATAAAATCCCAGTTGTGCATTCTTTTTTGGCCTGACTGGGGGGTGACTAGTGCCCAGCCTCTTGCCTTCTGACCATTGTGTTCTCTGTAGCATCTCAGAAGCACTGCAGTATTCTGTTTCTAGCACACACACACAGAGCACGCATTTTGTCTGAATGATTCAAGTGATGACAAACTTGTGGGTGTGAGCAAGCCCAGACTTTAGCACCAATGAGCTGTTGCACATCAGTTAACTTTGGTGAGAGTGCTGTTAATTTTTAATGCAAGGTTTGTGCAATCCTTCTTTTCTTTGCATCCTGTGCACACTCCCACCTCCAGATCAGCAGACCTAGATTTTTATCTGTAATGGCTTCTGGTGAGAGAGAAAAAAAGAAAGTTGTTCTTAAGCATTCATTTTCTAGGCCAACAATAACCCTAGCCTAGACGAATAACTCCCTCCTAGTTCCTACAGAGAGAAGTGTTAGACTACACAGACAGTGAGGTCATTCGTAGTCACTATTGTTTCTTGATAACCCAATTAAGAAAGTGCAATTTATCTAGCCTGTTTCCATTTAATTATCTAATTTGTCTGACTGAGTCGCACTAGCTATCTCCTTTGCACTCCAGGGTTGCTATCACACTAAGGACTTGTTCCTGCAGCATGCTCCCCAGGTGCTTTTCATTCATTTGACCTATAGTCATAGACAGTTATAAATCAGGAAGGTAGAAAGAGCCATCACATTGCTTTCCCTTACTTTATCATTAGGGGGGAAATGTGTGCACTAGATTGAGAGTCACAGCGCTATTGCCCTCTTGCTAATCTAAGACCAAACTTTAATAAAGATATTTTATAGTCTTCCATTTAGAACTCAGGATGGCTTGAAGAAAGGGTTTGTGTGTGGGGAGAAAGATTTGTCAGTGCGGATGTCCCACAGCAAAGGGTCAAACCCACAGAATTAATAGCCGACGGAGAAATTGTTAATACCTCTATATCACCGTTATTAGCACGCTGTAATGAAGGTTGCGTTTGTAAATACTGTCGTTACTGTGATTGCCACTGCTGCCAAATGCGCTTCTGGAGATACCTACGTGAAGCAGAGGAATAATTTCGAATGAACAGCCTGTTACCTTCAGTCTTCTGAAGCTGTGCAATTAGTGGCTAAACTGCCAGAAGACTTTCTTGAAGGTTTGTTCTTCTGGATTCCGACTGCTCTATCATTTTATCCAGAGCTTTCTCGTTTGCGATGTTCAGTTCACAGATTCAGGGGTCTTGTTCCCAGAAATGTGTTTATTCAGTTAATGAACGAGGTTGGTGCGGGACACAAGTCTGGACTCACAGGTTTTGTTTCCCTGTTTTGTTTTTACTGAGTCGTGATTGTCGGGCTTTGGACGCTGGGTTCCACGTTTAGGCACTTACTCGAGTGATATAATGTTTTAGAGGTGCTTGTGTTCTGACTCTTGGTAAGAGTGGTAATGATGTCGTCAGTTTATCCACCTGGCAAATTGGTGTTGATGCTCGGGAACTGATGTTACAGGTCAGACCCCTGGTTTAGCTAATCTGTATCCTATGTCTAATGGTAATAGGTTTTTAGAGAAGAGGGAGAGTGCCTGTGAGGTAAAGTTACCTTTCAAAATGGGGGCTTCATCTTAATTCAGATAGCCTTTTCGTGACTTAATTCACATTTCAAGTGTGAAAGACGTAATGACACCGTGCCCTTCTCTGATACAGTGCAGTTGCTATTGTGCCTGCTGTCATTTGTGGTTCAGGCCTCTTTGAAAGGCCCACCCATAAATGTCGTGCTAGGTACACTGCAAATACTTATCAGAGATAATAACCGTCTCAGAGATTTGTAGTCTGGTTGAAGTGCAGATCTACAGGCCGGAAAGACACCTTTGAGACTTCTGGGCTTAATGTAGTGAAAATGAGCCACCTGAAAAATTCTGCTTTGTGGGGATTAGAGAATATTTCAGGTTCTCCCTGTTGTCATGTTGGCTTGTATGTTATAGCAGTGACGATCTCGTTTATGTTGTTTTTTGATTTTTGGAAGCCAGGGACATCCACCCTTCCTAAGGTTGTGAGTGTGTGGGTTTTCTTTCTTTCTGAAGTTGTTTGAGCTGCTGCTGTTTCTGAAGAGGTGTGTTCTGTGCTACTTGAAGTTAACCATGAACTGCGCTATCTGCTGATAACGCGGAGATTTTGTTTGCTTTGCTACAGTCCTGTGCAGTCCAAGCAGGTGGACAAATACCTAAGAAGGGTTTGGCTTTGTTTGTGTTGTGTTGTGTGTGGGTTTCTTCCTCTCACCTCTCCACCCCTTTAACCCTGTAGCAGAAGCACTCGTGCACTTCCAGGGGTGCATGTTTTGTCTTGCTGAATCGTGTTTAGAGAAGAGTTTAACAGTGTAATCAGAAACTTGGCGTTCTGTATGTGTTCCCAGCAAGTCACTGAACACTGTGGCTGACAGGTTAGCCAAAGGATCGAGGAGGAGCTATTTGAATTTAACTGATACATTGAAAAATTAATATCTCATGCCGTGTTTGTAGCGTGTTAGAATTCAGCGTAATTGTATGCTATGATTTCATGTAATCTGCTCTCTCTGTGTAACAGGGATTATCAGATCACATGGCTCATACAATGTGTTGGGAAATAGCTTTTGAAGAGTTTCTGAATGTGCTGATTTTTTGTTATATATTCTCAAATACTTCGGTGTTTGGCATATTGTTAAAATAATGTACTGCTAACCTATTTCATCCATAAAGGGTGAGTCACTGAGGTGCTTCCATTATGCAGGCATGAAGAGTAATGCATGGAGAGCTATGTCTGTCCTGGGTTGGTGCAAATATTAAGGTGATTGTATTTGAAGCTCTGTGCTGTTGCCATCTCACTGTGTGTTGCTGCTTTGGTGCCTGACAGTGTGACAGTAATGTAGGTTTTTTTTAAAGCTGTGGTTCCTGAAATGGATTCCATTACTAAATGTACATCAAGATGTGTCCCTCTGAGTTCTGTGTCTTCTATCTAGAAGCTTAGAGGCCGAAGTGTAGGCCCATAGCTGATTGTCCCTTGCCAGCGTTATCAGAAACTCTGTGTACACAGCATATTATTTCCTTTGCTTCTTTCTAGGTTCATTCGTGTATTTCTTGATTAAAGTGGTGATGCTGTGTTGTTTCACCTTCACGGGGCAACACTGATGTGCTATCTAACAGTTCTTCATGAAGGTCTAGCCAGAAGCTCCAAACCCAGTCCCACCTTTTGGCCCTGTCAAAATATACTGTGTAGTAATAGTTCATCTTTCATATTCTTCTGCATAAAGGGTAACAGTGGCAAATTCCAGCTTCTGTGTGCTGCTCGTATCTGGGGCTCAGCGAGCCAATGCTTCAGGTTTCCTGGAAGCTATTAGTAAAGCTTAAAGCCAGTTGCTAAGAGCACAAAATTATTGCAGTCAGTATGCTTGTGGCTTTATTTTCTTGTGTGTAAATGCTGGGTTACAAGATTGAAAGTACTGTTTTATCTTGAACGAATATTTTGAGCTTTCTTTAAATGGTCATTCATGGCTAAAACCAGATTTTCATTGTGTATACTTGATATTTCTCTCTCAAAAGTCTGTTGTCGGGTTAGTCAATAAATGAAGGGATTGTGACAATGTAAAGTGGTTTTAAAATTAAGATGTACTTTGTTATTCTCTTAAAAAAATTGCATATTCTCTCTTGAAACATGGCCTTTTTCAAAATGCCGGTCAAGAGAATATTGTTTTCTGTGGAACAAGTGGTATGTGTGCCCATAGTTTTGCAAATACATCTCAATTCTTTCTTAGGACATCTTTGGGGGTGTCTGTGTCTGTGTGCGCTTTTCTGATTAGGGTGCGTCTCCAAGGACCAAGTATTGGGCAGAGCTTCCTCTTCTACCTCTAACCTCGTATCTGAAACAGGTTTCCGTCTGTAAGGTTTTCAATACAGAGAATGCTCACGTCTTACAGGCAGTATGCGCAGTGGCGGTGCGAACGGTGACGTGGCTGCACGGGCGCCCCGGTGTCCTGTCTCGTGGGAGCACTCCGCGCTGCCCAGATGGCGAAGCTGCCTGCCTGGTCCTCTCTGAACACTGTTGCTAGTAACGGATGCTATTAACAATTTCATTGCATTCCTTCCATGAGCTGGGAAGAATGTAGTGTGTCTTAAAGTTCCTGTACCTATTAATCTTTTGGAAAAGAGATATGTTAGTTTACTGTAAAATCTAGAGAACGAAAGGCAAGACAAAGCACTACAGTGGAAATCACTCCAGTAATATTGACTGAGAGATTTTTTTTCACTATAAGAATGAGGTTAGGTGATTTGATCTTGACACACATTTTGTCCAGCAGGATAAAACCTTCCTGTTGGGTTCATAATCCCTTGCGGTTGGTTGCCAGAAGTCATGAATTTGCCTAGTGTGTGTCAGAGTAGAAGCAGGCTTACTGGTCACAAGTAGTCATGCATCTTTTGCTCCTCAGTATTTCCTTCATCCTTTTGTCCCTTCACGGTGAGATTTCTTGGAACTTTTCATCTGGCTAAACAGGAGGATGGCTGATGGTCATCTGTGAATTTGTTGAAGTCCAAGTCTCTTCTCCCAGGCAGAAGTACCTTTGCCACCTAAATCAGGTGCCCTATGGTCTAATGTACCATTTCACAGCGATTTGTGACCCCCCTCTGTCCTGCAAATCGTGCTGTCTGAAAAATTGTTGGGAGCATTAGTATTGGAGCGTACCTGAAACGAAAACCTGAAATTGTTGTCTTTTTTGCACCTGTAGTTTGATTTGTGCTTCGTAGCATAATATTCGGTTAAGTGCTTGGCTGAATGCCAGGAATTTGGAAAAAGGAAAAATGTTTGTAAATCCTGAAAGCTTCGCCTATTTCTCCTGAATGATTATTACTTCAAATATTTATTCTGTGAAAAAGACAGCAGTCATTATTTGTTGTTCTCCTATTTAAAACGGTCGGCTGTCCAGCTGGGGCACTGTTTTGCACTGGCGTCTGCAGTGACAGGCCCCCAGTTCGTGCAGGTGATGTCTGCAGGGCCACTCGCGTAGCGCTGCATTTGCTCGCGCTGTTGCCGTTGGCTTGCAGGGAGAAACCTCAACAGCAAAAAAAGCTTGAGTGACCTATTTGAGAAACCAACGAGCTGAGTGTGATTACTGCAACCATTTATCGGATACTTAAAAAATCAAACACATTCAGAGAGAACGCAATCTGTTGGCATAGTTCGGGGCTAGGTTTGTAATGAGTATAATCTCCACCCATTTGAACCCACAGTGGATTTCAGATCCAAAACCAGAGGACCCACTCTCCGGGTCACTCGTGGACACGCACCATGAAATGCAGCAAGGGCTCGTTTGGATTCCTGGGGGATGACATCTAGCAGATTACACGTAATGCTTAGGCAAATGTTAATTTGTAGAGTCCAAGAGAAGACTGCTGGGTCTTGCTAGCCGTGCAGAAGGTGTGGCATTACCCTCAGTTTAGAATCTTATTCAATCCTTCTCCCCCTGCTCTCCCTCCCCCATTATTCTGGGGAACCACAAGAGTGAAGTCTGCATCCTTTTATATGGCAAAAAGCCTGAGAAGGATCCCGTGCTCGTTTCCATTATGATAAAAGACAAAACAACTAAATTAAATTGGAAGCAATCTCTGCATTACACAAGTCTGCATACTCTAAAATTCTCAAAACAAAAGAGGTGCAGGGGAAGCCAATCACCATTGGAAAGGAGGAAGAAAGTGTCTCTGGACTAGAACTTTACTGTTCCTTAACTCAGAACTGAAATATTTTAACTCCTCCGCAACTGAAGCCATTTAAGTTGCAGAACACAAACGGCAAAGCCAAGAAAGTTGCACTAAATCTGGATGTTACCTGAATTTTGTGCTGTTAAGAAACCAGATAATTTCAGAGCAAATGTGCCTGTAGTTAATGTCGGTGACTTTGCTGCAACGGGACTGTCTGAAGCTGCAGTTTGCACATGTTCACCAGGGAGATGTGTTAGCCAGCTAGAGGGAAAATGTGCTAGTGACTTGGCAGTGTAAAAATTTTGGAGGAAATCCAAGCTGTCTTCTAGCACTCAGATTCCTTTTTTCCCTTAAAAAAAATAGTTGAAACTTTGAAAGACTAGACTATTATTTGTTATGGTTAAATTGGCCACTGACCCACTGGCATAGAACACAATCTTTTGCAAAAACTTGTTGCTAGATTTTATTTCATTGGAAATGGAGGGATGGAAAAGTTAACTGATCAGGTATCTTGCCTCATCCAATTTAATTATTTTAAGCAAAAAAAGAAAGGTGGCTGCGGGGGGGATTCCTTGGAGCTCAAGTCACAATGTTATTATCAATTCAAATTCAGTGAGCTTTTCTGTCCCTTGACTCTGAAAGGAACCTGATCTTATGAAACAGAGATGTTTTACCTGATTCTGTGCGTGCATGGATATGTGCACTGAAAATTATTGCTAATATTTTAGCCTTCTTTAGTCTTTATTAGAAATAAAAGGAATAATCTAAATTTTTTATTCTTTTGCATTAAGAAAAATATCTGCGTTTATATAGGTTCAGAGTGAACTTTCAGCCTTTTGAAAGATCAGAGATGCTCTTTGTTGTCTACTTGTGAATTAAATTTTCAAAAGGAACACAGGACTATCTGGTCACTGTACGCCACATACTTAAACACACTGTTAGTGAAAACCTTTACCAAGATGATACCTGTAATCTTGAAGGCGCTTTAAAGCTCAGTGCTTAGAGAAGGGGAGCTTTCATTGAACTCATCGACTGGATGGGATGCTTCCAGAAACCGCGCTCAGCACTTTGCAGGACCGTTCCTCTCTCTTGCAGAGCACTGCACGAATCGGGACAAGGACTGGCTTCTGCTCGTGTTGAAGGTGACCTGAATGCCTGCCCCAGAGACCCCTGGCAGTGGGGTTCAGCTATTTACGTAGCCCAGCGTGAGCCCCAGCAATGAAGAGGAAAGATGATTTTGCAGCGAAAGCTTTAAGATAAGAGTTAGTAAGTTTAGACAGTTTCCTAGCCCTTGCTCTTTCACCTTGGCCAAGTCACTTCATACCTCTGGGGTTTAGTTCCTCATCTGTACTGTTGGGGTAAAAATTCTGTGTTTTTCTGTTTGTTCAGGTCTAAAGTTCTTTGGGCACAGATCTTGTGTTGTTTTTGTCCCTATGGCATCCAGCACAAGGCAGTCTTAATCTTAGTGTAGGCTGTGTACTTGACATTACTATACACACAAGCTGTAGTTTGAACTGGGGCTAGGTGCGGGCATTTGTGGACAAAACCTGGCCATGAAAAACGTATATGCAAATCCATGCACATACCCAGAAAATCACCCTGCAGCTCATGGTTCTGAATTTTCCTCCCTGGTTACAGCTGACAATGTCACCAGAAACTAGTGCAGTGTGAGGAACATGAACATGGCTTCCTCTTCTGTTCTAGCTGGAGGTGGTACCAGCAACTGTTTGCGGAAAACCACAGTATTTAGAATTTGAGGTTGGGCGGGTAATAATTCACTTTTACAGGTTTCTCAAGAAGCATTTTTTTGCAACGGATTGCTCAGCAATAAGGCCAGCATGGCATTGTGTTCAATAGATCTTGAACTATCCAGGGTGGGTTCAGAGGTAAATGGTGCAGGGATAACAAACCAAATCGAGCAAAAACTCTGTTATTTCTGCAGTCGTTCCCATTTGAGATGACTATGATAAAAAAAGAATTCTGCAGAAGAGATGTAATCCCGTTTGTGATGAAAGTGCGGTTTGCCTTTTCAAAAAAAAGAGGGAAAGTGTTTGCATTTGGAAAAATAAGTCTTGTTTTTAAAAAGCATTTCAAACAAAACGTGAGAATTCCAAGTTCTGTTGATAGACGCTGTAGTTACCTGGCTGTGGCTCCCTCGTGACTGATAAGTTACAGCTTTATTTTGATAACGTTCTGGTGGTGAGATAACTGAGACAAAGGAGGGGCTTTCTCGTCTTACATAAGTGGCTACCCTCAGGTGAAGCAACTCAATTGTTCATAAGTTGACCCACTGACCTTCTAATCACTGACAAATTATCCACTGCTTTATTCTACAGTCTTCATTATACGCTGTTATTAAACAGACTAATTTCTTTTTTATTAGGACAGGATCACTGAGGTGCAATAATGACCCTTTTAATCAATTTCAGGAGGGGTTATAGAAGTATTTTTGTGATTTTTACATAAATTTTAGTATATTGTAATAGTTCCTATGGCTGTTTTTTAGACATGATGCGGGGAGTGACACTGAGGGCTTTCAGGTCTTGTATTTTATAAAATGCTAACGTTTTAGAAGCTGAAGTCCCTGCAGAGGAGAAGCCTTCATACAAGGTATCCCCTGTCCCAGAAATAAGAAAATCAGGCACGTTCCTTCTGTGGCCCTTCCTCCTCTTGCACACCCTGGAGCCGCAGACCCAGTCAGACCCTCTTCGCAGTGCTGTGGCCTTGTCAGCAGCGATGGAATTTGCATTTGGTTTTGTGTGTGCTGCCGGACTTCTTCCCAGGTAGAGCGGCTGCGCCAGTGGAAGCTGGAGCTCGCGCTGGAGCTGCTCGCTGTGGTTACTGTGCCGACACCAGGGCTTTGTACCGGTGAAGGTACTTCTACAGAGGGAGGTTTGTGCACTAGTAAAACCCCAATATGAGTGACCTCTCTACCCGTTGATTGACAGAATGGTCTGAAGCCTGAGCTCTACAGCAGACACTAAGTAAGTCTGAAGGGAAAAAAAGCAGGAAATATGTTTTGCCTAAAATAACAGAGATAACTTGATGTTGCTTGCATGATATTTTTTAACGTTTCCCATCAGTCTTTTCACTAAAGCATTTCCAGTTTTTCAAAGGATTTATTGTGAAGGTATAGGGAGCATGGGGGAGGGCAAACAAATTAGGGGTTTAAAATTACTATTAAGTGTCTTATTTTCAAGCCCCTTGACTGAGATCCTCAGTTCAGAAGGAAAGAAATCAATGAACCATAGTCTACATTTTGTGAGAGGACTAGCGAGCTTAAGTTTCCAATATTAACCATCTTAAAGAAACCCAACTTTTTGGAAAGCTGCAAGCACCTGCATTCTCCACAGATATTTCCTTTTTGATGCTTCTGATGGGGTAATAAATACTGGGACATCTAAAATCTGTCTTGAAAGCTTAAAACAGTATGCTTGATAAGCACTTATTTCCCAATGTCCCTTCAGCTATGAAGGGATGAAATTTTTTCTACTTCATGATGTATGAGCTAAAAAAATTTGAATCTAACTGTTTCCCCAAAATTTATTTTAAAAGTTGATGACTGGGAAAAGTTACTGACAGTGCTGAGGGAAGGGAGGAGATCAGGTCAGAATTTAGCCCTTAGCAGGCTTTTGAAAAGTTTAGTATTTGATCTTTTTCCTCCTCCTTTGTGTTTATTTGGATTCTTTTGACTCTGAGCTGTCGTCAGGAGCAGAAGCAGAACTATTGTATGCTCAGATGGGGTTTATTCAGAATGTCCTGTGCATAAAATCAAGGAATTTCACAAATTACCATGCAAACCTTATCTGACCTTTCAGAACAAAATTTCCACTGTTCTGGGGTCAGCTTTGCACCAACCGTGTTGGTCCTTCTTTAGTCCCTTTTATTATTGGCATTAGAAAGCCTGAATTTATGATGTAGAACCTCAGCAGAACACCATGGCACATTGTAAGAAACGCCAGGTAGAGAAACAGGAACGGGGCTCAGGTGACAACACGTGGCACGGATACTGTGATGAAGCATTCCTCTTTTGAAGGACAAAGGCCGAAAGTACGAGAACCTTCCAGTTTGAGTTTGTTGCTAATCCCTTTAAAACTGGGAGATTAACTTTTCTGTCAATGGGAGCAAGAGTGGGTGCTTAATCTATATTGTTGTACTGCTTACATGGCTGTATGTGTAAACCCTCCTTTTTCAGAGAGTCTTGAGTGCCTAAACCCATAGTGATGCAGAAAACAGAACAGGAAGCTCTCACTTTTAGACATTCCAGTTGTACGTTCGTTCCAGTGCTGCACATCCGTAGTACCTGTTGAGGGGCTCGTGCTTTCCTGCGAGCACACGGAGAGAGAATCCCGGTGGAATCTTTGTGATCCTGTGTTTCACCAGTGAGTGAGCATAGGGTTGAGCTTAATCAGAGCAACAAATACTCTCTTAGAACACTGTCAGTGAAAAAGTGCTAAACAAGACTGGATTTGTTGAGTAGATGAACTGCAAATAATCCAGTCAATTGCAGCATAAGAAACGAGCTGGTGATAAATTCTTGCAAATGGGTGGGTATTTTTTAAGCCACTAGTAGGTGTAAACTGTGGGTATTTTAGTCCTAAGTCTTTTGTTGCAAAATTAAAAAAAAAAAATAAATCAAGTGAAATCAAAGGCTTGGGTTTGCACGATGGGAGCTATATGGAGATTGTGCCTGGTGATTAGCGTCTCTCACAAAAAGTACTCTCTGTTCAGGTTCACAGAATTATGTCCCTGTTATGTTTGTTGTCGATGGCATGATTGTATATAGACTTCCACAGAAGTGTTCTGTTATTTTGGAGTGAAAGGGACCTGTTGTATTGTTTAAAACGCACTTGTTCCAATTCTGAGTACTTTCCATCTGTTTTCCTATTTCCTTCCTCTTGATAGGAGCAGCATTTCCTCCCCTTCTTGCTCTGCTTGAGGGGTGGAGAGGGAGATTCTGTGCAAAGCCTTGCTTCGCCCTGTGTTCTAGGAGATTGCCCAAGATCTAAGCCCTGTCTTTGGGAAAAGAAAAGGGGAAAGAGGGGAGAAGGAATAATTTTGTTAGTTTGTTTCAGAGGCTTTTGGAGGAAGCATATATGGGAGGCTGTACAAAACTAGAGCCTAAATAGAGTAGGATCATCATCTTTGCTACCTTAACAGCTCGTGGGTGGCCCACGCAATACTGGTTTGGGCCCTCGTCCAGGTCATGGTGAATTAAGGGTCCACTGCAGGAGAACCCTTCTTCAGCAAGTGCGAATTTCTCCCTCCTTCCTCTCTTATCACGACGCACACTCCTTGCAAGTCCAGCGGATGGCCGAACATGCCGAGTGGCAAAGGAGGAGCGTTTGTTCTTCTCTCACCCTTCATAGGTGTTTTTTCCGTGCCCCTTTGTGGGTCTTGGAGAATAATCCATGTTTGAGGCGGACTGGTCATCTTTCTGCCTATGCTGCACCCAGTCTGAGATAGGCAGAGCTCATCCGGGCTGTCAGCCACCTCTTGCCTGTGTTAAATAAAAGCTAAGAAAGACCTTAGTGGAGAAGAATGTGAAAGACGCGCAGATTTCCCAGAAAGGCGCCTGGGAGACTGAGCATCGCAGGGCGATGGCGGTGGGGCTCTGTCTTCGGCTGACCCCCAGCTGCCTATAACAGTTCTTATGTAACCTTGTCCTCCCCTCAGAGCTGGATGGTGTAATGGATTTCTTTAAATTAATAATGCGTAAAAGGAGATTTACACCACAGTGCTAAAATATTGTCTTTGCCTTTTATTCATGCATTTGTCACTGTAATCTCTAATAGAGGTGTTCAGAGGGGGGATAAATAATGAAGGGTAAAAAAGCTCTGTCATAATCCAGAACCATTTGCAAATTCATCACCAATATTCTTCTGGAAGCAGAGACAGAGGGAAATGAAAAATATATGCCGGTGCTAATATATCTCACTGATTTCCATCTCCCATTTATTCAGAGAACCTACTTTGAGCTATGATAGAATGTGAATCCTAGGAATTGCCATTCCTTTTTAAAGACGAGTCTAAGGCGGCTACTGAGCCTCTCAAGCAACAGATTAAATATAGTCAATGAATACTAAGTTAATATACTTTATAGTCAGACATAATACACTTACCTTGCGCTTTTTGATTAATTAGGGTATAAGTTATCGTGTACAAAATAGTAAGGAAGTTGTAGCAATTCTTTAGCATTTAAGCTGTTGTGAAGGCTTCTCAAGATGTTAAAAAAGGCATGAAAATAAAAGTAAATATTTTGAAGTAGAAGAATTTTTTATTCATTATTAATAGTAAGAATGACTGAAATAAATTAGAAGAGCCATCCTGAAACAGTTGCAATTTCTCATGAAGTTCAGACTCCTTTAACCTTCATAAAAAATGTTGCAACACCAGAATTTTGAAATTGTGGTCTTGGGACAAAAGAAAATGTGTTATTGCAAAAGAGCTTCCCTTGTCATATTCCCTGACCATCTAAGCCTGTGAATTATTACAAAATTTAGAGGGTAAAGACTTTTTTTCACGGATGATGTGTGGCATTATACGGGAGTTATTTGGGTAAGGCCAGGATATAGCATAGTATGCCTACAACTGCATTCAAATAAACCCAGGCCATTTTATACCTTTTGCTGGAGCCTTTGTGACTGCCCTGGTACCAAACTGGGCAGCCTGATCGAACCCGGATCGGCTTCTCCAGTGTTCCCAGCATCCACCCTCGTGAGCTGCAAAGGAAGTGCCTGGGAGCAAAGGAACTGAAAGAATAGGCTCAGTTTGTAGGAGGGGGTTTCCTTATCGGCAGATAGCGAGGAGTACTGCTGCCACCCTGATCTCTCTCCGCAAAGACCAGTCTCTGTTTTTACTGGCTTTGTCGGATGATTACACAGCCGCAACACCGCAACTGGTGTATGGCAGTGGAAGATGTTTCAGGGCGTGAAAAGTTTGGGCCTCATATATACTAAGGTAGTGACATTGTGTGTTGTAGCCTGTGAGCTTAAAAGTGCCTGGACTTAATGGAATCTGCTGTTCGATGTGCGATTGCTCCCTGCTGCCAAGCAGGGCTCGGCTAGAACCAGCAAGCAGAGTGAAAACAGAATGTAGTAGCACTCTGAAAAGGGGGAGAAGATGAAATATATCACAAGATAATAAGAAAATAAACCATTAAAAGGCTCTGTTTCCTATTATCATGTGGTTTTATGTTAATGAAGTTGTTCCAGGCCTGTTTGAGTTTAACTCAAGCAGGGGAATATGAGTAATATGAAAAATATGTGGGGATGAAGACCCTAAGTTAAAAAGTCTGTGAAACATTTAATGTTTTCATTCACCATGCATTTCAGAAGAAGATATAAAGCAGCCAGAAAGCGGTACGGAAAAAAACATTAAGCGCCAGATTTTCCTTTTTGTGATCTCTGGATCTCTGGATCTGTGTTTACAAAAGCAGGGCAAACTCGACACGGATGCTAGTGTGGACAACCGGGGAGATGAGCAAGTTCAGATTCATTTACTCGGTTCGCCCATATTTACGTAAATGCCTTGATGAATCTTAGAATTCCGGAAAAGATGATCTGAGTGATAAACTGCCTTCTCTGTGTAGGGTATCTGTCCAGATTTAAATGGTGTTGGGTTTTTTAAAACAGCTAATTGATTTATAAAAGAAGAAAAAAGTACTGGAGGTAGAATTTGGAAAGCAGACCTGATCAGAAAAATGGAAAATTCTGAAAATGTCCAAACAGAGACTGGAATATTTTTATAGTGTTTTGTTTCAGAAAAAAAACCTAAAAAATTTAGCTCTGACCTGAAATGACCTGAATTTAAAAAGGGAAAAGAGGAAACATGAAAGGACTAAGATGTCCCAGATTTAGAAAAACAGATTCCATTGTGAAGTGAGTTATCTACATTTTTTTAAATTATTTTTTTCAGTTAATTGAAAACCTAGAAAAAATCTGCTGTGATTTAATATGCATTGAGCTCTTTAATTTTTTGCTTTGAGAATGAATTAAAAAAAAAAAAAGTCATGATCCGGGATAGCAAGGTTTGTATTGAGGAATTGGTTGGAATAGGTTTCCTGCTGACCCTGTGGGGCAGCAGCAGCATCATCTTTCACAGCTTTTATTGTTCACTGTACATGAACTTCCTAATTTTTACTCTGCACATTTTTAGATCAGTAGGGTCCAGAGCACAGATCTAAGGACCATGGAGGTGCTGCAATTAAAACAGGGAGCCGAGTTCAGTCGGAAGAGCTCTCGGGAATGGCTAAGAGCTGACAAAAGCAAACACAGAGAAGCTCCTGTCGTTCACTGTCTCGGGGCGGTGCTGGCTGCTGCTCAGGCATCATACCTGGCATTTGGGAGCCAAAGGACGTGAGGGTGCTTTTGGTGCTGCTTCTTTTGGTTGGGATTTTGTTTGTTTTTTAAAGTAGCTTTGCTTTCTCTCTTCCTGTGGGATATAACAAGAGCAGTAAAGCTAGGGACTCTGAATCGACACCTTGCCCCAGGCAGGTAAAAGATGGTCTTTCTCTCTTTCGAAGCCAGACATCTGTTTTCTCAAAGAAAAACCTCTTTAAAATGAACCCAGAGATAAAGAAGCTATCACTCATTTAAGGAAAGTAATTTTTTAGAAATGTTATTTAAAAAAGAGAACTTTCTGCAAGAACCTCCACCGATACAGTATTCTAAATCGACTGCAGAATTAAACAATAGGTGACATAGGCGCTGAGCACAAAGACAGGTAAGAAAATAGATTTTCAGGTGAGAAGCAAAATGACCTATTGAAGGGGGGATAGAATGGCAATGGCCATGACAGGTAAGTAAAAGGAAAGGCTTAGCACCAAACTAGGTGCAGAGATGGAGTTTGGTGCTGCCCAACCTAAGTTTAAACACCAAAAAGATAAAAAAATGGAAATGTATTTATTTATTTATTTAAAACCCATATTCTCTAGAGCTTTCTTGAGCATCTGAGAAGAGATTTCTTTGGATTTGTTGTTCCAGGTGGATGATGTTATTAATAGGCAATATTAGAAGACAGTAGCTCTATTTAGTTCTAAATAAAAATAAAATGCTAATTTTGTTTGGTATGTCCTCAGTGCATCTGCATTTTTTCCTGAAAAATAAACAGTGAAGAACAGCGGTCATTTAGACACCTGGTTGAGAGCATAAGAATTTTTTCTCTTACAGAGAAAGCTTCAAGTTCCTATCGGTAACAGTTAATATTTCAAACCATGTGGGACTGTTGCTGGCCAGTCAGGTTCAAAATGTAAAAATATTTTTATCTTAACTATTTTTCTTAATAATAGCTTCAAAGGCAGAAAAATTGCTTGTTCAACTGCAGTTGACTCTTGTATGCTGTGGCCTGGCAAAGCCCAAGCTGTAGGGAAGGGCAAGACCTTGCATTTTGGTGGTGGTGTTGGACAGCCTGGAATGTGAATCATCCTGCCATGGTATATGGTATTTCTAGCAGGACTGATACAGGAGGAAGAAATGTTGTGTCGCATAGATCTATGGGTAGACGTCTCTCCAGGACTAAGAATTGTATCAAGTTTTATAGTAAATTCTTCTGGATTTGGCCATCAAGCCTCAATTAAAATCTTCGTAATCAATAGTGGACGGTGGAACTATCCTGGGTGCCGATGAGCTTGAAGAGGTGGTGGAGCGGAGAGGCAGCCGCCAGCTGTTAAATGGCACAGTTAATTTATTTCCTTACTTAGACCAGTGATCTCCTGCCTGCAAGTGAGGAGTTAGCGATGCTGAATGCAGTACTACCGACGAGGTTGGCGAGACCCGCGGGGTCGATCTGTAGGAGCGGGTGTGGTAAGGTGAGTGTTTCTTTCCCCATCTTGTTCCTTCATGTCCTCTAGCAGTCGTGCTCTCTACGTGAGTCAAGGAATCGGACAGGGAGGGACGAAAGGCTCCTGCCAGAGCGAGATGGATGCTGGAGGCTGCTCAGAGCCATGATTTTGCAATCATCATTAAAACCCGGCTGGATTGGTTGGCACTGCTGAGCTAGTCCTGAGACAGATGACTCCATACAGGTGTTCCATGCAGCACAAGTTTTAGGTAGAATGCTACTTCTTAGCATTAATGCTATTTTTGCATCAAAACTGAGTTCTTAAAAAATGAAAGGTAGTTGATTGTGTTGTGCGTGAGGCCATAGGAGCCTTCGCTAAGCCAAAGGGGTGAACCGTCTGCTGTGGAACCAGGGTTAGTGGTTTGCACCTAGACCGGTTCTTGTTCCTGCTTTGATGTTTAAATTCTTAGAAGTTGTAAATGGGACAAAATGGCTTCAGGGTAGAAGAGTATAAATTGGCACAAGGTGGGTACTTGGTGCTGGCAGCAGATGGAACCCCTTATAGCCCCTGGTTATTACTGTATCTGAGTTGCAACATTAAACAGGAATATCACCTTGCCTTCTGTTTTGCTGAAATGAATTAACTGACAGGAAATCATGGATTTCCGAACCCAGCTTTCCTTACGACATTCCTTGCTGCAAAAGGAGAATTAAGCCGGTGAAACGGAGTAACAAGAAACAGGTTCTAAAATTATTCTACATGGTAAGAGTGAAACATCATCAACCTGTTTAGTAGCAGTTCCACTGCTTTTATAAAAAGGGTTTTAGAGAAAGGTAAACTGTGACTGAGGGAAGGGAGAGTGCAGAGAATTGCTTAGTAGATGGTGGGTTGCAAGGGAGGCATGGTGTCTGTCAGAGGTGGGAACGCACTGCCAACACCCCGACAGCCGCTTTTTTGCCCGGGTCCTCACGGTCTGTGTTACAGCCGTCCCAGTTACAGTGTTCTGCTGTATACTCTTTCAGAATTGGGGGTGAAGAACCCACAGGGCACTTCTGAAAATTCCTCTTTAAATCCCTTGTTAGGTCATGAATGGAAAAAAAGCAGTAAAAACTTTCGAAAGAGATTTTTTGAATTCTCACCATGGTTTTATTATCTTCATAACTTTCAATGGCCTTACTGTTGAAACTGCTGTAGTGGGAGGTATGAACTGATGGTACAGGGCAAGGCTGAAGGAATGCAGTTTCTTTGCCACTGCTTGTACAATACAGCAGGAACACAGAAAACTACTGCAAAGATTCATTCTTTTCCCTGTTCTTCCACTACCGCAGAGCATGTGTAAGTCTCCTTCCTTGTGCATTTGTACGGGAGCTGCATTTCTTCACATTTCCCTTTTTGGCCATTTCTGCTGACACTGTTTTTCAATTTAAAAATTGCAGTCGAATACATGTATTGTTTGTGATTCTGCAGCACTGCCATAAAGAGCACAAAGACTGTGCCATTTAAAAAAAAAATTAGATTTTCAAAGACTGTAGTGGTTGGGTTTGGTGGGTATCTTTTCTAAATATTTTGAACAGTGTTCAGAAACTTGAAATTAGAAGCCACGTTAAAGGAAAAAAATGGGGACTATAAGCCAGAAAGCGCCGTGTTACACCGACAGCTTCTTTCAAAGTGTTTCCATGCACAAGTGGCTAGTGCTCTAGGATCTGGGAGCCAACAGCTTTCAGAGACCATTATTTTGGAAGTAGAATGGGAGGATTCATCCCGTTCCCTATGAAATGTGGTTACTTGAAATCTTCAGGGGGAGAGGCCTTTGGGAATAAGTGTTGACCAAAGCAACTCTAAGGATTTCCCAAATTGGCGCCTGAAAAGGGCTGCAGATTTAAGAGGTTGCTGTTCCTGCCTCCTCTCTCTATGGGAAGTTGCAGGAGGGATGGCAGAATTGGTGATGTGTGTTCTCCTCCAAATCATTGCTTTATGTGCCACCGCTGCTTTTGGTTTCCGTTAATGCACACGGCGGCAGACTGCGCGAGAAGTGACGATGGGTGGGGAAGGTGGGGAGGGGAGGGCAGCGTGGGACGGAAACTTGGAATTACACTGCTGCAAGTCACCGCAGCTCGTTCGGAGCCTTGCTAGACCCTGGACAAAGTCAGCGGAATAGGCTCCTTGAACCACCTAGACAATTAAAAAGAAATTAATGCATGGTGCTTAATGAAAGTGCTTTTGAGTTACAGTAGGTGACTTGATGTTTCTCCTTTCCTCCTTCTCTTAGCACCTTTGTGCCTTCCTCAGTTTTCATGTGTAGCTTGCTTCTGGTCCACTGTTACTATCTAATTTCTCTTTCTCTATCCCTTTTTTCCCTGCCTCAGCAGCTTAAAAAAAAAAGTCCTTTCTTTCCTAGCCCTGTGGCTGTGCTCTCCTTTCCTCTGCTCGTGTCCCAGAGCCGTGCTCGGGTCAGCAGCAAGCTAACGCTTTTGTCAGCGTGATTAATAGCGCTGTGGATTGTCGTTAATTCACTGGCTAATGACTGCAACTCTGGCCGCTCCTGGAGTAATCGGGTGATGTATGTGGGGAGCGCGCACCTCATGGCAGAGGTGAAAATCATTTCGACAAGTCAAATATTGTCACAGGGAACAAATGGCTCTCCCTGTTAATAAAAATTAATGAATTTTTTTTACCACTGGCCTGCTAAATGAAGCTGTGGAGTGACTGAGTGGAGGGGACAAGCTCGGTGGAATTAAGCACTTTATTTGATGGTTATAACTATAAACATCTTTATTACGGCTGTGATAGGATGTGGCAAGTGTTGTTGGGTGTTTTGTTTGCGTTCCAGAGAGGTTTGTTCAGATGCACAGAGGCTTTTTGAAACTTTGTGTCTGGGTTTACATTAGGAGGGAGAAGAGAGAGACAACAAAAGAGGTTTGATCTGGAATAGTGGGGATGAATGTTTAATATTAGTAAGTAGTGGATCCCTCCCTTCCTTCATTCTTCCATGGATGTATCCAGTGCCCTGGCCGCTCCTGGGCACGGACCTTTGGCACAGCCACCCCTCTGTGCTTGCCGAGCGCTGCTGGCTAGCTTCTGCCTTTCTACCAATTCCTTGCCCAATCGAGCCTCCAATTTCGCTAGTGCTCAAATCACTGTTGACACTCACTACCAAGCCTAGGCATGGAGTGGTCCTCTGGGAGAGGCTGTGCTTGTCCCTGGTGGCTTTCGAGGCTGGGCTGGAGAATGGGGTGAGGAAGGAAGAAGCGACATGGCAAAGTCAGCGTCCTTGAAGGAGTCGGCTGAATTTTTTGACACTGCAGCGGGAACCAGTACTTGATTACCTGTTAAGTAGTGAGCCGCGTCTCATAGGCAATGGGAAGAGACTTTGGTTTCATGAGGACTTCTGATTCTGTCTGTGCTGATGAGAAATGTTGGGTCCCAGTAATGAGGTCATTGCCTTATAGATGTGATCTGTAGAGCACATGACTCTTAATATGCAAGGTGCAGCCCACCGGTGCCCCGGATTCCACAGAGGCTAGTGGGAACACTGCTTGAGTCCTTGTGGTGGTAGTTTTCGAAGCCACTGTAGATAGATGCAGTCTTACAGAAATGATCAGGGAGCTATGGTCAACCCCTTTTTGCTTGCATTAGCTGCAGTTTTTATAGTCTTGCCAAGCTGACTGGTGAAGGACCATTTGAAAATCCTGGTATAAAGCAGAAACCCAATGTCAAATAACCCTGCTAGAAGGCCTTATTTGTTTTATCGGCTATGTATGGGAAATATCACCATTTCACAATTTCACCGTTTCATAGTCATGTATATGAAGAAAAACACCACCTCACCTGTCAGAGATCTTGAACATTTTCAAATTATCATATATCTGACTATATGGGAGCAGAAAAATGGAGGGATCAGAGAAGGAAACCATCAGGAAACCTTACATTAAACAAAGGGCTCAATGTTATGCAGGAATGAACGTTAAGTGACTGGGTTCACCTTGCAGACCCAGGCACAGCAGCAGTCCTCCAGCATTTTGTGTGCGCGCACGCGTTGTGGGAAAGGCTGTCTCGCATGCCACGTTTCTTCTCTTTTCTGCAAAGATGCTCTGACAGAGACCATCTTGGTGAACAGAAGGAGAATATTTACACTACTTAACAATGCGTTGCTTTTTACAACAAGGTGTGGATACTGTCTTGGGAGAGGTAACGGCTTTGTGTACTTTTGGGTTGTGTTTCCCTTAATGAACTTTTTTCCCTGACTGAATTTAATTTCAATGTAAACATGTTTGCTGCACCCAGAAAAACTATCTCAAAAGATGAACCACAAGAAAATGGAATGCTATTTCTGTGATTTTAATCCACTTTATACAGATACAATTTTATGGGTTGCAAAGTTTAGAAATGTGTTTAAACGGCTGAACAGTAGCGAAAACTACCTGCATCGGGGATTATAAAACTGTCATATTAATCTTGAAGATTCTTCAAGGTTGATCAGTGAAGAGGAGAGCATCTTCTGGGTGGAGATGCTTTCTTTCAGAATAAAAACTAAGCAAAACCTTGATTGGTTTTGACTGTTAAGGATCCCATGAGGATCCTGACTCCTGTTTCCTATGTGAAAATGCAGTAATGTATTGGATAATGATGTACTGTCCGGGTTTCGTGTTTTTCTTCGAGGTGAAGTGTTCTTCCCTTACGCTCACCACTGCATGCAGTGCTTCTGAGTGCTGCTAAATAAGTCATTTCATTCCAAACATGATTAGTTTAGAGATATCTAAAAAAATACTGGAGCAATACTGGAAATTATACATTGTATTAGAGACTGGGGGGATTGTGGAAATGCAGGAAACCAGCTCACATCATCTCGCTGCAGCTTCTGCTTTCGAAGTATGTTTTATTAGTGTACTTGGACACTGGGTTTGGCATATATTTCGTAGGAAAATCTACCCTATTTGTCAATGAGAGAGACAGAATAAATTAAAAATTGATTAAGCAATCCCAAATCTGGGTTAAGCGTTACTGTGTTTAAAACCAAATTCTTTGTGGTACATAAGAAACAAAGAGCCTGTCTTTTGAACAGACTTTGAAAACTATGAAGTTAGTAACTTATGTAAAAGTCCACTGGTACTTACTTACATAAACCAATACTGTATTAAATAAAATACACATTGTTTTGGCCTTGTCTAAGGCACTGTAGATCCATTCATATTTTTAATAACATATTTGTGAGCTTATACACAGATATCTGGTGTTAGGAAATTAGGCCAAGTACCATGTGCATTCAGTTGTCAAATGTTTTCTGATGGGGCTGGGCAATATTCGCTGAATAAATCTTAATTGCTGTGTGGGAGTTTATCAGTGTTGTTTAACTTCCAAAAAGAAAGGGAATTATTTTAACAAGGCTAAAACGTTGGTTGTCCCATAAAGTTATGTTGAAATATCTTGAACTTGAAGTGATTTGGGAATGTTGAACTGAAATATTTTGGAGTATGTTATTAAAAAAAAAATCTGAACTTATAAATTTCTTCCAATGAAATAAACTTTCCAAGCTGTATCATTCTTTATGGGATTGGCGTGAGGAGTTTTGAAAGAACGCTATTTCTCCAGGCACTTCCAGATTGGTTCCTTGTTCTGTAGCCACTGATGCGGAAGGGAGAGGCCCTCGCTGCACTGCAAACTTTCGCTGGTTCATTTACGTGTGAACATTTAAGTGGTCTAAGTTAAGCTTGGGATCCCATTTCCAGACTCTGATAGAGGTTGGCTGCCTCACCTGGTATGAAGGCTCCTTGCTTTCGTTACCTTGTGCTGCTGTAGCTCGGCATGCCATATTGCTATGGTTTGTTGCTTCTGTTGGACTCTGTAGAGGCCCAGGAAAGTCCCTGGTCTGGGCTCGTGGCAGGGGTTAGTTTATGCGTTATTTCCAGAAGAGGAGCCTGGAAACGTACTGTTGCTTGGGAAAAGGTTTAAATTTTCCTGAAGCAAATGCTGTTATCTGCTTAAGAGACCAGTCTAGCAAAAGAATGGAGAAGCTGTCAAGGCTCAGGTTTCTTTCCTCTATTGTCTTGTGGTTTTTTGGTTTTAATTGTGATTTTAATCATGCCTTTTACTTGAGGGAGCCTATTCTCTTTACTTACGGTCATGGGCCTCTGGCAGCCAAAGTCTGCTTATCCAATTTATTTGAGCCCATTAGCTATCTGTACCACTCTTTTTTTTCTTTCCTTTTAAAAAATATTTTTGTTAGCCTGGACTTTTTATTTGAAGAGAAAAAATTTATTTTTTTTAAAAAAGCACCCATATTGGTTTTTTTAACTTACATCAAGCTGCTGCGATTATATCTCTGAGAAAATTGTTTTCACTGTGGAACTGGAGCTTCCACAATGCCACATCTAAATTCTTGTATGCTTCATTATGTGTTTTTTCCATTTATGTTATGTTCCAATATACTCTTCTGCAATTATCCTTGAAAAGTGTTTTTTAAACTACATGAGTGAGATGGAAAGTTGTCAGCTGGGCAGAAGATACTAATTTTCAAATGTATAGTAAATGACTACATGGCTGAATACGCCTCTTCCAGAGAGGGCTGAATTTGCTTCAAATAGTAAATAAGACTAGCCAGAGCTTCTCCTTCCCATCGTGCCCTTAATCGCGGCAGCCTCCTTTGCCGTGGAAGACTGACCAGTCCTGACACGCATCTCTTTAACGTGGCCATGTGACTTAAAATCCAGGAGTTGAAGAGTTAAGGCACAAATAAAACCTCAAGTTCGGACTGTCAGTTTAGATAGTGCTTAGCAAGGGTCGAGGAAAAAAAGCCAGTTGTGATTTAGAAGAAAAACAGTGCGATTTGACCAATTCCATGGAATACCTTTCTTAGCCCCAGGGCAAGTGGAAGTGGTATATTAACCAAGGAATAGAGCAGAGGAGGAAAAAGGCCAAATCACATTTCTTTGAAACAAAGAGGCTTTTTACCAGGAACAAGCCTTGATAAAAATTACAGTGGCATCGCAAGTCATTTCACCCGCTCTGCCTCAGGCTATATTAAAGCAGTGAGGAAATAGGGGATGCAGCAGCCCTGAAATACAAATACAGTAGTCCCGGGAGCGTTTTTAGTATAAATAATCCCTTTTAGAATAATGTAGTGGCTTTAAATAGGGCCAGGTGGTGGGTGCAACACCCAAAGTTGCTTTGGAAAAGAGCAGAGGGAAGTAGGACAGGGTACCTCTGGGTGCGGGTATGTGCCCTGCAGATGCCCCATCTTCCTTGTGCTTCCACATGTTCCCATGCTCTGACTTAAAACTGAATCTAATGAAATCAGCTTAAAAATCATGTTAACGGATCCGTCAGGCTAAGCCATAAGAATACCGTGGTGTGATTGTGAATTGAATGGGTCTAAAACTACCGCAGAGTTCCCTGGGATCGGGTGAATTTCCTTTGGAGATCATGAGATTCTGATGAACTTCTGCTGTTGCTTGACGTTTATCCACAGCTCCTTGGGCAAGTCCTGTAAGCCTTCTGCAAAATGCTCAGGAAACCCACCTGTTTAACGGTATTTGTTTACGAAGTGTTGGGGAAGGATTATAGGTAGCGTTATGTCCCACTGTCATTTGTTGAACTTGCCATCGTTCCTGTCCTACGTTTTGCAGGAAAAGTCTAGGAGCACTTTCTCAGTCAGAAGTGACCTCTAAATAGACTTCGGTGGAAAAAAGCACTAAGATTACACATACGCTTCGTTCTTTGTCAGGTACTTTTGTTTTTCTTCTAGAGAGGAAAGCCTGTCTTTAAAGAGCGCTTGAGTGATCAGGAGGAGAGTGCCCCGTGCAGCGGTCTCTGCAGAGGTGCTCACAATGCAAACATTTATCAAAACTAGGATATGAAACTTTTTGAGGAGAAATAGAGACTTCTGCAGAGAACAGGATTTAAAAAACCAGTTGTTTCTTATTGTCATCGCTTGCCCCATTAAAATTCCACTTTTTCACAGTAGTTAAATGTTTCTCTAATTCATCAGAACTCTGGTACCTGGAGGAAGGTTGCTTGGCCCAGGAAAGGAGTTCAGTTTTGTTCCCATAATATCAGTAACTTGACTCCTCAGCCTGATGGTGGGAAGTATTTAGTAGACTTAGAAGTCTGTCTTTGCTGAATTTTCCTTATTTGCATGTTCAAAATCTGGCAGGTTAAATGTGAGCTGGAAGTTGGCTGAGTGTATTTAGTTAGAAGCGTGTCTCAGCCACGAAGTTCAGACGCAAATGTGAGGTTCAGTTGCTGTCGTAGTGCTTGACTGTGGCAATGGTTTTCCCTCCATAAAGCTGCACTATCCATTTATGGGTAATTACTCTTAAGAAAAATCAGTTGGTAATTACTGCTTTTTAATTGTTACGAAGAAAGGACTGACAATATGATCACAAGTCTCTCTAGATGTCCAGAAGATGCCCAGGACACAGAGAAAATGCGATTACTGGTGACTCTCATTGTGGTTTCGAGGCCAGTTAAGGATGTGTGAGAGCACTGAAATAAAGCTCAAAGCTAGTCAGGGGCTGGCTGTACAACCCCACAGCACCCCGTGTGCTTCGAAAGCGAATCCATAAAGAGCGGGAAAGCCGTTTCCAGCTGATTTTTGAACAGAAGCCTCTGTTCCCAGCCCCTGTCTAATCTGAGAAACTCGTCTCTGTGGTTAACGCCTCTCCAGGAGGGAGCTCTTCGCAGTCTAACCAGACATCCCTCTCTGCAGAGCCCTGTCTATTTTTAATCATAGGCTTGGGACAGTGACATGGGATTGTGGCCAAACCACGCTTTCTAATGAAGCGAAGTTGAGGGTTGTGAGTAGACAGGAGCAGCAGCCAAAGCCAGGGTGCTTTCCAGTAGCAGGTACAGCAAGCCCGTGCCCCCCCCGCCCAGCTGTTAGCTGGTTGGAATGGGTGCATCTGGAGTCAGAAGCGGTCAGATCCACTGCGAAGCCCAGGCAAGCAGGCAGCGCGTCGGGAGTGATGCACCGGCCCCGGGTCCTCGCCTAAGGTTCAGGCCCTGCCCGCATGATGTGGGGCAGCCCCGCTCAGAGGCTCTCGGCGCACGGCGAGGCAGAACCAGCCCAGAGGAGTTTGACAGCGGTGGTGGCACAGTGTTATCCCTGTCCGTCCTCCCTTCTGGTGATCCTGAGGTTTGCTGTCGCCTGTGCACGCAGACAGTGTGTGCTCCTTCAGCGTGCCAGTTAATGCGGTTGTATAAAATCGCCGGAGATAAAACCCTCAGCTTAATGTTTGACAACCCTTGGTGTGTCCTGTTTGGGGAGGAACGTGGGCAGCCTCTTCTGTACAGAAAGGAGTTTTCACGTGGATCTTCCCTTGACTTTCAGGTCTGGGAAAAAACCCATGCTTTTTGGGTCAAACTGAAGTTCGAGGCTGCTGCAAAAATGTGTCCTTGAATTTTGTGAATAAAAGCGCCATTGGTCGTGCACAGCTCTGGGAGGACTCAGCTCAGTGACCGAGTGGGATTATGTTCTGCTAAGAGGTCATGAGCTGGAGTGGTTTGGTTTGGTTTGGTTTGGTTCAACCAACGCAGACATTGTGGGTTGGAAAATTTGGGAACCTCTTTAGCAATAGGGCTGTGCATTCTACTTCTGCTGCTCATAATTAAAAAAGTATGTGGGATAATGAGAAAGGCTTTCAAAGACTGAATTCTAAAAACTTGACTGGGGTAGTCCATTACAAAAAATGCAACAAGTTCTACAGATTTTTTTGGCTTTAAAATGGAAGGGGTAGGTGGTAGAAAATAGCCTGAGAACAAGCCAGGCTTGAAATACAGTTCTAGAAATTTGGCAAATTTCTGCATATCGGGATTTAAAAAATATCTATATAGTGTTACGAGTGTTGAGGAAGATAACGGTTTGCAGAGTACAGCGTTACTCAGGATGGTAAAAATAGCACAAAGTGATTTTTCACTGTTTTTGCAGAGCTCTGCTGTTTATTATGCAATATAAAATTGGTGAGCTTCCCTGGAATTTTTTTGGCCAGGGATGGAAAATCCAACTTATATTGTGGCGTTAAAATGTGTGCCTCTGTGCCTCGGAAAATGGAGCTCTGCTTTTGACACCCACCTCACGGCTCAGTCCTCTGTCCTGCATTGATTCACTGATTCCCTTTTATTCTGCATAGTCTGTTGACACTGTCCCTTTCCGTGCTCTGCCCTCCCTCCTCTCCTCCACGCCTGGGGTATGTTTGTCTGGCTCACGTTAGGAAATATAAATTGTTATCGATTAATATTAATATTTAGCATGTTTGTGAGAACGTCTTTTCCCACTGCTATTAATCTGCTATGTTAATAATGCCAGGACTCCTGTTCTGGACCCTGGGGAACCCACAGTGAGTTGAATGACAATGAGACGGTGACAACAGCCGAAAAGCTTTCACTTGGCAAAGATGTGAATTCCAATTGCAAGGTCTCCTTTTGGAGACTTACAAATGCTTTATTCTTGTTCTGTGGTTTGACATCCAGGACCGAGAGAAATATCCAGCATCATTTGTTAGTTTTTGGAGAGCTAGTCTAACTGCATTTATTTATTTATTCTAAATAGCTAGTAACATTTCTCTTAGCGGAGAATTTATCTTGCAGTCATTTTTAAAGTTCCACTTTACTGCATTTCCAGCAAAGAAATTTCTGTAGAATTGAAGCATTTCTATAGTTTTATAGATTTTTAAAGGGGAGGTATTTTGTAGCAAAAATAAGCAAACCACTGAAAAAGAATTACAATTTTTCTTCACGAAGTGGAGCATTTTCTTCAGGCTTTCTTCCTTTGCAGATTTTCTTTCTGTTGTATTATTTCTATAGATTCTTCACAAATGTTTGCTACGACTGGGTGTGTAATACGCTGTACATTTCTTGCGACGCTTCATTGGAGCTATTATGTTGTAAATAGTTTAGAGACAGAAATCCCAAATGCTAATATTTTTTCCAGTGGCTTTAATAACAAGATAGAAGAGCTCGCCCCCCCCGCCCCCAAAAGAGCCTGCTTTATCTACTGCATCCAAGTACGCATTGAATTAATTCTTTAACACAGCACAATTTGTAGAAATGTCATGTTGAATTCCAATATAAAACAAAACACTGAACAGAGAGATGAGGTGAAGTGTAGTTGTGGACAACAACACTCTCTGAAGAGTTTGACTCTAAAAGGATCTTCTGTGGAAATATTTTTGGTGCCTGGTTGAACTAGACTTCTACTGGAAATATAATAGTGGCATTTAGTGGGGAGTAATTTGGACACTTTCCCTGCTGGTTTTACTAGAGGAAAAATGCGTATTAAGGAACACATTGAAATACTGTTTCAAGCTTTATTCTTAATTTCTGCCAGCAGAAATCCCTTAATAAAAGCAAACACTTAATTTTTTACTTAAAACCAAAGGCACTTTAAATCCTTAATACCTGTCTTCTTACAGCCAAGTTCTCAAGTAACTATTTTTTTTAGAATGTTTGTCGAAATATGCGTCCGATTAACTCTTCTGCTCTGTACTGGGTCGTTATCTGTTCTTACAGCTCACTTCTAATGTGAGGCATTTTCGGTTTCTTTTTAGTAAAAGGGCTTGAATCTGCTTTGAGAGGTATAATTACGATCAAGGCAAAACAGACCATAAACGTGAATCCTGAAAAATGAATGTGCACATTAAACATGTTACGTTTGCAAATGTTTAGCTGTTATCATAGTCGTCCTTGTTCTCCTGTCTCCTTCCCCGCCTCATCCCTCACTGTCTCCGTCTCTCAATAACTCTGCAGTTCTTAGTATTCTCCAGGACTAAATTGTTTTTTAATGTATTCTACAGCAGTTCTGCATTAGACAGAGGTTCAGGGAAGTTTTGTGTATTATGTCCTTGCACACCAACTGCAAAGGCGGAGCAGTCCGAATGACAGGCTAGGACACTCGGATACAGCGGTAACTGTGGAAGTCTCCCGTTGTGAGAGAAGGGCACGTAGCTTGCTCTTCCCTGAGATTTTACACAGGAGACGTGTTAAAGCTTGCGTCTCCTTCGGGCTTCATTTCAATGCCGTTAAATAAAAATGTCCACGCGTAATCCTGCAAACGCGAGTGCTTTGGGATGGCATAGCTTGCATGGCTTTGTCAGAACAGGTGTTACTCGCACAAAGGGATGTTACTGGGTTACGGCGAGCTTGGCAACCGGATCTTTGAACAGCTGGGTCTGGCAGGGCTCTGTTACCTGACCACTGATTTCCAGGATCCATTTTACAAAATCAGCATCTTCCTGCTTCTTGAGCATTCCTGAAATACTGTGCCGTGTTGTGTGCGGGTCAAATGTAACGACGGTGCTTTAAGGGAAAGCACTGACCGATGAGGTAAGAGAGCTGGATTTCGGATGTCCGCTAGAGCTGGGTAGGAAGGATTTATCATAGTATCAGCTCAGACTGACTGTGCATTCAAGTGGTTTGAGGTTAGCAGAACCTGAATCTGAACTTTGTATGCGCACCCATTCAGCGGAGTTCAGCTGGTTGGTTTGTCAGTTGGAACAAAGCCAGTAACTCGTGACTTAGCTGATCGCAACAGTGCGACTGTTGCGTCTCGAGCACATGGAATACTAGATCTTCACCTAGAACCATTTTCATTGTCCCTGGTTCCTTTTAATTGTAGCATTTTGGGTGCTTTCAGATAATAAAGTCAGGGAGCCTGTGAAAACCTATGGATGTGTTCTAAAGAAGAAGCAGGCTTCACTGAGATACCTATCTAATGTGCTTTATGTATTAGCGTCATCTGTTGTTGAAGGGCCAGGATTTGGGGGTGGGAATCAGAGATAACCAAAGGGAAGAGAAATATTATTTCAAGCTGGATATTTCTAGACATGGTCTGCATCTATGGAGGAAAAAACAGGCAAAAACACAGCAAGTTACATCCAAAGTGCCCATTAAACTACAAAATTAAACAGAGGATTGTATTGGCAGTAGAACTTCTCAAAGGTAGAAATGGATCACGTGGCACGTTGGCAAAACCACATCCCATTTGTGACCGCTTCCCTCCCTGTACATTTATTTCCCAAGTCTATTTTTCAACTGTAAAACTTGTGAAGACGAAGAGTTTTCATGAATGGCTGAAAGAGAAAAAAGGCATTTCTAAATGTTCATTTAAAGCAGAATTTACTTTTCCTCCTGCGGCAGTTAGAGTTGTGTGGAAAACCTTTCAGAGCATCGCTCTGTAGCCTGAGAACGGTGCAGAGCTCTGGGCCCCACGGGAGGCCGCTCTGAGGCAGTTTCTCGTGTGGTTGCTGAACGTGCTCCTTTCGGACCAGCATCCGCTAGCAGCAAATGCTGTAGCTACTTACCAGCACAGCTTAGATGGAGGAGAAAAGTTCTTGCAATGCACGAAAGGGAGAAATCGTGTGACAGGCTTAGGAATCTTAAGTAACTTATTCTTTATCGTCCTTTCTTTACAGCCATTAAAATTAAATGACTATTCTCTGTGGATGGAGGAAAAGCCATTTTTGTGTGGCCGTGAAGCACTTTAATGCTTCAGTCCCATCCTTAATGAAAGAGGAATAACTCTTGTCACCACAGTTTTGGCACTGATTTGCAGACGCATGGCAGAAGAAAACCCAAATATTTTAGACTCGCTTCCAGAGATGGTCTTGCACTGAATTTTAGGTCTTTGGCTTACGTATGCAATCGCTTTGAAGTGTTACTAATACAGTCCGTTCTTTTCTTTAGCCTGAGGACCCCCTGTGTGTTGAGGGAAATGTACCTTTGTAGGTGAACTGCCTCGCCAACAGCTGGGAGTTGGTTACCTTCACCAGTAGGGTGACTGGGAAACCACTCCTAGATGAACTTGAGTAATGGAGGCTTATTGAGGATCGTGCTGGGTACCTTGACTTTTTTGTTTTGATGCTGCCGTTTGCAAAGCATGCTGCAGAAGACCTGCATCGTGAAGAACGTGGGCTTGTGTGAGACAGGATGCCAGTTCCTGGTGCCGCAAAGTGCTTGGAATTTGTGGAGATCAGGCTTTGTAACCAAGGCCAGACAGATTCAGTCCTAGCAGGGGCTAGGTTTCTGGTTTTCTATTGTATTTCAGCTGTGGCCATCAGGTGGCAATCTGATCACTAAGATCATTCACTGTTCTGAAGTCACTGTTTGGGTGGGTGCTGTTTGGTGCTTTCGAGTGTCCTTCGTGATTTATAGATGTCTCCTAAGTTTTGGTCTGCGCCTGGCTGGCAGCCTTCCGCCCTGCTCCGGGTGAAGTGGGAGCGGGGAGTGAGGGTCGTGCAGAATTCCAAATGGAGGAAGGCACGGTATAGGATAGGTACTTGTTATAATTTACCTGTAGTAAATTATACATGGGCAGCACAATATTCAGAGGTAATGAACCCTGTCAGTTGTTGGCAGCAGTTAAGCACATACTTGCTTAATGTAAGTATTTGCACTCTTGGCTGAATTAGGCTGTAATGTTGATGATTCGTTCCAGCCCTGCTGGTCTACAAATCGGTCATAAAAATGACCGGTTTTGCTGATGAAACACACTGAGTGCACAGCAAATAGAGACAAAAGCCTGTCAACCCAGAGTTAAAAATGTAGGCAATCTTGTTTTCTGCAGGTGTGAAATATTCCATGCCTTCTTCCTAACATAGCACTATATCTGGATATTTTTTGTTTGTTTGTTTGGTGGTTTTGTTTTCTTCCCCAGGGAATGTTTCTAAAGGAAAATCCATACAGTGCAGGAACCTTGATATGTTCCCTGGAGCTGTAAAGGCAGTGGCGACGTCCCTCTTTGGGCTGGAAAAGATGTTTGAGGTCACCCACTGCTCTTCCTCTAGAGTCAGAAAACTGGAAATTAATCCCAGGGAAGTCCTGGCCTCGTGGGTGTTTTTCTGATGATACCTTTTACATTGTAATAGCCCAGTAACAGAGAGTTCTAGACAATACTACTGTTTTAATACCTGTTTGTGTTTCTAAACTTACAGCTAGGAAGGAGTTGCAAAGTTTGAGTAACTAAGTTAAAAAAAGAAAATCCAACCCTTTGACAACCAGTTAATCCCTAAGGAAAAAGAGTCTGTCAGTCTGTCGCTGTGTTGTTTCCGGCTTAGGTGCGAGTCACAATTCTGCTGGCACATTTGTTTTTTCTGCTCTTTTGCTTAAATTCTTTTCTTGGGCCTGAGATTCCAGGTTAGCTTCTGAGGCAAAGTAGGAGTTCAGGGGGTGCCTGTAATTCTTCTCCTTGCTGTTTAACAAATGAAAATGCCTGGTTTTTTACATATACGTTGTATTAATATAGACCAATTTGACAAGAGTGTTCTCTGATCTGGCACCGTTGCAGACTTCAGCCTGTTGTTATTTTATGGACGAATAAAAATGAGCTGTTTTCGGTGAACATCCCGTTCTGGAGCTGTCTGCCAAATCCGAGCGTGGAAAGTCGGCCGGTGTCAGCCAACAGCACAATGCCATGGAGTATGACAAAAGTGTTATGGGCTCGGTCCTGTGTTCTTTGCTGTTGATATTCCCATTGCTCTCAATGGGAGTTCTGAGTACAGAAGGAATGTAGGATCAGGCCTGGTTTTGTATTTAATTCAAGGCAGAATGTGCTTATTGATCAGACTTTGTTTGCCTGATATTAATTCATTCTTGGTGTGTTCCGTAAGCGTCCCTAGCGAAGGAGTGGGAGATGTTCTTTGCAATGTCTGTGAACGTAGAAGGTGCTTAGTCATTTCAGACAAGTAGAGATTTCCTTAGCGGGATTTTATATTATATACTATTAATACATGTATTTAAAAACAAACACAAAACCTGCCAAAAAACCCACCCAAAATCTAATGCATTGTTTCTTTTACCACCATTTCCTTTAACATCAGACTTTCTTTTTCTTTCATTACAGCTGCTAAATAGATTATTCATGAGGTCTCTCACCAATACCAAAGCATCGCTCTCATTGTTGCAAGAACCTCATTGGTGTCACACAGATTTTAAGCCTATGCCCATATCTGATTATCTGTGGAAACAACCTTTCAATGGGTCTTTTTATCTAGTAATTTTGCTAGTGAGCTTTGAAGGACTAATTTTAGTTTCATGACAATAACAGTAAGGTCAAGTTGTGTTTCTGTACTGCTTTTCACATAACCAGACATTCCAGAGCATTGAAATACTTGCCGTTAGAAGAGGGGCAGATGTAGGACAGCATGGTTGTCGTCAGTGAATGGCCACATCCCACATACGGCGCTCGAACAGCAGCCAGCTGATTTGTGGTGAAACTCAGTAGAACTGAAGATTGTTCCTAAACACGATGTTCTCTGCTTTTTTTTTTTTTTTTTTTTTTTAACCCAGTTGTGTTACATCCAGAGTAATGCTGAGGGGAGCGCCGAGGCTGATAAACAGCACGATACACAGTGGGGCAATCTGGAAGAGTCTGCAGTGCAATGATTATAGGCCCAGCAGCAATGCAATAGCCAGGAATTAAGGAGGCTTAACCAGTACTGAAGTAGTAGTGCAAGTAGGTGGACTTGTCATGTATGCTTCGGCTCTAATCAAATCTAAACCCTAGCTGCTGAATTTGCCTAAAATAGTTGTTACCTCAAATATATATATATTATTCTTGGATGAAATGGAGTAGCACAGGAGTTAGTAGTAGTTAAGAAAGAATCATAGTTAGGAGTAGAGACTAACACCAGAGAATTTTAACAAGATAATAATAGGCGTGCACGTTCGGAGGAAAGATCCCCCATGCACCCGGTGCTGAATAAAGTAATGCTGCTCTTTAATACACCTGTAGAGGAGATCTGCCAGCACGCCTGTGTTTCAGTGCCATCTATCTCGGGAAGCGCTTCCACAGCAGGACTTCCCACTTCAGACTCCCAGGCGATGTTCTGGAGGAGGCAGGTACAGCCGATAGGAAGGGCAGGTACAGAGCTGGGCTGTGCAGACGCCTGCCGCCTCCCCCGGGGCCTGGGCAGACAGAGGCCCAGGGCAGACAGCCGCCCGAACGGCTCTGCTTGGCAGCGCGCGCAAGGAGCGGCAGGTACAAGAATGGCTGATTTCCTCTGACAGCCCTGGCTGCTAATAAATACTATGTAAAAGCTATTGCTCTGCATGTTCGATGGTGGCGACAAACCCAACGCGCGTACGTATACCTGTTCGGTGATTCTGCGCACAGGGATGCCGTACGGTATCTCCTGCATCAGAGCTACCGCCACCTGCAAATGCTCTCTTTCGTTCTCATTTTGTGCCTGTTGCCAGTCCCCGATAACTGATTCTAGCAACTGAAAAGCCAGAAGGGAAAGATTACCTGTGTTTTATGATTTCTCTTGAAATATGAGGTCAGTCTGATGTGGGTTCAACTTCAGAGTAAATTAAAATTTAACCAGAACTGGCCTGATTGTCCCGTGGCAGAAATTAAATTAACGGGGTTCAGTAGCGAGGTGTCTTTATACTTTACTTGTATCATTTAAAAATTTGCACATGTTGTGCTCCAATAAACCTAGTTTTGCTTTTCAACTCGGTTGGAATTCCTGTTTCTTAAGTGCAAAAGAGGCTAATCATAGAGTAGAAAATAATTTGACTTGCTAATACTAGGAGAGAAAACATTTACAGCAACCACAAGTATTTTCAGGATTATGGAGTATATCATACTTAGGAAGGCTTGTTTCTGGCGACATGTTTGAGTAAGGAGGGTTGCACTTTTTAGCAGAGGAAACATTTGTAAGCTGCAGCAGGCAGTTCGCTGTATTTCTCAAAAGCTGGAGCAAAAAAGTGTTGGCAAAGGAATCAGAATCCTCCTCTTCAGTAATGTCTGCCACCAGGTTTCTTGGGCATGAACTCAGGAAAATCTTTATTAGGCATCAAGGAGAAAAAGAAAAAAAAGGAGGAGATGTGTCTTTCACACAGAAGGTGTATTCTGAGGATTTAGAGGAGATGTAGGATGTGTGCCTTAAGTCGAGCCTCACTTTTTCAGCTATTCTTCCCTGATGGTTTCTGTTTGGCAGCAAGAAATGTCTTCCATGCTGCAGTGAAAACTGTAATTTTTGTTGGGTGCTGTTTCCCCCCCGATTACATCAGAGGTCAGTCATTAATATGCACTGTGGGAGTCCCTCTCGTTTCTGCAAGGTCCACAATGAGGCGGTTGTTGGACTTGTTATCATAGTGGAAACTACTGTGCAATGAAAGCACAGTCATGCTGCCTCATGTTTAATTGAGAGATGGCAAATCTGTTCCCAAAATACTTCAACTACTTGTATTGTATGACAAATGTGTTTTTCTTTTCCCCTTCATCTGTTTCCCTCCCCCCCTTTTTTCCTTTTTGGATGAAAAAAAGCTCCGTTTTCCTTACATATGAATGTTGTAGCTTAGCAATTGACTCCTCTTGGAAAAATCCCCAAACATTATTACCCTCTGAGTCTACAGTTTTCACTCATAAGCTTCCTATCTCTAATGTATTTCAGGCTCCCTGGGACTTGCCCCCTCCCTTTTTTTTTTTCCTTTAGTGTGTTCAGAACTGGTTGTGTTACTTGCTTCTCAAGCTTATTTTCCGTTCATACTGATCTTTGGCATCCTCACAGGTGTGTTCTTGTCGGACCTCGTCAGCTGGGATGCCCTTACGCCTCTAGAGGGTGAGACGGGCCACATCGCCCTTGAATGCTATATACTTCTCTATATGGCTGTATTCTGTATATCCAAGGCCTGGTTCTCAGCTTATTCACCCTGACTCTTTCTTTACCCACCATAGCTCTGTTGACTCTTCGTAGTAAGAGTTCATGTTATGAAAGGCCGGGGCCTGCTGAATGATGTGTCCCCTCATCACCACTTGTCTGACGGGAGCGCTGAGAGTTACTCCGGGTATCGCTCATTTTTTTTGATCAGGAGCAGTTGTTCGGTCTGTGCTTAATTTTCCAAATGGTGAAAATTACTTAACATTAAATTAATAAAGTAGACCATCTCTATACCACTTTTATTCCCAGCAGACAGAATTTCCCAAATCAGAACTGGAAAGCTCAGCTGATTTTTTGGTCAGTGCTGGCCACCTGCTCAAAGCTTGCCTTTTTCCAAGGCAGTTTTTTTATCCGCTTGGTTGCTTGCCACTTCTTTTGCATCACTCTATAAAATCAGATTCTGCATTTCAGTGCGCCTCTTTTAAAGGTTCTGCTCTGAGACTTCCCTGTTAGAATAATATTTTGGCGCACGAGTAAGCACTGTTTGCTTGAGATGTTTTGTCTTTCAACAGATAGGGTATATTTTGTTCAGTGTTGAAAAAGTTGGGTACTAACAAACATCCCTTTTTGCTCTGTGAACTACAGAATTGGAAGGAAATAATAATCCACGCTGAGTTTCAATTAATGGCTGAAACTGCGTGCTACAAAGCTGATGCACTAGCTAATGTGAATACTTGTATTTTTGTTAATTCAGCTTAATTTGTGATTAGTAACTATGGGTTTATTATAGTGTAGCTGTAAATAACTTTCAGAAAGCGTGCCTGCTCAAGCAGGGGCTGGACGGGGTGGTCTGCAGAGGTCCCTTCCAACCCCCGCCGTTCGGGGATTCTGTGAAATGCAACTTCATGCAAACCATTTTTGCTTTGCTCAGCGAACCTTAATTTTCGTACTGACTGGTGTTTCACAATATTACTTTAACGTTTTACCCAGCTTTCTCTTACAAGAGTTTTCTTGCCAGCTAAAGCCCCTGTATCGGGAAATAACATCAATTCTGCTTCAGTTTGATATGAGGCATATGAATATCAGTTCATCACAGTTAATTCAAATAGAGTATTCAAATATGCTAACGAGCACTCCAATTATTGTGGCAAAAACTTTGAAGATACATAGTAATTACTTTATTTCCTAGTAGATTTCAGAGAAGAATTCTGAAACTTACTTTCTTCTTAATCTCACACCATTAGAGTGGAAAGGCTTTTATTAATCAGAGGGAAATTTCATTAATGGGTTTTCTTCACTGGGAAGTTGGAGCTAAATATACATGTGTGTAATTTTTCAGATACAGGAAATATGAGATGTAAGAACATAATTCTGATAACTCTGTTTTAAATGCTTTATGATGCCTGAATAATTGTTCGCTTAAGTACAGTGTATGATGTTAAAATGTTTTATGTTGCATGATGAAAGACCGTAAGATCTGTGAAAGGCCCTGTTTAGCACTAACAATCTGAAGAGGTAAATGCGTCCCAAAGGTTAAGTCTGTTGTCCTCCGTGGAGTTCCTTTGGAAAGTTTCTCTCTGGATTTAACACTCACTCGGATGATCCCGGAATCCTCTAGGCAGTTCTAATATAGATAGTTCAAAAAAGTTGTTGAAAAACCACAGATGGTTCAGTCAGGAGTCCTTAAAGGGTTGAAAACACACATTTCAGTGAAGGATATTCTATCCTATGTAGCTCATTCAAGAGGTTAAGAGGTGACATCCTCAAAAATTGAAAAGGGAGGGATGTTGAATGCAGAAGGTAGAAAGGAGGCAGAGCCTTGCCAGGGAGAGAGGAGACAAAGGGGCTGATAATTCCCCCATTAGCACTTGCTGCCGAACTGTGCGCTTTGTGTGTGGGTGTGGGGGGTGCCGTACAAGCCCCTTCCCTGAGCAGTAATCACTGCCGGGCAGAGGCGTTAGTAGTGCAGGGTAAGTGCAGAGCCGGGTGCCAGGGCTTGTTGGCCGTTGCTGAAAAACCTTCAAGTAGGGGGTTTTCAGCCTGAAAGATAAGCTTTTGATCTGAAAGATGGAAATAATTCAGGGGAGCCCTGTGGTCTAAGAAATGCAGGAGGTGATACAGAATTAGCACAAATCCTCTCTTCTGTCCTTAAAATCTAACAATGATGAATCTGTTTGCAAATCGGTTGGTTTGTTTGCGATACATCTCTGCATCGCTGCGTAGGAGCTCTCTAGTGCAGCAGACCGGCTTGGCTCAGGAGCTCAGTCGTCAAGGTTTTATAGTCAGAATGCAGATGCTGTGGCGGATAAGGGAAGCGAGTGACGTGGATTTTGTTTTTGGTTTTGTTTAAGACAGCGGCTTGCATGTTTTTTTCTGTTCACCTCTGAATTGCTGCCTTTGGCTGCCCAAAGAATGTCTCAGAATGATCGCTGCGGTTATAAACCTATAACATCAAACCTTAAAAAAACCCAAAGAATTTCAAGATTTCTTAAATGTAAATAATGTACTATTGTGTAGCATATTTTTGGAATCTTGAAAAGAACTAAAGTTCTTGACTTTCCAGCAAAGTAAGAGGGATTCAGAACGCTTCTACGTAACTGAAGCCTGTTAGCAGTGACTGTAAGCCCGTGTTTGGATTGCAAGCTATGGCGGTGCTTCTGCAGATGACCCTGCTCTGTGTTTGTCCGCCTTCGGGGAAGAAAACCCCAGCTCCATTCATAGTTAATACAGATGTTCGTGAGGTCAGAAGTTCTGGTGAGGGTACTTTCTTCAGACGGGGACTGTAATGGCAGTCTTGCAGACAGAAGGCTCTTTCCTTTCTGCTCTACCTCTACCCAGGAGGATGCTTCCTCATGACAGTGGTCGGCTAAGACCCGGGGTTCATTTTCCAGCCCTGTTAGCCACCTGTTTATTCTCTCTATGGCTGTGCGTCTCGTCTGTAAGACTCTATAAACCGTTTCCCCTTCTATCTCTTTGTAAATCCTTTGAAGAAGGGGCTCTCTTCTAAGCAGGGCTGGTTAATCAGACTGAATAGGAGCTTTCAGCACTAGTATCGCAGCAATAATAATATTAATAACTGCATTTCATAAGAATAAACGTATTCCAAGCACAAGTACATCAGAATGTGGTTTGACTGTGGGAATTTCACTGTGTACAAGTCCAAGGGAAAGTTGGTAAAAACCCAGAGTTTTCTGGCTTTGGGGAATTTTGTAAAAAATAATAATAAATTTTTTAAAAATAATTAATTTTGTAATCAAAAGGCTTAAATGTCAAAATTTCTATGCTCAGGAAAGCAAAGGAGGAAAGGGGACAAATAATTTTGAAATGATTGGAGTTCGTGGTTCTGAGAACAGAAAAACCAACTGCATTCTTGGGTCCCGAGATCTGACATCGCTCAGCCACGATCCCCCGCATTTACTGGCCCTGTGACAGAGCGGGAAGAGGCCAAGCCGAGCTCCAGCTGTGCTGTCCAGGCTCTGGGTGTGGAAATGTGGCCGAGTCTGTTAGAGCTGCAGGTCCGGAGGACTTGTAGAATCCCATCTGTGCAGCAGGGAATAGCTGGAGAAAGCCCTAAGAGCCCTTACGGCAAGGCTACCTGGGAGACTGGCCTCTTTGGTGGATCCAAAGATGAATTAGGGGGGAATGCGGCAGTTCCGTAGCAGAACTGCATACAGCAAGCAGAGTTCTGCCGTGAAATCACTGAAATGCGTGTCTGAAGGAAGCATTTTGGATTCAGCAGACTAGCATTTTCTGGTTAAAAGTATTCTGAAAACTTCTTGGTCAACTCCTGTGCTCGCAGACTTTTTTCTTATTTAATTTTCTTTCAGTGCATTCGGGTAAACATGTCTCGGATTATTTGTTTTTGACAAGTGATGGAAGGGAAGACTTGTTTGAAGAATATTTTTAGCTCGTACAAGCCAATATCAAACCAGAAAATGGATGCACATTGTTACAGGTTTAATAATAGAATTGACCTGTAATTCTCTGAAGTGGCATAATTTGTTGCTGGAAAATGAAGCTTAAAAATCCTTGCAGGATTAAGGGTATTTACCTGGGGGGGTGGTGGTGTTTGTTTTCCCCAAACACAGGTGCATGCACACTCTCTTCCTATCCTCCGGACTAATTTGACTCCTCCTACATAAAATTTTGCCTTTTATTCTATATATATCCCGTTCAGATCTTCTTATGTGGTGGGTTTTTTTTTCCCCTAGTACATTATACAACTGAAGAAGTTGGGGCATAGGAAAAACAGCTGCAGTTCTGCCGATGCCTTTGTGGAAAGACTGCACAAATTTTATAAAAGGAAAAAGAAATAGTGACTCGCCTCTGAAATTCTTGCATCCTGAATTGTAAGAGATTAGGCATTTTAGGCCCATGTTTAAGTGCTTGGGTTTGGTTTTTTTAAGGAATAATGTTGCAATACTACTTGGGTTAATCTGATTCTGCCTAGTTTATGGGATGTCGCGTGGCATAGAAGAAAGTGTACAGCTTTCCCCTACCTTTCCCTTTGACTGTTGTAGCCCTGTTGCAAACCAGATCCCCGTCCTGTGGAGCTCGGTGGAACAATCTCCGTTCGGTGCTTGAGAGTGCAGCTTGAAATGCTCGCTGTTTAAGCATGTGGGACACGTTAGTCTTAAAGCAGTAGTACGAACTAGGGATGCTTTTGTTACACCCGGGAAAGTACCTTGAGGAGATGTAGCTGGAAGGTCGCATCAGCCGCGGCTTCTGCTGTGTGACGCACTGAACCCACGAAACCCAAATACTAGTCAAAGAGTTCTTGCCAAACTGAAGTCAGATTTTGCCTTAATTTCTCTTTTATTTCCTCTACAAAATATATGAGCCAGTTAAAACAATAAATGGTTACAGGGAACCTTGAACACCTCTTCTGTGTTTTCCTCCCTCTTCCCGTTACTGAGAGACAACCGCTGCAGTCACCCTGGTCCAGCATAACACGGCAGGCCTGCAGTTACCTTCCATCTCATCCTTCAGTAGCACTGAATGTTGTGCAACCAGTATGGATAGTCTTACCTCAGTTCTGCCTGAGTTCTTTGGTGAGGATTATCTTTTTTTTCTGCCACTACTTCTATCCTTAAAGCACGCGAACTAGGCTTTATGAAACTTTGTCCCAAGAAGAGATTAATTAATGTTCACGTGAGTATTTCAGTGTGTTTTGTTCTGCTGTTTCCCCTTTTAGGTGACAGCGAGATTGTAAATAATATGTACGAGACCGACCCTGATCTCCTTGCTGGCGAAAGCGCAGAGGAGGAAACAGAGGACAGTATTATGTCCCCCATCCCTGTCGGACCTCCATCACCCTTTCCCACCAGTGAGGACTTCACTCCCAAGGAGGGCTCACCTTATGAAGCTCCCGTCTACATTCCTGATGACATTCCAATCCCACCAGATTTTGAACTCAGAGAATCTTCGATTCCAGGGGCAGGGCTAGGGATTTGGGCCAAAAAGAAGATTGAAGTTGGGGAAAGATTTGGACCCTATATGACAGTACAAAGGAGCACATTAAAGGAAACAAACTTTGGATGGGAGGTAAGCGTGTTGGATGTGGTAATCACATTCCTTTGTCTTCTGTGCAAACTGTTCATAAAGCCAGACCGGTCTCTGACTGACCTGGGGGCAGCAGCAGCGACTTTGCTAATGCTGTATTTCCCTGCGTTATTTTGCATCCCCGATTACATGTGGTAATGAAAAAGTGGCAGAAATCCTTTTTAAGAGAGCTTATTGGGCTGCAAACGCTGCTCCAGCACCATTTTAGAAGGTTGGTTTTAAATGATGTTGGGTCACTTCTTAAAGCGCTTGTCATTTTCAAATTGTGTTCAGAACTTGTCACAATGGAAGAAATATGATTAGTCGCATCATGTTTTGTAGTTGGGTGTGTTACCTTTGACTTCCAGTCCATGTTAGCTGTGCAGGCGTTATTAACTGGTCATAGAAAAATAGCATGTACCCATTAACACCCTAGATGTTCTTGAGTTCTTGCTCTGCAGCAAAGATAAAGAAATGTGAAAGTCATTTTTCCCTAAGAGCTAAACAAAAACCAGTCTTCAACAGGAAAAATGCCACTATCCCAGAACTCGTATCTTTCTCTCTGCTTTTCTGGGATTGTCCCAGAAATCATCTTTGTCTCTTCGACTCCTGTATTCTTGATTTGAAAGTATCCGTACCCCTAAGAATTACCATAAATTATAGTAGATTCTGTGAACGGTGATTTATGCTCTGCGTCCACAGTCCTATCCCAGTGCTTCCAGTGTCCGTTATACAATATGTAATTGCTTCTCCGTTGTAGCCCTAACGGCCACCCAATGCTGCAGTACCCCTGCTGCGCGTCGGCCCTGCTGCCCTCTCCTGAGGGAGAGGCTGCCCCTGGGCAGCTGGTGCAGAGAGGTTGGGCTGGCTAGGACTCGCCGGCTGCTTGGTGGGCTAGCCCTGCCCCTCGAAGTAGGTGGAAGCTGAATTTTACCTCCCTTTTCCCCTGGGCGGAGCAGTAGCTTGGCCTGTTTCCTCCATCGGCCACTATGTGACGTGAAGCCGTGGTGTAAAAACTGTTGGAGCGCAGAGGCGGGAAGCCACTAAGGGATAAAAGCATAAGACTTACCAAGTGGGCAAGCCAACGGCGCAATCACAGAAGCCCTGTTTTCTTAGAAAAGGAGGCCAAAAAGGCCAAACTTAAGCATTAACATTTTAAATGGTGTCTGATTATATTTACACTCTTGATTGTGAAGTCTGAAAAATCAGGGAATGGGTAGATTCCGTATGTCCAGATGTCTTTGTTTATTCTTTTAATGTGTCCAAAGTGCAGGAAAAAGCAAAAACCACTTGCTGTGCAAAAACAAAACTCAATCGTATTTTGTCGTTCTGCAGTAGGAAATGTGTGAAGGGCTAGAATCGGAGTTTGGTTGAAGGAGTCGAGAGTTTCCTTTTCTCTCTCTCCTAATGCAGGCAATGAAGGGAAATTCAGCTGAGAGTTTTGATTCCCTCTGCCCCCCGCCGATGGCATTCCTCAGAAGTTCATCTTTGTGTTAGCTGCTTTTCTTGTGAATATCATTACAGAATATTTGATTAATATTGCTGTATTAGCTTCAAAACGTGGTTGGTTTTTTTTTTTTGGAGGGGTGGGGGGGGCACAGAAATCCCTGTTCATATACTGAAAATGCTTGTCTGTTCCAGAGAGGCTCTAGGTATGAGGCAGCTTGAGGTCACCCTACGTAATGCTCATGTTAAGGGTTCTCTGAAGCAAAGGAGTTTTCCTCTAGGATTATGCAGTATTGATTATTTGTAGGCAGTGGTGTGGAAGTGGCTCCTGCAGAAAGGTGAATTCTCTTTTTCTGAACCTAGTATTTACAGGGGCATTCATGGGGTGTTTTTTTAAAGACAGTAATTCTTCTGGAACACAGTGCTCTCCTCCTTGACTGCTAGAAGTCAGACCAGATTTGAGTAATGCCAGTCTTTTTTTCTATGACCTTGGCAAAACTTTGTCCTTGTGTTTTGTGTTTCTGATAAAAGTTTGTATTTACATTCATGTTTTTAGGAACTGCTCCCTATATCCATTCGGCACTGAATGCCAGGCCTGATATAAGCCATATCTGTTAACTTCAGCCTGCGTTGACTTTGCGATACTGCTTATTTCTGTAGTGTAATTGAACAAACTTTCTTTCTCTGTGGTACTTCTCACATTCCAGCGGCACTCTTTTGTTCTATGATTTGGCACATACGTTTCATACCTGAAAGGAAGGACTATTTGTCCTCCATCAGATGTCCTCAAACACTGTCTTAGACCCACCCTGACACTCTCTCTCTCAGCCTTGCTTGTTCCTGCCAAGGCCTCCTGTGGTTTTCCACTTCCCAGTGTGTTTAAAGAAAGTTCAGAAATCTGGTTTTAGTCACTCGGTACCTTCATCATTTCACTTGGGAACGACATCAACAAATACCTTCATGTGCTAAACAGGAATTCACGTAATAAATACTATCTCTGCCTGTGTGTTGGTTTCTGAGCCGTTTCCTTGGAGCGTAAGGTTGGAAAAGCCTTAGAGAGATTTTCTGGGCACCTTTACATGTCACTTGTGTTAGGAAATTGTAACTTGGGCTGTTTTCCCCCTCTCTTAATAAAATTGAGGAGGCAGACAATTGGCAGCAAGAGAAAAAAGAAAGGGGAAGAGGTTTTTGTCACCCTATAACGAGCTGACTGGACTTTTGCCTCTGTATGTTGTTTCTTACACTAGCGATGAATGTAACACATCTAGTTTTTGTAGCGTACCATGAGAAGTGCTCCTTAGGCAACTCGCCGTTATTTTGTGACGATACTTCTCTGTAAGTCCTAGTTTAGACTTGCAGTGACTTGAAAGTCGAATGTTCTTGTGGGACTGCTTACACCTAAGTCCTTATCGCTGGCTAATCGAGATATTGCTATTACACTTGAATTGCCTATTCTATTAGTTACATTAGTGTTGTTACTTCAGGGAAGGTATCTGTTCTTCACACCCAACCTTCCATTCCTATTTCTCAGTTCATTTCCTGTAGTTTATACTCTCGATAACGCCCCTTCTGTGGACACACGGACACCCCCCACCCCCACCCCAAATCCTGGAAACCTGGTCTTTGTTTGTTTGTTTTTAGTAGTCATCAGTTCCTTAATTTTAATAGCATTTCTGCCTTTTGCACATCACAGGAAATCTGTTGCCAGACTTTGACTAAACTAAGAGTGCCACTAGACGTCGTAATACCCAAGAGTGCTTCACATCACGTTTTGAAGTGGGCGTTCATTTGCAACACCTCAGTTTTGCTAGAAACTGTCGTCTCTGGTGTTGTATAGGACACATCTTTGCACGTACAAATGCGCGTCCGGCTCCTGCCCACGGTCAGGATGCAAGTTTCTTAATGTGCTTGGACTTGTGCCCATCTGTGATGAGCCCCAGCCCACTGTGGATAGTGTAAAGGATGAAATGGCGCTGGAGGATGTTGAAGTAGACTCTCTATGAGTAGGTGTGTAGGAAGGCATGTTTTTATTGCTGTTCTGTTTGGGTTTTTAAGTTAAAGCTCAGGCAGGCTAATTCAGCATACTAAAATACAATACAAATTTAAAAATCCTTCAGTTTGTCCTTCACAATGAAGATCTGTTCCTTCTGATTTCTGTAATTAAAAAAAAATCCATTTGGGGGGCTGGAAAATGTGCTATTAAGGGCTTTGATTTGAAAATGGAGATCTCTTCCGTCCAAGGCAGAAATAGCTTCCTCTTTGCAAACTTCAATATTAAAGACCAGATTTGTGAATTAAAATGAAACAAAAGAGTTAACTGTATTTCTTCAAAGTCTTCAAGAAACACGGGCTCCTGTTCTTGGAGGCCGGCTCTTTTTTCATGTAAACTGTTTGATCCAGACCTGGCTCTGATGTAACACATCTAGCTCCGGGAGGTAAAAGAATGCTATTTGCTGAAACTTTCAGCTTTGCTCATTATTTCCCCTAATGGCCCAAAACATCATAGGGAGCGCGGAATGCTGTGCCTTGCTTGCTGTATCTTGAAAAAAAGATAGGCAATTTTTTTTATTAGAGATGTTTTTCCTTTTAGCCAGACAGGAGGGACTGGGTTAGGGCTGGGCAAATACATGTCCTACATCACCTGCAGCAAGGCTTTACCATCTGTTTCTTTGTATGTTTTTCCTCCAACATTTGCTTTGTGGAATCTGTTTTTTAAAACTATTCTTTATTCAAGAGCTTATTTTTAACAGGGGGTGGCAGTGAGTGATTCATGTTTGTTTCATAAAAATAAACGAGATGTGTTGGTCTTCCGGCCCCCACCCCCGAGATGATTCAGTAAGTGCCTCTATAGGATGGTGTGCCTTGAGCTCTCCCTCTGTGCCTCATTCCCTGACACTACTGTGCTGATCATGTTTATCTACCTTTTTTTTCCTTAAAAGACACCACCCAAACTAAAAGCCTTGTGATTATTTAGTGTGACGTGATTGCATTTCTGCTCTGCTCTCCTGATCCTATTACTTCCTTGCCTGCTGACACAGAACATACTATTCAGAGCACCCCAAATAAATCACGGCGTGTTTTTGCTTTATTGCCTCTGGGACCTGGGAAAAAAAATAAAAATTGCGTAATGATTTTGATCACTTTGTTGAGTAAATAATGATATTTATCATAGCAGTGTTTATTTTGCTAATTGAGAGAAGAATGGGAATCACATCCTGGAAGGAAATTTAGCAACTGAGTTCTAGGGAATTTGGAAGCAATCAAATATGCTTTTAGCTCAGTTTGCTTCACAGTGTAAATGCCATTAATAAAACATAGTTATTAGTTCCTTTGTTTTAATTTATATTTTGAGAGAGTTTATTTGCTGAAGCACAAGAGGCTTCTCTTACACTGAAGTGTTAGAGGCAGGCTGCTTCTTTACATATGAAAAAGAAGTGCTTTCATTTTATACTTCAGGGTGAAGATAGAAGCTGTCCCATGAAAAAGAAATAACTGTGGAAAAAATAAGAGCTGGCAGCTACGGATGCAGCAGGCATTCCTGGCCTCACATCTGGGCCAGTGGAAAACTCTCCTGTTGTTTGAACGTGCTTTACAGTGTCAGTGATTCATGGCACTTCAACCTCCCTGTTCCCACAAAATAGAATATTTATATTGGGGGGGGGGGGACACTCTTGTTTATTTGTTTGTTTTTTAGAAATACTGCGAAGTTCCAAGGCAAATTTATTTCACGTGACTGGCCTTCATTGCTGAGAGGAGAATTATATTGTATTTCCCTGAGTCTTAAAGATATTAAAAAAGGAAGACTCGAAGCATGCTTTTAACTGTGGTGGTTTTGTCATGCTTTCCAGTTAAAAGAACATACAGCCCAAATTCTCTAATTTCACTTTAAAAGCTGATGCAGTTCGTTAAAGCAGCGTGTTCTTGTCTGTCCTGTTTCTTAACAAAAGATGCTAATAGAAGTACAAGTCCTTTAAATGAGCAAAGAAATCCCCAAACCTGTTTGCACTCATCCCTTGCTAACATTCTTTCAACTTTTAGCCTGAAAGGATGTGATGACATTTCCTGGTAGTTTTTCTTCGTGTGTCTTCTGATTCATTCATTTTCTCTGGCCTCTGCTTTTCCCTTTGGCTTGAGATTAATGTTACTATAACAGCTTCTATCGCTCAGGGAAAAAGAGCTTATGAATTGCTATTTTCCAAACCACATCTAATGCTCTTGCAGGGGATGAGCAGTCTTGGAAATTGCTGAAGAATGGTGTCCATGGCCATTCCCTAGATGGAGCGTGTTACCTACGCAGAAAACATTTCCCATGCCAGGTTACTTCACAGTTTCTCAAAGTCTTATTTGGCTAGAATAATTCAGAAAAAGAAAGAACCTATGGGTTCATAAGGTAAACAGAATGTAAGAGCACTCGGAGATTCCCTGATATGCCCTTAGCCACGAGTAGTTGCTAGCAGGCATCCAGAGGTAGAGTGTATATGTACAGGCATTATAAAACTGCAGATAAACTTTTGCTTTAGACTGAAACCTGGCCCTTAAGTGAAAAAAATAAAACTCAAGGAGGCAAAAGAACTTACTGAACTCTAAATATTCTAAAAACTGTGCGATCTTTGGCCAATAAAGTCACTCAGCTTTGTATGTGCCAGGTAATGTCCCCTTTCCGGGGAACCGACGTGGTGAGGACATCAGCACTTCTAATTTTCTCCACGGTACGTGGCCTTTGTTCTGGTGTTAGGAGGCCATCGTGAGGAAGGGGAAGAGTCAGCTTCCAGGTCCTGTCGGTTGTCAGACTGTTTCCGATGCCCGGTATTACAAAATGCCAGTAGGCGCACGCTACTGGCTGTTGATTCGGAAAAAGGAGCAGCAAAAAAAAAGCGGGGTGAGGTGCGGGGAACTGCTTATTGTATCAAAGGCAAAATCCCATTCTCTACAACTAAATCTATTGGGGGTGTGTGTAATTTATTAAATTCAACCCTGGATAAAAATGATAAGTGCACCTTATGACATCCAAGTGAAATGACTGAAATTTGTACCATTTTTTGATGTTTCACCAAATGCTTCAATGTCAGGGTTAAAAGAGTAAGTCTTTTTTAGGCCCAAGAATGCCAAGATATCTTGCTCTATCTTAGGCACTTCTCTAAAACATGGGTATATAAGGAATTAAGAAAAAAAAAAAAGAAGAGACGGGGAAGGGAATGACTAAGAATACCTCCTGATATTTCTCCTTTATTTCCATAAGGGGTAATAACTCATGAGCAATCCGGCAGAGGGCACTTTCTTTAAATAGAACATTCTGATTCACAAGCAGAAAAAGGAAATAAATATTTTCTTTTCGTCTTCGAGAGACATCCATTAATACCAGCTTCTGAAACAGTATTTTATCATCTACACTAAAAAAAAAAAAAAAAAAAAAGAAAAAAAAGGAGGAAAAGAAAATCCCACGAAAAGCTCAAGGGTGACCACAGGATTGGAAAAATAGCTCTCTTCATTGTCAAAATCCTTGCAGAATACAGTGCACCACTTCTTCCTCTGGAATGTTATCCTACATAGAAATCGAACCTTTATTTTGTCCGTTCCCAGAAAAGCCTGGCTGATGGAGCATTGGAGCACAGTAGGCTTTTGTAAAGGAAATGATCAATAAGTTAGAGTTGAAACATAAATATACATGGGGGTTTTAAAGGAGGCATCACTCTGTGGGCTCTTTCAGTTGCAATTTCACAAGGTGGAAGCAATGCAAAATAACTTGCTTTGCAGTCCGTAGGCTAATTCTGCATGGCAATCAGGGATAGTTTGCTGTTTGAGAAGACAGTCTGTGTGCTTACTGGTAGGTGATGTACATGTGGCAGTGCGGCACGGAGGGTCCCGGCGTGGGGGATGTACGCGTGGCAGTACGGCACGGAGGGCCCCGGCGTGGGGGATGTACACGTGGCAGTGCGGCACGGAGGGCTCCGGCGTGGGGGATGTACACGTGGCAGTGCGGCACGGAGGGCTCCGGCGTGGGGGATGTACACGTGGCAGTGCGGCACGGAGGGCTCCGGCGTGGGGGATGTACACGTGGCAGTGCGGCACGGAGGGCTCCGGCGTGGGGGATGTACACGTGGCAGTGCGGCACGGAGGGTCCCGGCGTGGGGGATGTACATGTGGCAGTGCGGCACGGAGGGCCCCGGCGTGGGGGATGTACACGTGGCAGTGCGGCACGGAGGGTCCCGGCGTGGGGGATGTACACGTGGCAGTACGGCACGGAGGGTCCCGGCGTGGGGGATGTACACGTGGCAGTGCGGCACGGAGGGCCCCGGCGTGGGGGATGTACACGTGGCAGTACGGCACGGAGGGTCCCGGCGTGGGGGATGTACACGTGGCAGTGCGGCACGGAGGGCCCCGGCGTGGGGGATGTACACGTGGCAGTGCGGCACGGAGGGCTCCGGCGTGGGGGATGTACACGTGGCAGTACGGCACGGAGGGCTCTGGCATGGGGGATGTACACGTGGCAGTGCGGCACGGAGGGCTCCGGCGTGGGGGATGTACACGTGGCAGTGCGGCACGGAGGGCTCTTGCGTGGGGGATGTATGTGGGGCAGTACGGCACGGAGGGTCCCGGCGTGGGGGATGTACACGTGGCAGTACGGCACGGAGGGTCCCGGCGTGGGGGATGTACGTGTGGCAGTGCGGCACGGAGGGCCCCGGCGTGGGGGATGTACGCGTGGCAGTACGGCACGGAGGGCCCCGGCGTGGGGGATGTACACGTGGCAGTACGGCACGGAGGGCCCCGGCGTGGGGGATGTACACGTGGCAGTACGGCACGGAGGGCCCCGGCGTGGGGGATGTACACGTGGCAGTGCGGCACGGAGGGCCCCGGCGTGGGGGATGTACAAGTGGCAGTACGGCACGGAGGGCTCTGGCGTGGGGGATGTACACGTGGCAGTACGGCACGGAGGGTCCCGGCGTGGGGGATGTACGCGTGGCAGTACGGCACGGAGGGCCCCGGCGTGGGGGATGTACACGTGGCAGTACGGCACGGAGGGTCCCGGCGTGGGGGATGTACACGTGGCAGTGCGGCACGGAGGGTCCCGGCGTGGGGGATGTACACGTGGCAGTACGGCACGGAGGGTCCCGGCGTGGGGGATGTATGTGGGGCAGTACGGCACGGAGGGCTCCGGCGTGGGGGATGTACACGTGGCAGTGCGGCACGGAGGGCCCCGGCGTGGGGGGTGTACACGTGGCAGTACGGCACGGAGGGCCCCGGCGTGGGGGATGTACACGTGGCAGTGCGGCACGGAGGGCCCCGGCGTGGGGGATGTACGCGTGGCAGTACGGCACGGAGGGTCCCGGCGTGGGGGATGTACGCGTGGCAGTACGGCACGGAGGGTCCCGGCGTGGGGGATGTACACGTGGCAGTGCGGCACGGAGGGCTCCGGCGTGGGGGATGTACACGTGGCAGTGCGGCACGGAGGGCTCCGGCGTGGGGGATGTACACGTGGCAGTACGGCACGGAGGGTCCCGGCGTGGGGGATGTATATGTGGCAGTGCGGCACGGAGGGCTCCGGCGTGGGGGATGTACACGTGGCAGTACGGCACGGAGGGCTCCGGCGTGGGGGATGTACACGTGGCAGTGCGGCACGGAGGGCTCTGGCGTGGGGGATGTACACGTGGCAGTGCGGCACGGAGGGCTCCGGCGTGGGGGATGTACACGTGGCAGTACGGCACGGAGGGTCCCGGCGTGGGGGATGTACACGTGGCAGTACGGCACGGAGGGTCCCGGCGTTGGGGATGTACACGTGGCAGTACGGCACGGAGGGTCCCGGCGTGGGGGATGTACGTGGGGCAGTGCGGCACGGAGGGCTCCGGCGTGGGGGATGTACGTGGGGCAGTGCGGCACGGAGGGCTCCGGCGTGGGGGATGTGCGTTGGGCAGTACGGCGCGGAGGGCCCCGGCGTGGGGGATGTACGCGTGGCAGTGCGGCACGGAGGGCCCCGGCGTGGGGGATGTACGCGTGGCAGTACGGCACGGAGGGCTCTTGCGTGGGGGATGTATGTGGGGCAGTACGGCACGGAGGGCTCCGGCGTGGGGGATGTACACGTGGCAGTGCGGCACGGAGGGCTCTTGCGTGGGGGATGTATGTGGGGCAGTACGGCACGGAGGGTCCCGGCGTGGGGGATGTACACGTGGCAGTACGGCACGGAGGGTCCCGGCGTGGGGGATGTACGTGTGGCAGTGCGGCACGGAGGGCTCCGGCGTGGGGGATGTACACGTGGCAGTGCGGCACGGAGGGCTCTGGCGTGGGGGATGTACACGTGGCAGTACGGCACGGAGGGTCCCGGCGTGGGGGATGTACGTGTGGCAGTGCGGCACGGAGGGCTCCGGCGTGGGGGATGTACGTGTGGCAGTGCGGCACGGAGGGCTCCGGCGTGGGGGATGTACGTGTGGCAGTGCGGCACGGAGGGCTCTGGCGTGGGGGATGTACACGTGGCAGTACGGCACGGAGGGCCCCGGCGTGGGGGATGTACGTGGGGCAGTACGGCACGGAGGGCTCCGGCGTGGGGGATGTACGTGTGGCAGTGCGGCACGGAGGGCTCTGGCGTGGGGGATGTACGCGGGGCGGTACGGCACGGAGGGTCCCGGCGTGGGGGATGTACACGTGGCAGTGCGGCACGGAGGGTCCCGGCGTGGGGGATGTACACGTGGCAGTATGGCACGGAGGGTCCCGGCGTGGGGGATGTACACGTGGCAGTGCGGCACGGAGGGCCCCGGCGTGGGGGATGTACACGTGGCAGTGCGGCACGGAGGGCCCCGGCGTGGGGGATGTACACGTGGCAGTGCGGCACGGAGGGTCCCGGCGTTGGGGATGTACACGTGGCAGTACGGCACGGAGGGTCCCGGCGTGGGGGATGTACACGTGGCAGTACGGCACGGAGGGTCCCGGCGTGGGGGATGTACACGTGGCAGTGCGGCACGGAGGGCTCTGGCGTGGGGGATGTACACGTGGCAGTACGGCACGGAGGGTCCCGGCGTGGGGGATGTACACGTGGCAGTGCGGCACGGAGGGTCCCGGCGTGGGGGATGTACACGTGGCAGTGCGGCACGGAGGGTCCCGGCGTGGGGGATGTACACGTGGCAGTGCGGCACGGAGGGCCCCGGCGTGGGGGATGTACACGTGGCAGTACGGCACGGAGGGCCCCGGCGTGGGGGATGTACACGTGGCAGTACGGCACGGAGGGCTCCGGCGTGGGGGATGTACACGTGGCAGTGCGGCACGGAGGGTCCCGGCGTGGGGAATGTACACGTGGCTGTGCGGCACGGAGGGTCCCGGCGTGGGGGATGTACACGTGGCAGTGCGGCACGGAGGGTCCCGGCGTGGGGGATGTACACGTGGCAGTGCGGCACGGAGGGTCCCGGCGTGGGGGATGTACACGTGGCAGTGCGGCACGGAGGGCTCTGGCGTGGGGGATGTACACGTGGCAGTGCGGCACGGAGGGTCCCGGCGTGGGGGATGTACACGTGGCAGTGCGGCACGGAGGGCCCCGGCGTGGGGGATGTACGTGTGGCAGTGCGGCACGGAGGGCCCCGGCGTGGGGGATGTACACGTGGCAGTGCGGCACGGAGGGCTCCGGCGTGGGGGATGTACACGTGGCAGTACGGCACGGAGGGTCCCGGCGTGGGGGATGTATATGTGGCAGTGCGGCACGGAGGGCTCCGGCGTGGGGGATGTACACGTGGCAGTACGGCACGGAGGGCTCCGGCGTGGGGGATGTACACGTGGCAGTGCGGCACGGAGGGCTCTGGCGTGGGGGATGTACACGTGGCAGTGCGGCACGGAGGGCTCCGGCGTGGGGGATGTACACGTGGCAGTACGGCACGGAGGGTCCCGGCGTGGGGGATGTACACGTGGCAGTGCGGCACGGAGGGCTCTGGCGTGGGGGATGTACACGTGGCAGTGCGGCACGGAGGGTCCCGGCGTGGGGGATGTACACGTGGCAGTACGGCACGGAGGGCTCCGGCGTGGGGGATGTACACGTGGCAGTACGGCACGGAGGGTCCCGGCGTGGGGGATGTACACGTGGCAGTACGGCACGGAGGGTCCCGGCGTTGGGGATGTACACGTGGCAGTACGGCACGGAGGGTCCCGGCGTGGGGGATGTACGTGGGGCAGTGCGGCACGGAGGGCTCCGGCGTGGGGGATGTACGTGGGGCAGTGCGGCACGGAGGGCTCCGGCGTGGGGGATGTGCGTTGGGCAGTACGGCGCGGAGGGCCCCGGCGTGGGGGATGTACGCGTGGCAGTACGGCACGGAGGGCTCTTGCGTGGGGGATGTATGTGGGGCAGTACGGCACGGAGGGCTCCGGCGTGGGGGATGTACACGTGGCAGTGCGGCACGGAGGGCTCTTGCGTGGGGGATGTATGTGGGGCAGTACGGCACGGAGGGTCCCGGCGTGGGGGATGTACACGTGGCAGTACGGCACGGAGGGTCCCGGCGTGGGGGATGTACGTGTGGCAGTGCGGCACGGAGGGCTCCGGCGTGGGGGATGTACACGTGTCAGTGCGGCACGGAGGGCTCTGGCGTGGGGGATGTACACGTGGCAGTACGGCACGGAGGGTCCCGGCGTGGGGGATGTACGTGTGGCAGTGCGGCACGGAGGGCTCCGGCGTGGGGGATGTACGTGTGGCAGTGCGGCACGGAGGGCTCCGGCGTGGGGGATGTACGTGTGGCAGTGCGGCACGGAGGGCTCTGGCGTGGGGGATGTACACGTGGCAGTACGGCACGGAGGGCCCCGGCGTGGGGGATGTACGTGGGGCAGTACGGCACGGAGGGCTCCGGCGTGGGGGATGTACGTGTGGCAGTGCGGCACGGAGGGCTCTGGCGTGGGGGATGTACGTGGGGCGGTACGGCACGGAGGGCCCCGGCGTGGGGGATGTACACGTGGCAGTGCGGCACGGAGGGTCCCGGCGTGGGGGATGTACACGTGGCAGTACGGCACGGAGGGCTCCGGCGTGGGGGATGTACACGTGGCAGTGCGGCACGGAGGGCTCTGGCGTGGGGGATGTACACGTGGCAGTGCGGCACGGAGGGCCCCGGCGTGGGGGATGTACACGTGGCAGTGCGGCACGGAGGGTCCCGGCGTTGGGGATGTACACGTGGCAGTACGGCACGGAGGGTCCCGGCGTGGGGGATGTACACGTGGCAGTACGGCACGGAGGGTCCCGGCGTGGGGGATGTACACGTGGCAGTGCGGCACGGAGGGCTCTGGCGTGGGGGATGTACACGTGGCAGTACGGCACGGAGGGTCCCGGCGTGGGGGATGTACACGTGGCAGTGCGGCACGGAGGGTCCCGGCGTGGGGGATGTACACGTGGCAGTGCGGCACGGAGGGTCCCGGCGTGGGGGATGTACACGTGGCAGTGCGGCACGGAGGGCCCCGGCGTGGGGGATGTACACGTGGCAGTACGGCACGGAGGGCCCCGGCGTGGGGGATGTACACGTGGCAGTACGGCACGGAGGGCTCCGGCGTGGGGGATGTACACGTGGCAGTGCGGCACGGAGGGTCCCGGCGTGGGGAATGTACACGTGGCTGTGCGGCACGGAGGGTCCCGGCGTGGGGAATGTACACGTGGCAGTGCGGCACGGAGGGCTCTGGCGTGGGGGATGTACACGTGGCAGTGCGGCACGGAGGGCCCCGGCGTGGGGGATGTACGCGTGGCAGTGCGGCACGGAGGGTCCCGGCGTGGGGGATGTACGCGTGGCAGTGCGGCACGGAGGGCCCCGGCGTGGGGGATGTACGCGTGGCAGTGCGGCACGGAGGGCCCCGGCGTGGGTGATGTACACGTGGCAGTGCGGCACGGAGGGCACCGGCGTGGGGGATGTACACGTGGCAGTGCGGCACGGAGGGTCCCGGCGTGGGGGATGTACGTGTGGCAGTGCGGCACGGAGGGCCCCGGCGTGGGGGATGTACACGTGGCAGTGCGGCACGGAGGGCCCCGGCGTGGGGGATGTACGCGTGGCAGTGCGGCACGGAGGGTCCCGGCGTGGGGGATGTACGCGTGGCAGTGCGGCACGGAGGGCCCCGGCGTGGGGGATGTACACGTGGCAGTGCGGCACGGAGGGCACCGGCGTGGGGGATGTACACGTGGCAGTGCGGCACGGAGGGTCCCGGCGTGGGGGATGTACGTGTGGCAGTGCGGCACGGAGGGCCCCGGCGTGGGGGATGTACGTGTGGCAGTGCGGCACGGAGGGCCCCGGCGTGGGGGATGTACGTGTGGCAGTGCGGCACGGAGGGTCCCGGCGTGGGGGATGTACGTGTGGCAGTGCGGCACGGAGGGTCCCGGCGTGGGGGATGTACACGTGGCTGTGCGGCACGGAGGGTCCCGGCGTGGGGGATGTACATGTGGCAGTGCGGCACGGAGGCCTCTAGCATGAGTTGGTAATACAGGAACGTACCCCAGTTCTCTAGTGAGCTTGGGAGCTGCCTGCTGAGGTCTGAGCTGGTGCCCCTTACCTACTTGCAGGCGGGCTACCTACATCTCACTTGTGCCGTCTCTTGCTGTGTGAGGGGCCCTGACCAGTTGAATGTTTTAGGTGTTCACCCAGTTATTTTATGGGGTCCTTTTTCTGCGTAGCTTATCCCTAGCCCCTCAGTTCCAGTAAACTTGTGCTGAGACGTTCGAGAAAGTCATTGCTCAACTTTGAGCCAAGGTTTAAATACTTAGTGCTGTGTTTAGACTCCGAAGGTTTCTGACATTAGCAAACCTTTTGGTGAACGTCATTTGAGTTCCTGGTTAATCATGAAGTCTGAGAGTTTTAAATTAAATTTCTTTACCTCAATCTGTGCAATACAAGAAGTAACAACAGTGACTTTTCCAGAGTAAAATGTTACGTTAATTACTTGTAGAGAAAGGGGAAATCACATTCTCTGCATAATTTGGCGCCGTCCTCTTCTTCCCATAGCAAATATGAAGCAGCACCAAGAGTTGGAGAGCCGCTAAATGTAGCAACTCTTATTTTGTGGGATTTAGCACTTCACACATTTTGGCGCTTTGATTGCTTCTTATTTGGCTCTGGAAATGCAAGGGAGTATCTTGTTATATCTAGAAGTGAAAATGGAAATCTGGGTCTGTTGCTCCTTCTGATGTAGTGGGACATAGGTGGGTCTTTGTTCTTCACTTGGCAGCATATCACTTAATTATTCATCCTGTCCTTTTTTGTGTATTTCATCACAGAGGAGTACTGGGACCTGTACAAGATGAGACAGTCCTTGTACTGAGAGTTTACAACTTTGAAAAATGTGGACTGTTTATCCAAGGAAGGCGTGAAGCTAAGTTTGAGTCACATTTAGAAACATTAATGGAAGAAGCACGTCTGCAGGAGGAGGTCTAGTGGTCAGACGAGGTGGTGAACTGGCCGGTTGGAGTGGGAGGAGCACTTCCATGCATAGGGATGTCTTTGGAAATATTATTAATCATGTGCTTTGGTTCTCAAGTTGTGACTAAGGCCAGCTGCTTTGCGAAGTGTCCTTGTAGAATACCCACCTTGACTCATTTGTGCATCTTTGTTCATTTCCTGGTTCTCTCTGTCCTCTCTGAGAACAAGCAGATAACCAGGTCATCGGGGGCACGGGCCGAAGTGGAAGCTGGTTAGCCTAGTTGGGTTCCAGACTGGTAACGCTATGCTGTGACCATTTAATGTGTTTGCGTTGATCAGAGACGTGCACGTTCAAGGGGGATGTGTAAATAAAGGAGGGGCATCTCTCTCACGAGGCAAGTCAATCTGTGTACACATCGGGCAGCACAGGCTGGAGGGTGGTTCGTCAGAACTTGCCATCACTTACGCTCTTTGCCACAGAAATGCGCAAAATGTGCTTAAAAAAATTAAAGTGCTTTTCACCGAAGGGTATTCTCACATGGATGTCCTGCTCGTGCACGATCTTCGGTCGGGCTTTTTTGGGCTGCTCTTGGCAACATGTTGCTAGTGAAGTAAGTCCCCGGCATGTCCTGGGAGCAATGTAATGTGTAGTAAATGACGCAGCAGTTCAGAAGCCCTGATCTTTAAGAATCACCTTTGTGTTTAATGTATTTCATAACCCTTCTGGTATAGAAACTGCAGCATTCGGCCCACTCGTGCCTGCATTTGTACTGAGGCAGTTTGTTCAGCACACAGAAGTGGGTATTTTCCTTTTGATCTGATTAGCCAGCAGTATGTTTCTTCACTTTCAGATAATGCCTGGGCAAGTCGTTGCTTTAATTGTACATCTTATTGTGTCATCCCTGTTCAATCATGTTCAAAAATACCTACATTTCACCCTTGTCCCCCACCTCCCTTTTCCCATTTAGATCTCACTGAAGTCCATTCTACCTTATCAGCACAGTAATTTCATGAGCAGAGCTAGGATTTCTGCCGTTTAGGCCCCGGCCATTGTCTGTCGCAGCTGCAGTCAAGATAAACCCTCACCCAGAACAAAGTTGGAATGACCTTTTACAAGCAGAATCTGCCTTGTTTCCCTCCAGACTAATTTATCAGCCTTCATTTCAGCCTAGTCTCTCAGCAGAGGCCTGAAAGAACATTACAGAGAGCATGAATGAACAGGGGGATTAAGATGCTTGGCTAGTCCCTCTTTTTCATCAGACACCTTCTGGATTTACTGAGATGTAAGCTGTAAATGACCGTAAGTGGTGAACTGCCTTAAACTTGGAGTAAGGGAAGGGGAAGGGGCGGGGGGGAAATCACCGAAGCCAAATGTTTGGAAAAGAAGAGTGATGTGGGGAACTGGATAAACCTCCTGTCTTGCAGTCAGAAAGCGGTCGGTCTGAGCAGTAGCCGAGTTCCCCCTGGCTCTGCTGGCTGTGACAGGGAGAGCTCCGCTTCGTGGGCCCGTCTGTCCCCGAGAGGTGCAGGGAGGGGGTACGGGCTCTGCGGAAAACTGCCTCACAGTGAGACGGGCTCCAGCAATTTCACAACTGTTAATGAGGGGTTCTCGCAAATTTAAATCCAATTTATTGCTTTAAAGCAAACTTTAAAAACTGGATTACATATGTGTGTATTAAAAAGTATTTTTTGTGCAGCAGACCAGCAAAAATTTTATTGGGAGCATGATTTTAATGCTGCAAAAGCTGAGATTTTTTTAAAGTGAACTTGACAAGTGTCAAAGAGCCCAATATGAAATAAAAGATCTACTTTTAGCTGACAGCAGCCGTAGTCCAAAGGACTTGCTGTGAGGAGGGGAATAAATACTTGTCTCTTGAAGGAGGAGAGGGTTGTCAGCTATATTTGGGTGAATATCTTGTCTGTCCAACAGAGGCAGCTGTTGTTAGCTTTAGTGGAATCGGGTAATTCCACCCCTAATACCATAAGACACCAGATATCTTTTTAGTGCTTATACCTTTTAGCTTTCTTCATCTTTTATGTAATGAAAGAAAGGGTTGTTTAACAACTTTGAAACATTACTGTTCAATTACAAGCTGCTCAGCTGAGGGGGGGAAACCCTTGTCTGTAAAACTTGAATCATTGTGGTGGATTACTTTAATTGAGTTGACTTGAAAGCTTTTGCAAGGGAAGAATTAAATACAGCTCCGGTGACTTAGCCCTTGGTATCAGCAGTGTGGCTGGTACTAGTGCTGTATTATTGCATGTGTATCTTCCGCCGTCAGTGGAGGAGCAGAGCCGAGGCACGGGGCAGGCTGGGAACCTGCCTGAGGGTGCCTCCTTCCACCCGGTCGTGCGGTAACGCTGCGGGGCGCGGGATGGGCTGCTGGGCCCAGCCAAGTAGCAGAAATGTCTGCATACAAAACTTAATGCCAGCAAGTTTTACACCTTCGGTAGATTATTTGAACGTTTGGTGTATTTGAACATTTTGGAATATTTCAGCTTTTGGTGAAAAAGAAGGAAGAGGCAAGGGGTGGGATTGCAGGCGTGGGGGGAGTGTGGGAGCAGTCCAGTGAACGGCAGGGAACAAACATGCTGAAGAGCCAGCTTGTGAAACTCGTATTGCGGTGTCAAGCGATGGCGACCATCAACCACAAGATGGTTAGAAAGTGGATGAGGATAAAAGACCAATGTTTTCAAATTATTTTAAGATTATGAGGAGTTTAGCCAATTCGCTGGATGAGCCTGGTGTTTTGGCTATGAGACTTCTGTATCTTCCTGTGACCATACACACCAATGACCCCTACTGCGATAATCGGTATTTTCCTTTCTGACCAATAAAAGCTTTCAAAATGCAGTGGCTTGTGATTATAATAGAAGCATCTAGACTTTTCTAAACCTTTGGAAGACTTTGGATTTAATTTAGATATCTGGGTGAAAGTTCAGGCAGTGATTTCTTCCTGTCTTCTGTGTTGCTAACCCATATTTGTGCCTTTACAGTCTTTTAGCTAGTAATACAGAAGTCGTAGGATCTCTGGAGTTGATGTAATCTTTTTTGCTCTCAGCAGTAGTTGTCTTTAATCTCTTAATGAGAGCGCTTGATAATGCAAAAGCCCTGTGCTGTTATGAAGCTTGCACCTTGTTGTATGTTTACTTGCATTCAAACAGAAGATGTATGTATCTCATCCCTCAAATACTATTTTTCAATGTACTGATTTACAGACACCTCCACTCTCAGAAGTTAAGTATCATTTGCTATTCATAAGTGCTTATATCATCTCCAAAATAAATTTCAGCCGTGTGGAAGGGAGACAAAAAGGCTGCCTTTCTGGAGAGTTGTTGAGGCAAACTGCAGTACCTACTTTAAACTGGGCAGATTATTTTTGCTTCTTGTCCAGTTTCCTGGGAAATGGACAGAAAGAAGCTTAATTTCTTCTAGTCCACTGCAGCTGTGCTTAGGTTTTAATAAGCATACAAGCTTGGTTTAAAAAAAAAAAAAAAGTCAGGAAGCTGAGATTCTTGTCGAGTTGTCAGTGTTCTCTGGAGCAGAAATGGGGTTTTAGTGCTAAGTGGACTCGCAGTACTTCACAGACGTAAGTTAAGCATCAAGGAGGGTGCTGGCCGAAATGTCGGTAACCCTGCCAAACTTAGTGCATGGGCAAAAACGATCGCAGGTTGACTTCCATTTAGATAAATGTAAGGTCACGTAATTTAGTGTATCCAGGGAAGAACAGCCTAAGCTGTGCCTGTGCAATGCTGAACTTCAACCTGGCAAGCAGAAGGCAGGGAAGGGAGCTCGCAGGCTCTGCTGACAGACCTCTGAAATCAATGGCTCAGTGTGCAACGGCAGCCAAAGAAAAGTCAGCAGTACCCTGGCCTTACCGGGAAGGATGTTGAGAAGCAGGCAGAGGACATCATTATGCTGCTACGTGGACCTTGGTGTGCGTCTATCTTGCAGCTCTGGTGGGAGGAGAGGTAGAGCAGAGTTGGAGAAAGAATAGGGGATGGCAACTAAAATTTCCAAGAGGATCGAGCAACTGTTCTGGGAGGAAGAACTAGAAAATCTGGATTTGCTTAGTTTGGAGAGGAGGTGTAGGGTAGTGTTGATACTGCTGAAGTTTACAAAATCATGAAAGCAGTGGATAACGGGAATTTGGGATTGCTGTCTAAGAAATAATGTAATACTTGTAGAAGGAGCATTTGGTGAAACAAGTAGAAAAAGTGTTTAAATTATGTATAAGCGAGCACTACTATGTGTAGTGAAAAGTGAATTCCAGAACGTGCTACCTGCAGAGATAGGTAGATCACAAAGTTCAGAGAGGGCTGGGGTGGTGTGAATCCAGCCCATAAATGGATATATCAGCAGGAGTAGGCAGGGATATTCTCCCTGATATCTCTTACGCAATGGCTCCGGATGCTGGAGGGCTGCGAGGCGAACGCGCTGCAATTGGCCAGGCGCGCACGTGCTCCCTAACTGCGGTCTCCGGCTGTTTCTGTCATCGCGGGTGCTGTTGTAAGGTCAGGCAGAGACCAACCCTAAAAACGCCCTTGAAGCTGTCCTTTGGGAGGAAGGGGCGTTAAGGGAAAAAAAAACCCAAACGCAGGGAGAAATTAAGCGTTTCTGGGTGATGACAAAAGCCATAAAGGGAGGAGTTGGGGGTCAAGGGACTAAAGCAGGGAGTGCACCAAACGGTGCCCCCGGATGAGGGGGGACACGCAGCCCCGCTCAGGCTTCTGGGCTGGGCAGAGCATTGGTCTCTCCAGGGCATGTCTTGGGGCCTCACGAGGACGTGTGGCTTCCGTTCCCTCCCTGCTCTCTGGCACTGCTGCGCTGGTGGTAGTGGCGCGCCAGGATTTCTGTTGCAAATCTCATTTTCAACTGTCTATTATTTTTGTGGATTTTAGATCGAAGCCAACCTTCACAGGGTAAATTCTCATCTTGCCTGCAGTTTATTACAAGATTTTGTAGTACCCTGCTGGAAATTTCAGGTTTATAAATTTGAGCCAAAGTGACTTCTTTTCCTGTTTTTCAAAGTTGTTTCATTTTGTAAAGGGCTTTTGTGTGTGTGATACATATCAGTAAATGCGTGTGTAAATTTACTGCCTACTCTAACCTAATTGGCAGGAGTAGGAATATAGCAAATTCAGAATGTGGAATGATAAAATACTGATACTGTATCCTTTAATTTATTACCTGTATTATCCACACTCTGTGTTTTCCACTCTGTTCTCTCTCCTTCATGAGTTGTGTTTTCACTAGACTGGCATTTTCCTACTCTGATGAATTAACTGTCAATTGAAGTTAGTGAGATAAATCAAAACAAATGGACACGCTGCTCCATATTGACTTTCTCAGTGCCTGATTCTGAAAACCACTTTCTGAGCACTGGGCTGCCATCGTGCTCCCTCGGTTCTAAGCAAATGTACAAGAAGGAAGGAATTCGGGGAGGTAGGTGTTTAATAGCCATCAATTACATTTGCACTATCTTTGTTTTATCTAGGATCTTGTCGACAATGAGACCTGTGCCATTTACCTAGAAAGAATACACTTGGCATTGTGTCAGGAAACGAAATGTTAAATGGCTCTCAGGAAGCATACTTTGAAGTTTAGGTCTTTTAAAATATGGTCTTAATATACACTAGGAAAGAGTTTTTGGATTAACCACAACAGTTTAGGTAAAAAGGAGGGCACTTTTTTAGCAGCACGGGCTACGTGCAGGCACTCACCATAACAGAGGAGAGATAAGTCTCTCGTCTGAATCGAGTGAGGTTTATTAACATTTGCTGTGGGAATTTTCTGTGTATAATTACATAGTCGTTGGATAGGGGACTTCAAGATGTTGAAGCCTTGGCTTCTATCCCAAGGTAGCAGAACTGTTTCTAGCCAGGTTTATTCTATTTGTGCTAGTAGATGAGTGTTGATCAGGCACCCAATAACTAAGATCATGTTTGTCCCTGATTAGACATCAAGATACTAAAGTAACCAGTGAAATAGATCTGAAATACGGACATGTTTAAGACTGTTATCTCTTACAGACACGGTAGAACTTTCACGGTAAAGAACGCATGGTTGCATGGGTACAGGCGTTCATTTTACCGTCATCAAAGTTATAATCGTGTGACAGAAAAGTGATTGATCGTTTTTGAATAATGAGAATAGAAAATCCCGCTCCGTGTGTTAAGCAGCGCTACTGCAGGGCTGTGTAGATCAAACACCAGCCGTACCTCTGGCCACCCGAGTTACTCTGCATGGTTTCAGTAAGAGGAACAAGCGTATGCCTGTCATACGGCAAGTGTGGAAATTCTTTTGTTATTTGTTTACTTGTATCTTAAACATCTGCGCCTTAATACTTGGCTTTGAAATGCATTCTAGATCAACCAGGTTATTTTTTCTTAGCCTGATCATGTGTTATGTCTTCCTGTGTAACCAGCACCACATTTAGGAAATAAATTTAACACCTTCTCACCTGGAAGAGATCTTATAAACTTCAATTCAAGAAGTAAAAGGTTAAAAAAATGTATGTGCAGAGGAATGGATGGTGGAAAGGGGTAAAGCCTCTCAGCAGTAGGTTAATTGGAGAGTGGAATACCAGTGTAGATGGGAGCACATAGTTTCCTTGGACAATGTGCTAAAGAACTGGGAGCTGGGAAGGACCAGCTGGGATTGTTAGTGAATTAGCTGAAGTCAGAAACTGCTGAATGGAGCAAAGAAGTAAAGGGGAAATGAAGGTTAGGGTATAATTCAGTCTAAATTAGGTGGGCCATTCACAATGCATAAAAGGGCTCTGAGCTTCCTTTCTTGGGGAAAATGGGTAGGAAAGCTCACTTTTATTTGGATGCGTGTTGAGTGGTTGATTTTAAGAATGTGCATACCTAGAGCCTACTTTTTGGAAGTGCATTATCCCACATGAGTTTGGAGAAAGCATTGAAAGTGGCATGAGCCTGAAAGACAACAGATTACTAAGAAAGACTCACAACCGTTATGCTGAAAAAGCATGTAATTTTAATCTCTTACAAACTGAAACAAATTCTCTTCATTTATTCTATCTTTGCTTGCTTGTTATTAATGATGAAAGCTCTGTATCTGATCACCTCAGAATCCTGGCTGCTTGAAATCCATTCTGGCTTTGGCCCAGCTCTACTTGTTACTTTTGAAGAGGTTTATTACAGCATTTGTGCACTTCTATTAATTCCTAAGTTTTGTTTCTAAATGGTTATTCCATTGAAAGTGATGTGGCAGACAGCAGATGTTCTTGGAGACTGGAATTGTTCTACCTCAAATTATGAAACAGTGGGGAAGCCCCAGTCTTGCGTGAATTTAATATACTAATAGTTAATTTCAAATGGTACCTCAGTGAAGCCCAAAGCATTGAACGTGCGAGGGGAGCTGTTAGGTGATTTGGTGAAGCTCTGTAAAATCTCATGAACTTAAGCAAAATCAGGAGCAAAGGCAATAAACATTTATTTATTTGTTTTTAGGAAATGCCAAGTCTAAAAGCCTCCATGATACTTACTGGTATAAATCCGCAGAGGTTAACTTGTGGCCTCACCACAACCAGAAAAGGCTGCGGTGAATGGCAGCGGCCAGACTCGAGCGGTTCATTCGCAGCCGTTCACAATCAACATAGCCATTTCAGCATCTATTTTCTTCACCAAAATCCTGAAGCAAGGGGTGCATTTGCAGTATCCTGGGAGATCAAGAAACGTTGACTATTTCATATAAAGTGGATAAAAACATTTCAAAGCTGAGGGTTTCTCAGAGCAGCCTGCTAGAAGAACCTTCTGCTGGTCCAAGCTGACCCACGCCTCCGTGGACTGAAAGTGTGCAATAGCCAGGTACCCAATCACTTGAGCCACCTCTGATGGCTTCATTTAATTCATCTATTGAACAGTGTCTTTGGAGTAGGGGTAAATACAAACAACACGCTCAAAAGTTTATGCAGAGTGCACACTTAGTGCAGGTCACAGAGGCAAATGCAAAGGAAGTTTGTGGTTGCACTTTTTTTTTCTTGTTAAAAAAGATATCTTCCAGTGACACTGTCTGTGGTGCACTGCTTGATGATTTGATGGGAAGAGTTTTGCTGCATCCCTTCCGGTGGTGTGGCATTAGGTTTCTATGTAGACCTTCAAGGCCATTTGCCCTCGGTTTGCTCAGTATCCCCCAGAAGTGCATCATCCATTTGTTGACAAAAATTCACCATTTTTCAGCTTTGCAGGTATTTCAGAACGCCTTAGAGATCAGCATCACTCTGATCTGCGTGTTGTCTGAGTGCAAAGTGACTGTAGCTTCTGCTCAGGTAATGTGGTCTCTGTGGCTGTGCGGAGCGGACCACAGTTATGGGCCCTTAGCTCCGCAGACGGCTAGTGCCAAGTTTCTGTTCTAGAAGCCTGGTGGTGCTGGATGCTCAGTGCATTACGAACCTACCTGCAGAGACGTTGGGCTGGATCATTAGTAAGATAAAGCCTGACTGTTGGTATTCTGGTTTAATCAGACATAAAATGCTTAATAAGGAATATATTCCGTGGCTGGTTTTAGCAGTGTGCAATTCCAGAAGTGCCGTGGCTGGAGGTGGAACTTTTTCTCCCTCGTGCCGTACCTGACGCAGCCCGGCCTCATTTCTGTGTTCACTCTAAAGGTTTATGTCAAGCCCAGTCAATTTAAATGAGATTCAGAACTGGAGCAGCAATAAGTGTTCAATCAAAGTATTTGATAAATCACTTAAACAATCTTGCAGATTGCAAATTCTGTAAATGCAAGTTCTGCACTTATTCAAAACTAGTGAATGTGACAAGACTAAGAGACAGCAAAGTCAAAACAGCAGGAAGAAAAACTCAGATTCTTTGATGAGATTAAAATACCAGCAATTTAAGTGGCAAGCAGGTAGGACTATGCTGCTCGTGTAGCTTTCTAACCAATACTTGAGCATTTACAAGGAGAATGTACAGATGGGATAAAGAAGAGAAGGCTGATTTGATGATTGCAGCATAATTTTACCTTTACTTTGGGGTATGTGTGTTTTCCTTAATATCTTGAATGGCATAATTTAGATGGTCAGGAAAGTTTTCTCTCTTATTAAATGGAATGACAAGTGACTGTAAAAGTAGGAGAAGGGAAATCTCAACAAACCCCAGATTGCTTTGAATGCTAAACAATTTTTCTTTGGTTAGTCAGATTGTAGCATGAGCTTCCTCAGGGGGAATTTATTCTGATAAGTATCTCCACATAAAAGCTGAAAACAAAGTACTGAGACAAACTCTTTGACTTGACTTTAAACTGGTTTGTTATCCACTGCAGCCATGAATATGTCCATCTATGTATTTCATGATTTTTTTTGCTATTTTGATTATCTCAAAGAAATATGGAAGAAATTACAGCAACTTTTTTTGAGTAGCTTCCAGAATGAAACCTTGCGTTTTCTCCTTTGACCTTTTTCCTTCTTACTAATGAAAGAAGTTCAGCAGATTATGATAGGAGAGGAAGACGCCTATTGTCAGTACCAACAAAGGCAAGACGCAAGATCTGAAGTAAGTTTTCGTGGTTACCAGTAGGGATATGAAAAATTGCATCATTTTAGACTGTAGCTAGTGTTGATGTTCAGCATTTTAGTCTAAAGAGTTGTTGGGTTTGTGTGCGACTAGTTCAATGTTCTCTGATCATCTTTGTCCCTAATTCTCATACTAGGGGTGTTTTTATTAGGATCCTGGTGCCAAACTTTTGTTTACAGTGTATTTTGCTTGCTTCCACCATTAATGTCTTTCTAATCCTCAGAAATCAGGGGTTTGATCACTTTTGGTTAAGATTACAGTAGGAGCCAGTTGACCTGAAATCTGTGCTGGTCTCCTCCCAGCATGCATTTCCAAGGACGTTAGCAAGTGACTGATCTCTTTGTCTCCTGTTCCCCACCTGTTTTACCGCAGATGCGAAATGTCTTAATTGGTGATTAAAACAAGCATTCTGAAAACGTATACATCTATTTTCAGACAGCATGAGGCCTGATTCGTGAAAGTTTTTAAGGACTTTGAGATTTTTGAATGAAAACTACTAATCGCAAAGTATTACAAATTATGTGGGATCACATTATGCTAGACTGACTTACCGTACATACAGAGATATCTATATTATGTATATACATACACGCATACTTAAACCTCCCGCACGAAAAATGCTAAAGGGTGCCTAGAGGTCTGTTGCATCGCTCCTGTGGTAGGCTTGGCGAGACCTCCTGGTCTCTGAGAATGTTTCAGGCAGTTCTTAGTTAAGCTGGTTTTCCAAAAGCTACCTAAATACAAATGATTTTAATAAATTAGCAAAGATTTGCATTCTAGACCAGTAGCTACTGAAATGCCTTATTCTATTAAAAAAAAAAAAAAAAGATTGAAACAACTCTGAAATCTACTTCACACCTGTGGATATAATTGTTAAAACATATTTCCCCCTTAACTTGAAACCAATTTTTTGCTCTTAAAAGAAAGGTAATTTTTAAGACTTGCTAGCAGTCATTATCCTTTCTCCCATAAAATATGTATGTTTAGCACATTGGTCACATACTAGTTAATGGAAATCAGCAGCTGTAAGGATTCCTGTAAAACTGTACGGTGTGTGCAAGGTAGAATTATTTTAAAATCTTGATTTGCTTGCATCATGCCAGTGCCTTTATTTTCTGGTATGTCTATGGCTCTGTCTAGCAGATTTGGAGAGGTTAAGCACTGTGTGTGCGTGCAAGCGTGTGTGTGCATGCGTCTGTTGTTTCTTTCTTCTTGAAATGCTTCACCACAGTAGGCAAAATGGATGAAACATAGAAAAAGAGAGACAATAAATAGTTTCCTAACCTGGCTTGGATAATAGAGAAAGTTCGTTAGATTTATTAATCCTCATTTTCCTTTGGACTGTCAGGCTTAGAGTGACAGTAAAAAAGCTTGTGACGACTTTGGCTAATTTGCACTCCATTCACTTTCTCATGAAAACCCATCAGGATGACTGAAGAACTGCTCTGCAATTGACCTTATTCAATGGCAGAGTGATATACTGGGAAACAGGCCAGTTTTTACAATGCCGAAAAGAGCAAATTGGACGGAATCTTTGTTCCTCTCTTTTTTTCTCTTTCCTTTTTATGCCAGTCTTGCTCTAGTTAAGCTCTCCCATTTGTTCCAGCAGTAGCTCTAGGGCTCAGGTCACCCTCTGTGGCTGCCATTGCAGGTGATCGCTGGACTGCTTGTCTTGGATGCAGAGAGGAGAGAGAGAAAGGCAAATGCTGGAAGACCCTGCCACAGCGAAAGGGTCCAAGACGCTGCGCACGGCCAGGTGTTCAGGGGCAGGAGGCTGCGTTTGTCTTTGCACACAGCAATCACTGGCGCTCAAACAGGTTGTGTGAATCTAACGGCCAGGAGGCGACTGGTGTCCCGTGTCGTGCTTTCGTGTTACTGCCTGGGTGAGGCATTGGAGCTGGTGGCTGGTGGTGGTGGTCGCGGCAGATGAGAGACAGGGAGGAGATACGGACTCATCTGTGAAACTTTTCTGTGTTCCTTTTATATACACGCCAGCAAAACCAGGCTCCCCCACGTGAAGGGAGAATGAGACACACTTCGAGCGGCCAGCAGGCTGGGAAGGAGGGCTCTCGCACGGGGCGTAGGGACAACTGTCCCCTTAAATGAACATTTAATGTTTTATGCAAAAGAGGACAGCCATGAATGAGAGCCTGAGTCAGATTAGCACATGAACAGTCAGTAGTCTGGCAGATCGAATCTATCTGGGGTGGTGGAGAAAGGCAAAACAATTTGAATCCAAGTCTGAGAACTGGGCTGTTGCTGTTTTGGGGTGGATTCTCTCTCTCTGACTGAAACTACTGAAGCTGCAGCTTTGTTTCCAGGTTTCTTCAGGAGTGGTTTCTGTAAAGATTTCTGACTAGTAAGATATTGCTATTGATGTCTTTAATTGCAATAATTCCAGGATGGACCTCAGGTCCTGTCTGTCTTCGCTGCTGTACAAACCGCGCTGCATTTCACTCCTAAAGCAGCAGGTTTTCACTGGGTGGCTACCGCGTTCTTGATATGCATCACCTTCCTTGAGGAAGCCCTTTTGAGGAAGCTAACTGAACATCACACAGATCAGTGCAAAGCTTTCGGATGGCTTTGAGCACTTTGATGACCATTTCAGTTCTGCCTGTGCCAGCAGGCTCGATCTTCCTTTGCAGAGGGCAGGAGCTAACAAGGCAGAGTTACTAGTTCGGATGAATGCCGTTCAGTTGCACCTTGAAAGAGCGGAGTAAGCAAACGCTTAACCTATCTTCCAGATCCTAGGAGGAGATGTGTGACAGCTGTCTGCTTATATCTTACGCTGCGTTGATGCACTCATCTTGTTTATCCCAGTGATCCGATGGCTCACCCTGTGCAGTTCCCAGATCAGTGGCACGCCGCTCAGCGCACTGGCAACCTGGGAGCAGGAAAGACCCGCAGTCAGTCCTGGAGTGGGGTGGGGAAGGGTCCTGTCTGTCGACCCTCCTGCCCCAGGCTCCTCAGCCAGCCTCTTTGGGGACGATGCCTCCAAGCAGCAGCAAGGTCTTTTGCAGGAAAATGACTGGGGGCCACCTCAGGGCTTACGTGTCTTCGCCGTCTCTCTGTAATCCTAGGCCAGATGGCACGCCCGGCATTTGTTATTTGCCACCTTATACTTCGTATTGGGTTATTTAGCACTGTAAGGAATTCCTTGATTTTACTTAGGATATTATTTTCAATTCATCTACAACTGCGATTCCATGAAATGGAGACCCAGCCCATTCCTCTAGGCAATGCTGTCCCTTGTGTGGGGAACTCCCCCCGGTCTGAAGTGCTAAACAGACATGTAAAGTTTGTTCTCCAGCCAGTACGCGCATGTGTCGCACCTAAGGAAAATAGTTGTTTTGCGTTCTTGTATTTTGAGACTAAACGAAAGCGTTTCCACGTGATCAGAGCGGGCTTTTCACATCTCCCTCTTTCTAGAAATGTTACGTGTAACTTACAGAACTATTATATCCAATATATCATAGAGGTAAGATTTTCATTACTTAGACTTAAGCTTTTTGTTAGTAGTGTAGAACATACACGATACGAACAAGTATACTGGCACTTCAGTAAAAAAAAAGGAGAAGAATGACGTTAAGTTTGCAGCAACAGATTTCAAATTGTGTTTAATCATATTTAAGTGCCTTTGCTACGTTATTGAAAGAAATCTGAGGATTTCTATATGTGAAAAAAAATTTACAGGATCTTAAGAGATTGCAGTCATCTTTCATTGTTTGTTCTGCTTTTTGAATTTTTCGATTATACACTTAATTTTTTTTCCAATTTAATACAACTAAAGAAAACCTGGTGACTATGCTTCAGGCTTCATTAAACCTGACCCACCCGGCAAGACTCAAGAAGCATGTTGGTCTCCCACAACTTCGCCGAGTGATGAAGCGTGTCGTAGGCTTATCCTTCTGAAGGGGGTAGGTGGGTTTCTTAAAAAAAAATTAAAAATAAAAAAGCCACACCACATCCCCCAGGCGTTCAGCCGACCAAAACCGTCTCTGGCTTTTCAGTGCATGAACGTTACTCTTTTCTGACCAGCATCAGTACTTTGGAGTTATTCACATGAGAAAATAGACATCGTACCGAAATAATAGGATTCGAAAACTCTCTTCCCTCTCCAAAGTGGCGCCCGCCTAACCCTCCCTTGATCTGAGTGGGGTTTGTAAGCAGTCGTACGTGTCACAGACTCCTGCGGAAAAGGTTATGAACCGCTGTGTATTTAGGTTTTGAGAGTAAACCAACAGGGTGGAGACTGAGGCATGTGTGAAAGGGTAGAGGAAGCAACAAAGCTTTTCCTACTGATATTTTTGGGGGCAAACATTCACACGAAGGACAGGGTTGTGTTGACACAACGGGTCTTGACGTGCAGGGTAAACCTGGAGAGAGGTGTGACGCTCCCTGAAACGCCCCGCTGCGGCTGTTAGGTCTTCCTCATGACACACGAAGTCTCTCCGGCTATCCCGGATCCCTCGCGGAGTGGCCCCGAGGGGTGTGACTTCCGCCGCTCGCCGTTTCCACATACTGCGCCGAGTCACTGGCATCGTTCTAGTCCTCCCTCTGTCATCTCCTTGCCCTCCTCCTTCTGGTGCCCTCAGGTCCTCCAATTTCCCCTTCTCTCTCTATCAAATTCTGCCCATGTCCGCACCCTCATTAATCAATGTCAAGTCACAGAGTGTACAACAAGGGCCGTATTCTTCAACTGCCCCCTCAGCCCTCATACATCCCATTGTTCCAAAAAACTGATTCAGATGGCAAGAAAACAGCCGATGCAGCACATAAAAGAGATGAGACAGAAATGAAAAGAATCAAGGAGGGGAAAAAAAAGAGGAGGCATTTTTTTCCCCTGAAACACTCGAATAAATACTCGGCAATGATAATTTAAATTATTCATACACTTATGAAAACATCCATTGAAAAGTGAAGTGTATGATGCTCTTTGTCTACTTTACTTGTCTCTTGTTTGTGATTAACCTTTACTGTAACTTGGGCTGGCAGTGCCACGATCACAAAGACCAGACTTTTCCTTCCATGGGAAAAAATGTTTCATCGTATCCAAATGAAAAATTAAGTGGAGGTATTTAGTGCTGATGTGGCAATTTGTTGCAAAGCATTAAAGATGCAGTATTATCCATGTCCGTCGTCCAAACACTGCCTATTAAAAAAAAATAATTAAAAAATAGACAAAGCCGGCTTTTAACAGCGCGTTCCCTTACAGTGTGGTTTGACATATAGTCTACTTCCAGTACCATGGCGTCCTTCGGGAGCCAGAGAGCTTGACACCATGCAGCATACAGGATTGGCTGCACCCACATGAGGAGAACCTGTGTATATCCAAACACGTACAAACAGTCTGAAAAAAATGGGAATTAAGAAAAAAGCAACTTGATTATTTTAATTACAGTGCCTAAGATGTGCGAACTATGTAAAACTTATTCATAGAGTAGCAGTAATAATTTCATCAGAAAATGTGAGCCACTTGAGACCTGGCAGTGTGCGAAAGTCCAGACGACATTTCTTTTGCCTTTTAGATAGACTTTTTTGCTCGGACTTCACGGTCACTGCCTTACTTTAGAAAACAGTCTGTGGCAAGACGAGTACTAGAATATTAAATGCCAGTAGTGATAAACAATCTAGTATCAGGAATAACAATAATGACCTGGGAGGTTTGGGAACATGCTCAGATCTGTGGGGATAATGTTCTTTTTCTCTATCTCTGTAATTCTTCCTTTTTTTGCAGAGACCAGGAGAAATAGTGAAAGCAAAGCTTCCTTATGATATTTGCATCTTGCTTGTAATTCGTCAAATTTCTATCCAACTTCCAAACCAGAGAGGTCTGGATAATGTCATGTAATTCATAGATAATCATCCAAACATTTTTATTCTCAAGTGAACATATTTAGTCCTGCAAATATGCATTTCTGCCTTTCCATAACTGGTTGATTACGTGGGAGGGGGAGCCATTGTCTCGCAGTCAAAGCCACGGGATTTTAGCAAAGATCTAGTTACTCTTCTGTTGACTCTGCAGTTGACTCTCCGTGTGACCTTGGACATGTCACTTATACTCTGAATGCTTCACTTCCCTCTGCAAATGAATATAACAGTTTTGAGTACATGCAGAAAAGTGTGTCTGGAACTTAGTAAAGCATTTTGAGATTTCCCTCATAATAGGTGCTATTGGGTCTTGGCAATTGAAAACTAATAGCACTCTTCAGTAGCAGGGTTTTGTTAGGCATTATTACTGTGGCACTCATCTCGGGAATTTTGTAGATTTTCTTTCATGCCTTTTTCAGTCACTTTCCACTTTTGCATTTTGTCTTGTAGTTTTTTAGTTTTTCCACCTAGCAATTTCTGTACAAAGTGACTCTAAAAGTTCTTTTGCATCTATCTCGTCTAGGATTTACTGGTTTTGTGTTTGAATGCTGTCTCTGGATTTGTCTGTTGCTGAGGTGAAGCATGTGCCCTTGCTTCAACAGAAGACATTTTTAGTAAATCCACTAGCGGATAAATCTCCTGAAAGAGGCTGTCAGCCATAAGATACAGTATTTATATAGAAAGTACGGTGGAAAACTGTATATTAAAAGAGGAAAGGGGCTGGAGCAAAAGTCCTAAATCAAACTCCTGGCAATATACTGTCTTGGTGTGTATTTCTTGCTAGGCTGTGATTCCTTTTTCTTGGAAATCACCCAGGACTTCCTGGCTCAGCGATCTGGGATACTTTTCAATATACTGGATATATGAAGCAGTGGGCAAACTTCAAACGGTTCTGCGATTATTTTGGGGTATGGAGAGACATCCAAAATAGTGGTTCCTTTTCTCAGCTGATTTGCATAAATCCTCCTTCCCTCCTTCCAAGCCTTCCTGGAGTTTCTGAGCAAGAAGCAGGCATCGGGTCCCTCCCTCCCGTTTGCACACCAGACCAGATTGTCTTTGGGATCAGCCGGCCCGATGCAGAGCCCGCTGGTCCCACAGCGGAAAGCTTTGCACCTCAGCTCCGCGCACGCCGTCAGTAATGAATGGGCAGAGACGTGGCCGTGCAGAAATAGCCCAGGTTGTGCCAGCCGGTAATCGGAGCTGTGGGAAGGACACTCTCCTGTGCATTCACGCCCACAGAAACACCCCCACGCTTCTCGGTTTTAAGTTTCGGATGACGATGGCTTAATTGGGTCTGGTTATTCTATGCACAAAGTTGTCCTATTACTTGATTGTCAGTACCTGTAGTTTATGGGTAACCATCGCACCTCTTTTTTCGGCTAGGCCTTTCTAGGCTGAGGAATTAAAAATACTTCCTTTAATTCCTCACGTGAGAGCGCTTTAGAGATAATTCCTGTGCAGTCCGTTCCATCCGTGGCCGTTTCGGGGCAGGGCCCGGTCCGTCGGGTGCCGGTGCGCCCTGGCTCCTTGCCGCGCAGCCCCGGCGGTGGCCGGCTGCCTCCCGCAGCCCCCAGCACGCTTTGCCCATAGAAGGTATGGAGATGTCTTGTTGTGCAGCGCTCCCTCCTCCCACCCAGCCACCAATAGTGGGGTCTGGGAAGGTAGCCAAATGCCACTGAGGACACTGGAGCAATAAATCATCCTCCTTCCAACATCTGCAGGCCCCAAAGGCTAGCCCCTTGCCGATGATGATCTCGCCTCCCACCCCCTGCTTTTTATCCTGTCCCTCTCTGACAAAACACCTATTGTCACAGCCTGAGTGAAGAAGAGTCCTTTTTCCTTTACAAAGGCCCTCTGAAGCCAAGTTGTGAGCTGCCAGAGAAGATGCCTATGTCTCGGCGGGGAGTCTATATCTCACTCTTTTTCTCTGTAGTTCATACTTTTTCTCTCTCACGGGGGTCACCCAAAGCCTTTCACTCTGGCTTCATATTCACATAAAGACATCAAGAAAAAGAAAAACCACACCAGAAAGAATTATTAGGCATGGCTGTCAAATGCTTTATGGGGGGGGGGGTGGGGGGGTGTAGGGGGAAAGAACAGTAACTCTTTATGTGCTGGCATTGTTATAAGAGCTAATGTACTACTGCTTGGGAGCAGCGTGCAGGAAGGCATTGCGTGCTGAAGAATTACAGAGACGTGGTAAACTAAAATACTGTATTTCGGCAAAAGGGCATTTTGGTTTTGTTTCTAGTTTCTTAGTAGGTTTCTCTAGATTATAGGGGGCTCTTTCCTGATCCCACTTTCTTGAAGAACTTTTTTTATTTGAAGAAGTCTTTACTGCCTGCCATTTCTTAACTGCAGCGGTCTTTAGGATCAAATAGAGCAAACTGACCCCGGCCCACTTCTGCGCGTGAAAAGAGTTTAAAAATCCAGGCACCGTCCCCACCAAACCCTGCCCAAAGCCTTAATATTTCCTCATTGAATGGGCAAAGCTGCGTTAGTGCAAATAAGCTGAAAAAATGGAAGAGAAAGCCCTCCTTGCTCCTCTTCCTCACCATCAGAGAGGCGAGCCGGTTGTTACGCTTTGCATTTGTTCGGGGTGCGACTACTGCGCCAATGCGGGCATCCGGAATGATGAAATTGCCTGTTTGTGGCAGGTTAACGCTGAAAAGCATTCCTGAATCTGCCACCCATCTCTCTCCACCATGCTCGCAGGGAACTTTGGAGAGCTGTGAACTGAAGGCTCTGCAAACAAATCGCCTGCCCAAGGTTCATCCAGATGCCACGTAGCCATGTATGTTTTTAACCCTTTGAAGTTGTGTTCCTTTTCTTTGCTTACTGAGAAGTGGGCAAGCTGTGCTAGGCACTACTTTAAGAAGACCCTGCTGCCTTGGAGAGGAAGATAAATTAAAAACTTCATTTAATCCTTTGGAAGGCTGAGACTGTAAAGTTAACAGTCAAGTAACCTATTAAAATTTACAGTGCAAGGCATCAAAACAGAAGAAAAGTGCACATGTAAAAAGTTTAAAGCATCCTTATAAAAAGCCGGAAACCTAACACTGCATTCCTACAAATTATTCCCTTAGCAAACATTTTTATTTCCAATTAGTAAAAGAAAAATTGCTAATTTGCTGCAGTTGGACAGGCCTGACGTCTCAATCTGCAAAGTGTCAGTGCTGTGAAAGGAAATGTTTCACACTGTGCTGGAGAGAGAGAGCAGCTCTAAAGAGGGTCAGGGCATTGGGCCCAGAAACCAGATTGACTGGCCATAGTGCTAAATTACTCACACAAGACATACATTGTCTGCAGTGCCAGCTACAGAGTACTCACTTTCTCATTCTTTCCCTTTTTTAGTTGGTGCTTGTGGGGGAGGTGAGGGGATGGTAGGGTGCAGCAAAGGGGGCACGGGAGAGAGAAGGGAGGAGGGCTCTGTTCAGCCGCAGCCAAGTGTATGGTCTCATCCTCCGCGTCTGCCTGAGGACAGACACCCCGGAGAGCAGCGGTGGGGTGAAATACCGCCCCGACCCACCTACAGCCGCTTTGGGAACCACTCGATAAACCCAGCACCCTGTGTACAGCACAGATATTGGATGGACTGGGGTTAACCTGCGCTGGAGATAAAGGCTCAGGCTGTTGGTGAACAGCCCCTCCACAGCCTTAACAAAACAAAGTGTCACCCAGCAGCAGTCGCGGTTGTTTTTTAATGATAGTAGTAGCATTCCTGTGCATTGCTTGTGTAAGAGGAACAGATTTGTATGATATGTCTTACCACGTGAAGAGCGTAATCCTTGAGAACTGCTGGAGAATGCCAACGACGTGACAAAGGGGCGAGAGGGAGGAAGGAGCGGGGAGAGAACAGCGCAAGTCTGCAGGGATATGGGAGGCAAATAGAAAAATCTGTCTGTGGTTTTCAGCACTGTTGTGGTTTTCTGTTTAAAATACCTATGTGGTGTTTATTTCACAGTCTCCTCAAGAGCCCTTGAATCCAAACACTGTTTTGAGTGTATTGTAATGCCTTAACCGGGCTGTAAATCTGGATTTTATGAAACTCTTTAGTAATCCGAATCGTCCACGCCGACCTTTGAGAGACTCAGAAGGCACCAACTTTGATTTCTATGGCTTCACCTTGATATTTTCCTGTTACACAGCTGCATTGGGCAGCACTGAGGCTAACAGATTGACATGGCTTATTTTTATGCTATACAGGCTGGTATTTGAATTTAAATAATTATTATAATGGTTTTATTAATCATGTAACAAAAAAAAAGGCAAACGAGGCAAGGATCAAGTTCACAAATAATTACTACTTTCTAAGTGACAATCTTACTACCTGCCTGGAAAAAGTTTCTTATCCTTTTGGTTCCTATTTCCCCCTTGCTGCTCCCGCCCCACCTTTTGCTCTGATGTTGTGTATTGGGAGGACGAATGAGCTGGAGGTGGAACAGGGATACTGAAGGTGTGAAGTGCTCGTAAGCTTTAGGCATTCATCGTGCTGGGCGGTGCGGGCAGCACTCAATGAGTAACAGTCGAACTTTGCACGCCTCTTTGCGAGCTGCTCGGAAGGAACGTTTTATTTTGCTGATACTGGTACCTCTTGCAGAGCAACCTCAGCGTGCTAGAGACATCTTCATTCCCCTTTCCTTTCTACAAGGCATCAGCATGAGGCAAGCACTGATTTATTTGTGCCAAAACCCTTACTCGTGGGCACAGAATTCCAGCTGATTTGGTGGAGGAGACTAACTTACAGAGGTTACAGAGGAAAGAGGTGCTTTCGGTTTTGCCTGGAGGAGGCTATTGCACCTTGACATAACAGTCTCCACAGCCCCTTTCCGAACTAGACAGGTTCTGGGTTTCTTTCTACTGATAATCCCATCAGGACCTTTGTTTTCTGATAAAACTAGATTCCGCTGGAGAAACCTAAACACATTAGAGGCTCCATTACATCCTCTGCATACTTCTTCAACCCTGCCCTGTGCTTCCTGTGCGTTAAACAGAGCAGATGCCTACTCAGTTCCGCTGTGGCGTAGCCCACTCCAGCCATCACAGTTATTGCTGATAGCTGTGTGCAGCTGCCACGATAAGAGAGTAACATTTTCAATGTGTCCCTATAAAAAAAAAAAAAAAAGCCCTTGCCTTTAGTCAGCAAACTCTAAAGTACAAATGCGGTGATTCTTTTTGTTGAGAATGAAGATGCTGTTGCTGGGAGTCAGTTTACAGCTCCTTCGTTCATGTGAATCTCAGCAGGCGGTTATTTACGATCTGATATGGAAACAGTACTACTAAGTTGATATGAAGAAAGGGAGAGAGAAAAAGCAGTTTACTTCGGGTTCCAGGTTTGAATGTTACAGAATGGAAGGCCAAATACGAGTTCCCTTTTTGAGACAGGCCTTTCACAATGCCTGCTGCCCAGAACAGGGAGCTCGAGCTCTTTCTGCGTGAAACCGAGCCCACCAGTGAATCCAAGAATTAGTTTCCTTTGAAGAGGCACATTCTAGCATCTCGTACAGGAAGGAAAGGAAAGGAGAGAGTGATTCAAAATTCTGGGAGCATTTAGGAAGTTTTTCTTGGGGCTGGGTGGAAGGATCTGTGAGCCATAGTCTATACTGAGTAAGTAACTGCAGTTGCCTCCATTTCAGGTTTCATCATCTTTGCCTTTTCTGGGGCAGAACTTTGCCCCATACAATTTGAACAGTAGTTTTAAGAAGAAACTTGTATGGGAAGCAGCAATAAATGCTCAGAAAGTTCTTTTTTTATATCTATATATATATATCATTATCCTGCTATCCAAAGAATGCAGAGAGCTAATAGTGATGGACTGAGTTCCTCAGGCTGCTCGGCCGGCTTGCTGCGACCTCGTGGGTGCATTGCTTCAGTGAGGAAAGCATTTTTGGACAATTAGTGCTGAAGGGAGTGGTACTTATGGTTCAAAAATTTTTCAGGGAGAAGGAATTTGGTTATTTCTGAAGTCAAATGGAATAAAACCCACCCAAGTCCCCTTGTGGCACTTGGTCATGTTTTGTTTCTTTGTCAGCTGGTGAAAAGAGATGCTCAGGGCAGGAGCCAAGAGCGATACGGGCTGTGCTTTCCCGCCGTGTGCGCAGCCGTGGACGCACACCCCGTGCCAGAAGCCAGACACGGTGGCAGAATTAGCCTGAACACGGTGTTCCTCCGGCGTCCTAGAGCACGCGCTTTTTTCCCAGTTCCGTAGGACTGGACGCAGTCCAGGCACTTTACATACGCAAACACCTCCACCTCCGAGTGGCTGCTCCCATCAGAACGGGCGCATTCTGTCAATCAGTGCACGGAGCAACGCAGCAGCCCTTGCCCTGGAGGGTTACTTTGAATTTGTTTCTGTGCATCTGGGAGCCTGTGATGTGTGCTAAGGAGGGAAGGCTGTGCCTTCCATCATATGGGGCTTCCTGCTTTTATTTTGTCTTTTTGGGTTTTTTTTCTTCCAGGCCTTCAGTGTCATCCTTCAAGCCAAAAAAATGCATCCCTGTTCTCTACAAATTGTTGCTGCAATTACAACTGTGCGAGGCCACACTGAGATCCTTTGGAAACCAGCTGTCACATTTTCTAACCTCTGCTGCAGGGGTAGTGGCTGGCCACATCGACTTTACAGTACATATATTTATCTTTTTGTGGAAATAGCCTTGGTGTTCAGAAAAAGCTAAGCAAATTGGCCTTGCTCTGTAGTTTTAAAAAGAATTTGTCCTAATTCCCTGTTGCTTGTGGTCTTTCTCATGCTCCTTTTCTCAGTGAGCTTCGCAGTTCAAGGAACCTGCACTGGCTACCCGTGATGCACGGGCTGGTGGTTGTGGGGACCCACGCGTCTGGCGCTGGGAAACACGTTCCAGCAGCAGGAATCACCAGGCGACTTTCCTGAAGCCTCGTCTTTGGCAGCCGGTGCAGGTGCTGCTGCCATACCAGTGTGGAGCACTGTTTTTACCTGCTATTACAGGTCGAACAGGGATGGGTCTAGTACTCTGAAGGGGGGACATTTAATAAAATCCCAGGGGCTGCAGGGATCGGGTCACTTGTTCTTCTGAGTTGATGGCCCAGAATGATGATCTGATGAACTCGAGCTACTGGAGAGTTGACTTTTCAAATAGGGGTATGTCAGCCACTCCTAACTGGTGTTCACCCTGGTTTGGTGGCCAGGCTGGAGCCCGAATTAGTACATTCTGCAAGCTCTAGTGCAGCCAACACTATCAAATGGAAATGCTGCTTTTCATATTTGCCCTTACCTCTTCTGCAGGGTTGCTTTGGGTTGTTAGATACTTGCTGTGCTTCTGCTCTGAGGTTGGGCACATTTCAGTTAGTGTTTAATAGATTTCTAACATCTGCAGAAACTATAAAGCACTTTGGGCTTTTCCAGGATGGAGGGAGAACATAACAAATGTGAACCAGTTAATTCTGACCTGAACTGGAGGGATTTTGTTTCTTTTTTCTTCCTTGATTGTTTGTTTTTCACTCAGCTCTGTTAGTTGTAGTGGAGGGGACAGTTACACTACTGAGAGATAAGCCAGGCTTCAAAGTCTGAATTGATGTGTGTATAATTCTGAGCTTACTGGGGTCAAAGGTGTTTGCATCTGAGGAGAAATGACAGGCTCATTGTTAAGATTAGGTCTGAGGTGCTTGAAACTCAATTTCTAAATGCCAGAGACTCTGTGATTTGGGCACGTCATCTAATTTCTTGTCTTAGCCTTGGCTGTAAAATGGGGATAGTAATCCTTCTCTTTTTCTGTTCTCACTGTTTATCTGTTGTGTTCACTTATTTTGCGGCGTGTTTTAGGCAGACTCATCTTTGTATTTTGAGTATCCGCCAGCACAGTTGGGCTTCACTCTTCTGTCCTGGGTGCTCCTGGTGATAAATGGTGGGAAACCTGGTCAGGCGTAGGAAATTCAGTCACAAGGTTATCCGGCACGGTGCTTCCCCGTTACTTGGAAATATCAGATGTGGGGAATAGTGGAGAAAAATTTGTCCCTGTCTCAAATTTGAAGTCAGCACTGAATTTTTTCCCCATGAAGATGGCTGGGTTTGTTACTGACATTCTCTAAGTCTACCTGCTTAAGGATAAGCTTTGCATATTTTTCTTCATAGCTAGCAAGAACCGCACATTAAGAGAACAACGATTTTCTCATGCTCATTTCCTGCATTTCACAAAACATGCATAGCTCGCTGAGACTATACGTGGGTTTGAGCCAAATTCACTTTTTGAAACAGACTGAAACAAACCGTACCGTGCTTTGGAGAAACAGGAGCGGTGGAAGCTGGAACTAGGTTGTCCAGCCACACAAGGCATTTCTTCAAGTAAATTATCAGATAAAGGTCAACTTGTGTCACCTTAACCATGATGCAGCTAACAAAAGCGTTGTTTGTGAAGCAGCTGCTGATTATCAGTCGTGAGCAAATGTCTTTGAATTTTATAGCTCCTGTTATCTGAAACTAATAAAAACACAATGCCAGTGACGAGCCGAAGGTCATCTCATCTCTCTGTTGAGGTGGATAGTACTCAACAAAGCTCAAGATTACACACGCTTTTTGCCTAATATAGTCTGTAAATAAGAGTTTTTGAACGAGAGATGTAAATCAAGGATGCATTCTGTCCTTCCATTAACACTTAAACAAAAGTTTTCCTTTTCCGTTTTCACGTATTGCTTCCTAACCTCCACCCTCCAGAAGGGAACAGAAAGCAGGTAGCGTATTTCAGACTCGATGAGGTGCCATTTCAGTCAACCAGGCTCTGGGGTGGTTGTGAGCCACTTTTGAAAAATCAGATGTAATAGAAAATCTATTGAAACAGTCAAAACGCTCACCTTTCAGGGAAGCCATTGTGCCAAGCGCAACGTAAAGAGACAGCAATAAATCACCATGCTATGCACCTCAAATAGATAATCAATTTAATTGAAAGCATCAATAATCATAGTTTGACATTTATTACCCTGTGGATGTTTTATCTTTTAGGCTAGGGGACAGCGGGGCAATGATGAATACCAGTTCTGCCATGGAACACAATTATGTGGTGCAAGGAAAGGGATTTTATATTCTGAAAAAAAACCCCAGTCAAATTCATAATTGAACCAGATTGCACGAGATCCATGAGGAATGAATGCATGTAACTCAGCTGTATATAACTTGAATTCTAGTGCTACGGCTCATGAGATAATGTCGCAAATGCTGCTTTGTGCATGCTTTTAAAGTGACTTAGGACAGCAATTCTGCAGGGCCAAATCTCCCTCTACAGAATATCATCTTTTTTTCATACGTGCACAAGAGAAAACCAAAAGCAAGGCTGGGTGGTTTGTTCCTTGGCTATATTTTATTGTTTGTGCTACCTGGTCGTTTCATCCTGCATCCTCAAAGGTGAAAAATAGCATAAAAGTTACTGGTTGTATAGACGGACAGCTCTGAGAGCAAAAGGGATGGAAGTGTTCTCTTGTGCTTATTTTCCAGTAGAGGAATGTGCCTTTTCACCTGAAGAGGTGTTCCCGTGTAGAATGCCTGCACAACGCCGTCCAATGTACTGTCCGAATAAAAGAATGCAGGAGATACATCTGTCGAGCTTGTCGGGAAAGCCCCCAGGACTGCCAGGGCTGCGTTGCGTACAGCTGTTCCTGACACATCCTGGAAGGCTTTCAAGAACGTGAAAAAGACCCCAAACTCTTAAAACTTAGAGTTGTGGAATAAGTTATTCCAAAAAAATAAATTGTATTCACAGAATCACGCGCTTACTGTGCATCAGTCAAAGCAGATATTTTCCTTTTTTGCTTTTGAGGACTCTTGCTTAAATAGCTTTTACCTTCAGAAGAGTGAATTCAGCTCCTAGTACTCTCACCAACTAGTACAGTCTGGATACATCCTTGTGAAGTTCTCTTTCCAGTTTTTACTCTTTGAACCAAAACCCCATTCAGAAACCGTGCGGACTGGCAGGTAATGCCAGTGTCACCACAGTCCTGGCAAAAGTGAGAGCACAGAAGTAAGTCTTTTGAAGGTGAGGGATTAATCAAGTTGAGCTCCTGTCCCAGCTAAATGTCAGCTGGATTATTGCTTTGGGTATAATTTTAATGTTGTTCTAACCAAAGGGCTGAATGCCCGAGTTAGGGAAAGAGGGTATACAATTGTGAATTATAAATTTACAGTCAAATTGACAGCCTTGGCGGTGGCAAAAGAGGTAATTACATAGTCTGGGGTTTTCTCTTGCTTCTCTGCTTTATTCCATTGTTTATCCTAATGCCAGAAATCATTATTTTATTGTTTTAAACAACAACAACAACAAAAGGAAATTACTCCTGCATTATAAAAATGCACATCTTAAATACAGTGGTGATATTTAGGAAGCCTGGAACGGAAGGATGCAGTGAGGAGGTGCCTTTTGAGAAACAGAAGACACCACAAACTCATCCCAAGCCTCAAAGTCCCTTCTGGAACTGTCGGAACGTTACTGCAACCTACAGTACGATGCCGAATACTCAGAGCAGTAAAGCAGCCTTCGGCAAGAAACGTATGAACATTCAGTTGAGGATGATCATGTTTTTCTGTGTAAAAGCTGCACTATTCGTTTTACAGCTGTTCATCTGTTTGTGCCGGGAGGAAGAGCAGCCGGGACCGCCTGACTTGCCAGGTTTTGGTCCGTTTCCAACTTGGCCCGAACAGGTGCCATGGGCAAATGGGGGGAAATCGCCGCAGCCTCTCGCTAATGAGTTCATCCTTCCCTTCCTCAAGTCAAAACAGGACCAATTGACCCTGGCGGCCCAGCAGCGCAGGCTGACGAGCACTGCAGAGCTTTGTTGCTTTTGCAGTGCTTGCCTTACACTTTCTCAGTCCCGAGAGGCTTAGGGTGTTGAGGAAGACAAGAACCAAGTTTATGAGAACGTTAAACTGCTGTTCTGTTATTCCCACAAAGCAAGTTTCCTTGATGGCCCATTCAGATTATTTTGTGAGTAAGATAGGATCTCTTAACTATACTCAAATCAGTGATTATTTACTTTGGGCTGGCAGCTAAAAAAATGCCTTACTTCATTAAACCCTCTTCAGTGGCTTAAATACTCTTAGTTCCAGCATCTGGATACATTATGGACATTTCTTTGTCTATGATCTGTTGGTGATAGTTTTTAAGATGTAAACAAAAATGCTATTTGGCAAGATGGTGTATGGAGCCATCTTTTAACCTCAATGTTCCTTTTGGCACAAGATTAAAAAGCTCCTTGTAATCAATACTCAGAGCTGGATCTCCCAAGATTTCTTTCAGGACTCTACTTGGAGTGTTTAACAAAAACGAGGGCTGTGCGTGCTTTCCGAAACTTCTAATGAAAAAAAAAAAAGCCCTTTTTCTTTCTGGTACTGTTCTGAAAGAAGCTCCAAATAGAGAATCCACTTTAATTCTGGTAGCAAAGAACTGGAGTTACTAAAAATAACATTTGGAATTTTTTTTTAAAATCTATTAGCCATTTTGCCCTCCTTCAGGCCAGTCTTCTGCAGAGACGTCAGAAGTTTCTGAGCAAACGCTCTGACAGCTGGGACCATTGCTTGAAGCTTGTGGTCAAAGAGGGGGGGAAGCGTTTTGGCAGGTGTCTCTTTGAAGCGGCTGGCTGCGAGGTCTTTTTACTGAGAAGGTGTCTAATCAAGAAAACGCGAGCAGACGGGTAATGGTCAAGTTCTGCGACCTCAAGAAATGACGCGCTCGCTGTATTTATAAGCTCATTTCTGTAGTTATTCATTGGCCCTTTTGATCAGCGTTCTGTCTAGGTTAGGGCTTGGGGCGTAAATGCCCATTTCTGTCGTGGAGGCCGGAAGTGATTCTGGTGGAGAGGGGAGGTGCTTCTGGTGTTCTTAAAGAACGAGCAAACCTCGTTTGCTCCCGCGCACATACGCCTGTAGCAGAGAGGTGGATCCCAGTTCTGCCCCAGACTGCAGGGCAGCACGATCTCCTGGTAGAGCTGCAGAGACAGAGCTTAACTTCCTGGACCCTATCACTTGCAATCACCCCAAATCCAGAATTCAGCAGGAAGTGATAGTTGGGTGTTTAAAGGAGAGGTCAGGTTTTAAAACCCTGTACATTTTCTGGAGGCTCAGTGTATAGGAGGCTTTCCCTTGCAGTGGAGCCTCTTGTAACCGGTGTTACCAGTCACCAGTCATCACCCCGTTCTCTGTCACACCGGCACCGCGATCTTGCTGTTGAGGGTGTGTTGCCCTCACGCCCCGGCAGCTCATCTGGAAAAGCTGGTAAAAAGAATGAAGCAAAGAAAATTAAAGAATTGTAGCCTCCCGTTCAGAAGGAGTTTTTTGATAATCAGGGCTGTGTTAAAGCACTGAGGGGAACAGAACATACTGTGTTTTCTTGTGGTTTGAGAGACTTTGAAGCTGTGTTGTGTTGTGTTACTGTCCAACTCAATTTTCATATATCTCATGGCTTTATTATCTTACCTACTTTTAAAGCAAAACACCGCCCACCCCCCCACCCCCCCGATGACCGAAACTCTCTGCTGTGAGTTCAGCAGCTGTCTGGAAAAGCAGATATAATGTGAGAATGTGTAAAGAACACATTCTTTCAAGTCACATTGAAAAGAGAATTGTTATATAAACAGATGGGAGGATGCCATTGCCCCGGAAAACCGTCTGAGAGGTGCCCCAGATTACACTTTGGCAGAAGGAGGTTCAAGCGCAGAGCAGAAGAATGAGTTATGCTGTGGAAAGACCCTCTGGAAAAGGCTAAGTGTAGAACTGTTCTGTTTGGAGAAAATAAAAATATATGATGGGGAACACAGATGATAAAAAGATCTGGTTGCCATTTACTGTAAGACCAGAGCAGAAAGCATTCAGTACAGTTCGGCTCTATCTCTTCTCATCCGCCGTGGTACCGTCAGTTGCCCAGTCTAGTCTTCAGGCCTGCTTTCTTCACTTCGATTCACTGGAAGAGGCAAAAGGTAGGCGCCAGGCTGTACCTGGTACCGTAACCGAAACCAAAGGAAGGGAAAGAAAAAGATCCTTAGCGCTTTTCCCATGGGATTCAGCATGGGGACAGCAGCTTAAGCAAAAGCTTCTATATCTTACCCATAATGCCACATCTCCAGACGGCTTGTCCAGGGCCAGAATGTGTCTCCAGTGCAGTGTGTGGCATGGAGGGGTATTGAGCTATGCCTGGCAGCAGCTGAGGGGAGCGTCCGCTGCGGTCAGTCTTTCTCTGATGCCGTATTGGGAGAAGAAAGCAGCAGATTTCAGTTTCTGAGATGGATGTCTCCCACCTCGTGTAGAGAGTGCAGAAGCTCACCTGGCCAGAATAGGCTGCCTGGAACTCCGTGGAAGAGGATCCTAACGATCAGCAATCTTCACGTTCCTTTATCTTTGAAGCTCTTGAGAGGCTCAGTGCATCCTTCCCCTTCTAACCGGGTTTTAGTCTTCTCTCCCAGGAGTTACTTAAAAAGCCTTTGAGGTGCTTTTGAGGGATTTTACTCTTAAGGTTCCATCTTTTCTAGAAGCTTACTTGGGACAAATGCCAAATATCTGCATAGATAAGAGTCCTGTCTCTCACTGTGGAATTCTTTTTACTACTATGTTTTAGGAAGGCTTGGAAATGGGATCAAACCAACTAACAGCCTTGTAGCCATGACGTATTGTGTCTCAGTATCTGTTTTGTATACTTGAGAAAGGGAAAACTTCGTGCTTCCTGCTAAGCCCGTGATACACAGCACAGCATACGATACGCTGCCGTAGATTATTTTGAGACGTGCTTTGTATTCATTGTTTATACAGATGCTCTGAAGTTTAAAGATGACCTTCAGTTTAAATTTTTTCTTAGCTTGCATTTGTATTCTCTGATTTGTCAATTCCTGAAACGTGGCTGGTTTGCAGTCCAGATGCCAAGTGAAGCTGTACACGCTCGAGATGGCATTCCCCCCAAAGACGCACTGGAGCTGTACCCAGCCCTATTCTGTCGTGCCCTTGAGCACTAAACACAAATTCCTACCTGTGGAAGACACCAGCAGCCCAGCAGAAACCCAGAGACTTGTTTCTGTTTGGACTCCCTGAATTCCTGTCTCAAGAAAATGCACTGAAATTGCCACCCACTCTCTGCCTGTCTGATCAAATAAAATATTGACCTTTTCCAAACACAGTACTGTAATTCCAAGCATAATATTATCCAGTTCTGTCTGAGATTGTTGCTACAGCTCTTAAAAGGGAACTCACCTGGCACCCCTATCAGTTCAGATAAAACAACACTGCATGCTTTTTAAATAAGAAACGGATTGTGCTGATGTCTGAATAATTCTGCATTAACTTTTCTTTAAAGAGAATGTCTTTTGCTTAATATTACTTCCAAATAAAGGAAGACAAAGTGCCCTTTTCTGTCCCTGTATTGTTCTCCTTCCTTGCACAGAACGTTACTAGAGGGAATTCCTCTCCAAGATAACTTACAACTCAGAGCAAGTACTCGTTCTGTAGCTGAGCGGCAGGGCGTCTTGAGGACAGGTGGCAAAAGAGCGGCAAATGCAATAGCAGAAAGTGTTCTTGTGGTTAACCCAGATCATACCATGAAAGAAACATGCTTGTACAGAAAATTCCCCTCCTGTTTAGAGCCCATGCAAGGCTCTTCATATCTTCAGTTTATCAAAGACTTATTTTGCTAAATTAAATGAGAGTTAAGTGATGTAAACTTCCTTCAGGCTCTCTGTGGGAGGCACTCGTGGTGGCAGCGCTAGTCACCGTCGTCTTATTCTTCCTTCAGAAAAGACCAACCCTGCCAAGGAGCCCTGAACATCTGCATCTTCCCCTGAAACAAACAGGACTCGAACATCTCATAATCAGCCTTATGTTTCACTTCCAGTGCTTCTCAGGCTTTAATGGGCCATTTTTCTTACTGCATCACACTGAGTGACTATGACCTTGTCATGTTAAAGTGACAGTTAGGTTATCCTGCTGATGGGTATCAAATTGACATATCCCATCCTTTCTGTCTGAGTGCCAGGCAGGGATACATTCCCAGACAGCCTACACTCCCCCTGGACGGTACCAGCTATTAGGAAGGCTGCTGTTTTCATTCGTTCCTTTCACAGTGTGAGCAGCAAAACTAAGCTGCTAAATGAGACAGTGCATTTCCCCACTTTAGACTTTTGAAATTGGTGGGAACATTGCATATTGGCTTTATTTTCCTTCAAGTGTGATTAATGATCAAAAATCTACATGTCACAGCTTAGCTATTTAGCTTTGGTGCACTACTATGGTTACATTGAAGGCCATTATTTTGACAGAACTGAGGATAAGCTCTAGATATAGATGCAGTTTATTGAGCTGGGTTTTTGGCAAATTCTGTATGCAGTGAATTGCAAGTTGGCTTTTATGTTTGTGCTTGTGATTTGACATGCTTGCGTGTGGGGAGCTAGAACACTTTCAGTGAGCTCAGCAAAGTTGTGTGTTACTTGGGCAGAGAAAAGACTTTGCTTTTAAGCCAAGACAGGCAAGCATGCCTATGAAAAAATTCAGTCGTTATATACCCTTTAAGTGTGGTAAAACAATTCATAATTCTTATCTGTGTTTTTAGGCTGTGAGGAAGAGAATGAAATGAAAATGGTCATTTTTTCTCTGTCCTTTCTCAAATTCTTAACTGTATGATTATTACATTTAAGTAAGGATGGAGGCTGTATCATTCAGCATGGGTGGTGGGGGAAGCCAAAGCCAGCTGGCCCTGCTCTGTATCTCGAGACCTGAAGAGGAAAATCTTTTACCTTGCTATATCTAACCCTAGTCCTTCTCTTTGGCAACCATACGAGTGGAGAGATTGAAGTGCTGAGGCTTTCCTGTTTCCTACAATATTGGTGCCGTTCAGTTTCCGCATCAATGGCAAGACTGTGTCTATGATGAAGGGGATTTTGTAAGAAAAAAGAAATAGCGTTGGTGTTGCCATGTAGGTTTGAAGGTGCTTAACCTCTGCCACCGAAGGCAGAAGGGCAGGGGGCTTCTGAACGTCTTGCCAATGGAAATGGAAATGAATGCCACCCCAGCGATACCAAGAATGGGGCAAATCAGTCGGTTAGCTGTGTATGAACCTCACCCAAAGGGAGGCATGAATGGCTGGTGTTCGAATAATGAATTCTTGTAGGGACTAGGTGATGCATTTGTTGAATCCATTTCAATACACCTGTTCTGTTTGAGGGTATTTCCCGAGATATCCTAGTCCTATGATTAGATACTAAGATTTGAGTGCATTGCCTTATATAGATTGATATGTCAATGTGTGTCCTGGATAGAAAGGCAGCAATTTAATATGAAGTATGAGCTCTTCAGCCAAGGCCCAGAGGTCCCCATACGTCAGATCAAGTGCATGTCAGCATTGCCATTACAGGAAGATGTACGATCTCTCTTTATTTACTTATGATTATTACTGATCATCTTAAGAAACAGGTTATCAATATATGAAGTACAGAGGAAGTTCATTTATATTATTCTGTCAATATCAAGGTCATTTTTATAACTAAAAAGGGTTGAGAACAAAAGATAGATGGATCATATATGACTAAAGCTAACCGTCCAATCCATTTACATTGCTGCAAACAGCAGAGCTTTATCTGTTAACCAAAACATTACACTTCACTCTTCAAGATGATTTTTTGCTCAGATAATAAATAGCTCTAGATACATTAAGTGATTCTGTTATGTGGTTCTGTGGCAGACAGAATTTAGAGTTGGTGACCTCGAGCTCCCATTTTACTACTGTTTTCTCTGTGGTTAGAGTGGTGATGTAACTGGTTTGCAGTTCAGAAGCACATTGTGTCAGAGGATCTCATGTTTTATTTAGCAGAGGAGTCTGCCAGGCATGTTCCCAGGTTCGAAGATGAACAAAGGGCCTAAATACAAATACAACTCAATACTTACAACTTCTGTTTTAATCCTTAGGCTGTACACACTGCTCAGCACTAGGCAGAGGGAGGTGTCCTTTGCATCTTTTCCGAATTGAGTTTTATAACAGAATTTCCCTTCAGGAAAAAGGGAGTTCAAGATTATATTTGTAGGGGTCTTTTAAAAAGAAAATAATAATTAATTTAAACTTTCTTTTCCCTCATTTGTACAGTTATATATTTCTTTTCTGGGAGGTGTTTCAAGAAAATACTAGACAGAAGACTTTCAGGCTTACATTATTAATTGGGACTTCCTCTTTCACGAATCGCTGTGTGTTGCAAAAGGGGGGATGCAGTGAGTGTGCAGTTACTGTGTAAATGTTTCATCTCCACTCTGGGGTCCTTAAAGATCTCATTCTCTGTAGCTGGTAAAACCTACCTTTTTCCAATAGTAATAGCGAATAGATAGTTGCTAAAGGTGGGGTTGGATTGCTGGAATGGCGAAAAAGAATAGAGGGAGGTTAGATGTGGCACCATATGAAAGGGAAACGCATCTCCAACTTGGATCCAGGGAAAAATGGAATGAATGAAATACGTTTTCTTTTAGCAAAACTGCCAAACTATCAAGTGCCTTTCTCATGCTCATTAACACTGGACTTTAAGAACCCGATAAGAATGCAATATAAAATCAAAGAGACCCTAAAGACTGTGAGATAATATTTAATACTCTCCTATCACCAGTCCCTGAGTGCTTGGCAAGAGAAACGGTGACATTTACTAATCAGTACCCTCTCTTATTTGTCTTGGCTGAAAGTCTCAAGTCCTCAGCTTATTGAAGTTATTACAAATGCTCTCCATTAGATTCTGTTTAACTTCCTGGTATTTGCAGTTGAACTCGCTCACAATGTCATGGAGGAGTTGTGTCTTTAAGAAGTGATCCAGAAGTGGCGATACCGTGTATGTAAACTGCAGGTTTGCTTTCTTTCTCGCAGCCTTTGTTCTCAAACACATTCTTAATGTTTGACATTCATTCTTGACATTAACTACCCCTGGCGCTTGCCTGCACCTTTCTGGGCGCGCAGAAGTTTGTTTCGTGTGCTAAGAAGACGCTGTTTCTTACTAAACGATGACTTGGGATCTTCCTTTCTTTTGAACGCCCTTTGGAATAAGCTGTACCGATTCACCTCTGTAAACGGCATTTTGATCTCCTGAAAGTTGGCAAACAGGAAAAATTCCTCTGTAAAGCCATCCAGGACATCAGGCAGGAGCAAGTGCAGAGGTGTTCCCTGCGGCGGATCACCAGAAATTTTGGGCCACAAATCCCTGCTAATTTTTAGTGTTTTTCGTGCAGCACTGTACCACCTTTTTGTTCAGACTTTCAACTGAAAAATAAATGGTTATAAAATGGTCTGTGAAGTGCATACCACGGCTTTGCAGGCTGTTACTGGTCCACAAACCACAGTTTGGCTGCTCTACAGTGTTCCCAATTGTGCTGGGGTTGCCCTTAGCAGTGAATGGTTGGTTTATTCTTTATACTCTTTTCAGCCCTTGGCTCGTTTCTTGCCAGTCAGAGGAGTGCTGTTCATCCTCCTTCACTCGCCAGCCAGGAAAGGAAATTCTTCCTCTCAGACAAGAGCTTTCCTCCCTTTCCTCTTAATTCCAGGCACATTCGTTTCAAATTCCCAAGGCAGGATATTGAAAGTTTCCTCAGGTTAATAGGGCTTCACAAATTTACTTACTATAGAAAATGTAAAATTTGGTAAATTGTTGGCCAGAAAGTGCTGTAAAATCACTACGTTTTAAAAATGAGGCTTATAGAAAAAATTCTTAAGTGCTGAAATGGTTTTCTGCGGGTTCCTTCTCCCGCTGGCTTTACTATGAAAGAACATCATCTCGGTGACTTAGCTATTGTAGGGTTGTTAGCTGGTGTGTTTTAAAGGACAGTTTTAGCTCCTGAATGCAAAGTTTAACGACGTGCTTACAGTCATCACCAGGGTGAGCCCGTGCCATGCTACTGGCAGTTTTCAAAGCTTGCCTTGCTCATCCTCCTTGCTCCGAACTGCAAAGGAGGTTGGAGGGTTTGAATGGGCTTATTCTGTAGCGGTTTGTGCAGTGGTGGGACAGCTTCCCAGGGAAAACCAAATGGCAGTAAAGAAACACTCTGTAAACCTGGCGATCCCAGATTAGGTTTATGTGTATTTTAGATGTGTTTTCTTTAATACAGTGCTAATATGATTCCTCTGTCCTCGTGAACCCACGTTCCTCTGAAGTCTGTCACCAACAGAGTTAGTCTTGTATGCACAAATAGCATTTTAGTGCTTTTTAATCAACTCATTTGGCCTACGTCAGCGTACGTAATTTCTGACCTTTTCCATAGCTCCACCTTGGAGGGTCTCGGGATGATCGTGTTTTAAAGGCGTTCCCGGGCAAGGTTTTCCTAGCTGAGTGATGTTCTATTTATAAAGATAAAATCATCAAGTATCAAAAATGGGCATTAATCATTGCAGTGTTTAGGGAAGTTCAGGAAGCTCAGATGAAGAGTGTCTCTTTGTGCTGGAAGGTAAAAACAGATACACAACCAACAGGTGAAAATGTTTACACACAAAGCATCTGGACTAAAATTAATATTAAGCCAGCTTGTTCCCTGCCAATACTCAGATAACATCATGAACTGGGTTTAAACCCTTACTGAGTTTTGCACGAGCTGTTGTGGCTCATGAAGCACTGTCCGGCCCTCCATATGACAGTCATTTAGGGAAGAGGACCGATAGCTCTATTTGTATTTCAGGACTTGATCTCTTTGGTGACAATAGACCAGATTAGTAATTATTCCAGTTTATTCAATTGGGAGGCTCCACAGCCTGTTAGCGAGGGCGAAAGGTTGAGAATTGTACCCCTGATTTGCCATATAACTTCAGGCAACTTGGTCTTTGGACCTCAATCTGTTGGCTTTTCAAGGAGATGTTTTTCTTCCAGGGAGAGTTCAGAGCTTACAAATTTTACTGCTTAATTTTTTATATTTATGTAATGATCATTTGCAAATCAGCTCAGCAGATTTTGTGTTGGTTCTGTGTGCTGCTTTGAAGTTCTGTGGTATCCAGGGTAACGTTCCTATTTGGTTACTGATGCATCTAGGCTACCTGCTGGAAGGACTTGCTGCAAAGGAGCCGTGAGGTTTTGATAACCTGGCTATGTACTGTAGAAGACTTTTATATACGATGCCAGACTTCACGGAAGAACCCAAAAAGCAACAGCCGTTGTGACAGCATTCCATTTTGCACAAATCAGCTTTTTGGTTTAAATTCAAAACTGGCAAATTGTTAATAAATAAACCAACCCTTTCCTGCTTGTGCATTTGTTATGTGCAACCTACAGAGGTGTTAATGGCAGAGCTGATTAGCTCGCTGCTGCTGCAGCAACAGCATTTGTCAATATAATGAGTGATGGCTTGCCATGTCTCAGGCAAATAATAACAATGAAAAATACTTCACGTGCTCTCCCTGGGCACCGGGGAGTGAGGATGGTATTGCGGTATTTGCTAAAGCCAGATGGAGACAGGCATGAAGTTGTGAAGAATCTTTATCCGTGTTAGAGCCAAGTGAGCCAGCACGTACTAGCAGAGTTGAAAAGCAGGTTGATTTGTTCATACCAACGCCCCATATCCCACCTCTAAGGTGTCTGGAGGTGGCAATGTCTAGCCAATACCCGAGGGGAGGTTGGGTACTCCGTGCTGGAGGGCTGTATCCCTCGAGGAGTTTGTGCTCCTGCGCCCCGTCCAGAAAAGCGCTGCCGTACGCGAGCATTTCTGTTTCTGTGGATTTCACTGATGCTACTCGCTTAAATACCTGCCTGGGCCAGGGCCAGCGCTCTCAGGACTTTGCAGGATAAAACTTTTAAAGGAACAATTAATGGGAGTTATGAAGAACGAGAGATGTAGCTTAATAACGGTGTTCTCTCGTGAGCCGAATTGGAACAGAGGTGCAGAAAAGCAGGTGAAGCGTGTGAATACTTGAGCTGCTCTCTGTGTGCTGGACGGCAGGGGCAGCTCCATGGACGAAGTCGTTATAACTGGCGCATGTCACAGCTGGTCAAACGGTTTTACCCTCCTAGAGACCATGTCCGGGAGGTGGCAGATCCCAGCCAGGGTTCGGATGCACGGTATCAGGTTGGTATGAGTGCTGTGCTGGTATGACTGCTTCTCAGTCGCACAGCTGAGGCATTTTTTAAAGCCCATAATGAGCTGGCTGGAAGAAAACATTTGCTCTGCGTGTTATAGTGTTCACACGTGCACCAGGAGGGCATGCAAACAGCATAGCCATCGCGTCCCAGGCAGGCAGGGTAACTTACCTATTAACAACAGCAAATTAGGCACAGCAGGGACGTAGCCTGTGATTCCACCTGAAGTATTGACATGAACTTGTGTGCAAGTAAGAATCAGATCCCCTCAGCTCTAGTATAAGGCAAAATAAGTGTTTTCAAGATAGTTATTTTTTATGACCCAGCTGCCTGGTATTCCCTGAAGAAGGGGCAGGTTTAAGGCAGTGCGGGTGGCACAGCCTGGGTTTCAGAGCTGAGCGCGATGTCCCTGTAACGCTGAGCTGGGCTGATGGGGGTGCAAGGGGGGCTCTGCAGAGCGGGCCTAGAGAAGGACAGCTTGGGAAGTGCACGTGTCAAAGGCAGATACCTGGGCACTGGTTTAAGGTGCTTGCTTAGCTTTAAGTCTTACCGACTTCAACGGTGATGTGCTGAGGTCTTACTAAAGAATCCGATGATAATGAAGAACACGTTATTGGAAAAAGTGCTGTTATCTGCATACCGGCTTCTGTGGAGTTATTGGGCGTTCTCCTCTGTTTCCAGCTTGGAACAGATGTGGAAACACTTCTCAAAAATCAAGATTCACAGTGATACAGTAGGGGCAGGTTGTAATCTGTCATCATCTTTGTCGTTAGTTTGCTGAATGCATCAAGCCATGCCTATTGAAGTTTTTTTTGGGGGGTTGGTTGGTTTTTTTTTAAATGACAGTTTATCGGAGCTCACGGAATGAATGGATAACGTTACTATTTACATAAGCTCATTGTGATCTGTCTCGGTAATGTAATCAAATTAGGGTTAACTGCAGCTGGAGAATGCCAGCTTGTAAACTGTTTTTCAAAAAGAATCACATGGTGTTACTTGACATGTTTAGTATACATTCAGGAGGCTTTGCAAAAATTATAGCACATCCCTAACTAATGTAACTAAGTCAGGATTCTGTGGCCACCAGTTCCCTGAATCCAGGAAACGAAACGCAGTGGAATTCCTCAGCAGTCGAAGGAGATCCACCTCCGACCAGATTCCCAAAACACGAGTTTTTCTGACGTGGCTGCTGCTGACATGTTGTCTGTCTTTTGGCTAAAATCAACATATCGGTTGATAGAAAAAGCATATGGTGTAAATTCTGAGTACGTTTAAGAACATCTGTGTTAACTGCAAAAGTGCAGCCCGCTGTACATGTCAAGCGCTATACTTAGTCTTGCAGCATTCGCATGAGATGAAGCCCAGCCTGGGATAACATTACCCGATGAGTAGATTTTCAAAGTATCTTTTGTTATTCTTATTAATAAACATCACATCTGGTACTTGCTTTCCCTCTTTCTCCCTTTCCCGTTGAATTAGGAGGTACTATTTGCATCACGGTACTGCAGTCATCAAGTTCTCCTTGTGCTGCGGAGAGCGATCCCACAGGATGGTCTTTGCCCCTACGAGCTTCCAGCATGCGAACGCGCCTGATCGGAGAGCGGTCAGACAGTTTTCATTCCAAGCTGGGGACGCAGGAGGAGCTCTGAGATTTCCGCAAGATTTCTGCGGGCTCTGTCAGAGCCCTGGCAGTGGTTTTGGCAGCAGGAGGCTTTGGTGTCTGTCCTCTGCCCCTACACGCACACAATACGCACCACACCCCACCAAATAGCTCAGCCATTTCAGCGTCAAACTGTCAGCCTCTTCTTCGGCCACGGGCAAAGAGGAAATTTAGGCACATTCAGGTTATGGGCCATGTCCAAGCTAATGCAGAAGGTCTGAGGCAGAACGCAGCCCCACACTGTCGCATTTTGGACTTAATCATCTCTCTTTTTTAAAGTCTGCTGTAAAGGAAGGATGGAAAATACCATCTAAAAAGAGTTCCTAATCTCCCACTACTGCTAAAACACCTTTTCCCACATGTAAATGTTCTGGTAGTTTGAGTGTGGAGATGGTTCCGTCAAAACAAAAATTCTTCATGAAATTGGGATTTGATTCCCCAGAAGTTCCGCAGTAGAAGGAAACTGGAAAAATATTTCACCTTGTCAAAAATCAGCCATTTTGAAATATCCTGAATGAACAGTTAAACAAAGAGCCGCTGATGCTTTTCTGTAGAAGTACCATTTTTGAATATGTATGAAATACTTTTTACAGAAATTCTGTTCTCTAAGAATTTTGAAATTTGGGATCTGCTATGAATTGAAAGGGGAAAAAAAATAAATACAGTTTGAGAAACAGAACTTGCCCCTTGAGCGCAGATCTATCCAAACCAACAAAAGGAAGCTTGTGTTGGCGTGTAGATTCAGACTCAGGAATTCCTGACTCTTAAGCCTGTTTATACAGGACTATACCACAGCCCAATTTGCACTTCATTTTGATTTTTTTCCCCTCTACGTTTATGGTCATGTTGAACGGGTGGATTATGCACATACTTAACCAATTGTATTTAGAGACTCTTTTTTTTGCATATAATAATTACAGCTAAGTGTCTTCATTTGGAAGCAGCAGTGTTCCATGAAGGCTTTTAAGCCATTTAGCACAGGCGTTTCTATATGACAGCTCTGAAAGTTCCATGGCCTAGTTCTCAAAAGGCTTTTGAGGGTCGCAAGCTCCCGGCGATGGTGATGGGAGCTGCGAGTGCTCTGCACCTGAGAAGCGCCAGCGATTCCCCAGCAGCTTGGCGACGCGTGCTTCTAACCGTGCGTGATAGATATCCAACTTTCAGTCGTTCCGGGTGAGATTTCAGCGTGTGTGTGCACACACCGGTGCAGGAACACACAGATTTTTATTGCTCTGGTATTCACCTCTTGGTCCTGTTTGCTTTCAGCTAGTTTCTAAACCGCAATTTCAGTATCTATTAGAGCTGTTGTAAAATACAGAATGGTTTAGGATTCTGACTATTTAAAACTCGACACGCTGTTATTACAGCTGAGCTCGGAGGCAACTGCCAACGTTTCTGAAATTTGTAAATCGGTCGGTCTCACCTGGGCATGGTCAAAGGGCTCCAAGAACTTTGTGCCAAATCCTCAGCTGCTGAAACGCAACAGAGCCTCCTTGGCCCTTTCCTTCCCTAAGTAAGGTTCCTTCGCGACATACAACCGTTCTCATTTTGTCTTGGGTTTTCCTGCGTTTTGATCTCTGTTCCTTGGAGCTTTTTTCTGCTCTTCTTTGGTAGCTAAAGTATGTTGCCTGGGCCTGGAGGTCCCGAGCACCTTGACTCCACCCTAGCACTTGAGTATATGCTTACCCTTAGGCATCAGAGATCCCCACTGAGGTCAGCGAAACTACTTAAATGCTTGGAGTCCGGCTGCTCCATCCAGTCCTTGTGGGGTGTGTTTGCCGTGATGGGGCTCTCTGGTGTGATAGAAAGTTTAGGTACTTGACCTCCCTGAATGCCTGCTGACCTAGACCTAATCTGAGGTAGAACACAGCAGCATTTTAATGACTTGTATCACCACACCTCTGTTGGAGGAGGAATTACGGAGCTTCCCGCGCAGCTGCTGGAAGCATCCCCGGCCGCGGGGACACAGCTGCTACTGGGCTGTGAAGCTCTTGGCTTGGCACCAGGCTGCAGGAGGGGATGGCGTTCGTGTTTGCGAGGCGAAAGGTGCCTCTGGCGTCACACGGGGGTGCTGGGAGCACCCCTGGCACTGGCCCTGGCCGTCACCGTCCCTCTGAGGTGGCCTGGCGGCAGGGCGAGCCGGGGCTCCGTGGGGCTCGCTTTCAGAGAGCCCGCAGGTCTCTGTCCTCTCAGTGCCCATGTTCGACATCACCTGCCATTTGGGAAAGAAACACGTGTTCTCATCAGCCAAATCTAAAGAAATTATTTATAGAAGCTGCAGAAAACCTTAAACTGTGTGGGAGTAATAGTAGTTCTGGTGTAAGCCTTCCAACTAGCTTCCAAAACGCCTGTCTCTCTCTGTTGCGGTTGAGAGTTTTGGCCTTTAAAAATAATAATATTCATAATCGTCTTTATTATTTTATAACATTCTTAGTCGCAATTCAACTTAATTTTTCTTCTGTTTTGTTTTTTTCTCAGCAAATGCTGACTGATCCCGAGGTGACCTCCCAAGAAGGCAATATAAAAAAGGTAGGATACGGCTCAATCTTACGCAAGTTGTTTTACTGTCTGGCTTTTTAACACACCTAGACACTTTATTCTCTTCTTACTTTTGAACAAAGGTGTGTATCACAGTAGCGTCGTAAAAGTTTTCCAATATTTGCTGTTGCTTTTTTGGGTTAAGTATTGTGGTTCTACTGGCGTATTTTTCTGTCTTTTTGTGATTCCAGTATTTATGAAAGAGAAAATAATAGTTTGAAGTGTTCCTTGATTCAGCTACAGTATAAACAGCTCCCAGTCCAAATCGAAAAACCTCATTTACTTCTTTTCCAGTAAAAGAAAATGTTGGTCCTTTGTTAAAAGTGCTAAATTTTTAGAGGTCACTTCTCCATGTAAATGTGGCTTATGTGAAGTCCAAGGGAGAAGGAATAGATAGATGAAAGGATAAAATTTAACTCATGTGATATATTACCGGTGCTTTTCATCACTTTGTGATGCATAAACTATAATACTGACCAGAGAAAAATGTGTTCCAAATACAGCCCAGCTGTATAAATTTCTTCATAGTAGCTGTGAGGCAGCCTCAGCACTACATATTTCAGTAGCCAGCCTACTCTTTCGGTTGGGGTTATTCTCAGTAACACTAAAATGACATTCTTTCCATGGCTGTCTTTTGGTTAACGGCTTTACTAAAGTAAAGTGTTACAAGTCGTATTTGATCATAGCCTCTCTAGATGTCTAGAGGTAGTGTGTCCTTGTTGGAATAATGAGCTAGCTGTAATTCTTTTCATATGCAATTGTCTTATAATGACTATTCACAGTCCTATTCATAAAATATGAGTTTTTGAAAGTGGAAAATATGTTAAATTGGAACTCGCAACAACTGCCATTTTTATTCATCCATTTAGGCGAGCTTCAATACTGTGTCTTAACTCTGAAAGCTAAAAGGAAACGCTTGTTTCACTCTGCCAAACAAAGTGAAATATAATACTTGTCAGGCTCCAAAGTTAGTTTGGGAAAAGATATTTAGATCCATGTCCGGTATGGACCGTTCTATTCTTGCCACAGCAAGAAAAACAAGCTTTTCTTTTTGAAAGCCAGGCTACCAATATGAAGCATCCTTTGACCATCCAATGACCTTGCAAAGGACCTATCGCAATACCGCTGAACTTTTTACCTTGTGCATCTCCATAACTCATTTGGTGTTTGTCTCTGCCTCTGTGGGATCCTTTTGTCTGAGCAGACATGGTGACAAGGTGGCAGGTTCCTATTATCGTGACGCACTTAGCCCAAGGATGGAGTAGATTCTCCATGGCTCAGGACTGCTCAGCTATTTCTTTCTCAGACTTTAATTATGAGATCACAAATAAATTCTACGTCCCTACCTCGCAGAATCTACGTCCCCCTAAAGAGAGCAGGCTTTGTATGAAGCAAGGGTAGAAGGAAATGTTAGACTGGCAGGTTTATATGTTCGATACATGGGTTTGTATTTAAACTTGATTACTTTTATTTCAAAGGAGAATGTTGCAAAAACTACAGGTCTTTGAAAAATACTGTGTCCTTAAATATTTTCCTGTATAGCAGGTATAAAACTGGACAATTATGATATTTGACTAAGGGGGGAAGGACTGGCCTTCCACTTCTGTCTTTTAAATGCATTGTAGAGAAGGACTAGTGGGAGTTTATGAGGTGATAAATTTATTGAAGGATGGGCAGTAGGGTTTTACAGCTAGGGTAAAAAAGGTCAAAGCAGTAAGGTAAAGAGTTCAAGTCTAAACTTTATGGCTTGTGAAAAGACTACTGCTAGACAGCTTTTCAGTCAGAAGAAAATGAAAAATAAAGAATGAAGAAATCATTCTGTACAGTTTTTGTAGTATCCTCAAATTGTTTGTAAGTTGTACTCCAGCATTTTGCTCCAGTGGCACAAAACCCTCTTGGGAGAAGATTTCCTTTCCCAACCTCTCTAAGTCATTCAGTTGTCATATCACTGAAGACACAGTGGTTGAGATTTGACTTCAATTTATTCCTGTTCCTTCAGAGATAAGTTGGTGGCGAGGAGGTGACTGAAGACAAATGTAACTGTAGTGGGTGGGCTGATTTAAACTAGGAGAAAAAGAAATCAGTGCCAAACAGAGGGACCATAATTTCCCCTGGCACATTTGATGGGCTGCTGTATCATGGATTCAGAATTGGGTAGTAACAAGGACTAGAAAGAGAAAAAAAATAATCTCTAGAGTGCAGAGAAAATCTGTAAAAACAGTGAAAAAACAGGGCAGGGAAGGGATGCATCAGTGGCAGTGAGAGGTATAGGAAGATGCACAGGAAGCAATCTCTGCTTAAAAATTGACCCCAATATTGTTTCTGTTGTTAATCTGCCAGGAAAAAAAAAATATCTCTTGTGTAACCTTTCCTAAACTGAAAGGCAGCGAGAAGTCTGAAGGTGTAGCAGGGCGGACACTGTTATACTGTACAATAAAGCAGGCCCTTTTTTGGCTTGGAGCAGAATAAGAAGTATATTCCCGCTATGTCCAGTATTTTTCAGTTTGTGTTGCTGTTATTTCTGCTGGGACCACTAACACCAGAAAGCCGATTCCTTTGTTAGTGGTTGTCTCACCAGACCTAAGATTTCTAGCACTATTATTCAAGGGCCCATATCCAGGATCATTTCTGTGTATCTGGAAGTGTGCTGTGCCATAGGCTGAAACGTGGGATATTCCCAGCGAGTTTTCCTTTTATCTGCTTTGCCGATGTTTAGTGTAACTTGCACAAATATACACCAGCTCCTCATCCTGTTTAATTGTCAATAAGAGATTGTGAACGTAATGCTAAAATAGATTCACTCTTTTTAGTGAACTGAACGCATACGTCCAGAGAAGCGCACAAGCATGTCGGTTATACCTGTGGGTATAGTGTCCCATGTTCCCGAATGCCCTTTTTCTCCAAGCCATCTTCCGGCAGCCTGTTTATTTTGTTTAGAAAGCAGCTCACGCGTTCTCTTGCCCTGAATTTCCTAAGCTTCTCGCTGTATTTCATACCTTGGAAAAATGGCTCGTTATCGTTATCTTCATTGTCATTTTGATTTAACTTTGAGAGGGAGATGAAAGATGGAGACTTCCTCCGGCAGGAAACAAGGCCAGCGTCCGTTACAAGACACCCTTTTTTCCAAGGAGCAACGCTAGGTGTATTTCTCTCTCCTCTAAAAGTCACTTTGGATGATGGTTTGAGAATCATATTGAAGGAGGGTCTGTGTGCAGAGCTCCTAGCCGACCTCCTCTGGATGGGCTGTTTTTCTGACTGTGGTGACAAGAGACCTCAGGGACTTCTCTCTTCAGTAGACTCTCTATTTCGTTTCTGTTTACTTAGAGGGAATAGCCTGAGGGGCTACTGGAGAGAAAACATCTGTGGGAGATAATCTATAGAGTTATCTATCTATCACTCTTGTCGACCCTGTCTCCCTTGAGAGCAAGCTGAGAGACTTGTAATAAAAAGGCATCGCTGAAGAGGCTTTAGGGACAAATAAAGAGACATGTTAAGGGCCAGCTGAAAAAGGATAGAAGACATTATTAAAGCTCAATAGCCGTCTTATCAAAATCCAATAGGATAGGCATTTGGCAAAAGGCTTTAAATTTATTCTTTGACTTTCTCGAGAGCTTGAATTTATCCATTAACAAGAATGTACTGCACAGGGAGCGGGAGATGCTATCAGCTCCAAAAGAGTGGGATTCAATCTGGTGCTGCACAAAATGCAACAACAAAAACTGAAGACAAAACCGATTTTTTTCCCCTACTTCGGCTGACTTTGTACCTACATTGCAAATTCTAGAAGCTGGTAATACAACGGTGATGAGACTGTAAACCAAAAGTAATTTATGCAGCACAGTCATTTATCCCCTACTCCCAAATCCCATAGATCTTTTTTTTAAAAATGAAGGTACTGTTAGAAAACTGGGTGAGATTAGGAATCTTGACCTTTTAGAAAGCATCAAGCAGTAAACAAGAAACCTAGGTAGATGGAAAGCTTTTATTCCTAAAACAGAAGTAAAAACCAACTGATGTTTTGTTACTGCAGATGCAAAGCAGGATAGAGCCATAAATCTCTCCAGGTTTATTATTATATACAAAATGCTACAGGTCACAAGAACCATCTGATACTTCAGAAACACATTGTTCACACAAGATGATTGATTGATAATTATGATAATTTGCAAAATGATTATTTGGGTATTATAACCATAGTTTGTCCCACTGGATTGCTGTGAAGACATTTTCTATATCACGGGCCGTCAGAAATGGCCTCTGGCAACAAGGGATATGGAAAGGTCTGGTCGGTCTCTCCCAGTGGGATCTGTAGGACTGATGAATGATGACCCAGAGGAGTAAGAAATCAGACTTCAATAAGCAGTCAGGAAGGTAGTTAGAGAAGAGCAAGGGAACTGTTAACTGTCTTTTGTGGAGCAATTACGAGCTGGGCCATACACCCTCAGGCCCAAGCACAGTCTGTCATAATATTATACATGCAGAGAGAGATTGACCTAGAGATTTTAGCCTGAGCTGTTTAAAGTTCCTGGATTTGCGGTGCTTCGCACAAAATACGTTCGCATTTCTGCATTTAGTATGTATTATGAATATATTTATTATCTGTATCTAATAGAAGGTGTTCTGAGACTGTGAGTAAAGATTTTAAAATCCAAATTTCCATTATATTTCTTCATCTTCCGGTTCTGTGTATTGAAGAGCCAAACCCCCGGTTTTAGTGGTTTTAAAGTGGTCTTCATACTTGCTGAGGATTTACACTGTTAACCAGACTGAATTATTTTAAAAATATCACCTGCTTTTGTGTGCTTAAATTTAGCTTAAAAAAGGAGAGCGTGTTCTTATAAAATGTACCGGACTATGGAGAGCCCGAAGACAGCGCTGCGCAGTGACTGAACCGGAGGTTAATGATGCTTCGCAAAACCCTACGAGATTGTGTAGCAATACCCAGTTATCACAGTTAAAGTCCGGTTTCAACATCAGCACTGCCTTGCAGTTACTATTTCAGAAAGAGCTTTAATTTGCTTGTTTTACAGGTTGTATCTTTATGAAATAAAGGTATGTTTAGCTGCCACAAACAGAGGCAGCTTTGAGTTGATTTTTATAATCTTTCCTTGAATGGACTTGCGTCATTCCAATAAGCCCTGGACAAAAGAGTGGACAGTTGTCTGAGAGTCTTTTTTATAACATTTCTCTCTTTCCATTGTTAGAGAGCTTCTAATAAAAGAACCAGGAGTCCATTAATTCAGTGAATGAACATATAGTAAAGTCAGTTCCCTCTTGAGAACAATAATGTTGCGGTCAGCTTAGGTTTCCATGGAAACTAAGTACTTCTAAGAAGTTTGCATCCTTGATTTTGCTGAAATGAAGCATGTAAAGTAAAAAAAAGGTGTACGGCTTGGCCAGAAAAGTCGGCGAAGAAAGTGATGGTTAAATTATTTTTGCAGGAATAATGTTGTATGTTTAATTTCTCTGATACAGATGTTTGGGCTTGATCGTATAGTGTGTGTGTGTGTATGATGAATGATTCCGTAAAGAGGTCTCTGGGGTTTTGAACCCATAAATCAGGCCGAGTTAACAGGACTAGCAGTGGTTAAGTTTGCTCTCCCCGTATCTCCAGTACATTCGAGTCAACTCAAGCCACGTGCATCACAACACGATGTGAACGGTGTGCCTCGGCACAGGTCTCTCTCCGGCGGTACAGACGGTCAGGGTGGTTAATGGCCATTGACTGTGTTCGCTGTTGGCAAGTTCATGCAAGGCGTGGATACGGTGTGAACGCCTCATACAGTTTTAAATAAGTCCTTTCTGTAGATTAAGGTGGTTCTTTTCCTCCCTTCCACTCTAGGCGAGTTCACTCTTAAATCACTGCAGCCACCGGTGTAAACCAAAGAGCAATGGCGTTGCTTTGTTCTTTTAGCACTAATTTATAACCTGCTGTCTTATTTTCTTGAATAAGTGAATTGCTGTAGCTGAGAGGGAAGTGTCCGAAATGTGTTGCTGAGCTATTTATACACATTGCTCCAAATGACACGCATCTCTGCTGAACAGTATCTCTTAAGATAAAAGTGTCCGCTTAACTTCAGGCATAGACAGTTATGAGAGGTCACCTTGCCTTCGTATAATGTGCCTCAGACATAAACACTCGATGGTGGCCTCAAGTTCTCAGCAAAACCAGCTACACTTTTTTGGGAGGGAGAAGGGTGGAGGTTCTTCCCTTGACAAAACAAACCAACCCACTGGCATCGGTTTCTATTGGTGATCTGCTGCATCTCTGAATAGGAAGCGTGAGTAGTAGAGTCAAGTCCAAATTGCTGTCTTATTTAACCGCTGTGCCCGACCAGTGGTCTGCGGGGGGGGGGGGGGGGGGGGGGGGGGAAGCCAAAACCACTCCACTGGTCATTTATAATAAGTGTCAGAGTCATATTTCAGCGTCAGTGGAACCTCGTCTCATTAGGGCAGAAAGGGTAATTCATTAGCTAGCCAGTCAGAAATTCATTCTTTTTGTAAGTGGTTCAAAACATCCTCCGTTGGTGAGTATTTGTGGAAGAGCAGGGGCAAAGCCTCGCGCCATTCCCGTTCTCGCCCTGCCGGGCGGCGGGGAGCTCACCTGGGGAGCTGCGTTTTCCGACGCTGGCTCGTGGCCGGCAGGGTCCGGCTGTTCCGTGGAACAATGCGAGTAAAGGAGACTTGCTAAGAGATTTTGGCTGAGTAATCGGTTATGCCAAAGGCATATGCAAATTTAAGATCTATAAACTTTTTTATGGCTAAGAGCTTCCCAAATAGTGTGAAACCCACATATCCCTGTGAGTGAGCTCTCTCTGCTTGGTGCTTCTGAGAACGATCACAAGCACACATTAACGGTTTTAACACTTTTCTCACAATCCTGCTTATCTCTGAGTGTACATATAATTAATGATCCCTTGTTGAAAAACCACATGTAACACCATATGTGAAATTAAAAGTGCTCTACATACGCGCTTATTCATTTGAATCAAGGTATGTTTTTAATTGTTTGCATACCTTTGAGCGCGCACTCTTTTTTTTTCTGCTGACAAAATGAACTGCAAGCTGAAAGGCTGGCATTTACATACCGCCTGTAAGACGATTACTAGTGAAATAATATTCTGGATGATTAGGAGGTATTACAGCCTCTACTCAGTTTAAAAATGCCAGAATGCCCCAGAGATCCCCATGAATCTGCTGCCAGCCGGCCCCTGTCAGAGCTGAAGGCAGCACTGTCTGGAGCCCAAAATCAACTTCAGGAAGGTCATGTGAAAGAAAATCCTCAGTCATCAGGAAGCCCTTGGCCTCGTGGCCTTTCTGACATTTTCTGACAAACCTTAAATCACCAGAGTAGACAAAACATCACAAATTTTGGAATGATAGCCTCTGGGATTTCAAAACTGTATGTTAACTTCGAAGGTAACCCCCACCTCGGTCCGCTCTGCAATTCCTCCTCGGGTGCAGAGGGCGAGCGTGCCAGGAGGTATTCCTGGAATTACGTCTGGACTCAGAACCACACGTGGGATGGACCGGGAGCGCGAGAAGACTGTAACCGATACCGCAGCGGAGGAGGGAGCTGCAAGCACGCGTGCGTGCGTGTGTTGCCGCCAGTTATTTACGCAGTACTGGGAATATACATCAGAGTTGTAAGAATAGATTGCACTGAGCAGGACAGGTTTCTGTTCCAGAGTGAAATTTGGAATCAGGATTTATTGTATACATTACATACATTATAGAAGCCAGATGGTTCTATTAATATAATCTGTAATCTTGAGGTGTGTGCAGTATTCGGTTAATCACATTGTGCCGCTATTAAAGAGAATATATATCAGGTAGGAGGCCTATTAGAGCTCGCTAGCTAAAAAGAAAAACCTGGACAGTAATTGGGGAGGAAAGAAAGTGGGGGGGGGGGGGGGTGGTGAATAGCAGGGAGAGAGACTTGAAGTTGGCCCCTAGCACCTATGGTGTGGCTTTAAAAGGAAAAAAGAAAAGCCAAAAAGCAGGGAACCGGATGCCAGTGACCTATAATTAAATATATATATCATAGCGAAAACAAAAAATGCTTTTGTTCCTTTTTTTATTTTTTCCATATTCTGCTCTAGAAATATATCAGGGGTTTACCAAGCAGTAAAGCTATGACTGTTGTCCCATGCACGTTCCAGGAGCGCAGTATATTTTGATGATGCCAGTTAGATGGGGTTTTAGATTAGATGAGGTTTTTATGAGAATATAAAATATGTGTTCTGAAAAAAGCCCAAATTTATTTTTCATAGGGCAGTTTTGAGAGAAAAATAATTACTAGAAGTCAGCTATTCAGTGACGCTCAGCAGTACCTTGTCTACCCATGGAAATTTCAGCATGCGAAGGCAGCACTTCGTAAGCAAATGAAGCTCATTCCCTTTGCTCTGTGTAGCAGATACAGTAGCTGCATGAGTGCTCTCTGCTGACACCCGCAATACAAAACCAGACTTATTTGAGGGTAAGGCGGAGATTTTGGCTCCGCGTCTTAATAATTGTCCTCAATTCTTTTTTTACTGTTTCTTTCCACAACACCATGAGTTTTCAAAACTTTATTTCGAGTTGGGCCAAAAATATTTTGCTGAAACTGAATTGAGTTATACTTTCGGATTATTTCCTTTAGCTTCTGATAAATTTTAATTTCTGGAAATACTTTGCTTTAATAAAATTGTAACTTTTCAACAAAGTAGTTTTGAGTTTGGAAATTTACAATCAATACTAGTCTTAGCTTTAATTTATGTCTACAATAGCAGTGAGCATTTATGTAGTATTTAAACTGACGAGGACGTGCCAAGTCCAAAATGCCCTGCATGCTAATTCAGAGACACAAGAGCTTGCAGGGCTGGTTTTGTCCTTCCCAAGGAGGAGATAAAGCAGCAGTTGAGGAAATTGCAACACGTCCAAGACTCTACGCTGGCATCGTTCATTTCCAGAGCTACCAATTCAGTCAGCGTTAGTCTGTGCTTGCGGGGGTAGTCCCCGTTCCGCCCCGGGCTGCGAGCTACAGCTCACCACCCGGATTGCCTAGCTTCCAGAGAAGGAGGACGTAGCCTCTACTTGCATGAATCCACTTCTGCTTTTATGTTTGGCAGGTTCCGTGTGAGATTCAAGGGGCCTACAGCTTTGGTCCTGCTAAAACAGGCAGACATGAGTGCTCTTTCGTGTGCGTGGGTATTTCTCGGAGCAATAGTGAGAAGAGGTATAAAGTCTGAAGAAGGCTAATGCTATTTATAATTGCCTCAGCGTTCTTCAAGATGACCTACGAGTTGGTTACTTGATGGCAACTGGAATTCAGATACGTGTTTTATTTTTCTTCCTCCCGCTGGCTGATCAGCACTTTCTAAATTTAGCAGCTCATTACAGGACGTGGAGCTGGCGGGAGAGGAGCGCCGGAGGTGAGCCCCTGCGGGGCCTGGCCGAGCCGCGGGACGTGGCCTGGCTCCGGGGCAGCCGCGGGCGCGCCATCGCCCGCACCGCTCTGCGGCCCCTCCGCGGGCGCGTGAGCTGCTCTGCGGTTCATAAGTCCCGCTCTCGTTGCCTTTGCTTTTACCTTCGCTGAATTAGCAGTAACTTCTTCCTGACAGACACGTAACCCCAAGGATAAGATAATGGAAAAAAATAGCGTGAAATGTGAACTTTATCCTTCCATCTTCAGTTAGGACTTGAGTAATTTTCACTGAACTTCCAGCTTTAGCTTGATGTTGTGAAGTGTTGAAAGTCCCCTGATTAAATTCCTGAGCCGAGAAGAACGAACGTTATCTCTCCCTCAGCACTGCATGGGGTTTTCTGGTGACAGTTTCTGTCCGGTCAGGCAGCTCTCGGGAGTTGAAGTCTGGTTACTTTTCTTTGAAATTTACAGTTCTGCGGGTACTATTTGACCAGCTGTTAAAGCACACAGACAGGAGGCACATTAAAAAAAAAAAATAGTAGTAGTAGAGGAACCTAAATTAAGTGCTTAAATCCTTACTTGGCCACCCAAGTGATTGACTTTTTTTTTCTTTTTTTTTTTTCCTCTTTATTCTAAAATACAACACAGAGGCATAGAACAGAGGTATAGAAAACTGTGGAATAGATTCTAAACTAGTTTATAAGCTTTCAAGTAAGTTTTCTTCCTGCTCGTATTTATGATTAATGTGTCCTATAACTAACTGAAATTAAGAAATGTTCTGTCGCATCGAGGCATGTTATCTCCGAATCTTTATGAGTTACCTGATTGTTTTAGGGGTTTGTTGCAATGAAAGCTGGCCTCGGAGAAGAGTGGGTTTAGCTTGCTGCTGAGCACGCTTCCAGATCACTACCGATTCCTGCAGAGAGAGTTATGCGTATCTGCTGTCAGACCATTTTAGGCCCTGGTTGATGCAATAATTCCTTCTGTTCCAGAAGACCTAAAGGAATTGTTTCTTTTAATTTCCACTGGAATCTCAGTCCTAAGCTTTAGCTTGCGTCACCCTGAAGACGACTTATATGTCGTCTTATACGTCTTCTTATACCTTCTTATTCTTATATGTCTTCCTTACATGCAGTCTGGAGGAAACTCTGGGAGTTTAAATAAATGCTATTGCATCAAGGTAGTTTTTATGATAGTGCTGAAGAGGTATTAGTCGTCTTTCTATAAAGAATTAAATTTAAAAATTAATCAAGAGGAATTTTTTTTGTATTTCCCCCTGCAATTACATATATGTCTTTATAAAACCAGACAAGTATCGACTTTCATTGTTCGTTCACTTCCCTTAGTGTCTGATTAACTTTTTTCTCTTTCTATAGTTACACCCTTGCAGGTAGCTTGGGGCTGGCAAATTCAAGTAGTCTCTCACTCAGCTACCGCATCCTTGGAATGGAGATTTGTCATTTTGTCATGGGAATCTTGAAAAAGGTGAATCCTGAAAAACTTTTGGCAAAGGTTCAGATATGATGGTGCCGGGCTGCTGTGTAAATCTATACACCAAGAAAAACACTGTCCGTCTTCCGAGACGCTCAGCTCCACGTCAGTCTGTCTCGAGTTACAATGGTCATTGTTCTGACATAATTCCTCTTCTGTTAGCTCATGTGCTTAATATGGGTGGTTGTTTCTCTTTTACCTTAATTCCTGTTAGGAACAGAGGTCTGCAGCAATCCTGTTGGGTTATTTTGTCCAATTTCCTACAATCGCATGCAGTAAGGTTGTACAAACTTTCATAATTAGGTTGTGCCCCCTTAAGTAAGATAATTTCTTTCAGGCTTTTTGTCTTCTGATGACTAGAACACGTCTTCTAAGTTCCAATGTAAATTTATTCCTGGCGGTTTATATTTGCTGGTCCTTTTGCCAATAAAAACTTCTAATTTGAATGGTATCCCATCTTCCAGTCCAGTTCTGATGTTCACCATATGTTTATTTGTTCTTTGCTTCGATAGGCTTACTGCAGAGAGCATCGTATCTCCTGCTAAGTGAACCTCAGTTTATCTGTACCGCCCTTGGGAAAAACTGGGCAATCCCGGGGTCCAGAAGCGTTAGGCTTTAAGATCAAACTCATTTTTGCAAGGGGTTGCTATCTTGGTGCATGTCTAATGTCTACAGTAGTGGCATCCAGCACAGCTCCCTCCTCGTCCTGAAGCTGGGGTGACTTCAGGCAAAGGACCTCACTTTTTGTGCCCAGATTGCTGTTCCCTCAGCTGTACGATGACTTTTATAACTTTAAATAATATTAATTAAATTTGAATTTAAATAACTTTAAATCCAAGAAAAAAAAGCCAAAATATTATCAAGTAGACATTTTTATTATTATTATCCAGATAACGAGTTTTTTCAGAGCAATGAAGTCAGAAAAACAGGGTTTATTATTTAATCTTGGTATATGTCTATGTTATTTCTGAACCTAGACCAAGGCTTTAGCCATTTCTATATGAATGTTTGTGTTCTTGTGACTTAAAAGTGTTACACAGATGGAGGCTTGTAAAACGACCATGACCGTGAAAGCAGATTGTTCTGAGATGATTTTAAATGGCCCTTTTTGCTGTATGATAGGAAGGTTGGCAAACAAGTCACTGATGAATGTCAGAGTTTGCAGTCTGTTTGGTTTGGAAACTTGCTCAGAAGTTTGGATGCATCTCTGAAATTCATCAGAAACCCTTTGGTCTGAAAAAACGTTGATGAAAACCGTGCACATAGCATTTCTTTAAATTAATTTCTTCTAATTCCTCACACTAACTGGGCTGGAAATACCCAAGAAATAGGTTTCCTTGTTGTATTTTCTCCGTTCTGTTGGCAGTGTTAGCCAAAGCCTTGAAGTGTTAGAAGCTTATGTACATAAATAATGAGAAAATAAGCTAATGGATTTTTTTTCTTTTTCTCTGAAAGTTGAGAAATGCTTCAGAGCTGGACAAGGCTTTGAGTGTGTGTTTTCCTTCTTGCAGAGGTTTAGTGGAATTAAAGAGCAAGGACTTTTTCTTTTAGTATCTCTAGATGGATTGTTCCATAACAAAGGAGAGCCACGAACGTAGATATGGTTGGCATAACAATAGATTTGAGAAGAGGACTAGATAGTGAGTGGTAAATATTAAGAACAACACACTCATGTGCCAGTGACTTACTCCAGAAAGGGAGGGATAACCAAGAACTGCCTGACGGCAGCACTGGTAGATTTGGCCCCCACCTCAAAGTGCTGTCAGACGGATGCAGTCCTGCGCAGATCGATTTGAATGGTTGGAAACAATTGCTGTTACTGTGGTACTGTTATGCTAGAGGAGAACCCTTCACATTTTTAGGCTTTGAAGAGCAAGAATGTGTTTTTCAGATATGTGGTTGAATTACTAGTTAGTGTCAGTCAGCAAATGTGCGGGACTCTCTTTGGGTAGGAAAAAAATTCTGTCAATCTCATTCACCGTATCATCCTGTATCTCTGCTTGTTCAGTTAGTCTTGTGCTTCTTGTATTCTTTTTCTGTGATGCTTAAATTATGTCAGACCCTGAATTCTAATAGCCATGTGTTTGGTCTTTCCCAGTTGTGAATAATCATGCCGCTCTCTTTGTATTTACACAGCCATGGTTTACCTTTGCTGGTAGCCCTTCTTCCCCTAGTTTGTTTTCACTCACATAAAACAGTTCACCTGCATTTACTGTGCTTACACAGTGCCCCCCCCTTTTCAGGCTAACACAGCACATCAAATATTTGTTTGATTTTTTCTTTAAATGTCTACCTAAACGAATAACCGTTTCCTTTTTAAAAAAGAAAACAGCTGAGCATCTCAATTCATGGAGACAACTGCAATGCCAATATGGTGGCAGAGGGAAACCCTCTTTAAAAGGAACAGAAATACTTTAAATAAATAAATTCGGTCTGTGCTTCTACTGGAAAATCTCTTTAAGATAAGCAGATGTCATTCTGCAAAATAAGCAGCTGAAGCTAAAATTCATATTCTGCATTAAACTAAAGGGTGATCATCTGTATCACACATCCGTCAGAATACGGTGCAAAGAAGCCAGCCTCGTAGCAAGGAAGATTTGGGTTAGATGTTAAGAAAAATGAAATACTGGAATAGTTCAGTACCTGAGTAGGCTCTCTAGGGAGGAGATAAAATATCTGCCACTGAAGGCTCTTAAGAGGTTTAGACAAACACCTGCCAGGCTGGACTAGATATACACAATCCTGCATTAGAATAAGGGAATAGCCTTGATAACTTCCTGCAATCCTTTCTAGCCTCACGCTTTTTTATGGTGCTTATAAGTTTATCTTGTTAATCAGTGTGAAAGCAAGCCATGGAGTGGAGGAGGCACGGAGACGAGCCTGCCCTTTCCTCCTCTAGGTAGGCTGCACGTGCCAGCTGCGGCATACTGAAAAAAGTGAGTGAGGTGGGGGCAGTGAATGCTTTTCTTCTTATTTTAGACTTTTTTTGCTTTTCTTTAACAGTGCCTGGTAAGTTTTGTGCTCTTTGGTTTCAGTATTCCTTATCAGCCAAACATTTTTGTCCCATTTTCAAGTGGATTTGGTGCTCAGGAGAGCTGGCAGGTTAAGAGGAAGTTGATCTGAAAGGCTGAAAATTACCTCTTAAACTCCTATGTAGTCGAGTTTCCTACTATGGAAACTAGTTGATCCAGCTTCTAAAACACGTATTTATACACACCTGAATAGTAGGAAACCAGAGAAAAAGAAAAGAAAGCAGAAAAAAGGGCACCCCCCCCCCCAAACCTCCCAGTATTTGCAACTATAAGCCAGAGTTCTGAATTCATATAATAAGGAAAAACAAGGATGATAGAATATGGAACAACTGATGCAATAAAGGATAGCAAGTTAATGCTGAAATGCCTTATGCTTTTTACAAAGCAGATTTAAGGTGTCAAAATATTTTTCTGTTTCAACATGGAAGTTATTTGTCCTTGTGGCTGACATTGCTTAGTTTCTATGTATCGTTGCAATGGGTGGAAACATCCTTTAACTGCCAGACAGCACTTACCGATAAGCCAGCCAATTAATAATGTTGATTTGAAAAGCCCAAGAATAGGTGAGAAAGCAAAGTCCTTTGGTAAGTCATATTTGCACAGTATTAAGAGTCCCCTTTTACCTGATCTAGTAAACATGGTATTAGGAACTCTGCGCTATTGAAAAGCTGAGAGACTATAATGATACGTGTAACTGATAATTGCCACTCCTAACTATTCAGCACCCACTTACCATGCCTTTTGTACATACATACCTTTGAAATAGACAGCTTATGGCACATGTATTTCTTTTTCCTAAATACTGATGGGGTGATTTTTTTCTGATATATTGACCTGTTTTATCAAAGAAGTAAATGTAGAGAAGGAATCGGCGTTTCCTCCGAAGTTGGTGGCCCTCAAATTGTAGACTTTACGTTGGGCCCGGACATGCAAACAACAACACTCTGTTTGCTCAGCTGATGCCACAGTCTTCTTGTCCTGCATTCTTGTTGGCGCTCAAAAGACAAGATGAATACAGCTTCTGATGAAAACAAACAGTGATCTAAATCTATAAGCAAATGCAAAAGCAATTCACTGAGGTAACTGTAACTGATTCCACACAGCCACAGCGTGTTACCTTTGGTCTTTGGCACGAATCCACTGGTCTCAAGCAGCAGAACTGCTAAAGATGTAAGATACTGGCACACAGAACTAGTCTTAATCATGAGGGAGGCTTGATCAGAGAAGTTGTCAACTGGCAACAGAACGTACTCCATCATCTGTATCTTTGTACGTTCCTGTACTCTTAAAAAGGCATAGAAATGGAATTAATTAGAAGTAGATGAAGCTTTTCATTAAAGGGCTTATTTGTTGCCTGGGCGTATGTATAGGTATAGAAACGCGATTAGTTTGAGGGTGCCACTGGCAGTGTCAGAGACCAGGCGTAATAGAGCTTAACCCTCACAAGAGCTGCACTGTCAGGCTGTAGAGTTTTGATCCCTTGGTGCGGGACGTGCGTTGTACCAGACGGACCGTTTCTACGCCTTACCTCTTTCTGTGGGGTAGCTTCCAGCAAGAGCCCTCCTGCTCTGGGAAAGTACATGCAGTGCCAGCTCTTTCCTTCCTGCAATAGACAGGGTTGAAAACAAGAAGTACGTCAAAGGCTTTCCTTAAAATACGCAAAATACATAAATTTGTCAGCTTTCAACAATCCCTTAAAGGTACGGCTGCGAGGATCACGCAGGGAAGGGACCCACTGAAGGGTCTGTGCATGTGTCATTGCCCTGTAGCTGTTTGGTGTGGGTGTCAGTGTGATTATAATACATACGGCATTAAAAATAAGTCTTTCAAAAGCGACAGGACTCAGGCGCTGTACAGTGCTGCTGCCTTCAGCAATCTAACATTATCAGTTGCTGCCTAAGGTCACACAGATGGTATTAGAACTTATCGGCATTTCTGGTCAGAGAGTGGACTTTGAATGCTGCTGCAGTCCGTTTTAATGAGCGTCGCGTAGGCTTTGTGCTGTTACTCCGTTGTCTTCCCAGAGCTGCAGAGTGTGAAGAGGGCAGCGTTGCCCGACTGTAGCCTGTGCCAGTGTTTTACTTGTCCTGGTTGTGTGAGTGACCTCCGAGGTTCGGTATTTCTGCCCAGCGCACTGCATGTTGCTGCTCTTTAATGAAAGCGCTGTTGGCTTAAGTGCCGTAGTGTAAGTATTTGACCGCACGGTTCACCACTGCCAACTTACTAATGCGCTGTGACTTTCCGGGAGAGAGTATCAATGTATGTGGCGCCTGTCACGTGAGAAAATGTTCACCAGCACCGGTCAGGGCTGGAACAAACCCACCCTTCATCGTCATAAATGTATATTATATATCTGTTCTTTCCCTTGAGAAAGTGCCTTCCTTCAGATGAAAAGAAATGCATTTCATATTTCAGCTGATAATGAGAAGTTAATAAAATCGGGATTTTGTGCAATGCAGGACCTCTGACATCTTAATCTTTAATAAAGAGACTTAAACTACCAGGAACTGCTGGTGCTGACTGGCACAGCCAGACTCAAGAAACACCAGGAGAGACTGGTCAAATGAACTGTTAAACTACTCTTCCTAATCCATCAGGAAGAAACAATAAGTGCTGGAAACATCTATTTACCATGCATCAATCACGCTTACCTAAGCAATTTCTAAGTAATTATACTTCTGTTATATAGTTCCTGAGATGACTGGCCTGAATGAGACATTTGCTTTATTAAAACAAAAAAATTTACTTTAGTTGACATATCAAATGTTTCACACTCTGACAAAGCAGTAATTTTTCTGGACGTGACCTCTACTAATTGTTGTGTTAAAATCCTATCTGGAATTCAAATAGCTACCTTTCCCCTTTAAAAGCTTGACAAAAAGAGGGTTTTAAAATTTTTAAGTGGTAGAGATCATCTCCTGTTGAATTTTGCTAAGCCAGTAAAAAAAGTATTTGGACCAGCTCGCCAAGATGGGACCTATGGGAAGGCAATATTTTGGGGGTAGAGAAATAATGCTTTGTCTTTGCTGTAGTAGAAGCTTATCGCCGCCTTCCTTTTCCTTCTTGCTTTCTTGCTTTTCTCCAAAGGCATCCATGTGGGTGCAGGGAGAGATGCGCTTCTGTAAGAGAGACTGGTGGTCGCCAGAGCAAGTTGTAGGCATCTAGCTGTTCTTATTCCAGGTTCTGAAGGTTTTAAAGTTTCGCTTAGGTTTTTCCTGACCAATATAATATTCTAGACTAATAGATGAAGAGGAGCAATTTGTATCTCCATTTTATACAGCTATACAAATATAGTATCGTGTGTCTTGCTGACCTTGGATGTTTGAACATTGTGGAGTTATAAAAACATATATGTGTGTGTGTGTTTTACAAACCCATCATTGTGTGGGGCTTTGAAATGTCGTTTTCTAATCCACTCGGAGAAAGGGGAGGGATGGAGCCTTTGTCAGTATCCAAGCAATTAGGATAATTAAAAAAGAAAGCTTATTGGGTAAACATGCTCTTAGATTGTGACCTCTTAATTAATGGACTACAGGGAGAAATTACAGCAGTGGCAAGATAATTAACACATGCATTTAAAAAGAACTGTTAGACAAGGGTATTAGAGGATAGTAAGACACAGATTTGAATCACCGAAGGACTATGGAGGTGAACAAACACGATTGAACGAGACAAGATTTGCATGTGTGAGTGCCCCAGCACACAAGGGGAACAGCTTAGGTTAACTTTGTTATCACACGTAGGCGGCTCTTTTAGGAGTACGTTCCCTTCAGCGAAGTATTTTAAAAGTCCATGCAGACTTTTGTACGGTCTCCACGGAGGAGAATTCTTCCACGGAACGCGTTGCCATTTCTAGTGATTCTGAATATTGCTGGGAGAGTGTCGGAAATCCTCTTGCTCTCGCTGCTGTGAACGCTGACAGCCGCCCATCAGCGCCAGGGCGCGGCACCCAGCAGAACGGTTCGGGCTGGGGGGAGTCACGGGAAGCACCCGAGCAAGGCTGCTTTGCCGCACCTTGCACGCACCTCTCTGCTTTTGTTGCTCTTGCGAATTCCTACAATTCCAGTAAATATTTTGGAAACTGTATCGGTCATTAAAACAAACAAACAAACAAAACTCCAAACCTTTAGGAACCAGACTGTTACGTTTAGAAGTGTTCTGTATTTCCAGGAGACAAAGAGGAAATGATTCTATGAAATCTGGTCGCCTCAAACTTCCTATGCTTTAAGAGATCTTCAGCTTTGTAACATCACAGACACACATCTATTTTTCTCTGCCTTCACCTCCATGCTGAGACATCTATTTAAATTGAAACTTCGAATTAAGTAATGAAGAAAATAGAGCAGATTCTTAAAAACTCCCTCCACGCTTTTTCACAGGCACCTGTGTGGGTGTGTGCCAGGGCTCCACGGCCGGCCCGCAGGACCCAGGCTGGCACAGGACTCCCCAGTGCCGTCCCCGGGGCACAGAGGAGGAGGGGCTCCACTCACACCCAGAGCGTGGGAATTTCACAGGTTTTTGGTACACCCGAACACGGTCACTGAAAAGGAGCCAACTATGATACTCTTGGCTGTAGGAAGCACTTAGGAAAGCGTGGAAGATTGTGAGGGTAAACATTAGCATATTGCTAATGAACCCGCTAAAATAGCATCGTGAAGAAGCAGTCTGCTAGGAAAGGGATCTTGGGAGATCTTCCTTAAAAAGTATAGCTTGTGCTGAAGGGAAATTTGAGGTCACTTCCCTGCCCTAGGTAAAATCAGCCCATGACTGGGTTCTGCTAAATCATCACTGCTGAAAGCAACGTGAAGCCACCTTTTTCAGATGTCCCAAACTGAACGTGGTCCCTCTTTATCAGTACAGTCGGTGGGTCTGACTGACCCTTATCTCTGCCCCAGTTACCAAAGTCGGGCCCTCTGCGGTGGTCTGAGCCTCACGAGAGGGAACGTGGCTGTGCGAGACACCCGCTAATTTGCATCCCCCAAGAGAAGCCGTGAGCCTAATGAACAGAGCGCGAGTTGATCCATAGATGTCATCCTGTGTCATTTCTGGGATACCTCAGCCATCAGCAGTTAAAGCCGACCCCTCGGAAAGACGGATGAGCAATAAACAATCCGCTTTCCTCCTGTGGCTCCGGGGAGCTTGAGGAAAGCGGTGCAGTGTTTGTTCGCATCTGAACAGCATCGGGAGGAAAAGCTCACGCCCTCAGAGCTAAGGTCTGTCTGATGGAGCATCGTGAGCTTCACAGGGACCGGTACCAGTGTCCCGGGAGGAGTACCAACCCGTGTCAGGTATGTGACGACAGCTCACAGAATTGTCCAGGGCCCACGCTAAAGCTTGCCCAAACTGCAGCCGGCCTGCAAACGAGGTCTGAACTTTGGGTGGCATGTGGGTGGTTTGTCTGCAGGGAGTCTCTCGTATACGTGGTATACGTGACAAAGCAGCTTTCTGTATTCTTTAATCATTAAATCTCCTAAACTCTTATTTATAAAAAGAACAAACAGCAGAAAAGTATAAAACTGAAATGATTTGTGTTGGGAGATCAAACCTCATGTTATAAATGTATACACGAGCCAAAGCCGAATGATTATGTACAGTTCAAGAACATGTGATTTGCATAAGTCCCCACTCCTCACAGTATCACGGGGAACAAAGAGATGCTCTGCCAAGCCAACATTTCACATATCCAGCCGAGCACTTATCCCAAATCCCACCCACTTCTTGGTAAGTCTTAGTATTGCGGCTTTTGTCTGTATATAAATGTCCCTGTTCAGTACAGGCAGTGTTCATCCTACCTGGAACATTAAAGATGCATGCAGACAAAAAAAAAAAAAAAAAAAAAAAAGCTTTATGAATGTTTGATTAGTGACTTGGGCCCCAAATTTTTAACTAATTGAGTACATTAAATAGTATGTCTCTGAAAGACTAATACAAGACACTTTTCAAAGCTTCTTTAATAAAAATTCTATTTGGGATTTGACCATAATGGCTATCCTTGCTTGCCAAAACATGACTTCTTAGCAGGTGACTTTCATCAAGTACATCTGAAATAGTACCTAAATGAATTAGCAATAAAATGGACTTAGGCCTAGCAGTAGGAGCCTCCATTAATCTTGGGTTAATCACTAAAGAGATGCCATTCACTTTTCTTAAGAAGTCACATTTTTCTCCCCTTGCTGGCGACCAGATTTCATAAAGTAACATATTTCTAATGAAAGGGCTCTGCTTGAATTAAAACCCTGAAGGTTTATGCAGATTTTAGTTTTGATTACTGCTGGCATGGGCTCTTAGCAGACTCCGGAAGGTAGGTCCGCAGTGAAAGAGTCCCAGCATGCAGTTCATAATATTCTTTGAAATAAAATAGTGCACTTGTACTTAGTGGCTTTAATCAGCTCTGACTTTTGATAGTCAAACAATAGCTAATTACAGTAACACCTGCCTTCTAAGTCATGTCATGTAGGTTATTGCCAACAAGAGACCTTGTATCTTAGCTGCATGATTATTATAGAGTCTAAAACCTATCTGTTAAAAAAAGAGGGGGGAGAGAAGAACTGAGTTTGGTAGCCATTATACGTATTTTGATTGTCTGATGCATTTCTGGGTTTTCTGCTTGCAGTTTGCTGTGTTTGAAAGGCAAAGTGTTGGTGTTTATGGCCGGATTAGGGATCTGGGTCTCAAGGAAAAGGACACGTTTTTGCAGCTCTTGCTTTTCTGTGAAGCAACAATAGATAATGCCGAATGTATACGTTTCTCAACGTATTCGAATGTCTCGCAATGTGCAACGTAACATAAAATTTAAAATGTGTCGCGAGATGCTCGTATTGGCTGATCTCTGGCGCGTAGCCACAGAGCAGAATTTTGTGTCGCTGTCATTAAATGCAGTGGTACGGTGAGGGGGACAAAGGCCCATTTATTTCAACCTTCATCAAATTTGGAAGGACTTCATAAAGTAAAATACCCAGCTAAGAACCTAATTTTGAAATAACAGACAATGATTCTGAAAATAAACCCACACCTTTTTTCCCTATTATTTGCCTTTGCTGTGAAGAGTAGAGTCAGATGTCACTGTACGTGCTAGCTGCTGCGGAAGCCATAAATTATTGTCTCATTGAAGACTCTTTTCTCATTAATTTTCCCAGCAAATAAGGCTTCGTTTTCACAAACTCAGTCAAGTGAATAATATAAGATGTTCGCCAGAGGCTTGACAGCCACTCTAACTACTCTCCAACAGTCAGAACTACAGAGGTGTGTGCGAGGGATGCTCCTTCCTCCAGGCCCAGACAGGTAATGGGTCAAATTCTACACCCAGTTCTGCCAGACTTGATCTCAGAACTGTGTGAGCAGTGAAGCCAAAAGGGCTTTTGATCATCTGGCTGTTCAGAGAAAGCCTGCTAATGAAAAAGGAACAAAGCCGAGCCATAGTTAGATCTTGTTTTACAAAGTATATTTCTACACGTGTTTCAGAAAAGCCATTGTGTTACCGTTAGGTTATGCACCGCGTAGAGTTTCACCACTCTTCATCCATGGTTTTGAAGGCAAAAAGATGAAGTTCTGGGAAGAGCGTCATTCTCAGAGTTCTGCTCTGACTGCCAATAGAATATCTCCAAATATTTGGGGATTTTGACAAGACATGGTGTATCTCTGCTCTAGGTTTTCCATCTGAAATCTTTCCATTGCTCTCAGCAGTGGCAGAGTCCCTAATTTAGACAAGCCACTTGCATATTGACCTTTATTATTTAAGCTGCAGCAAAATACTCACTCAGGATTCAAGGCTTTATCGTGTTAGGCAATCTGGGTATCCTTCGTAAGCGACAGCCCAAACCTCTTACAAGGTAAGTACATGAGAAAATCTGAGGGAGATGATGTGCCTAAGGGCACGCGCGGGTTGCCTCTGGGCTGTGGTAAGCGTGCCCCGCAGCGTGCCCCACAGCCCTGGTGCCAGGCACAGCCAGTGGAAGGAGCAGGATCCGCCAGAAAACTGAGGTCCTTCATCTCCATTTGGCTGATGGAGAAACAGAAGCGCGAGGTGTGAAAAGGCTGTTTGAGAACGAACCGATCAGGCAACGGCTGAGCAGGGAGTAAAACGCAGGGTTTCTTTTCCTGCGTTCCAGTCCAATTCTCTGTTGTGCTGCTTCCCCCGACAACTGAAGAAAAGGCAAATCTGAAGTTGTGCGTAGGGCGTGCTGCTGGCTACGAGCCTGCTGAGACGCTCAACCTCAGGGCATGATACAGCTCAGTCCCCTAGGGCAGAGCAGTTTTCGGTCTTTCCTGGCACATGAGCACGTATCTTAATACAGATTTTGCTATTTGATTTAATGGTTTGGACAGAACTTTGATGTAAAGCTGTACGTTGGCCACCCTTCACATCTGAGCCAACTGAATCGCAGTCTCACCTGATGCACTGGCTGCCGCACGCGACAGAAAAGGAGTTGTGAAACCGCATTACCTGCCTTGGGAACCATCATATCTGAGCACTGAAGATGTGCATAGGTGGTTTAAATTCCTCTTTACAGTCAGACTGTATGTTTTAAAAAAACCCCAATCTTTCTGGATTATTCAGGAAGTTTGGCGGGGAATGCATTAAGGGTTACCTTAATGAACAGGGAATATGAGTGCATGTTAAAAGGAATTGTTGTTAACTCTGCTTCCCAAAGCTACTTTTAAGTTCAGCGTTTAATGGGCTATTTTTTTTCCCCTGTAAGTTATTCTTTCTCACTCTATCATTTGTCATGTTAACCTCAAACTGTGTAGTAAGAAATCTTCTTTATATCAGTTACCATGTTTGCCATATCTGATCAGTTTGATTGATCATTGCCTCAGCCACAGGTTGGTAATAAGCTGTTTTGAGAGAGACACACATTTCCCCTAGGACAAAATTGGCATGACAGCATTATAAACTGGCCATTTATCAACCTTCTCCCTGGTGGTCACTGTCTGAACACTGTTAGGCAGGCAGGCAAGCTCGACTTCTGCGGCAGTACGGGGGGATGGAATCGGAGCCAGTGGGCACTCTGCTGCAGCTAATACGAGAGACAGTAATAAATGACACTGTATTTGAATCAAAATTGTTAGTGCAAATGTCACGCTTAAAGTCTACCGACTTCCCTTTCTAAAAGCTGCGCTTTCAGATGCGTGTCGGCCTGGGCCGTTTCCTCAGCCGAATGGTCCTGCTCCAAATGGGAGCAGGTTAAAACTATCAGCACAAGGAAAGAACTGCTTCGCAAGGCATGATGAGATGCCTTTCCCGTACCACAAGGTGATGATGCTCTCTGTGCTCTCCAGAACAGACTCTGTAACAAACCCCTTTCAGTTAAAGCTTTGCGTGCCTCGGGATTTTATAGGCTGTGTTTGTGTGTGTGTGTGTGTAGAAGAAATATAAAGAAAAAGACACAAACCTGCTCAAAACTGTTCTGCAGATGTTCTTCATTTACATTTGTATTTACTTAAAGCCCAGGGATGGCGGAAGGTGGTGTGGGGCCTCCGATGCGCTGTGGTACGTTATCTCTTGCTTGCACGGTTGCTTCGAAAGTAGGAGCAGATCCCAGCCTCGGGAAGAGCAGCAGGCCTCCTTGTCACAGCTGGGCGTTGGCAGAGCTGGAGTTTTGCACTCATCTATCTCACACCTTTACACTTCTGCTGTGCTAGCGGTAGGTCCCAAGGGTCTTGAGGACTGTAATAACTCCTGGAATTGATGCTGCAGGAACTATGAGGACTCAGTAACCAGCCTTGCGCTAACTTCAGGCTTAAACAAACGCTGGCAACAGTTGAAATGATGACTTTTCCCTTTCTTTTTTCAGTAAGGGTCAACCTATCTTTTTACCAATCTGTGATCTGGGCAGTTCTTTCATAAATGAAGAATTATTAAGGAAATCACCCATCCTACTCTCAGCAGCAAGCTTAGAAAGGGAGTGGGAAAAAGAAGACGACTTCAGTTCCATGGCTTCAAGACATGGGTCCTGAGCTGCAAGCCTGTATCGCCTGTGTTTTAATTAGGCCTTGATTAAATTTGATGGAGGAGTTGAAGAATCCCTTGAGTTAGAACTTCAGAATGAAACACGACTGGAGGAATCCCCAACTCCCTTCAGTGGACGGCTGCTACACCTCTCAAGTCTAAAAAACCCATCCTGTTCCTCTGCTCCATCTCTTGGCTGAAGGGGTCACACTACGTGTGTCCAAGAGATGCCACATTACCCACATGAGCCCTGGGCTGCGACATATTAGTGCATCCTATATTCCCTTCCGTGCACAAAGGAGAAAGGAGGAGTAGAAGCTCTTCCCCCCTGGTGCAACTGTGGAAGTTCAGTGGCTGAGTCCCACGAATCCTGCCCGGTTCTGGTTTGTTCTTGTTAAATGGGAATAAAGGTAGAATAAGCTAGAAATAAAATATATCAAAGTAGCACCCTCGCTATAAATATTTGGAAAAAATTTGCTTGACGTAAGCTCCTGCAGCAGGCCTTGCTGCAACCTTGAATAATATCTTTTTTCTTGCAAAAAATTTGGGTGTATTAAAATATTGCAGATTCCTCATTTATTGCCTTCCTCTGCAATACACAGGCCAGATGATGTTCCTAATTCACCAGAAATTCTTTTGTCTTGCAGGAATAAAAACAATGGGAAGCTGACTTTGCACTAAAATGCGTCTTTTATAAGATCATCTTGATCTAGAAAGGTGTTTAATCGCCTTTAGTTTGGCTCCAGTGGAAGTGCTTACATGCTTAGAAGTAACACGTACTTAAGTTCTCTGCTGGTTCAGGACACGAGCCTTGCTTGGGTTGTATGTCATGTTGCTTTAGCGACGCTCGTATCCCAGAACCCTCGCGTACGTAGGGTTTCCACGTGTGTTAAGAAAATCTTTGCCTGTATCTTGCTTTTCTGGACATCTTCGGCTTGACAGTATGTGATGCACGAGAGGAAGAAATCCATCTTCTGAACAGACCTGAATAAGGTGTTAAGAAACTTTTCTTCTTTTAACCTGCTCTGTGTGTTGTGTTTTTTCGCACAGGATTTTGGTAAAGTGACTTTTATTTTACAGCTTGAGTGTGAAGTTATTCCCCGACTGCACAAACTGCAATTTTTAATCTTAACGATAGATTTAGTGACCACTGAAGTGTAAAATAAACTACCGTGGCCTAATCAATCAAATCTGCATAGTTCAGAGAAAGCACCTGTATGAGGCTTTTATATCAGATTGTCTGTAATGGTAATAGATGTTTATTAGCGACCATAAAGCTGTTTGAATTTAATATCTCTCTAAATAACACCAACAGCATTAAAACAAATCTCTAAAGCAAATGCAACTGCGCCATAAACAGCCCACAATGTAAGGTTTAAAAGCCATTACCGGAATCCTGTGAGATTCATGGTTTGTTCTGTGGTTTTGGACACTCGACTGTGAGAAAACCCTGCAGTTATTGTAAAGAGCCCCTAGAATAAAGCATTATCCGGATATTAATGAATTGATCGATTTTGTATTTTAGCCCAAAATATGTACAGCTATCTCGTTAAACGCAATGGACAGCGGAAGCTTCCCACCAGGCAGGGGTCACAATTCAGCTATATCTGAAGTGTCTTTAAAAATCAGGTTGTAAATCATATACCATCAGCTTTTAACCCCAGAACCTGCTCCTGTGAAGTGCTGAGGACTCTGAGCTCGTTCTGAAACACCAAAGAGGTTGCAAATACTCCAGACTTGTTAGATCACTAATCCTTCATAGGCAGAAGTGAGCAAGAAGTACCTCGTGACCAGGTTTTAGGTTTTCTCGTCACTTTTATATCTGTGGAAAACGTATGTATGGTTCTAAGAAAATAGCATAAAGCAAAACCGTCAGTAAGCCATTAAGCCCATGGTAAAGCGTTTCAAAAATATTCAGGTTTTTGAGAATTAAAAAAATAGGTCAGGTTTTCTTCTGTTTAATCAAGAGTTCTTCTTTAGTCCCTTGTTCTACTGGAATTTTTAAAACATCCTCGGAGATGGCTATAAGCTGGAAAATTCTGAGACAAGCTGCTTTTAGATCCTGGTCTGCTTCTGCTTGCTTTTCAGGTTTGGCAGGGTGCTGGGGGTCTCCGTTTCATTGCCTGAGCTCCTGAGGCAGAAGGTCATAGGGTATAGGTGCTTGTTTGTGTCCGTGCCTTCTCAGCAGATCGATATTCTAAATTTCATCTGGGCCCATTTTTAAAAACTGACCAAATGCAACTTTTTTTTTTTCCCCTGAAAATAGAATTTGACTGAGCGAGGCTGCTTGTGGACAAGGCTCTGAAGTGCTTTACAAACAAATAAGCCACCCCGGGAATTTTGTGCTTGGCTCCTTTATGAAAAGATCAAGGATACCGGGGAAGGCTTCCACACAGTCGCACAGACTGTGGCTGGCTGAACCGGGTCGATGGTGATCTCACTTAGGTGCGTAAAGCTCTTCTCCTCGAATGGTGAAGACAGCCGCTGATCTCCCATACGTTTGTAGGATATGGGAGCAAATAAAATGTTGTTTTGTGATACTGACGCAGTCTGAGGTCGGGGCCCCCATGAAGCAGTTGTTTTTTTGGGTAAATGTGGTCAGATCAAAGCGTTCCAAGAGAACAAGACATTCAGATGACAGGAGGTCATGGACACGTCGGAGAATAAGGGGCGATACTGTTCGGGCCGCAGCTGCGGTTAGCTGCCGGCAGCTCTGAAGGTAGCTCTCACCAGCGGGTAATGAGCCCTGCCTGCGAGCGAGGGGAGCCGCGCCGGCCCTCACAGCGAGAGGGGAACATTGAGCCGCTCTGTGCTTTCAGCACAGAGCCGGCACACACGCCGCCCCGCTCGTCCCCTTCTGGAGGGTGCCTGCTCGAGGATGGCATGAGTGGGGGTGAATTGTCCAAAAGGAGTGAGGCCCAGACAGGGACCTTCCCCAGCAGAGAGAAGGAGGGAAGAAAAAACCCAGCAGCCTTTTACTGGGAGCGAGCAGTGACAGGGCACCTGATGCTTAAGGAGCGTGGCTGAAATCTTGTCTCTTCCTGGGAGGGACTGGAGTAGGAAGGAGACTCTCTTGCGAACAGGGAAATGAAGTTTCAGGACAAATTTTTTTGCTCTTACAAACCCGAGTCAGCCCCCGTCGTGCTTTCAGCTGGCGCACGGGATGCTCGCAGCTGCCTGGTGGCCTGCCTGTTGTAGCAGTCGCTTCCAAACACCGAACCTTGGTCTGTAAGGAACCTGGCAGACAACGGTGGGTAATACCCGATTGCGGTATCCGCTGCGGTGAGCGCGTGGAACACGCCAGCTTTACGTTTGTGCTGTCGGCGTGCAGAGGCACCGAACGCACCGAGCGAACGCCCTGGCCCCGCGCCCTGGGATGGTGCAGAGTAGCCGCAGACGGTTTGGGGGAGGAGGTGAGAGGCTGAGAGAGAAGCCTATCACGTATGAACTCCCAAAACAACTGCGAATAATCAACGTGAGTGTTACTTATCATTTATAGGAAGTTAAGGATTGATATGTGGCATATGGAAGGTGTTAAGGAAAAAAAAGCTGTACAGTTAGATCTGCTGTCCGTCTCCCCCCGCATATGAGCAAGTGAACAGCTTTTCCTCAGCTTTTTAAATGCAGCTAAATAAGAACTCTGTAATAACAGAATGGTTTCTGTTATAAGAAATCATTCTTACTTTGCTATAAATCACAAACCACCACCCCCCCAAAAAAAAAAATCTGACTCGAGCAAAAACAATTCCAGGAGACAGCTAAAAGTGCTGCCTTAGTGCGATAACAAGCCATGATCTCAGCGAGGGAAGCTGAGGGGGAGACAGTCCACCAGTACCAGAGATTTTCTTCTCCATCAGAGAGAGAGAAAATTTAAACAGGAGGTAAAGGAGGATGAGGCTGGACACTAGAAGCCATAAACCAGAGAGCCGGTAATTGTTTCAGGGAACTGAAGGAACGGAATTGGTACTTGGACGAATACCGACTTGGTGGGAAACCCACCAACAGCAGGAGCAAGTGTTTTGTGCACGTTTCATGTATCCCTCTGTCAAACCACTCGCTAGAGGCAGGTTTCAGTTTTGCCTGTTGTTTCAAACTGCTGTTTGTGCCACGTTCGTCCTTGCACCCATCGGCGTTTTTTCTGATCAAGCCTGTGAGTTTGCCTTGATCCCCAGGGATCTACTGAGCGGCATCGCCTGGCACGTGATGCGCTGGGGACTGAAACGGCAAACCCACAATGGCCTGGAATGGCTAGTTCATCTCCTCCCTCCTCACCCTCTTCCCTGTTTCTTTGTTGCATCTGTTAGGTCTTGCTTCACACTTGACTTACTAATTCCTTGAAATAGGACCTATTTTCTTTGTCACTTGGCTACTTGGCGTTTACTACAAGGTGCCAGTCCTTGACTGAGTTTCCTAGGTGCTATGACAGTATACCAAGGAATGCTGAAGGAGCTTCTCACTGGAAGTACGGTTATTTTTTGTGAGGCAAGCGTGAAGCGCTGAAGACAGAAACAAGATGTTCTGGGTCTGTTAAGTGGTTACACTCCCTATTGTATAAGCATTTACAGTTGTGTGAATCGCTGGGTGCAAAGCTGGCACTGTGTCCACTAGTTTTCATACTCTGCAGGACGACCGACAAGCAAACTGAGCTCAGCAGGTAGCAGACTCGTCTTGCAGTGAGTGCATCAGGATGAGGGAAGAGTAAGGAAGAAATGGAGGAACTACTGTCCAGCCTTCCCTCAGGTGTAGAAAGATAATTCAGCCCTACTTCATTCATCCCTGCCTTCTGAACTCACCTTTTAAAACAATTTACTATTTTGTACATTTTTTCCAGAAAGGTAATCCTTACTGTATCGGGACATGCACCGTTTGCAAAGTTCCAGTATTAAATTACAGTGCAGACTAACAGTTAAGAACGCAGGTGCCCAATATTAAGCAAGGTACCTTAGCATGTTACTTGATGACAATAATCATCATTTTACCTAATAAAAAAGTTGTTGTCAGTGCTTCAGAAAGGGGAGAGCTGCTTAAGTTCGGGTAGTGAGCGCATGCGAGGAAGGCAGCCCGTAGGCTAAGGCGGGGGATTTGGGTCCATTTCTCGCCCTAGCACAGATCAGCTATGACAGCTTGAGCAACTTGCTTCGTCGTCTCCGTTCCCATTCTCAGAATAGGGGAGAGCTAGAACTTGTCTTTAGGAGGTGGAAGACTGGAAGCTTCCTCGCAGCGTGGCGGTACAGCACCTTGTATAAAGAGCCTGGTGCTCCCAGAGTTCTGTTGCAATGCAAAAGGAATAATTATCCCGAGTTAGGCATTTCTGAGCACGGTTACGGGAAGGAAGTCGGAGCGTGCTGCAGAATGCCGGCTTTAGCGTAGAGATTGCACGGCACGATGCGCCATGGGTTTGCAATGAAGCAGTAGTGTCCTTGCACTTAAAGCTGTATAACTGTAATCTGAAAGACTTTATATGAGTTTTGTGAAAAAATAAATGTGCTGTCCAACCACAGCACTCGTTTTTCCAAATGAAATAATTTGTCTTTAAAATGAATTTTTTTCTACTTCTTCAAATAGAGCCAAAGGCCTTAGTCTGCCTTCAGGATTAGCAGCCAGTACAATTTCAATTTATAAATGAAGCCCTTTTTGATTTGCAAATAAAAAGCATCTGAAACCACTAACCAACTTGGCTTTCATTTTTATGCCTATAAAAATGTCTGAACCATTTGTTTTTTAAATTTTCTAACTGTAAAATGTGCTCCTACGAGCAAATATGTCCAAGTTTCAATTGGAAGAGAACTCTCTTTTTTTGATGAGAGGAGTTAAAAAACCCTCACGTTTGCAAGGAAACTCGGAGCAATTGCTCCACCAGAAGCAGGCTAACAAAGAATTTCATTTTAAAATAAGCACCCTTGCCCTGTTGCAGCATCTGCATTAGGGGCATGAAGGGCTGATGGGCTGGTTGCACTTGGATCCAAAAATTTAGGCGCAAAATGGTGGCCCAGGCACCGCAAGGAGGCGTTTTCACATGGATTTCAGCGGGAGTGGGATTTTGGTACTGCTAGCTCACCCAGCGTGTCCAGGAGGCCTGGGCATCTGTCTCGAGAGGAAGCATGTTCACCAGAGCCATCGTACCTGGTGTTACGCTGACAAAAATACCCCAGGGTATTCTGACCGTGATTCTTTGGCTGTGTTTGCCTGTGGAGGCTTTGAAAAACATTAGAAATACTGATTTACAGCAAAGTAATTGCAGTTTGGTTGCAGCTTTATCAGCAAAGCATTGTACCGGGGTGCGAACGCTGCCCGTCAGGCCGCCAAGCGCGCCACGCAGGTAAGCGCTCTTCGCCAGAGAGGCTGTGCTCCCTCAGGAGTTTTGCTGGCACAGGTACGTCAGTCCTGCTTCGTACCTTTTCTCTGCCCTGACCTGTGCAGGTATTTTAGGAATATTTTTGTGGCCTCAGTTTCACATTAAAACAGAAAAAAGGTGCAAAAGGCAAATCAAAACGCAGGGTGGTAACTTCCTTTTAAGTGTTAACAGGCTTATTTGGGCTAGGGCTGTGGCAGAAATTCAGGATGGCTCCTTTTCTGGTTTTTGTTTATATTTGTTTGAGTCGGAAAGATTCAAGTAGTTACCCCTTTTCCCAGGTCCAATTTCATAATTTCTTAAACCCCAGTTTAAAAGTGGTTTCTGCTGACCAAAGATCAACGCGGCTCTGCCAGGAGAAATCCTTGATACGGCTGAAAACCATTCTCTGCTGGAGCAGACCCGAGGCAGGGAAAGGACAGGTTGCAAGGTGGCACAGCCTGCCTTTGGGTTTGTTACTTTACAAACGAATTTAAAAGGAAGGGGGAGGAAAAAATCACGAACATCAAGGCTTTACTTCCAGTTCGTATTTTCCCAGGTTCGGGCAGTCGTTTTCCACCCTTTCCGCAGCTGGTTCGTCGGGTTTGGGGGGTGGTTGCGCCCGGCAGGGAAGCGTCGCTGCAAACCCGCGCTGCCGCGGCCGGAGGGCTCCGGGTGCGCCCGATCGCTCCCGGCCGCCTCGCCGCGCTTCTCCGCCCGAAACAGGGCGGATTTCATCGCCTCTTCGCACTGTGTTACGGCGGGTTTCTTTGGTCTGTGCTGCCCTTGCGAGCGACGCCCTATAAAAGATGCATTGTTTTTAAGCCCGGTTTAACAGCGGCTGTGGGAGGTGAGGGGAGCCCGGCCGGGCCCCGGCCCTGCCGCCCGCCCCGGGCGCGGGGGGAGCCCTCCGGGACCCTCCTCGGCGGAGCCCTCCGGGACCCCCCTCCGCCCGGCCCCTCTGGCCCTGCCGCCCGCCCCGGGCGCGGGGGGAGCCCTCCGGGACCCCCCTCCGCCCGGCCCCTCTGGCCCTGCCGCCCGCCCCGGGCGCGGGGGGAGCCCTCCGGGACCCCCCTCCGCCCGGCCCCTCCGGCCCTGCCGCCCGCCCCGGGCGCGGGGGGAGCCCTCCGGGACCCCCCTCCGCCCGGCCCCTCCGGCCCTGCCGCCCGCCCCGGGCGCGGGGGGAGCCCTCCGGGACCCCCCTCCGCCCGGCCCCTCCGGCCCTGCCGCCCGCCCCGGGCGCGGGGGGAGCCCTCCGGGACCCCCCTCCGCCCGGCCCCTCCGGCCCTGCCGCCCGCCCCGGGCGCGGGGGGAGCCCTCCGGGACCCCCCTCCGCCCGGCCCCTCCGGCCCGGCCCCGCCTCACGGCCTGTGCGAGGGCGCCCCCTGTCGGCGGGAGGCGGGCCCTGCCGCGGCCGGCGGGGCTTCGCCGCCCGTCGGGGAGTCGGTTTAAAGCTTCGGCTCCGACGTCCTTCCCCGCCTCGCCCCAGCGTTCGGGGCCTTGGCGGGCCCGGGGCCGGCACCGGCGCGCCTGGCTGGCGAGGAGCGGGGCGCCCCGTCCCCGTCTCGGGTGCCCTCGCGAACCCCTTCTCCAGCGGAGGGGTCACTGGTGCGACTGGAACGGCACGGCCCATCTGGGGCACGTCTGGGGCGCAGCGGCTCCCTCCCAGCGCACCCCTGCCCAGCCGTCGGGGCCCTTCGGCGGCTCCCAGTTCTGCTCCTCGTTAGAAACTCCCCCCTTGCGTCTCATTCCCGGCTCTGGCAAAGCCGGCACACCGGTGTGGGGACCTCTCCCAGTCCGTGTGTCACTGCGGGTGCCGAGTCTGTCCTCCATGCTGGGTCCCAGGGAAGCAGAGTTGGGTCCTAGGAAAGCTGAGCCGGGCCCCCAGTGCTGGGCGAGGGCACGGGCCTTGCCAGGAGCAGCCCAAGGAGGGGATTTCAAGGGGATCAATGGAGACCACAAAAGGGGACTGAGTCTTGCGTCAAAGCTGGTCTCCTATTGCGCAAAATACACTTTCTTCTAGATGTAAACTCTGAGGTAGCTTTTTATTTTATTTGCTGGCCTTCGGCTTTAAGCAAACCCACAATGAGAGGTAGCCAGTGCCGCTTGACAAATCAAACACGAAAGCTCCCAACGTTATGGTCAGCGTAGCTTTATTTCAAAGTTGTCCTTTGGAAAAGGGAAAGTCCCATGTTTTTTACTTACTTTTGCAGGTCTGGTCAGAGATACGGTTATTAAAGGATGATGTGGTCAAATTCTGGTCTTGATTATGCAGGTGTTTCTTTTCTTTGGAGGGTTTGTTCCCTATCACATTGGTCTAAGTGGGAGAAGAATTTGCTTCAACAAATATGCTCTTTTGTTTCAAAGCGTCAACTTCTAGGAGGGTTTGGTTTCAAAGGAACCATGTAGTAGTTTATGTCTCTATCAAGTCCTTAAGGATTGTGGTTCTGTTCCTAATAGTGGATCTGTGAACACTACATCAAAAATGACAGCGCTTTTCTGGATATTATTATTCCAATAAACTAAACTGTTCCTGGATACATGACTTCCAGGGCACTGAGAGTAGAGCTGTGTGGGAAGATCTGTTAGAAATGAGGTACAGCTTGGAAGTCCATTTATCAACATTTAAAAACAAACGCTAAAGCAAACACGCAAACAAAACCCCAAAAAGCCCTATGATGCTTTCAGGTTTGTGCCAGGATGGCGATTTTAAATTTTGCCAAAACAGCAAAAGATTTAACTAGAATATTTCTCTGGAAGTAGCTAAATGTTGCCTTGTAAGTCAGTTTATTATATTATTCCAAACACTGCTGAAAAAAATACCACTTTTTGCATACCAACGCGAAGAATTTGGCAGCCTTGCTGACGTGGAATTTTGTGCTTTGTTGTATGATTATATATTCCTTATTGTATTTGGGGGTGTCTCCCGAGAGGAGGGGTGGTACCGTGACGTTAGTCTGCCCCGCAGCGGGAGCCGGGCCAGAGGATGGCAGCCCCCTGCTCCGCCCGCCCTCCGTGGAACAGGAACGTGGAGGGAAAGGGCCGTAATACAGATATCAAGTGGCTTTGGTAGTAACAAAACTTTTCTGAAATTCTAGATTGATTTCTTGAGATATTAGAGCCTGCAGTATTTTGGGAAAAGTTCCAGGGTTTGAGAATGTTGAAATGTTGTTAGACATGTTCTGAATTTGTGGTTAACTTGGAGCTGCCTCAACCTTGTTTTAATACTATGTGGATCGCTTTAACCCCTGAACCATAGCAGAATAAGGCCCTAAGCTAACAAAATAACCATGCGTACCCTGTTCCAAATTGTTCAGATTTATAATGGCACTGGAAATACTTCTATGGCGTGTGTGTGACATTTGCTAGAATTTTATAAGACCTACACTTGAAAATTAATTCACAAAGGGCAGAAGCAGGAAAATCTTGACGAACCGGTAATCAACCCCTTCTTAACAGCAAACCCAGGCCCATGTTTATATAAAGAGCTGAATGTATTCAGTGACAGTTTTCTTTATCTGGAAGTACTCTTTCTGTTTCAGAGTAATGGTGAATGCAGTTCACTTATTATTACTGCCTACAAAAATGTTTGTTTAGTCTTTTATTTTTTATAACTCTTACTGTCTGGAAATACTCAGAAGGCTTTATCTTCTGTCATAAATGATAATACTTCTTTATACGTGTGTGCACGTACGTAGGCAAGCGCACAGGGGTGTGTAGGTATTTGTAATATGTCCAAGTCGTCAGTCAGGGACTTCAGCCTCTCTCCTAACATTCATAATCTCCTGTTTTCATGAACCAAAATTGATCTTCTTTAGTACGAGGGACATTTCAGCTTTTATGAGTTGTGGGAGCAGGGCAAGCTGCCTGCCTGTGGATCCGTCTGAAGCCCGCTGCAAGCTTCTGGGCAGAAGTCTGAGCACTGCCTGCCTTCTGCACTTTGCCTCTCTGGCCCCCGTTCACCAAACTGCAGAGTCATTGGTACGTTTGCACGCCAGGCTGGCTTAACAGGGCGCAGCCACGGATGAATCAGGCCCCGTATTTGTGCTGAGGCGCAAGATGGCAAAGCAGCAATCTGCTACTGCCCAGTACTGTCAACCCTCTGGTCTTCACGGTGATGCAACTGATGTAAAAGTCATTAATGGCTAATGTATTCCTAAACCAGCCATTTGTGACTCAGGAACAACATAAACCCAGGGACTGTTCTGCAGGCGGGTGTGCGTCATCACCGATCACTCGTGTGGGTGAGGGACTCCGAGTGTGCCCGGGAAGCCCTGGTCATGAAACCCCTCAGCTACTGTACATTGTGTGCAAATGAGCCACTTCTGGTTTAATGTAAATAACTTGAATGGCTCTTCTGGGCCAACACGGACTGAGGAATTGCAAAATATTGGGCTTTACCCAAGTTTGTTCCCAACTAAAAGTCCCTCTTCAAATGTTATATGTATGTTTGTCCTGGTTAGGCTTTCTTTTATTATTCGAAGCGCTGTTTGCGTAACCCTGCTTTACAGACAGTTGCAGGTAACAGGCTCCCAGCATGAGGGACGGCAGTGAGTTCAATGCAAATACAGTACAGTGCGTTGCAATATAGCGCAACAGGAGGAACGTCTCATTTTGTTGCATTTTCACCTTGCTTGCCATTGATTTATGAGACATTCTTATGTCAGATTTATTTTAATACACCTGTAACAGTTGGTGTGAGAGGTGACAAACCTCTGGCTGCAGATGCCTGATTTATGAGTGCATTCAGCTTAGAACTGCACCCAGAATCTGCTGAGCAGGGGCTGGCCCCTGGAGATTTCTGCTGCATCCAGTTTACCTGCACTTGAAAGCACAGTCCAAACATCTCTTTCAGTGTGGCTTTCCCGCTTCAGTTAGGCCTGAAGAAAAGGCACAGAAGTTAAATTTGAACCTGAGCAACGTTTATTTTCTGATCCTCTTGTGTTTCATCTGAACAAGTTTGATAAAATTTTGAAGAAACTGTACTTTATGGAGGTGAATTTGATGGGAAATAAGCCGGGAAAATGGGAGGTAAAGGATCTCAGCTGTCTCAGGGCAGATTTCAAGCAGTTTTTCTCAGTGAAATTAGCAGAGTTTGTAAAGACAATTTCAGGTCACTTAATCATTAAAGGGTTAATTCTAATTTTGAACTTCCCAAATGTCAGCGCTCTTCTATCCAAAAATACAGCAACTGGCTTTATCAACATATGCTTTTCATTACCTACAAGACTTACAATATTTTTGGTGTCTGTATCAGCTTGATTCAATTACTGGTACCACTGCGAGGGAACATTACCTCCAGGGAAAAGGGGGTGAATGCATCAGTGCCCATGGATACAGTGTACAGAGCAGATTAATATAACAGATTTACATCAAGACTGCTGACTCCATTACTTTAAAACTCCTGTAATTGACTTTTTTAAAAATGACATTAGCATTTAAATGGTACTATCGTTACAAGGGTGAAGGTTCAGCAGAATATGATCAATTTATTGAGCTCTTCAAATGTTCTTTTGATATTTATTTCTTGTTGTCATGCTGGAGGGGTTTTTTAGTGTTTTGTCAGACACAAGAAAAAGTCTATACCACTGAGATCTTGGCCTGCGCAGCTACTGAGTAGAAATGCATGAAAAGCTCACCTAGACCAGTGTGTGAGTGACCTACTCAGAGCTGTCTTTCTCACCTTCATCCCCACACCCTGCAGCTTTTTCTGATATGTAGAATTCCAGTACGGCAGAAAGAAATAATTTACCGAAGCTGTCTTTGGTCTGTGAGAAGAGGCTGGTGTTCGTGCTTCTTGTACAGAAAACAGCCAGGGAGTTTATCCACCGTGAAGTCTCCTTTCAGCATTACACATCAAAATTATTTCAGTTGCCTTCAAAGCGCATCCAGCTACCAGTTCAGCCAGTACAGCTACCACGTCGAGGCAGTTTTGCTACAGATTTCACATTGGCCTGGGAGGATGATATGCCATATGCCCCTGCCTTTTGGCCAGAGTTGGATGCCTAATGCACTGCCTGCCTTTTCAAAATCTCAGCACAGTGCAAATTTTCTTCTGGAAAGTTTGTTCTGTAGAAGGCCTGTCACCAGCTCCTCTGCAGGCTCCCGGGCATGTGAAGTACTTTTCCACAGGTGAGAAGCCTTGTGTTCACTGAACAGGAACAGACAAAGCTCTGAGTTTTATTGCACCAGCAGAAATTTGGAATAGTTTCGTTAGAGCAGATGACTTAAAAATAGTAGTAAATGCTCAAGAAGATAATCTTACGACACCCACCTCTTTGCAGTGATAACTCATTAGAGACCGAATTGTTATGGCCTGCCGTTCGCGATGCCAAGCAATTCGCGTGCACGGCTGCGAAGTATGTTGTGAAAAGTCCTTCTTGCACCATCACAGCAGGACAGAGCCTGTTCTCGTAGGGTTTCTAACCCAGAAGGCTGGGATGGCCGACAGCTGACACCGACCTGTGGGATTAATCTCCGGTATTCAGCACTGATGCTCATATCTCCCTAGATATATACGTATCTATACCTGAGTGCAAGTGTGTATGCGTATGTATCTATAAAATCGGTTAATTCTCATCTAATATTTTGATGTCATCTGTGAAGTAAAGTTTTGGAAAGCTTTGAACACACATCAAGGACTACTCAGGAGACTGAAATGGCCTAAGGAGGGCATCTCCAAGCGGCAAATGGTGGACGTTCAAGAGTCACTTTGCGGTACCTTACTTGAACATACCCATATGTGGATAAATAGGCTTTAAGTCTTTTCCTCCCGAGCCACCTAATGTCACAAAACCAAGCATGAAACTGTAACGGTCCATGGGGCTTTGACGAGTCCGCTTTGTTTTCTCATTTTAAAATTTAATTTTTAAAAAGCATAACTTACATGGAGAAAAAAAGAACAACTGCACTGATTTTTTTGTAGCTTTAGTCAGTGGCTCTTTGGCTGGTGCTGCTACAATTGATGGATCCCAGGCCCGTTCTGTGTGGAAAAGCAGGTCTGGGACGCAGAGCCAGAGTTCGGACTGCAGTGGCAATAGGTAACCCAGTATCCCTCCTGCTTGCCTTGCTATAAAAATGCTTGGTAATGACCCAGTTCGACCCTGCCAGTTCTCTCTGACCTCCTCCTTTTCAGGATGCTGCTTAATTTGCACTAATTACATTCCGTTCTGACAGGAACTTGGACATTGTCTCAAGCTTTCAGGTACTTTCATTGCCATATTCCAATCCAGTACTGTCGAGGCTGAGTATGAAAATGGCAATAAGTAATTTATGAAAATACACTTTGTTTAATATAATACATAAGTAGTTTGCATGTAGCGTAATCTATATGCATAAATACCTCTTCAGGTTTGACTTTGTGCTTTAATCTTGAATTCTTTGTGGGATTCAGGAGAGTTGGTTAAACCCCGCAGTAGCGGTTTTGAATAATTAATACATTTGTTGGCTTTGGGGTATGGGATTTTTTTTTTTTCGCTTCGTCTCTAGAATCCCAGGTTAAATTCCTCATAATGATTCTGGGGTTGATGACCGCTACAGGAAATGCTGCTTCAAATAGGTCACTAGATAGGAAAGATCTTCTGGAAAAAGGAAAACTTACAGGACGAATTCAGCTTTGCTGCTTCTAAAATCAAAGCTGAGTGAGGGTGTCTCTACGTATGAATGTGGATAGATAGATGGAGAAAGTCATTCAAATGGGTTTTTTTGTTTTACAATAGAATAAGTGAGAAACCTGTCCAACAAGTTGTTCACAAAATTGAACTGTGTCAAAATATCTGCTTTGGCCTAAATATAACTGTATTACTGAGGAGGGACTGGGGGCCTGGCACGAGTACGTGTGTGTGACGGAACACGGGGCTTCTCTCTCTTGCTTTGCCTTCACGCAGTTTCTGTTCCCTGCTTTGCTGATTTGCACCGAGTTTGTCATCCCACGTTCCCCTGCACCGTGGAGAAAAATCTTGTTAACAAGAAGTTGCAGATGCTTTCGTCCTCGCTGGGGCGCGGGCCTGGACACTGAGGACAGCTCAAAACCCGCGTGCGCTCTTGGGCGCCCGTTTGGAACCAACAGGCCGCAATTTGCTTTTGCAAAGAGCTGGGTCGAAGGCGTTCGGTGCTCTCGGCGGTGCGACCATTGAAGGCAACCCCGCCGTGGCGGCGAGGACCGAGAAGCCCGCCCGTGGGGCTGGGGGGGGCGCGTGGTCAGAGCTGGGAGGAAGGGCCCGCTCTCCTTATGGAAGCGGATCTCCTTATGAAGTCTCAAAGAGACGGATAAAAAAAGCATCAAGCACATGCCAAGGCTTTGTATTACTTTCAAAAGAATAAGATACGAGCCATTGTTGGAGCTGCACTAAGGCTTTTAGGCACAGACAGTATCAGTAAAGCAGTTGCGTGTTTCAAAATATTGTATCATTTTAAAGTGCAGCGCACATTAGATCAGTGAAACGGGATACGCCAATTTGAACTGTGTCGTATAAAGCAGCTCTGTGTTTGCAGAGACAGAGGCACCCCGGACCCAAAATCCCTGGAGCTGTCTTTCAAAGAGTGATAGTTACGGAAATTAGCAGTGCAGAAATCCATACTAATCATTCATCGGGAGTCTTATTAACTGCCTTACCAGTGTTATTAGGAGAGGGCCCGGCCCCCGAGCGGGGCAGCGGGGCAGCAGGCCGCCTCTCCAAACCGGCACCCCCAGCTTCCCTCCCGCACCTCGGCCTCTTGCTCGCAGAGGGAATCATTTTGTAAAGGACTCTGGCGTGAGGGAAGAAATGATCTCATCTTCACGTAAACTTAAGCGACGCCTTGTTGTGCCAGAGACTCTGCCGCAGAGCGAAGGAGGTGAGACCCAATCCTAGGACGAGCTCCTTCTGCTCCTCCGTGAGCGCCTCGGGGCCTGCTGCCCGTCCTTCCGTCCAAGGAGGGCTGGCGCGGGACTGACTTAGAGGGTGAGAGCTTTGAGAGGACGCTGGTTGATCCCACTGGCCGGCTGAAGCCGTTTCAGTGCCTGTAAGAACTACGCTGAACAAGCACCGAGGCCGGTGCTTGCTTTGAGTAGTCCTGGCTGTAAATGGGCACGTGCCCTCAGCTCTGTAAATATTGTGTCTGTAATACTCTGTCTGTAAATATTGTGTTTAATACACTGGGAGTTATCGTAGCGACTCTTCACTTATTGACAAACTTTACCTAACTATGAAAAAAAGCAATAATATTTGGCTCAGCTGAGCTTCCCATAGGGAATTTTGCATTACGCTTTGCCCTTAGTTTCATCAAACAATTTTTTGGGTATCAACTTGAGACCTGTTTCTTAGGCAAGCGAACGCTTTAGTGTTTCAGAAGGGTGAGTTTCAGGTTTGAGCCTTGGTATTCCCATCTGATGTTAGTTCAAATGAAAGAAAATTAAATTACACTCTTGGGTTCAGGGATTTAAGTCAGTGAATCTTACTCTAGCTAGTATCTCCACCATAAGGGGAACAAAGAACATAGAGGAGATAAATAATACTTGAAAAAGACAGAATCTTTTTTGTCTGCTTCTTTATCTGTAGTTTGACTGTGTTCCTTAAGTGTTGAAAGGGGCACTTTCTTGGCAAGTATGACACAAATAACCTTCACCCTTGACTGCACTGTCTGAGACAGTTATAAATTTGCGGATAAAGGACACGAACAAGAGTTACTTTATATGACATTTTCTCATGATAACGGGATGGAGAAATGAACGAGTATTCCTGTCGCACACGTCCTGCGACTGTTTTGTCAAACAATCGGATTTACAGCCCGGCGCTTTTGCTGCGCCCGCAGCGAGCTGCCTGTCCCGGTCTCGGCTGCCGCGCTGCAGCGTGGCGCCTGTGCGGGCTGGGGGGACAGCCCGTTCCGAGCTCGGTCGCGTTACGTGCTTCTGCACCCGTAGCTGATTTTCGTCCCAAGAGGGCTGCGCTGTGGCGGTGGGCAGCCCCGGCCCTTCGTGAAGCATCTGAGGAAAGGAATTTGAGATCTGGTGGCACGATGGTGCTGGGTAGTACAGCCTCCGAAGTGTTTGCAGAACTGAAGTATTTCTGGGTATGAACGTGGGCTTCACTATAGCAGTCCCACGGAGGTTGGTTTGCGCAGTCCTGTGTACAGAACTCGGGTGGAGATCTCGTACGGAGATTGGGTGTGAAGGAATTGTGTGGCCCGTCAAGGGCGAGCGGGTGGGAAGTGCGTGCCTAATGCCCCTGGAGCCATTTGGAAATCTCAGCCTCAGTATTTAAATAATCTGACCTAGTCATCTTGTGCCCTCCGCTGGGGGCAGGGGGAGAGTTTTTGTGTCATGGGAGAGCTTAAAAGAATCATTTCTCTTCAAAGCAAGTGTTTGTAATTTTTAAAATTAAGCCTTTTCTGTTGAGGGTAAATGTATAATCTAGAATTTCAGTGTCCCGCTTAAGAAAGATAGTACACTCTAGTGTGTTGAAATAGTTTTAAACAAACACAAACGATTGAAAGATAGTCATTAAATTTATCGGTTATATATTCTTAGAGACAATTTCATAATCCTTTTAGATACATTCAAAAACATTTCTGAAGATTTTTCACTGTTGTAAACATTTTTGTTTAAATTACAGCAGTGCACAGCATATGGTTGTATTTATGCAGTGAATAAGCTTAGTGTATTCTCTTTCTACGTATTCCTATTGCAGAGCATTTTAGGGAATTTTTGACTTTTATAAATTTTTAAGATTTTTAAAAATGTCTTTTTGAAAGATGGAGAATTGCAAAAATCTGCATTTAAAAACCACCACTGCTTGACGGAGTCTTGAATCAAGAAGCGCTGACACCATCGGGGAGCTCCCGAGTACCGTTTGTGGGTTCATGTCTCCCGCCTCAGCCCTGGGGTCTGTGCGGCGAGTGCCCGCTGCCGGAGCTCAGCCGCGGGGCAGGCACAGCCCGGCACCCGGGCGGACCCCGAGATGCTCTGCAAATAATTTGTCATCCACACTACGACAGTTACAGCTGAAAACATTCAGGGGTCTTCGCTATTATAATCAGCATAAACATTTGCATCTCAGCCCCACGCCTACGTGCGGCATTATAATGAAACCTTCTAGACTCGCCATGGACGCTGGTTTTGATAATAGTATCTGGCTAAAACTGTATTGATATCTGGAGTGATTCATCCGTCTGTGAACCAGGACAAGGCATTAATAGGAAGCGTAGTATTGCCAGGGGCAAAGTTAGAGTGCAAACTTATCAAAGGCGCTGAACTTTGATTCTGCGCTTCAAATATAATTCCATTATTACTTCATAAATAAAGAGATTAAGGTATGTAGGCCAAGAGCTGGTGATTATATGGGAAAGCAGTTTAGGTAAATTCATGAATAGTATTTGGTTTGGGGAACTGTTTGTCTCAAGTGACATTACGGACTTGTTTTCAACGACTTTGTTGAACAGGGTTTCAAGCGGTTCGGTGCGTACGGAGCTCGGCCGCACAGAGCACCAGTGGCTTTAGGTTCTCCATCCACCTTTCTCATCTGCTTCCTTTCCTTTAAGAGATGTGAGTATTTCGCATGGGCCTTTTTTTTTTTTTACTGTGAAATCTTAACTATTAGCCCAAACTAAAACCCAACCAAAGGCAGTCCCATCTTCAGCTGTGGTGTCTGACTTGTGGTTACCTGAATAATAAAAATCTCCCACAATGAAGAGAGTGAAGAGAGCTCCCCAAACATGTACTCATTAGCTATTTGCTCTACTCAAACACGGATGTTCCTTATCCGTCATACGCACAAGTGCTTGTGAAAACATACAGAGATATGTTTCCTATCAAGGTAGCTTCTGGCCAGCCGCTCGGTCCGCAGAGAACCTTCCCAGACATGCATCAGTGCTGAATCAACTTTGCTCAGATATATTTTCTTTAAGGAATATTCGGTCAGTATCCCTGCACCGAGAGGTGGAAAGGAGTGACTTGATCTCTGCTCCATCTGTTCTGTTCCTAGGTGATTGGTTTTAGTCGTTTGTCCTCTCTAATTTTATAAGGCAAAGAATACGGACCTGCTCCATTTCCGTCATATTGTCTGATAGTTTCACCTGACAGTAAATTTAGTTCCCCACTTACTCCTAATACTTTTTGGGTATTTGCAAACTAATGTTGCTGATGTGCAAGAAAATGGCATGGGTGACTGCGGAGCTAGCGATTTTCCATTAAGAGGGGAGAGGGAGAAAATAAAATAAAAAGATATTAGGCATCTTTAAAGCAAAACTACTCATTTTGAAATGGGATCTTTCATAACAAGGAAAAATCAGAAAATAATCAAACCAGCAGTGAAATAAATCATCCTGATTTACACCATTTATGCAGGGGCTGCTGGGTTGCCCAAAACCCCGGTGAGAGGAAGCGAGGCACTGGGTCTCCCAAGGCCGGTAAGACGGGGCTACGTGGGGATCTAGTTGCGTGCCCTTTGCAGCCCTGTCTCTCAGGGGAGCAGTGGCGCCCTTGGGATTAATCCTTGCCGCTCCTCTGGGAGGGACTCCTGGCATTGCCTTCCCATCAGCTCTCTGCAGGGACGTCCCGTGGCTTTCGGTCCGTGACCGTCAGCAGTGCAGCTCGGTGGCCTCGGAGCTTACCCATCCTGCGCCTTTTCGCTTCATCAGACCCCTGCTGCTCAGATCCTGCGCTGCCTCGCGAGCAGGCATTCCCTGCCGACATGCCCCTGCTAGAAGGGGCAGCCAGTGAGCTCAGAGGTGCTGCCGAGCAGGTTTTCCATTTGCCATATTCCTGTGGGATCCCAGTACAAGGTGTGCAGCTAATAGCTTCTTTAATGTTTCTGGAAAGATCGTATACGCACCTGCATTAGAGCAAAACGCAGCACAGACTCCGTACTTATTTTCTGGAGTGTTTGGATCTTTATTTTCTGAGGGAAAATGTTTTCCCAAAATGGGAGGAACAGTGTAGCCTTTCCTTCCAGCAAATACAATTGTCCTGCTTCCTAGAGAAATGTACTAGGACTTTCCCCCTCTTCCTTTTGTTTAGTCTGGACTCTGTTTGGTTTTTAGGCTTTCTTTTTCCTCTAGAGCTCTGTAGGCAGAAGACGGTATGCGAGGAGCCAACAGTGACTCAATAAATCCCTACGTGGCAAAGTTCCTGTTTCTCCTCAGGGCAGGTCGTCGCTGGCGGCGCTTGGCAGCCTGCTGCGTCATCCAGAGGGGTTCGTCCCGCCTCTGAAACACCACCTCTGTGTTCACTAAGAATCAGCTTGCAAGCAGGTGTTAATAGATCTCTTAAAGCATTTCACGTACAATAATTTAACCTTAAACACACCCTACGCGTTACATTTTTAAGGCAGCCCTAGGAAATGTGGCTCTTCTCCCAAAACGCAGCAGGGCAAAGTCCTGAAATGTTGCTGTCTGTTGCGAGGGCTGTGAGAAATAAGTCTGTTTTGTGTATAAGCTGTTATAGTTATATAAATATTGATTTAAAATATATATTCATTCTCATACCGTAACACTTCAGTCTCAGCACTGCAAACGATAGCTTCATCTTAAGCACGTCTGTGTTGCACATCTTTGCAGAATGGGGAGCAACGTAGAACTTGGCTCCGAAGCACTCGTGAAGCTCTTTCCTAATCATGCTTCGTAACGCTCCGTAGGAGAGTGTCTAAGATTGGAACCAGCCTAGGTTGCTTAAGCAACTTACGCTGTTTTGTTAGGAACTTGTTATAATAAATTCCTGGGGGAGACGATATGAATGAATTTCTCACTTGACAAGTGTTTTTAAGGTTGTAGAATTGATGCATTTACATTTACCCTGTTCATAATGAAAAAAATAAATTCTGCTTTAAACCCTGTTTTGTTCCAAAATATAAGCCAACATTTTAGTACACAGATTAATCTTACTTTATATCATCTCCAGCTCAAGTCAGTGGAAATCTATAAAGTGTGCTTCAACTGTTCAGCGTTAGCAGGAATTTCTTACTGTGCGTAACAGAGCACTGTTTTCTAGGGCTTTGAGCCCTGTAACAAAATGAAGAAGGCAGGAAATCTTGGAGGGCTTCCTGGATCAAGCAGAGATGTTGTCCAGGTTTAGTTCTAACTTTGGGGTCTCTGAACAGCTGCTAGAATTTGAGTGGCCACACTCAGGCCTTATCCATTAGACTCCTTTCCTGCTGTGGGATTATTTTAATAAATTGCAATTTTAGTAATATTACAGCTACTGCTTAAGGTTGCTCTGTTTCTGGCAAAACCATAGCAAACCAGAAGTAACTGTGGTAACGTAAAGCTAGTGATGTATTAAAACATTGAATGGGAAAGGAATGCCTTATTATGGGGTCTCCTAATACATCTTGCAGCCTGCTTAGCCTTCCAAGCTGGGCGATGAAGGAGGTCCTCTGTTTGTTCCTGATGAACTTCATTTTTCGTAGGATTATCCATAATTAGCGAAGCCCAAAGTTTCTGAAGACTCAAAGTAGGCAGCTAGAGCAAAGTATTGTAGGTGAAGACTGTTCGGTTTCCTGGCACTGATGGGCTGCGGTCCTCCTCTGCACCTCAGTGCGCTACCTGCAGACTGGGTGCGGTAGCTGTCTGTCTGTCTGTCAGCAACATAGTTGTATTGATTTCATACCTCTAAGCATTTGATTCCGTTTAAGCATCGAGCGTTCACGTTTCTTCCCTAGGATTTCGTCTGCTCGCTGTTGGCTGCTGTTCAGAACCATGACCTTGCGCTGCTGGGCAGTGCGGGCCAGAGCAGCGCGATGCCCTCTCGGTGTCAGGGGAGCTCTCTCACGGGTCCCCTGCCCTTTTCTTTGCTGGGCAGAGTCAGTCATTCCTCCTTCGCGACTGAAAAAGGTGCTTTGCACACCTACATCAGGGAAATCACAGCTTTAATATGGTAAAGATATGCTTGAGGATGTTTATCATCTTCCCTAAGCATTAAAGAAAAGCCTGGTTCGTCTTTGATAGGTGTAATCTGAGTGCTTCCACCCACTTCGAGCAATATACCATTGTTTCATTTTTTAAAAAAAAAATCCCCCTTTTTTTCCTTGTGATTAATTAAAGCTGTACTTTGATCAGTATATGGATTTGTAGGTATGGCTGTATATAAAACTGTATACTGATATAAAATAGATACTGGTGTTGGAATTGCAGTAGGAAAACAGAGAAACACCAGGCACCGCAGAGATCGTAGCGCTGATTAGGAGTGCAAATTAGATTTAGATTTCCTGAATATCTAACAGCAGCTAAGCGTTTTTTGTCCTTTGTGTATGAACATTTCCATTAAAATTTACAAAGGGTTTGAACTGGATTAGACTCCCACAGTCACTTTGAAATAACAAAATACAACTTGGCTGACAGGGGCTGTTTAGAAACCTTTTGCAAAAATTATCTTCAGAAACGTTAGCACTTAGCAGTTACAAAATGTCTACTTTTGTCTTGCCCCCTCTGCCAAGTTCCCTTTTTGTTTTGCCACGAGGAGGATAAATTATCCGGCTTGCAGAGATAAACCACAGAGAGGTGAGATTACTGAAGCTGAATACTAGGAACTCCCAGCACTCTGTCCTCCTCTACAGTTCGCATTTAAAACCCTGTTCCTGGCTGTGTCAATCAGTCACTTAATGAATACATTCCGAAATGTAGTTATTCTTTTTTCCTTTCTAGAAGATGCAATTAATGTTTTGGCTTAAGACACCTAGTTTATAATAAATGTATGGAGTGCAGCAAAAGATCTTTAAAGTAATTCAAGGAATTATCTGAACAGAAAGAAGGCATACAATACATTGCTTTGAAGAGTCTCAAATGTGTTGGCGTAGGGCAACGAGGGGGAAATGCCGCCTTATACGCGCCACCATAGTACTTTACGACCTGACATACTGTGGTTTTGCTAAACATTAGCTGGGGATTGGGCGAAGGGCAGGAACACGAATGAAAGCCTCTTTTGCTGTTAGTCTTGGTGCTCCTCTGCAGCGTATGTCTACAAGAATGCGTTCAATATGAAAGGGGGGTGTCTAAGAGGGTTCCCTCCAAAAAAAAGGAAGAGCAGGGTTTTCCGTCCAAGATAACTTCTTCCAAAGAACCAGTGAGATGCCGACTGGCTGGAACTGGAGGGTAGAAGCAATTTTAGCGATAGGTGGTGACAGTTTCTTTTAATCTTCTTTATGTTCTGCATGTATTAGTTTAGTGGCTGGCTAATGTTATCTTTGGATTTATCTACCCAAGAAGCCTTTTGGCAGGGTAATTTTTTCCCCTTATTTATTAAGATTTGTGCCCCACGGCTGCAATGGTGGTGACACTGGAGGGGGCAGAGGCGGGGGCGGGGTGTCGCTGTGTTTTTCACGGGCAGGAATAGAGCTAAGGGCAATGCAACAGGGCAGATCTCTTCAGAGAGGGTTAGAGATTAGTGGAGGGTGTTGGTGAACTGGGAGAGGTTATCATTTTATATCTAAAATCTAGTCCGTGAGTAGTTTTGTGGATGATGCCTTCCCGGTTCCAGGTGTTGGGACTGGGAGGAGAGAGGGGAGGCCAGGAAATCTCAGTTCAAGCAGCCATTTTATCCTAGTGCGTTCTGCACAGCTTTTCCATCCCATGTAATCTGGAGGTGAATCAAATCCAACAAATAAAGCTTGGACGTTACGTACGTGATGTGTCTAATTCTGATATTTAGGGCCAGACACTACGATTTTCTTCTGGGTCTTTCTCATTATGTACATGAAGTCTGTAGGATCAGATCAGGCTGTCACTGATCATCTTGCCCTCTTTCCACATTTGCTCCGTGTACCTCACCCATATTTTTTTCTCATCTTGAAAATACTTCAGCGTTGCAGTGGGATGATGTGTGGGTGTACAATGAATTTGCTGCAGAATAAGAGGCTTTGACTATAAATTCCTTTCAACGGAGTCTCTGCTCGCTCCCGTCTGCGAAGAGTGCCCAGAACAATGGAGCTGACTCTGGCTCAGAGCTGTCCAGGCACAGCGATGAGACAGACGAAGAGCCATGAGAATTAACTTGGAGATCAGCCCCGCAGCTTCCGTTAGTGCCCTGCTGGAGCTTGCAAACTTTTCAGCTGATTTGCACTGGATTCAAGGTCTGTAAAGGAAATGAAACCATGAGGTTCATATTTCAAAACACGAGCTTTGCGCTGGTCTGCTTGGGAGGGTATGGTGTGAACAGTGCCATATAAAGGTAGGATATTATTTATATAACTACCATGAGGAAAGTTTTAGGGCTTTGTAACCAGCTGCAGGTGATCTGATTTGCTTGCATTACCTGGAAATCTGAAAAACATACAAAAACGTTGCCATGTAAAACAGCATTCGTTTGGGCTGGTTACTGCAAAATGGATGCGTTTTGAAAAATCCTTGGGTTGAAAGTGTGTGCTAGTACCCCATTACCATTTTTTAATGAGATTGTATACCTCCCTTCAGGGCCTGATGTGTACTACACCTCCTTGGCCTGTTGGTGAGAGTTGTGCAGGCCTTGCTGTGTGTGGTCCCCGGGCTGACTTGCGTTTAGTGCGTTAGAAGCAGCGGCAGAATGCTTAAGTCCGCATCTTGCAAAGCAGCCCTGAGCACACCTAAAAAACAAGTCTTTCTGCCTTTGAAATCCAAGACCCGTGCGTGCTGTCGGGGCAGCTCTTGCTGCGGAGGGGCGGAGGAGCGCGCCCAGCTGCGGGGCCCCGGCCATGGGGACGCAGCGGACCCGGGAGCCCTTCCCTCGCGGGGAGCGCGGTGCCGGGTGATCCGCGCGGCGTGGCACGGCGTGATGCGCTCGGCTGTCGCGCCCCGGCAGAGCCATCTCTCCCATTTCGGACCCGGGAATGAATATGGGGAGATGCAGCTTAGGAATGTGAAGGTTTGCACATACTGGACCACGTGCTCTTCGGTGATAGATATATAAAAAAAGTATATTAAAAATATTATTATGTATATTAGAAATACCTTAAAAATTGAACGATACTTTTACACATCTTTTGCTGACTGCATTTGTACCTATTCATTTATCCCATTTTAATTAATAAATAATTTAAGTGATGGTATTGATATTGATGAATTAGCTCATAAACAGAAGATTTCAGTACTTGCATTGTTGTCTACTGAAAGTTTAATGGAGATGCTCATGTTGAGCTAGTCAGATATGGCAGTATTTATCAGTGTAAGGAATAAGCACTCCATTTGACATGAACTGCTTGCAAAGCATCTGAAAATCAAGAAGTATTCACAGACACGCGCAAAGCCAGTAACTGAGCAGTGGCTGCATTACAAGGTTTGACAGTTAATTCATAGAAACTTGTGAATAGAAAAAGAAGTTAAATTAGTCCAGTAATTCATTGCCATTTTTGTAACTGGGCTTTTATTATGTCTGGAGAATGTGGAACTTGGACCGCATACAGAATACCAGTTTGCTGATGAAATTAGTGTATGCAAATATACCAACACGCGAGTATGAAATTAGTAAATATATGACTTTAATTACTGTATTACAATAGAAGTTAGGCGTTCAGAAGTTTTCGCTGCTGGCTTTCAGTTAGTGTCTCCCCACTAAGGAGTTCGTGACTGTGTGATGTTTCTTGGGGCAGGAAGGCAGCGCAGAGGACGTCCCCTCTGGCCTGCCCTGGCGGGGGTCGCAGCCTGTGGAGGTTGTCTGTGGCCGCGGTGGCTCCGAACCTGCTCGGCGAATCCCTTCGTGGCACTTTGCACGAGTGCCAGATTCGCCGGGAGGGCCGCCTAGTCGTGCCGCAGTCAGCCCGGTCGTGATTTGTGTGCACGCGACTTCAGCCAGTTTATAGACGTGAGTGTGTGTGTACGTCTATGGATGTATAGGTTTATTTTTCTTTTTGCGTAAAACAGTGTCTCCAGCCCATCATCGCTGTCTAAATGCCTTCCAACCTGAGACCAAAGACAAAAGCTTCCCCATCCACTAGGCTTGGCTACAAGCGTTACCTGGAGTAGCTTCACGCCGTTCTGCGCAGAGTTGAGGGCCCGACGTAAGGCCGTTGTCCCGGTGCGGTGCCAGGAGCGGGAGGGACCTGGATGGCAGGCTCCGCGACTCCCCAATTAAAGGGTTAGCCGCCGGCGCAGAGCACAAACAAGAGTTGCAAGCTAACAGTCCCCAGCAGAAATTGGACCCATCACTTCCCTCTAATGAAAACCAGATTCACTCCTACAACAATCATTCCACTGTTCCTAGACACCGTTCCTAGATTAAGAGAAGCATTATTGGTTTTTCTCTTTAAAAAACCCCAGAACCTGTACAATGTATTTCTAGAGTTGATCTGTTTTATCATCTGGTTTTCTTTCTGGAAAAGGAAAAAAAAACCCAAGAAAAGGTTTGCCAGGTCTGAGTGCTGAGTCTCAAAGCAGACGAGAAAGGGAGGGAGTTTATGGTGCCATCAGTCCAGATCTTAGTGGAAATTAGTTCAGACAAAATAACTGAAATTGCACTGGTTAGGGTCTTAGATATGTGTCTCGCCGCCCTTTTTTTGGGGGCACACATGTATAAGGGCTGTTTGCAGGAGCGTGTTTCACTTTGTCAAGCAAACGTTATTCTCCCGCCGCCTGCCCCATTCCTCCCCGTCGGAGCTTCACTTACTGCCCAGGCTACGCACCAAAAGGGAGACTTGACCTGAGAAGGATTTGCTTCGTGGCACACAGACTGTCAGGCTTAGGAAGAAAGACGATGGTTTTTCTGGACTGGGTCTCATTGGCCCTCACATGGACCAAAACACTTGTTTCTGATCTCATTGGGCAGATGTGAAGTGACTACAACTGTGGCAGATTCCCCCCCCCCCTCCCCCCCCTTAGAAAAAAAAACAAGTTTAAACTCAGTCTAGTTTTCCTGGAACCTTGAAAATACAGTTTTCTCACACACTTTTGCTTGAATTGTGAATATTTTTGCACACCCTTGTTGGGGTCTTGCATCTCTTACGCCTGTGTTTCTTGGATGACACGTGAAGGCTTTTGTGTGCCTTCAGCTGGCTGACCTTGTGAGCAACGTAAACTTGGTCGTGAACAACCTGATCAAAACACGCAGTGCGGGGGCTTTTCTTCAGCTGTTGGTTTAGATTTCATGCTTTGTAACTGATTTGGTAGAGGATGGAACGGGATTCTGATTTGACTGCAAAAGAATTAGAATTCAGACGTTTGTCGTAGTGAGCATTTCCTTTAAATACACAATCAACTATGAGGTCTTTATAAATTTATCCTGCTCCTTGATATCTCTCAACAGTCAAGCTGTTCTTCTGTGAAGGCTAGTATTTCAACCTTACACAAATATTCCAATGCTTTTTAAACGTTTTCCAAATAGACATTTATTTTGGCTACAACAATATTTTCCTTTTATTGCTGTTATGAGATTCAACATTTCCAGAAATAACTTCTGAAGGCTGCTTGAGGGGCTTGGATATAGGTGTTGTCAGATACAGTGGAGAAGTATTTTACAGTGCACAATGTATACGCACATGTGTTTTGAAAAGCAAGGAGTACCTGCGGGAAGCTGAAATGGTTTTTTCAAGAATTTTCTTGTGAGTCATTATGAAACAATATTCTCTCTCGCAGCCCACGGACTTGTTATTCCATAAATTCACTCTGCTTACGTGGTGCATCTGATGATCACCGACTGATGCTGAGAGTTTTGAGTTTCTTCTGAATATACTTGGTATATGCAATGACTAGGGTGCCGCTGGTGAAGCTTTCTTTTGGGCTTAGTGTGATATTGTGTGTTGTGTGATATTTAATTGACTAGCCATGCAGGAATCAACAAATTCTGTTCTGTCCTCAACCTAATAGTATATTTGGCTCTTTCTGTTTTCAAGGGTCTGTGTGGACACCAGCTAATTCCCATCTTCCCTGGAGCACAAACCCAAGCATTAGCATCGCTTCTTACAGGGAGTAAACTGAAACTCCGAGATGCTCAGTGACTGGCTAAAGGCCAAGTGGGAAATCAGTGATGAAACCCCAAGTTGTGTGTTCTGGGGCGCTCCTGAGTTGCAGGCTCCTGTTTAGTTGCACACGAACGTACAGCAAGCTACTAAAGCATTCAGCCGTTCCTCTATGGTACCTTGCGTTCTCCTGGGTCCTTCCTGTGTCGTCTGAGTTTGTCAGAAGACAGTAAAACTAGCACTAACTTCACCCAATGCCAGACTCTAGCTCTGTTCTCTGAAGACAGAAGCTGTACTTCTTGTTTTGATTGTGGTTACCAAGATATTCCTTTCCCCTTGCCTTCCTACCCAGCGTTTGGGGGTCTCTCTAATTGGGCTTGCCCGAAACCAGGTAGTTTGGGCTCAGGAAAAATGAAGTTCCGGTCTATGCCCATTTCAAATCCATGCTTGTGTCTGTCGCAAGCATTTCTTGAATGGTATGCGGTTGTGCTTTCTGTGACGGCCTGGTTAGTTTCTACAGAAGGATATTATGCGGAGTCATATGGTGATACTTCTAAGGGACTGAAGGCAAAGTTGTAACGCTGCGTTTCTGTACATTAATTTTAGGGGTTTTTTACAGCGCATTACATAGGCGTGCGGATGTGTACACCTATATCTGAGCGCCCAACGTGACAAACATAGGTTTATGAAGAGCTCTCCCTGTTAGAGGCTAATGTTTAAAGAGGACTGCATCACTTCCCATTCGTTTCTGTAACACTCCGAAATCCGCCGACCCAAGCCAAAACCTCTCCACTCTCTTCTGCTCTTGGGGAGGAGTTAGGGATTTGTGAATGTGTGAAAGTATTAGCTGCCAGTTATAACTGGAATCAAGCCTAGAGGAGCCCAGACCCTTCAGCGGGAAAGTTTGTAATACATTATCTCTGGAATTGGCCCAGCTTTCAAAACCAGGAAGTATTAATAGGAATAAATGTGAGTACCATTAGCACTTCCAAAGGCATGATTTATTATCCATTTTGGTTGCAAAATATTGTTTAGTTGTGTAATCTTGCATAATTTAAATGAAGAGGAAATGTCATTAATGGATCAGTTTATTAAATGCACAGACCTAAGAGTGAGGGAATTCCTTTTAACGCGCGGCCTGAGCAGGCAGGCCCTTCGCACTGTCTTTGCAGTGTTGGCATTTACAGCCACGCTGTACCTGGTCGGAGAGAGAGAAAGCGTGATTTTTTTTTTCTGCTTAGAAGAAATTCTGAGCTTTTTAAAAGGAATGGAAGTAGACGAGAGTTTGGACTGGAGGTGGTAGGTGCAGCGTCCTCCGGCCATGCTGCCCGGGGATGCTGTACGCGTGCATCTTCAGAGCGGTGTCGGAGGGACTGGGCACCACAGGAGCTACTGGTCTTGATGGGAGGCAGGAAAGGACTGGAAGGAGTGTGCCGTGTTCAGCGTCGTCTCTTCTGTTAACTTCAAATTCTGGTTTATGTGTCCGTGCGCGTTGCGGATGAAACTGGCTCTCTCTTTCCTTCCCAGGCGCGGCAGAGAGCAAGGCTGCCTGGGAGTAAGTAGCTGATAAGGCCGGGTTCAGCCAGTGTTGTTTTAGGGCCGATGCTGCGACAGTCGCCTGGGATGTCCTTCCAGAACGATGGTCTCTCAAGTCTTAAGTGCACTAAATATTCCGAGGACTGTGAAGATTCTGATCTTGCTGCAGTTTTGTTTTTTCCCAGTAAATGAATAGCAAGTTTTCCAGCACTTGTATGTGACCAGCTCTTAAGGCTGGTAGAGAAAATTTACTTAAAGAAAACATCAGCATGTTCTATTTTATAGGAATAAGCTGTTGGCCAGTGATCGTTACATTTAGTTATCTGCTAAGTTTTACTTGGTATCTGGCTGATTCATGGAGGCAATGCTAATCATACTGGCTTTTTTCTATTCCAAGAGACTTTTTTTCCCCTAATGTTTTGCCCCTGTAGTCAGTCTGTTCCCTGTAAAATCCTCTCCTTTCCTCTCCCCCTTTGATCTCCTGGTTAGGGTTCACATCCTTCATTTCTTGCAATTACCAGTCTGGAGTGAGGATGCCCCTGACCTTTTACCAGCAGTCTGGCAGACACATGGGACAGGAAGCTTGGGTTTTATTTCAGGCTTTTCTACTATTCATCTTGGATGGATTACAACAGTAGCAGCTCCCACTGCTCCCACTGTCATGGAGCCCTTTTTGCAACAAAGCGGAGGTAACCTCACAGACGCGGAGGAAAGCGCAGGCTAGGGCTGTCAGGTTTGGGATGGACTGAGTGAGCGCACATCTTTGGCAGGTGACCAGATGCGGCAGCCCCTCGTGTTCTATATGTTGCTATACTGGGAAGAATTTCTTTTATGTCAAGTTCAGCAGCAGTTACCCTAGAGCGCAGTCTGTTCTGGAGAAGAATCTATGTGGATGTCAATACAGCAAATGAGTCATTTGCTCCAAAAAAAGGACTTGCTTCTGTTCTGATGCTGCTTCGCTGCATTCTTTTGCTTTCAAAGTTTTGAATCTACAGCAGCAGCGGAACAGGCAAAATAAATCAAACTGCCATAAATACTTGGCAGAAGATTAGGATAGAGCTTGGGATTTATGTCTGACTTTCAAGAAGATGGGAAAGTCTGTCATAAAGGAATGCTGTTTCTGCCAATCTTCAGTATTGACTGAATTGTGGTTTTCCCACCTTGCAGAAGTAATCGGGAAAGCCGGCGCTCTCTAGCTGACATCAGTGCAGCGTCGCGAGGAGAAGCAGCAGTAACTCCTACTTTCCCTTCTTTGTTTATAGAGCTTAAAAATAACAAAGAAATCGGTTTTCCTAGCCGGTTTTAGTAGACAGGTGATTAAGAAGCTCTGTGTGTGTCAGATTGCTTTTCTGCTCTGTCGTTTCCCAGCAAAACGTACCAAACCAGACAGACATCTCCAGAGAAAGAAAATGTGATAATTCCTTTAGAGGTGCTGTGATTTATAACGAGAAAAAGTGAAGGCAGGCTCGTATGCGAGAGGAAGGGGGTGGGGAGCCGGAGAGATGAGCCTGTGGAATGACATTATAACTTTACCTGCTTGCTGAATGTATCTGTGGATTTAAATGACATCTCAGGGGACAGTATCAAACTTCCAAATTCCATTCATCCATCAGATGGGAGAACAAGACCTGGCTTTCAGTCGGGCAGGAGCTGGAGATTTCTCCTGGAGTAAATGAGCTCAGACCACACAGATAAAGAACGTCTTCTGTTCCGTTTTAAAACATTTCAGGGGAGAATCATCTGTCACTCGGCTCCAGCCTGGAGGCCTTTCAGCTCCGACTGAGGTGCCGAGTCCAGCGCAACAGTGACGCTTTTCAGAGTCTTCCCAGTCCTTCATTCCATTTTAACTTCCAGAACTCACCCCACAGCTTCTCATAGATTAAAACAAACTGCCCGGGATTCGAGCGCGGCAGGTAATCGCACTGCGGGCAGGCATTCCCCTGGGACAGGGCAGGCTGGGTCATGCCCTGCAGGGGTTTGCTCCCAAGCCTCTTGCAGAACTGCTGTCTTGGGAGGTTTATGTCCATTCACTTTTTTGCCCTCCCACAAGTATCCTTCCATCCTAGCCAACACCAAAAAAGAGAGAAACCAAACAACAAATGAAGTAGATTTTGTAGTTTTCCTGGGTGGATCCTCAGCTCGTCTGGGTTGTCTCGAGTTCTATCTAGATTTAAATGGAATTTGTACTATTAGAATAAATGTGTTAGAGTAAATCTGCCGGTTAATACAAATCCGGTGCAGACGGTGACCCATTCTCTTAATGTAGAATAATGCCTAGGGAAGAACCGAAGCTTCGTGTGTTAGCCTAAGAGTGTCTGTGACATGTTTTTGGAAAGTTTTACACATTTTATTATACCGGTTGTGCTCACCTAGTCCAGACAGACCTGTTGGTACTCCAGACTGTGACAACGTCTTTTTAATGTTAAAAACTGTTTATTCACCAGGAAGTTCTGCTTCAGGAGGCTGAAACTAATCACAGATTTGGTCAGTTTTAATGGATGTTTTTAACAGAAAGAAAGGTGAACTTAAAAATTCCAGAAATCCCCAGATGGTTTCAGAGAAGGGTCTCGAACATGATTCTGCCGGTATATTTTTCCTTCCCAGTGGCTTTGTGACACTCCCACTTGGGGCTCTCAGACTCCCTCGTTTAATATCTCAGTCTGTCTAAATAATGACGTTTTTATTTAGCTGAAGGGAGGGTAACAGCTTTTACACAGTAGAATGGAAGTGCCCGTCTGGGTATGGAGGAGGAGGGGATATAAGCAGCATACCCGAAAGGAGAAGCTAGAGATCTTCCACCCCCTGCACTGTATAACTTGCACCTTGACGGGTCGGGATGGTGGAGACGGGCGTTCGGATCGCCCCTTTCCTCAAGAAAAATCCTCCGAGCCTGCCCCCCAGCCGATGGCGAATCTGAGGGTGGGTTAGGTGGACACCTCGGCTCCGCGGTCCTGCGGGGTGGGGGCTCCTGGTCAGCAGCTCCGACCGCTAACTGACCTGCTGCTGCGTCTGCTGCCCGGGAAAGCCCGTCCCGCCGGGCAGGGGCATGTGCACAGGGGCTGGTGCGGGCCTTGCCGCTCATTTAATTGCCCGGCAAAGCAGTGAGTGCAGAGGTGGAAGAGAAGTTGTTCTTCCGAGACAAACAAAAGTACACAAAGACCAAACCTGGTCTCTCTGGCTTCATCTTTAAAGCGAAGCAAAGCCACCAAGGTGTAACGAAGTGCCCTCATCGTCCCAGCCTGCCAAAAGCAAGAATCACTGGAAAACTGTGTCTGTTTTTTTGTTAAATATTTCATCTTGATTTCCAGAACAAATTAGTTTACCCAAACTTGAGATAAGGATCTGAAATGCGAATCACTGGCTCATTTCATTGAAAGCTGCCATGGAAACGTATCCCCAGTTAACTTTGCTATCTACAGAGGCTCAATCAGTACATATGATCCTAATGATTTCCACCCAATTCACAGCTATCTGGGTCAGACACAATTTGTGTAGTATCACAAAAGAATGTGTGCCTCATGTATTTATAGTATGTTTTTCCACGAAGAATAAGAAAAATATACTGCGGGAAAGAAAGGGGGGACATTTAAAGCAAAATTTCATTTTAATTAAAATAAAAAGCAACTTTTCAAATATGAAATGTCAGGCTGGTTAACCTTGCATCCTGAGTCTGGAAAGATACATTTTCATCTTTGCAGTGCCTTAGTTAGTGGTTCCTGGCACATTACATTAACTAATTTGAGATCGAATTATCAAATTTGCTCATTGCTGCTAGCACTAATTTGAAACCTTACAATAAAGAACAGTTTGAGAGGCAGATGAAAGGTTGCCACCCACAGAGGCTCCAAGACCTGTCCCTGGTGTATCACAGCAAGGTTCGGAAAGATTTGGGGTAATTGCAGTCATGAGCTGGAGTTGATTGAAGAAAATTATACCCCGGGTTTTTACTACAAGCTTTTTTTTCCCCCCTTTTTCTTCCTTTTATTGTGTGTGTGGCTTTGCTTAAATTATGCTGTGAAATACTATTGCAAGGAAGACAAAGTACTACATTTTTAATAACTTTATTAAAAACTTCGCTTACAACTTTTTCAGCTTTAATACTGCTGAAGCTTCTGAAGAATTCTTTATATAAATGTTACCTGTGTTTTCCAAGAGTTTTAAAATTTTCTTGTATCTGAGGTTTTTATCCTTGCTAAATCTTTAGGCAAAAATGTTAATGGATTTCAAAATGATGTAAAGTCTTTTACATTCATGTTAGCAAAGATCTGCTGGCCCTTCTGGGTCTTACAGTTTTACAAGAAAAGTTCCTCAGTCACTATCTTGAAGAATGACAACTGTGAGCTGAAAGCAATGCTCTAAACATCAGCATTTCCTAAATGTTATAAAAGGGATGCATCAGTTTCTTAGCTGGCTTGGTTGAATTACCATCCTCAAAGAACTTGCATTTTAAGAAGTTACACAGGCTGAAGCTGTAGGGGTCCTGAGAGAGGCATTTTCTTTCTGACCTTCCTGAGATAAATAATTAAGATGGAGTCTAGATAAAGATCACTGTCAAAGGTGAGGGGTCAACCTGGCTAGCTGACCTAAGAGGTAAAATTGCCCTGCTTGCTATAGCAGCAACTTGAAGGCAGCTGTGTGTCAGAAGGAAACAAAAGTTTTTTGCTCTGTTGAATAGGCAGAGCATTGAAAAAGAAGAGATGGGGGAGGAAAGGTCTTCAATTTACAGTGTATATCCATCAAATGGTGTTTATAAAAAAAAAAATTCCTTCTCTGGTCAAGGTTAAGGGAGCAGATTAGGGGCTGGTAACAAGGCTTGAAATTTGGAGAGTGCAAAGGTTAAAATGTTCTTCTAATTTGGAGCCTGTAGGCATACCTGCTTTTAGAGCAGGCTTTTCAGCCGTTCAGATTTTGTTCTGTGAAATAAGTCATTATCAAACACATGCTTCGGTATTAAACCCTCCCCCAGGGTCTTTGTTGTAGTGAGCACGCTTAGGCAGCCTGTGCCTCCTAGGGATCGAGCTAAGCAAGCTTTAGCTCAGCAGTGGCTGACGCTTGCCGTGGGTACCCGCCTCGTGCCCACGCTTCTCGCTTTCCAAGGCCCTGGAAGTCACATTTTCAGCTGAGAAGCATCCTGAGGAAATCTCAGCAGGCCCCTGGTCGGGAGTCGCCTCTTTCAATTGCACCATGGCTTCTTGGGAGGGAACGTGTCCTGGAAGGAAGGGTGCCCGTCTGCAGCCGGACGGGGGGACATACGTGGGCTACCCACCACAGAGCAAACCGAACTGTCCCCGCCGTGTCCCTGCATTCCGGCGAATGAATGCGGTGGCACTCAGTGCCTGTGGCTGCAGGTCACTCACTGACTCTCTAGCCAAAAAAAAAAAAAAAAAAATCCAAATTAAGGTGCGATGGAAGGAAAATCGTCCCTCTTTGCCCTGCTTCCAAAGCTGTGCTGCTGTTCAGTAGCCATCGCTTCATGAGCAGCAATTACACTAAGCTGAAGGTTTAGGAGCAGTTTGGAAATTGTTTGTAATGAACGAATCCATTATCATTAGAGAACCAGAATGTAAGAGGGAAAACCGGGGGAAAGAAATCCACCTCCCCTCTGCAGACCCCCCCGGCCCTCTGTTCCTGAGCTCATCCCTCTCTGCAGCGCTCTGCTTCGGGCATCGTTCGCGTCCGGCAACTCAAGACGTCGGGGTTTGCCCCTGCAAGAGCGGCGGGCGCGCGTGCCTTTGTCCCCGGGACGGAGCGAACCTGCACGTGCCAACCCTCCGCGGGCAGACGGCCAGCTTGCAAGCGCAACACGCGGCTGGGATCGCCCCGCTCCCGCGTGGGGGGTGCCTGTGCGGAGCCGCAGGCCCCGGGCTGGCCCCCACGCTCAGCCCACGCAACAAAGGAAAAAGGAGCTGCGCCTTTAACTGTCCCTGCAAGATGTCTGCAGCCTGGGCTGCCTCTTGTTTTGAAGAGGGAGTGCTTGGGGGCTAGTTCCAGAGCTCAGTGACAGAGAGGAAACAGGGCCAGGAATAAATGGCCTGTTGATTTACTCAAGTTACATCATTTTCTTCCCCTCAAGAGCCTATAAATCTCACGCTCCTTGTAAAAACAGAATTTAAAAACAATTGAGAGCTTCTGAGACGACCCCATAGCTTCCAGCCGCTGTGGCCTCTGAATATAGAGCTGCCTTTCACAGGCTGGACCACTTGTTTCATATTAGATACTCGGGGAGCCCTGCTTCCAGCTAAGCAGCAGAAGCTGTTAAGATATTTTATAGTCGTCCTAGTGGTTTAGATAACACTCTCCCCATACATATCACGGGGCTTTAGCTAAATAGCAGGCTTCCTGACTTGGCCACGAAGCTCAGAGAGTCATTAATTCACACGTTCAGGTTTCTCCTCTCTTCAGTAATATTTCTGATCAAAGACACCCAGGCTGGCAGAGGTGCCTCTGTTAAAAAGTGGGTTCTTCTGATTATTGTACAATTTACAGCCTCTTTGCTCTAAGGGTTTGCATTTTAAGAAAAATGCTCAATTGTTGAGCTTGCTACAGTGCTCGTTAGTTTTGCCTTCAATCTCACATCTGAAGAGATTTTTTAATTCAACGGGGATTTGCGGTTTATTATTTTTTCATTGCTAATGGAATACAATGGGCTGCAGCTCTTTCCACAGCCGGTCAATCTTCTGGACGGTTATCGGTGTTCTGGAGGGTGAAAAAGGGACTTATCTGGAACAATGTGTATTTTAATGTTGCGGTGCCCCGGATGAGGGGCAGTTTGCCACTTGTCACCTATGAGCTAGGTGCTGACCAGGAGGAGCTGGCATTTAATCCGTCTTGACGTTAGAAGCCAAGTCTCGATGATAATTTTTGTGATTGTTATATGGGGAGGTGGAGTTTATGGAGAAAGGACTGGAGTTACTAAAGCTGAGCGGGTCCTCGTTCCTTAATCCGAGGCAGTAAAAGCTCTGGTTCAGAAGTCTCTAGGAACCTTGAAGAAACATAAGGGGCTTTTCTCAGCTATTTGCAGCCTTTTGCCACTGTAGGTAACAATGTGATGTCTTATGTAATGATGTCAAGGAGGCATTTCTTAGCCTGATCCAAGCTTTCCAATGGCTAGCATCCAAGTCTTAACACCAAAGCCCTAAAGGTCTTCTCTTGACTGTAGCTGATCAGCTCTGAAGTGGCTTCTCTACTATTAGGTATGTAAACATATAAAAGTCTGTAATTTAAAATACTTTCTTAGGCATCCACTGTGTGCGAAGATTGTTCTTTTCACTCAGTAAAGGGGAGAGTAATGGTTGCTACACTTGGCCGTGCTGTTACTGGCTGAACTTACAGACGGAGGAGTTTGTGTTTTACTTATCAAGGGATGCTTTGATAATGATATTGTGGTTAAGTGCAGGAAAAGCAGAACTAAATAATGAAACCAGCAATTCCTTCTAGACTGATTTTTTTCCCTAAGAAAAGAAATAAACATACAAGTTGACATAATTCAAAAATGCTAGTATTTGCTCGTTTCTGGCTTGCTGCCATCCCAGAGTTAGCACAGGGGTGAGGAAGAAGGAATCCCTGCAGGCACAATTCATATAAACTAAGTGGATTTACTTATCATTTATGAAAACAAAAAGAAGGTATCTGATTAATCACTTTGTGGATTGAGGTCTACATCGTGATGGTTTAAGCAGCAGCTTAACGTGTGCTGTGTCCCCACTACGTTCTGATTCCAATTTGCACTTTCTTTTTAGAAATTTCCAAATGATTCGATGGCTGGGCTGAAACATCTGGTGGATGCTTTCCTCCCCAAACCTTTTAGCCTGATGAAACGCTGTCGATGAAAAAGGATGCTGTAGACATACATGCTTATGTACTCATAGGTTTAAGGTAAAATTTATCATAGAATCTCAGAATAGTTTGGGTTGGAAGGGACCTTTAAAGGTCATCTAGTCCAACCCCCCTGCAATAAGCAGCAACATCCTTGACTAGATCAGGCTGCTCAGAGCTCCGTCGCTGAACGATATCTATGTACACACACACGTACATATATAGAGAGAGCTGTACTTACAGTGATAGACGTGTATGGATTGTGGAAGTCCTTGCCGCTGAAGAACACAACGCAGGGCCCCCAGTAATAGAAAATGTGCCAACCCAGGTGGAAAGTGTGAGGAGGAATATGAGCAGAGAGATGTGGCTTGGTAGACAAGCTGTCTCTGGCCGCCATCAAGATTGTGTCATGGAGCTGGAACAATTATTAAGTATTTATGTGAAGGTTTGTAGCACGCTTTTTCTATGAGTAAAAATCTCATTTGTATGTCTAAAGACATTATGGACATAATACTACCCAAAGGTTCCTTAACCATGGAAACTTAATAATTGCTCTAGGTAAGATGGTGAGGCCACGGCTAATTGCTCCACAGCAAGACTTTCAGCTTCCCTTCACTAGGGAGCCTAATTTCAGTGAACGCCCTTGAAGGCTTCAGAGTTTTCAGTGTATGTAGTGTGCTGCCTCTACCTTGTAATGAGATAAAAAGGGGAAAAAACCTTCTCTTTTCATGTATTATTAAAAAATATGCACGTGGAAGACAAGTTGCTTCAGTTCGGGTACTGCAGGGCGCGCAGCGAGGTGGAGGTGCGGGACGGAGCCGCACCAGATGAAGGGTCAGCGTTTCTTACATTTAAATAAGATGGTAATTACTGCAGGGCTCGGCCTGAGAGTGTTGTGCAAGGGTATTGTCCTGGGCGGGGGTGTCAAATACCAGAAGTGGCAAGACTTGACATCACTTGTTGGAGTGACAGGGCTATAGTCCGCCGGCCGTGGAACAGATTTTCCTAGGTCAGATTTGCAACTGAATTTGGAAGTCAAGTGCGTGCCAAAGGAACGCACGCACGGAGTGCCATACCCAAACGCGAGTCCTCGCGCCCGGAGGCGCCGTGCAGGAGGCGAGGCGGGCAGCGTGCCGCTGGAGCAGGGCCGGCCGCGGCCAGCACTCTGCCGCTTGGCTCCAGCCTAGCGCTCGTCCGTGAGGCTTGTGACCGGTCCGCTCGGGAGTTAGAAAATCGTCGGCCGTAATGCAATCCTAAGGCTTCATGTGGTGTTAATTGCTTCTCAAGTCCTTGCTGTATTTTAGTGTAACGTCACAGAAACGTTTCATTTTATACAGTGAAGACTACTTTGTGCTTGTGGCTGTAACTGCACTTGAAACGCCTGTCTGACACCTAAATATTTAACTAATGTTTTGTCAAAGCTCTCACTCAGAAAATATCTACAAGGATGCGTTGGGCTGACTGTGAATAGCCGAGTCATTTTGTAATACACCGAGTTAAGCCCTAAGAGAGTGGGAGGGATTACTGCAGATATTACTCTTGATTTGTGTGTCTTTCTTCCATATTGTACCTGCATATCATCCGTTTTAAATAATTTATGGCTTAATCAATTAATACCCTCTGATGTAATGGATCCACAATTTACCCCAGAGAACTGGCGATACAAAACTGATTTTTTCTGTAAACCTCTTTTACGGAAATACTTGCCTGCCACAATTTGGCGCTCTGGAATTTGGCATGGACGTACCTTTCTCCTTTGTTCAGTGGTGTGGTATCAACAAGAGGTAACGTGAAAGGCAGTACCACCCACACGGGGGACAGTCTGTCTGGGACAGTGGCGATCGTGTAGCGAGATGCTTCATGAGAAGCTAAGGACAAAACATTCCCAGCGGAGAATAGAAAGTTAGAGTAAACTTCCAGGAGTAATTTGAGAATCTGGAGTCTGTGCGAAACCCCCATCCTGGAAAAAAAGACTGTCTTTCATAAGTAAGACAAGTACCCTTAACACTGGTAAGCTCTCTGTCATAAGCTGCGTAAGAAAGCCTGTCAAAAGCTTTTGGGAGCAAAAAAGGCTTTCTGGAGCAAAAAAGGCTTTTGGGAGCAAAAACTCTCTGCCAGTTAATAATTTTGAATGTGACTTTATGTTACCCTAATGGCATTGATTTTGCATAGAGATTTGTAGGACAGCAACATAGTTGAATCCGGACTAATCCACTTTGCTCTCATATTTAGTAGTTTAAGGACTGGCCGTTATGGTCCTTTTCTTACGTTGATGGAATTTGCTTTCTCTTCATTCTCAAATACCATATGAAAAAATGAGGAGCATTCTCCATATATTTTATGTAACTTAATTACCTTCATACTTTCAGTGCTGTGAAAGGGAGTTTAACTTTTTTTCTGTTGGAATGGGGATGGCTTTTTGCTTGTTTTCTTTTGCTTACCGTTGTAACATCCTTGTTTGGGCAGAGTATGGTTTTAAGTTTTCCAAAGTAATTGTGATGCAGAGGGTTTGTTAGATGTGGTATCGAATAAACACCTTGTTTGGCCAGCTGCGATCTCTGAACCAGAGAGATGGGGATCACGTGAGAAGAGTACTTAGCTCCCAACAGCAGTTGAAGATACTTTTTGAGCCCACCCTAATAAAACCCTGCCCCAGAAGGTGCTATTGGGTAGAATAACGTGGGGACTGGTGCCTGACAGCTGTGGCTTTCAGCCTCTGCCGGGAAGACAGACATTCGTTTACCTGTTTCTAGTGTATAATTGCAAATAGCGGTATTCTGTTTTCTTTTGTTCACCCCCAGCATATTCGATTTTTTTAAAAAATACCTCTGTAATTTGTGTATCTGCTTCACTTACAGTTTCTGTTCTGGAGTCGGTGCAAACTGCTTTGCATACGGTTTTGCGTGTAACTGCAGTGGCAAAAGCCTTTCGTAACAAATGCAGCTTCTCAGCAGCGCAGGGTGTCGTTCTTGTGACTTTGATACACATTTGTAGTTGTCTTTAGGTCTGTTTTCTGTCCCGATGAGCCCAACGCCATAAACCAGGTTAAAAATCTAGTTCACATTCACACCACACGCTGCAGAATCTGCCTATTTTCCCTCCCCTTTCAAGAACAATGCCTGTTTCCACATCTCCAGGAGCCACCCGGTTGACCAGCTCCCGGAGCGTTTGGTGAGTAGAAGCAGGTTCTGAATCCCACTGGTGCATACAGTATTTTCTTTCACCAGGGTATTAAAAAGCAACTAAGAAAGAGACCTCACAGATGCCAAGAACTGTTGAGCATTGAGTTGTAGCCTCCATGGTGCTTCAGTTCCTCCGCTCGGTAGATAGGCAGCGTTTTTCATGCTGTTTGACAGTTATCTCCTCAGCAGCATTACTGGGCTTATACATCTCCTTTCAGCAGCTCCAGATAGAGCTGACAGCAGGGGGATTCTGTTTTGTCTCAGCGAAGAAAAAAAAAAGGTGGTCTTTTGGCAGTAGCCAAGGCCACACTCAAGCACCAAGGGGCACAATGTCTCCTCTGTCTCAGAGAGAAAATAGCTTCTGACAGGAATCAGCTTTCAGTCAACTGCCAGGCATCTCTCATTATGGGAGGCCCGACCTGCAGGCTGCTCTGTAGATAACCTGTTATCGTAGAAGATTGAATGCGGAGTTAAATTGCCTCGCGCTGCTGTTTCTGCAGGTTCCGGGGGAAAAAACGCAAAATATTATCCTTAGGAAAATTTGTCAAAGTTGAAAAAGTGGAAGTTGAAGGAAGGCAGTGCCCCTCGGTGGGTGTACAGCCCGTCAGAGCCTGCCTGTGCCTCTGCTGGTTTTAATACACCGTTCTGGTGTGTTTAAGACAGAAAAGCTGATCGTGTGTATATTCGGTTTGTTGTAACAGGCAACGCTGCATTGGAATGAGCTTGTGCAGACTATGAGGCTGATATTTGGACTTTGGAGTTTTTCTGATTATAACACAAAAAGTCTCAATGTTCTCTAAAAATCAGTGGGCTAACCCTTGCAACACTCTCCTGAAACGAGCGTAGCTACTTGGGCAGGCAGAGGTAGGGAGGGGGGGAGGACATCCTCTCAGACGTATCTCAGTTCTGGCGTGTTCCAGGTGCCTCGCTGCGCACCGAAGTCCTGTGCTCTGAGGCGTTGCACAGGGACACCTCCTCCACGTTTCTTAGACGTGGGGCACGCAGGCCCGCTGACAACCACCGCCTCTCACGTGTCGCCTCAGGCATCCAGAATATCCAGGCACCCTGAAAAAAAAACAACCCAAAACCAAAACACAGAAAGCAAAACTTCTGGTGGCTCCCGCAAGATCAACGGCGGGTGCAGCAATACCTTATGACCGACAGGTTCAGGGCAGCTTTTTGTGAATTTGCACTGGTCTCAGTCCAAGCATTTTCTTTAATCTGCGTGTCTCTGCACCTGGTATGACAGGCATCGGCTGCCGCACCCGTTGCTTCGAGCCCTTGCCCACACACCCTTTTGTGCTCTGGGAATCATTTTTCGTTGAGGCCATATACAATTAGGGCCAAAAAAGTTAGATGGGCCTGTTACAGTAATTCTGTTTATGCTGACAATAAGTTATTTGACCTTCAGGCTGATCGTGTTTCTGATACGGAATATATCAGCTCACTGATTTACCTGCTGATAATGTGAAATGCATTGCATCGGCATCTGGGGTGCTGCAGTTGGACTGTGTTTAGAGGCAGAGAAAGAGCATCAAGGAAGAATATCTCACCTTAAAAAACTTTTACATCCTTTAGTAAAAATGTCTTGAAATTAGGACATTTTTCTTTCTCCTGGCTGGGGAGAAAGGTCTTCTGAATAATTCATTCCAGACTAACCGCAGTAGCTGTTTGTTCAGGCTGCCTGGAAAGGTGATAAACCAATTAAGAGGGGATGAAAGTGAAGCTGAAAGCTTCTGCTAATCACCTGTAGACACAGCTGAACATTCATAAGACAAACTGGGATGCTTTAATTACAGCAACATTTTGAAAAACGTGTGCTGTGTTAACCTCACCAGAAACATCCTTCCAAACTCTTCCTTCAAAGGCTCTGATTCCTCCCGAACGTTTAATGTAAGAGGGATGCCCACTCACAGCTCATGGACGTGGACTTCAAGGAGCCTTTGAAAGGAGGAGTTTTTGCAGGGAGTACAAGAAGGTTGGTCAGTGAACGGAGAGTACGTTTCCTGCCGAAGGGATGGCCCTAGCCTGGAGTCAGGACCGCAGTGTTACATTCCTCGATCTCTCTTTCGTTCTGTGATTTTGAGTGAGTCACTTCTCTTTTCTCTGTCTCAGTGACGTGTATGAATTGCTATGGGGTTCTCAGAGGAGGGGAGATATTTCTGAAGTAGTGTATTTATCTTTTTCTGCCTTCCTGTCAAAGTAAAGGAAATGGCTGTGCAGGCAAAGAAGTTCCTTTCTTCTACCGTGCATCCAAAAGGACCTATCTGAAATCCTTGTGTCCTGCGATCATACTTGTATCAGCTGCAGCAGCAAGTGTCTGTTCATCTCTCTGGCCCCTCAGACCAAGCGTCTGTTGCTCCGTGCAACCCCGTCTCGATCTTTTCGCACCACCTGCCTCGGGGTCTGGAACAGTTACAAAAATAAAGAGGAGAAAACACACAAAGCTCATCACGAGTTCAAAGGACAACAGACACTTTGTTAAATGCAGGCTCTTTGTGCTATCTTGTACATGACATAGTTTGCTGAACAATTTGGTGACTACTGTACACTGTCAGCTATCACTGTCCCGCCAGGGGACACGGGGGAGCTCTGAACGCAGCGAAGAGAAATGCTTTCATGTCACTTTTATCTGACACTGGACGCCTGAGCCAAGTTACGGAGGTAGCGCTGAATTCTTTTTAGTAAATAGCGGTGGGATCCTGCACGGCTCTCCTCGGGTGCACACGTGCTGCCCTGTTCCACCCGTCGCTCATCCGAGCAAGGACCGCACCGTCCCGTAAGATCACCCAGCCCGTGGGATGGTTCCCCTGAGGAACTCTTTCCTCCCGTTATTCATGTGACTCTGGGTAAGACAGGACGGGGAACTTGCCTTTCCGCCCTTAGTCGCTGGATCGCAACTCTCTGCTTTTCCGTGGCAGCACAGGTGTTGGGTCAGCTTTTCGCTGCTGGAATTGCCAGAGGAATGGTTTTCTCACCAAAGCGTTCCTTCTGTTAGGGATCTGGGGTGCAAAATCAGAGGTAGCTACAGCATCCGCTGCCGCATCCCCCTCAGGCAGCCGGGCCGTATGTGTGTGCCCGCCGGCAGGCAATTGCCACCCGCGCCCTCCGCGTGCCGCCGGAAGGTGCCGTGGCTGCGGCCGCTGCAGAGCGGGAGCGTGGGCAACCTCGGGCAGGGCTGCGGAGGCGCAGGGCCAGGGGCTGGCGGTTGGCCTGGGGAGGGGAGGTCTGTCGCAGGAGCTCCCAGGGGCTCTGCATTGCCAGGCTGGCCACCTGCACGCGGCCCAGATGGCCCGTCTTCACCCGCTGGAAGCTCCCGGTTCTGCCGAATGCTCCTGCGTGGGCTCCCTCTCCCGCGCTGCGTCTGCTGTTGGCGAGCTCCCTCGTGCCTGGCCTCTTCCACCAGCGCCGACTTACGACGGTGTTTCACTTCAACAGTAAGATATATTTTAGAAGAAATTGAAACAAAAGTTTTAGTAGCCATAAATATGAAAAGCAATTTTACTACTAGGTTTGGAGTTTTTGTATGTTTTGAATTTGCAAAGTATTAAGTAGAGCTGCAGGCTGAATTGCAAAAGTCCGCTTGCACGTAAGGACAGTGCACTACCGCTCTGCAGGGATTGAGGGCAGAGCGTGAGCCCGTAGGGGTAATGTGTTCTTTAAATACAGTTTAAAAAACAAAACAGACAAACAAAAACAAAAAAAAACCCAAAACAAACAAAAAAACCCACCCCAAACCCCCTTGGTTTCTGAAGGCTAATGGTTAATTTTGAAGGGTAGAAGTTTAAACGTCGTCTCACAAGTGAATGGTTTTTCTCCCAAATCATTAACATAACACATCTATTTCTGCCACTTTAAATTTTCATGGGCACTCATGTTGTACTTACCTTAATTGTCTTGTGTCCTTTCCCCACCGAAGCTTCTCAGCTCAAGTGGTATGGCTGTGAGACTTGATAAACCTCTTTCAAAGCCAGGCTAAGTATGAAAGTGAGTTACGATAAGGGCTGTTATGTAGTCCGTCTTCAGCGAGGCAGCTCGTCGTCTGACAGTCACTTTGAATTCTGGGCTTCAGCGAAAGAGAAAATTCACTGAACCCAACCACTTTTATTGTGAAAATACTCAGAATTCAAGGGGATTCCAATTTTAACGCAAACGTCCTCTTAATTTCTAAGATCTGTTTATAAAGGGTAGATTGTTTTAAAGGTGTTTTGCAGATTGAGATTTACCGTCTTCAACACAACAAAATATAGTGGAAGGTGGTGTTTCTTTTGTTCTTTAAAAACCCAGAGCCAAAGGACTTTGTCACCTGTTAGCGGCCCGGCAGAAATAAAGCCCTGTATTTGCAGCCATGATTCAGGGTCAAGAGGTAAGGAGATAAGGCCCGTCTTTTGTGAATGGGAGCTTGACTTTCAGAGAGCAGGAAGTCGGAATGAATGCGGGGAGAATGGCAGGAGTCAGGATGGTGAAACTCCAGCCTGCTCCCATCTGATAAGAAAGAGACACTAAACTTAACACTGACAGGGCGACTACTTGGAGGCGAAGGAGAGAGGCAGCCCCTGGCCTGCCGGAGTTTGTTTGGTGTATTTACAAGCAAAGCAGTAATATCGTTTAGCGCTGGTCGGCAGGAATGGTGCTGACCCCTGCTCCCCTCGCCCCGCACCTCTTGCTCTCCCTTTCTGCAGCTTGCCTTGCTGCAGAAGGCTTGCGTGGTGCTCTGGGGGTCCTCGCGGGGGGCAGCCAGCGCGCCGGCGTCCCTGCCTCAGGAGCACCCAGGCGTTATCACAGGCCTCCAGCTGGGAGTGATAGCACTGCGAATCTCCCTCTCTCCACCTTTTTTCCCTTTCTAGTAATGTTTTGAGGCTGAAGGAAGCTTCTGGTACCATAGGCAGGAGCTTGGAGAGGGAGGTTTCAGAAGTCAGTCCCAAAGTTATCCCTGCGGAATAAGCTGTGAATGTCAGCGTGCCTCCGAAGGGCCCCACAAATTGCTCTGAGTATCAAAACTGCCCTGCAGTAACGGGCCGAGCAGGAGCTCCGGGCCCTCGAGGACCGCGGGGTAGCAGAGGGCGCA